>NC_137850.1:5873750-7290000 GCF_948465745.1 Chenopodium album | reverse complement strand
CATAAGAAAACCGAACTACACCGAAAGTTTTCATCCTCCTCCTTTTTGATCCATCTAAATGGGTATTCACTCCAACATCGCCTACATTAGTTAACATTCTAGGACATAAAAAAACACAAAGATTATTTTTTGGCTTTATATATGTAGAGTAGAAATTAGTATTGGCTAGGATATAATTCGGATATGGGCCATAATTCGGTTTGGATTTCGACTTTTGGTTTTTTCAAATCTTAAAATCGAAACCAAACCATATTAATTTGGTTTTAGGATTCTCAAATCGCACCGAACCGTATTAGAAAAAAACTGCACCACATTTCTAATTTGGTTTGGTTTGCGGTTTGGTTCGGTTTTAAACCGCATTAGTTTCACTCTTAAATGATACCTAACATTCTGCTAATTCTAATTCTGAATCTACCTTGCCTAGCACAATTGGACTCAGACCTGGTAGAAGGTAAATCCATAAGCCTCAAAGTGCAACTGAAACAGTCCGACACATGGGTAAGAAACGGGGAAAGATTGTGTCAAATGACCGCGTTGCACCTGATGTTCTAAATGAAAACTCAAATGAGGCCATTAATACCGCAATTTTATTGTCCACTTCAGCAGCCACATATGTTGCAGCATCATCTGGACCTCTTAATGTCAGAACAGGTTCACATGTTGTTCCTATAATTCTTCTTGTCCTAGTCTCAGCTTTTGTAATAATTATTTCTACACCCTTAACTGGTACTAGTGGTTTCGCGCATCCTGTGAACGTGGGGTTTCTGTCCTACATACCTGCTACATAATAATCAAGTCTCTTTCTATCTGGAAACCTGATATTTTTGCCATGCAAGTTCAAGGGCAAGACCAGAAGGTACAAGCCGAAGAAATAGCACAACATCGAAGAGGAAGGAAATAGAGCCGAGTGCAACATCTCCTACTGATAACTAGAGTGGTCATCTTTTGTCATCTAGGCAATGTGATCAAAGTGTTGGGGACTTTGTTGACCGCAAAGTTATAGCCACTAGAAGTAGACAGCTAAATATTTCTCAACTAATGCTCCGGAAGAAGCACAGGCATGCGACACTCCTATTGCTTTGTCTAGTAAGGATTTCGAGGCAATACAATCATCCACCTAGTCTTCTCATGTCGTTATCAATCCATCTATATTAAAAGATTTCTCACTTAAGCCTGATGGAGCCAATAATCTTCAAGAATCAAGGTTTGCTAACGCAAAAGAAAAAGTTGTACTATACCGCTGCCCTGCTGATATTCCGCCCATATCACGCAAGGGGGGAGATCCTCGAGGCCTACGAATATGGGTGTAAAGAATTGAATTCTTGCTTTTGCGTGGTGTGAGCATGCTTGGCTTAGAGGATCGTGCACACTCGAAAAAACAAGTAGAGAAGTCACCACCGTACTCTTTTCGGGAGCTCACAGAACCCATTATTATGCTTAGCCACGAGGGCCAGAGGACTCCATAGTTAGGTCGTGCACGCACCAAATCATAGATTCGAGGACGAGGGTGGGAGCGATGTAGTGCACAATGCTCACCCGCGTCTAGCGGCTTCTACTCGGTCTCTTTTTCAATTTCACCGTCATAATATTGAACAACAAAGATATTTCCATATTATAGCCTTAAAAGGGCATAATTTAGTTCTAGGCGAGTTTGAATTAATGCACATCAAAGACTAACAATTAATAGTGACTGCTTGAAATTAATCGTGTACATTTAGGCACCTAAACCGGTCATGTAAATTTTCTGGTCTTGATTAGCAACGGTATAGGTGGAACATGCATGCAAACAAGAGAAACAATTAAAAACAAGGAATAAAAAGTTTATTTACAACCTACGTCATGTTTAAATTGGTGTCGAATAGTTGATTAATCCATGTTACATGCTTTCAAAGGTAATTAAACTAACAAGAACATGAATTAAAAGGAGTAAAGGGAGAAGAATATTATGAAGCTTGTGGCCTTATCATAGGCTATACCTTACATTCATGGTCGGACAATTTAAGAACAATAACCCATTAAATGCCTAAGATCTAGAAAATGTGTTTGTTTGTTTGTGTTTGTGTGTTTGAAAGACTTTGAGGCGATGTGATGAGAGTATGAGAGTGAGAGTATGAGAGTGAATGCACCATTGAAGAATGCCAAAAGGTGAGCCAAGTTCGGATGCAAGAGCCTATTTATAGCCAAACGCTCAAGAGGGTGCAGAGTAGGGGCTGCGTAATTACCCAGATCTTCTGCGTTTTTACGCGGCCTTTGCTTACTCCCTAATATCCGTATGTATCCAAGTTCATTGAAAAACGAGTAAGAATATTTTGTGACATTATTCCGAAACATTTTGTACGTATATATGCTCGTCATTGCGCCTTGATTCATGATTATAAGAATATTTGCTTTGATTTTTATGATTTTATTTGTTTTGTTTATGGTTCATGGATGTTAGTAAAACATCTTATTCGTAAGCAACTGCAAGGCACCATGGGATGACAAGGGAAGTAAGTAGATAGCAAGGGTCAACATGCTAAAACGACTAGTGGAAGGCAATGGGTAACAAGCTAACCTGAGGAAATAAAGTCAACAGAAAGCTTAGGTGGCACAAGCACAATCGAGTAAACCAAAAAATCAGTCGGCGAGAGGTTCAAGATTTGTAATTTTAGAGGTGGAGGAAAGTATGGAAACCAATGATAATAATGGAAAGGATATGAATGGAGCAGGTTATGCACAAAGTAATCTTGAAAGGAAATTTTACTATGGAAATTGGATTAGATTTGAGTATTGACAAAAGGGATTCTCCAAGAATAGAGACGATTAGTTTGGGGTTGGAGAATATTATGACATATACTAATAAGGAACAAAAAATGATAATTGATACTGATGTGTTGGAGGAAATCCTAAGCACTGTGGATTTGGCTAGCTAGTAATGGTAATTCTTTGTTGATTGAGAAACTAGAGAATTGTTTAAGGAAAGAAATATATCACAAGGATCGAAAGGAAAGATCTCATATAGGAGTGCCATTGAGGGAAAGGCATAGAGATTTTCAAAATATTCATACAAAAGGTGTGACTAAAGGTAGAAGGAGCAGGGGTGTCTAGTGGTGTTGTTTCGAGTGTAATAGGGAAGGAAAATTTGGTGGAGGTTGTGTCTGTCACGCCCTCTACTTTGGTTAAAGATAAACCACTAGATAGTGAAACAAGCTAGAGTGAGTAGAAATATCTATGGCCATGAACATCCCAATTACTCTAGAAGTCTAGTTCCCCCCAATGTATGTAATTTTGTACAAACAAATACATAGACAAGAAGTTGCATCTTAAATTGGTCATTTCTTTTCACATGAGGGCCAAGTCAACATCTTCCTCTCATCTTATCATATTCATCAGTTTTTCTCATTCCCAACTAAAGCAAGAGATGATGAATTGGCAACATTAACGAAGAATTAAATTGAAACCCTAACTTTTTGAATTCTAACAATTGACAAAGAAAATTGGGGGAAACCATCATACATTCATACTTGATTCGACTTGATAAAAATTGAATGCGGGAAGCTTTGATTAAATTTTAGTCTGTTGCTTTTATCTTCATAATCAAGTAGAGAGAAAGTAGATTTCGTTGAGGAATGGAGTTATAGAGGTTTGGAGGGAAATAATAGGAGAAAGAGAATAGTAACTTAAGTAATGAAGAAAAAAATTGGGGAATTGTTTTTTTTTTTTTTCATGTCACGTGCAAGTCACGTTATAGTCAACACCGGAGAAATTTAGTCAAAGGCCAAAATCCGGCAAAGATCCTTCCTCACAATTTTGTTTTTAATCAGGTTTAACTTTGCCAATTTCGTTTTAAAGGTCCTTTTTCACAAGTAGTTCAATTAAAAATATCTTTACTGATTGAAAGTTTTAATCAGTAAAAGAAGATAGGGTGAACTGTAGTAGTATGCTACGGTGTGAAGCTCTCATTATATAGCCAAAATTTTACAATAAAATATATACATGATTGTATTATCTCTTATGTATATAATTGCCCTAAGTAAGGGCCTATTTTGATTGACTGAATTGAGCTGAGCTGAACTGAACTAAATATTTTATGAGAGAAGGAAATTAAGAACTGAACTGAAAATAATCTGAAGAGAACAGGCCCTAAATATCACATGTGAACATAGTTATCAGAATCAGGATTCTACCATGAATCGGTGATAGGGGTAGAATCGAATCGGTAAAATCGACTCGTAGAATCGTACGATTCTAAATTGGCTTCAAAATGTAACTAATGAATACACACATAATTTTCAAGCAATGAGAATGATAATAATATATATTGTTGATAACATAATATCGACAATACAAACATTAAATAGTTTTCAAAGTAATTTTGCACGCTCAAAACTCAAATAGTACACTATAAACTATAAAGCCAGATTATTGGTACACATTCTTAACCACGAGAGTATGAGACAAATGTTGTTAAATTATGAAAAAAATAACGTTGTTGACTTGTTAAATTGTTTCCCTTAATAAAAAAACCGGATGATAATAGAAAACTAAGTGTCAAGTTAGTTCATTTTAACGAGATTTCTAAAGAATGACAGCTACAATAAATTCATGTTATAAAAGTGTTTTTTATATGCCCAAATTGAAGTGCGTAAGACTCATGAATACATTTTTATGCCCACAAAATTAAATGGTTGGATAGAATTTTCAAAGTTATTTAAATTAATGTTTCATAAGCTTTATTATGATTTATATTGAATAACTAGTTATTGGCTCAGGCCAATGCCTCGGATCATTATAAATTTGCAAGTTTGATCCATATTAAAATTAGACGGTTAATGAACCGAATTTATAAGTGAATGAAAATATAGTCATAAGTATTTAATGAATATATAATAATTATTTGATTTTGCATTAAATATATAGGATTTACCAAATTTGACTGAAATTTTTAAAATACATATTGGTGAACATCATGTAAACTTAAAGATAAAAAGTATTTAGTAATTTGATTAGCCAATCATACTCAAAACTAAAGTAGCAAAGTGGTAGGTTTTATTCATTATACTTTACATAATTAAATAATCTATCTATCTATTAACTTATACTAAAAGCGAATAACAAAGGACACTTGCCATTACCTTGTGAAAAAATTTTCCGCCTTTTTCGCTTTATTTTTTTGCCAGAATCTTTAAATAACTATTTATAACTTATGATATTTTCTTTCCATTTTGACAATCATATTTATTCTATATATATATATCCAAATAAAATATTTCTACATATCTTTTTATACTTTATATTTTGTAATATTATTGTCAAAAATATTTAATAACCGTGGATTGCACGGGATTTAACCTAATATTGATTAATTATACAAATTAGATGGGAGATTATTGTGTAATTTACTAAGGAGTTACATGATATTATTATAGATGAAATTGAATAGGGATGTTATACATATGAAGAGTTTTTCAAGTGGACTAAAATAATTATTATAACAAGGTTATGCCTATGAAGAGTTTTTATAAGAGATTGTACATTAATACAATATATGTCGGCAAAGAGTAATGACACATATGATTCCACGTAGAAATCATGTGGCGCCAAATCATCTTAAGGTAAGAAGTGACACATGGCAATACCACGTTGTCCCTTTGAGTTTTAATAATATCTATACTAGTACTGGTTTTTACTCAAGCAACGCTCGAATATATAAAAAATAAAATATTTTTATAAATTACTCTAATTTTGTATTTGTTTATAGGTTTTGTATACACATATTATGTAATTATTTCAAGTACATAATTATTAAAAATATTGAAAAAATTTTCTTTATTTTTATAAATGAAAGAAGATTAAGATAACCAAATTATTTGTTTTTAAATAACCAAATTATCTCTAATATAGTAACAAACTTTTTTAAAAGACAAAAAAAAATAATAAAAAAATAAAAAAAAAACCCATAAAAATAACAAAAATTAGGGTGGGGAAAGTTTTAATGAGAGGGTGACACGTGTATAGGGGGGGATAAAGTTGGGGATTACTTTAGTACATAAGAATTGATGATTAAAAAATTCAAACTATGATACACACATGTCTCCATCCTATGTTCTCCTTTTCAATTCAATGTGACAATTGTTCACTATTCCAATCCAATGTGCCACGTGTTCACTATTCCAATTCAATGAGCCAAGTGTTCACTATTCCAATCAAATGTGCCACGTGTTCAATAACCACTTTTCAATTCTAATTAGTATTAAAAGGGATTTTCCTGTCTAGACATCAAATTATTAAGAATTTAAAACTTATAATAATACTATATAATAATATTAATTGAAACTTATAATAATACTATAAAATAATATTAATTAAAGCTTATAATAATAATAATAATAATAATAATAATAATAATAATAATATTAAATAATATTATTAAGAGATATTATTTGGATAATAGAAAGAAATTGTATACATCCCAAAACCTCACGGATCTTGAGTTAATATCATTATACAAGCAATATTTTAAGTATTAAAATTAAAATTACATTAATAACAATAATATAAACAAATTTGCGGCTCAACACCCTTCTTATTAAAGTTAATTAAACAAATTTGTCAAAAATTACTCATTGTCGCACTAAAGCTTTGACCTTCCACCTATACAATTTAAAGCACACAATCATCTTCCTTTTTTTTTAGTCATATAATCATTTTCTACCTTTATTACCTTTTAATTACACATTAATTTGTAATATGGAGTTTTTACAAACTAAAAAGCCACTATAATCCTCTGGTCGCTCATAATCTTTACCCACATTAAACATTTAAACCCACACAATCTTTCTCTTCATCTCCCCTCTTCAATTCCCACAAATTAAATTTCTTAAATCGTGTTTTCGGTTACAAATTTTGCCTATAATGATGATAATTAATGATTTTTGGGTATTTATTCACTCATCTCTCAATACAATATTAACTATACATAACATAGTACTTCCATCATCAAATTCATATGCAGATTCACATTCGCATTTGGTGAGTGACTATTATCTTTTCTTTTTTTTTTTTTTTTTTTGTAGAATTTATATTGAAACCCCCAATTAACAAAATTTGAAAATTTTTGTTTGCTTTTGTAGAGAGCTTGATGCAAATTGAAGGCGTGGTAGCTTGAGGTAAAGCTCTTTGGTTAATTATTTAATTTTGGGAATTGAAATTGTGTATGTGTTTTAAATCAGCTTTGTTGTTGCATTAGCTAGTCTGAATTTTGATTGTTTGTTTTCTCATATAATTTGTATTACTTTGTTTTCTCAATGTTATCATAGTTAGATTACATGTTTGATAAGTCCTAAGTTTTTATGAAACATTCTCCTATTACTCAAATTTAAATTTTTCATAGGAACGGCGATAAAATCCCAAAAATAGATGCACTTGAAGACAAAAATTAACCACATAACGCAAAATCCACGACGTGAAAAATGGAGTCCAGGCCAAAAAGAAAACACAAATTTGGATGCTACATGATGAAGATTGACATCTCATTTTCCATGTGAATTGCTATTCGTCGCTCCCATTTTACATAGTAATGCTCCCATTTTGACTTCAATGGACAAAGATACCCTTTATGCAAATTGTAATATTTAAAAAGGACTTTGTTCCCTTCATGCACATTTTACATACTAATGGTCCCCTCAAGTAGTATACCGTGAATCCCGAGCCCACCACATCGGTCCCCACGACCTTCAAACCAAATTGGTCCCCACGACCACCTTAAATCGTTTTTTTAAAAAAAAAATTAATCATCAATTTTTTTCCGACGGGTCTTGGATGATGGACGACTGGAACATTCGTACGCCGGAAAATGCGTCGGAACATTCTGTAAGTTTTTTTTTTATTTTCTGATAATGGGACATCGCCCAAAATTTCCGGATGTCCCATGGTGGATGCAGATCCACCATGGAACATTCGGAAATTTTAGGCGGAAGTATAGATCCGCCCAAAATTTCCGGATGTTCCATGGTGGATCCGGAAATCTTAGGCGGATCCACCATGGGACATCCGGAAATTTTGGGCGGATGTCCCATTATTCAGTTTTTTTTTTTTTTAAGTTAATTATTTTTTTCTTAATTGTTGTTGTGATTTAGTTTTTTATAATTTGAGTAATTAGTAATAATGTTATTATTGTTTGTAATTGTTGTTGTTGTTGTTATTATTATTATTATTATTATTATTATTATTATTATTATTATTATTATTATTATTATTATTATTATTATTATTATTATTATTATTATTATTATTAGTAGTAGTAGTAGTAGTAGTAGTAGTAATTTTATTTTTTGAAACCTTATTATTATTATTATTATTATATTAACTAGTAATTATGTTAGGGTATTACTGTTTTGTTATTTATATTATTAATATTGTTATTGTTGTTGGTGGTGTTTATGATTATTGTTGTTGCTATTATGATTGTTGTTATTAGTATTAGTTATTAATGTTAATAATATTATTAGTTGTAATATTATTTTATAAATATTATTTGTTGTAATATTGTTTAAGTTAATTAATTTTTTTTTAATTGTTGTTGTGATTTAGTTTTTGATAATTTGAGTAATTAGTAATAATGTTATTATTGTTTGTAATTGTTGTTGTTGTTGTTGTTATTATTATTATTATTATTATTATTATTATTATTAGTAATTTTATTTTTTGAAACCTTATTATTATTATTATTATTATTATTATTATTATTATTATTATATTAATTAGTAATTATGTTAGGTTATTAATTGTTTTGTTATTTATATTATTAATATTGTTATTGTTGTTGGTGGTGTTTATGATTATTGTTGTTGCTATTATGATTGTTGTTATTAGTATTAGTTATTAATGTTAATAATATTATTAGTTGTAATATTGTTTTATAAATATTATTATTAATATTATAAAAAAGAACATAATGACATAAACCGTTGTTTTGTTTAATTTGTATAGGATATGGAATCTGAAGACGGCGGTGATGGTGTGAATTATAGTTGGAATTTCGTCACGGATACATTATTTCCAACGTTTGAGGATGCAGTTACATGGGCGGATGCTGTTTCCATAAATCTGGGATTTATTTTGGTGAAATCGTCTTATAACAAAACCAGAGATGGTCGTCCGTATCGATATTTGAGATGTGATCGGTCACGGAGGAGCAAGCTGAGAGATTTGGAGAACGCGATACGGAAGGACACAAAAACCAAAGCTAATGGTTGTCCTTTCTACATCAAGATATATTATAAAGTCAGTACTGATAGTTGGAAGATCCGTGCGAAAAATGATCACACCGGGACAAATAAACCTCCCAATGATTGTGTATGAACAGGGTCATCGTAAAGTGAGCGGATTGAGCCCGGGTGCAAAACAGGTTGTGCGTGACATGACAAAGTCCAAGGTTGCGCCCCGTAACATCATGGCAACTATTGCAGAGCAATTTCCTGATGATCATCCAAACATCAGGCACATTTACAACTGTCGGAATGACTTCAGGATGGAGATGTCCGAAGGAAGAGGAGTTGTTCAGCAATTTCTTCATTTGGCGAGAGAGAGTAAGTACATTTATTTACTGGGTCATGTTCGATGATCTCAACGTCTTGCAACATGCATTTATGGTGCACCCGATCACGGTCAACATACTCCGCACATACCCACACGTCATAAGGATGGATTATACTTACAAGACCAATCGATATGGCATGCTGTTCTTTGAGATAGTAGGCGTGACACCGACAAACCAGAATTTTCTAGTTGGTTATGTTTTCATACGCAACGAGTGCACGACTAGCTATCGGTGGGTGTTGCAGAGATAAAGGGAATTGATTGGGTTTGATAAAGAGCTATCGGTATTTTTGTCAGACCATGAACTTGGGCTATGTGCGGCTTTGAGAGAAGTGTTTCCAGGGACGTCGCATTTACTCTGTCGATGGCACATTAACAAAGATGTGGAGGCTAGGGTGACGAAGATGTTAAAAAACAAGAAGATTGGTGCCAGTTTTAAAAATGGCAAATGGAAACATATTATGGATACATCAACTGAGGCGGAGTATGATCATGCTCTGGCTACCATGAAAGTAAAGATGGGCAACGGGCCGTGCCGTGCCGTGCCGTGCCGTGCCGGGCCTAAATTTGGCACACCCCAGCCCACGGAACGGCACGGCTCACGTGCCTAGCGGGTCGTGCCGTGCCGGGCCGCGGGCCAGACCGTGCCACTTTTTTATTTTTTATTTTTTATTTTTATATAAAAAATGTAAATTAAAAACGATATATATATATATATATATATATATATATATATATATATATATATATTTTAGTACAACTTAATTTTATATAAATAATGTTATTAATTTATGTTTATGTTAATGTTAATATATTTTGTTTTGAACAACTTTATTTTAATTAAGGTTATATAAATTATTTATCTAATTCTGTTTAAGTTTATATAAATAATTCTATTAATTTAGCAAAAAAACAACAATACATATAATAAAAAAAATTATGAGTGCCGTGCCGGACCGTGCCACGTGTCGTGCCCTCGTGCCACGTGTCGTGCCCTCGTGCCACGTTTCGTGCCACGTGCCGTGCCGGCGTGCCGACCCATGGGCCGGCCACCGTGCCCGTGCTGATTCCCAGGTTTTTGTTCAAGGCACGGCCCACAGGTGGGCGGTCGTGCCGGGCCCGTACCCATCTTTACATGAAAGCAAGGCGAGCAAGTTTTTCGGCAGTGATTGAGTACGTTGAGGGAACATGGCTGTGTCATAAAACCAAATTTGTGACGTATTGGACGAACCAAATTCTTCACTTTGGTAACACCACCAACTGTAGAGTTGAGAGCTAACACTCAGCAGTGAAAATGTGGTTGAATCATCCACAGGTTAGTTGTTTTACTATAATAGTTGTTGTCTTTATTTCGTAACTGTAATTATAATAAATAATAGCAAAATGTTTTTACTAATTGGAATCAATGGCAGGTTCTTTGGATACCGTATGGGCCCGAGTCCATTGTCATATTGGTAATCGAATTATTGAAATTCGTAATAGTTTGGAGGCATCAAGGTCTAAAATTGGGGAGATGTACATACAATTGCCACTGTCACGTATAAATGGCAAAGTGTCTCAACATTGCTTGAAAGTACTTCATGCGGAGACCAAAAGGATGTGGGATTTGAGTTACCGGGTTTATGAACGCTGTGGATGTGCTATGCGTGTGACTCATGGTGTACCGTGTGCCTGCCAGATACATGATTCGCTAGTTGCACAGACAGGCTTGTATAGCAGCCAAATTCATTCTTTCTGGAAGACTTTGGTTATTGGTGATGGTGTTAACATTCCAGAATTGGTTAACGATTCGACCGAGGAGGCTGCACATTTTTGTTCCCTGGTTGATGAAGTCATGGAAAGTGATTCTGCTGTACTTCAAAATTTATCGCGCATCATTGAAGAGGAGTTGCACCCGGATCATACACAACTTGAAGAACCACATGTGAACCTCAACGTTCGTGGTCGAGGGAGGAACAATGACACCAGGCGTGATCGAAGTTATTTCGAGCATGTGAACCGTCAATACAGTCAACGTGGTCGTGACCAAGAAACAGGTAATATTAAAAGTCTAGTGATTTTAAAAATTATATGTATTTCATCTTGTAGCTTTACTAATAATTAATCTTTGTAATTATGTGCAGCAGATCCATGTGACATTAGTCAGTGCAAGTATTTGAACCAGCTTCCGGGCTCGATGTTGCCATACATTACGTCTTGGAAGGATGTCATTGGTGATGGGAACTGTGGCTTTCGTTGTGTCGCCGACTTCTTCTTTGGTGATCAGGCACTATGGTTTGACGCTCGGGAAACAAAAGCAAACGAAATCGCCGGTCATCCTGATTTGTACGAACGGATTTACGGGCTTGGACGACTATGGATGAACATAGAGCGTATTTGATGGGATGGTGGGGTTGTTGGGGAGCGGCATTGGATGGTAACTATTCAAGATTTATTTCCTATTTCTACGTGGTCAACAAAAGGGTGATTTGTCTCGGGGTAGGCCTAGTACCAACTTGCTACTACCCATGCATCACAGTGTTACCGTTGAGGACACGAAACGGGGTCCTGTCACCGAGTCGGGAGTTCGTGATTGCTACAGTTGGTGGATCACATTTCATCCTTCTTGACCTTGCACTAGATTCACCTCTCCCGCCGATCGCCGGTTGGTGGACTGAGCACCACGAGGCTAGTGTTAATGGATGGGATCAACAATATGAAGCTAGAAGGAACATGTGGGATGCATTAGTTAGATAGTATGTGCAACAAAAACTAAGAAATATACATTGTCCAGTTCTTATAGTACATGATTAATAAAAAAAAAATATAAAGCAATTCAAACAAGTTCACATAAAAACCACTAACACGACCAAAAAAGCAATCTAGAGTCCCATTTTTTACTTTCAATCAAATACAAGCTGCTCCGTCATTGTCCTAGTCTCACTAGACATGTCAAGATACTCAGCCAGTGCTTTTTGGTGAATCTCCATGGACCGACTCATCCACCGCAAATCACACAATAACATATTATATAAACAACAATTATTATAAGTCATTCTAAATAGTAAAATAAACAGAAAAACTTACATAATCAGTGTTAGTCTGCTCTGGTAGATTGCTTATAACTGCTGGACCTGGAGATACCCGAGGGTGAGAAAACCTGTACAGCCACTGCATGTAACCAGGTGTAACAAAAGGAGCTCCAGCACTAAGTCTAGTGAGGGCACCTAAAACTAAACTCTGAGATACCCTAGGGACAAACCTCCTCCACATCACATTTGTCATCTCGGTCGGGAAGTCTACCCGGTACATCTTCAAGTTAGTCAGCCTCTTGGCCTTCTCTGGCCTGATAATGTCACGTGGAATGCCTTGCACGAAACCAAGCTGTCGAACCACTCTATCAGGCATATACGACTCTATGATGTTACGGTCATGGATGCAGCCAATGAATAAAGTGGGGGGCACTCCAAGTCCAGGGTCAACTCCGTACGGTAGCCAGTTCACCTCACGGTTAGTCAGCGCATCAATTCTAGTACGAAAAGATATCAGGCGCTCCAAGTTCTTGCTAGGACATCTCGCTCCAACATCCCAAGCAGATGCACGAGGGATATTAAGGTCCCTCGTCAAGGTACCCTGCTGAGGCCAAAAGCACGGAAAGTACTCGTAAATCAGCACCTTTCCGTGATGCCGTGCTCAATTGCCTAAACAAGTAAGCCAGTGCAGTTGTGCCCCAAGCGTACTCGTTAATAGGGACATCCATATAACATAGCTCGTGGAGGAAGGAAGGATGCGTACGGTTATCACTCTTGTCTATAAACAGTGAACCTCCAAGCACTAACCACAAGTACGCAGTATACTGAGCACTAAATTGCCCTCTCAACCTCCAATGTCGACTCAAAAATCTTATCAGTCAACACTCCACTACCCTGCCAAATCGTCTTTGTGCCGCAAATCTCAGACAAATCATCCGGAGTTATATCCATGGTAATCGAGCACGCGTCCCGTAAGTAGTCCGTGCTAGGTGTAGTGGTGACCATCTTGCCATGTACACGTAGCCCAAGAATTTTGTACACATCGTGCAACATGATCGTGATCTCCCCAAATGGCATATGAAAAGTGTTTGTATCTGGCTGCCATCTCTCAACAAAAGCAAAAATCAAAGGCTAATCAAGTTTTTTAAACATCAGCCCGGGCAAGTGAGACAACCAAGTACCATCAATCAACTGGAGGTTCTCCACTAATTGACGACCTCGCCACGTAACCAAGTTAGAACACAGCTTTGACCTACTCAAACACCGCAAAACACCTCGCTCCTGCTCGATCCATATATATCGTGCCACGTGACCACCTAAACTAGGGATAATAGTCCCATCCTCAGGACCACCCGACATCGGCTCCTGCACTAACCATGCCTCTACAGAGCTGGTAGTAGGCTGACTCGATCCACTACCAACAAATCTCCCATACTGACCCCTATATACCATATGATAATCCTAGGGGGGGTCGATTCTTCATCCCGGTCACCAGCATGACTAGCCGAGACTTCCTCCTCGTCAGATGTAGGACTCCACCTGGCGAATACATGGGCCGACTACTTCCTGACTGTTGTTCTCCCGACCAACCACTAGTAGACCCGTATTGCTGCTCGGGCTTAAACGGTGTTGAACGAGATGATTGTCTCCTAACAGACGCATTCAAACGTCGTGATATTGCATGTCGAGCACCAGAACCCTCGATATACATAAAATAAGTACAAAATCCAATTTCAGTAATAATTACAAAAAATACTACTTGTTTAAAGTTGGACTACAAAAAATACTATTCAAATTAATTAATTTCATACCAACACACCATTAACAACAACAACAACAACAACAACAACAACAATAATAATAATAATAATAATAATAATAATAATAATAACAATAATAATAACAATAATAACAATAATAATAATAATAACAATAATCATAATAAAAATCATAAAAATAACAATAACAATAACAATAATGATAATAATAATAATAATAATAATAATAATAATAACAATAATCATAATAAAAATAATAATAATAATAACAATAATAATAACAATAATAATAACAATAATAATAATAAAATAATAATAATAACAATAATAATAATAACAATAATAATAATAATAACAACAACAACAACAACAACAACAACAACAACAACAACAACAACAACAACAACAACAACAACAACAACAACAACAACAACAACAACAACAACAATAATAATAATAATAATAATAATCATACTCACAAAAATAATCATACCAACCACAATTTTAAAATATAATCATAATCATAATAATCACAATAGCAAAAACAATAATCATAATCACAAAAATAAACTAACAATAACATACTACTACTAATAATAATAATAAGAATAATAAGGTTTCAACAAAAAAAAAGAATAATAATATAAATAATCATAATAAAAATCATAAAGATAACAACAATCATAATAATAACAATAATAATAATACTATTACTAAATATAACAATAACATTACAAATAATGTACTAATAACATAATAATGACAATAACAACAACAATCATAATCACAACAACAACAATAATTATAATCACAAAAATCATGCTAACAATAACATACTACTACTACTACTAATAATAATAATAATAACAATAATCATAATAAAAATCATAAAAATAACAATAAAAATAATAATAATAAGATTTATTCACGAAAAAAAAATCGAAAATTGGGACTTTCATACCAACACACCATTAACAACAACAACAACAACAACAACAACAATAATAATAATAATCATACTCACAAAAATAATCATACCAACCACAAATTTTAAAATATAATCATAATCATAATAATCACAATAGCAAAATCAATAATCATAATCACAAATATAAACTAACAACAACATACTACTACTAATAATAATAAGAATAATAAGGTTTCAACAAAAAAAAAAGAATAATAATATAAATAATCATAATAAAAATCATTAAAATAACAACAACCATAATAATAACAATAATAATAATATTATTACTAAATATAACAATAACATTACAAATAATAATAACATAATAATCACAATAACAACAACAACAATCATAATCACAACAACAACAATAATCATAATCACAAAAATCATGCTAACAATAACATACTACTACTACTACTACTACTACTACTACTACTACTACTACTACTACTACTAATAATAATAATAATAATAATAATAATAATCATAATCATAATAATAATAGGGTTGGGCGATTAGGGTTGGGTAGTTTTAGGGTTGATCACCGGCTTCCACGTCAAGTTTCCGGCTTCTTCTCCGGCGAAGTGTTAGGTCTCAGGCAAAGGGCGTTTTCTGGGTTCTTAGCAGCAATTTTCCGTCGACATTCAGGCAGTTTCGGGGCTATTTTCTGAGAGGTTGCGCGAGCAGTTCAGCGGTTTTCTGGCAGCATCTACAAGCTTGGTCTACTCTGTTTTTAGTCGTGATTTTGGGTGCGTTTTTTGATCGATTTTGGTGCAATGATCAGGCGGCTTTTGGGTCTGTTTTGAGGGATGTTTTCGGGCTAGTTTCAGGCTGTTTTTCAGGTGACATTCTGATCGATTTCAAGTTGTTTCTGCTCTGTTTTCAATCGTGTTTTTGGGTCTGTTTTAGTCGTGTTTTTGGGTGTGTTTTTGGAGCGTTTTTGGGTGCGGCTTTGGGTCAGTTTTGAGGGCTGTTTGAGGGCTGTTTGCGGGCTGTTTGAGGGCTGTTTTCAGGCTGGTTTCCTAGCAAATTTCTGTTCGTTTTTAGGGCATACTTCAGGTTCGTACTGCTCGAGTTTAAGGCTGTGGTTTGTGGCAGTTTCAGGTGCAGTTTCGACTGCTTTTGGGTGCAGTTTATGGTCTGTTTCTGGTGCATTTTCCAGCGTCTTTCAGGTCAGTTTTCAGGCGTTTTGGCTCTGGTTTAAGTCTAGTTGTGGACTGGTTTTTCTGGTCATTTTTTGGACAGTTGTTTTGGTGCGTTTTGGTGGTGTTTTTGGTGTGTTTTGGGTGCAGTTTTCAGGCAGCTTTATAGGGGTTTAATTAGCAGTTTCCAAGTGTCACTTGGGAGGTTATTTGCAGCCTATGTCGGGAGTCGTTGTGAAGTTTCATTGTCCGTTTGTGGGTCTTAGTGGTTGTCAAGATGGGAGTGGAAATGGCCTTACTCGACGTTCTCTAATCAGGCATCTTAGTGATCGTCATTGTTGTATCGGTGCGCGAGATATCACCCGGCATTCTCTTACTTCTAATTTGGCTGTTTATAATGAGGCAGAAGTTACTTTTAGGCGTATGGGGATTTGGTTATGTGGAGTTTGCTATAAAACGCACACGTTTCGTTCTAAGTGTCGTCATGATAGGGATGAGGATGTGTCACCCCCTGATGAAGGAGATGGTATTGTTCGTTTTGTGCTTCATAATTTCAGCAAGCCGCAAGCTCCTTCTTCTTCTTCTCCTGCTCGAGTTGGTCATGTGGATGGTGAGGTGCGAGATAATAACGGCGGTTTTGATGTGGCTCTTCTTGATTGTTTATTCTCTAAGGGGTTTCGCACTGTTAAGTCTATCCCTCCCAAGTGTCGTTTGGGGTTTTCTCGGGTTCTGAAAGGCACTCTTGATAAGGTGATCTCTAAGCCTGATGACATTTCTAATTGGGTCTCTTTGTTGGTGTTACCTCTTTGCATCCTTAAAATCTTTCGCCCGAGGAGTAGTCGTGAGTCTCGGTCTTCGGTCAGACGTCGGCATCAGGAAGAGAGTATTTCCCGTGCTATTTGTTCTTGGGGTGTAGCGGGTGGTAATTTGCAGCTTGTGAGGGAAATTTTGGCAGAGGATTCTCCTACTTTGTCGGCGGTTGATGATGAGGACATTGATTTGGAAGAGCGTAATATAAAGCAGTGTCGTAGGAAGATTTGCGATGGCCATTACACTGCTGCAGTTCGGATTCTTTCTTCTTCAGGCGTTGCTCCTTATAATGACGCCACTCTTGCGGATTTACAGGCCAAGCACCCTTCATCTCCAGCTCCATCCTTGCCTGATATACCTATTGATCACCTTCATCTTGTTACGACTTCTGCTGTTGTTTTGGATCGGATTAAGAGCTTCCCTCGTGGCACATCATGTGGTAGGGATGGTTTGCGTGCTCAACATCTTATGGATTGCTTAAGTGGTGCAGCTGTGGCAGTCTCAGATGAGTTGGTTGTCTCTATTACCGAGGTGGTTAATCTCTTTCTAGCTGGAAGATGTCCTATGGAATTAGGAGAGTACATTGCTAGTGCTCCTCTTACGCCACTAGTCAAGCCCGGTGGTGGTATCCGTCCTATTGCTGTGGGTACGGTTTGGCGGCGTCTCGTTTCGAAGGTGGGTGCTGTTATGGTTGGTCAGTCTTTAGGGAGTTACTTTGATGGCCTTCAATTTGGTGTTGGGGTTTCTTCAGGTGGTGAGGCAATTCTTCATGCGGTGAATCGGTTGATTGAGGACCGTGGTTCTGATGTGGGTCTATCTATGTTGTTGGTGGATTTTCAAAATGCCTTCAATCTGGTTGATCGTTCGGTCATGTTAAGTGAGGTACGTCGCCGTTGTCCAGGCATTTCGCGATGGGTTGAATTCTGCTATTCTAATCCAGCCAGGTTGTACTATGGGGACCACACCTTATGGTCATCTCAAGGGGTGCAGCAGGGTGATCCCCTTGGTCCTTTGCTTTTTTCTTTGGTTTTACAACCCCTGGTATGTAAAATTAGGGAGACTTTTGATGTATGTCTTCAGGCTTGGTATTTAGATGACGGCACGATTATTGGTGACACTTTGGTGGTGGGGCAAGTTCTGCAGTTGATTATGGAGGAAGGACCTCGTTCTGGGTTATGTCTTAACGTGGAAAAAACTGAAGTTTTCTGGCCTACGGAAGACCCTCGAAGCAGGCTGGTGGGTGTCTTTCCGCCTAATATTGCTCGACCTTTGCGTGGTGTTAGGTTGCTTGGAGGTCCCGCTAGTTCCGATTCTGGTTTCAGTGGTGACCTTGTGATGCAGAGGGTGACCAAGACAATTGTCCTTATGGATAAGGTCGCTATGCTTGATGATCCTCAGTGTGAACTGTTGTTACTTAGGGCATGTACTGGAGTTTCAAAACTCTACTTTGCATTACGTACTTGTCCTCCTAGTACTTTTGAGGTAGCTCAGCGCACTTTTGATGGAGCTCTTCGATCTTCCTTGGAGCGTATTGTTACCGCTTCGGGGCCTGGGTTTGGTGATTGGCAGTGGCGGCTTGCCACCTTACCATTTGCGTTTGGAGGGCTTGGTGTTTATTCTGCAGGTGATGTTCGTCACTATGCTTTTCTTGCTTCTCGGTTGCAGTCTGCTGGGTTGCAGACACAACTTCTTCGGCATGCTGGCATTGTTGGTCTTGGACGAGCCTTTAAGGATGCGTTGTGTTTGTTTAATGGAACAGTGGAGTCTGACATTTTGAGTAATCCTAGTGAGGTCGCTGCCCCTAAACACATGAAGAAATTGGCAGATATGTATTTCACAAAGATTACCGCTTCTGCAGAATCTGCTTATTCTTTAACTCCTCGACAATCAGCATTATGGAAATCACAGCAGGGTGATCATACCTCAGCTTGGCTTCGGGCGGTTCCTATTTCGGGGTTGGGTCAGACGATGAACGCTAAGACTTATCGATGTGTGTTGTCCTATCGGTTGGGTGTTCCTTTATTCTCTGTCTCGACGTCGTGCTCTGCTTGTTCGAGGGTTTTTGCTGGAGATATTTTCGGTGATCACGCGGTGTCTTGTGCTGGTATTGTGGGTATTAAACATCGGCATAATGTCGTTCGGGATACCCTTGTTGATGTTTGCTATCGTTCTGGGATTTCGGCGAGAAAGGAGGTTGACATTGGGTTGGCTGGAGGGAACGACGAGGCCCTCAGACCTGCGGATGTGTTACTTTATTCATGGGATCGTGGTCGCGATGTCTGTGTTGATTTGACAGGGTCTTCTCCTTTGACACAGTCGGGGCTATCTGACTTTATTCCTGGGCGCGTTGTGACTGATGCTGCTCATCGGAAGCGGGTTAAGTATGAAGCTCGATGTCAGGTGATTGGATATGGTTTCATTCCCTTCTCCTTTTCTTCGCTTGGGGAATTAGAGAAGGAGGCTGTTGCGTTACTGAAGCGGATTCAGAGGTTCTCGTCGACGCAAGACATTGGGGCTCGTGCTGCAGCTCATATCTTCACTAGGGTAGGATTTGCTATAGCTAGAGGAGTGGGGGCCCAGATTGTTTCTCGGCTTCCCACTAATTTATTGTAGGTTGTATGATTTTGTTTTTGAGATAATAATAATAATAATAATAATAATAATAATAATAATAATAATAATAATCATAAAAATAACAATAATCATAATAATAAGATTTATTCACGAAAAAAAAATCGGAAATTAGGACTTCCGCCCAGAATTTCCGGAACTCCCTTGGAGGATCCGCCTGAAATTTCCGGATCCTCCAAGGTTTTTCCGGAAATTTCAAGCGGATCTTGACTTCCGCCCGGAAATACCGGAAAATCCTTGGAGGATCCGGAAATTTCAGGCGGATCCTCCAAGGGAATTCCGGAATTTCTGGGCGGAAGTCAAGACTTCCATTTTTTTAAGCTTTTACCTGTTCGCCGCCGCCGCCTAACCCACGACCACCGTAAGTCACCCTAATTCGCCTCGGATCAGCCATCCCTTTGCCTTGTTCTTCAAGTGGTGGTTGTAAGGTGGTTGTTGGTGATGGGTTTTTTTTTTTTTTCAGATTTAAATTTCAGATTTTTTTAAAAAAAATTTAGATTTAAATTTTTAGAGGGATAAAATGAGAGTGAATGAGGTTAGAGAGTGAAATATGTGACTCGTTGAGTAGAAACTCCGTAATTATATGCTAGGGGTAGAAAAGGAGTTGAGTAGAAACTCGTTGACGGAAAATCTCGCCTATTATATGCCTGGATTTTGTGGTGGAGGGAGGGTGTTGGTGGTTCAGGGAATGGGTCAGTGGCGCTGACGCTGGAGTTGGGGTTGGGGGCTGGTGCTTTCGTGAGGGAGGTTGGTTGGTGCTTTCGTGAGGGAGGGAGACGGTGATTGTGTGAGGAAGGGAGGCGGGTTGTTCAGGGAGGGGGTTCAGCGCACCGCCGGCGCCGGGGTTGGGGGTTTGGGTGACCGGAGCCACGGGGCTGAGGTGTCAGGGGTGGCAGGGAAGGCTTGGGCTGGTGGTGGTTTTTAAATATTTATTTATTTTATTTACTACGTAGTTTTTCTTAAAAAAACATTTAACTTTTTTTAAAATTTATTTTATTTTGTTTTTTTATTTTTTTTTGACAAATTACATGGCGACACGTGTCAAGTAACTTGTTATAACAAGTTACATGATCGGTTGGGACCATTTTAAGTGGATTGGGTATAAAGATCGGATTATTTTAAAATAACCCAAAAGTGGGATTATTTTTAGCAGACGACCCAAAGGTGGGATTATTCTGGGCAATTTTTCCTAAAAAAATAAAAATAATATCCTAATAATAAATCCGTAGGTAAAAATTGTTCATTGATTTAAGTTACCTCATAGACTACAATGACAAGATAATTCCTTTTGAATAATAATCAAATATATATTATGTTCAATATTCAAATGCAACAAAACTTGAAACAAAAAATCCTAATAAAAAGCTTGTACGTTGTACGGGCCAAAAGACTAGTTATAGATGTATAAATCATTGACTAAAGTTAGGCTCAACTTTGACAACGTTACACTTTTTAGGATACTAGGGGAGCCCACACGCGCGATGCGCGCGATATAATGAGTCATACATCGTTGGAAGTTATTTATTTGAACCTCTAAGGCCCTGTTCTCTTCACCTTAAAAAAATAATATTAAGTAAAATACTTTCAGTTCAGTAAAAATAAGTTCAATTTAGTAAAATTAATTTCATTTCAGTAAAAATAATTTCAGTTCAGTAAAAATAAGTTCAGTTCAGTAAAATTCAGTTTTATTAAAGAAGAAACATAATAGAAAATCAGTAAAAATAATTTCAGTTCAGCAAAAATAATTTCAGTTCAGTAAAATTAATTTAAGTTCAGTAAAAATAATTTAAGTTCAGCAAAAATAATTTCAGTTTAGTAAAAATAATTTCAGTTCAGTAAAAATAATTTCAGTTCAGCAAAATTCAGGTGAAGAGAATGGGGCCTAAGTTTACAAACTTTTTGTTGCTATTGCATTAGGAAGAAGCTCAATTCAATTATAGTCATACTAAAATTGTTATGAACAAGGATCTTATCTTGTTCACATAAGGTTTCTCTCGAAATATTTCTATTAAGGAAGCATAAGCTGGTTTTAAGAAGAAAAAAAAAGGAAGTATAAGCTTAAGATGAGAGACTGTAAGCAGCATAGTACATAAGCCACTAACACAAGTTAAATACACGTGAGATAAAATAGACCTCTGTCTTTGTTCCTAGTAAATCCGAACATGATTCATTTGATCCTAGTTTGACTACAAATTAAAAGTAGATTGTGCATATATTAACAAGGAGAACAAGAGATATATAGACAAAAGTGATGGTGTCGAATAAGTGCCCTCCTTTGCTTCCTTCACTTCCCAAAACGCTGCATTCTACAAGTTCAACTTCAGCTGGATGAAGAGGAGGCCCCACACACATTATTCCTGCTCTTTTATATCAACCACACAATAATAATCACTACAAGCTCCATCTCAGTCTTGTTGGTCATCTTCAAACACCACTCGAATCACTCAAGCACATTTCCAATATTATATTCATCTGACAACTCCACTAATCTCAAGCTCTTTCAAATTATAATTGTATATGGGTGTCTCCAAATAGCATTGCATATAGCATATCCACCTCTTCCTATGTTTTTACAACATAAACAATTAGATTACAAAAACTATACATTTCCTTCACTTTTTTAAAAAAAATTGTATTGCCAATATAATACCCTATCTAATGGTGAGACTCAATTGAGTATTTTTAGGAGAGAGAGAGTATTTTTTGCAATGTATACCAATAAGTTGGTATCTAAACTTAGCAACTCTAAAAGAAAGTTGCTAAGTTTAGATACTCAACTTTGAGTCTCATTTGACAAAAAGTGTGGGCCCTTGTCAATATTCTAATATATTTTACAATTTATTTAAGTTTTACCTTTTTTTTTGTTTTTTAATCTTATAATATTTGGTATTAAAAAAGAAATGGATTTGGTGGGCCATAAATTGAAAGTGACATTTGTATATTTTAAGAGAGTCTCACCATTAAGAAATTAGACTTCACATGAGTTGCTAAATTGAGAAGTGGGTATAGTATCACCATTGGAGGTAAAAAATAACTCATTTTGTATTTCAATACTAAAATTTGAGTCTCACCATTGGAGATGGTCTAAGTACAAGCCAAGGGCATATTTAGAACAACCCATATTATAAGCAAACGCTTGATGACCAAATTAAGAGGCCTTTATAAAACTTAGAAAATATGTTTAATTTTAAAAGTATATATTAATTTCTGCAATTCAAGAAACTAACTTCAAAAACATTCAGCAACAATCCAAATAAAGCCAACACAATATGAACCAGACAATATTCAATTTTTAGTATACTCGTCTTTACACCTTGAAAGCAGAGAAATAACAAACTTGATATCTTAAAAAAAACCTAAAGTTCTTGTAAATGCAACATTTGTGCTAATTGAATTGATATCATGATAGGTTTAGAGAAGTAGAGCTTACTTTAAATGTGATCAGGTCAATTAGATTAGCATATATATTCACTTGAACTATCATTCTATAAGAAACTTCGGTAGCAAATGAAGTCTATGCACAGATAATATAACTTCCCACATGTTATCCAAAGCCAACAAAATTGATTATATTCTTCCTCATACTATGACTCTTGTACTCCTCCAGCCCAATTGCAAGTTTGGTCTAAAAGATGAAAACTAACATTTATCTCAATTGTAACTAACATACATTCTTCAATTATATGGCAAGCAGTAAGAAGGGTATCTATCCCAACACAACTATTAATTCAAGGTGGAGGGAGTACAACCAACCTCAAACATAAAGTTACCAAATTTTCGTTTAAGCTAGGATTCACAAAAACATGTTGTATACTCAACAAGAAATCACCTTAATGCAGTTCTCAGTTCCTAAACTGTCGCATTCTCCAGCTTCCTTGAGTCATTATTTATGCTCAAAATTTCAGCTTATTTGCTTCCAACAACAACATTTTGCTGCATAAGTTCACAACAAGCATTAATCAACCCATCAACCAAAAATAATTAAAAACCACCCAAAAAATGAAAACCCCTACTTTTTAATTATATAGAAAAAAACCAACATTTGAGACAATTTTTTTTGTGAATTTGGATTAACATTAACTGATAATTTTGCCAATTTCTTGTTTTTACCAGAACCCATTGCTTGTACTTAAATGGCAAACAACCCTTGATGAATTTAATTTTAAGATCCTTCATAAATTTAACAATCTACCTAGATTGAGAAATTGCTATTCAATAATTTTTTTTTTTTTAAATCACCTAACCTTATAACCTGAATCAATAGAGGAAAGAAAGCACAGTTTGCAATTCAATGGAGAACTCATAGGCCGCTTTAATTGAGGAGAAAGGTAGAGGATGACAGAGAAAAGGATGTTAGTTTAAGAGAAAGAAATTGGAAAAGATTAGATTTAAGTATGAACTATTAAAGAGGGTGAATATGTAAATATACATTTTGAAGGATATTATTGGAAGAACACTATTCATAAGAGTATTTTTCCATATTTTATAAGGTAGGGATAACATAAAATATATAAATGATATGGGTACGAGACTAATTTTGTTAGAAAGTATACCTCAAGAGTCAAGAGCTTTCCAAAGATATACTATATGCCCTATTTCGACTTCGCAATCAAAAGTTATGGGTTTTGGAAAATAAGACTTTTAGCAGGATTTGAATCGTCACAGAATTGTAGAATCAGAACCGATACCGATTTCATCGGTTCTAAGCGATTCTATAAGCGATTCTACCGACTATTTACATCGTTTAGGTGGATTGGAATCGTAGAATCGTACGATTCTATGATCCAAATCGTAATTTAATAACATGTGAACATCACTTTGTATTTTCTTTAACACCCCCCCTTGAATGTTCACATGAAATAGGGTATGGGTTGCCTCATTAAAAATCTTGTTAGGTAAAACCTTATGGGATAAAAACAATAGCTAGGAAAAAAGAGTACAAAGATATTATATTATATGCTTTGGTATATTGCCTCATTAAAAACCTTAAACCTTGTCAGGAAAAACCCAGTGGAATAAAAACCAAATTGAAGAAAAATGAGTTTAGTGCATATAATACTCTCGCTGATTTCAACGTAGTTCCCAAAGATGTCGCATTCCGATTTTGTGAACTAATTGCTCAAATTTCTTTGAAGGGGGGGATTTGGTGAACAGATCGTCACAAGACTGAATTTGCCGGGCATCTATTTTCTCTTCCTTTTGCAGATCATGTGTGAAGAATAGTTTTGGGGATATATGTTTTGTTCTATCTCCCTTAATATGTTTTGCGGTTACTTAAGAGATGCATGTTGTTGTATTGTCTTTAAAGATGATGGTTGGATTTTTTGTTATTCCGTTCATTCCACATTCTTCTTGGATATTACTGACATGCATCGACCTTAGCCATACACATTCTCGTCCTGCTTCAACTTTGCATGATTCAAGGATGTTACTTAATGTCTGCTTTGTTGATCTCCATGATATTGCAGTGCCGCCATATATAAGTGAACAGATTTCCAATTTGTGACTTGGCCTGACATTTTGTGGATCTGATAAGTATCCAATGTCTGCATACCCAACGAGAGCATCATCTTGTTTTCGTTGATAAAATAAACCAAGGTCTTGTGTCCCTTGTAGGTACCTGAGTAAGTGTCAAACTCCCTTCCAATGTCTATATGTCAATGCGTTGCTATACACCTGTACCTGGCTAACAAATTCACAGAGAAAGCTATGTCGGGTCTAGTGTTGTTAGCTAATTTAAGTTCATTAATGCTTCAATTACACTTAAATATGGTACTTCTAGACCCAAAATTTATTCAATTTCCTCTCAGGGTTTGAATGGATCGTATTTCATATTCAGAGAACGAACAACTATTAGTGTGCCGCTGTACTTGGCTAACAAATTCACAGGCTGAACCTGATAACGTGTTAAAAACTTTTTACTGATACAAATTTTAATCAGTAATTGAGAAAGTGAAAGAAGATGTGGTGAAATGTAGAAGTATGCTACTACGTAAAGCTATCAATATATAGTCAAAGTTTTATGATAAAATATATACATGATCGTACGCTGCATATAATTGTCCAAAGTACATATCACATGTGAACTTCACTTTGTATTTTCTTCAACATCTAACAAATTTTCATTATTATTAGGAAATTTTGTAAATTATCACCCACAAAGTACACCTTTTTTGAAATTACCACCCGATTTTTTTTTTATTTTAAATTACCACCCCTTAAATTAAAAAACCAATTAAATTCCCACCTTTTTCAATTTTCCGGTGAAGTTTCCGACATTGGCCCCACTTTTTTTTTATTTCCTTCTCTTTTATCAATTTCCCTCTCTCACTATTCTATTTAACTGTTCTATACTCTTACTCCATTCAATTTCTTCATAAATTCTCTGTCAAATCATCAACCTCCCTCTTTCCTCATAAATTCTTTGTCAAATCATCAACATCTCTCAAGTTTATGAAAGTAAACCCTAAAAAAAATTCCTTTCTGCAAAATCATTACTCTAGTGTACTTGCATGTTCTGGAATGGGGGAAAGAAGTAGGAAAAGTTGCCATCTTTTGTAACATGAACCCTAATTGTGGAAAACCCCCAAATTTAATTAATCGAAGAACCCTAATTCAGAAAACCCCCCAATTTCAATGTGCGAATAACCCTAATTCAGAAAACCCCCAATTTACCTCAATTTTAATGTGAGAAGAACCCTAATTTAATGAAGAATTGATCATACCTGATTGTGAATTAAGCATCATTGATGAAGAAATTGTGTCTGAGTTTAAAAAGAAAATTTATGGAGGAAAATCAAGTGGAAAAATGGGTCAAAATAGCCATACTAGCCGTTATGTAGGGCCCTCTACCAGAGACTTTATCGAAAATTTGAAACAAAGGTGGGAATTTTATTGGTTTTAAATTTAAGAAGTGGTAATTTAAAATAAATTTTTTTTTTTTTGTGGTAATTTCATAAAAAAGTGTATTTTGTGAGTGGTAATTTACAAAATTTAAACTTTTTATGTTTTTCGGCATTTTTTTTTGGTGGCTCTAACTTCCTAACATCCATATAAATATAAAAATAAATAAATAAAATCTAAAATCATGAGCCGACCTTCTTATAAGTCGCGTGAAATTTACCAAGAATTTCCAAGATTCTAGAATAACCCGTACGTATAATTTTCAACGGTATAAAAATATAAAAACCCAACCAACCCCCTTAATCTACAAGTCTAGGGTTTCCTGGAGAAAAATTCCCCAATTCAACTGAAGAATTAGATCGTGCAAAGTAGGAAAGATGATTGAGGTGGTGTTGAACGATAGGTTAGGGAAGAAAGTTCGAGTGAAGTGCAACAAAGATGACACCATTGGAGACTTGAAGAAGCTTGTTGCTGCTCAAACTGGTACTCGTGCCGAAAAGATCCGAATTCAGAAGTGGTATACAATTTACAAGGATCATATTACTCTTGAGGATTATGAGATTCATGATGGAATGGGTCTTGAGCTCTACTACAATTGATCTTCTTCTTCATGGTTTTGATTCTCTCTCTTCGCTTTTTTCTTTTAATTTTCTGTATTTTGAATTTTTTTTTTCATGTTAATTTGTGAGTGATTTTGATCGAATTATGATTATTTGATTGTTGATTTGAATTTTTGTCAACTTTGATTGTTATATTATGAGAGTTTTTGGTTTGGAATTATGGGTTTTATTTGTTTGTTGTGATTGGTAAAAATTATCATGGTTTGCTATTTTGCTTTGATTTTTGTTGGTTATTGATCTTATTGTACTTTGAAATTGAAAAATTAAATTGGATAAGGAGGCCGAAAAGTAGCGTAAACCCTAACATGTTGGTTGTTTGTCTTGAAGGATTAAGATATAGGGTTTGCCACCAAAATTAAATTGGATAAGGAGGCCGAAAAGTAGCGTAAAATTTATAGTGAGCAATGTAAATTGTTTGTTTTGGGATGAGCAATATGTATAAAGAGTTGTGTTTAAGTATCGAGCCTCAATATAGTTCCCCTTTCTTACTGATCCTAATCCTAGCAACACAAACAAAGTACTATTGAGCTTATACGCGTTTTAGTGTGTTGCATCCTTGCGAGGGTGAGTTGTAGTTGATTCTTTGTTCCTCTTTGGATATATGGTCCAATGTGAAATTAATTAGCTAACAGGAACATCTTCGGGAGGAGTGGCTAAAGGTGGCATCTTATGGTGTTAATTCTAGGTTCTTTGAGTAGAGTTATTAAGAGAGGGCTACCTTCATCTGTTAGGGACTTTTGGTGATTGCGAAATCCGGGGGACTTGTTGGAGATTATGGGGACTAAAAGGAGAGAGTTTTTGGGTTAGTTGGGACAATCATTCATCACTGTTACATATTTGGAGCTTTCTCTTCAAACTATATCAATTATAGATGTGAAATAAAATTCGGTAGCAAGCTATAAGAAAGAATCTGAACACTAGTTAGATTATAAACTCTGAATTCACTTGTAGTCTATCAATATTGTAGTTGCTTTTATTAATACTTGGCTATCTTGTAATGCTGAGATGGCTCATGTTTTCAGTATTCTTAATGCAGGCTGATGGAGCTGTCAAGTATGAATGTGTTGCTCTTTACTTATTGTATAACCAATAGTATGGTATGGGTTTTAGTCATTCTAAACCCATACCTCATACCTATATTTCGTGAACCAAACGCCCCCTTATACTTCGTATTAATAAAAGCAACTACAATATTGATAGACTACAAGTGAATTCCGACTGCATTTGGTTAACAAATAAATTGCCAAAGCATTCTAGATATGTGATTGTCAAAAATGTCAGATACATTCCAAGACATGTGATTGTCTAAAACTTGTAATCAATTCAATACTCCTTATTGTTACTTTGCCTCTGATTTTCCTTTACTGTCATACCTGCTTAAATACTTCGTATTATAATATGCTGATGTTGTGAATTTGAGCTACTGCTTAACCAAATTATAAAATTTTCTACTGTTGTGAATTTCTGTTTTGTAAAATTTGCTAGGTATCCTACTTAATTTTCTAAACTACAATATTGATAGGTATCCCTACTTAATATATATTGTGGATTTGTTAAGTTTCTAAACTAAATTCCATTTTTAAGTTATCAAACCACCTATAAATCTCACCTCCTCAACTACAAAAATTCCGACTATCTTACGTATGTGTAATTTATCACCTAATATTAACATATACATAATCTGTCACCTAAAATTATCAATGCACGATATTAATGAATGTAAATAGAACTTCATAATTCAAAATGATTTTTTTACATTACTTGTAATACACGTATATTGATCGATTATGACTAGCACTTGTGGGTACTTAAAAAAATGCAGTATTTTTTTTTTCCTATTTGCTTTAAGACAATTCTCAGTGCCTTTTTATTTATTTAATATTTTTTTTTTGGCAAAAAACATTAAAAATAATGACATTTTCTGAACAAATAAAAAATGATATCTAGAAAGTAGAAACAAGAAATATAGACGAATCCATCAAGCTACCAAATCACAGTTCTTTTTTTAATATGTTGACGAGAATATAAGGTGAAATTTTTTTATACATGTAGAATAATACAGTACATTTTTTTATATTCAATGAAATTAACTGCAAATCATCTAAACGAGAGAAAAGTACCATCTACGCCTAAATTTGGTTGCCAAATTCTATAGACAAACGAAGAAACTCTATTGTCTTAACCCGGTACTCTTGAAATCTCTCAAATAGATTTTGAGAAGAAAAGACTTTGCCAGCGTTAGCCGCAGAGATATCCTTATATTTGCAGTGATAAAATGGCAAAAAAAAAATTGTGCAGTCAGGATCAAGACCACCTAAACAACAATAGTTTCAGTTGCTGTGCAAATCAATAGTATCGTTCACAATTGCCGTCCCTTCGAAATAGATCAGGTGATGCATAGTAGGGTGGCAGCCATTCCTTTCTCTATAAACCTTTATAAAAATCTGTCTATGTTCAGGTTCTATCATATCTTAACTTTAGACATTCTTCTTCTAGCATTTACAAATATTGATATAGCAACAATCACCAAAACGACAGCCATGATTAAAGAGATTTTTTCCCAGGGTGGAGCCGTAAATGAGTTCATCAGGATGCCGTTTTGTCTTTCCTGCAACTTGAGCTACATTTTGTTAATAACAGAGTATGGTTATTTCAAACTTGAATTTAACAAAGCTTACATTAGCAAAACTCATACAGATTATTTAAATGCATTCATGCAACAACTTAACCAATGAGTCACCGAAATCAATATATTTGTCAACAAAGTGAAGTTTATCAGAGGGTAGAAATGCTGATCTACAAAGCAACAGTCAAGCCGCCTTTTGCTCAAGTAAAAAAAGGACTGCTCTTAAATCCCCTAGAACAAAAAAAGAAAATAAAACAGCTTTTGAACAGTCATTAAAGGTGTCAATCAACATCATCATATTACTTCGAAGTCCAAAGGCCATAGGATAATAGAGGAGCTGAGACTCTTAAGAAAATGCTTAAGCAAAGGCAAAAACCATCAGAAGCAAATGGCAGCTCGCCAGAGAATGAAATTAAGGATTGGGCATAAAAAAGAAAAAGGCAAAGAAGCCGTGGAAAATTACACATTGACCATTCTGGAAAAGAATTGGTTCTGAATAAAAATAACAAATTTCAAAAACAGATATAGGCAACATGATTGTGTTTCTTCTAATTAGTATTCTTCAGAAAAATTTTATAATTTAGAGAATAAGAGGCTCAGATTACAGAACTCACCAACTTTTGCACTGTCTGCTCATGTTGCCCCGCAAAGAGTTTTTGAGCATACTTGTAAAGCTCCATATCAAGTCTATTCAGTGAAATTATCTGCTCAATAACTGATTCTGGCACCTGACGGCGTGCCTGCAATGTAAGACTCCAGAGTGTCAGTGAACACCTACTGTCTACTACCCACATTAAGATAAAATTGAAAGTAACATCAGTTAATCCTCGTCTTCCTATGATCCTGCAGGATTGCAAAAATGATCATTTTTAAAAAACAATCTCTATTTTTTTTTTGCCCAAGTAAAATGTTCTTTTAACAACATAACCCAAAATGCTCACAATTAACAAACTTTGTTATGACCTTACAACTGTCACAGACCTCTTTTGTATAGTTCACAGGGGAAATTCTTTTCAGAGAAGTGATGCGCCGTTGTGACTGCGACTTCCGCAAATTACCAATGCACGATTCGTACGATCCCATAAGTTTCCCAACAGTCATTTCCTAAATGGCTTAAACACAGTAAGTTACATACTTCAAGATAAAAATAGGATGTTAATGATTTAGGACAATCAAATTATCGAAGAGATCAATCTATAATGCTTACACTTTTTCCAAATTCTCCATCCGCAGTTGGTATGTTGCTCGGGCTTTCATCAATAGAAATGCTCTGTAGAGCAGGCAGCATGAAGCATGACAAATCGAGAAAACTATTGCATATGTTCTTAAATGGAAGCACTAAAAACAGTATTACAACTAACCGTGTGTTGACCATGTTGAGATTCAGACGCTGCATGTGAATAGCTTTGTTCTGCAGATTTTTGAAGTGTCAGAATCAATCCTTTTGATGAATCAGACCTCCTAATATTGCATAATAGGTAAATCATAACTTGGAATTGAGTTCACTCTTACATTCTATCAAAGTCATTGCTCCTATTTTATGTTCTATTTTGACTTCCATGTTTGCCAACTCACAACTTTGAGAACTAATATCATTGACTATCTTACTATATATCTTTGTTTGGATCAAAGGAAATGGAGGGAATGGAAATGGAAGTATAGATTATCTTTGATAACAAATAAGGAAAGGAATTGGAGGGGAGAGAAATGGAAGGATTAAATTGTAAGAAATTGATCTCTACAACGATGGAGAGACTTGGAAAGAAAACTCATCGTTCTTCCCTCCCCTTCCCACCCTTCCCCTCCCTCCCCTTCTTTTCCTTCCCCTTTCCCTATCCAAACATACTGTCAGTATACTAATAAAAAAAATGCTGATTTAGAAAACAAATGTTGAGAGAGTAAATATGCTCCAGATCCAGTTTCATATGTATCTTGGAGCATGGTGACACTGTCAGTTTGTTTGGATAGCAAAGTGGAAGAGGGAAGAAGAAGGAAGGGGGAGGAATGGAAGGGAAGGGAGAGTATAAGGTTACATTTTCCCTTCAAATCTTTCCAACATTGGAAGGATTTAGTTTATTAAAGAGGGAGGGAAAATGAATCCTTCCATTTCCCTTCCCTTCGCTACTACCAAAAGGTATCCAAAGAAGGGAGGATGAATCTTTTCTATTCTCTTCTTTTCCTTTCCCTCCAATTCTCTCAATCCAAACAATGAGTCAATATACAAATAAAAAAAACTACTGATTTAAAAAACAAATGGTGAAATAGATCCAAAAACCCTGGAAAACTTTAAAAAAAATTTGGAGTGTTGTTGTCCCCCCCCCCCCCCCCCCCCGGGTTCCTATCGAATAGGAAATATGCTCCAGAAGTCCAGGTCCAGTTTCAAATGTATATCTTGGAGCATGGTGAAAGGATAAACTTTCCCCAACTTGAAATATTTTTAATTTGCAATTATTGACTCAAAAACTCATAAGGGAACCAACATTTTCTGATGGAGTAAACCCATCATTCCTCTAGAGGATCAAGTTGGCAAGGAATCAGTCACCTGGAAGCTGAGGTAAGAGAAATTTCATTCTTTTGAGGTTCATTAACAAAGTGTGCGCGAAATGGCAAAATCAAATTTTAAAAAAGTACTTAACACTTAATATAGTCCCATATAACAGTAATAACACCACAACACCTAACTCAATTTATTTATAAGTCGACTGAAATCCTGTACTCAAAGGGATATACCTTCAATTATGTTAATGCTCAAGGATTTTACCACTTTCTATGCTTCCTCTGGCCTGTGTGCCAATCACAGTAAGTCACTAAGTCCGTCCTCTATTTGTTAAACTCCAGCAACACATTAATTAATGATAAAAATTCTGGCCTCTCTCTGGTTTCATTCTGGGCACTTTCCCTTTAGATGTAAAAGGGTTACACAACTTAACCTAAGTAATTATTAAGAGCCAAAGTCAGCCTAATTATGCTTAGACATGATTCATAGAGAAGACATACACAAATGATGATGTGGCTCTATGCACCTCTCTTACAGATTACACTGCGGCTAATATCTGCTGTTGTGTTACTTGAGTTGTCTGCCGACCTTCTGTTTCCTAAAATGATTATGTTAATGCCATGAACAAGAAAAATACTACTCCCTCTATCCCTTATTTAGTAGCCTGTATTCCATTAGTGGTCTATTTCTATTTAAAGAGTGTAACTTTTTGACAAAATTACACCCTTTTTGATGAGTTGTCATCATTTTTCTTTCATTTTTATGTACTTTTGACATTATTTCCCAACACTTTCTCTCTCCCTCTCTTTAATAATTACCGACTACCTTTTCTTTCTCTCTATCTCTCTCTAACCCCACATGCATATTTATACTCCCAATCATTAGTTTTAAGGAATCTACAACTTTCTTAATTCCAGTGAAAAAATCAAATAGGCCACTAATTAAGGGACGGAGGGAGTATTTAGGAAGGTAAAGCCTCCTACAATATATATCTCTCAATCACTGCAATCTAGTTTGCAGATCTAATACTGGGGAGGGCAGAAAATAATAACAGCATGAATAGATGGTTTTGGTAGGAATCAGATAGAGTTTGGCAAGGAGAACAGCAGAAATTAGGGAGAAATTCTAAGATGGATGGCTGTATATTGATTAAAGCAATAAAAAAAAATACAACTCCTTACTTTCGAGAGGCAAGGTCTCTCCCACAAAAAAAAAAAAAAATCAAGATAAAAGTTTCAATCAATATTCTGCATGCCTTATTTTTGCATTCCTCGATTAAAAGCAGAAACTCCTAGTACCCATAACAAACTCCTTTCTAACAGAGCACAGTCAGATAAAATCTTTCATAACAAACTAGAATTGAATTAATTGATAGCCCTCAAGAGCTCAAGTGGAGCTAACTGACTTTGATGCCTTTTTCTTACGTGCATAAAGTGAATAGTAGAGGAGGTTAAGGCTGATTCCTTCCAGGTTTGCTAATCATAAAGGAGCTTATACCACTGCTGTTAGTTACTACTATAGGGTAGTGAAGACAAGGTTTAGTGGGTCAATTAAAATTGTAAAAATTAAGTATTCCTAGATATAGCTCCTTCTGTTGGTTTATGATGCAGAGCAGAATTAACACAAGGAAACATAGTTTATACAGGGACAAAGATGAGGTTCATAATCTTAAAAGAGAATTTAACTCTGAGAGCATCTCTCACTTAAAGTTTATGGTAGAAAGCTGAAAATGTAAAGACATAATGCTAAATTGGCAACAGGGATAAAAACAAATTAGATTGAGTAGAAGAGGACTTATAGAAGCCAGAAGCATTGAAGTTGGAAGATGATATGTAATGTCATCCTAGCTATCTGGGAAGCCCTCACGTCTCATATTTTTGAGGGACAAGCAAATATTACTAGAAGCTAGAGTCGTTGTTAGCCATCATTGTTATATAACTTGAGGCCAATTTAATGTGGTACTGCCTAGAGCAATTAGCATAATGCAAATGGGAGGGAGTATCTGGTAGTGCAATATAATTCAGTTAATAGTGTCTTGAGGAGGAAGATAAGTGAGTTAGTTAGAGGAATAATACTATGATTAGAGAGGATAAGGTGGCGATTAGCTTATGAAATATTAGTATTTTGGGTTAGCTTAAATTGGCAAAGAATCCACCTGTAGAAAGTAAAAAATACCACACATTTACTGTAATTTCCTATTATTAATAAAAAAAAAAAAAAAAAAAAAAAAAATCATCTTCCTTTTCCTATTTTCTGCCATTAATGGTGCTTAAGCTCAGTTGATTCTTAGCAGTTAGCACATTATATAGGAACTGACTTAAATATTTGTATAAAATATGAACTTTTCATGTTTGGCTAGATGATTAATTGGCCTGGTTAAGAGGATTACCAACTAGGCATCCCCTGTCATAACCAATCCACCTTCTGATCATAGAAATATTCATCAAAAGTGAGAATTCTGTACAGCTGACCTGTTATATTATTAGCTTGATGGTCCATGCTTAAATTTGATCCTACCAACTGAGAAATGACTTGTGCACCAACTACATGTGCAAATGTTGTTGCAGATCCTTTGTGCTCTTCAGTCAATCCAACATATAACATATTGTCCAACCTCCTCTGCAAGATTTGAAAGAAAAGAATAAAAAGAATAAAAAAGGGAGCATATAAGGCTGCACCAGGTGCAAACTCTAGGGTATATGTGTCAGCAAAACATTCAAGAGCAGAGAAAATCATGCTACCTTTGCCACATCAAGCACAGAATCCCCCAGAGAATGATACTTTTGAACACACGTACGCACTTCATGTGACTCCACTAAATTAGAATTATTTGTTAGTCCAGCAACCTGCAGCCAGTTGTAGAGAAAATTTTAACTACATGTCATCAAGAATATGAAGTCAGAAGAACAGGCAGATCCCAAAATTGTACACAACCATGGCAACATTAACAGGTCAGCAATTCAATAGTAAGATATCATTGCACCCTGAAAAACCATAGAATTGCATGGTCTTTCGGAATTAATTAAATGGATGCAAATGAGCATAGCCAGTCAAACTGAACCACCTCTGATCCAACGAACCATCAGATCAAAGAATGAGGCTTATAGCCATCACAATTTTAAAGAGCAGCATAGCGACTGTACAAAAGAACAATGCTGATTAAGAAGAACCAAGCAGAGATACCTGAAAAGTGGCCCCATTGTGAACGATATCCAAAGCAATTGGATCATTAATGTATTGAAGCAGCGGCATAGCAAAGTCTTCCATATTGTACGAGTCTTTACTAACATGATTTAGATTCTGTCTCAGCCTAGCATCTCTCTGTCCATGTAAACAAATAATAATATCAAGAGTTTGAGTTGAGCATCTAAATCTAAACATTCTAGGATCCCAATCAGGCACAAATCCCAACTTTATGAAGAATTTGAAAACAATATCATTAACTTGATAACTTCAAAAATTAGAAATTACAAAAAAAAAAAATCAAGACCACTGCTATGATCTAGTTTCCAAGAATGCATACAAGGATACATAGTCTACAAACATTGTAACTTCTCAAACATACTATATGAGATTACACCAATTTTGCCATAAAATTGAGGCTTTATGCACTTATATGTCTACCAGCAATCATACCACAAACTACAAATAAATTTAGAAAATGTAAGGGAGAGAAGATCATAGAGTGAGGAGTAAAAATGTGCGAATATCATTATATAAAAGCAAACATACAGGAATTATCAACATGTCACATGGTCTAAGTGTCCACCAATCCTACCTCTAGCTCCATTTGGTTTTCATGAGATCATGTTCAATGGGAAATGGTTTCCATGGAAGATATTTTTCAAAGGAAAGCACTATTGGAAACTAGCTTTCCTTTGTTTGGTAGCATACCAGAAAAGTTATGGAGAAAAGTAAACTGGAAGTAAAAGGGAGAGGATGGATGGGAGGAGAGAATAAGAAAGGCAAGGAGTAGAGTAGAAAATGTGTTAATTACTTAAAAAAGGAAATTGATTTCCGCCTTTGGGAATATTGATTTCCATCCCTTTAGATACCAAATAAAAGAAAATGTTTAACACCCAACCAAACACTATATGTTTCTAACAAGATACTAATATAGTGCAATTAAAAAAGTGGTTGCCGTGGCAGGCATAGTGGACACTACAGCATGATTGGGAATATGCACGATAAAAGCTTAGAGAGAAGATAATATACCAAATCAAAACATCAATGGACAACTAAAACAGGTAATTTTAGAAATTAATGATTTTTACTATGGTTATTTTCTCCTCTTATTTATTTATATAAGTATTAGCAAAGATAATTAAGTTTAATGTAAATTCAGCAAAAATAAGTTAAGCAAATTGATAAGCTAAGTTAAACAAAAGCAAGTCCAGTTAAGCAAAAATAGGTTAAGTAAGAAAGTTTTTACTTATTTATTTTTCACGGACGGAAAAGAAAAAAGGGGAACAAAAATTAAATGCATTCCAAAAATCTTTTACGAGGCATCCTTGAACACATGCCAAAAGATGATCTGGTAACAAAGCATCAAAGGCTCACATGTGCCATTGTAAATTTAATAGCCAATCAATACCTGTATCACCACCACAACAATACCATCATCTGGAGTAGCATTTCTATTATTGCCATCACTACCACATATTTCAGGGTAAACGATAGCCCAAAGAAGGAGCAGAGCATAAGAGGAGAAAATTTCCCCCTTTCAGACATGAATCTTGTAGAGTGCAAGGGAATGAAACACATTCCAGATGAAACGTTTATTGAGCACTGTACTTGTGATCTTTAATTAAATTAACTTTCCAGCAAGATCCCTTAACTCCCTATGCAAATTACAAGCTCTAAATGACACGAATGCAGTAGAAGCAATCAAAGCAACGTGGTAACTCAAAATTAATTACACAAATCTTGAACCAGACATGAATTTTCACCAATTAATAAAAATAAAAGAAGAAACAACAGTAAGCCATACCCTAGAAAATAGGTCTTCTCTCATCCATGGAACCAAATACTTCCATGGCCATATATCTAGCGTGCTAACCACATTGTTTTTCTTTCGCAAACGTCCAGCCATTTGTATGGCAGATGTTAAGTTAGGATGCACCAAAAATCTAGCAGCTACCTCAATTGAAAATTCATATGTACTGAATACACGATCAACTGGGTTTCTTAATATTGTCACCACTGATGTCTTATCCTGTGGTAGCTTGGTCATCATGCTATAATCATCATGAGTGACTAGCAACCTGCAATGAGCTTTTCTGCAGAAAAACAGAGAAGATATTCATAATTTGTACATCAAAATTGGAAAATGCAAGAGATTCCTACCAATATTTACAACTAAAAAGGAATAATTGGGTTGAAGAAAACATAAATAAAATAAAATGAGAGCAGTTAGGATAAAAAGTATAAATTACAAAATAAATCAGATACATAAGGTCCTTTCTATTAAAGGCATCTTCAAAAGTAGCAGAAAATCAACACAAATTACACAATTGATCATTTTGAACAATTTGCTCCTACAACAATTAAGAGATTCATCAACAGTGAACATCAGAAGGGAGGTGTAGGATTGGGAATGACACTTTCTAATTACAGTATATTTTTAAATTTGAGAGTGCTACTTAAAAAACATAGCAAGTCGTGTTGACATGACTTTGATAAACACAGAGCTACCAGTAAGCCAAGGATCTTCTTCAAAATATACGAAGAATAACAATGTTGAAGTCTCAAAAAGTAATCCACGGACATACCTAAACGAAGCTACAACTTCCTGCGAAAGATCTTTTCCAAATTCATCACTAAGCTCACACTTATGCAAGGAACAAGTAGAAGATCAAGGGGGGTTACAGTTTGCAGAAAAGGTTCAAAGCTTTAACTTTTTTTGCTGTTTTTTCTATCAATCAAAGAGTCTATTTATCCTCTGGGGTCTCAAGCCCAGTTCAAAACAAAATCATTAAATATCTTTGACAAAATATTACCACTCATACCAACACAGTATCATGTGACTATGAGAGGTATTATTTGGTTCATTCCAATGAGTAATTTAAGATCTCAAATCTTACATTTTTTTTAATATATATGTAACTAACGATACTAATGGTCAACGAAGTGCATTTAAGACTGTAACAAAGCATGTGTAGCCATTTCAGTAAAGTGGAGGGAGTAAAAATCTGGCACCAAAAAAAAAAAAGAAGACAGAAAAAAGAGAAAGCAAGATTAAAAGTGACATCATAGGAAATCATTATTATATTCATTTGTTTGATGCTTACTCTTTGTAAAAATCTTCCAGTAAGTTTTTTGTTCACCACTGAAATTTATACATTTACTCTATGAAATAACCCACAATTCTCAGGTTCAAATTTTGCACCAACCTTGTTCAAATTGTGAATCTTCTCATTCATTGTGAAGTAGCTAATGGATGTGGCATATTAAATCAAGAATCTGGCATATGCAGCTTCTCTGTTATCACAAGGATAACCTCAACCCCTCAACCTGCTCCAGGTGGGAACCTTTCTTGTCTTTTCTGCTTTTGCACAATTAGAGCCTTTCAGGCATTGATGTTAATGCTTGATGCATTACCAGCTGGTTGTTGGAACGTCACGGGTTTACAACTTTGTCGTGCAAATTCCTAAAGATTAATTGGATTCCGTCCTAATTAAGGTCTTATAGATGTTGCAATAGAGGATAGTCTCTCCAAAAGCTCTTATCCTATGGCAGTACCATGTTATAGGAGCACGGAAAGCTAGAGCTCCCTTTCCATGAAAATTTCCATCGGATCAAGGCATAGAATCATTATGATCTTATAATTACAGCGCGTGGCATGGGACCTATCTTTACTTCTCTATTTTTGCACAATTAAATGGATCTTCTATCACATAATTATAACATCAAAAGATATTCTACTTAAACACCCATATAGTATCATATTTCTGCGAACATCATCCTACTTCCAAATGATCACACATTCACAACTCAAATTTTCAACAACGAAAGCCATTGAACCTCAAATCTAACAGATGACCATAACAACATTTCACAAATAGAAAAGGAGAATGTGAAGACAATTTATCTACTGTTATTGCACAAAATTCATCAACACATGTTGAAAATGATGCTTAAAATTCTACCACCAGTACCTGCAGAGATATTAACACCAGTGTATTACATATACTCTCTCCTCGGCTCCTCGCCCATTCATTTATAACAAAAGAGATGAGCCAGCCAAACTGGGGAAGGGGTAAATGGTCACTAGCAAAGGAAAATGGAAAACTGATACCTAGGATTGAACCGCAATTTGTCATAGGAACGAGGACATTCCAGCTTCGAGGAGTACAACTTTTTCAAGAAACTGCAAACAAACAAATGTTGTAATTTCCTTTTTCAACCAAAATAAAAATTGCAGCTTCCAACACTTTACTACACAATTCAGTTACCAGTGAAAATATGTGCGTCCTCCAGTCCTTGGTATATGTAGGAAGAACAACAGGTCACGAAGCGTATGTTTATCTTCTTTAACTTCTTGACTAAGTTGAGAAGCGGCCCAATTGTTTACAGCAATCTCACAGCGTTGGTAGTCATCTTCATCAGAAGAGGCATTTACGAGCATAAAAACTGAATGATTGACAAGAGAAGAGGACGATATTCATCCAAAAGTTAAAACCTAAATACATGAAACAATAAAGCTTCACTATTGCACACAGTACATTAACAACAGAAACAAACTTAAATAACAAAACAATGATACACAAACTGCTCGCCACATTAATAGGACGACAAAACCTCAAGTTTCATCTACATATCAGATTCCTACCATCTCAACAATACCCCCATCCAATACCCGGCGAAAAAGTCAAGAAAAAGGATTGACATTCTGGTGTGAAGCAGTCAAGTGTGCACTGTACTAGATGAACCGAGCTCCATCAATTCCCCTCGGCCATTATAAAGACAAGGTTAATTGTTCTCTTGATTGCAACTTCTCATCATTTCAGTCACATGCTAAGTAGCCTAAGTTTTAAGTATATCCAAAATCAATACATTTCATGTTCTCATACACTATAAAATCCAAAACTCTCTTACTCCAATTACAAGAGCACTATAAAAATATAGCATTGAAAGGGAAAAATTCAAAGCAATCAAAGAATAGCAGAAAATGCAGCAAAAACAGAAGTACCTGATCCAATAATCAAAATCGGAACAATCCATTTAAAATTAAAATCCATCAAACTTGAAGAATTAACACCTACTTAATTGCTGAAACAACAAAATTAGACAAATTTCAGTAACACAATACAAATTCATATAAAAATCATCCAAATTAATCATATTTAAAGGAAATCTTAAGTAAAAATTACCAGAATTAATCCTGCAAGAATTATGTAAGATGAAAACCCTAAAAATTGAAAAGGGGAGAGAAAAGTAAGATCATACAATAGTAGTTAACATGGAAAGCATGAAAGCAAGGATATAAGAGGGCAAAAATCTCGTGGAGGTGAAAAAAATGTCGAGAAACTGAGCAGACCAAAGCGAAGACAGTGGTGTTGGTTCCCGAAAAGTGCGGATTTCGAGTGGAATTTGCCGGGAAGAACACAGAGAGGAGAGAGAAAATAAGCGCACTTGTTATTGTTGTTGTTGTTGTTGGTGGTGGTGAGTAGGGGTGTTCAAATCCGGGTACCCGGGTTTTCGGGTACCCGAAAATACGGGTACCCGGATTTTCGGGTAGTTGTTAAGTTGTCCCATGTCCCGACCCGAATATCTCGGGTACCCGGGTTTCGGGTACCCGAATTATTCGGGTCGGGACATAGGGTACCTGAATCTGTTTTTATTTTTTTTTTTTAAAATAATTTTTTACTTAATTTTATGTTTTATACCTGCTGTAAATCTGTAATTTACTTAATTTTATGTTTTATACCTGCTGACCTGCTGTAAATCTGTAAATCTGTAAATTTATACATGCTGTAATTTAATAAAAATATACCTACTAAAAATTAAAGTACATATTAAACTATTAAAGTACCTATTTTAACATATTAAAGACTTAAAGTACATGTTCTAACATATTAAAGTACTAGTAAAAGCTAAAAATTAGGGGAAGTCATTAGTTACGTAATTAAAAACATACAAATTACAAAGTACAATAATATAACAAAGTCACAATGCAAATTAAATAAGATGGGAGGTCGTGCTTCATTCACTTGTGAGATCCGAAATTTCAATCGTCTCATCAATAACAATCGTTGGTTGCTCCAAAACCAAGTCTTTCATTCCTACAAAATCAAATAATGCAAAAAAATAATTACATATCAAATATATTATGTATAACAAAGTAGTAAAATAAAGTAATAGATAAAGTTAATTAAAACACCTTCTTCTTCCATACTTTCCAACTCAAGCAAGCTTTCCTCTATAGTAATACCCCTAAAAAAATTACAACGAAAATACCCCTAAAAAAATTCAGATACACAACCAATAATCCAATATACCCACGAATTCCATAAACATACAAGTATACAACCAATATACCACAAATTCCATGAACATTGAACAATATACCACAACTTACAACGAAATTAAAATACCCTAAAAAATCGCGTGAGAATAGAAAGTACCTGAGATTAGAACTCGTCAAAATTGAGGATTTAACTCGTCAAAGGCTTGAATGAAGGCAAATCCGTGAAGGCTTGAAGTCTTGAATTCGTGTAGTAGTGTGAAACTGTGAATGGCAGGAAGAGAGGAAGAGAGAGAGAGCCCAGAGAGGAAGAGAGAGAGAGAGAGAGGAAGAGAGAGAGGACGGCGGTGAGTGAATGAGAGGAAGAGAGAGAGTGAGCCCTAATTTGGGTGAGTGAGTGAGTGAGTAATTTGGGTCAGTGGGTGGGCACTGGGCAAGTGGGCAGTGGGCTTATTTACATAATGGGCAATATTTTGAGTTATGTGGGTGTTTTTTTTTTCATATTAATTTATTTTCGGGTAATCGGGTACCCAAAAATAAAAAAATACGGCCCATGACCTGACCCGAAAACAGGTAGGTTTCCCGGGTCGGGTACCCGACCCGAAAATATAATTTTTTTCCCCAAATTTCCCATCGGGTTTTTATTCGGGTCATCGGGAAATCGGGTCGGGACAATCGGGTCGGGTTTTTTTGAACACCCCTAGTGGTGAGTGGAGTTATGGTGAGGACTAGTTTAGAGAAAGAGAAGGGTAATTTGGGAAGTGGATTGTGAATCAATGTCAACACTGTAAGAATGGTGTTTTCAAGATTTGATTGGGGTTGAGCGAGAAACTATAGCCCCTTGCCAGGTATAGGGCCCCCTGTCCAATATCTTAATAAAAAAATAATATTTACAAATTAAAAAAAGATAAAATAAAATGGGGGTAAAATGAAAATGGGTTGGGTAAAACAAAAAAGAGGAGAGAGAAGTTACTTTCCCCCCTTTACTTGTTGCTCTTCCTGCGAAAAAACAATCGGCGCCGGTGTAGCTTAAGGTAGCTCAGAGAGGGGAATTTGGCTTGAACTTCCACATTAAGAGGCGAATTTGGCTACAACTTCCACCTTAATCTGGAAATCCACCTTAATCAAGTAAGAACCTTGTTGTATTTTGGTAATGATGTAAATTTAATGGAAAGTTAGGATTGGTTAGTTAATTAAGTAATATGTAACGTGTAATGGTGTTTTACAGGGACAATTGTAAATGGAAGTAGGTGAAGGTTCTTGTGGAAATGGTGACGACCATCAATTTGAAGTGTCAGACTTGGATCCGGTTGAAGCGGATGTATGTATGAAGGAGGTGTGTTTATTAGTAATTGGATTTTTTTAAATGGTAATTTATTTGATTAAGTATTAAATTTGTGTTTATTGTTGGATTTGATTTGATTTAGTAAAGATATGATTATTTAAGTATAATTGGATATGTATATCTAAACTTAAGATTTGAGTACTAATTAAGTTTTTGATTTTTTATTAAGATTTAGTATACCTGAAGCGAATGCCATGCTTGCCTATTTTGACAAGATGTGTTCGGATAATCAGAATTTTCCATAAGTACCGATTAGATGAAGAGGGTCGGTTAACGGATGTGATGTGGGTGGATGCTCGTAGTAGGGTAGCGTATCAAGGGTTTAGGGATGTTGTGTGTTTTGACTCTACCATGTTACCAATGAATGCGCTACCTTTTTCCAACTTTGTGGGTGTAAATCATCACGGACAGACTATTCTTTTGGGATGTGCTCTATTATCCCATGAGAACACCGAAACTTTTGAGTGGTTGTTTACCAATTGGCTTGATTGTGTGGGTGGAAAAGAACCTAGTGGTTTCTTGACAGATCAATGTGCAGCAATGAGGAAAGCTTTGAGGATTGTTACGCCCAATTCTAGGCATAGGTGGTGCTTGTGGCATATTGTCAATAAGTTTGGTAACAAGCTCGGAAGCTATGCGAACTACCAGGAATTTCATGATGTCTTGCTGAATGTTATATATGACAGTTTGAGCTGAACTGGACATTAGCAATGGAGTCTTATGGTCTCGGATCAGATGAGTAGCTTTCAGGTGATCTTAATTCCTCTACTCTGTTACTAATGATATGTATGTTAAAAGTGATGGTTATTATGTGGGTGTTATGAGTAGTAGTAAGCAATTGTAAATTGATATTAGAATTATGTTGATATTTATGCCATGTATATAAAAACCAGAAATAGTAGACATGTATAATTTATGCCATTTATATAAAAATGGACATGTGTTTAACATATAAAAATTGATATATACTTAGCTTGAAATAAACCTACCCCTAGCCAGAGAAAGAGAGTGATAGAAGAGGGGGGGGGGGGTTTACCTTCAAACCTTGAGTTCCCCAGTTGTTAGAGCATAAGGTATTTCATTTATCGAAAAATGTTGTTTTGAAGCAAATATTGGCGGACTGGGTAAAGAGTTAAGCCTTGTTCTGTTATTGTTTTTGTCATAAGTCTGTATGAAGAGAGGCATATGTGGATCCCTGCCTACATGAAACACCTATTTTGGGTAGGGATGAAAACCACTCAGCGTTCAGAAAGCATTAACTGCTTCTTTGACAAGTACGTGAAGAGTGACATGCGTTTGTACCAATTTGCGGAGAGGTACTGTGATGCCATGGAAAATTGGTCCAATGCGGAGAAAGAAGCTGATGCGAACAGTGCAATGAGATTGAGGCATGTCATCACTGGTTTTCCATTTGAGAAAGCCTTTCAAAAGGTGTACACCGATGTAAAATTCGTCGAGGTACAGGAGCAATGCACCAGGCTTATGTACTTGAGCGTTATTGGGAAAAGGGAGGTGTCTAACAATGTTGTTGAACATTTGGTTCAAGATAGGGTTTGGTTCTACGATAAACAACTGAAAAAGGAAATTCCTATGGATAGGAAGAGAGTGTACACTGTAACATTCAACTCTGAAACAAGTGACGCATCTTGTGAATGCAAGCTTTTCGAATGTCATGGAATCATGTGTAGGCATCAGTTTAAGGTGTTTGACGATAATGGGGTTAAAGAAGTCCCTTCAAAATATATATTGAGGCGGTGGCGTAAAGATGTCCATAGGCGTCACACGCGGGTTAAGGTGGCATACCATGATCCCACGAAAACGGAAGGAGTTAAGAGGTATGATAGAATAATGGTGCATTTTGACAGTATTTGTCTTAAGGCAACAAGTCATCCAGAGTATGCTAAATTGCGTTTGAAGCTATATGCAAGCTGGAAAAATCCGTGGATGCTTCCATCCTAAAGGAAAGTGATAAGGGTGCTGCCATTCAAAACGAAAGTGTTGATGCAGCCAACCTAAAGGAAAGTGATAAGGGTGTTGAAAGTGTTGCTAGTGAAGCTGCTACTATGGAATCTTCCCCTTCGGTGAATATGGATTTGGAAGGGGTCGGTACAATGCCGCTCTCTGATTTTGCGGGATCGTGTCTAAACAGTTCCGCTTTGGGGTTGGACAATATATCTATTGACCCTTAGTTAACACTCCAACTCAAGCTGTAGTTGTTACAAATGATGATTGTCATAATTCAGGGTCTTCTGTGAATGAGAACATCACTCCAGATGCATCAGTGCAGAAGGCATTGTCTGTTGGTGATCCAATCTCTCGAAATAAACCACATAGACCGAGGGCTAAGCGTTTCCTTTCATTTGTTGAGAAATGTGCCAAGAATTCATTGTCCACACGTAGTGTGCCAAACAATGGGGTATATGCGTAAACTTTTTTGTTTATGTTTTGATAATTTTTTTTTATTTTTTTGGTTTTTGTTTTTGTTTTGGTAATGTTTGAATTTTTTTATTTATTTTTTATTTTTTTATGGAAATATATTTATTGTTTACTATTTTTTATTTGTTTATCTGTGTTTTTTTTTATTTGTGTTTTTTTTTTTGGTTATTTTGTTTATCTTTTTATAACTCAGGTTGAGCCTCAATGTAACGCTCCTAAGCCAAAAAGAAAAAGAGGAAGGAAGACCAAAGATCAGGAACCCGCAACTGTTATGCCTGTATGTCATTCAAAGATGCAGGATTGTAACATGAAGTTGATTTGTGAAATATTAAGTTGTTTTTTATTATTGGTTTTGTCATGCTGAAGGGTGTTTTACTCATCACAGGGGCATATTCAGGCTTCTCATGGAGCAGTTCCGACAATGTGGCTCGGGGGAATAGCATATGGCCCTGCATATGGTGAAGTTGGGTACTTTACAAGGTATATTCAGTCCTGTCCCGACTGGGTTGCTCGAGATGTTTTGTCGTTCACTTCAGGAAGCTTTATTAATGGGCCGTCGTACAATAACTAAAAGTCGTGTTAGGAGTAATTGACTTCGGGAAGCTTTATTAGTGGGCCGTCGTACAATAACTAAAAGTCGTGTTAGGAGTGATGTTAATATCGTTCCCTTTATATCGTGACTTTGATTTGATATGTATGTCATGGGGGATGTAGAAACTAATGCCGAAACGGAAGGCTTTGATCTATTTACTATGTTTGAAAACACTTACTAGAGTGTGTTTTTTGTAGTAATATAAATTACTAGTATTATTATGACATATAATCATGTTTGAAAACACAACTTATCACACATAATCATTAAATACAACTTATCACACATAATCATTAAATACATAATACATAATAACATAATTATATCTCTAATTACATAACCGTTTAATACAATAGCTAAAGCTAGAGCTTCATGTAATACTTGTTCAGTAAGCTAAGCTAGGAGCTTCATCAAGGCGATACTGACCACCACTGAAAGGAGTACGCATACTACGATTAATTTAAAATCACCGATAGTTTTTGTAACCGGGGTCTTTCCTTTTTTATTTAAGCTCTGTATTTCCCTTGAAAGTCGATCATTTTCAAGATCCATACATTCCAGTTTAGCTTTCATGAGGCGAACTTCAGTAGTTAACTTGTGTTTTTCGGAAATACGAACGTTCGTGACGTCCCTTTGTCAATCCACTACCTCCTCATCCACCCATTCAAAAGAATCACAACCCCTCTCCCCTGTTTCGAAATTGTAGAATTGCAAGAAAGAAATTTCCTTCCTGGGTTGTCGTGAGTCCAACTCGTCCTCTTCGCTGCAGGAAATCCACATTCGCATCGCTTACAAACTCTTGACATGTTTATGGAAAGGAGAATGAATATTTTTAGGAGGAGGGAGCTGAATATTCTTATTTGGTCAAAATATAAAGCGGTTCAGTCAGTAGTGAATTTATAGATGGGTTGATGTGATTCTGACTGTTCAGTACTGCAAATAAGTCATAATCGCCTACTGTTTAAATTTAAAAAATACAGTCATTTCAAGAACTGTACAGTTATTTGAAAATAAATGCAGTTATTTCAATTAAAATACAGTTATTTGTTACCAATTTTATTCATTTAATCAAAAATTTCAACGACTTTAATTTGTAATTATTTTTAAATATTTAATTAATGTATTGCATTAATAACTTGAACAAACAACTCATAGAAAATGAAATATATATAATACAAACTTGAAAAATATTGCATTTGCATTGCATTGCATTTAATACATGTCATTCCAAAATAACAATGGATAAAGGATTGGAAATATACATTAGTAATATAGCAATAATCCAAAATATTCCAAAATAGCAATAATCCAAAGTAATATATCATTCCCAATGCTTCATAGTTAAATTCGGGCCAAAGTAATATTTTCCTAATTAAAAATTTATCATAATATTTTCCTAATTAAAATTTTATCATAATATTTTCCTAATTAAAAATTTAACATAAAATTTTCCTAATTAAAATTTTATCATAATATTTTCTTAATTAAAAATTTATCATAAAATTTTCCTAATTAAAATTTTATCATAATATTTTCCTAATTTTTATCCTTTATATTACCAAGCAAGCTACTCAGTTTAGCTGTAGGAAGTGATGGAATCAGCACCTGAGCATAAAGGTATGCTCCATCCGTAATTCCCGCTTCTCCCACAGTCAACTTATCATCCAAGTCGACACTGTTAAGCCATAGCTTTACTCGTTGCGGATCAACCCGGTGGTCACTTCCCCAACGTACATAAACGTTCTCAAGCGGAGTAGAATATCGAGCTCTAAATTGGAAAGTGTTCCGACGTTGAAATAAATCGGAAATATGGAAATAAAGTAATTCCTTTGTAGTGACTCTTACTGGGTTAGCTGATATTGGTTCTCCATCTTGTGAACAAGTGTAACTTTTTTTCATTTGGAATTAAAGAGTATAATTTGCATAGCACTATAAAGGATTAAATATACTTACTGTGTTATATGCTAGGACAATCTCATCCTTGCAAAAATCCCTTTGGTACGGTGTCTCGGTAGGCGTAATAAGCTGGCCCCTGTTGTAAAACCTTAGGTCGGCTGGCCGAACACCAGCCCTCTTAGCGTAATGCAGAAATAACGAGTTGAAGGGCTTATCAACGCTAACCGTGGATTTGAGGCCAAAGTCGTCGACACTACCTCCCTTAATACGCATGTCACACTGTGCTAGGAGTGATAATCCAACCAACACAATACTATCCCCGGTTTTATCAGTGTTTATATTAAATGACTATGAAGTATGAAAGTTGTAATCCCTCGTAGGGAAAGCATTAGTTTTGCTATCTTTTATAATAACTGTTGCAACAAAATTTTTTTATAGCATTTAATTTGTGTACTACAAAGTTTAAAGTGTTAATGAAGTTCCTTGGGGATTATTATTCTCATTTACTTACATTAAATGAAAAAATTTTAGGAAAAGAAAAGAAAAATACAAGAACACTGTTCACTATTATTTTAAACCAAACTACTACTACTACTTTTGCATTTTACGCACATTAAATTAGAAGTTTCAGAAAAAAAAAAAAAACATAACTACCGTTAATATTTGTACTACAACTGTTATTCAGATACTACATGCAGTTATTAATAAAATCATACTATTAAAACGAAAAAGATATTGTTACTACGTTATGAAGCATGTTTTTAAATTAACTTCGTAGACAGACAGTTATGAATAAGCTAATGATTGAATGTAAATTTCAAATAACAGTAAGATATTGATAAACTACAACCACTTAAGGTCACAACAATTTAGTGCATTTGAGGTTTTTCAGGGTAAACCTAAGATCTTAACTAGTGTAATCTTGAGGATCGGCGAATTTATTATTCCCGTCATCATCTATGAAGAAAGAAAACTACACTCCATTATGATGTATAACCCAATAACTTAGGTGTGGCTGTTTTAGTCTAATCTTGAGGATCGACGAATGTGTTGTTCCGGTGATCATCTATAAAGAAAGAAAACCACATTCCATTATGATGCATAACCTAATAACTTAGGTGTAGCTAATTGCATTATGAATTTAGTATTGTTGATTTTTAATTGAGCATTATGTTTAGGAAAACTAGGTTTAGGAAAAAATAACCCGTTTTATTTTTTACAATACCTTGAAATTATAAAATTACTCAGATTTCCACCCATTTCAAAATGCTCGAATACGTTATGTGGACCTAATGCCTTCAGTGAACCATTTTAGCACAATGCGTTTAAAGAAAACAAACTGAAAGAAAACCACTAAAGAAACCAAGAGCTTGGCACGGGATCAGATTCGGATCTATTTTTTCGAATTCGGATGTGGACTAATTTTATACGGATTCAGATCGATTTTTTTTTGCGTAAGATTCGAGTCGAACTCAGATTAAATTGTCATCTCCCTATTGTTTAAGTGTTTATTTATGAATTTTCCTTCTGTATATAAATAATGAAGTACATATTGTAATTAAATGAATGAAACTGTTATTAAATGACTAAAATAGTTATATTTCTTTTTATACTGTTGTTTTGTACGTTTGTAATACATTATTTACATAATAATATTTGCAGCAATTTATATATTCAATACTGTTATTTAGAATAATAATATAGTTAAAATAAATATATTCTATAGTTATTTAGATTAATGTTGTATATTTTGTGTGCATACCTTGAGATTAAATATATCATTATACCTTGAGATTAATATTTGTCTATTTTGACAGCAATTTATATATTTAGTACTGTTATTTATATATAAAATACTGGTATTTTGAATAATAATACAATTATAATAAAATATATTATACAGTTATTTAGATTAATATTGTCTAATACTTTGAGATTTATTTTGTGTATATAGTATAATACCTTGAGATTAATATTGTCTATTTTGTGGATATAGTATAATATACAACTGGTGTAATTATATATATTGTTATTTATAATTAGATTCTGTTAAATTTAGGGGCCGTTTGGTTCGCATGAGGGAATCGGAATGGAATGAACAAAGGGAAAGGAGAAGAATGGAATGAAAATACCCTTTTTTTGCTTTGTTGTTTGTTTTTAAAACAAAGGGAATCATTCCCACCACTACACCACCACACCACCACCACCACAACCACCACACCACCACACATTTCATCTTTCTCAGCCACCAAACTCCTCGTCGGCCTTCCCCTGCCCCTCGCCGGCTCTCCCCCTCCCCTCGCCGCCCTTCCCCTCCCCTCGCCACCACTAGCTGCGTGAGCCACGACCTCCCCTCCCCCGAAAAACCTCCCCTAGCCCCGCAAAACCCTAGCCCCGACCTCCCTTGACCCCGAAAACCGCCGCCCAGCCTCCCACCACCCTCGAAACCCTAGCGGTGGTGGGATTCGAGGGTGGTGGGAGGCTGAGCGGCAGTTTTGGGGTCAAGGGAGGTCGGGGCTAGGGTTTTACGGGGCTAGGGGAGGTTTTTTCGGGGGAGGGGAGGGCGGTGGTCGGGGAGGGGCGGCGGTGGTCTGGGTAGGGGCGGTGGTGGTCTGGGATGGTTTTTCGGTGGTGATGTGGTGGTGTGAAGGTGGGTAGGGAAAGGGAATGGGAAAGTCTTAGGGGGGGTGGGGAATGAAGTTGGAAGGATTTGGGGTAATGGGGAGGGTAAAGGGAATCATTAAAAGTGGTAAAAAAACATCAACAAAGGGAATCGAGCCAGTTGATTCCGATTCCCTTTCCTGATTACCCCCAACCAAACGGCCCCTTATAGTGTTTCCCTTTCCTTTCCTTTAAATATGACCGAATACTTGCTTGATTTTTACACCTTCCAGCTCTAAAAACATAATGGACTCATTATCTTCTTCTTTGCTTAGGTTATTGTCAATAATCCAGCCATTCAACCCCACCTTTTACAACTTCCTAGACCCACCATTTCGCCACCGTAGGGACCATGAACCACAAGTTGAGGTTGGTACCTTACAGGAAAGGGTAGCCAATGTCGCTGCCCCTATACGCGGGTTGTTGGCCTACGTAACCATGAAAAGACGAAACCGTTCTTTGATGTTCTCTCATCAACAAGCAACACTCAGCCGGAGCTATTTCGTTATTCAAGGTTTGCAATTCCATCCATTTTTTCCCTATCTTAGCCCTTTCAAGTTTACCAAGCCTTTACAATTTCGTAAGGAGGCTTATTACTTGATGTACTACATGCTGGACCTGTATACGATCTGTTTTTCACTCAACCTAGGGGAGATGCGTCGTTATTTATGGTTATGTACCCATTTTTCGGTCAGATACCGGTACCTTACTAGGTTGTTGTATTTTTTTTATAGGCATTGATCAATGGACCGCCACCGTGGACGATCTCATTAATATCCATGAGCATGAGTGTTGGGCTTTGTTAGTTCTTCGAAGGGAGTTCTCCTATGAGATTGTCACAGACACCACAGTGAGTTCAGTGGAATGGATTAGGTTTGGTCCAGTTGATTTTGTGGATTTATTCATGGAAAACCAAGAGGAGTACAATCAATTCAAGGATGTCATATGTACTAAGAATGGAGTCAACATCGGTAACCACTTGGAATTGGTTAACCGCCCAGCATATAGTGAAGAAGGCTATCCTCCAGTGTACAAGGAGAACATGCTTAACGCTGTTATGACTTATGCCAAAAAGGTTGCAGATGGTTTGCCGAGGGGTCCTTAGCCTCCGATGTTGAAGGAGATTCAAGTGATGATGATGATGACTTCTAATCAACAGGGTGCTTAGTTTATTAGTTCAAGTTTAGTAGATGGTTTCTTATGTTATTTTAAAATTGTGTTATTAATGTTATAATGTTTACTATTCTGTTATTAATGTTATCATGTTGTTATTTTAGTATTTTGTTTAGTTTGCAATATAAATCATAATTAGTAATGGTGTGTTTTATGTTGCTGAACTTTGTCCTCGATGACTTACTTTTAATATGTTACAATTAATTATGTTTATGGTGTGCCAAAAATAAACCACTAAAAAATTGGCTTCTCAAATAATATGTATTTTAATTTACGGGGGAACTTAAAGTAGTCAAATGTCAGCTAGTCAGTGTGTCAAATCCAAGTCAAATTAAAGCTAGCCTATGGCTTCTTAGGTCGTCGGAAATACATGACCTCACAATAAAACGTGAATATATTATCACATACCGTTATTATTTGATGTTATACAGTTAAATTGATAATAAAAACAGTTTTTCTTTTGTAAATACAGTTATAGTAAATTATTCTTTTATGTCATTAAAGTGTTAATACTTCATATAACTAAAATTACATTTTTAAATCATAAGATCGTAACTACATTAAGCTACTTTAAGACGTCTACATCATTTTTACTTTAAGACGATATTAAGCTTCTCGCGATTTGTCTTCTTTCTTAGGCTACTCGTTCTCATGGTTCAACTTCCCCACTTTAATCCCGGCCCACATTTGCATCAGTAACTTCTGTCGCACGCAAGGTGGAAACTCTTCCCGTCTAACCTGTAAGTTATTTTGTGTTGACCATTAGCTAAAAAAATCGTTAACAACAAAATATATATGCACCTGTGGCACTTGGTTGTGTCCCTCATCAGCCATTTAGGACATTTCAGCCTATTTTGGATTCTGCTCCCTCCTCTTTTATACCCTTTTATAAACATGTTCCACCAAATAAGTTTTTAAATAACTAACTATTATTTTAATTTTCATAATAACCGTATATAATTCTGTTATTATGAAAAATATATACCACTATTATAATTCTCTATACTGTTATCAACACTATACATATTACTAACACGTGAAAGGATAAGACATATATGACATAGAAGAATATTTTTTAAAATGTGGAGGGATGCATGATCAACAATACAAAAGTAGTTAAAACCTGCATTTAAAATATAAATAACATTATATATTAACATTAGTTCTTATCATGTACTCGTGATTTAGATGTTTATGACATAAAGGAATAACCGGTGAAAAATGACTTTGGTTTTATTGTTCGAACAATGTAAATTCATCACTTACTACCTTCTCATACCTATCATAATTTCTAGACAAAAATGAGTTCGAAGTGCATCACAACAATGAAGTAATTGATATTATTTTGGGTGGTGGGATCGTTGGGGAAAGCATGGAAAGGCATGATTTCGAATAAAATGTTTATTTCAAACCAATACAACACAAATACTGAATCATGGTACCGTGAATGGATGGTGGTGAAGGACCATAAACCCTAACCTACTAGGCCGTCGTAGTCCATTCCGTTTCACAACTTCGGGATTAGCTAATATTGAGTATTTAGTAAATTCATTTTCAGTATGTTGTGTTAAGTAGTTTTGTATGTAATTAGTTTAGTATTTAAGTAGTTGAATTTTTGTCTTTAGTATTTTAGTAGTAGTATTTAAGATAGTAGTTGAATTGTATTCAGTATTACGCAAAATCCTTGGGATAAAGTACAACATGTCAACTGAATCATAGGTATTACCGACAAAGATTATAATATTCTACTGCCGTTATAATATCTATATATTTATATTACGTTAAAATATTTAAATAATTTATACAGTCTATCTATTTTTTATACTGTTATTTAAATACTAAACTGTTCTGTACTTAAAGAGGTCAAATCAAAAGTTCTCCGCTTAAAGATTAAACATTACTATTTTCAACAAGTCAATCAAAACTTTTCTTTTCTTTCTCCTCAAAAAAAAAAAACTTTTCTTCTTTACTTAAAAATTAAACAGTAGTATTTTAAACAGGTCAAATCAAAAGTTGTCTAATAAAGTCAACAGGTCAAATCTAAATTTCTATACAGTTATATTTACAATTCAATACGGTTATTTACAATTTAATACAATTATTATTTTTCCCAGTTATGTTATTGATTAAAGAAAACTTCTATTACATTATAAAGTGCTGTTAAAGCAGTGTAACTCAAAAAGACTCTGTAAACTTATGATTTATATAAATACAGTTATACTGTATATTTGTTCTGTTATAGTTTTATTAAATTTGGCATTATGCTTCATGTATTGTTAAATCCTTATAATTTTGTAAAGGTCAAATCAAAAGTACTTCGTGACTTATTTTATATTTCAATACAATACAATTATTATATTCATATGTATCGTTATATATTTACAAAAACTGGCATTATATTTTCATGTATTGTTTTTATGTTGTATTTTAATCTAGTTCAAATCAAATAGTTCATAGATATTTGAGCGAAAACCAAAATTTAAGACACCAAAATTTAAAAGTAAACATATACTGTTATTATATATATATAAATACAGCTATAATCGAAAACATATTGTTTGATTTTATTTTACTAACCTGCGCGGGCAAATTCAAATGAGACGCTATATTGCCGCTAAAAATACTTCGACAGCCATATAAATATGCGGGAATGATTACCCAAACTCAGATCTTATTACCCAAACTCAAACTATGAAGGAGATCCTAATTAGTTCTTTGATGATGAAAAGTCACAAGATTAAAAAAAATTGCCTCCAATATCCAGTCACGAAATCTCCAAACACGAAATCTAAATCAATTGCCAATCTTTTATTCCCAAGCTCATGTAAAAAGATCGTCAAAATTCGGTTCTTTACAAAAAGGGAGCTGCTAAATTTGATGCTACAACCTCAAAACACCGAGCAGTCAACCAACATCGTTCAAGTTTCAAACAATGGTTTTATGTCACCTTTCCACATATACGATTTAAGCGACCTTTCATTACTACCAAAACCAATGAAGGTGTACTTCTGGTGCTAATTGAGAAAGCAACGGTTGGGAACCTATTAACTTCATTAGATGAAGTGTTAGCATTCACTAGTCCAATGCTAAGGATGCTTAAATCTACTGCCATAGTATGTGGGGAGTACTGTACTTCTTTTCATAGTTCTTCTGATAAACTGAATTTGGTGGTCACTCAACGAAGAAACATACGTTTGTCGTTGAAGACAGTGAATGCCACTTCTGATGCAAAGGATGGACGTCGTATCACAATGAAGGTTAACGTGGTTCCACCTTTGTTAGTGGGAGAGGAGGCAGAATTATGTGGAGAATACAAAATTCTGACATGGAATTGTAAAGGTATGTCTAACAACTATTTCCCAACTCGAGCTTCCCAATTCATAGAACTCATTAACCCTGACATCTTAATTGTTGCGGAAACACGGGTGTCTAGTATCATTGTAGCGAATTAAAACCATACAACATATCTATGGCTCAGCCAGAAGGTGTTTGCGGAGGCATGACATTACTTAACTTCAATAAGCAATGCTCATTCAAGAATGTGATGACATCAACAAATCAGTGGAATGGTCTGCTTGTAAATAGTTTGTGTAATTAGTAGTACTATTATGAATATTATCTCATACTGAAGTCATATTTGTGGGTAAAAATGAACTTGGTTAGTATTATCTTTTGCCATAGTTAAGTCAGAGTTAGTATTAAATCAACTTGTGGAATTAAATGAATTTAGTACTATCTTACGTCATAGTTAAGTCATATTTGTGGAATTAAATCAACTTGAACTTGGTATTATCTTATATCATAAATTAGTTAATATTAATGAGCTTACTATTATCTTATCTCATAAATTACTTAATACAAGTTATAATTAGTTATAACTAATGATAGGATTTTAAAAAATGATCGTGAAAGTGACGCTATAAATACATAACCATTTTTACTGAGCTGCAAAAATGATCGTGAGTGACGCTATAAATAAGTAACCATTTTTATTGAACTTCAAGTAACCCTTATGTATAAAAAATGATAGTCAGCTTCTATCCCCCATATTGTGAGAAAGAAGATAGAATAAGAGGAATTTTATTGAGTTCCATTCAACTGTATCAAAAACTACTCACCTCAAACTTTTAACTGACCTCAAACTTTTAACTTTTTAAATTAACCAAATATCTGTGTAAATTTAAGTAATTAGACATCATAAACTCATCATTTATATAAAAGATACTACGTCCTTGAAATAATTAGTTCCGGAAAATGCAGAAATACAATACAATTCCGCATTAAAATAGTCCACAATATGATTCAGGCCCCCAGGCCCAAAATTACTTCTAAATCAAACCACAATTCAGGACCAAAAATAACCATAATTCCACATTTATAACCGTCCACAATATGATTCAAAACCTTCTAAAACATACATTAAACTTTAAACATGAAATTTATTTATTTATTTATTTTTTGGTTTTTCTGAAACCTTCTAAATACATTCAACGTTAATGTTCAAATTTTTTTGCTGCCAAAAACTTCTACATTTTTTTCCTGCCGAAACCTTCTAACTTTAATTATTATGAAATTTTTTTTCCCCTGCCTAAAAATTTTCTAATACTTGCCAAAAATACAGCTAGGACAATCAAATTTTTTGGCTGCCAAAACCTTCTAAAACCGTAGAAGATACAAAACCTTCTAAAACCTTTCCCAAAATAATAGTCCACACCCCAACCTTAAATCTTAAATCACTAGTTGATCACCTACTTATACTTACATCCAAAAAAAAATTAAGTCATACCCTCCACATATACATAGATTTAAAACAGAAATCTTTATTTTTTCGATACTGCATCCAACACCGTATCGCGAGCCTCGTTGAAAGCAGACATTAAGTCCTCGAATAACAGCCACGACCGTTCCACATGTATATCAGGATCCTGTAGAAGTAGGTGATACACTCAGCTATAGTTTTTTTGAAAAAAAAAGTGAAATAATAATAAAATATTTGAGGGATACACACTAACCATTCTCAAATCGGTTAGAAGTCTCTCAGCATTCCTCTTAATTACTGCTAGCATATGAACTCCGCAGCTGTGCCTGATTTAAGCATTTCATGCATTCATAAAGTACACATGTAAGGTTGAATACTATAATACTCAACATCAATATAGTTACAAAACTTATTGGTAAACATACAAGTCTCCCTGTTGATCTATAGTAAGTAATGTCTGCGTCCAGATGCCAACAATCCCAAGGGGCCAGTCTTCTTGTAGTAACTGGAAGACCAAGTTCATCGCATATGCCTTCCAATACACCCCACAGGTAGGTTAATTTTCACATAAAATTGATTGGAGCTTATAGACACCCAAATGTGTCTCCCCAAAACCAAACCTAGTGATGAATACCTTTTGCGTCGAATGATTATCGAATAAGGTGAAAGTGTGAAAGGTCAAGTGTTGCGGTTGGTTTTTATTAAATTCTTTCTTTCTGTTTTCGAAAAAAACAACTCTATTTTATGAAAACAGCCAATCCAGTTTAGTTTGGTCCACGAAAAGGGTCCAATAATAGTGTAGTTGGATGGGGCTTGCAAAGAGCTTTCCAACGATATATTATAAGCACAATTTCGATGAATAATGAGGAAGTTATGGCCAAAATACTAAACTGGGCCCGGTTTGATCTTTACTTACGGTCTAATGATCTAGGGGAGGGCCCAATGTTAATTATTACTCCTAAAGTTATTAGAATTAATTATAGTCTTCTAGAATTCTCTAGAGGGTTCTCTTTGATCCTAATAGAATTAGAATTAATAATTATATAAAGTTTTATTTGGAATAAAATATTATTTTATGAAAGATACGATTTCAGTTTCATACGGACTTTACAAATCGATTTTGATTCATATGTGGACTCCGTGTTGAAAGCGCGTAGAAATCCATGCTATCGCCAGACGACAGGCCTGTCGCCACGCGACAGACCTTGTCGCTACGCGACAGACCCTGTCGCCTGGCGACAAGGTCGGTTTTGCAGCGACAGCGTGGAGTTTTATTCCTTATCAAATTCTACCTATTTTCGGACTGTTTTCTTATAAATAGGGTCCTGAACCTCCGTTTTAAATCATCAAGAATTCTCATCAACAATCAATAATCAATCTCTCTCTCTTTAAAGCTAGAAGCTTTCTCTCTCTATCCTTTTTCTAAACCTTTCCTCATACAAAATTCCGCATTCACGAGATCTAGACACACCTAGCCAAGTTCGAAGTTGCCTTCGCCCTAGACGTGAAAGGTTATAATTTCTGAGGGTTTGGTCCCTAATCTCTCTTTCAATTATTTAATTTGATTGTTTAATTTTATTATTTTCCTTGAAGTTACTAACGCGTGTATTTTGTTATTAGAAAGAGGTACGAGGCATCCAAGTAAGTACTTTAATTGTTTAATTGATATTATGATATAGAAATCATGCTTAGATTGTTATTTTGGTTCCTAGTATCATGTTAGGATGCTTTCCTTAGTATGATATTTAGGGTGATTTGCTTATATCAATTATGATTTCTAGGATGCTTTCTATTCTCTTTTCTAATATCATGTTAGTACCATGTTAGGGCTAAAGCTTTGATCTTTATTGCTTAGTGACATGCTAGGTTTGTTATTAATCTTGTTACTATCATGCCTAGGATCTTGCTATAATATTTAAGCTTTATTATTAACATGATTATAATTGTTATGATTATCGTTATTATTAGGTTGCTTGATATATTTATTGTTATTGCTTGATCACGCCTTTTATGCATGCCTAAAGGGAATTTGTACTTGTAATCACGCTTAATAAGATAATTAATAATCTTGTTTAGGGCTAATATGATTATAATTCAAGTGATCACCAATAATAGTTTTGCTTGTGCATTAAATTCAACCAACATAGATAAACAGGTTTAGGGTTAATCTGTTGTTTGCATGTTAGTCAAAAAGCGCACATGAATACGAGAAGAATGAAGTAGAGGCCTATTTAGGGCAGGTTCAATCTCTTTTAGGTTGGATTTCTACCCTCATCCCCGAACCCTATTTGGTTCAAAACCTTTTGGAGTTGACGATCTCCTAGATCGTTAAGGGGTGTAATCTTCTCCTTGTGAACGGTTTACAAGTTCCTAAAACTTGTTGGCAACTCTTTTGCTCTAGCTTCCTTCCCTTTGGACGCCACCATACTTAAGTGTACGATCACAGTGGGGTTCAAGCTTGGGGTTAATGGCTTGAAATATTCCCTACAGTTTTTGGCGACTCCACTGGGGAGGATTTCTATATTAAATTCCTGAAATTTATTTCGGCAATTATTTAGAATGAGCGGATGAGACTCGAAAAGTTCTAAGTATTTCATGTGCGTAATTTTGATTAACATTATTGTCATATGCATAAAAAAAGGTCCTCATTGGATAAACCATCCGAAATGAGTAAAAAACATAGGATTTTTACACGTAGGAAACTTGAGAAATATCTTTCACAACTAGAATTGAAATAACGTTGCGAAATCTGGAAAATTCTAAGAACGTAGATACCTGCTGAGGCATGTAAGAACTAGCGCCTAGAAAACAGGGCTTGTCTCCTGTAAAGTGCTTCTGTCGCCTAGAGACAGGGGTACTTTTGCGGCGACAGTCCCTGTAGTCTGGCGCCAAGTTCTTCCAATACCGAGCCAGAACTCTGCCTTCTTGTTTTGACCATTTCTAGCACTGTTGGCTCGATTCTACTTCCTGATTGAGTTTTTCTCACTTTTCTGAAACCCATATGTGTTCTACATATGGACATAACCCTCTGGGGGTTCACGCTCCATCTACCCAATCGAACGCTCCTAGCAACGACGGGTACATCCGAGTTTGTGAATCTACCAAACCATGGAAGCAAGTTTTTAACTTGCGGGGTCCCATCCACTCGCGCCAACCCTTCCAAAGGTAAGGCTTCCGCGCGGTGCATCCGGACTCATAACCATGGACCCTCTTTGACTAACCCATATCCTGAACTTTAGAGAACTAGAGCCATGGTTAGGTTGCAAACTCATTGCACATGTTGTGACTACTTGACTATTTTTGCATTCTTTGCTTGTACATATTTATATGTGCTAACCGTTTGTTTGACTTGTGTTTAAGTCTAAATAAACCAATTAATGACTAAAAAGGACTTTGTCAAATTAATTAATTAATTAATTTGACTAATTAAAGAATAATGAAATAATTAATCTGACTTAGTACGACTTTAGGCATGTCCCCTTAGAGTAAAATTACTGGAAACAGTCCCAAATTAATGTTCCAGAAATGGCGCAGGAGTTTGGGCTGTGGCGCTGCAGTTTACTGTTTGTCGCCTGGCGACAAATTTGTCGTCTGGCGACAAGCTTTAAATTGTGGCGACAGTCCAAATTCTTACTCGAGTCATCACGACGAGTGTAATTAACCAGTCTGCTAATCAGTTTAATCAATTTGTTAAGTCCTTAGTTGAGTCTAGGCACCTAGTCCCATGGTCATACACAAGAGTCAAAGCATGTCACGTACACTCACTAGTGTTAGCACTCACTTTATATAGTCACCATGACCATGTCTTAGGTTCATGCATGAGTCGATTTTTTCCGTCATTTGAATTGGGGGTACATTCTATTCCTAATTTTTTCATATTTCTTCATCTACATCATCTTTCCATTCTCTACATGCTTTCCCCATGTCACAATATTCATTCTTCCTACCTTTTTCCATCTATTGCATGTTGAATAGAGTTAAGTCGAATAATTAACAATGAATATCCCTTAATTTCCCTTTCCACAGTACTTGGTCAAGGAGAGAAGAACGATTAATTAAAGACAACACCTTTATTCAAATTCAACTTTTTGATAAGCCAATCGGTCGAAAAAGGAAAGCTAAGAAGATAATGGCAAGTCAGGAAGAAGTCAACGAACTCAAGGGATAAGTGGCTAACATTGCTGAAATGTTGAAGAATCTGACTCTCCAAATCAATGACCCTGTGAGACAACAACAAATGGAGCTCATCCAGGAAAATTTGGGCAAATTGTCCAATGACTATAGATTGCAAGGCATTAGCTCACAAGGGGTCTCGGTGGACAAGGATCTTCTTCCGCAGAAGTTCAATGCCAACGACATCCCGAAATTCAAAGCAATGGATAACCCTTATTTTCATTTAAGAGCCTTTGAAACTGTAATGAATATACAAGAAAGCTTTTCATTCTGTGTTTTCCCTATCTTTAGAAACCATTTGTTAGCAATGGTACTTTTCTCTTGATAAGGAGAAAACCTCTACTTGGGATGCTATTGTAAACGCTTTCATTGATAGATATAAATGTAATATTCAAGTCGAAACTGATTATAGATAACTTGAGATGCTGAGACAAGAAAGCTTCAACAAAGCTTCAACAACCTATTGTTTTGACATAATACATTTTCCATCAGTCACACACACACAACAAAACACTTTAAACAAAGTACAACAAATTCCATAATTGCACCTCTACAGCAACAGCCCCAACCCTACCCTTCTTTTAACTGGCATAATGTCCATTGTAGCCCTTTCATGTGGCCTACCATACGCCGCATTCACACACTACAAATAACACCTAACTCACTTAGAAATATATTATAAAAAAAATTATTGAGATTATTTGCACATAATAGTAAGTTGACTTACCCCTAATTTTCCAAAATCACCTTTTGTATGACGGTCAGCCTTCTTGGCCTTTGTTATCTCAGAATCTGTCCACACAATCATCTGAAGAAAAACTCCCCACTTCACTGGGGGCCATTTCAACCAATCAAGATACATTATCTGAAAAAAAAAAATTGTTGTCGTCAGTTAACATGGTTTGTGATGGTCTCATCATTTAGAAAAAGCAAAACAAATAACTTACCGACAGAAATATTGTACACCCTCCACATCCTTTGGAATACCCCATCGGGTAAAACCTCCTTGCAAAGCTCTTGAAAGCATACATAAGTTGATCAAGGACTAATGTGCACCAATCATAGGACTGAGGCTCACTTGCTGCAATGGCTGTTGGTATAAGCTTAGGACAAAGCCTATAAGATGTTGTAGGACACAAAACATCCACCAAGGCCAGAAGCAGGAATGCAATCCTAAACTCATAAACATCTTGAAGTGGAGCTTGAACTGCATCCACTAAATTTTTCCTAGGTATCCCTTTCACATTGCTAGGTGTAGTCGTGCTGAATCGATTAACGACAACTTGAACAAAATTTTCCGTCTCTTCATCAAATGCTTCCTTCGGGACCGGCAAACTACCCCTTGGAATGCCAAGAACCCAGTGGACTTGAACAGGATCAAATGTAAACTCTAGCCCGTCCGGAGTAACAAGGCAATAATTAGGTACATCAACCCTTGTAGTAAGCCAATAAGCCAACTCCCAGGGAAGTCTCCTATCAATCAAACCAAATAGTCCAACAAATGTCCTTAACTATCTTCCTTTTTTTTCTCACAAAATTCATTCAAAATCATACCAAACATCTCCACCTGACAATTTACATTTTCAGGCTGCACAAACAATATATAACAATAAGACAACATGACAAAGCCATGCCACATTCAACCATAAACAAAGATAAGACATTTACCCTTGTTAGCTCCTCCTTTCTTTTTTCGATAACTTTACCCAGTTGCTTAATCTTACCACCCTCACTAAGTGTATTGTCCTACACAAATACATTTAAATATATTCAACAACAGTCCAATAAGGCAAACCACTATCACAGTCAAGCAAAATCAACAACTCATCCTGTACATAGCATCATTAACTTTCTTACAAACCTGTAAAACAAAAAGAAATATGCCATCACACAATATATACACCCCTTTCAATTATTGTTATTGGATTAAAGGGGTAGAAATTTGAAATAGACTATAATAGCTCAAAATTTGAAAGCAGCACATCTCAACATTGAGAAATAAACTATAAGTATTGAAGGCAAACTGGATCAATATTCTTAGACCTCAAGTGCTAGACTTCCCTATTACTATACATATACCATAAACTTCAGGTCCCACATCCATTTGTCCAGACTCCAGATAAAAACTCACTTCAAATTAGTTAGGACTTAGAAGTCACAACCCAGGGAGGTCAGAGTAAGAAATCTAATACTTGTAGAAGATATAGGCTATTATGGGAAAACCTTAACCTCATCTCATTTAATTGGATAAAAAAAAATATGCATAAAAATAATAAATAAAATAATCAAATATACACACACACACATCAGATTTGCTTCCAAATTTACACTTTAGTACAATTAGGCTCACAAGTTACAAGTCTTAGAGAGGATGCATAACAATCAATTTTTAAATTGCCCAGAGAAATCTGAGGTATTTAATGGGTCATCTCACAGAAGTGACAAATAGAATTGACTACCAACATTAATTAACCTCCTGCCTGCCATTTGCCTTGAAGATCCTTATATTTCTAATGGCCATAATGATTTAAGATACAAAATTGGCACAACCAGTTGCCTTGAAGATCCTTATAATTCTTACTCATGTACCATGCTCTAGCCTTAACGAAGACTTAAACATATGAAACTTTCTGTTAATTGGCAGATATTTGCCATTAAAATAAACCACTAAAGAGATAGGAAGGAATCAGATAATTCGCGTAATATTGACAAAATATGATACTATCAAAATTATTTGGGGTGATACTAGCACTTTATAATGCTATCAAAATATGATACTATCAAAAATTTTTGGGTGATACTAGCACTTTATAATGCTATCAAAATACGATACTATCAAAATTATTCTAGAACTCCTGCCTATGCGTTCTTTATAATGCCAAGTATAGCTTGAAAATTTTAAAAGACAACTACACAATAACACAAGTATAGGTTTCTTTATAATGCCCTACCAATGTGAAGACAATTAGTTATTTCCCATTATCATCATTCAACACGATAATTTTTACTATCTACTCTTCTTTTACTAAGCATTGAGATTGAGGGAGCACAAATTTGAGCTAAATTGAAGTTACGAAAGGTCCGAAACTAATCACTGAGTTATGCAGCAACAATAATCAATCAAATTTACACCATAAATCAAGGCCTAGGCACAAAAGTGACATAATTAATTAAAAATCAACTAGATTAAACCCTATAAACACTAAACCAATCTCCAAAATTAGTTTCTTTACAACAAATTAGTCACCACATTATCAAAAAAACAAATGAATTCGCTTCACATTTTGTCACTAACATCAAGAAATACAATTCCTAACATACTAAATTCAACCATACTATTCACAGTATTACTAACATGCTCAATAATATAGAAGGATTACCCAGTACTCACAAACACAAATTCCATTTTAATCATCAACAAATTCCATTTTAATGGCAAACGAACGAACTAATCAGGCCACAATTACCTTTCCGGCGACTCCAGATGGTGCAGGCCCACCAGAATTCGCACGCCCACCAGATTGCGCACCCCGACCGCCTCTTCGTCCTCCCCTACCACCCCTTCTGCCACCTTATACAGAAAAAAACTTTGTTACACAAAACCCTAAATTCGAAATTGAAAGTTTCTATTCAAATTAATAGCTTGGTTTACCTACCATGGCACGACAACTGCTGAATGTATGTAATAATCCTTCAAATTATGTTCCAACGAGGCAATCTGTCGATGTAACGATCTGTATAGTACTTCGACTTTTGTCGCAAATTTCAGGATCTCAAAGAACGTACTCCCAACACGGCTAAATCGAGACCAAAAATCACAACTTTCCACGCCCTTTTTTGCTTTGAAATTGGATGTTTTCCGCTAGGGTTTATGGCAATCTTTCCGACGACTTTTTCGGCCAAGAATTTTCGAGAGAGAGAAGAGACCAATTTTTACAGCGCCGTGAGTAATGGGAGAGGAGAGAGAAACATTTTTTATAGCGGTAATATCACTGGGGTTACTGCCATGTGTTATGGATGAAATGACTTTTTTCCCTTGGTATGGGACACAGGTGTCCCTACCGGGTAGCGGTCCATCACAGCTTGGGGTTGAGCAAAAATATTGTCTAATTTGTAAATTATGATTAGTTCTCTAGTGATCGGATTTGATCTAATTTTGGATTAAAAGTTAAATTTTAGATCTTTCGTCTTTAAAAGTTCGACTTAGTTACTGTTTATGAGGCCAGACTAAAATGACTTTGACCACTTTTTTTTTTCTTTTTTTTTTAATTTATCAAAATAAGTACTCTTATAAATTAGCTTGTGAGATCTTTTTAGATTCCCATTTATGTGAATTATCTAATTATCTAACTTTTTTATAATTTTCAATTACACAAATCTATTGGTCAAATATGCATATTGGAGACCGCGTAAATACAAACTGAGTCGAACTTTTAGGATTTGAGGGAGAACAATTTTAGATAATATATTAATTAGTTATCTAACGTGTTGAGGGCAGTGGCGGAGCCAAAAGTTTTAAACCGGGAGGGGGGGTGGCAGGTGAACATTACATACTTTGACAAAGATATTCGGGAAAAAACACCAATACTTAAATACACAGAAAGTTCAATAGTTAACGTGTACAACTCAAAAAATCCAAAATACGGAGTACTTAATAAAAATTCAACATCATATATCAATTTTTCCTCCAAAAATAATCTCTTATGAGTTCAAAATTTTTGAAAAATTTGAACATTAGACAATATAGGTTATTAAATGCAATAGTCATAATTTATAATTACCTATAATAAACATAATTTAGGGGGTTTTGTTCATGCAAAATCATAATTAAAAATTATTATTATTATTATTAATATTATTATTATTATTATTATTATTATTATTATTATTATTATTATTATTATTATTATTATTATATATATATATATATATATAGGAAGGCTCATGTAAGAACCCTCCTCGATATAAGAACCCAATCTTATATAAGAACCCATCTCAGCCGTTCATTGGTTTTGATCTAACCATCTAAAATACTCCATTAGTAATGGCATTTCTGTAATTCTTTACATTTTTTTTTACACTTTTAACAAAATACCCTAAATCTTAAGGTTATTCTTTCTCTCACCTCAGCATTTTCCCTCTCCTCAGCACATTCTCTCTCCTTGGCATCTACATCAAGGAAAATAACTTGGTAAGTTTATCAATTGTTAAAAAATTCTGATTTAATTTTATTACTTGATTGCTTCGATGTATTTTCAGATTTTTTGTTCGATTTTTCATTAGATTTTTTTGCATTTTTTTCTGCGATTTATTTTTTATTTATTTTTGTTCGATTATGTTGATTTTTTTTTGCGATTTTATTGGGTTTTTTTTTTGCGATTTTTCTTGTTTTTGAGATTTTTTTTGCGACTTTTTTCTCAAATTTTTTTCTTTTTTTAGCAGTTCTGTTTGATTTCTAGATTTTATTTCAAGTTTTTTATTTTTCGATTTTTTATTTTCAAGTTTTTATTTTTTGATTTTTTATTTTCAAGTTTTTATTTTTTATTTTTTATTTTCAAGTTTTTATTTTTTGATTTTTTATTTTCAAGTTTTTTTTTTCCCAAATTTGTTTGTTTTTATTTTCAAGTTTTTTTCTAGATCTATATTTTTCGATTTTTTATCCGAATTTTTTTTTTCTAGTTCTTCGTTTTCATTTTCAATTTCTAGATTTTTTTTCGAATTTTTTTATTTGCTTGAGTTTTTCTATTTGCTTGAATTTTATTGGATTTTAATTTCAGATTGTTTTTTTTGCTACAATTTGTATTTTTGATAATTAGGTTTTTGCATATTCATGGATTTAAATGATGTTGAAGATAATTCTCCTTCTTCCTTTATTACTCATTCAGGTAATTTTCATTGTTTTAATACTTTAATTTCAATTTACTTACATGTTCTAAACTTTACTTGCATGTTTTAAAGTAATTTTGTGAATTTGTTGATTATGTTCAAAAGTTGTTTTAATGTTCTAAATTATTTCTAGTTATGTTCTAAAGTAATTCATTATGTTCTAAATTTTTCCTCTTTATTCTAAATTTATTATGTATGTTATACAGTAATTCACTATATTCTAAAGCAATATGTTATAAGTATGTCTGTGATTTACTATGTTTAATTGTTTTAATGCTTTAATTTCAATTTACTTACATGTTCTAAATTTTACTTAGTTACATGTTTTAAAGTAATTTTGTGAATTTGTTGATTATGTTCAAAAGTTGTTTTAATGTTCAAAATTTTTTCTGGTTATGTTCTAAAGTAATTCATTATATTCTAAATTTTTTCACTTTATTCTAAATTTTATTATGTATGTTATAAAGTAATTCACTATGTTCTAAAATTTATCTTTAATGTTCTAAACTTTTTTCTGTATGTTCTAAAGTTTTCTATGTATCTTTCTCTTTATGTTTTAAAGTTTATTTTTATATTTTAATATTTTCTTCATATTCTATGACTTTTATTGTATGTTCTAAAGTTTACCTTCTAGTTTTTAAATTTTACTTTTTATGTTCTAATGCAGTTGGTGATATTTATCGTACTCTTGAGGTTGTTGGATCATTTAGCCTTGGTGGTACCACTAAGGAATGGTTTCCAAGTGTTCCCGAGGAGTTAAAACCCCGTTTGGGGATGATATTCAAAGATCCCAAAGAGGGTCTTAGTTTTTACAGATCATATGCAAATGCCGCTAGGTATACTTTTAGGAAATCTACTACTTCAAGGAAGAAGAATAACAAAGCTATAATTGATTTTCAATGTGGAGTTTGCAATAAGGAAGGTTTCAGGGCAACAAAAAAACCTATTGCTCAACAAACCGTTGATGAAGAAGGAAAAGTTCTTATTACTAGGAAACGTTTAGTCACTCGTGTAGGATAATGCTCACATATGCATGATATATGATGCCGGAAAGTATGTTGTTAGTCTTTTCAAAGAAGAACATAATCATTCTTTATATACTCCAAGTTGTGCAAAATTTTGAGAAGGATAATAGAAAAATGCATATTATGCATAAAAAGTTGATTGTTGATAATTCAAAGGTGATTAATTTTTATGTGCTAAATATTTGTTTTCTTTGTTATGATTTACTATGTTCTAAAGTTGATTCTTAATCATAGTAAATTTTTTTTTTTTTATACTTTTTTTTTTGTAAACAGGTAAATGTTGGTCCTGTGAGGTCTATACTATGATGAAAGAATTAGCTGGATCACATGATAATGTTGGTGCATCTAAACAAGATTTCAAAAATTTTTATAGAGATTTGAAGGCTTATTTTGCTGGATCAGATGCCCAAATGTTTGTGGATAATTTTCAAAATAAGAAATTGCTCTAGAGTGCATTTTTTTTTTACTATGATGTTGATGAAGAAGGTAGACTTTGTAGAGCTTTATGGGCTGATTCTATTTGTCGAAAAAATTATGCACTTTTTGGTGATATGGTTTCTTTTGATACCACATTCAAAACAAACAAGTGATGTTCTAAATGTAGATTTCTTTACATTCCTAAACAAATATCTATCATGTTTTGATGTTCTAAACATATATTTCTTATGTTCTAAACATATATGTATGTCTGATGTTCTAAACATAGATGCCATATGTTCTAAAATATATCCATCATGCTTTCATGTATTAAACATTATGCTTTTGTATTTTACACTTTATGCCTTGTCTTCTAAATTAATATCCATCATGTTTGATGTTGTAAACATTATATTTTGTGTTCTAAACATTATGTCTATACGTTCTAAAGTTTACTTATTAGGTTTTAAAGCTTCACTTTATATTCTAAGTTTATTGTTTATGTTTTAGGTAATTCATTATGTTTTAAGACAAATATATTATTGGCAAGTTTAATAATTAAAATAAATTACTGTGCTCTAAAGTTTATCCTTAATGTTCTAATGTATACCTTTATGTTCCACAATTTACCTCTATGTTCTAAAGTTTACCCTTATGTTATAATATTTTCTGCATATATAATTTGTGTATGTCAACGGGGCGGGTTTTGGCATTCCTATCCCCATCCCCGCCTCCCATTATCATCCCCATCCCCACCCCATCCCCACGGCGGGTCTGGAATTTGTCCCCATCCCCGCCCCAACGAGTCTAACTTCAAAACCACCCCCGCCCCATCCCCATGTGGATATCCATCCCCGTCTCAGCCCCACATAATCCCCGCCCCATCCCCAACCAAATCCCCACCTGAAATCCACCACAAATAATATATTTAAATCTATTCCAAAAAAAAAAAAATTTCCGTACCACAGTCAGACCTACAGCTCAAATAAAAAGAAAGTAATACATACTTAACATATTGAAGAAAAAAAATCAGTAACTCCAAATTGTCCAAAGTCCAAATATTAAAAATACTACAAGTCTACAATTAAAATACATTATAAGAAATCCATTAGGCCTTAAATTATTCGGTGCAAACTCCACTTGTTCCGGAATCGATATCCCATGTTTCAAATTCTTCCTCTAATTCTCCCACTAATTCAGCATATTCATCCTCTTGAATTCTCCACAATCTGCAAATACAATGTGACTTAATTAATAATAATAATAATAATAATAATAATAATAATAATTAAATAAAATGTTATTTTAGCTATCTACCTTTAAGAGTAGCCCATATCCAATTTTGAGTACACATCAAAGCTTCGACTGCTTCCGGTAAAAGCCGACTACGATAAGGATTAAGAACCCGAACACTTGTGCTAAATGTGGACTCCAATGCAACAGTAGAAACAAGAATGCTCAATATACCTCGTGCTATTTGCTGAAGAATGGGATATGTGCCTCCATTTGTTTTCCACCAATTTAGAATATCAAAATCTCGGACTAGAGGCACATTAGCAGCATCTAAATACTCATCCAATTCAGAAATTTCATGACTTGGGTCCTTATCTTGTTGCAAAACTTCTGCAAATTCTTGCATAAAGGCCTCTTCATTGGCTTTGCTACTACTACCCAAATCATAAGGTTGTTGGCTACTACTACCTTGAGTTTTACCAATCTTAGACCCATATTCTTCAACCAATCTTCGTAGAAAATTACTAATTCTACCAACCTCAATTTCAAAGTCATGCTCATCAAATTTTTTTGCAAAATAAAACTGAATAAGAGCCATTTTGTATCTAGGATCTAGTATTGTTGCCACTCCCATTAAACCATTCACATTAGCACAATATTTGTTATATTTTTGTAACATAATGTCAGCCATTTTCCTTACATAATCATGAGGAGATAAAAGCCAACTAGAAATAGCAATTCTCAAAGCACAAATTTTAGGAAAATAAAGATTGGCAGTAGGGTAATTTGTTCCTGAAAAGTTAAGGGTAGTTTTACTAGACACTTCTAAATATTCACATATTTTCTCAACTTTTTCCCAATCTTCAGGGGTTGGTGGATTATTATATATAAATTATTTCGAGCACTTAAAACAACAAACACTTCTCTATAACAAATTGCAATAGAAAGCATTTCATAAGTAGAATTCCACCGAGTTTTGCAATCAAGTGCTAACATTCTAGTACACTCAGGAGCTATTTGCTTAGCCACTTGTTCAAACTTTTGTACTCTCTTATCAGAAGCAGTCCAAAACACAACACTATCCCTAATTCTCTGAACACCATTTGATACCACAACACTTAAACCATCTTGAACAATCAAATTTAATATGTGAGCACAAGAACGCATATGAAAAAAATCACCTCGTAATAAAAGTGAGCTATATGGAAACACTCCTTTCAAAATTTCCATCATTGCATCATTAGTCGAACAATTATCCACAGTTATAGAAGACAACCTAAGATCTAGATTCCATGATTGAATGCTTTCTTTCAATGCATCAGCAAGAACCTCAGCAGTATGAGGGGCGAGGACATATAAAAACCTATCAAAACCAATGAAATTGATATATAAAAATCTATCATCATCACTTATAATTACTATGATATTTTCCAGGTATCAACAATATAAAGGTATGTTTTCATTTTAAATCTCAAACAAAAAAACTATAACAATACAAAGGCAACCAAAAAATCAAACAAGTTTTAAGTAACTAGAAAACGATACCTTATGATCCGACTTTGCAACTTCTATGTATTATCAATAAAATGTGAGGTGACGGCCGCCATATAACCTTTTCTCTGGTTGTCAGCAGTCCACATGTTAGTAGTTAAGGCAATCTTACCCTTTGCTTTCCTCAACAAGGTTACAACATTCTCCTTCTCAAGCTCGTATCTTATCATAATATCTTTTCTAGTTGTGTTGCGAGATGGCACTTTAAATCCAGGTTGGAGTATCTTGCTATATTTTCTAAAACCCATATGCTAAACCATGCTAATTGGATACTCATGCAAAATAATCATCTCCGCCAAGTCTCTTCTTCCATCTTCTTAGTGGAATTCATAAGGAGCCAATGTCATTGTGTCATTCTTATCATTCAAGTTTTTTTTTTTTTTTTTTTTTTTTTTTTTTTTTTTTTTTTTTTTTTTTTGTATCGAACAATCTTGTTTGTCGAATATCTTGACATAATCTCTTTGGACATATTTTTAAATGATCTTTCAACTGAGTAGTTCGTACTTTTGACCCACCAGCAAGTAGCTTGGAGCAATGGTTGCACTCAGCTTTTACTGCATCACCAACCCTCTTTCTCTTAAAGTCAGACTACACTGTTGAAGTTTGCCTACTAGTTATTGGTAGGACAGAAGGATCGGAATTAGTCTCCACAGGACTTTCATCATCATCCAATGTAATTGAAGTATTACTAGCTAAAGTGGGAACGCTAGCATTATTGTCATTCTTTGATGCCATTCTCCCCTAAAAAATTGTAGTAATGTATTGGTCAATTCATGAACAAACTACTACTTTCAACAAGTCATCACATAATCCTTTAGTGTACTACACATTACTTTAGTAGTTTAGTATTACTAGCTGAAGTGATAACCTATCAACTTTTTTTTGAAGGACTTTCCCAGAGGAACAACTACACATTACTTATAAAACATTCTACCAGCAAGGTTACAAATAAAATCACTAAATCAGGAAAGTAGTCGGTCCAAACTTTTCTATCTAATTCCCCAATAGGCCATACACTCCTCAAGTAATGAAATATAACGAATACGAATACAAATTATTGCAGTATCTGACCCTTGATTCCTTGAACCTCCCAATTTCGGAATTTCCCATATATTCCTCAAGTTAACAGTAGACAAAACAAAACGAATACAAATTATCAAATATATCATGCAACTTATTTAACATCAAATTATCAATTATATCATGCAACTCAAATAAAAAAGTAAACAAATACAAATTATCAATTATATCATGAAACTCAAATAAACAAGTAATTAAACATCATAGCAAATTATTCAATTGATTAGTCAAATTATTTTTTATCAAAAAAACAAGTAATTAAACTCATACAAAAACAAACTTGTAGTTTTATTCAAAATCTAAATGGCTTCTTAATTTCTTAGTTGATTAGTCAACTTATTTTTCATCAAAATAATTAGGGGAAAAAACAGAGAGAGAGAGAGAGTTAGAGAGACTGAGAGAGTACCGAATAGGAAGAAGTGACCGGCGAGTTGATCATTTTGGTCGGAGAGTTGACCGGCGCACAACTCAACGGCGAGATTCAGAGGTGGTGATTGATTAGATCTTGAGAGGAATTAAGGTGAGAGGAGAGAGGAGAGAGTAGTGTCGGCTAGGGCTTGAGAGTTGAGAATGACTGAATAAGTGTGGGTTCTTTTTTTTTCTCAGGAGGTCTAGAAACTTCATTAGTTAAGTCAGTAACTTATATATATATATATATATATATATATATATATATATATATATATATATATATATATATATATATATATATATATACAAAGTATGTTATTATACATATGGGTCGGGTATAATGCAAGTATGGGGTGGGTCAGGCGGGGCGGGGCGGGTATAGGGCGGGTTAGGCGGGGCGGGGCGGGTCAGGCGAGGCGGGGCGGGTATTACTTAAAATCCATCCCCGCCCCATCACCCTGGCGGGTATGGATTTTAGACCCATCCCCGCCCCGTGACCCGCCAAAGCTAGACCTATCCTCGCCCCATCGGGGCGGGGATGGGGCGGGTCTCCTACTAGACTCGCCCCACTGACATCCCTAGTAAAAAATCTACACCAAAACCTTAAAAAAAACCTTTAGAATATAACCAAAATTACTTTAGAACATAGACATGTAATTTAGAAAATAATCAGAAATATTTTAGAATATTGACATGTAATTTAGAATATAATCAGAATTACTTTAGAACATAGTCATATAATAGCATGATAAAAAAAAATAACTAACTAAGTCAATTCTCAACACCAAAACCGTCTTAACCAAATAAAACCACAAAAAAACTAATCACATATATATGTCTTGTATAATCTATATGGTAAGATATTTAGAACATACATAGTATTCAGTAGAGAAAAAAAATCTACTCTTCTTGTCTACACCACGCCTTTTGTTTTCATAATTTAATATGAAAACAAAAGCATCTGCAATGTTGTTGAACATGTGACTATTTCCTGAAAGACTATCCATCTCATCTCTCCTAATCACCATTGCCGTTTTGTCAGCATACAAAAGTTCCCTAAAATGAGAACAAAAAACTATATTAAATCAAAACATAATTTTGAACATAAGCATAATACTTTAGAACATAAGCACGTTATTTTGAACATAAACATAGCACTTTAGAACATAAGCATAGTACTTTAAAACATAAGCTTGTAACATTTAGAACATTTACTTAGAAAAAATATATAGTTTAGAATTAAACTTATAAATAATAACATAATTTATAGCTTTGAACAAATACTTTAGAATATAAATATCAAATTTAGGGCGTGTACATATAGTTTCAAACATGTACTTTAGAACATAAGCATCTATCTTAGAACATAAGTACAATGTTTAGAACACAAGTATAAATTTTATGACATAAGCACATACTTTGATTATAAGCATATAAATATAGAGTGATGAAATCTTATGCGTTATCTCCTTGAGCAAAAGCATACTCAGCTATCATTTTATGATCTACATTGTTGAAGAGTTTTTCATGATTAACCATAAAAGGCGAACGCAAGTACATTGGAAGCTTACCCTTTCCTCTTTTTTCCCCTGTTTCTTCTTCTTCTTGTTTTTCTTCTTGCTTCCTATTCAATTGAATTTAAAAAAAAACAATCAACAACTAAAATCAAATAATAATCAAACAACAGTCATAGCCTAAACCTAATTTCTAATGTTTTCAAAATAATTACCGTTGCTTATTCTCTTTGTTGTTCTTTTCTTCATCATGCTTCTTAATTTCTTTTTTGGTTTTTTTTTGTCATCTTTTTCTTCATTCAATGTAGGTGGATGATCTTGATTCAAAAAAATCACAATTAACAAATTCACATAATTAATTTAGAACATAACCAAAAAATTTAGAACATTAAAAACAACTTTTGACATAATCAGAAATTTATATCATACAAATTAAATATTATAAATATCCAATAAACATATAAGAAATAAATTTTAAATAACTTGAAATTACCAACTATTGGTGAGGGCGATAACAAATTGAAGCTTGGAGGAGAATATTTTTATGTGTCTTTTTTGGAGGAATTGGTGTCTTTGGTGTGTCCTCATTTCTTTCCTCTTTCTTCTTCGTTGTACGCAAGAAAAACTTAAGCTTATTCTTTTGTCTAAACATAATCAAAATTACTTTAGAACATGGACAAGTAATTTAGAACATAATCAGAAATACTTTAGAACATAAACTTATATACTTTAGAACATAATCAGAAATACTTTAGAACATTATAAAAATAAAAATAATTAATCTAAGTCAAACATCAAAACCTTCATAACCAAATAATTATGTATGTGTTATTCTATTCCTAGTTCATAACCAAAGTTGTAAACTAATTAATTATGTAAAAATCACAACCAAACCACACCAAACCACACCAAACAAATTTGTAACAATATAACATAATAAAAAAATTCAACTAATAACAAACCCAAATCAAAACCAATATATATAACTAGAACACACAAATCATTAATTCTATATAAAAGTTTTACTAAATCATCCAACATATGTTCTAAACCAAAACCAATGCAAAACCAATGTTTTAAATATTCCTATTACTAAGTTACATTGATTACCCTTCATTTGCTTCAACTTTCTTGTTCATATTTTTTCCCTCCTTTTCTCCTTCCTTGGTTTCTTCTTGCTTCTCCTCTTGTTCTTCTTCTTGCTTCTCCTCTTGTCTTTGTTCTTGCTTCTCATCTTGTTCTTGTTCTTGTTTTTCCTCTTGTTCTTGTTTTTCATCTTTTCCTTCATCTTGTTCTTCTTGCTTTTCCTCTTTCTCTAGTTTTTCCTCTTTTTCTTCATCTTGATTACCCTCTTTCTCTTTTAGTTGCTTCTCTTTGTGATCACTTTCTGGGTTTAGAAAATCACAACTAAGAACACGTTCAACAATTTAATCATTTAGAGCATCTGTGAATGAAAAAGAATATAAGAAAATAGTTAGAACATAAGAACTTTGAAATATAAGTACAAAATACTTTATAACAAAGACATGTAATTTGAATAAATGTGAAGTTACCGATTTGTGGTGAGGTCAACAAGCTTTTCTCTTCATTCTCCTTTCTTCTTTTGTCTTCTTTATTTTATTCATCAATCTCATCATCATTCTTCTTCATGTTTCTCTCTTCATTACCCTCTTTGTTCACATTAAAAATATTAAGTAGAAACAATTAGTACACAACCTAGAAAAGTAAATAAGAAAATGAGTTTGAAAATAATGTGAAATTACCAACTATTGGTGATGGGATATTATCATTTTTCTTCTCATTGCTTTTCTTTTCTTCGTTGTTCTCTTCTTTTTCTCCTTCATTTGATATCAAATCTTCAAAATAATTATAAAACACAATATTAGAACATAATTATATCATAAGGATTTGATTTGGAACATAAACATTAACTTTAATTTAGAACATAAAGTATAAACTTTAGAACATATAGCGTAAACTTTAAAACATAAGCATATACAAACATTCTATTTCATTCTTTTTAGTACTTTTCCTTTTCCAAATCAATTTATTCAAAGAACATTAATAAGAAATGAGTTTGAAAATAATGTGAAATTACCAACTATAGGTGAGGAGATACTATTATCTTTCTTTTCATTAGCTTTCCTTTTTTTGTTGTTCTCTTCTTTTTCTCCTTCATTTGATGTCAAATCTTCAAAATAATTATAAAACAGAATATTAGAACGTAATTATATCATAAGGATTTGATTTGGAATATAAACATAAACTTTAGAACATAAAGTATAAACTTTAGAACATATAGCGTAAACTTTGGAATATATAGCATAAACTTTAGAACATAAGCATATACGAATATTCTATTTCATTCTATTTAGTACTTTTCCTTTTCCAAATCAATTTATTCAAAGAACATTAATAAGAAATGAATTTGAAAATAATGTGAAATTACCAACTATAAGTGAGGAGCTACTATCATCTTTCTTTTCATTGCTTTTCCTTTCTTCGTTGTTCTTTTCTTTTTCTCCTTCATTTGATGTCAAATCTTCATAATAATTATAAGACAAAATTTTAGAACATAACTATATCATAAGGATTTTATTTAGAACATAAACACTTGATTTAAGAGCATCATTTAGAACATAGGTATAATTTAGAAATTAAGCATGTAATTACCATGTCCCAATGTCTTTGGTGACTTTTCATCATAGAATTTCTTCTATGCTCTGTTCATCAACATATCCAATTCTTCTATGAATGCCTGCTCATCAAAGAAATGTTGATCTTGACTAAGTATAGAAGGACTTTTCTTCGGTTGCTTTTTTTCTTCTTGATTTTCCAATGGCTATATAAAAGAATACATAAGTTAGAGTCCAATAAGGCATTTATATATGTTGAACTATTTTAAATATAGAAATTACACTTTAGAATATAGGTTGAATATACTTTAGAACATAGGCTGAAAATAGTTTAGAACATAACCAAAAGCTAATTTAGAACATAAGTACTTTAGAACATGATTATAATACTTTTGTTGTATACTTGCACCAAATGTTATCTATAAGATGATGCAATTTCCCAGTTGTTTCTTCCCCAACAAAGATATCTTTTGCTTGGTCCAACATCCTATACATCTTTTTCACATTTGATGTAAGACTTTTTGCCAAATCTCCAAATTTGCTTAAAAAACCCTAATAATTTAGAATATAAAGTAATGAATATTTAAAACATAATAGAAATAAGTAAATAAATCAATAAAAAAAAAATATTAAAACATTATAACATCATGTCATTTGGAGAAGTGATAGAATTATAAGCCATGGATTTTTTTTTTCATAACTTTCTCCTTTCCTTTGTCTTTCCCTTGCTTTTTTGACAATGACATGGGTTGTTTTTTCATTACTATCTTCTCCCCTTGTTTTTCTCTAATTGTCAAGGGTTGCTCTTTTTTCTTGCCTTTGTCTTTCCCTTGCCTTTCTTTAATTGTCAAGGGTTGCTCTTTCTTCTTGCCTTTGTCTTTCCCTTGCCTTTTTTCCAATTACTTTTTAAATATAAATTACAAATCTTAGAATACATGCATAAACATAATGTATGGATAAATATAAAACGATAATTACCATTGATGGACCTTCACTTTTCTTTTTTTATCCTCTGATTCTTTCTTCTTGATTCGACCCTCGCGCTGCGCTGGACCTTGTCGTGCCACGACATAAGTAGTTTTATTCCAGATTGGATTCGGTTTTTTTCTGATCGTTTTCGGACTATTTTTTTCTTATAAATAGGGTCGTTATTCCCCGTTTTCAAATCACCAACAATCATCTAATTCTATTCTCTTCTCTCTCTTAAGCAAGCTTGTTCTTTCTCCCTCTTTCTATGCCTAGCCTTTTTACAAACACAATACCGCATTCACGAGTTCTAGACACACATAGCTAAGCTCGAAGTTGTCTTCGCCCTAGACGTGAAAGGTTGATAATTTCTGAGGGTTTGGTCCCAAATCCCTATTTCAATTATTTCAATTAATTATTTAATAAAATATTTTCCTTGAAGTTACTAACGTGTGTTTTTTGTTATTAGAAAGAGGTACGAGGCAACAAAGTAAGTTGTTTTATTGCTATATGTTTAGAAAGCATGCTTAGATTTTATTAATTCCTAGTATCATATATGTTAGGATGTTATTTATTGCTTTCTAGTATCATGTTTAGATCGCTTCCTATTTCTAATATCATGTATGCTTCTAGTATCATGTTAGGATTAAAGCTTTGATCTTTATTGTTTAGTGACATGCTAGGATTCATTATTAATCATGTTAGTATCATACCTAGGATCTTGCTAATATTATGCTTAGATTGAGAATATGATTATGATGATGATGGTTTGTTGTATCAATATTATGTTGCTTGATATTATTATTATTGCTAGATCACGCCCTTTCTTGCAGGATTAAAGGGAATTTGTATTTGTAATCACGCTTAATGAGATAATTAATAATCTTGTTTAGACTAATGTGATTTTAATTCAAGTGATCGCCAATAATAGATTTTTTTGTGCATTAATATTCAACCAACATAGATTAAACAGGTTTAGGATTAATATATTGATTGTATGTTAGTAAGAAAGCGCACATGAATATGAGAAGAATAAAGTAGAGGCCTATTTTTAGGGCAGGTTCGATCTCTTTTAGGTTGAATTTGTACCTTCATCCCCTAATATTCAGTCACGGTTCCAGACCACTATGGAGTTAGCGATCTTATGGATCGTGAAGGGGTGTAAGCTTCACCCTGTGAACGATTTACAAGTTCCTAAAACTTATTGGCGACTCTTTTGCTCTAGCTTCCTTCCCTTTGGACGCCACCATACTTAAGTGTATGATCACAGTGGGGCTCAAGTGTAGGATGCTTGAAATACTCCCTACACCTAGTAACTCGAGTAACTCATGACCGAGTAACCCCTGACTGAGTAACCCCTCAAGTAACCCTAGAACGAGTGAACCTCTCGAGTAACCCCTGTCCGAACCCCTTAAGTAACCTCTGACCGAGTAACTCGAGTAACCCCTGACTGAATAACTCGGGTAACCTCTAACAAAATAACTTGGGTAACCCCTGCTACACGGTGTGGCCTGATGCACCAAAAAGTTGTTGTATTTTTATTATGTATGTAAATATTACTTCTCATATTTTTCTTTCACTCGTGGAGGATAAAAAATATGAAATGATCTTGTCTCATCACCTACTAAATTTTATCACATGATGAATCGACCTCATCACCACACACATATTGCATCTTCCACATCCAAAAATTTACATGTCTAAAAATCTGAAAAGCCGCTGCTTAGTATAATTTTTTTTTCCAAAAATTGTAACCTTTAGCTATATATGACCTTAAAAGGATGCGTAGGCTTGCCCTTAATTGTTTGATTAATTGTCTTTTTTTTTTAATTATTATTATTATTATATGTAATCATTTATTATTTTTATTGCACATACAAGTATATAATAGTGAAAAAAAAATTATACGTACATAGATGTAAGAAAAGTAAAAAAAATGCATGCAAATTACTCTTACATATCACCTGTGACGACATATACAAAATATACAACGCGTTTTCTATACGACTGACACACCGTGTGGCCACTTGTAAAAAGAAATAGTAACGCCTACGACACCGACAAATTAGCCCCTATCTTATTAACAGAATAGAGTAGCCCCTTAATATACATATTGAGTAACTCTTAAATAATTAACAAATAAAGTAACCCATACAAAACTCACAGTGTAACCATTACAACACTTACTAATAAGCAAGCCCTACATTTTCCAGAAAAAAAGCCCTATACCACTAATTGAGTGACCCTTATAACACTAACTGAGTAAACCTATAGTGGCTGCCCACATTGATGAATAACTAACGATCAAACTTTGCATACATGTCGATGCAATAGTTTGACTTAGTTTTTATGTAATTAAATATCAATAAAAATTATAATCTTTATCATAAAACCTTACATCAATATATATTTAACAACTTAAAATGATAAAATATGAATTTATTACATTTATAAAATAAAGTAAAATAAATAAATAAACTACAATAAATGTTAATATTATAGATAGTGGAAAAAAGTCTAACGTGTCAGTTATAACAGGAAGAATAAAGTAAAAATTAGCGTCGAACTCCATATTTAAAAATGAGAAATATAATTTATAGAGAATTATATATCAATCAACTTTTTTACATTTTGTAGATGTTATGCATGAGCATGTTGTGACTTTAGTTGTTGAATAAACAAGTTTAGCAAAAGTTTTAAAACTTGTTATAATAATTCAGCGATTTCGCGTATAGGAGTTTTGAAACAAAATATTATAGCAAATGAATTATATATAGCATGTGTAATTTTTTTAAAAAAATTTATTATGATATACCTAAAATCATGTGGTAGAAAATTAGTAAAGTCATTATAATTGTATCGCAATTTACATTTATTTTTTTAGAGAAAACACAATCTACGTATTATAAGCTATTTATGATTCACAATATGTCTAATTGTTTATATATAAGCTAGAAAGCACATTATTAACAAGTTTGATCTTATTAAATTAAAACTGTTATAACTTTTAAATATATCAACTTTGTATAATTTAAATTAATGCACAATTATTTATAAAAAAAAAAAAAATTAATGGTCAAAATAGTGAATTGGAGATCGTTTAAATGTAATACTTAACAAAGTGGAGGTAGTACTCAATATTATTTTTTTAAAAATAAGATATATAATTTAATTTACACACATTAGTACATTTGAGTGATAATCTACATTTAATATATAATCAAATATATCTTTTACTAATCCGTAATATAAACTTGACTTAAAGATATTAGATATGGATGGAGGAGGGTAGGGTGAGATCCATGAAGAAACTTGAAAAGGCCATATCCCACAAGTATAGTTTCAAGTTGAATTTTTCAGGATAAAAAATTAGTTGAATTAAGTTTGATAATATTAGTGAGGTTGACAACAAAGCACAATTAACTTCAACATCATTAGGAATGGTGTAAGTAGCCATAGGAATAATGTGGGGAGGAAAAAAAAATTAAGTTGAAGGAATAACCTGCTCTAATATAGAGGTACGTGTGCTAATAAGGAAACCTAAAATATAATGTACGAAATAGAAAATAAAAAAATATATTCTCATTGAATTAAGCATTCTAAAGTCAAATGATATGGACTAAATATATGCTGAAAATCCATGAATAATATTAATTGAGAAATAATATTAAGAAAGTCAAGATATTATCTCGGATTATCTTTAATAATAGGATCTTTGACAATTATACATTTTACCAAAAAAAAAAATTAAAAAAACCTAAAACAGGGACACATGGCAACCATGGAGCTAGTGTACCCTATTTAAGTATAGTATATAGATAGATTGGAATAGAGCTGATCACACTGAGTCCGGCCCGATTTTGGGCGGGTTTTGGGTAGAATTTTCTGACCCAAAATCGGGTCGGGCCTCGCCTGACTCGAATTTTAAAAAAGTTTGGATGGGTTTGGGAAATGGATTTTTTGCATTTTTAGTTGATTTTTCTGGCCCGGCCTGAAATTGGCCAGAAAGCCCGTATGGCCCGACTAGTTTGGGTACACATTTTTCGGCCCGAGAAATGGGCAATTTTTTTTACCTCGGCCCGGCCCGGCCCGCCCATTGATCACCTCTAGATTGGAATCAGATTAAAATCTTTTGTAGATAAAAAGATATGGCCGAAATAGTTGATGGGTGTCAGTTTTGGATAGAGTTTTGTATTTCTTTCATATCTTTTTCGTTATAGCTCGGAATTAATAATATAATATATCATTGGAAAGATAATTTCAAGATCTATCCAACCATATATTATTTGGATAAAAATTATAAGGCACGAAAATAATATCTGATCATCTTTGAACGTCTTTCATTTCAAATAGAATTAGGACTTAAAAAAGGAAAGTTTTATTCAATTTCAAACTCTTTGATCTTATTTTTTCAAAAAGGATAATTAATATCTTTTAGAAACTAATAGAAGCTTCTAATTAATCCTAATTAGTTTAGGAATGGTATTAAACCTTTTGACCCTCCACATGATCATTGAGCCGTAGGTAAAATCCGATTTTAGCCCAATTTAGTATTTTGGCCATAACTTCCTCATTATTCATCGGAATCGGGCTTATAATATATCGTTGGAAAGGTCTTTTCAAACCCCATCCAACTACACAATTGTTGGACCCATATAATGGACCAAACTAAATTGCACTGAACGTTTTTCATAAATAGGATAAGAAATGAATGATTTTCGAAAACAGAATTGAATTATTTTTATTAAAACATTTTAGAAAACAGAAGAATTCACGAGACTGTTAAACATTTCACCTTACTCGATATCAATGACGTGAAAAATACTCATCACTGGGTTTGTTTTTTGGGGAGACACAATTTGGTGTCTACAGGTATAAATACCCATCATATGAGCAAAAAGCAAACCGGTCCTTTCACAGAGTTAACTACACAAATTTGCAGGTAACAGTTCCTTTTGACTAGAGTTAACTACACAAATTTGCAGGTAACAGTTCCTTTCACAGAGTTAACTACACAAATTCCTGCATATGCTAAATTCACGAAGGATATTTTGACTAGGAAAAGAACCTTTAATGAAGTAGAAGCTATAGCTTTTACAGAAGAATGTAGTGCTTTATTGAGTCTCCACCAAAACTAAAGGATCCGGGTAGTTTTTCTATACCTTGTCATGTAGGTAATGTATTCATTGATAGAGCATTATGTGATTTGGGTGCTAATGTTAGTGTTATGCCATTGTCTGTGTATCCTAAGCTTAATATGGGAGATTTAAAAGTTACCAATATTACTCTGTAAATGGTCGACCGGTCTGTTAAATACCCTTTAGGTATTTTAGAGGATGTCCCTGTCAGAGTAGGTAAATTTTATATACCGGTTGATTTTATTGTCCTTGATATGGAGGCAGATTTGCAAACTCTGATTATTTTGGGTAGACCTTTCCTTCATACTGCAGGGGCAATAATAGATGTGAAAAGTGGCAAACTGACACTATCTGTAGGGGATGATAATATTACTTTTAATCGGAATAATGTCCCTAAGAGACCCATGTTAGAGGAAAAATGTTTTAGTATTGATGTGGTTAGCCCCAAGCTCTTGATAAAGATCCCTTGGAGCCGGTATCTTGTGTTGTATCTTCTGCGGGAACAACTAGTATATGGAAGGATGAAGTGGATGCAATAGAGAGAGCTCTATATTGTTAAGGAATTGGCTTTGAAGATGAGAAAGTGGAGAAAAATGAGCAAGCAAGTTGCGAGAATCGACTCCGTAGTGCGAGTTTAATCTGATCGAGTTGCAATTACTCAATCAAGTGAAAAACCAAGGCAATCTAAGGCCAAAGTGGTGTCCCTTGCAAGTAGTAGTCAAGAACCGCCAGTTCAACCCACGAAAAAATCGCCCGACCGGGCAAAGTCGTGCCCGATCGGGCGCAAGAGGAAGAAGGATTGTGGCCTCCAATTTGCCAGACCAGGCGAACAACCGCCCAACCGAGCAAGAGAAGGGGTCCGTATACAAGAACATTTGCCCGACCGGGCAAGATGGCGCCCGACTAGGCGCGTGAAGGAGCAAAATCGAAGACTAAAGTTGAACCATGAAGGGGCTACGATTGGTGCGATTGAATTACTTCACCTAATCGATTCCGTTCTATCTTGATCTACATATGGTAAGAAGGTCGTCCAGAACCTAGATAAAGTAGTGCTTTACGGGAGGCAACCCGTATTTTCTTGCTTTTTAGAATAATCTTCTTTCTTTCTTTTTCTTATATGAGAGGAGAGATTAGGGAATTTAATGTGTTTTATAGCATTTTTGCACAGGTTGGAGAAAAAGAGTTAGCCAAATTTGGAGTAAAGAAAAGAAAAAAAAAATCGGAATTCTTTGTGATGTAGCACGCCCGACGGAGCGATGCTTCGCCCGACCGGGCGCGAGAGGAACGTTCAAAAATAGAGAAATTCGCCCGACCGGGCGCGGGAAGAGGAGTAGAAAATCGAGCAATTTCACCCGACCGGGCGAAGGCGCGCCCGACCGGGCACGAGAGTTGACATGCACGGAGTGCAATTTTCGCCCGACCGGGAGCAAGAGTAAGAGATTCTAAAGTCACATTCGCGCCCGACCGGGCACGAGAACATAAATTTTTTAAGCCTAAGATCGCCCGATCAGGCGAGACGGCGCTCGACCGTGCGCAAGACCCCAGCAGCCGAAGCCCTCCTTCTTTCTTCTTCTTTCTTTTTTTCTTTTCTCCATATTTTCTCTTTCCTCCATACTTTCTCTCTCTAAAACCTTAACTTTCTCTAACTTCTCTCTAAGATCTCCTCTCCATTTCTCACCCAAATCCAAATATTTTTACATATTCTTCATCCTCTCACTAGTAGAAAAAAGTAATTGGGAAGCCCTTAATGAGAAGCGGTTAATGAATTCTGCTTCCAAAAACCGACAAAAACCCTACAAAAATAAAAACATTGCATATGAAAAGGGAAGCGGTTCGGCTTGAACCGCTCCCATAAATGTAATGGGAAGCGGTTCAAATCGCTTCCCTTTTTTAAAAAAATTTCGCGGCCTTCACTATACTTAAAACCCTTAAAATTTTTAAGCAATTTCGTTCTTCCCTCCTCAATTCCACAAACCCAGGCCAGCTTCTTCGTTCTTCCCTCCTCAATTCCACGAACCCTTGAGCTCTCATACTCCGGCACACCACCACCACCACCACCACCGCTCCTTCACTCCCTTTTCACTCTCAATTTCGCACCACCTTACCACCCTACCACCGTACTCCAGTACTCCATTTCAACTGCTTCTCCTAGTGCGCGACCACCGAACCTTCACGCGTTCTCCTGGTGCGTGACCACTGCACCACCACCGCCGCGTCTACCAAAGCTGCCCACACCATTGGACCTCCGCACCATAGTTCATTGTTGATGCTCCCTGCTGCCCGCATTCTCCTTAGTTCAAAGGCACCACCACACCTCTCTCTCTCACCCCACATTCCTTCTCTTTCTCACTCTTAAATTAGGGTAAGTTTTTTTTTAATTTTACTTCCATGTTTTCAACAAATTCCCAAACTTGAAAGTTTGGGTTTCAAATTTCGTTAACACAATTTTATCTTAATTGTTTTATTAATTGTTTGTTTATTTCATAATGTTAATTGTTACTTTAATTGTTTAAATGTTATATATATATATATATATATATATATATATATATATATATATATATATATATATATATATATATATTGTTTGAATTTGAGTAGCTTTAAAGTGAGTTTTTTGAATAAAATAGTTATTAGTTAACTAGTTAGTTTGTTAAATTTGGTTAGTAAAATATAATGTATGAATGGATTGTTATGAATGAATGTATGGATTGTTAAGTAACCTTAATTTGCTTGTACGTACTATATAAATGAATGAACTTGTGTATTGTTTAATGTCAAATAAATGCAAATTATTGAATTCTTGCATCATCATTTGCCTAGATTCCTGTTCGAGTCTTTCTCATTAGGAGAAAGTCTTGAATAGTCCCCGGTTGGGACTGTTATTGGATGTTTAATCTCACTTAGGTAGTGAATGTATGTCTCTTTTTCGATTTTAAGGAATATCCCGGCTTATCATTTTCCCACCATGTTCTCTGGGTGCATATGTAGGTAAGTAATTACCTACATTGTGTACTTGGAGAACTGGGGGAAATGCTGCCGGATTTTCCCTAAAATTGGAAAGTTGACATACATTCACTAGTGAGATTAAACGTTCAAGGATGGGTTAGGTTGGAGTGATAAGGACCTTTTGGGAGCATTCATTTTTACGCGATATGAATGATATATATGGAATGTACTGTGATTGACATCATATATGTGTTGGTATGCTTAAAGGCAATTTGAAACGTCGATGGACCGCGGTTGGATGAATGGTTGACGTGATACATTGGAATTCTTTAATGGGATTCAAGAGTTTTGCAAGAGTGCTTCACAGTATCAGGTCAGAACGAGTGTCAAATAGGAAGCGGTTTGGCGCCAAAACCGCTTCCCATTACCATTTACATAATATTGGTAAAATGCAAATGTGAAGCAGTTTGAACCTCTTCCCTTTTGAAAGGCCAATGGGAAGCCCCCCAAGCGCATGCGGTTCAAAACCGCTTCCCTTTAGGGGGTTTGAACCGCTTCCCATTTACTTTTTTCTACTAGTGTCTTTTAATCCTCTACAATCCTACACCAATTTTGTTCACTATTGAACAAATTTTTTTTTAAACCATATTCTCAAATGGCTTCAAAGAGGGCAAGGACTCAAGAGGGGCGTGATTCGGGCTCAAGTTAAGCATATGATCCGGCATTACAGCTCAAGCAATGGCCAACCATCCGAATTACAATACGACTCAACAAGACCGGCTCATCAAGCTCTGTGAGCGTGAGGTAATTCCTTCTCAGTGGCTACACCGACCCACTCTTGAATCTTTAGTCTTGTATGATCATGTTAGGAGATTTATGAACGATATTGGTATGAGAAAATTCATGGACATGAATTATCCGATATACCGTGAATTAACTTGTGAATTTTTATCCTCCTTGCATGTTGAACAATCTAAGAATGGTCCTATTTTGAATTTTAGGTTAAACAATAGAAATATTATTTTGACTTATGTAGAAATTTGCAAATTATTTGATCTTGGGGCCTGTTCTCAACAGATTAATTTCAATTCAGTTCAATTCAGTTTAGTATAATTAAGTTCAGCTCTAATAAGTTCAGTTCAGTATATGTCTAATGATATTGCTAATGATATGAAGCCAAATTTCATACTTTTAAGCTTATATTACAACAACGACAATAATAATAACAATAATGATGATGATGATGATGATGATGATGATGATGATATTTAATAATAATAATAATAATAATAATAATAATAATAATAATAATAATAATAATAATAATAGATATAATAATAATAATAATAATAATAATAATAATAATAATAATAATAATAATTTTGATACAATTCATTGTACAAATGGTTATATTTTTTTATACACATTTTTACTTTTAAACTCATTGACAAAATGAGAGTACTACACAACTTAAACTAGTTTTCATAATCGGTTAGTTTTTCGTCTTCTTCTTGTTCAACAAGCTGCTCCATTACCTCAGCATTCCTCTGAACCGACTCCCGTATCTGATCAGTTATTTCTTGTTGTACAATATCCATAGCTGCTTTTCTGTTAAGATCATACATAGTATGATCTTCTGTTGGCTCCATGACTTCAACTTGGTGCGTGAATGGAATCCCTAGTTCATGTAAACGAATAAAATTGTGTAGAGTACAACAAGCAACGATTATTTGTAACTGAAAACGTAATTCCATTTGCGGCATCGATTTAGGTTGTAGAACCTTCCACTTATTTTTCAGAACCGCAAACATCCGCTCAATTACATTTCGACAAAAAGAGTGTAGGTAATTGAAATGCTCAAACATTCCTTGTGGAGGACCTGTTCTATTGAAATCAGCCAAATGATACCTCAAATGACGTCCTGTATGTGGACTTAAGTACCCGAGCGTATTAGGATACGCTGAATTGACTACATAGTATTTTCCTGTACAATAATCATTATGTTAGTTTACGAAACTAATGGATTTTTCCATTTTATTCTTGAAAATGTCATTTAGTTTGTACCAAACGGTGGATGAGGGAATCCCATTCTTGCATCTCCTAAACTTCGCTTCCAAACAGTGCTATCATGTGCACTGCCTTCGTAGCCTACGTTGATGTGAGTAAACAACATGTTATCTGAACACACTGCCATCACATTCCATGATTTGTCCCCTTTTCGATCTCTATAGGCCTTGCCCACAGCATCGGCAACAACCGCATGTATGAGGGTACCATCTATGGTACCAACGCAATCCTAAGAACAAAAGTTAACATGGTCATTACATGGACACTAAACATCTTGAAAATTTAATGTGAATGAGTACCTTAAAGAAAGGCCAATATTTGTTGTTGTTTTGAATTTCAGGAGGTGTTTCATTCAAACTTTGATATGGTCGAATTATTTGAGTTGACAATGTCTGCAATGCCTTTAAGACTGCGTGGAAATACCTCGAAATAGTACATACCCCATGTTGAAATCTTTCAGCAGCATCACGAACGGAAGCAGGTTTGGCAAGCATGTACAAACCTATCTCAAGTTGCTCCTCAATGTGTATATGTCTACCAGTACCATCTGTCAACAATTTTTGTGCTCTGAGGACATTAACAAGACTTATAAATATTTCTCTAGGCCTGTCAGCATCCTATGAATCCATTGACTTCCCGTTTCCCCACCAACATGCGTAGGTATCCGTTCAACTTGGGACGTCAATCTCCTTAGCTCGTGCAATGCTAAACGTGTCAAACTTTCTTGCACCAACTCATCATCCATTCTACATAACCACCAAAACATTTAACGTAAATTGCTTTAGACAAACTTTAAAAATAAAACAAGGAATATGTGCGAAATAAGTTACACATACACTAAACAAAAGTTGATACATAATGGTAACAAAAGTTGATACAAACACACATAATAGAAATACTTGAAACGAAATCATCCGATCATATTACAACAACATATGTTGTAACTAAAATCCACAATGAAAATCTGATCACAAACATAAAAGCAACCAGAAAGTCACACAATTCCAACCTAACACACTAGTTGGCATACATCAAGACATCTTCAGATATCAATGAACTGAAAGAGGTGTCTGGCTTATACGCATTATCTGGAAGCTTACAATGCTTCCTCAAGAAGTGAAGTCTCCCTTCATCAGAACGCAAAGCGGTGAAAAGATCAATGGCACCGAGAGTACTGCAAAAGCTATCAAGAATATCTACAGCAAAGGCTTTCCCGTACTATTCAACAATCCCCATGGACTCCAAGATACTAAGAAATTCACCGAAAGCATTTTTGGGTTTAGAAGATTGACTCACAGAGGATCGCCTTAAATTAATACATTAAGACACGCATCAATATCCTTTTCCCTAGACCTTTTACTAGATATCCTAGAGGGCTGCCTGTCAATGATTTTACGCTTTTTTGAGTCACTTGGTGCAACACAAGGCTGGATGGCAATGTTGCGAATTTCATCTTCCTGAACATCATCAGAGTCACCAGATTCTTCATCTTCAACAGCAGCTTGCTTTTGTTTCATCCCAAAGTGAAGCAGGTGTAAAACATAAATAACCAGTTGCATAACCGCCACGCAAAATCCTATTACATTTTTGCTCATTCTCGAATGGAGTCCTAAGAAGGGATCTTCCATTGGCTTTATATTTCTGGAAAAGGATACCGTGTCAAAGAAATATATTAGTTGAAAGAGAAAATATATGTCTACATTATAAAAATTATAAAGGAAGAATACTTAACAAGTACCTTAGAAAAGGCTTGCCATTTTTCTGATTCAACATCAACTTGAGGGTAACCATTCACCTATCCAATACCAGTCCATTTCTTTAATTCAATCCAAGCTTTGTGTTTTTCTTTCATATTCGAGTACCAATTCTTAACAGAAAGGGCTGAAATTGTCTTTCCAGTTTGGGGGTTTAAAATATTTGCAAAATTATCCCAATCAATTTTCCCACCAGCTGGGGAGACATGTTCCGGCAGGATTCCCAAAAGTATGGTCGCAATTTCCGGAGTGAAAGATGCCCTTTTGGTACTCATTGCTAGAGGTGGCTAGTGGGTCGGGTTGAACCCAGTCCACCCTGAACTGCACGACTAGTGGCACAACCCGTCTGTAAAGGTGGTTGTGTCGTGGGTCTAAAAATTGTAGCCCAGCCCATTTCGACCCACGTGATTCAGCCCAACTCGTTCGACCCACTTCGACCCACCCAACCCACGAACCCACCCAATTCGACCCATCACGCACGGCCCACCCAACCCACCAACCCCCACAACCCACTAGCCTACCCAACCCACCAACCCAACCCGCCTAATCCAACGGCTACTTAGTATAAAAAAAAAAAAATTCCAAGAACTAACGGCTACTTTGTGTAAAAATTCAAAACTAACAACTTTTATGAGATTTTTTTCAAAAACTAACGGTTACTTTTATGTAGTGGCTAGTTTTTTTTTCTTTTTTTTGAAAGAAGGCTAGTATTTTTTTTAATTGTATGACCATCCCCTCAAATTTTCCTATAAATACCAATTCCATTTCATTCAAATTTCCACATAACTCAAGCTTTCTTTCTCTCTTATTACTCAAAAAAAAAATTTAAGTGTTATATAAAGTTTATTTTTGTTAAAAAAATCTCCTTAATATTATTATTAGTATTCTTAAAAATAATTTCTCAAAAAAAATAACAAAAAAAAAAAAAAAAAAAATTCTTCTCCATATTATAGTTAGTAATCATTAAAAAAAAATGGGTTCAAGAGGAGGAATGGAAAGGAATTAAAGTGGTGGTCGAAGTGGTGGCTAAAGGAGTGGTGGTGCAAATTTTTCGTATGAAATTAATACGGAAAATTTAAACCAATTTGTCAATGAATATGGAGATTATGGTTTAGGAGATGGGCAAAATATTCAAACGTCTCCACCACAACATTTCTCCCACCAATCATCAAGTTCAATTATGCCACCTCCATCACAACCAACATCTCATCTTTTATCTCAAGGTAATTTCAAATATAATTTTTATTGTTATGAATATTTTAAAAAAAAAACTATTATTAATGATTATAAAGTTAGTTTAGTTTCCAATTTTCTATAATTTATAATCACCATGAAAAATGCGTTTAAATTATTATAATTAAAATATTTTAAATTTAAAAGTGCATTTTCATATATAGCATTAAAAATTAATTTCAATAATTTGATTTATGAATGGTGATGGCGGTGAAAGTAAAGGTCGAGCACAAAGTTCTTGGGTGTGGAAACATTTTGAACGAGTTAAAGTTACACCCCCGGGATGGCAACCTGGTCAACCAAAGAGGTTCACGTGTACATGCCTAGTTTGCAAGGCGCTAGGTGCAAATGTCAAGTCATATAATAGGAAAACGGGAGATGAAACCGGAACCTTGACTCAGCATTTGCAAAATAAACACGACTTGTTCGAAAATGGCCCCCATCATTCGGGGGGTGGGATGCCCGTCCAAACACAATTGGGTGGATACATGAACCATCTACCAGGCGGAGGTACACCTTTCATTTATAATAAAGATAGAATGATTGATGAAATGAGTACTTTAGTTATTGCTAATGAATACGCTTTTAGTTACGATGAAAATGCGAATGTTGAGCATTTTAATAAAGTTGCATTGCAACCTGCATTTACTCGTGTCCCCCGAAATACCCTAAGACGTTATACACAAACTTCTTATTATAAGTATAGGAGTGGTTTGATTGAATTATTTCGTACTTTTGATGGTCGTGTTAGTTTTACAAGTGATACATGGACTTCTAGTATGTGTGAACCTTTTCTTTGCATTATTGCTCATTGGGTGGATGATGATTGGTTTATTCAAAAACGTATACTATGTTTTCAAGCTATGGAAGAAAGGCATACCGGTTTTAACATCAAAGTTCATATTTTGGATTGTTTAAAAGAATTTCACTTGAATAATAAAGTTTTTTCTTTGTCTCTTGATAATGCAACTGCAAACACAAAGTGCATTGACTATTTGAAAAATGACTCCGAGTTGCATTTGTTGTTGGGTGGTAGTCTCTTGCATATTAGATGTTGTGCTCATATTTTGAATTTGTCTGTTCAAGACGGTCTCACTGAGTTGCAACCATTGCTAAACCCAATTAGAACAATTATAAAATGGATTAGGATAACTTAATCAGTTAGAAGAAAGTACATAGCTATGTGTAAAGAGAAAGGTCTTAAGAAAAGACAATGGTCTATTGATACCCCTACCCATTGGAATTCTACTTTCAATTTGTTGAATGATGCTATAAAGTATCGTGATATTTTGACCCAACTTTACAATGAGACTCGTGTTGATCCTACTGAGTTAATAACCGAAAGTCAATGGACTAATGCTTCTTTTGTTCGTGATGTTTTAAATGCTTTTGATAGTGCAACTCATATTTTCTCTTTAATCTCCGAGCCTAACATTCATTTAGTCGTAATTGAGTGTGTTAAAGTTGTTCACACCATCGAAGAGCATATGAAGATTAATGAACTTCGTCCCGATCTTGATAGCATGAAACGTAAGAGTGTAGGGAGTATTTCAAGCCATCCTACACTTGAGCCCCACTGTGATCATACACTTAAGCATGGTGGCGTCCAAAGGGAAGGAAGCTAGAGCAAAAGAGTCGCCAACAAGTTTTAGGAACTTGTAAACCGTTCACAGGGTGAAGGTTACACCCCTTAACGATCTAGGAGATCGTTAACTCCAATTGGTCTGGAACCATGACTGGTGTTTGGGGATGAGGGTACGAATCCGATCTAAAAGAGAAAGAACTCGCCCTATAAAATAGGCCTCTACTTTATTCTACTCGTATTCATGTGCGCTTTCTGACTAACATGCAATCATTAAATTAACCCTAAACCTGTTTAATCTATGTTGGTTGAATATTAATGCACAAATAAAACTATTATTGGCGATCACTTGAATTATAATCAAATTAACCCTAAACAAGATTATTAATTATCTTATTAAGCGTGATTACAAGTACAAATTCCCTTTAAACATGCATAAAAGGCGTGATCAAGCAATAACAATAATAAACAAGCAACATAATAATAAATTATAATTATAATTATAATCATAATAACAATTATAAAAATAATCATGTTAAAGCATAATATTATTAGCAAGATCCTAGGCATGATACCGCAAGATTAATAACAAACCCTAGCATGTCACTAAACATTAAAGATCAAAGCTTTAGCCCTAACATGACACTAACATGATATTAGGAAAGAAAATAGGAAGCATTCTTTTAATCATACTTGATATTAGAAATTACCCTAAACATGATACTAGGAAGCAATAAAACATCCTAACATGATACTAGGAATCAACAAAACAATCTAAGCATGATTTCTATATCAAAAGATCAATGAAACAATTAAATTACTTACTTCGATGCCTCGTACCTCTTTCTAATAACAAAATACACACGTTAGTAACTTCAAGGAAAAGTATTAAAACAAACAATCAAATTAAATAATTGAAATAGAGATTTGGGACCAAACCCTTAGAAATATCAAACCTTTCACGTCTAGGGCAAAGGCAACTTCGAACTTGGCTAAATGTGTCTAGAACTAATGTATAAGGAATTGTGTTTGAGGGAAGGTTTAGAAAAAGAATAAAGAGAGAAGGAAAGCTTCTAGTTTTAGAGATAGAATAGAGAGAGATGATTGTTGTTGAGAGTTGATGATTGCATCACTGGGTTTGGTTTTGGGGAGACACATTTGGGTGTCTATAGAAGCCCCCACTTTGACTGAGTTTGGAGAAACTTATGTTTCGAAAACAAAAGTCAAAGTAGCGATAGGGACGGAGAATGATTCAGAACGTTCTGCGATCCTGAATCATTCTTGTAACGCCGATACCTGCAAACTAGCGTTAGTTAAACAGATAAAAGAGTTAAGAAACGCGTATCTTGCACCGTCGAGCACACGTCTCTGAAGGTAACCGGTTTACTGCATTTGTTGAAGACCTCTTTGCTTGTAGCTGCCTCCTATTTCATCGAAGATGACTCTGCTTGTAGTCATTCTCCGCCGCTTGTGACCATCTTCCACATCCTAGGGAACACGATCGAAGATGACTATGCTTGTAGCCATCTTCAGTTTTTTGACTATCCTCCACATCCTAGGAAACATCGTCGAAGATAACTCTGCTCGTAGCCATCTTCAGTTTTGTGACAACTCTCCACATCCTATGGAACGTCGTCTATCATTGCTGCTACATCTCGAGCTTTTTTCTTGAATCATAGTGACAACCTTCCCAATCATAGCAAAAGCCGTCGAAGACCGCCTCATCACGAACCGCTCTTCTCAAATCTTGGTGACAACCTCCACAATCTTAGTGAATGCTGTCGAAGACCGCCCATCTCGTGCTATCTTCTCAAATCTTGGTGACAACCTCCTTAATCTTAGCGAATGCTGTCGAAGACCGCCCATCTCGTGTTATCTTCTCAAATCTTGGTGACAACCTCCAAAATCTTAGCGAATGCTGTCGAAGACCGCCCATCTCGTGCTATCTTCTCAAATCTTGGTGACAACCTCCACAATCTTAGCGAATGCTGTCGAAGACCTCCCATCTCGTGCTATCTTCTCAAATCTAAGCGAGAGACCCTTTAATCTTAAAGTCCCGCTGTTGAAGACTTCTTCATCTTGAATCTTCAAATTGACCCTTCCATATTTGGAAAATCCTTCTCAAGAACCATATCTAAGATTCTTAAAGGCTTCAAATTGATTTGTGGAAATCTCCCATTTTAGGAATTCTTTGTGAACCAATACTTCGGTGTTTGCGATAAGCCAATGCTTAGGCGCTTTAAGCTAAGTGAGACGATCTTTTGTCAGGTCGATCACTTATTGCGATTGTAATCAAGCCGACTACTTAATCATGTCAAATTGCTTATAGGGGCTAACTGGCGTACCAAGGAACCCGAAAATTGCTGCACTAGGTCCGCATAATCTAATATGGGGACCATGCATTGTGTCGCCGCACCAACGCCTGCTGGAAAATATGTCGCTCCACTTTGCTTCAGTCGCCAGGCGACAAGTATTGTCGTCTGGCGTTGGAGTCGGGTCTTCCCTATTTTGCCCTTGTTGCTGCTGTTCATGTTTGCACTCAATTTCGACTCTGAATCTTCAAGTTGGTCGTTTCCTTTCAACTAAATCCTGCTCATTTGCAAATTAAATCTCTTCATCTCTAATGTACTGATCCATGTAAGTTTTGCTTAAACTCCTCTTATTTTGGAAGAATTTCATGCGTTTACATTCACGGTTTTACGCAAAATCCGGGAATGTCCTTACTTGCTTGCTTTTTTGAAGTGATAGCTCTCTGTTGAAAACCCTATCCTTCAGGATCTGAGGTTCTTGATCGGAATCTGAATGTGCTCGATCAATCAGGTCGATCGTCAATCTAACCGCGATCAGGCCGACTCTATTTACTAAGCCATTTGCGTCCTTTTGCTTCAAATCTTTGTAAAGGTTTCTTGTACCTGCATTTATATTTTGGACTATAGGACTTTGCTCATCTTTTCTTTAGGGGTTGACCTAAGGCTCAGTGTTGCTCGATTCGTCGCATAATACTCAATGTATTTTAACACATATGACTTGTCATGACTCGATTCAAAGCGTTTTGACACGTGTTAGACTCGAAAAAAACAAAATTTCCGTTTGTGGAGGGTACCGACTTTCTCCCAAAAAAGAAAGACACGAAAAAGAATCGAAGTGGGTGTTTGAGGTGCATGTTGAATAAGCTTAGTCAAGTGTATGCATCCACGTTGTATCTCATAATGAAAGGATTAATTCATCCTAGGCTATCTGAATTGTTGACTTGATAATGAAAGTAATTACGTAACTTAGGCACGGAGGCTAAGTACTTCATACTTGGTGATGGAATGATGAGTGATGAGTGATTTTGATATGACAAGGCGTGCTTCAACGCCATGTTAAGATTTCATGACAAGGGGTTCCTAAAGGTAGGATTATTTGTCTATGTATCTGTGATGTGTGTGAAAGTGACACTAAAGCTAGGCTGTAAAGGCTAAGTGTATGGGAAAGTATTTTGAGAAGAGTCAAATGATGGTGACTCTCAGGCTGGGTAAGCTAATAATGTAGGGATTAAGCCCCCAAGTCTAGCTCTAAATGGATAGGGATGAGCATAGGAAATTCCTTGATATGATCAATTATGAACGCAAATATGAATGCATTTTTATTACGGTCGCACCTCGATGTGAGGTTGCCTACGTATATGTTAGGAATCAGGCTGAACGTAGCTCTAGCCAAACCTCGCACAAGTGTGTATACCTCAAAGAGGTCTTTTGAGGGTTGTAACGTGGTTAGGCTAAAGGTTAGAAGAAGAAGGGGATAAAGGCTCAAGACCCTAGATAAGCCCCCCAAGGTGTGCAACCTTGCTTTTGAATCTTTGTATTATTATGCTTAAGGTTTCTCACTTTTGAGCTCTTTCTTTTTTATTTTTGCTCTCTCTCTTTTTGCTTTATCATTTTTATTTTGATAAGTGTGGGCAATCCCGATCATGCGGTCTATCACTCACTTGGCATTCATGTTTCTCAGGCACGGTACCTAGCACTCGATAAGAGACGCAATCTGAGACGTGTTCTTATCAAAGATATGTTCATATCAATGACATTGGAACACTTGCCCTTTTGTACACTTTTATCATTTTTGCTTATTTTAATGTTTTGAAATTACTCAAGCTTTTATTCTTTGAAAATTTCATGAATTGCACACCATCCCATTCCAAGGTTAGATAGATATGGGTTGAAGAAAGAAAGGTCTATCGTTTAGACGAGGCTCAAAGTGGTTTATCAAGAAAGGATTGTATATTTGATGGGTAAAGATGATATGATACGGCTACAAAGGGTGCCTCTAATCATAAGTATACCTTGTGCTTAGTTCGACATGGATTTTTTTTTTTTTATTTTTTTAATGCAATGCAATGTGATAATCACATGCAAGGAAAAGAAATGCTCATTTTATTAAAAGGTAAAAAGGAAAAATCTACAAAATAAAATTTAAGGAAAACAAAGGGTGCCTATGCTAGACTTATTTGGGAAAGGATGAACAAAAGAAATAGAAAAAGTGGTCACGAAATCTTGTCGTTGAAGCCCGCCTCTTGTCTGAGCTCTTATTATCACTCGGTCTTCTTGCCAGCTGGAGGTATGGGAAGCTTGTTATTATCGATCAAGTATTGGATGGCCTCCTTTAGCTTCCAACAGCTCTCAGTAGTATGACCCCTACCTTGATGGTACTTGCAATGTGAATCTGGGTTCCAACTAGGCAATCTCTTTTCAGGTGCGGGATCTTGAATAGGTCCAATGGGAGTAATGAGTCCCTTGGCATGGAGTCGATCAAAGGCGGTATCATAGTTCATCCCAATAGGAGTGAAATCTTTCCTTAGTTGGTTTTTAGACCCTTAATTATCCATGGTTAAGACTTAATTGAGATCAAAGGTGCTAACATTATTACTAGGGTGGGTGTTTTCGGAAGAAGAAGGATTATCGTTCTTCTTTCCTTTCCAGCCACTATTGTTGCTATTGTTGGTAGATTTTTGCTTTGCAAGGTTATCTTCTATTTCAATTCCTATGTCATAGACTGCTTTGAAATTATTCAAGTTATGTTGATATTTCAAATGCTTCGAATACTTGTCTTAAAGGTTCTTGATAAACATCCTTACAGACTCCTTTTCAGTAGGGACCTCGACCATGTTGGCGGAAGTTTCCCTCCACTTATTAAAGAAAGAAGTAAATCCTTCATTCTCTTTTTGTCTTAGCATCTCAAGTTGTCTATAGTCGGGTTCGACTTGAATATTACATTCATATCTATCAATGAAAGCGTTTATAATAGCATCCCAAGTAGAGGTTTTCTCTTTGTCAAGGGAAAAGAACCATTGTTGACACACAGTTTCGAGTGATAAAGAAAACAATGTATGAAAATTTTTCTTATCTATCCCCTTAAATATTCATTACTGTCTCGAACGCTCTTAAGTGGAAATAAGGGTTATCTATTGCCTTGAACTTAGGGATGTCGTTGGCATTGAACTTCTGCGGAAGTAGCTCCTTGTCCACCGAGACCCCTTGCGAGCTAATGCCCTGGAATTTATAATCATTGGATATTTTGCTCAAGCTCTCTTGCATGAGGTCCATTTGTTGTCGCTTCACAGGGTCATTGATTTGGAGGGTTAAAGCCTTCAACACCTCAGTAACGCTAGCCATTTGCTTCTTAAACTCATTGACTTCTTCTTGATTCACCATTATCTTCTTAGCTTTTCTTTTCTGACTGACTGGTTTATGACAAAAGAGTATTTGAATGAATGTATTGTCCTTGATTAAACGCCCTTCCTTTCTTGACCACGCGCTGTGGAAAGGGAAGTTAAGGGTAAGTTTTTCATTTTTGACTCAAACTCTATTCAGCATGTGATAGATAGGAAGAGATCATGGAAGAAAGGGGAGAATGATGGGTATGAAAAAGTATATAGAGAGTGAAAAAATGATGTATATGAGAATATATAGAAGAATTTAGGAATAAAGTGGACCCCCAACTCAAATGACGGAAAGGACGCACATACGAGACTCTCTAGACATGGTCAAAATGTGACATATTATTAGTGTGTGCTTTATTAGTGAGTGCAAGTGACATGCTTTGACTCTTGTGTATGACCATGGAACTAAGTGCTTAAACTCAATTAAGGACTAAATATGGCTACTGCCATTAACAAACTAATCAAACTGATTAATAAACTGTTTAATTAGACTCATCGTGATGACTCGAGCAACAAACTGAACTGTCGCCAAAGCAACAGGACTGTCACCGCACATTGCAGTGCAGCGCCAGACGACAGGGTTTTCGCTCGGTGTTGCACAACAGCGTTTGGCTCCACAACCCAAATTTTTGCGCCATTGCTGGAACATCGATCTGGGACTGTTTTCAGTATTTTTACTCTAAAGGGACAGGCCTAAAGTCGTACTAAGTTGGTTTGATTAATTTATTAGCCTTTAATTAGTCAAGTTAATTAATTAATTAATTAATTAGGTAAAGTTCTTTTAGTCATTAATTAGTTTATTCAGACTTAATCACAAGTCAAACTAACGGTTAGGAAAAACACATAGAGTATGCACAACAAATAATGCACAAGTAGTCAAGTAGTCACAATATGATGCAATGAGTTTGCAACCTAACCATGGCTCTAGTTCTCTAAAGTTCAGGATATGAGTTAGTCAAAGAGGGTCCATGGTTATGAATCCGGATGCACCGTGCGGAAGCCTTACCTTTGGAAGGGTTGGCGCGTGTGGATGGGACCCCGTGAGTTAAACTCGCTTCCATGGTTTGGTGAATTCAACATTCTCGGATGTACCTTCGTTGCCAGGAGCGTTCGATTGGGTAGATGGAGCATGGATTCCCAGAGGGTTATGTCCATATTTAGAACACATATGGGTTTCAGAATAGAAAGAAAAACTCAATCAGGAAGTGGAATCGAGCCAACAGTGCTAGAGCCAATCAAAACAAGAAGGCAGAATTCTGGCTCGGTATTGGAAGAACAAGGCGCCAGACAACAGAGTCTGTCGCCAGAAAATGACTCCGTCGCCAGATGACAAAATTGTCGCCATGCGACAAGGCCATTTTTCAGGCGACGCACTCTGTTTTCTAGACGCTAGTTCGTACATGCCTCAGCAGCTTTCTGTGTTCTTAGAATTTTCCAGTTTTTGCAGTATTATTTCGATTCTAGTTGTGAAAGATATTTCTCAAATTTCCTATGTGTAAAAATCCTATGTTTTTGACTCATTACGGATGGTCTTTCCAATGAGAACCTTTTTTATGCATATGACAATAATGTTAATCAAAATCACACACATGAAATACTTAGAACTTTTCGAGTCTCATCCGCTCATTCTAAATCATTGCCAAAATAAATTTTAGGAATTAAAATAGAAATCCTCCCCAGTGGAGTCGCCAAAAACTGTAGGGAATATTTCAAGCCATCCTACACTTGAGCCCCACTGTGATCATACACTTAAGCATGGTGGCGTCCAATGGGAAGGAAGCTAGAGCAAAAGAGTCGCCAACAAGTTTTAGGAACTTGTAAACCGTTCACAAGGTGAAGGTTACACCCCTTAACGATCTAGGAGATCGTTAACTCCAATTGGTCTGGAACCATGACTGGTGTTTGGGGATGAGGGTACGAATCCAATCTAAATGAGAAAGAACTCGCCCTATAAAATAGGCCTCTACTTTATTCTACTCGTATTCATGTGCGCTTTCTGACTAACATGCAATCATTAAATTAACCCTAAACCTGTTTAATCTATGTTGGTTGAATATTAATGCACAAATAAAACTATTATTGGCGATCACTTGAATTATAATCAAATTAACCCTAAACATATTAATTATCTTATTAAGCGTGATTACAAGTACAAATTCCCTTTAAACATGCATAAAAGGCGTGATCAAGCAATAACAATAATAAACAAGCAACATAATAATAAATTATAATTATAATTATAATCATAATAACAATTATAACAATTATAAAAATAATCATGTTAAAGCATAATATTATTAGCAAGATCCTAGGCATGATACTGCAAGATTAATAACAAACCCTAGCATGTCACTAAACATTAAAGATCAAAGCTTTAGCCCTAACATGACACTAACATGATATTAGGAAAGAAAATAGGAAGCATTCTTTTAATCATACTTGATATTAGAAATTACCCTAAACATGATACTAGGAAGCAATAAAACATCCTAACATGATACTAGGAATCAACAAAACAATCTAAGCATGATTTCTATATCAAACACTAGTAGAAAATATCAAAAAGGCACCCCCTAATTGCCACCGGTTCAGTCCAAACCGGTGGCAAAAATAGCCTTAAAAATTGGTGGGAAGCTGAACCAGGATATAAGGCACCGGTTCACTTCAAACCGGTGGCAAAACATAAAGGCCACCGGTTTGAACCGGTGCCTTTGTGAACCGGTCCTTTTAATTATTAAAAAAAACAAGGCCCTTTAAACTCCCCCCAACCCTAGCTAATTTCTTCTCAGCCGTCTCTCTCTCCTCTCCTCCTCTTTCTCTCTCCTCTCCTCCTCTTTCCTTCTCCTGCTCCCCGATCTCCTCCTTCTCTTTCTCTTTCTCTTTCTCGATCCCCTTCTCCCTCATCTCCTTCTCCCTCGTGTCCTCCTCCTTTCTTTCATTCGAAGACCACAACGAAGACCACCACTTTCGTTTACAACACCGACTTTTCCACCACCACCAAGACCACCACGAACACATGCATGAGCAAGGTTAGGGTTTAGTCCAAAATTATTCGAGGTTTAATTGATTTTAATCGTTTTTTTTTCTGGGTTTTTGTTTTAATCGATTTTTTTTATGTTAATCGATTTTAATTCGTTTCTTTTTTCTGGGCTTTTTTTTTTATTCTAATCGATTTTTTTTCATTTTTTTGGGTTTTTGTTGTAATCCATTTTTTAATCGATTTTTTTTATGTTAATCGATTTTAATTCGTTTTTTTTTATTTTCTGGGTTTTTTTTATTTTAATCGATTTTATTTCGTTTTTGTTTTTTTATTTTCTGGGGTTTTTGTTTTAATCGATTTTAATTCGTTTTTTTTTTATTTTCTGGTTTTTTTTATTTTAATCGATATTTTAATCGATTTTAATTTGATTTTTTTAATTTTTGGGTTTTTAACTGATTTTCGATTTTCGATTTTTGTTTTTATTTTAATAGATTTTTTTTGTAATCTATTTTAATTCGATTTTTTTTTATTTTCTGGGTGTTTAACTGATTTTTTTTTATTTTCTGGGTTTTTTTTTAATATTTTTTTCGCAGCTACTATAATTTCTTTTAATCGATTTTTTTTTTGTTTTAATTGGTGCAGGTATATTGATGCAAGAATCAAGATGCAAGTATATTGATTTAGATGTTGTATGGGGTTATTTTTTATTGTGATGTTGTAAATTTTTTTTTTGATTTATATTGTAATTTTTTTTTTATTTATAAGTTGTAATTGATCTATATTGTAAAATTTTTTTGATTATATATTGTAGAGATTCGATTATATTGATTGATATTGGATTTATATTTTTTGTTCTTATTTATTTTAGTTTATTTAATTTTTAAGTGAAAAAAGACAAAAAAAAAAAAAATGGGCACTTTTAACCGGTGCCAAAAACAATGAAAAAATTTTTGGGATCATTTTTGGCACCGGTTAACCGGTGCCAATAACCATTTTTGCCACCGGTTTAAACCGGTGGCTTTTCATCCAAGTAATTGGCACCACCCACATTGGCACCGGTTCAAAACCGGTACCGGTGGCATTGAGGGGTTTTGAACCGGTGCCAATTTTGTCTTTTCACCTAGTGAATAGATCAATGAAACAATTAAATTACTTACTTCGATGCCTCGTACCTCTTTATAATAACAAAATACACACGTTAGTAACTTCAAGGAAAAGTATTAAAACAAACAATCAAATTAAATAATTGAAATAGAGATTTGGGACCAAACCCTCATAAATATCAAAACTTTCACTTCTAGGAAGAAGGCAACTTCGAACTTCGCTAGGTGTGTCTAGAACTAATTTATGAGGAATTGTGTTTGAGGGAAGGTTTAGAAAAAGAATAGAGAGAGAAGGAAAGCTTCTAGCTTTTAGAGAGAGAATAGAGAGAGATGATTGTTGTTGAGAGTTGATGATTGAAATCGGAGGTCCAAGGACCCTATTTATAAGAAAATAGTCCGGAATCGATAGAAAAGAATCAGAGTTCGAAAAGGAATAAAACATTCTTCTGTCGCCATCGACAGAGCTCGTCGCCAGGCGACGAAACTGTCATTTGGCGATGCAGAAGGTTTTTCATGCGTTTTCAATGCGGAATCTATTTTTCGATAAAATCAAGTCGTAAAATCCGTACGAAGGGTAAAATCGTAACTTCATTTAAAACACTTCTTTTATTCCAAATAAAACTCATAAAACATAATTATCAATCCTAATCTCTTTAGGATTCAAAAGAACCTTCTAGAAGATTCTAGAAGACTATAATCAATCCTAATTGCATTAGGAATGATAATTCATAATCGGCCCTCCTCTAGATCATTAGGCCGCATATAAGAACCAAACTGGGCCCAGTTTAGTATTTTGGCCATAACTTCCTCATTATTCATCGGAATTGGGCTTATAATATATCGTTGGAAAGCTCTTTTCGAGCCCAATCCAACTACACCATTGTCGGACCCTTGTTATGGACCAAACTAAACTGGATTGGCTATTTTCATAAAATAGAGCAGGTTTTTGAAAACAGAAAGAAAGATTTTTAATAAAAACTAACCACAACATTAGACTTTCCACACTTTCACTTCATTCGATTATGATTCGACGCGAAAGGTATTCATCACCGGGTTTGGTTTTGGGGAGACACATTTGGGTGTCTACAAAGAGGCATACTTATTTTAGTGAATTTTCAATTATTTACGGAATTGCTGCTATTCTTGACCCAGGTGTCAAAGCTGAAGGTTTGGAAAATCTTTTAGAATTTTATTATACAAGTTAGGTATCAATTATGATGTTAGTGAATATATTAACAAATGCAAATCTGTTTTGGGAGACCTATATGATCATTATGCATCTATTTATGGTTTTGATTTAGCAACACCAACTAATACTAGTACTTCCGATTCTAGATTTGGTTTTCTTAATAAAGTTATGAAAAAAAACACAAAGCATCTACATCATTCTCATCATCATCTTGTTCAACACTTGCTATTAATGATTATTTGTCATATCAACATGAGACCAACAACAGCTTTCAAATCATAAAATGGTGGCAAGAACATCAAAAAAGTTTTCCTATATTGGCGAGAATTGCAAATGATATACTTGCAGTTCCCGCTTCATCTGTTGCTTCCGAGTCTGCTTTTAGTGCAGGTAGAAGAGTGTTAGATGAAAAAAAGATCTCGCTTAACTCCGAAAAGCATTCAAATTTGTGTTTGTAAGAAAGATTGGGATCAAGCTGAAAGAAGAACTCAAGGTTTAAAGCAAGAAGAAGACGATGAAGATGATCCTGTGAAGATATTGGAGTCGTCAACGGATGATGCAGCTTCTGGGGATGATGATGCAACAAACATGGGTGGCTAGAAAAGTCTTAATCAAGAACGCTAAGAACTACGTGGGCTTTGATTCTTTCGGGATACGTAGGCAACTTATTTTTCGAAAATAAGAATTTAATTGCAAAATTAAATTTTAATTTTCTAAAGATAGGTCCAAGCCCCCCCTCTCCCCCAAATTCCAAAATAAGTACAATATAAGAATTACGTTGGCTTTGATTCCTTATTTTGTGATATAAGGATACGTAGGCATCTTAATTAAGAGTAAGCCATCAAATTGTTAATTTTTGTAAAAATTAAAACACCGTCTAACCCACGAACCCACCTGGCCCTAACACACAAACCCACCCGACCCTAACACACTAACCCAGCTCACCTAACCCATCCTTCAACCCACCCTTCGACCCATCCTAACCCACTAACCCACCTTGACCCACCCTAACCCATGAACCCAGCTCGACCCACCCACGACCCGTCTAACCCACGAACCCAACTCGACCCACCCACGACCCGTCTAACCCACGAACCCAACTCGACCCACCCACGACCCGTCTAACCCACGAACCTAACCCTAGTGTGTCCAACTTCTCCGACCCAACCCACGACCCGAACCACCCTACCTTACGTGTGTCGTGTCGTGTGTCATGAAACCCCAACCCGCGACCCACCTAACCCTAACCCAGCTCGCACGACTCGCACGGTGGACACCTATACTCATTGCAAACAAGATATGGCTAAACATCAACCAAAGTAACAATATAAACATTACACCACAAACCACTGCCTGACAACTCCAAAGCTTGTAAAATAGTGACTAGCAAGTTGATTCGCCAAATTGAATTATAAAAATAAAAAATAAAAAATAAACTTCAATTCAATTCATAAACTACCCAATTAGCAGTTAATTCATCAACACAACAAATTCAATTTGCAATTTGCAATTAATTCATCAACATAACAAATCCAATTAGCAATTAATTCATCAACATAACAAATTCAATTAAAAAAAAAATAACTTCACTTCAATTCAAAAACTAGGAAATTACAAATTAATTCAGCAACTAATAATCATCGACATAGCAAATTTGGTCATATAAACAGCAACATTATACTTCATTATTTCAATTCAATTCTTCAATTCATAATTCAATTCATATTAAAATTGTAACCAACAACAACAAAAAAAAACTAAACAAAAGGTAGGATACTAAGCTAACCAAACACTAATACCTAATACCAAAGGTGGTTCATGAGCAAGGGCATGAGCAACCATAATCTACTGTTAAATCTTTAGCATTCCAATGATTTGTGATAATAAGTAATGAAAGTTGAGCCCCTTTTGGAGTTTTAATTAATAAAAAAAAAATTACTAAACAAAAGGCAGAGGATATCAATGAACCTTAGCTTGGACACCTTCAGGTAGCAGAAGAGCCGCCAATAACACACATCAACCGCCTGGCAGCGTCGATCTGGTGGTCTACGGGAGGACGGAGAAAGGGGCGGACGAAGAGAGAGAAAGCTTGTATGGGGTTTTTTTTTCTTTGTTTGGGGTTAAATACATGTAGTAATTGTAATAATAAAGAGATTAGTAGACGGTTGGCTCTGTTTTAATTAGTTCCAGGATTTTTTTTAATTACTTTTTTTAATTTTGAAAACTTTTTACAAAGTGTTTTGTGTTCTTTTGTCATTTTAAATTTTATTTTTTAATTATATAGTATATGTTTTTAAATTTGATGTGAATGCAAAGGGCAATTCTTTTGAAGAGCCAATCACTCTACTACTCAACCCTATGGGCTTTGATGTTGATAAGAAGCAAGCTTGGGTGACAAGACTCACATGGACAGCAAGTCAAGCTCAAGGGGCCGAAATCCTAGGTTCTACCTAGGTTAGGAGTCTTTATTCCTATTCTATCTTTAGATGCTTTCTATTTTTAGCCCCAAGGTTTTGGGATCCACTTGGATTCGTTTTACTTGGTTTGGCTTAGTTTAATTACTTGTTTTTAGTCTTATTTTCCTTTAATTAGAGTTTGATGTAATTTAGGAAAGTCTAAGATTCCTAAATCTCTAAGAAAACGTGTAAAGGGCTGATTTGGAGGTTTACTTGGTGTCCAAGGCTCTTTTGCCTTGCTTGGAGTCCAAGTTTACTTAGGAGTGTGATCTAAGATGGTTTAGGAATATCCTAACCAACTTAGGAAATCTAATTCTAGTAGATTTTGGTAGATTCTTAGTCTATAAATAAGGCACAAAGGCTGTAATCTTTCATACCTACATTCGAAAAAAAAAATCAGACTTTGTGCATTGTTTTGCATTATTCTTGCGTGAGTTTCTCTTACGTGCTTGCTTAATAATCAATTCAAGAGGTGAGTTGAGAGTTAAGAACGTCAAATTACTTAGTTCCAGGAGGTGGTCTAGGTATTTTATTAGTCAAGTAATTCGTTCCAGGAGGTGGTCGAGTTTCTTGTCATATCGGTTCGTTTTCTACATTGAATCTTCAAGAAAGGGTTCAAGAGCGGATCTTTATTTCAAGATTGTGGGTTTTCTAAAAAATTGAATAAACAAGGGTTTAGGATACACATCAATTTGGTATCAGATTACAGGCGTCCTAAGGGAAAAATCGCTCCACTTCTATGCTGCCAGAAAATCCAATTCGCAGGTGCAAAAGTTTTGTTCTGTTTCTCTTTTGTTTTTGCGAATTTTTTTGTGTTTCTTTCGTGGAATTAGACCTAATTTGTGTCTACGTTGACACTGGAAAGTTTGATAATTTTTTTATTACGTTTGCTATTTTATCTGAAATTATTTTCTCAACTGGTCTAGAATCGCCCAAATCCTGCACAGTTGAAAGTTTTTGATTGATCTTTTTCCAGAAATTCCAATTAGAGTGTGTTCTAAAAACATTAAATTTATCATCTGGAAAGTTTGGTTACGTTTCTCACAGTAACGAATTCATAGTGTCTTATTCTTTTGGCTACAAGTTCCTGCCTTTATTCTGTCAACTTGTGATGCTTTCTTTGGTTCGTGTGGGTTGCCATCATGGATGAACAGTTGTATAAATGACTCATGGATGATTTCCAGAAGAGGTTTGATATCATAGACCAAAGAACCGAACGACTACACGATCAAACTGATTCTAGGTTCGATGCTTTTGCACAGCTACTTCTTGAAAACAACGAGAAGAAAAAGAAGAAGGACAGCGACGATGAGTCATCTAGTGATGATGAGAGTGATTCTAAACACTCTAGATTGATGATAGGAGTATCAAGCTCGGTGACATTACTGGCCTTGGAAGTCCAGAAGACTTTATTGAGTGGGAGAGGCAAGTCGAGAAGATTTCTGACTACAAAGGGTTTGATGATGCAAAAAGGTTCAAGATTTCTTACATACGCCTCACGAAAAACGCAGGCGCATGGTTTGAATCCCTCAATGAAAGACGTGCTAGAGCAGGTAAGAAAAAGATCTCAACTTGGACTGATTAAAGCGTAAATTGCGTGCCAAGTATCTACCTGATGATTTTGAGCAAATTCAATACTTGAAATTGACTACATTAACACAAGATACTTTGAGTGTGAATGAGTATATTGCTGAATTTGATAGATTAACTTCTCTTTGTGATTTGAATGAAAAAGACCCATGCGTATTGCTCGTTTCATTAAGGGTCTTCATAGGCCTATTGCTAAAAAGATTGAATTGAGCACTTACAACTCTTTCAATGATGTATGCAAATTGGCTCTAAAAATTGAGAGTCATTGGAATGAAGACAAGAAGAGTGGACCGTATGCTAGCAAAGGGGCTGGTTCCTCCAAGCCGAGTTCATCTCACGCTACTACTTCTAGCTCATACAAAGCTCCATATAAGGGTTTTGACTCAAGGAAAGACAAGGCTAGAACAGAAGAAAAGAAAGTTGTTGAGAAGCAAAAAGTGTTTGTGCCACGTGAGGAATATGAGAGTAGAAGGGAGTGCTTTAAGTGTCAAGGGAAGGGGCACATTGCTAGTGAATGTCCTAACAGAAAAGCTCTTACTGTGAAGCAATATTACGAGTGGGAAAAGGATGAAAAACACTTGATTATACTTCCTGAATCCGAAAAAGAGGACGAGTCACTTGAAAAAGAGGATGAAGAGGAGGTTTTTGCAGAAGATGGTGAGAAAGCACTAGTGGTTCGAAGGGTACTACATGCTGAAACTACTCCAAATCTTGATCAAAGGGAGAATTTGTTCCATACTAGATGCAAGGTGGGTGATAATACTTGCAAGGTGATAGTGGATAGTGGGTCATGCACTAATGTGGCCTCAACTGAGATGGTGAGTAAACTGAAGCTACCAACTCGTGATCATGCAAAACCCTACAAACTGAGTTGGCTTGATGATTCTAAAGGCCTACGTGTGAAGAAACAAGCATTGGTGAACTTCTCAATTGGAAACTACAAGGAAGAGCTATGGTGTGATGTGGTTCCAATGAGTGCTTGTCGTCTACTTTTAGGGAGGCCTTGGAAATTTGATATAAAGGTGAAACATGATGGAGAGACCAATGTGTATACGGTCAAGGTGGGCAACAAACAAATTCATTTTCAACCTTTATCTCCAAAAACGTGTGAATTGAACTCAAAAGAGCAATTGAAATCAAGCATGTTCTTGAGTGCAAAGAAGCTAGAAAGAGAGTTAGCGGAGGGTGCCATGGCCTACGCTTTGGTGGTTAAGGAGTCCACGGCTACTAGTGCTCCAATAGATCAAACTCTTGTTGATTTACTAGGAGAATTCAATGATGTGTTCCCAGAAGAGTTACCTAAGAGTTTTCCACCTTTAAGGGGTATTGAGCATGCTATTGATCTCATTTCAGGAGCTCCATTTCCAAATAAACCCGCTTATAGATGTGATCCCGAGGCTTCAAAAGAGTTACAAAGACAAATTGAAGAGTTAATTGAAAGGGGTTATGTAAGGGAGAGCATGAGTCCTTGTGCAGTTCCAGCTTTGCTCGTGCCAAAGAAAGATGGGACATGAAGGATGTGTATTGATTCGAGAGCTGTGAATAATATCACAATTAAATACCGCTTCCCTATGCCTAGACTTGAAGATATGCTAGATGAACTCCATGGTGCAACAATTTTCTCTAAAATTGAATTGAGGAGTGGCTATCATCAAATGAGAATTAGAGAAGGAGATGAATGGAAGACAGCTTTCAAGACTAAACAAGGCTTATATGAGTGGATGGTGATGCCTTTTGGTCTTTGCAATGCTCCAAGTTCTTTCATGCTCCTTATGAATGAGGTACTACATCCTTTCTTAAACAAGTTTATTGTCATTTATCTTGATGACATTCTAGTTTACAGTAGGGATGAAATTGAGCATGTTTTTCATCTTAGAAGATTATTTGAGAAATTGCGTGAGCAAAAATTGTATGGTAAACTTGAAAAATGCTCATTAATGGTGCCTAGTATTTCTTTTCTTGGTTATATTGTTTCTGACCAAGGCATAGAGGTTGACCCTGAAAAGGTCAAAGCTATTTCTACATGGATTGCTCCTACAAACGTGCATGAAACAAAGGAGTTTCCATGGTCTTGCTTCATTCTACAGGAGGTTTATTAAAAAATTCTCCATTATTATGGCTCCTATAACTGAATTGATGAAGAAAGGGGAGTTTGTGTGGACTAATGCTGCTCAACATGGATTTGATGATATCAAGGAAAAGCTATGCAATGCACTTGTTTTAGCTTTGCCTAACTTTGATAAATTATTTGAAGTTGAGTGTGATGCTAGTAGAGTAGGTATAGGTGCTGTTTTAATCCAAGAGAAAAGACTAATTTCATTCTTTAGTGAGAAACTCAGTAGTGCTAAACTCAACTACTCTAACTATGATTGGGAGTTTTATGCCATTGTTCGCGCTTTGGATCATTGGTCACATTATTTGAGGCCTAAGCCTTTTGTATTGCATTCTGATCATGAGGCCTTGAAATTCATACATGGGCAACAAAAGCTGAATTTTAGACATGCTAAGTGGGTTGAATTCCTTCAATCTTTTACATTATCTTCGAAATACAAAGAGGGAAAGTCGAATATTGTTGCTGATGCTTTATCTAGGAGGGCGTATCTACTTTCTATGGTTGATACACGTGTTCTTGGCTTTGAACACATCAAAGATTTATATAAGACATGCCCTGACTTTGCTGAAGAGTACGTTAACCCCTCACGGCATTATGTGCTTCAAGATGGTTTTCTTTTTCGTGGAAACAAGCTTTGTATTCCACAAAGCAGTGTTCGTGAGCTTTTAATTAGAGAGGTGCATAGTGGCGCCATTGCAGGACATTTTGGTGTGCATAAAACAATTGATATGCTTAATGAAAGTTTCTTTTGGCCTAAAATGATCAAAGATGTTCAATCTGTGGTTTCTAGATGTGCTACTTGTCAAAAGGCAAAGAGTACTTTTTCTAAAGGATTGTATACACCACTACCTGTTGCTGATTGTGCATGGGATAGTGTGAGAATGGATTTTGTCATTGGTTTACCTCGAACACAAAGGGGTAAAGATTCCATCATGGTTGTGGTGGATAGGTTCTCTAAAATGGCTTATTTTGTTCCTATGCATAAGACGGATGATGCACAACATGTTGCTGATTTGTACTTCAAGGAAATAGTTCGTTTGCATGGTGTTCCAAGGAGCATAGTTTCGGATAGAGATTTAAAGTTCTTGAGTCACTTTTGGATGTGTTTATGGCGTTTGTTGGGTACTAAGCTTCTTTTTAGTACTTCTCATCATCCACAAACAGATGGACAAACCGAGGTGACTAATAGGACCTTAGGTACATTACTACGAGGCCTAGTGAGTAAAACTCAGAAGGATTGGGACGTGAAGCTATGTCATGATGAATTTGCTTACAATCGTTCTCATTCTTCTACTACTCAAAGAACTCCATTTGAGATTGTGTATGGAGTCAATCCTTTCTTGCCTATTGATTTGCTGCCTTTGAAAAAAGAAGACATACACGTGGATGCTAAGAGACGCCTTGAGGTGTTCGAAAAAACGTGTGAACAAGTGAAGGCAAAGATTGAAAAGATGAATGCTATGTATAAGGCTAGATCGGATAAGAAGAGGAAGCAACCACTGTTCAAACCGGGTGATCTTGTTTGGCTACATCTCGGAAAAGAAAGGTTTCCAAATAAAAGAAAGAACAAGCTCATGCCTAAGGCAGATGGTCCATTTGAAGTGTTGGAGGCTTATGGTGATAGTGCCTACAAGATTGACTTGCCAGATGACTATGGAAGTCTTAGTGCTACCTCTAATGTGGGTGACTTGTCTCCTTACTTGGATGATGTGAATTTGAGGGTAAATTCTTTTGAAGAGGGGGAGAATGATGTGAATGCAAAGGGCAATTCTTTTGAAGAGCCTATCACTCTACTACTCAACCCTATGGGCTTTAATGTTGATAAGAAGCAAGCTTGGGTGAAAAGACTTACATGGACAGCAAGTCAAGCTCAAGGGGCCGAAATCCTAGGTTCTACCTAGGTTAGGAGTCTTCATTCCTATTCTATCTTTAGATTCTTTCTATTTTTAGCCTTAAGGTTTTGGGATCCACTTGGATTCGTTTTACTTGGTTTGGCTTAGTTTAATTACTTGTTTTTAGTCTTATTTTCCTTTAATTAGAGTTTGATGTAATTTAGGAAAGTCTAAGATTCCTAAATCTACTAAGAAAACGTGTAAAGGGCTGATTTGGAGGTTTACTTGGCGTCCAAGGCTCTTTTGCCTTGCTTGGAGTCCAAGTTTACTTAGGAGTGTGATCTAAGATGGTTTAGGAATATCCTAACCAACTTAGGAAATCTAATTCTAGTAGATTTTTTTAGATTCTTAGCCTATAAATAAGGCACAAAGGTTGTAATCTTTCATACTTACATTCGAAAAAAAAAAATCAAACTTTGTGCATTGTTTTGCATTATTCTTGCGTGAGTTTTTCTTACGTGCTTGCTTAATAATCAATTCAGGAGGTGAGTTGAGGGTTAAGAACGTCAAATTACTTAGTTCCAGGAGGTGGTCTAGGTATTTGATCAGTCAAGTAATTCGTTCCAGGAGGTGGTCGAGTTTCTTGTCATATCGGTTCGTTTTCTACATTGAATCTTCAAAAAAGGGTTCAAGAGCGGATCTTTATTTCAAGATTGTGGGTTTTCTAAAAACTTGACTAAACAAGGGGTTAGGATACACATCAGTTTTGGGGTTCCATGTATATATTTTTCATAAATATTTTAATTATATAGTATATTTTTCTTAAATATTTTAATATGTATATTTGTACACACACATATATATAATAATAAATAATCAAAGATCATTAATCCGTAGTTAAAAATCACTAATTAATAAGTTCAGTTCAATTCAGTTCAGCTCTAATAAGTTCAGTTCAGCTCAGTTCAGTCAATGAGAACAGGTCCTTTATTCCCAACCCCCTACCGCTTGGCATGAGAACTATAAAATGGATGATTCTACACTATTCTAATGGGTTTACCGACCCCAAATGCCCAACATGCTAGTGCCCGACCTATTCACCATCCCGTCCCTAAAATCTTCCAAAGATTTTCGGCGACTTGTTTTCTAGCTAAACATGAACCACATAACGCACAAATGAATGAACTAGTTATTATCGGCCATTATGTATTTGGGTATGGGAAATTGAACATAGGTAGATACATCATTCATCACCAAGGTAGGCATGCCACAGCTAGTGGTGGTGCCACCAAGACCCCTATCCGAATAGGGGGTCTAATCACTAGGATAACGGTTAAGAAAGTCGGGTTTAATGAAGCTAGGAGTGAGGGTTGGACCAATAGTGGGGGGGACACTCGCATGAACTTGAGATACTTTCAATGGTTAGACTGGGTTACAGTAGAACCGACCCCCTAATGGTGTGTTAGGATAGAATCAAACCCCTTGGCTATCTTCCCCCTTCCTAACCCCGAGCTCACTGCTTTTCCCCTAGGCAAGAGACCTACACTTATGACATTCTAGTTGCCCATGCCTAGGGGCGAGGAACACCAGGCCACAACCACCACCTCATGTACCACAGCCAGAGCCCATGGTACCACCATCACCGCCTTTTGTCCCACCACCACCCCCTAGACATGATCCCGAGACCATATGGGACATGCAGAGTATAGGTCAAGCCATAGGTCGCATTGAGCAGACTCAGGGAGAACTTAGGAGGATGGCTGGCTCCTTAGACCAACGATTAGGGTATGTTGAGAGGAATTAGGGTAGAGCCCTCTTTCCCATGTACTATGACTATGCTTGTCGGGGTGCTATTCCCAACGAAGCTTTTCACCCCGATTGGTATCAAAATCCACCTCAGGGATATGCAGATCCCACCGCCCATGGCCTTTACACTAATTATTCCTCTTTTAGCGGCTATGGCCAGGACTTTTCTTTTGGGGGGCCGGGGGGGCATGTTTACCCTTACTATTTTGGTGGTATCTGTTCTGGTGGTGCAGGTGATAGCGGCGGAGGATTTGGAGCGATGGATGATGATGATGAGGATTAGCCATGCTAGGCTAATTCCCAAGTCAATGAGGACATTGTTTGATTTTGGCTTGGGGGAGATTTTTGGATTTAGGTATCTTTCTCTTCTTTTTCTTTTATTTTTGGTGTGTTTAGTATAGATTTATTTCTTTCTAGTATAGATTTTATTGCTTTGAAAAAAAATTGAAAAATAAAAAAAAATTAGAAAAATAAAAAATACAAAGATGCAATCCAATAAATGATAAATCATGCTTCCCTGTGCCCCATACATGAACATTGTTTTGATTCTTGGTATATGATGATGAGTATTGTGGATAGGCTAGCTATGATTTGATGTTTGATTGCTTGGATGCCTTAACATGAGTCAATTTTGCCTAACTACTTGTGAACATAGTGCTTGACTAGTTGATTTGGTTAGGAATGTGTGTTAGTTCCTGGTATGTCAATGAATTTGAGTATTGGTTTGCAACTTTGAGTAGTGTTGATATGGCTCATTATTATGCACATAGAGGAGGACGAAGGCATTTGTTCTCTTAGGTAGCCTTCAGATGAATTTAGTTACATTTGTTCCCTTCTTGCTACCCATGTTGTTGTCTTGACTTTTTGTTATTTATTAGCCACATTACAAGCCGATTTTTTCCCCATTGGTTACTAGTCCCAAGCTTGGCTTGGGGGAGCTATTAGTGAGTGAGGTGAGGGAGTTTGTGGTGTGCTATTTATTTGCACAATTTGGGTGGTTATGAGAAGTTGTTTTGTTCTTGATTGTGGTTTATTTTTGGTGATTTTGAAAGTTTAATTTCTTGAAAAAAAAAATAAAGCATGATAGTAAAAAAAAAAAAAAAAAGAGAAGTTCAAGAAAAGAAAAAAAGTGAACTTCAAAAGAAAAAATCAAGTTGAAGAGTCAAAGTTTGTTTATTCACTCAAGTTTTATACTATTACTTATTCATAGGAATAATCTTGATAGACAGCTAGACAATTATATAGCAAAGTAATTGATACATTTTCTATATATCCCTCTAAAGTTAATTGTCCTATCTAATTAACTATATATATTGTGAAAGCTTTTAGAATATATGGAGCAATTTTTAATGAGATACTAACAATAAAATTAATTAATGATTTGATGGAAGTAATAATTATTGTTATCGATAGGTAATCATAGGAAATTAAGAGTGTTAAGAAAGATATATAGTATAATGTATAAAACATATACTTCGTATAAATTAATAGTAGTACTCCGTATAAAAGATATTGTAAATAAAATACAATTATGAAATAAAGGTAGTTAACTAGTTGTGAGCACAAATTTAGAAAGAAATTGTAAAATGACTAATAGACTAACTCAGCCCAAAGGCAATGAACAAGTAGAGCTATTTATACATTCTTTGTCTATCCCATTAATTTATCTAAGCTTAGCTAGAGATTCCAAATTCTAGTGTAATCTGATCTTACCACGTTATATGTTGCTAAAACCCATCATTTTGCCTTTACATGTGATCCATACTTTTAAAAAAAATGTATTTCGAAGCTTCATTTTTTTTTAATGTTATGCTATACAAAATTAGGTAAATCACCCTACAAATTTAACATATATGTCAAGTGGGTTATAACTAACATCATGAATCAAGTTTAAGTCATTTAACTTTGATTTCTCTTAGTAACTATGATCAAGGCCGGTTGTTGAAATGGATAGAGATTACAAGCAAAGTATAGATGTCAAATAATATAGTATCTACAATAATTTTAATGTACTCATAACCTAAATGGTACAAAATTCTTTTGTTTGATTTAGTATTTGCAAGGTAGTAGCAGTACACTACATATAATTAGCTAAAGCTAATAAAAAATAAGGTTGAATCTTGTTGGTCTATGTTCACTCAATATGTTGTTCCAAGCCAACGCATTTATTTATTTTATATCATGTTTATTTGTCCCTTCATTCTTGCAACGTAATATTTTCAGTTACATCATTTTAATTAACTTGGATAAACAATTAAATGCATGATATTTTACTCGTAGCTATATTGTGACTCAACCCCATAATGAAAGTAATATAAGTTTTTAACTTTTAACTATAAAACAACTAAGTACAAGTTAGTTGCACTATCGATCAACTCCATAAAGTCACCAATCTTTCTCATTACAATCAGTCAACAACTACTGCGCAAAGTCATACAAACTCATATATTGCACCAATAGAGTGTAGAGCAAATTAAATGTAGTAAAAACAAAAACTATAAACATATACTTATATACATGCTTAATTCGACTCTACTTTAACATATTTCCTCAAAAATACAATTTGACTTTGAGAATTTTGTGGCAATTTATCCAGCCTCAAACATAAATCTAATTCCCTCTTTTTTTTCACATGTTTTACTTCCGATTTCAGTTGAGGCAGTAGAATTGACACAGATGGTGAGCAGCTCTAAAACCGGTGCACTTTGTGAGGTCTAACAAATGATTTTCATCAACAAGCCTATGTACATTAACCTTAATCACCTTAAAAAATTTTAACCACCCTACCAGCGTAGAACTAAGAGGAGATCGACTCGGTTAATCAGAAGGAGCTACGTCTAAAACAAGATTTCTTACGAAAAATTTGCGAAGTTGCCCTATAATCCTCCTCTTTGAAATACTTAAAAGACCAAAGTTTAGAAACTCTATAACTAATGAGGTGGTTGACGCTCAAATTAAGTTTGAATAGGATTACAAACATAAAAAATAAAAAAAACTTAAGTGACCCCACGTAATTTTTGTAAAAAAAATATTACAAACATTTTAAAAAAATAAAGAAAAAGTGCCAAATTATATTAAATTATTTAATTTGGGAATTACGATATCAAAATTCGGACTATTAATGTAAAACATACATGTTTGTTTGTGTATATAGTGCAATATATAACATATAATATATAATATAATATGAAATTGTTTTTAGGATTTTTAAGTCATTATGAAAGTTTATGTAAATGAATTTTATCAATAATTTAAGATAATAAATTCATTTACTTTTTTGTAAAAAATTCATTAAATTTGTTTAAACCCACTTGGTGGAAAGCTTACTCCACCACTGTACAATACAAGAGTGGGAATGTATATTACAAGATCTAGCTAAGGAATTGAAGAGGAGAAAAAGAGTAAGAGTGGAGAATGTGAAGCTCTAATTAAAAGCAAGAAGAGATGTTAATATATATTCCAAGGGGTCAGCTATGAGAATAATGTCTGATCTTTATAACATATATGTATGTATGATCCATCTTAAGAGTCTTATATATTTATTTATGGATAATATGTAATTAAATATTAACAATAAAGTATGCATAAAATCTCTTATTTTTGCACATATTTGGTACGAAGTATATCTTCAACAATCTAATTTATTTGATGCTTAAACTATAAAATCACGTACTCTTATTTTCTTATTCTTACCAATCTCCTTCATATTTGCTTTGCCTTGTGTATCCAAAGGCAATTAACTTAGGAGTTTTGTTGTATCGTTTGAGAAAATTTCTGTTTCTCCTAATTACCTAAAAGAAAAAAGAAATTGAGAAAATTCTTTAAATCTATTATTAGAGTTCATCAAGTCATATGCCTCAATTATAGTTGGGATTAAAATCCCTTCAAAAAATTACATGTAATTCTAATTTAATTCAGAAGCCAACTTCCTCCACTAACATTTCTTAACTGTATTTGATTGTATAAAAACTTCCATGAAGTATTCTTCTTCTTTTTTTTCAGACAAGAACTTCTGGTATATTCTTATTCTTTAAACCGCAAAAGTTGGCATTTTCCCTAATATAGGCCAGACACTCAATAATTTATAGCTCTTAAGTCTTACATATTTTAAATTTTTTTGTCATCATAATTTAATTTTAAAAACCTGCCTCATCTTATAAATTATTTGCTAAATGTTTTCTAGTCTAGCTAGTAACATCTTTTCTATAGCTCATTAAAAGAGTAACATACACCACATAAAATCTAAAATATTTTATTCATCCATTTCTTGCTCTATTAGTTCTATTATTTTTTTCAGTCTAATTAATTTTTCGTTTTGTTGTTGTGAATGTAATGGGTGTAATAATTGGATGTACCATTTACATACTTATTTGTAATATTATCAAAATATTTATATCACTACAACATTTAATGGTATTATTTACCTATAAAATAATACTTTATTTTCATGATCTATGCATGAAATGATGAAAATACATGTAAGCGCTATGCACCGTAGTTTTCCTGCTTATACAATACAACTATAACTTACTTTAATAAATTGAAAATATAACTTACTTGAATAAAGTTAATATAACTTAATTTAATAAAGTTAATAGAACATCGATTTTAGAGAGTACGTGTTGATATGGAATGTGATTTCCATTCATATTCTGTTAGTAATGACAAGAATGGTAAGTATGTACCACCTTTTCGTCAGGAATTTGAAGTCCCTCGTATGCATGAGTTTATTTCTCAAAATGGTTCGAGATTATTGCTTCAGCTTTCTTCCTCAAATTTGCAGCAGGTTATGCAAGGCAATGTCATTTGACTCCACCATTCTAAGTCTATGTCGTTAACGTCTATTCGGGTTCGTCCGAGTAAAACTTTTATTTGGACAGAGGACCCCCAAGATGTAAATTCTAGGGAAGCAGAGACATCTAATTCTACTTCAGTTAAGTTTCCAGGTGGATTGGAGCAACGGATGGTGCCCACTTCAAAGTTTCTATCAGCTACCATTTCGCAGTCCACGCATGCTCTGGTTTTGCAATCATGTTCGGAGAAGGTTATCCCTTCTGTTACGACAGAGGCCTCCCACGATGTGAAGTCCAGTGTAGCGATATCACCTACCCTTACTGATTTGCGGATTTTACCCCGCCATATGGGCCAATAGGAGAGTGACACGTGTTAGCCCTAACGAAGTCCATTTGGGCTCACCTGGTTACAACATGTGGCACTCGGATATTCATCAGAGGGTGACGGCTCAAAAGGGCCTAATTCCCTAAAAAGCCGCAATAACGGCGCATCCCAATTAGGCTAGGTTAGAATGACCTAGGAAAGGGCACATTTTCCAATGACCCTATAAATAGGGAGATTCCCCCAATTTTAGGGTCACGTTCATTTATTACCTACAATCAATTCTTTCACATCAGAGAAAATACCTGATTTCGGAATCTAAGAAGATCTCATTTTACCTTTTCCACACCTTATTTTTACATTCTCCGAACACTTTCTAACTTGATTGTCAGAGGCGGAACTCCAACAACCCGGAGCTTTCGTTATTTTGCAGGCACAGGCGCCGGAACCCAGAATTAGTGACGTAGCTCTCCTGAGGGACACTAAAAACCCTAAAAAATTTAGCGTCGTCTATTTGAGACGCCTACCCTCAAGAATTGGTTAGGAGATCAAGCACTACTACATTTTCAATCAAATGCAACGGCAAAATTAAGGCTAATGCAACGACCACATATATAGTCGTCGCATCAGCATAGTCTAATGCCACGGATGCTTCAAAACATATTAATTGTAGGTCTAATGCAATGGCTATGATCAAAACGTTGCAACAGGGTAGTCTAATGCAACGGCCATTAATAAAGAAGAAAATTCTCTAAGGCGCGTTAAATCCATTAACTTCCTTCCTATTTATTCCCCTAAAACTAAAAACCCTTCACGTTTTCCAAAGAATTATACAAGCGTCGTTTCACATCTCAAAATCTCAAGGGAGGTACTAAATGCAGGTTTGATTTTACCTAAATGTAGTACAAATTAATTTTAGTCAAATTTTAGTCTTCCAAGCTTACCCTTGTTTTAAACCTACACCATTAACCATTTAATTACCTTTAACATTTCAATTGTAAACATATCTCTTACTCCTACATAGACCCGTAGTCTTCCACCATTTTTCATCCTAAATCTCATTTGATGAAGCCATGTTATTAGTATCACTAAACCTTTTTGATTCCCATATCAACCTATTTGTAAAATATTTCCAGAGCCTTCATTCATGGCTTTATCTTAATACTAGCTATGATTTCCGAGCCCCTTCATCGCCGTAATAAGAATCCAGGACCCTCTACCACCTCTCGGAGTTAATTTTCGGGGCCCTCTACCACCTTCCGGAGTTAATTTCCGGGCCCCACTATCTCTTCCAGGAGTTATTTTTCGGGGCCCTCTACCACCTCCCAAATTTATGTTCCAAGGCTTTACTTTTTATAACTTGCAGAGTATGATGCATGAACATCCCATGCCTACTGAGTTTGAGGATTAATTATTTGCCTTCTCTTTCCTCTTCCATAAAAAAGTTATATTTTGCATCTTCTATTTATCAAATTACCAAAAGATGAAACTTTGATATTGGAGATTGAAGAATAGGAGGAGGGAGCGGACTTATTAGTTCTTAGTAATAAGGGAGAATGAAATCAGTTTGGGCATATAAAAGGGTAATATAGTCTTTAGAATATTTAAGTGCTAGTTTTTAAAGGGAAATTATCAATGATACACTCCAGGTTTTAACTTTTATCAATGATACACTTCATTAAACTTTCATTATCATCGGTACACCTAAACTTTTCCCTAATTAACTATGGTAACCTAAACATTAAGTAAACTTTAATTGTGATTAGTTGACAACAATTTTGGTCTGACTTGGCTTGACTAAAATGCCTCCCCCCCCCCCCAACCCACTCATTAACACTCCTTCCAAGCCCAACCAACAACATTAAATATAAAACTTTTGATCGTTCATCTCCCTCCAAGCCATTGATTTTTCAGAGAAAAAAAAAAGAAAGTAAAAAGAAGAGACTATGAATGGAAAGGGAGCATATAAACAAAATGGTGTATGAGTAGGGGAATTTCACAAAAACGGAGGGAAAAATGGAAGGAAAATTAGGAGGGAAATTTAATGAGAGGGGCAATTCAGTATCTTTAGCCTCCTAACCTTTAAAACACTGTCAACTAATCATAATTAACATTTACTTAATGTTTAGGTAACTGTAGTTAATTAGGGAAAAATTTAGGTGTACCGCTGATAATGAAAGTTTAATGAGGTGTATCATTGATAAAAGTCGAAACCTAGAGTGTATCATTGATAATTTCCCTTTTTTAAATTCTGTATTTAGGTTATTTTATACTGCATTTAGTACTTGTGAATCTCAAATACCACATTACCACTCATCCTCCCTCATTTCACATCACCCACAACAAACGCCCCTTCTCCGCCTCCACCATCCTTGGCAGCACTATCACGACACCTAGAAGCTTGTTAGTTGTCATGAAGCTTGTTAAAGGTTTTTAACTCTTATATCTTCAGTTTGATAACTCGAGTTTTAAAATTGTTAGGGTTTTTAAATTTTGCAATTAAATTTGGTTTTTTTTTTATAGGTCTTTATTGTTAGTTTAGCCATCTCTTTTGCGGTGGGTGATGTCGTTTCTTCCAAATGCAGCAATAAACCTCGAAAGTTCAACGGAATATTCTGTTAATGGTATCTCAATTGTGTGTTTTGGATCTCAATTTTGGTAATTTGATAAATCTATTGTTCAAATGGGTATGGTAATTTCTGATTTATGTGTGTTGATATCATTTTTTGCTGCAATGGAAATGAAATTGTTATATATTTGCTTTATATTTGTGTTTAATCTAGTATTTGCGTACCTAATATGTTTAAGGATTAAAATGGGTTATATTGTTAAGTATTGATAATAAGATCCAAATTCATATGCTATGGGTGAAAAGGGTTAATTTTTAAGCAAATTTGTTTCTTTTTTCGTGGCTTACAATTGATAATCTTTTAACAACCACTGTGATAAATTTTATTTCTTATGGTAGGTAGCTAGATCTTTGAGCTTAGATTTATTTGTTGCCCATTGTATATTCCCTAAGAAGGGAGTATGAGAGTATGAGTATCGTACCTTTTTTCATCAAAATTCTTGATCCTTTTCTGTATTGAAGTATGATATCATTATTAATACTAATTGTTAAGATACTTCTTCCCTTGTATTACCTTTCTTCTATTGTTCATTTGTTAAGAATGCTGCAACTATGTTGATGTAATGTCCTATATAATCTAGGAGAAACAGCTTAATCGAACTATGATGTTCTAATATTTTTTGGAGCATAATGTGGAAAGGTAGAAATAATTATCAACCAGAAAAAATGTAGCTATGATATTTCATTAAATGTACTGTGTCGAATTTTCGTTATTTGTCCTGCTTATAGTGATTATATGTTTTGGATAAGATATTAAATGTCTTTTTTATACCTATAATGTCTAGTGATAAATTGATAATATGCACCTTAATTATAATATCTTTTTTAGCTACATATGCTCACTAGATAAGCAGCTATAATATCTTTTTCGCTATAGGGTAAGGGTGTGGAGAGATAGGTTGTATTAGTGTATTATATTGCCAAAATGACTTAAAACAAGATCACTTTATAATTTTGCTTCAATTCCCATGTGACCTCTATATATATTGGGAGTATAATTTACAGCTTCATGCTTCTACTTATAATTTAGGACTTTTTTTGAAGAACTACCTTATACAAGTCAATTTTTGTGAAAAACTACCTTATTAAAAATATGTTGTAAGAAACTACCTTTTAAACAATAAATGTTGCAAAAAACTACCTTATAAAACAATTAATGTTGTAAAAAGCTACCTTTTGCCGAATTATTGCATTGAATAAGAGACGTTTAATGATCCATTTTCAATCATTGTTTCTCCTTTTTCCACCCAATTTCTCTATAGCCCCCTTATAACCCCTAATTTCCCCTTCTCTTTCATTGTTAAATTATGCAAATGATAGCAACTTACAACATTTAGCTTTTGTAAGATAGTTTCTTACAACATTTATTTTATAAGGTAGTTTTTCGCAAAATTTGATGTATATAAGGTAGTTTTTCACAAAAAGTCCTATAATTTATTACATAAGAAGTTTGTGAGTTATAGATTTGTAATACTAATATATGACAAATTCTAGATTTTTAGAAATTATGTTGTATATTTGTAAGTTATGTTATAATTTTTTTTTACTATTAGATAATTTATTTAATTGAAAAGCACTCGTTATTAATTTTGTTAGCAAAGTTAAATGATCAGCCCCGACAACATATACATTAGTATCCCAAACCGGTCAGCCATAATCCTTCATTTCTTATCCATTTTATATTAGATTTCGTTTTTTTAATTCATTACTCAATTATATTAATCTATAATATTGTCAAAAAGTATTACTAATAATTGGAACTGATATTTTAAAAAGGCTCAGGTTTCTTGAAGCTTGAAGCTTGATAGTTCTGAGATGTTTCCTTGTTGCTAGTTTAGCTCATTTTAGATATTGCATAGCTGATATATATGTCAAAATATAAGAGTGGCAAGGTATGTCACAATATTTGGCTGACATTTGACTCATTTTCACAACTATTGTCTGCTCAATGTTGTTTCTTATTTCCCTTCCTAGAAGCCCATCTTGCTTAAGTTGTAGGTATGGCACAATATTCAGCTTATTTTACTTTTTGTTATGACTTGTGAGTTGTAAGGAAGAAAAGACACCTGAGCAGTTTCCCCCATCAAATTTTTTCTCTCTTCTCTTTCGCTATCCTTGATCTCTGATCAAAAAAGAAAAAAGTTAGTGTATGCTTTTATAGGTAAATGAGGGAGTATGATTAATACAACAAATGTTGTATACTAGTATATTTATGAACTCTAGCATACCTCTTGCTTTTTTGTTATACTAGTATATCTGTTTTAGTATTAATGATTGTTGTATCGAATATTCGAATTAGGTTTATTTATATTGCTCCTTGTACTCTAATTACTATTGGAATTCGCTTAGTTTTTTTTTCTTCTTTCATGTTGATAATTTGTTTGTGCCTCTAAACTCTTCTCTACAATGAGATAGGAAAATTCTGACAAGTTGCTGTGATGCGGAAGTGTGAAAGAAATAATATTTGAGCTAGGGAGGGATTTGTTGAAAAGCAACGAGTGTGAAATTCACAGAGGTAGAGGAGTTACAAATTTCTTCTTTAGTGAAGATCAGGTTGTTTATTAGAAGTACTTTGCAGGAATGATAGAATAAAGGCTGATGTAGTGATCTTGGTTGTGGGTATCTCTAAGACTCTAACCTTCAGGAAATCATACAAAAAAGGTCTGTTATATACTGCCATCATCTATGCTCGTCAAATACACATGCTGAAAATTTTCATTATGAATGGAGAATGAAGCTGTGAAACGCAACATAAGAGAGTTTTGATGGATGATCATCAACATTTAGTCTTCTTAAGAAATTGCTTCCCTTTAACCTTTTAAAACAGTATTGATTCTGATTTTCATCATTTAAGGATATAGAAGATAGAGAGCTCTCATTTCTGTCTTAATTTTTTAGATTAGTCTTTTGCAGTTATATAGCTTAGGTTTTTTTTTCCTTAGTAAATATGAGTAGTGAATTAGTGATATTAGACTTTGTAAGCTCCGCAAGGGCAACAATGTACAAACATTCAATTAATATAAATGAAATTTCTATTTAATTGTTTTATTGAGATTTATTATTATTATTATTATTATTATTATTATTATTATTATTATTATTATTATTATTATTATTATTATTATTATTATTATTATTATTATTATTATTATTATTATTATTATAGTCGTTGCATTAGACATTGTGCATCTCAAACTGTCTCATAAAAGCGTCGCATTAGGTATATGGCACCGTGGCATTAGCCATTATAGCTAATGCGACGGTTATAATGTTGCCGTTGCATTAGATACATAACTAATGCAACGGCTATAAGGCAGTCGTTGCGTTAGGTCTATTTACCGTTGCATTAGGGCTATTGCCACGCCAGCAGATGCCACGGTCTATAACCGTTGTGTTAGGTCTATTACAACGGTTTAAGGGCTCTATTGCAACGAATTTGGGCGTGGCATCAGCTCTAAAATGTAGTAGTGAAGGGATCTCACATTGTTTTGCATCAGTCGGCCGACCCCAAGCAAACGGCCTAGTTGAAGCCTTCAACAAACTAATCTCAGACGGCATAAAGAAGAAAATAGAAAGAGTTGGCAGTCTATGGGCTAAAGAATTAACTCATGTCCTATAAGCCATCAGAAAAACAGAAAAAAGGGCGACCGGCGAAACCCCATTTCTCATGGTGTACGGTGCTGAGGCCGACTTCCCATCGAACACTATAAGCCGACTCTCTAAGTCATGCTATATGATGAAGTGGCAAACTAGGAAGCCATGCGGCTAGTATTGGAATCACTCCCGGAACGCAAGGCCAATGCCGCCTTGCGTCATGAGATTTACCGTCTGAGAATGACAAGAGCCTATAACAAAAGAGTACACAAACGGCCCTTGAAAGTGGGGGACTTTGTGTTACGAAAAATGGAGGCAACCGGTAGAGCCAATGAACAAGGCAAGCTGACACCTAACTGGGAAGGCCCCTATCGGATCTATGAAGAAGTTAGAGGCGCCTGAAAACTCCAGACGGCAGGAAGCTAGTCATAACCTAGAATGTAGATAACTTTAAGAAGTGCTACTTTTGAGACTTGTAAATTTTTTATAAATAAAAAGCTTATCAATGAAAAGGTGCTTTTTGTTTTCAAAATTTTGATTATTTACACTTTAAATATATACGACTCCCAATGGGAACACCGTCTGTGCAATGTGCAGACGGCCAATTTCAAACCAATCGTCTACTCCAACATGAGTACGACATTCGACGACGCCTACCCTAGTGAATCCATCGTAAAGAGCATCTCCCATCTGGGTGGTACATTGCTCTATAAGCACATACAAGCGGCTAAAATTTATTGACTCAATAGGGGTTAACTCATAGCCGCTTGATTTAGATAATCTAAAGTGGAACTCTTACGGCCTAAAAAATTGTCTGACTTATGTCAACACATATTTGGCCACTTTCACCCTGGATCAAACAGCGCTATAAGTCTCCTGCTATTGCTTAGGGGTAATATAGGCGGCTAAAGGGCATATTACCTACGAGAAAGTCCACTTGTCCAATTGAGGTAGAGCAGACCCAAATAGAAATTACAAGTTGAAAACTTTGTTGGGTTTTGTGATGTCCAACACCACGTGGAAACAAAACCCGACCCCAAGACCCGCACATAAATAAAAGCAACTAAACATAAGCATATTAATTAACAACATAATTAATAACATAATTGATAAGAATAAGGAAAGACGAAATTACCCTCGTCGCGTGCTTTAATTTGCTCCCGAAGAGCTCTTACTTGAAAAGCTACTCGAGTTTCGCAAATGTGAGAACCTCCTACGAAGTCCACCCACAAGAACGACCCGTACGGCCATATCCCGAAGCTTAGCCGGGGCTAAACCAAGAACTTAGAGTATTACGAGCGTATGTTTTGGGAATTATTATTGTTGATTGAATTGGATGTTTGTTGAACTTTTGGTAGATTTGAGTTATGTTGGAGATGATTGGTCATTACTTATTTTTTACCTTGTTTAATTAGGATTTGGCTCCCTTAAGCATGGCTTTACTCTCACATTTACCCAAATACTTCCTACCCTTTACCCTAAGCCTTACATTACAAGCTTTAAAGACCTTTTGACCTTTGTGCATAGAGTTGTGTGAATGTGAAATTAGTTTCTTATCAATGCAAAGAATAATTTGATATATTTTGAGTCGACTATTTAGGTTGAGTGCATTTCTTTAAAAAACACACGAGTGTTGTGAGTTGGGAGGGCATTGTTCACATAAAGGGTTTGGGATGGAGAGCGATCGGATACATTATATATCCGCCACATAAATGAGAGTTGAGTGTGTGAGCACTAGTCTTGAATTCTATATGCTCTTGTGGTTTGCTTTATTTGACAATTGTTAGGGAGGATGGGTGATTGGATGGATTTGATTGGTTGGTTTTGATGCATACTTGTTGGATTTGCCTTGAATTGTTTATGTTTGATTTTGATTGATTTGGGGTGAAGTATGTTTTATTTGTTCATTGATGAGCTCTTTGCTTTGGGACAAGCAAAGGTTTGGCTTAGGGGAGTTTGATATGTCTATTTTATATAGTGATTTACCCCCATCCCTTGATCATAATTAGGAGTATTTTTGGCTCTTTAGAGCCACTTTTATTACTAATATGTGTTTTCTAGTGTTTTTGTAGTCTTGGTAGTGTTTTGTAGGAAATTGCATATTTGGAGCATTTTCCCGGAATTATTGGAGCCACTACAAGCACTAGAGGATATTGACCATATTGCATATCCCAACGCTAGTTAGAGTCATCAAACCGGTGATTAAGGGCTCGACTTAGAAGAAAACTAGGCATTGGACTGAGTGATTACAGCCCCAAAGAGGAAATTAGCGTTTGGGCCAAGTTTGTAGCCCAAACCAAGGGTCCAAGATTGCCCACGAGCTCCGCCCAGCCGGATGGAGGCTCGCCCGAAGGCACGCCCGACCGGGCGGGGCGGAAGAAGGAAGAAGGCTCCTTCGCCCGAGCTAGCGTCCGACCAGGCGCAAGAGACGCTCCTACGAAGAAAAATGCGCGCCCGACCGGGCACGTGTTTTGGAGTTTATTTCCGACGATTTTTACTTAGTTTCTAATTAGGATTTTTAAGCTTTGTATAAATACGTTTTGTTTAGTCTTGATACAATTATCTCTTTCATTAACTCAATTCTCTCTTAAGCTTAGACTTCTCTCTTGTTTCTCTCTCTACAAATCTTGGTTTTTATACAATTCATTATTTCCGTTAACTTTGGTAACGATTTCTTCCCCTTTTTATTTTCAGTAATTTAATTGCTTTGATTCATCATGTTTCGTTTAATTGCTTTGATTAATTTAAATTTTATTATGTTTGAGTAGTTTATTATTAGGGTAAGTGGGGATCCATAAATAATATGAAGGGGTGATTTATTATTGTTAATTGTCAATGCTTGATTAATTTCCTATTGATTGATTTAATTCTATGCAATTAGATTTGGCCTGGTTTAATTGTATGAGTTATGCAATATTGATTCGAGATTCAAGAGATGAGAATTGATGTTAAGGTTACTTTCAACAGGCAAGTTAATTTATAAATGGTTAAGTCAATATTCGAGAGATACGATTTAATACCGGTAGATTAATTCTGTGATTGTAAACGTAGCGAAAGCCCTTTATGATCTAATTAATTGATGATTGATTATTGTGTTTTACCCTGGAATATTATTTATTGGTGAACCTATGCCCTAGGCTTTTATTTATTGATGTCTCCCTACTTTTATTCTCCTTATTTTAATTCCCTTCACAACAAATTGGTTATTTAATAATTTAGATTATATTAATTAATTAGGAATAGAAAGAATTGTTTCCCTGTGGATTCGACCCTACTTCTCTATCTACTTTAGTTAGAGGACTTAGGTAATACTTTTGATTAGGTGATACGACTTTATCCTGTCAACACACTTAAAACATCATCCACAAAACTTTACTATAATTAACACAAATGTTGTTTCAAAAAAGCTCTTCAAGCTCAAGTTCTTCATCTGATAGTATCATAGTAATGAAGAAAGTAATGAAGAATTTCACCAAGTTACTGACTACCTTGTCAATAATCACTTACCATCTAGATTGTACCCAACACCTACACCTCAAAACCATTACTTTTTCATCACTCAAAAATGCAAAAGCTTACTTCGTATGTAGACAAGGTTAATTGGAGGGTCATGGTAAGTCATTGGTACTGTGAAGCTAATCACGCGGAGGATTGACTTGTTAACTATGACATTGGACTTTCTCTGTAATACCCTGTATTTTTATACGTATTTTTAATTTACATAGTATTTCTTGAAGTATTAAAAGAAGTTGAAATTAATTATTTATGAGGTTTTATATATATTTAAAGAGTTTTATTAAAGATCCAATTTATTTATTTAATAATTTTGGAAATGCTTTATTTTATAATTTAAAAATATTGGGGCATATGATTTTATAAAAGATAATTTTGGAAGTCAACGGTATTTAAAGGAAAGTCAAATTGTAGTTGGAATAGGAAAGGGATCATTAAGGGTAGAAAAGGAATTTTAAGTAGGAGAGTTTTTTGAGAGAGGGTATAAATACCCATCATATGAGCAAAAATCAAACTTTGCCCCAAGGTGGAAAAATACCCAAAGGTAACTCTCTTCCTCTCCTCTTATTTTCCACTCCTCCCTTTTTTTTTACACCACCACACACACACCACCACCGGTGGCCGGCTGCCACCACCACCACCACAGTCGGCTGCCGCCAGCCGCCAGCACGGCGCGATAGCAGCAACAGCCGCGGGGGAGGTGGCGCCGACTACTCTCCCCCTTCTTCTCCCTTTTTCGAGAACAAACAAAAAAAATTATTCTTTTTATTTTAATCCATCATCTAATTATTAATTTGGGGTTTTGTGATGATTTTATGATGTTTGATTATAAATATAATGTATATAAATTTTCATATTTGGTTTTGAATTTAAAAGCCCCAAATTGAAAACCCTAGGTCTCTAAATTATTGTACATGGATGGAAATTGATTATGGGTGGTTTAAAATTATTGAAATACGTGTTTTAAAACATATTTACAACAATTTTGTAATACCTTGTAATTTCATACATATTTTCTAATTAATTAATTAGGAATTATTTTATAAAAAGGGTATTTTAGTAAATTAATTGTTTGGAGCCAAAATAATATTTGAATTTTGGCGTCAAAAGTATTTTGAAAACTAATCATTATTTTGGATAAGATTTATTATCCATTTATCTTATTCTAAAAACCGGGTTATTTACATATTTCGGATATTTTAATTAAAGCAAAATAATATTTTATTAATTATTTAATATGGCCGAAAATTCCCAATAATGAGTTAAGGAATTTCGGAAATTCCATGAATGGAAAATCTGATTTTCTTGGTTATTTATTGGTAAATGTATTTAATTAATTAATTATTTAATTATTCATTCTATATTATTTATACAATTATTTTATTCTTTAAAAATCGAGCAAAATCATCGTAAATATATCTAGAGGAATCCGAAAATTTGAGCTATGGTAAGCTCAATATTTTCGACCCTCTCTAATTATTTTAAGGGAATTTATTTTGGTAAAATTGTATTTTAAATTATCTCCCAAAATCTCTTATTTTCCTTAATTCTATTTCTCCATCTTTTTAATATCTAATCATCATATTTTCTTGCCATTCACTCTTCTTAATTATTCCCTAAGTAATTCTAATTTCCCTATTATTTTACATGACATACATACCATCCATATTCAAGTATACACAATCACCTTAATATCCAAACTTTCCTTAATTCTTTTACTCACTTCTCCAAGTAATCCAAACAGGCTAAAGTCGTAATCACCTGATCAAAAATAATTCCTAAATCCTCTAACTATGCAGATAGGGAAGAAGGGTCGAACCACAGGGAAACAAGTTAATTTATTCCTAATTAATTAAGAGTAATCTAAATTATCAAGTAACCAATTTGTTGTTGTAAAAAGAAACTATACTACGGAGATCAAGTTTAAGGAGAAAATCAATAATAAGGAAGCCTAGGGTTACAGATTCACCAATAATTAATAATCCGGTATAAAACATAACAACCAATAATTAACATTGCACATATAACATGAATAACAAGCTCTCGCAATTTATTAATCAACATAGACCTAACATGCTCTCGCAATTTACTAGATCTAAGTTCCTATTGACAATAGCCTTTAATATCAAATTAACATCTGCTCGATTCATCAATTCAACATTGCTATACTTTTATAATCAAATCACATCTGCTCGATTTATAATCTAATCGTAAAGAATTAAAACAATTCAATAAGAAATTATCATGCAATGTCAATAATCAACGATAATAAATTAACCCTTCATATTAATTATGGATTCCCCAAAACCCTAGATTTAAACTACTCACACATAATTAAATCTAAACTAATCAGAGTAATTAAAGAAAACATGATGAAATAAAGAAATAGAAATACTGAAATTAATAGAGAAGAAATCGTTACCAAAATTAACGTCAAACAAAGAGTTGAATCAAAAACAAGAGTGAAGTTGTAGAGAGAAATTAAGAGAGAGAAATTAACTAAGTAGAGAGAGAAAGTCTAAGAGAAGAGGTACTAAACAAAAGCATAATAATCGTATTTATACAATAACCCAAAATTACACCTAATTAGAACTAAGGAATCGCTGAAAACAGCTCCCCAGAAACGCGCGCCTGATCGGGCGAAGGGCCGCCCTATTGGGCCCGCCTTTTTCTTCGCCCACTTGTTCTGGGCATCCGCCCGATCGGGCTAAAGCTCGCCCGATCGGGCCAGGCTATATGCTGGACTTGGATTGGGCTTCATTCTTAGCCCAATTCGAATCTCCACTTTGGGTCTTGAATACTCGGTGTCCAAATGCAATCGGTCATGCCTTCAAATGCTCGTAGTTGTACCGCAATAATCCCGGGAAAAAGCTCCAAAGATGAAATTCCCTACAAAACTCAACCAAAACGACGAAAACACTAGAAAACACCAATTAGTAATAAAAGTGGCTCTAAAGAGCCAAAAACACTACTAATTACGTCCAAGGGACGGGGGTAAAACACTATACAAAATAGACATATCAAACTCCCCCAAGCCAAACCCTTGCTTGTCCCTAAGCAAGGCAATGAATCAAAACAAATCATGACTTCACCCCAAATCAAATCAAAGATCCAAAATATAACTCAAGGTCAATCCAACAAACATGCATCAAAATCAATCATTCAAATCCATTCGACTTCCTATCTTCCCTAGCAATTGTCAAGTAGAGCAAACCACAAGAGCGTATAGAATTCAAGACTAGTGCTCACACACTCAACTCTCATTTATGTGGCGAGTAAAGAATGTACTTGATTCGCTCTCAAACCACCCCTTAATTGTGAACAATGCCCCCCCCAAACTCACAACACTCGTGTGTTTAAAGAGAATAACACTCAACCTAAATAGTCGACTCGAAATACATCAAGTCATCCCTTGCATTGACAAACAACTACTTTCACATCTACACAATTCTATGAACAAAGGTCGAAAGGTCTTTAAAGCTTGTAATGTAAGGCTAAGGTAAAGGGTAGGAAATATTTGGGAAGAAATGTGGGAGCAAAGCCATGCTTAAGGACATATCCTAATAAAACCAAGGTCAAAAAAAATAAATAATGACTAATCATCTCCAACTCAACTCAACTCAACTCAACTCCACAAAAATTCACCAAACAAACCAACCAATAATAACAATATTTTTCAACACTTACATTAAATCACTCAAAAAAAAAAATATTATAGAACTTGAGTGAACTAATAAACTTTGAATTATTATTTTCTTTTGAACTTGAATATTTTGCCTTTGAATTTTTTTTCTTGAGCAACCTTCACTTAGAACACTTGAACATTGAACCAATTTTTTTTCTTTTGCTCTTTTTTTTCTTTTTATCTCACATTGGAAATTTTCAACTTTTAAACACAACTATCAACAATTTTTCCAATCACAAAATCAAAAAAACAATCACTCTTCTTTTATTCCCACATTGTGCAAATAATATGCACACCACAACTCCCTCACCTCACCAACTAATAGCTCCCCCAAGCCAAGCTTGGGACTAGTAACCAATGGGGCTAAATAGGCTTGTAATGTGGCTAAATAAATAATAAAAGGGCACAAGCAACAACATGGGTAGCAAGAAGGGAACAAATGTATCTAATATCGTCTGAAGGCTACCTAAAAGAAAAAAAATGCCTTCGTCCTCCACATTGTGCATAATAGTGAATCTATAAACATTACTCATAGTCGCAAGTCAATACTCAGATTCATTGATATACCAGGAACTAACACACATTCCTCGCCAAATCAACTAGTCAAGCACTATATTCCAAGTAGTTGGACAAAATTGACGCATTCTAAGGTTTCAAGGCAATCAAACATCAAATCATGACCAACCAATCCACAATGTTCATCATCAATATCCAAGAGTCAAAACAATTTTTTTCAAGGGGCATAGGGAAGCATGATTCATTTTCTTCATTGGAACGTATTTTTGCATTTTTTTTTCAAAAGCAATAAAACTACTCTAAAAAACAATAGAGAAACTACACTAGAAAGCAATAAAAAAAAATATAAGAGAGAGAAATACCATATATACAAGATCTCCCCCCAAGCCAAATCAAGCAATGCCCTCATTGACTTGGAAGTGTAGCTAGGACTAGCTACTCCTCAATCATCATCCTCATCCTCCTCCATCCTAGCAAATCCACCACCATGGCTAGAGCCAACACCGCCATGACTCGAACCGGCACCTCCACAGCCCAAACCACCTGCAAAATAGTTAGGGTCTACATTCCCCCCAGTCCCACCAAAAGGTACATCGGCCCCATAACCATGGACCGAAAAGTATTCCACATAACTACCAAAAGCACCGGGGGTCGAATACCCTCCTTGGGGGTATTGAAACCAATCGGGAACAAGAGCCTCGGGGGGGGATAGCCCCTCGGCGGGCATAGTCATCATACATGGGGTATAAACCCCTCCCTAGGTTTCTCTCCACATACCCCACCCCGTCTATCTAGGGAACCTACCCTAGAGTCAAGGTTTTGGACTAAACCCTCCACTCTTCCTTGGCCTCTCTCGATCCTATCTAGTTGGCTCCTAAAAGCCGAGAAGTCATAAGGTGCATTAGGATCGATGTTGTAGTCAAAGGAAGAGGTGGGGATATCATACATGTGGGGTTGGGGTTAAGGTGGAGGTTGGAATTGGGGTGGAGGTTGGGGTGGTGAGTGGTGAGCCTCTCTAGCCTCCCCTTGGTCTCCTAACTCAAAAGTATAAGTAGATTTACCCTTTTCGAACTTGGATAAATTTGGGTTAGGCAAGGTAAAGGCTTGATCCTTCCTACCGTTCTCTCTATGGATAATCCACCATATTTCACTAGGGGTAGCTTGGATCCAATTGAGGCCCCCTAAATATGCTAGGTCCATAAGGGTAGAGCCAATTACTTTTCAATGATCATTGGGTGTAAAACCCATCAATTTAACCGCCATGTGGGTGACTAACCCACCAAAGTAAATTGGGGTTCTAGACCTACCGGCCTCGGTCATCTTACCACACCTTTAAAAATGTTGGGCCATCTTAAGGGGAATGTTTAGTTTTTCACTACTAGGGATCATATAGGTGGATAACAATTCTAACTCATCCCTCCTCACGTTGGCCGGCTCATGCCTCCCAAAGATGGTGAGGCCAACAAACCGTTGCCAAAATTTTAGCACGGGATGTTGTATCCAAGTTCCCTTGGCATGTTGGAGGTTTTCAAGTACATTTCCTGTCAAAGCCAAATAGATTTCGGCACAATAGTCCCTAGGAGGTTCCGATGGCCTATCGGATTTCAACTCAAAAATTTTACCAAAATCTTTCAACGACAATCTTAAATCTTTATTAAGCAAACGGAATTGAACATGATATATGGACGCACTAGACTTAATCAAATTAAACGTAGAAATAAATACAACGGTCAAATAATCATAAGTATCGTAATGCAATTTGAATAAACCATTCATTCCAATTCCTTTGAACAACTTTTCCATATGCTTGTCAATTCCTAACTTAGACAAAGTCGGGTGATGAACAAAACGAGTAGAAATTACCTGCCTCTTAATTAGATTGAGCATCCTATTCTTTTGCTCGGTGTTTGTGACCACCACCTCGCTCCATCCCGGAATTTGGAGCTCCGGGTCGACCGTGGGTGTTGGTGTTTACCTTGATGACTCACCCCTTTGTGTCCTTGATCTTTTGGATGCCATGGTTGACAAGTTGAAGCTTTCTCTCTCTAAGGGTTCCTAAAAAAATTGAGAGAAACAAGTGAAAAGTATATTTAGATTGTAGAGGAAAGTGAGAGGACGAAAAATATGTAAAAAGTTTTTTGAGTTTTGATGGGAGAATATGAGAAGATCTTGAGTTGAAAAGTGAGTTTGAAGGTTTTTTAATGGAGTTTAGAGAGAGAAAGAGTGAGTGAAGGAGGAGAAATAAGGAAGGAAGTGAAAAGAAAAAGGGGAAAAAAGGGTTTGTAAACCCGGGTAAAAAGGCGCGCTCGATCGGGCACAGGTCCGCCCAATCGGGCGAACCTTCAGCAGTTTGATTCTTAAGGCTCGCACCCAATCGGGCGCGAGAGGGGTCGAATCAAACTCAATCCCCTCGCACGGGATATCTTTTTGTGCACTCGATTTCTCCGATTTTGCGCCCGATCGGGCGCATCCGCCTGATCGGGCGAATTTTCACTCGATTTCTGGCTCACTCTCGCGCCCGATCGGGCTATCCGCCCGATCGGGCAAGAGTAAAGCTCGATCTGAACCTCACTCTCGCTCCCGATTGGGCGAGGTCCGCTCGATCGGGCCCCTGCCCAACTCGGAACACTCAATCTCTTCTTTTTTTTTTTCTCTTTAAATCTCCTTACTTTGGTGACTTGAAACCTGTATAAAACACTTTTAAAAGGTAAGATTACACTGTCCTGACCTCTCTAAAAAATTAAAGTAAAAAAATAACAATGATAAAAAACTAGTCTAGAAAGCAAGAAATAAGGGTTGCCTCCCGCAAAGCGCTGGTTTATATAGGTCCCGCACGACCCTCTTACCACAAGACTAAAAATTAGGACCCTTGGCCTACCGCTTGATCGGGTGGTTTCTCACCCGGTCGAGCTGTGTTTAGACCACGATGCGGCTTCCTGACATGCCCTGTGGGACGCCAATTCACCTTATCTGGTGGATCCTCCTTGTTGTGAACTGGGGGTTCTTTACTACTACTCACAAGAGACCTCTTTTTGACTGATGGTTGCTTCAAATTATCACTGGATTGAGCAATTGCAACTCGATCTGGTGGAACACTCACTATAAACTCACTTTCCGCAACTTGCTTGTTTGTTTCCACCTTCTCATCTTCAAAGCCAAGACCGACAGTGTAGAGGGCTCTTTCTATTGCATCAACTTCCTTTTGCCATCTGTCTATTTCATCTGTAGAGGATGCAACACAAGATACCGCCTCCAAGGGATCTTTTACAAGAGCTTGGGGCTTATTAGAACAATTATCAACCACATTAATCCTCTGTCATGGGGCTTTTAGGGGTATTATTCAAATTGAAAGTAATTTAATCATCCCCTACTGATAGTGTCAGTTTGCCACATTTCACATCTATAATTGCTCCTGCAGTGTTAAGAAATAGTCTACCCAAAATAATTAGAGTTTGTAAATCCTCAGCCATATCAAGAACAACAAAGTCAACAGGTATATAAAATTTACCTACTCTAACAGGAACATCCTCTAAAACACCTAAGGGGAATTTAAAAGAACGATCGGCCATTTGTAGAGTAATATTAGTAGCTTTTAATTTACCCATATTTAGCTTGGAACACACAGACAATGGCATGACACTAACGCTAGCACCCAAATCACATAATGCATTATCAATCATTAGATTTCCAATATGACAAGGGATAGAAAAACTACCCGGATCTTTCAATTTAGGTGGAGATTTATTTTGTAGTACGACACTACATTCTGCAGTAAAAGCGACTATCTCTACCTCACTAATAGATCTTTTTCTAGTCAATATTTCCTTCATGAATTTTGCATATGCAGGAATTTGTGTAATTAGTTCTGTGAAGGGTATCGTTACCTGCAAATCTTTAACCATCTCCAGAAACTAATCAAACTGCTTATCCAAATTTGTTTTTAAGTGATGATTGGGGAATGGTAGTTTGATAACCAGCTTTGGAGCATTACTGCTCTTATCTGGAGCTGCTATCTTCCCTGGAGTTGTACCCTGCAATGTATTATCAGAAATATTAATACTACTCTTTAGCCTTGTAAGGCTATTAACAACATTGTTAGGTTTAATGGAATCAAGATTAGCATTATTCATTAAAACAGGTTCATCATCTCTGGGCATAGGGGTCCTTCATAGTGTGAACCGCTCCTTAGAGTAATTGCGAAAGCTTGATCCGTAGGCCTGGTTGGCTGTGCTGGCAGGTGTTTAGGGTAATTTTACCCCACCATGTGGACCAACCAGAGGGCGACACGTGTCAGCCCCCAGGATGGTCCAAAGTGGACCTATCCCTGCTTGACACGTGTCATCCCAGATATTTGGGAAAATGACGGCCTTCAGGCCCAAATCCCGAGAAAGCCGCAATGCGGCGCAGCCCACCACTGATTAGGGTTCTGTGACCTAATCAGGGGCACAATTCCCAAGGACCCTATAAATAGGGAGATTCCCCTCTTTTGGAGGGCACGTTTTTCCATTTTATTACAAACTGTCCCTTTGATAGAGACAACTGAGCTTGGAATCCGAGCAGATCCCCACCTAAATTTCCACACCTTTTTCTCTCCCTTCAAGTTACTAACTTGATCGTCGGAGGCGGAGCACCTACCAACCGGTGTCTCCATTTGTTTTGCAGGTACAGGCCGCATCGGACCAGTCTTCGAGCTGTAACTCTCCCGAGGGACAAAAACATCCAAAACATTTGGCGCCCTCTGTGGGGAGGGTACCTCAAAGATGGTTGGAGAGTCTGTACCCATTCCTGATCTTACAAACTTACAGCCGGTTATACAACCGGAAAATCAAGAAAACCCTCAACCAGCACCTCAGCCGGGAGGTTCTGGAATCCCTCAGTTGTTCCCTCGGCCTCCACCTGAGGTTGTCACTGAGGATGAAGCTGATGATGAAGATGATGATGACGTGGAGACCTATACCACAAAGGATGGGCCCTTCATGTCAAAGTACAAGCGTTCCAAAGATAGATTGGAGCGCAATCTCGACCAGGCAGGCCCAAGCAGGCGCCCCTCTGGAAGGCCAGAAGGGGAAACCTAGAAGGCCAAAGGTCAAGCCCCAGTCACCCGGGATGAGCTCATGAAATTCATGACCTCTTTCAAAGGTGAAATCAAGGCCATGATCAACAAAAACAAGGCAGGCTTTAGCAAGAGTCCGCCGGCTAAGAAGTCTCCCACTCCTGGGAAGAAAAAGCCCGTCAAGGACAGGCGTCCAACTCCCCATCCCAAAGACAAAGAAAGGGAGAAGGAGAGGATGGCCTCCAGACTTGACTGGTCGAAAATTCTACTGCCTACTGGTCCTCAGAGGCAGCCTCGGCATGAACAGCCGGGGACCAGCAAGAAAACAGCCTCCGACGCTCGACACATCATCGAGCAGAGGAGAAACCAGCAGCTGTCTGAGTCAGCCTCTACTTCGAGCTTTCCAGACAGCTTCAAAGAAACTTCTGTAAGGAACTCACAGTCCTTACTTGAGAGTCGGACAGGCGGTAAAACCGTCAATACCGAACCTCAGTTGATGATTGGGTCTGTCCCATATGCGCCTCAGGCGCAATATGGGCAATATGGCCTACAGTTCATGCAGCCTCCTCCTTTTGGAGGACAGGCGGCATACACCCCCATCCAGCCTTTGGACTGGCAGCTCCAGCTGCTCAAGCTTGGTGAACAACCCTCTGCGTTTGCCAAGAATATAACCGAGGCGGCTCAGCCGTCCAAGGTTAAGAATGTGTTGGTGGGCACCTATGATGGTACCACCAACCCAGAAGACCACCTGATGGCATACACCAACCTCATGTGCTTACAGGGTTGGGACGATGCCACCTGGTGTTGATGTTTCCCGGCTACACTAAAGGGCATTGCCCAACAGTGGTTTGGCAACTTGCCAGCCGGCTCAATTGATTGCTTCAAGAAGCTAGCCTTCTTGTTTGCCACCAACTTCTCAATGAACATCCCTGCTAAGAAAACAAGCCTTGATTTGAGCACCGTTAAGCAGGGTGAGAAGGAAGGGCTACGCTCATATGTCAGGCGGTTCAACCTGGTCAGAATTCAGATCCAGGGACTGTCTAACGAGGTAGCTTTTACAGACTTTTTCAAGGGTCTGAGAGACGGGTCGGCTTTTAAGTTCGACCTTGTCAGAAAGGGGGCATTTACGCTACAGACGGCCCTGAGGGAGGCGGAGAGCTATATTCAAGCTACCGACCTCTGCACGCCTAGTAGTCAGTCAGACTCAAAGAAGTCTGACAAACAAAAAGAAAGTCAGTCTCCTCAGCCGGCCAACAAAAAAGAAGAGAGCAAAAAGAGAAAAGAAGTCTGGGCGGTTAGTGATTCTGACCAGCCGTCCCAGAAGAAAAAGAGAGAGTTTAAACCGTACGTCCTCAAGTACGAGTTTAACAAAGACTGCAACTCCATCCTCATGGAGGTAAAGGACCGGTTGTCCATTGAGAAGCCGAATCCAATGAAGAGTTCCGTCCAGTTGCGGAACAAAAATAAATTTTGCCAGTTCCATGAGGAGGTTGGCCATGACACCAACGACTGCTTCAGTCTACAGCGGACGTTGGACCGTCTGGCTGACAAAGGGCTTCTAAAGTCCTACATTTCTAAGTCCCCAGCTAGGGCAAAGAAGAAAAACAAGGGTCAGTCCCCCAAGACTACCCATCAGCCTACTAGTAGCTCGGATACCGATAAGGATCCGGTCTACACTGTAGCACGCGGATTTTCTTGTGGTGCCCTACCATCCGGGGCACCAAGAGCCATCTTCGAAAGATGGACAAGGATGATGATGATGAGCAGGCGTCTGCCAGTTCCACCTTCCCAGACGTCCTCATAACTGAGAAGGACAAGGGCAGCGTCCGCCGTCCGCATGACGACCCGGTCGTCATTGAATGTAAGGTTGCCAAACAGCTGGTTGGACGGATCCTTATTGACACCGGCAGCTCGTCGAACATTATCAGCCTCCGGTGCCTGCAGAAGCTGAAATACAATGTCAGCTGCATGCATCCGGTCACCCACCCCTTGGTTGGTTTTGGGGGTGGGATGGTCTACCCAGCCGGAAGAATTGACTTGCCCATCCGGCTGGGAGAAAAAGGCCAGGGACGACATATTGTCGTCAGATTCTTAGTCGTTAAGGAGTTGACCGCCTACAATATCATCCTTGGTAGGCCAACCTTCAACGAAGCCAAGGCGGTAATCATCCCGTCTCTCATGCTCATCAAGTATGAGCGGGATGATGGCTCTGTTGGTTCCCTGAACGGGGATCAGAAGACGGCTCCGGAGTGCTACCTCTCAGCCGTTAAAGACAGTGTGGCCTCAGACGGCCAAGAAAAGGAACCAATAGACCTTGACAATGTCAAGGATGCCAATCCTGCCCCACCAGCCGTTGGTAAGAAAAGAAAAGCGCCTCAGCTGGTGGAGGTGAAAAAAGAGAAAAAATAGCAATCACTGACCGGGGAACGATCAGACGAGCTCCGTCCCCAACCGGCTGGTGAAAACATTGATCTCGCTCTGGATGACAGCCGTCCAGAGCGTACTGTGAAGGTTGGGACGGTTGCTTATGCTACTCTGGGTGCAAGCTTGCACCTTCTGCTGAAAGAATTCAAAGACATCTTTGCCTTTGAAGTGGAAGAGATGCCAGGCGTCAGCCCGGATCTCGCTGTCCACAAACTCGCCGTGGATCCTAAAAGAAGCCCATCCGGCAAAAGAAAAGAAACCATGGCGAGAAAGAAGTCAGGCGGCAGCTGCCGAAGTCAAAAAGCTGCTAGACACCAGGTTCATTCGGCCTTGTAATTTCCCCGACTAGGTGGCCAATGTGGTCCTTGTTAAGAAACCGAATGGGACCTGGCGCATGTGTGTTGATTACACAGACCTCAACAAGGCATGTCCAAAGGACAGTTACCCGCTTCCAAAGATCGACGGTCTGGTCGATTCAACAGCCGGTCACGCCTTGATGAGCTTCATGGATGCCTACTCCGGCTTCCATCAGATACCCCTCTGGAAGAAAGATCAAGAGAAGACGGCCTTCGTCACTGATTTGGGGTTATTCTGTTATATTGTGATGCCGTTTGGCTTGAAGAATGCGCCTGCCACCTTCCAACGGATGATTAATACGGTCTTCATTAATCAAATTGGGAGGAATGTGGAGGCGTACATCGATGACATGATAGTCAAATCCAAGCAACAGACGGATCATCTTGCTAATCTCCGAGAAACATTCACCACCCTCAGGCAGCATAAGGTCATGTTAAACCCCAAGAAATGCGTCTTTGGTGTTGAGTCTGGGAAGTTTCTCGGATTCCTGATTGATCAAAGGGGGATAGAGGCTAACCCCGAAAAGATACAGGCGGTAATTGACGTGAGGTCACCCCGTTCTGTCAAGGAAGTTCAGAGACTAACAAGTTGCCTGGCCGCCTTGGGAAGGTTCCTCACCCGGTCAGGTGACAAATGCCTTTACTTCTTCCAAGCAATCAGGAAGAAGACCACGTTTGAATGGGGAGACGATGCTGAGACGGCATTCCGGAAGCTAAAAGAGCACTTGCATTCTCTGCCTAGGCTGGTCAGTCCTCTACCTAGGGAGACGTTGTACATGTATTTGGCCGTCTCAGATCATGCTCTCAGTGCCGTTCTCCTTGCTGAGCGAGACGGCGTTTAGCTCCCGGTTTACTTCATTAGCCATGTTCTAAAAATGTTGAACTCCGGTACCCCATGGTTGAAAATTTTGGTCTTGCTTTGTACATGGCATTCAAAAAATTGAAGCCTTACTTTCTGGCTCATCCGGTGGTGATTTACACCGACCAGCCACTCAAGCAGCCAATGTCTACCTTAAAGTCAGCCGGCAGAATGTTGAAATGGGCTATTGAAATGCAAAGTCTTGAAATCACTTACGAACCAAGGAAGGCAGTGAAAGGTCAAGCGTTTGCCGACTTCATTGTTGAAATGACCCGTCCGGTGGCTCCGGATAATCTTGATCAGGTTTGGAAAGTGTATGTAGACGGGGGCTCTACAAAGAACGACTGTGGTGTAGGCGTAATTTATGAGTCTCCTGAGGGGGACAGATATGAGTATGCACTACGGTTCAAGTTTCAGGCCTCAAACAATGAGGCGGAATATGAAGCCCTGCTAGCCGGAATCTGCATGTGTAAGGCGGCAGGGGCAACAAAAACTGACGCCTACTCTGATTCACAGTTGGTCGTTAGCCAGTATGAGGGAAAATTTGAGGCAACTCACCCGGCTATGATCAAATATCTTCAGGCGGTCAAAGAGGAGGGTGGGTCACTCGAAGAGTTTCATCTGAATCAAGTACCCAGGTCTGATAACAACCAGGCGGATGCACTGTCAAAACTTGCATCCTCCGCCTGCCATGATACGCCTCGGTCAGTCTTTTGGGAAGTTCTTGAAAAAAGAAGCATCTATGAAGATCCCATTGGAGTCCTTGACCGAAGCTCTACCTGGATGGATGGCATCCGGGCATACCTCTCAGACGGTACACTTCCTGATTCGCCACAGGAGGCAGTCGTTCTGAAGAAGCGAGCCACAAGCTTTGAGTTGAGAAATGGAGAACTCTTCAAGGCGGGGTTTCTTAAGCCTCTTTTGAAGTGTGTAACCCCAGAAAAGGGGAAAGAAGTTCTTGAAGACTTGCACTCGGGATTCTACGCCTCCCATATAGGCGGCAGATCCCTAGCCGTCAGAGCCAGACGACATTACTTTTGGCCCACTCTAGAGGCAGACGCCAAGGAGTTGGTGAAGAAATGTGACAAGTGCCAGAAATTTGGCAAACTTATTCACCGTCCGGCTACTGATCTGACGGCCATCCACAGCCCAATTCCGTTTGCAAAATGGGGCATGGACATCTTAGGTCCTTACACGCCTGCACCAGGCGGAAAGCGCTACATCTTGGTGGCTGTGGATTACTTTACCAAATGGGTAGAGGCTGAGGCGGTAAAAAATATCAAGACATCAGACGTCATCTCTTTCATCTGGAAGAATGTCATCACCCGGTATGGGGTTCCTATGTCCATGGTGTTTGATAATGGTCCTCAGTTTGAGACGCCTCAGCTAAAAACTTGGTTGGGAGATCAAGGGATCTCAAGTTATTTTGCATCAGTCGGCCGTCCCCAAGCAAACGGCCAAGTTGAAGCCTTCAACAAATTGATCTCAGACGGCATTAAGAAGAAAATTGAAAGAGCCGGTGGCTTATGGGATGAGGAATTAATCCATGTCCTATGGGCCATCCGGACAACAGCAAAGGGGGCAACCGGTGAAACCCCATTTCTCATGGTTTACGGTGCTGAAGCCGTCTTTCCCATTGAACACTATGAGCCGACTCTTATAGTCATGCTTTATGATGAAGAGGCAAACTGGGAGGCAATGCGCCTGGCATTGGACTCACTCCCAGAACGCAGGGGCAATGCCGCCTTGCGTCATGAGATTTACCGTCTGAGAATGACAAGAGCCTACAACAAGAAAGTACACAGGCGTCCTTTGAAAGTGGACGACCTAGTGTTACGGAAAATGGAGGCAACCGGTAGGGCCAATGAGCTTGGAAAGCTAACTCCAAATTGGGAAGGCCCCTACCGGATTTATGAAGAAGTAAGAGACGGCACCTACCGCTTGGAAACTCCAGACGGCAGGCGCCTGCCTAGAACTTGGAATGTAGAAAATTTTTGAAAAAGTACTACTTCTGAGATTTGTAATGTTTGTAAACAAGAAATTGCCTTTTGTTTTCACTTGTTTATTTTTCTGAGTTTGTCACTTGAAAATTGAATTAACGTCTGATTGACGAGAGGCCAATGGCCAGATAATTAAGCTAAGCACAAAACCGCTTAGTGGCTATACAGCCGGTCTCAAACAAGACCAGAAGGCCAATGGCCGGATGGCTGCTCTTTCCCATAAATTCGTCTATCCCAACATGGACAAAGGCGTCCGGCGACACCCCTCCGGGTGCAATCGTCGCAGAGAGATGCCAACCTACTTACTCTACGTACCAATTCAGGCGGCCACAATTGGACGGCTGAATCAGCCATCCATAGTCGTTTGACCTGAACCGTCTAAGGAACGACCAAGTTTCGGAACCCGGATGTCCAATGACATCAGTCGGCGACCGACTGAAGTTCTTACTTAGAGTTTTTTCGTTTTAAATTGCATACATCCTCGTTTGGGGCAAAAGAGTTGTGCAATGGCTATACAATCTCTACCTAGACGGTCAACACCGTCTAGCTAGTGACTGGAACGCCTGTTAATGTACGGCTGTGTACTTGGTTTGGGGCAATCACTACTGTGATTGATTGACTTACAAACGTATCATGCTCTTTGCAGCATCAGACGTTCCCAAGTCAATCAACCAACTCCACTTGAAACCAACCACACAGCCGTCCAGGGGCAAGGACAGCCGTATACTTTTGATAAGTTAGGAAGAGATCGCCGCATGCTTTTGATAAGATAGGCAAATATTGAAAAATGCAAAAAATTGAAATGAAATTGAAGTGCAAACACAAGCGCAAAGTAATAAAAACCGACTCAGTCAGTGCATTCGTTGAATTTCCACCCAGCCAAACGGCTGTGATGGATTAAATGTTAACCGGACCCCGTCCGGGTAAAGGAAATTGTTTGACAACACGGCCCTATAGCCGGTAAAGATACAAATATACTCGGCACACAGGCCGGAAAAGCAAATGATGGCATACTGCCGCAGATAAAAAAAAGAAAGAAATTGGCACACAGCCGCTGAAATCATTGCCCCGCAGACGGTCCCTCCTGGCCCTTCTCCCCTTCTTCTTCAGTCTCGGGGGCTTCAGGCTCGGGGTGCTCATTGTTGGCTCAGGCGAGGAAAGACTCAGGCTCTGGCTCACCCTTCTCTCTCAGGTATATCACCTCTTCAGCATATTTGTAAGCCAGAGCCCAAACGTCATAATCCTTGTTTGGATACAAGGCAGCCCAGGCGATCTTCATCATGGCCTCGCTGTCGGCGGCCATCTCAGCTACCAGGCGGTTTTGATCCGCCTGCAGAGTCGCTCAGAAATTATCCTGAGCTTTGGCCGCCTCCTTCTCCAGCTTGGCAACTTTCCCCTTCAGATCAGTGTTCTCTTTCGAGACACCCTGAAGCTTCTCCAGATCCTCCTGAGCCTTCTTGAGGTCCTCCCTAGCTTTACGAGGTCCTCCTCCGCCTGTTTCTAGGCCGTCTCAGCATCCGTCGCCTTCTGCTTGGCCGCCCGCAAGTCCGCCTCCAGTTCCTGGATCTTGGCCGCCTGTGTCATTTGGGTTGCTTTAGTTTCAAGATCGTCAATGTTACACGAGTATAAAGCAACATTATTGGAGTCTGAGGCGGACTGCTTGGCCCGTCTTACCTCATCCCGCTTGCGGGTGTAAGGACGCTTGAGCCCATCTACCCGCAGAAGAGCCTGCAAAAGCAAAACAAGGTTAGCACTGCAGGAGGAGAAAAACTTGGAGAAAATTATTGAAAATTATTCAAGTGTCTTACCTCAGCCAGGAGGGACAGGATACGTTCAAGATTGAACGTCTCAATCCCCGGGATAGCATCCTTATCCCGTTTGCTGACAGCCTCCAGCATGGCCTTGGCGTGCTTCTGGACGTCTGGCCAGCGGGGTGATTGATCTGCACCACAATCAGCGTCAGAGTGTGAAACTAAAGCAGCACCAATCTGGTTCCGACCGTCTGAGGATGACGTCTGCTGGGAGTGTGATTTCACTCGCAACGGCCATCCCAGCTCAGGCGGGGATTCAAAAGGGTTCTTACCTGCAGAGCCGGCCAGGCGAGAGCCGCTGGCAGGCGTGGTGAACCCCCCGGTTGCAGATAGGGGGTTGGCCAGGTCAAGGCCTAGAGAGCCACTCACCCTCTCCGTCCTTCCCCCTATCCACATTTGAGTCTTCCCGCCTGGGGCGTTGGGAGTTGCGGTGGAGGCAGCCTTTTTTGAGGACTTGCTGGGGTTAGAGGCGGTGGTCTCCTCCCTAGCCCGTTTGAGTTTTTTCTCAACGTCTTGTCCACCTCTCCTCCCTGAGAAAATAAACAAGTTAATGTTAGCAGTCGAAGAAAGTAAACTTTGAAAGCAAACTCAAGAAAAGAGTCAGGCGTTTACCTTGGCCCTGAGCTCTCTTGCCTGGGCTTCCGCCAAGTCTCGGCGGATCTGTGCTGAGGACCGTTTGGGGGTCTTCTCGTCTGGCAACATGTTCAGAGCTTCTTCTGCAAAAACAAAAAGGGAATTGATTAGTACATCATAAAAAACGATTCCGATACAAAAGTACTACAGACGGAAGTGTATTCAGGCGCATACGTCTGGTGAACATGTGTCCTAGCCCGCAGGCGGCTAGGAAGCATTCGTCCCTGAGCCAGGCGCTCTTAAGGATCCAGTTTCTGGGGACTTTTATTGTCTCCCCGGTTGACAATGTGGCGTCTGTGAGGCCGAAGAAGTCAGCCTCAATTATTTTGTCGAAGTCCTCATCCGGGATCCGGGGAAGACAGCATTTCCGACCCAGAAGGTCAGGCTTCTTATTGTATTGACAGAGCTCGTAGTTCTCCCGCCTAGTTGGGGCCGTCAACAGGTAGAACATGTGCTTCCAGCCGTCAAATTTTGAGACCTTATCCAAAGTTCATCATATATTGAGGAAACGTGGTCAAAGTATACCACGCTCTGTACCCGCCTGGGCTGCGGCTAAGATAGTGCATCTTAGCAAAAGCTTCCCAGCCGGGGTGAATTCCTTGGAATTCACAAGCGGCAACATACCCCAGAATGTTTGCCCAAGAATTGGGGGTAAGTTGCCAGACTCCGAGGCCGTAGCCTCTCAAGATTGCCTTCACCGCCTGGTGAAGGGGGAAGCGCAAACCAGCCTTGAACGCCGCCTCGTAACAGCCGAAGTAGCCGTTGGCGTTTCGTTCAGTATCTTCCCAAGAGATGGTGCCGTTTGTAGGAGGCACCCTTATTTTCCACCCGTCTCCCATTGGGTGCACTTTCAAAAAAAATTCAAGACCTCTTTCCATGAGGTCCCTGTCTTTGATGGAGACGTGGATCTTGTAGGGATCGTCCTTCTCGTTCCATTTCTTCCTCTCTTCTTCCTCGCTATCCTCAAGCGGGGGAAGATCATCGCTGCTCTCAAAAGAGGAGACGGTAAATCCACTCCCCGTCTCCTCCCCAGATTGGGAGACAGAAGCTGAGGCGGCCTCCTCACCGCCTTGGTCGCACTCGTCCAAAAACGAGTCTGGAGGAGTTGGGGGGCCACGCGGAGGGGATCTCTCCGGAGCCGTCTAGTGTTCTGAGCCAGACGTCTCCCCCTCGGGCGTTTGGCCGCCTGAGCCTTCGCTCCTATAATTGGGGTCTTGTGATGTCTGCATAGTCCGAGCCATTGTGTCCGGCACAGACACGCAAATGGTCGGAATCCAAGCATGAGGGTGGTCCCAACACCCTGAGACGGCACTACCAGTCCTAGACTCAGCTGTCCCTGGTGAACGGCTGGATTCTAACCTAGGTTGTGCCATGTGTGTTGGTGATGAATCCATTTATTGCAAGAAATATGTACAAGCGGTAAAATGAAAAAGAGCTGAGAGAGTCAGAGACGGTACCTTTAGATTTGAGATCTGAAGGTAGACGGGTCCGCTTGTGTTGATGAGGCTGAGTTTTCTTAGCTTGCGCGTGACTCAGACGGATGACTTATGCTCTCTCTTTCAAGATTCTCTCTAAGTTTTCTCTGAAAATTTTTGTGAAACGTACAAAAATCATGAGGGTAAACGGCTATATAAGGAGGGTAAATTAAGGGGTATTCCTGTAATTTACTCAGATGGTGAACAGTAAAATTTTGGCGGTAAAATTACCACCAATCAGAGAGTGATGCGTGTCACAGATGCCACGTGGCGTGCCACGTCACATCTGTGAGGGGCAAATGTTTAGGGTAATTTTACCCCGCCATGTGGACCAACCAGAGGGCGACACGTGTCAGCCCCAGGATGGTCCAAAGTGGACCTATCCCTGCTTGACACGTGTCATCCCAGATATTTGGGAAAATGACGGCCTTCAGGCCCAAATCCCGAGAAAGCCGCAATGCGGCGCAGCCCACCACTGATTAGGGTTCTGTGACCTAATCAGGGGCATAATTCCCAAGGACCCTATAAATAGGGAGATTCCCCTCTTTTGGAGGGCACGTTTTTCCATTTTATTACAAACTATCCCTTTGATAGAGACAACTGAGCTTGGAATCCGAGCAGATCCCCACCTAAATTTCCACACCTTTTTCTCTCCCTTCAAGTTACTAACTTGATCGTCGGAGGTGGAGCACCTACCAACCGGTGTCTCCGTTTGTTTTGCAGGTACAGGCCGCATCGGACTAGTCTTCGAGCTGTAACACTCCCGAGGGACAAAAACACCCAAAACAGCAGGGATCCCTATTGACGGGCTTATAGAGTAGAAGAAATCTGCGCAATTTGATTATCTACTATTTTGTTATGTGCTATGATCGAATCAATTTGAGCATCTCTACTCTCCATGTGCTTTTGCATATTAGCCAGCATCGCTCTAATTTTTGCCAAAGCAGGGTCGGAAGATGAGGAGGGTTGTTGTGGTTGGTTCTTCTGGCCAGCATTGGGGTGGTAATATTTCTACTGTGGTTGTTGTGGCGCTTGTGATTGTTGTGGAGGTGGTGGATTTTGAACATTGGTGCTCCGGTAAGAAAGATATGGATGATTCCGAAAACCAGGATTGTAAGTGTTGGAGTATGGGTCATTCTGCCTATAAGCTTGAAAGGCGTTGACTTTCTCCACGGAACTCCTGCAATCTTGCTCCCAATTACCTACAATTCCACAGTTTTCACAAAAAGCCTCATTATCATTATTATTAATTGCAGAAACATTAGCTATATTTGCAGTACTAAGATTATCTAATTTTTAACAAATAGAGGTTAATTGAGCTTGTAAAAAGGATACAGAGTCGACACTATGTTTCCCTTTGTTAGCAAAGCCTCTAGGATTCCCATATTGGGAATTGTTGATTGCCATATCTTTGATTACTTGACCTGCATCATCAACATTAAGGTTCATAAACCTCCCACTAGCTGCAGAATCCAATATTGTTCTAGATAAATTTCCAATCCCATTATAAAAGGCTTGGATTAACTGCCACTGTGCCAAATTATGGTGGGGACACTCCCTCTACAAATCTTTAAATCTTTCCCAAGCCTCATACAAAGTTTCATCTGGCTCTTGGGAAAAGTTTTGAATTGCGCTTCTTAGCAAAGCTGTCCTCTCTGTAGGGTAATATTTATTATAGAAATTTAAAACAGGAGTCTCCCAGTTAGTTATACTAAGTGCAGTTCTATTTAATCCATTATACCATAATTTGGCTTTTCCACATAAAGAAAAAGGAAAGAGAATCTCCCTGATTTGGTCCTGTGTGACCCTAGCTTGCCTGATGGTATTACAATATTAACAGTAGTCTGCAATATGAAGATTTGGGTCTGCACCCTTAGCTCCACTAAATTGCTTCCTTTCTATCATCGTGATAAATTGGGGTTTAATCTCGAATTGTACCCCATCAAGAGACGGAGTGGGAGTAAGATGTGGAAAATCTGTAAGCGTCGGCTGCGAATAATCACTGAGCTTCTTAGGTGCCGTCATCTCTGATTCTGAATCTGAAGGTACTTCTGAATCACTAGAATCAGTTGGAGAGTCTCGGCGATTATTGTTATCCCCAGAACCCGCCAGGATTTGCCTGTAAAGATTCTTTTGTCTATGAAAAGAGCGTTCGATCTCAGGATCGAATGGGATATAACCTGATCTTGAACACCTAGGCATACACAAAGAACTAAAAAGCAATTATGAGACTTGCCTCAAAGAACTAACATTCTCTAAGACAAGAAGAAATAACCCAGACTACAGAAAACAATCAGAAATAAAAATAAAACCGTTTCCCTGGCAACGGTGCCAAATTTTGACAGGCTAAAGTCATAATCACCTAATCAAAAATAATTCCTAAATCCTCTAACATGCAGATAGGGAAGAAGGGTCGAACCACAGGGAAACAAGTTAATTTATTCCTAATTAATTAAGAGTAATCTAAATTATCATGTAACTAATTTGTTGTTGTAAAAAGAAACTATACTACGGAGATCAAGTTTAAGGAGAAAATCAATAATAAGGAAGCCTAGGGTTACAGGTTCACCAATAATTAATAATCCGGGATAAAACATAACAACCAATAATTAACATTGCACATATAACATGAATAACAGGCTCTCGCAATTTATTAATCAACATAGACCTAACATGCTCTCGCAATTTACTAGATCTAAGTTCCTATTGAAAATAGCCTTTAATATCAAATTAATATCTGCTCGATTCATCAATTCAATATTGCTATACTTTTATAATCAAATCACATCTACTCGATTCATAATCTAATCGTAAAGAATTAAAACAATTCAATAAGAAATTATCAAGCAATGTCAATAATCAACGATAATAAATTAACCCTTCATATTAATTATGGATTCCCCAAAACCCTAGAATTAAACTACTCACACATAATTAAATCTAAACTAATCAGAGTAATTAAAGAAAACATGATGAAATAAAGAAATAGAAATACTGAAATTAATGGAGAAGAAATCGTTACCAAATTAACGTCAAACAAAGAGTTGAATCAAAAACAAGAGTGAAGTTGTAGAGAGAAATTAACTAAGTAGAGAGAGAAAGTCTAAGAGAAGAGGTACTAAACAAAAGCATAAAAATTGTAGTTATACAATAACCCAAAATTATTCCTAATTAGAACTAAGGAATCGCTAAAAATAGCTCCCCAGAACGCCCGATCGGGCGAAGGCCGCCCGATCGGTCCCGCCTTTTTCTTCGCCCACTCGTTCTGGGCATCCGCCCGATCGGGCTAAAGCTCGCCCGATCGGGCCCGGCTATATGCTGGACTTGGATAAGGCTTCATTCTTGGCCCAATTCGAATCTCCACTTCGGGTCTTGAATACTCGGTGTCCAAATGCAATCGGTCATGCCTTCAAATGCTCGTAGTTGTACCGCAATAATCCCAGGAAAAAGCTCCAAAGATGCAATTCCCCCTACAAAACTCAACCAAAACTACGAAAATACTAGAAAACACCAATTATTAATAAAAGTGGCTCTAAAGAGCCAAAAACACTACTAATTACGACCAAGGGACGGGGGTAAAACATTATACAAAATAGACATATCAAATCCCTTATACCCTACTTGCCATAATTCTTCCCACATTCTCTTGCCATAGTTTTTTGGGGTATTGAATTTTCACAGAAGATTGTTCCTCTTGAAAAATCCTTGAGGTTAGGCTCAAGAATCACCCAATTCGAAGTTATATCGAAGGAGTTACAGCCTCTGCAAGTTCTGCCTATTCTTTCCAACGAAAATCCAATTCTTCTCTTTTCCTTGGTTCCTTATCTTTTCTTCTTCTCTTTTTTTATTCAATTATTATTATTATTATTATGGGGGATTGATAAAAATTATTATGAGTAGTTTTAATTATATAAAATTAGATTTTTAATGATGTTTATGAAAATTAATTTAAAAGGTTCATGTACATATAGTTGGGGGTTTTTAATTTAATTATTGTGATTATTTGTTAACCTTATATTGATTAAGGTTATATTTATTTGTAGGATGTGTTTGATCAAGATTCTTGAGGTTCTTTGTGTGTGATTTTGCTAAGCAAGGATCAAGGTACGTTAAGTGGCTAGATACCTTGGAAGTGATTGGTTTGAATAAGCATGTTTGAATGATTTTATGATGATTGAATTGAATTGAATTATGATTTATGAAATAAAAGCATGTTTAAATAAATTGGTTTTGATAAATAAATTGGAGTATTGATTTTATATCATGTTTTAAATAATTAAAAATATTATTCATGTTTAAAAGGGTTTGATTTTGAAAGCATGTGGATTTAAATAAAAAAGGAGTTTGAATTATTATTATTAAAGGTTGGAATTATTGGATTTAAAGAGGATTATTATTTATGCTTTACAAGCATGTTGGTAATCCCACTATGCGGATTTGGTTTATTGATAAGGCCTTGGACTTTGTATGACCGGATCTTTCCTCAAGAATAGCCTTGTAATATAAGGAGACTAGCTTGAGGGGTGTGCACACTTGGGTGAGGAATTGGATTAAAAGGAATTGGTTTTAAAGAGGAATTGGTTTATTGAATTGACTATTGATATTGATTATTAAAATTGGTTTTGGAATTTTGAGTCGGAATTATTGGTTAAATTATTGGAAAGTATTGAATTGATTTCAAAAGCATGTTTGCTAATAAATTGAGTTTAATTATCTTGCACTTATCGTACTTAGCATATTTTGCTAATCCGTATTTAATTGTTGATGTAGGAATATGCTAGGCTTTGAATAATTAATCCCAAATAGTATCATAATAGGTATTGATTGGAATTTGTTATATGGTTGATGTTGGTGATTGAATTATGAATCGTGGATTAATTATTTGTGATGGTTTGGTGATTGGAAATAATTATATTGGCATGTTAAATATGAATCACTTTTATTATTGACATGATTGGAAGCACTTTTAATTAAACTATATGTTTAATTTGGTTTTGTAACACCCCAATAATTCTCTGTTTAAACTTGTGAGGACCCTGAACAATATTTAAGAGAATTACTGGTGTGCTACCGCCACGTGTTTAAACGTTAAGGCTATTTCAGAAATTAGCAACGGAAAAACTAAAACAGTTTTAAATAAGTTTCAAAACCAAAAATCAACCAAATTAAATCTTACACTTGGAACCATTAAGGCCCTTATTCAAAACTTGAATCAATAGAGGTAGTATGAAAGAAAATTGAGTTTAGATAACTTCAAAAGTAAATAATAATAATAAAAATAAGAAAAGCAACCAACACTCCACTTGAGATCCCACCGCCTAGATACGGATGCTGCATGTGTAAGAACCTGTGGTTAATTTGCTCCCCAATATTACAAGTGTAAAAATTGGATCGTCACAGGGTCATTGAAAAGTGAAGGTCATGACCAAAGAAAGACACACAAAGCACGCAATCAGCAAAGCTGAGTACATACAAGCTGCGAAACATAATAAGAAAACCCTAGCATGCTACTAACAATCAATCATCACACATCATTAATTTGTAGACTCGACACATGACTCAACTATCAATGTACTAAGACTTCACTAGTTAAAAGTAGTTAACTCATCATTGTTATTCATTGGATTAAGCAATAGACAAGGTTGTCCAACCCATGCTCCATTTGGAACATCAATAAAAGAAAACCCCATGCCTCCTTTCGGAAACATCAATAAAACATCCAACGACCACGGGCACGACTCCGTGACCGTAGCTAGTATGAGATCTCATCTAACTCCTAGTTTTGAAAATTGTAGATCAGACGGCCTCAAGAAAAGTGCACGGTTAATACCCCGTGTACCCCAACCCCTGATTGTCATTACTCCAGATGTGCACAAATCCAAAGTTTTGTTGCTCATCCATCTTGCACTTTACGTGATTTACAAGTTTAGACTTGGTGATGACTCATTTGCAGAGCAATACAATCAATCCAATATCAATTCAATCAAGTAAAGCAAACTTTCAATTTCAATTCTTGATTTATTAATGACAAGCAACATTTATTATTTATTCCTTTAACTACCTCGGTGTATAAACACCTTGAGTGCATACGGCACCCCACAACTTTAACCTCGTCTTATAAGACTTAACTTCCTCCTTTACTCATTCTATTTCAATAATCATGAATGAGTAATAAATGAATCATTTCACCAATCACATACCTTTGCCTCTAAGCGCACCTTACATAATTAGAGCATAAACAGTACTTGCAATATAGAATAGTGCACAACATACGGAAATCACAATGTATAACCAAATAATTTATCCCAATCTTCTCTATACATGATACTAAGTTCTCGATCCGTCCTTAAACATGCATCTAAAAGCAAGGTTTCGTAACTCGTACGTACCTTGAGTAAACGAATTGGTATGCCACTTTACTCACTAGAAATCACCTTCTATAAACTTTTCTCCTAAACCAAACAACGAGAATTAAATTAATACCCAAGCAAATAAATTTACAGCAATACTAAACTATTTTAAAACCTCTTAAACTATCAAAACAAAGCTTTTAAATTGTTCCCATTAGTCAATAATAATAATATAACATCCCAACTATAAGTTTATATGTCAAAATTATGAAAATATAGTGTATAACATGAAATTCCAGCAGCTTTAAAGTAGGTAAATAAATCTGAAAATTTAGTTTAAGTATATAAAATAACCCCATAAGCATCATTACTTGAAATTATTGTTATATAGCAAGTTAGTGTGTTTAAAACCCAAAAATATATCAATTCAATGTAATTAGAGGCTTCAAAATAAAAAATATGAAATCTGAAAATTTATACTTGAGGCTGTAATTTAAAGTTCAAAGCTTTTTAATCATAAAATACCCACAATAATTATTTTATAGGCTTAGAAGCATAAAAACATGAAATTAACATATCTTGCTCATAAAAATCAAAACTTTAATAATCTGAAAATTTATATATAATCAAAATAATCATACTTTGATGTAATTTAAACATAGTATAATTAGATAACTTGATTAGCACGTTTTCAAGCCCTAAGACATGAAAAATCAATGTTTAATACCCTAAATTATACAACATATATAATCTGAAATTTTGTATAATAAATTAAACATGTCAAAACTCATAAATTTATAATCTTTTATTATCCAAACATATTATCAAACCATAACAATATAATTTAGAACAAAATTTTAATTAAAGGTTGAAACTTTAAACAATTTAATTAAGATAATAAAGCAATAAAAAGAAATAAAGGAAGAAAGGGAGGAAAGGGCGAACGGCAGCAGCAGGGGCGGCTGGACGGCGGTGGCCTGGTGGCGCGGTGGTGGTTAGTGGTGAGCAGGGAGGGCGTCGGGTTGGCTGGCAGCAAGCAGGAACTCTTTTTTTTTTTTTTTTTTTTTTTTTTTTTTTGTACGTGAAAGAGGAGAAGAGAAGTGAGGGGAAAAAAGGTGGGTTAAAGGGTTTATGTTTTTGTAAAAGTATGGGCTTAACTTTCCTAATCTTATTAGGAGTAGGAACTTGTAATTTAGGCTTGAATAGGCATTAAGTGTTTGGGCTAGTAACTTAAAAAGGGATTTTGATTTCAACCAAAAACTTAATAGTTTTAGTTTAATAATAATGAAAATCTTATTACTTTACATCAAAATAATTCATACTTATAAAATCAAAATAAAAATATTTATATAAATAATAAATAAATATATTAAAAATATGGGGGATTACAGGTTTGGAATATTAAAAGGGAATTTTATTATGGTTCATATAATTTTTATTGATGCTTAGCTTTAAGCATGAGATTTGAGCTCTCAAGTGTCTTAGTACACAAGAATAAATTATATTGTGGTGCATATGTCCACTTAAGGTGTTTCTAACACCAAGGATAGGATTTGCGGCGCATTATGCGTTTAAGGTGTATTTGACACCTAGGTAGATTAAAAAGGATTCAACATTAAAAGTTATGTGGTCACTAATTATTCAAGAATTAATTTGATATGATTGATTGCTTGTATAATTATAATGTTTGATCATGTTATGATTTGAGAGTCATCACCAAGTTGAATAATACGTAAAACAACGTAAAGTGAAAGAGATTACGCACCAAAACTCTTGGAACGTATATACCTCGAGTATGAACATATATGGGGGGAGTTGTGGGGTTTTATATTTAACCATAACTTCTACTGAGAGTACAAGACGCTGTATTTTCCTTTTCATTATTATTATGCACAGGACGTCCGTCACTTCATCTGACATTTGCCTACCCGGTTAGCTTCCGGTGTAGTTTACCTAAATCTATTTGGGGCAGGGATTTGGTTGAAAACCTGTTCGATGCGTAATCGAATTTAAATAGACATTTGTATTTTTCAATTTAAATGTTGAGTGTCTTGAATGCTTGTTACGGGTGCAACAAGGTAAGTTGTGTGATTGATAGGATGAAATCATGTTAGTGTGTTTCGTTACGCTTATGTAGTACGCAGCTTTGCTGATTGTGTGTTTGTATGTTTGTTTGGCCTTGTCTTTACCTTGGCCCTACGACGACCCATTTCTAATGGCGAGTAGTGGGACAAGTAAAGTGAAGCTCTTTTCAGGTGATGAAGCATATTCATGATGGGCATGAGTGAAGAGCGAATCATGTTTAGTTTTCATAAGAATAAGTTTATTATTATTATTATTATTATTATTATTATTATTATTATTATTATTATTATTATTATGATTGCAACTAACGCAAAGGTTTTGGTATTACTCGGTTTTAATAAGGGTCTATAATGGTTCCAAGTTGTGGGTTGACTTTGTTTGACTATGTTTGGTTTCGTTTGACATTGGTTTTACTTTACTTTCGTTGGGTTTTGACTTGAAAGTTGACTAGCTTTAAATGGTTTTTAAATATAGTCTTCCGCTGTGTGTCTTCGATATTTGCCTTAGTTGTTTTCACGGTGGCGGTAATGTTAGATTTTCCTAATTCGTATTTTTATAAAGAGTAAAACAGGTATTTTAAAGGGAAAGAATTTCTAGGGTGTTACATTCTCAATGTATGGTTATCCTTGAGGAGATCCCAATGGATCTATGGATCGTTTTATTGGAGAATTTGAATGGTGTAACTATTGCGAGGAAGGTTCTGGCTCTAGCAACTTAAAGACTAGTAGTCTTCACTAGTTCATTTTGTTTTGTTTATGTTTTCTAGCCTTTTATTTTATCATTGCCTGTTTTTGTTTTAATTTGTTGTGTGTTTCTTAGTTTTGAGGTTTCTCCTCTCTTTTACACCAAAAAAATGTTATTATAAGCCTGATATACATGAAAGTTTTTGCAATATTATGTATCATTTAATTGTTTTTAAAGTATTTTATCAAATGAGACTAAATCCAATTCATGTAGGGAAGTCTCATTTTCTTCGCAATCCTTGATAAAATTCTTGACAAAAAGTAACATGTATTGACAATAATTGTATCACTTTTTTTTTCTTCAAAAATAAAATAAAATTGGAATTTATCTTATCGTAATCTTCTATTACATACTTCGTTATTCTAAAATATTTTTCCTGAACATTTATAATAAATGAATTGATGTTGAGATTTTGTTAGATTTTTAATGTATTATACGTATCCATTAATAAAATAACAATGTTATCCTAAATAGATAAAACAAAAAACTTGAATGTCTTCGTTAAGTGCAATTACTAGATATATTATTGGATCAAATTATGGAGATAATTAATTCATTCTCTTTGGTCGTCATTATCTATTGTTAGACATGATCAATAATCTTTGGTTTAGTCAAATAATTCAAAACCAAATAAAATAGATCCTACAAGGTCACACTTTGTGATGATGGATTGAACAAAAGAAAAAGTCCCATTAGTGGGCCCTTCTAAGGGGCCATATGGAGTATAGAGGGAGGTTTTGGGCTTGATATTGGACTCTACTTATATATATGTCATATATAATTAGAGTAGCCTAGGTTAATTAGTTAGTTGATTCACCAAGCAATAAAAAACCCTAACCCTAATCTTTCTCTCTCTCACCCCTCCATGTGTTTGACGTGTGTATGGTGTTCGTAGTTGGTGGTTTCTCATTCCATCTTCTCCATAGAAGGTGGTTCGAAGGTTGTTCGTGCTCGACTATCTAGAAGTAGTGGAGGTTCAATCCTAACTCGTTGACTGAGTAAAGGAGCACCATCTAGGACTCTTATTCTCCCTTCATCGCAATCAATCATTCGTGGAAATCACATGTCAAAGGTATGAATTACGTGATTTTTTAATTTAAGTGTTATGCTTGTAGAACCTAATTAGTTGCGGATGAATATGATTCGTGAAATTCCATGTGATTCTTTAATTTATGTGTTATGCTTGTAGATCCTGATTAGTTGTGAATGAATATAATTTGTGAAATTTATGTAATATAGTACTTAATTCCCAATCAGACTAACATAAAGTTGTTTAATATATTTGTGTTACCAAGTGAATTAATTAAGATTGATAAAAATTATCTTTAGCGAAAAGATTATCTTGTAATATGTAATTACTGATTGATAAAAATTATGTTATGCGAAAAGAATATCTTAAAATGTCTAATCACTTTTTTTTTATAAGATATAAAGTATATTACCACAATCATCTCAAATTAGTAATATATTTACGCTGATCATTTAAAAATAACGAAATACTTTGTAATATTTAGATTTCATTAGATATTAAATTTATATAGAATAAAAAAAATTAGATAAATCTTTTAACTTTTTTTGACACAAGATAAATCTTTTAACTTTTTTTGACACATAAAGTTGTTTAATATAGTACTTTTCTTTCCTTTTTTTTATATTATTATTATTATTATTATGGAAGCAACATATGACATTTGATATTGTAGGAGTTTCTGTTATAGTATAGTCCTACATTGTCAAATTTCCCGAAAAAAATGTTGTAATTAAATACCTTATAAAACATAAATTAATGTAGTAAGTTACTACCTTTACTTGATCTCCATCTGTAACCTAGTTCTTTAACATTGATCGTATCACGTGTGCCTTTCATGTTACATTTAATAACCCATTTCCCACATTTTCTCCTATTTTGGAGCATAAACTTTCTTCTTATTCTTTTTTTTTCCTTTCTTTCTTCTTCCCCTATTTCAACAACTCCTCTGACCTCTCCCCCATATTAAAAAGTCCATTCATGAAATTCTCATTATTTCCTCTCCGATCACATCCACCAAATCACTCGTCATTTGAACAACTCTTCAACAACCTTGAATTCCGTTGAGCATCTCGCTCGATGGCAATTCTCCTTGTTGAGATGCTAATCTACTTTGAGCCTACTTTTTTTAAACCAGGTTGGAAAGAGAAGCTCTTGGACCTCCTTAACAATTGTAAAGAGTTTTTTTTTTTTTTTTTTTTTTTTTTTTTTTTTTTTAAGAAAGAGTTGGTTGTTCCTTTAATTAACTCTGTGATTTTTCCCATTACCATTTTTACAAAAAATCATTTATTCATTTCTAACAAATCTCACTTACATAATAGTTTACACGTAACAAATCAATTCGAGAGTGAGGGAAAACTCAAGTGTCTAGAGCTCCCTCCCAATTTTAAGACATCTTGGGATCATCCGCCCTTGTGGCTCCCTAAATTTCGAGTTGTTCAAATGGTTCCAAATAAAAAAAATCGAGGGAAGTCATACTATTAATCTGTGTTCCGTATTTACAAAGTAGATTAACATGGAGTATTATTATTGGAAAAAAAAAATAAAAAAAATAAAAAATAGATGTAACTGTTTACATTATATGCGTGTCATTAATCTTCCTCTTTCTCTTAAGTTTTCACTTTGTTTCCCTCAATGGAAGTTTTCACTTTAACGCTGCACCCCTGTGTATTTTTCTCTCTCTCCTCCATTGAAGCGCACTTTGAATTCTCCATTGAAGCGCACTTCTGAGCTTTTTCTCCATTGAAGAAGCTTTTAAGGTAAATTTTTCTTTCTATTTTTGGAATCGTCCATTATTAATTTCACAATCTAGGGTTTAGATTCATGCAATTGCTACGAATTATTGGTTGTGTAATTACTGAAGTTTGATAAATTGTAATCATCGATTTTGTTGCTAGTGTAATTCTATGTGTAATTTACGTTGATTTTCATAAGTGTGAAGAAATTTATGCGATCTTTTGAGCCTAATTTGATGATTGAGTCGAATTTGGTTGCTGTTGTGTTGCAGGATTTTGTTTATAACCTTTAATAATGTTAGGGCAGAACAATGAAAATGTTGCTTCTCTCCCTGGGTCCAGGGCGGCCGCCCCGGCTCAGGGACGGGCCTCGAGTAGTGGTAAAAGTGATTCACAAGCCTCAGTCTCAGGTTCAGATGCTTCTGCGCTGAGGAGGTCAACTAGGGGTCAGAATAATTCGAGTCCGGTTAGTCTGAGGAAGTCTCAGAGACTACAAAGGCAGTCGCCACCTGCCACCCCACCCTCTTCTAAGAAGAAGAAAGCTGGGAATCCGAGCCCATTGCGAAGGTCGGTGAGGGAGAATAAGTCTCACTCTTTAAGCTCCAAGGAGATGGGGGAGAAGGGTTCACCGTCTTCTAAAGGTTCGAAGAAGCAGATTAAGGGTTCAACTGTGTTAGACTCTTCAAACGAGAAGAATCAGAACCAAGATAAGACTTTAAAGCAGATTGCACAGGAAGTTAAAGATAGGGGTAAGCAGAGTTGCAGTTCTGAAGTTGGTAATAAGAGGAAAAAGAGGCTAGATGCTCGGCGTTACAGAGACATGTTTAAGCCCCTGAAGAAGAGCAAAGTATCAGGTGAGCTATTAATTACTCTTGGTCTCCTCATTTACAACTTTTTTTTTCTTTCCGTTTTAATTTTCTATGTACTGTATTTCACAAGTCTGTTGTATTGTTGTTGAGCTTGTTATGCTATATTTGCTATTACTTAAATGCTGTTGCATGATCCTTTTGTAAAATCCTGCAGATTCAGAATCTGATAAAAAGAGCAGGCCGGAAAATTGTGATGACAGTGGAGGTAGCGGTCATGAGAAAATCGAAGAAGAGGATCAAGAGCGTAGTGATGGAGAAGAAATGAATGGAGATTGTGCAAAGGACATAGATGATGATGCTGGAGATTCTAATTCTTGTGAAATCGAAGATGGAGTAATTCTGCTGGCGTCTAGGGGTCATGATGTTGGCTCTCCATCCTCTCCTAGGATCGAGGCTGTGCAAAAATCCGACAAATCTAAAGAAGGTCCAGTGAATGGCTCTGCAATGGAAAATCTTTCCAACCAGGAAATGCAGTTGACTCTTGACAAGCTATCTGACGATGGTGATGGATCTGGATGTAGTGAGAGAGGGATAAGTCAAGGGGCTTCTGCTGTTAGAAGTGAAGGTACAAGCAAATGTGCCATGGATGTTGCTTCCTCAGTATCATCTTCATGCAATTTAAGCATTTTTGCCGAGGACTGTGCCAAATGCTTAAGAAAGCGAAGGTAATGATTTTTTCATTTCGTAGTTGGTGTAAGTCATTAATCCTCACTAAAACTTGGGGAACGCATATTGAACCAAACATATGTTCAACAGTTACCATGTCTTGCTTCCAGTTAATTGTTGTAATCATTATTATATTGTAAATGCTCAGAAAAAATAACCTAATAACGGATTTGAATCAAATTTTTCGTTTGGTGGATTGAATAACTTGATGTACAAATGGCAAGAAGTTGAAAGTTTGCTTGTTGACACCACTTTAAATCCTCTGAGTTCTTGTCTTTGTTCTTTGCAAAGGGTGGTCATTATCAAAACAAATTCTTTGGTTAGATAGCTTCCTCTTGTTTTTTTGAAGGAAATATAGCTTCCCATTCTTTTTTTTTTGAAGAAAAGATAGCTTCCCATTCTAATTGATATAAAAAAATATTATCTTTTCCATTTTCTTATTATCTGTTGTTGTTCATGCATAGTGGGTTCGACTTCGTTTAATTTCGTATTTCTTTTTCTACTCCCTCTCTCTTCATCATCTATATATTGCCGCGAGATTTAGACATAAAGATCTCTTTTTTTTTCTTTCTACACTTCAAACTTATGATTCTGTTTGGCTTGCTTTGTTTTAGTGTTTTTGAAGGTAAACTTTTGTTTAGAGTGTATGTGGTATGTGATTTGATTTGTGGTATGGGAACAATGTTGTGGTATTCTACCCGTGTGAGTCAGTGAGTGTTTGTCTAGGCTACAACCCACTAAGTAGTTGTTCTCTTTTTTTGAAAGCAAGTAATTGTTCTCTTTGCATAAAAAGTAAATTTTCCATGTGTCTCTCTCTATGCAACTCTACTTGCCATGCAATAAGCTCTTGCAGATGAAGGTGGACTTGGATAATTTAAGTAGTCAAAACTCCTATGTGTTAATAGTTGTCTAGAACCTATTGAATAAGAATGCAACCCTTGGCCACCTGGTGCACGATTTTGGGCACCGTCAAGCTTAAGTTGCTCAAAGTACATAGATCTGTGTTCAGAAATTTCAAAATATGCTTTAGACTCCTATCAAAACAGAAATTTTCCCTCACATGTTAGCGCTCCCATTCTTTTGTCAATCTGTGGACCTGTCATTCGTAGTTTGTTTAAATTTATTACAACATCTGTACAGACTACTGACTGTTCTCTTTCTAGCAACCTATAAAATAAAATTCTTTTTGTTGCAGGCTGGACTATGATTCTCCGGAGGAAGAGCTTTGCTGCTGTCTTTTAAACACTATAAATGACATCGATAATTCTAAGGTTGGTTTTTATCTTTTACTATATTTTTAGTTTATGTGCTGTTGGCTTTTTTGATTTGCTTTTTCCACCCCTGTGGCTGTGGCTCTTCTTCAAGAAGTATTATGTACAATTTACCAACATTTAATACTTTGTATATATTATATGAGGTTCAATTAAGGTATCTTCACTGAAATCATTTTGATTGGCCATCAATGCTACTTCCACTCTACATTTTCTCCTCCATAATTGTGTCTTGATGTTGGGATTTTTGACAAGTGTATGGTTATATGATACTTTAATGAAAAATCAGATACTTTAATAATTATCTTATACCACACGTCCACACAACTATAGTGAAAAATGTAAAAATAGATGGAAAATAATGGTTAAAAATATGGGTTTGGTTGCGATTTTGGGAATGGTGACATTGTCTCGGTAATTGAATTATTGAGTTGATTGATTCTTGTTGTGGTTGTTGTGAAGCGAATTTTATTTCAAAAGCCATAATAGTTGTTGAGTAGACTATTAGGGGCTTCAAGCCATTATTGGGAGACATGGGAAGTCTTTAATGTCTCTCTGAATAGCAAGCAACTTTTGAGTGAAACTCAAGATGTAACATTCGACGTGGGGTTGGTTTGGGGTTGGAATGTTTGATTCGGACAATGTCATGGGTTTATGTAGAACATAGTTGTAATCAATCAATTGAAAATCTTATAAGTTATGCCCTAATTGAAATGATGTGTTGGTTAATATGGAGACATGAAGAGTGGAGGAGTGGGATCATGGAGAGTAAGGTAGAGGGAGATCGAAATTGACTTGGTTGGAAGTAGTTAGGAAGGATATGAAACAAATGGATTTGCATGAGAATGAGGTATTTGATCATAAGGTTTGGAGGAGGAAGATTTTTTGTGGATGACTATACTGAATAATCACTTTTGGTTTATGTACCCGGACCCCACTTAAGGGATTAAGGCTTTGATTGATATGTTTGCACCAAGAAACAAAAATAAGAATGTGTGCAATATGTGCTCACAATAGGCTTAAAATGTGTGTATACTTCATCCATTTCATAATGCATGCACTGTTTTGACGCTAACCCTTGTTAGCGAAACCCTTCTTAGCAAAACAACTTTGACTATCAACAAATTTAATTTTTATAATGAAAATTATTTTAATAGTTTATATTTTGAAAATATACAATGAGATTAATCTTACAACAATAGTAATAATTGATCAATTGAAAATCTTATAAGATATGCTCCAATTGAAATGACGCGGTCATATATTTGCACCATGAGATGGCAATAAGAATGTGTGCAATATGTGCTCACAATAGGCTTAAAAAAGCATTTCAATAGATTCAACTATGATGTCAGTTTAAAATGTGTGTATACTGCATCCGTTTAATAATACATGCACTGTTTTGTCTTTTACTCTTTGTCAGCGAAACAACTTTGACCATTAATAAATAAAATTTTTAATAATGAAAATTATTTTAATAGTTGATATTTTGAAAATATACTATGAGACTAACCTTACAACAATAAAAATGACATATTTCTTACATTAAAAAAAAAAAGTCCAAGTTAGCAAAAAAAAATAGCGCAAAGAGTAAATTGGGTTTATTGAGAAACGGAGGAAGTATGCATTTGTATGGTAAATTTCACGCATAAAGTCTTTTAAAAAGGATTTTTTTTTCAGTTTATGTTGTAATTCTACACCCATGTCTATTTTTTTTTTTTAAATTTTTTATTGATAAGAATGATCCCAACTATGTTCATTCATCTTGAAACAGTCCATTCTTTTGAATTACTAAGAACAATCATTACTATATTCAGTCTTTTATGGGAATGGACCCTGGCAATTTGATTTAAACCTATGGCAGATGACACAAAAATGACCTTTATAATTTTGTTACCTTTTTTTTTTTTCCCCTCATTTGACTTTCATAATTACCATAAACAATGAACAATATGAGAGTCAACAACCTCTTTCTTTTGGTTCCTCACCCTGTCAGCTACCTCGTGCTACTCCCTCACCCCTGCTCACTATTTATCGAAACCACAACTAAGATGAGTAAGATCCCAATCCACCACCCGCCTTACCCTTTCCCAGCGTTCAACCCGATTGGAACCTCCATCGTTCCATCACCTTCGTTCTACTGCCAAGTGCCAACCACCCCCCCCCCCCCCACCCCCCCCCCCCCCCAAAAAAAAAAAAAAAAAAAAGGCCCTTTGCAACTGCCTTGAAAACCCTAGCATTACCCAAAATCAATGACCCATGTACTCCATCAGTTCACCTCCAAATAACCAAGTCGCTAAACAAAAATAAGGGATGCTGAAAGGCCTGAAACTGTTGTTTTAATTAAATGAGGTCTGATGGGCTTATTTTTGAGCCAAAAGGGCTCTAGTAATCTAGTATAACTAATTATACATTAAGATTATGAATGAATATTTTTGTACAAGTGTACTGTAAATTATAATGTCAATACTATACTAGTTTAATAATTTAATTAATTGAAATTTTGATTTATGAATCAAATTTTCAATACAAGTGTACTGTAAAAATTTGGGATACACATGAACAAGGATTTGTATTGCAACTAATTGATGCTGGCCCTACTGTTTCTTCCTGAGGCTGCTCGTTTTTTCTCCTCAACTGCCCTATTGCTACTAAAGCATGGATTCACAATTTTGTCTTCCGAATTTTGCAAGAATCTGGGAATATAGTTGGTTTATTGTTTTAGGTGAAGTTTAATTGTTATTAAAGTAGTTGAATGTGTTCTATTTATGGAAAAAATTAATTGTTGGTGCCGACTATTGTCTTTGTTGCTGGTTTCTAGTTCATAGGAGGTTGAAGAAGGATGCAAAGAAGTGGAAGAGGTGAAGAAGTAAAGAAAGGGAGTCAATTGTTTGGTTATGTATTGAATTAGGGTAGGTTTAAATGGTAGTTAATTAGTTAAATATTTACAACAATGAAATCAAAACTGTTGAGTCAAAAAGGGGTTCATTAAAATCATGTGACTATCACATGACCCTTTTTTACCTGCTGTAGTAGGCCACTTTTTAGTAAGGTCCATTCTTTATTAGTGCACATATAGTTTTGCCCCTTGGGACTGTTTAAAGAAGAGTGATCATAGTTTGGACTGTTGGCATCAATTTCCTTTTTTCTGCCACTTATTTAGTGTAATGAACCTTGGGATTATAGTCTGTACGTAGTAATTTTTTAAAACATAGGGGTACATTTCCTACATGGTGGAAATTCTACTTCTGTAATGATCAGATCACATTGCTTTAATTGTGTTTATATGTACTCTGTTTTTCTTTGGCATCTAAAGGTATTATTTGGGTTTCGTATTGATCCCTAATTATCTGTTATAATGAATTAGGATAGAAGGCAATGCTGGACTGTTGTTACTACAGAATTTGCTGAGGACCTTGGTCGAGGTGTCAACCAAAGCGTTTCTAAGCTTGATGTTCAGCGGAGTACTTGTGTTACTTGCAAACTTGCAGGAAAACTCTTGTGGGTAACTTTGTCCTGCTTTTTCTCTCTGTCTGCTTTGTCTTTTCCACTATGCAATTCTTCTAATGGATCCTGTTGTGGGTTATTGTAGACTTCAACCTACAATCATATACTCTTAAATCAAATTTGAGGCAATGGCCAATTTCTCCTTTATGTAGTTAGGATCTTTTATACTAAGGGTTTACTTAAGGTTGCTGCTTCAAATTTTAGTTCTTTCATACATGCACTATTTGATTTGTACTCTTTGGTTCATGCTGTGATTATTTGTTTATTAGGAAGTATGCTCCATTTCTTAGCTTAAGTGTTGAAGATTTTTACTAAGTTTTCTGCTAGCAGCTCACCTCCCATTTTCTTCAACTAAAAATATTTCTGTAAAAAGCAATTCTAATTAGTAAAATTCAATAACATTATTGAATTATATACTCCATCCGTTTTATTAAGCTATTCCCTCATGATGTAGCTTCACATGCCAAGGGAAGTGATAAAAGTGAGGTCAATGGGCCCTTTGTTTACATGAGAGAGAAGCTGCTTATAAACAATGTGGGGGAAGTGGGTCCCATGGGGTGGCCTAAGCTGTATTCAACTTTTTGTTGATCTAAAGCATGTAATATGTTTAGGTAAATACTGTCTTGGCAAGCTGAGCAGAATAGTATTGCGTTGTGCATATGCTTGAACATCTGGGCTTGATTTCTTGTGTGTTCTATTCCAATGTTTTTTGAAGCTTGGGAAATCCTCATCGGAGCTTCTCTCTCCTGCATTTTAATTCACTGGATGCTAAAATTTTGGGAAATCCTCATTTGTAGCTGTATGTTTTCTGCATTTATATCTGATAGCCCAAAATTGTATGAAAACCTAATAACAATTGGGTGTTCCTATATTAACAAAGTGACGTTAAAGATGAATTTTTGGCTAATAAATGGTACAAATATTATGCTTCCCTTTATACTGTTTAAGAACAAATAATACCGTACCTTGACCAACACCATGTCCATCTCAATAACAAACGACTCCCTCCTACCCTACTAGCAACAATACCGATTTGCAACCACAAACGGCCATCATTTGCGGCCTTCACACACGTTACCCTTGACCAACATTGATCATCACCCTAACACTCTCACCAACATCATTAATAACCACCTGCATAATTGATTCCCCTTCCCATCAACCGCCACACCTAAACTCATTTATTGAAACCTAACATCACCACCCTGTTAAGCCCAAGCACTGTGATTCAGAATAAATTCACTGGAAACCACCCAATGTGCCTTCACTAGTTCACTACCTCATCATTTATCATTTTTACAGACAAATCATCATTATTGTTGTTTTATTTAATCATCAGTAGCATTGCATGTTTCTTAATTAAATTTCCTTGATTTCATGGCTACCATATGAAAAGCACAAAACCATTGAACTTCCTATTAGAATTTTCCATAATTTTAATTTGTAATATCCAGTTTATATAACCATAAATCTCGTTTAGATGCTGTGTTATCTATGATATATGTAATAATTATTGATTTTTAAAATTTTAAATTCTAGGCACTGTAGCGGAAAAGGATGCGGAAGAAGTTATCATCCTCCATGTTCATTGAACCCTGAGGAAAATATATATCTTTCAAATTGGTACTGTTCTGACTGCACTAAGAAACAGTTGACCCTTGGTGTTCATTCTGTGTCTGAAGGCATAGAATCAATTTTGGATGTTAGAGAAGTGGATGTGTCAAACACTGAAGGTACTGATAAATTGATCTCATTTTAGGTCAAACTTAGTGTAATGGGGACTGTATTGTATTCATAGTGTTAGCATTACCATCAAAAGTGAACAAAAGACTATAAGTATTGCTTCGTTGGCCTTCAGTCTTGCACTTCTTATTTTGAAAGTTAAAAAAAAGGAACAAGCGACTATTATATGTACCTGCTACTTTTTTATTATTGCATATATTATGAAGATGACAGATGCTTCACATGATAGTGTGTTGTTCCAGGTAGACAGAAACAAAAGCAGTGCTTTGTCAAATTTAAAGGTCTTGCTCATATTCATAATCGCTGGGTACCAGAATTACTGTTGGTTCACGAAGCCTCAGAACTTCACGCAAAGCTTGGCAAACAGAAAGAGGTATACTAAACATCTCTTAGCTGTTTGCAGCCAATGTTGGTGCCTTGTGAATCAAAGTTGGCTGTGCATGTGCATAGAAGCTTCTCCTTATGAGTCATGCCTCTGGTTTAATGTAACATGCTTCTTTCTCTCTAGGACTCGCAGTGGAATCCAGCTTTGGCTGTACCTCATCGTTTACTGCAGAGAAGATCAGTAATTGTCGATGATAAGCCAATTGATCAGGAAATTAGTCTTGAATCAAAGAGCCAGCACGAATGGCTTGTGAAATGGTGTGGTCTTGATTATGATCTAGCGACATGGGAACCTGAGGATTTGTCTTTTTTTAAGAAACCCGAAACTCAGCGATTGATTGAAGAATATGAAACACGTCATAACAAAGCCCGGAACCCACCATTATCTGGAAATAATGAGGTTTGTTATTTATGCGGCTTCATATTTAGATGTGTCTCTACCAATTTTTATGTTGAAGACTTATGAACAATTAGTAGTTTTTTCCATATACAATTATGTATTGGTTCCTCTTAATAAAGGGAAGTGCCATTCTTAGAGGAGGGGGAGGTAGAGTGAGTTTGATAGGATGCGTAAATCTTTATGGCACTTATTAATTTTAATAATCCTTTTCTTATCCCCCTTTTATATGTTACAATTTTATTTCTAGTTATGCATGACTGTTGTTATATGATTTACAGCATACTCAATATTCTCATCTACTGTTTTTTCTTGTGTGCTTTGGGACTTGTTCTATCCTTTTTTGGTTTCAAATTTCTTGATTTCGCGACCAGTTGTTTCTCTTGCTAATGGGACATCAGTTTTCATATTTGGTTTTGTCTATTAATGATTTGTAGGCTCAGGAAAAGAGAAAGGATTCGCATGTCAATAAGCTTCGTGAGTATCACCATAAGGGGCATAATGCTGTTCTACTAGATGAACAGGTATGCCTTTATTTCTATAATGTCTGCTGCTTCTTGATTTCTTACATTTCCATTGATTTGCTTGGTTATTGATATGATAATGTCGTTGATGCATTGCACCTTGTTTTGTTGTATTGTTACTAACGACAATCTTTCTGTTATGTTTGGGCACACATATCAAGTTTTATAGTTGGGTAAGGTTTTTGGTAAGTAGTGGAGGAATTAGTATATAAAAATAATGATTGGAAGATAGCTACTGAGTGAGAGGGCCTACATCACATGGCATAGAGAAAGAGAGCTGGTAGGAAGGTCCATCACACATATGTTGAGTGTGTTAGGTTTCCATTTTAAGTATCTGGAAGATTTTTTGTGGACATTTAAATTTAAAAAGGGAATATAAGAAGATTTTTTTGTTGACGGAGGAAATATAAATATAAATTTCGAGGGGTAATTTATTAAATTGATCTTTAAACTAGGACAAAGTTGCCTTGTTAGCTCCCCCCCCCCCCCCCCTTAGTCGGTCTATATTTTTTCTTCTAGTTTAATGGCTCTCGACTTAGATCTAAAGGGCACAACATGGCGCAAAAGTCCTTGAAGCTTAGGCGCAAGGCGAAAGGCTAGGTGCACTTTACTCGTATGATATTATATTTGAATTTTGTAAAATAAGTCATAAAATTAGAGGTATGAGAAAAGGTGAACGGGCTTGTGATCAATCACTAGGGTTCTTCAAATGGAAGTAGGGGATGTGAGGTTTCTCTCTTCATGAGTCCTCCATTCGTTTCGTAATAATTGCAACTAGGGGTGAGCAAAATAGGGTACCCTGTTTAAATTCCTGTAACCGGAACCGCTTGCAACAGGTTCCTCAAAATTGGAACCGGAACCCTGTTCACCGGGTTCCTTGAAATTAGGAACGGTATCGGTTCCAATTCAGGGTACCCTATCTTGTAATATACTTACTAACTTTTTGCAGATTTTTTTTAACAAAAAGCTGGTTGGTTACTAATTTATAATGTTTACAACTCGCAAATAAAACAAGTAGTTGTCTAACAAATTTAATACATATATTATAATTGTAATTTATTAATTAAAAAATAAGTTAGAATTGGTATATAATTAAAAATTAAGTTATACTTTTATCTAGTTATAGGGTACCCTAACAGGTTCTCCATTTTGCTATCCGGAACCGAAACCTCTTGTACAGGTTCAAGTTTTAGAACCTGCGGTTTCTAACAAGTTTCGGTTCCGATTTAGGGTACCTGAATTTTTGCTCACCTCTAATTGCAACACTAGGGAGGGCACAAAGTTTTAAAAATTAATTGGGTGGGGACCAAAAGGAAATATTAAAATACAAAGTATAGTTAGTGGAGATTTATTTAATTGTTAGTAGGAGAGAGAGATAATAAAAAAGTGTTGTAAGTGGGGTTGGTTGGAGAGAGAAGTAATAAAATATTGGTGGGTCCTTACCAAATAGGGAAGTGTTGCAATTATTATGAAACGGATGAAAAAGGAAAGTGTTGCGATTATTATGAAGCAGAGGGAGTATAGAAGTAAATCTTATTTTTGCAAAGTCGAGTGGTTTTATTCTTTACAAAAAAGCTATGTTACACATTAGCTATTGATGCAACATAAGGTGCAAAGGCTGAAGTGGTCGCCTAGAAAAAAGCACATAGGTGTGCACCTTCTGTAGGTATTTGTGTCTTGCAGAGCTAAGGCGCCAGCTCTCCTGCCTAACTGTGCCTTGCGCAGGTGCGTATAACGATCACTGTGTAAAATTAAGGTTCCTGGTCTTCCAAACATTCTTTGATAATGGTTAAATTTTCTTGATAACGTCGGTTGATGTGATCAGACTCCCGACACGTCAGACTGGCAAAACTATGTTGAATTATTGACATTTCTGAGTATTGTTGGACATAGACTGAAATACTTGATAAATTTTCAGCATACTTTTTTTTTTTTTTTTCTTTGTGGCTATTTGCTCCATACCTCAATTGCTTTTTATTTTAAAATTTTTTCTAATTTTTTTTGGGTTTTGTGACAAAACAGTGCTTGTTTAATCTTTTGATTTAGGCCCTGTTGTTAGTGGTAACTGTTGGTTAATATTGCTGGGATAATTGGAGAAGCATCCAAGCCAAGTGGGCATTTAATTTCATAACGTGCCTGTTTGAGTTTTTCTTACGTTTGTGGTACTTATCAAATAGTTTAGGTATGATTGAAGTAAGTTTTTGTAGATATAGGTGCTGAACAGCTATGATGCTTGGAGTCTTGGTACTAGATGTATTAGGGAGTTGCAAGCAACTCAATGGAAACACTTATGTATTTAAATTCACTAATTATACTTGGTTTTATTCATTTTTTCTTTCAGACTAGGGTTTGTATTAATAAAGTCTGTATTTTAAAATTGATCACTCTATTTGCATGAAATTGAAATGGACATATGGGCTTTTCCTTGTTTGATGGTCTCTGGTATGCAAATCAATTTTCCATGTTTGACTCTTGGAAGTTGTTTCTGTATTCGAGTGTTTAGCTGAAAAAAATATGTTGATTTTGCTATCAGAATTCGGAAGACTGCTAGTCCTTGTACTATGTGGTTTCATGATTTTTATTTATAAAATCCATTTTGAGCAACAATCTTATTATCATTCCAAAATTGAAGGATTTTAATGAGTAGGTTTGAGCTCTTTTTAAATTGTGGATGCCAAATTGCATTTGTGCCAATTTAAAACTGCAGCTACCTGAATGTAATGTATAAGCTAGTATCAAAGTTGCTTTGCTTAATTATTATAAAGATTGTTAGGTTTTGGATGAAGAACCTTCCATGACTCGTGATATATTAGAGGCAGAATAAAAGGACTTGACTGCCGTGATAATTGATTAGTCCTATTTGATCAGGACAAAGTTAGGAATACCTTGCCCTAAAAAAAAAAAAAAAGTTAGGAATACCTAGAGAGATTGCTGCATTTGGAGCACATATTCTCTTTAAGATAGTTGTCTTCCGTGACTGGGCATTTGCGTACTCACCTTTTCTGCACATTTTTCCATTGTATTTTGAACCTTACTATTCTTCTAATTTTTTTGTCATCTTTTGAACTGGTTTTTTTTTGTGCAACAACTCATTTTACAGGGTTCTGAATATTGAATCTCTCTGTGTGGACAACGTGTCATTATTTGGCTAATTTGTTTATCTTGAATTTTCTTGTGTTTAATTTGGTCCTTAGATTATTTCCCTTTAGGACCCGCTAGGGCGGGATGGGGATGAATTTTGGACTCGCCGCAGGGATTGAGACGAAATGTTAGTTGGGGATGGGGATGGGAAGGCCAACATCCGCCCCGTCCCTTTGATATCCCTATTTAGGAGAGTGTTATCTTCCTTTGCAAAGGATTAGTAATCATTAGTTTAATTTTTCTTTATTTTATTTTTGTTATGTAACAATCTTAATTAAATATGGGGAGAAAAAGGAACGTGGCTGGAATGAAACATTATATCTTTCTTTAGTTGTTTGGTAAACATTGCAATTGCCCTCCTTTGGTAATTATTACTTTAACCTATTGTGCTTTACTACTATTATTAATTTTACTCTCTTTTTTTGGTTGGGGAAGGGGCGGGGGGTGCGTGTTTGAGTCCTTTGAGCTATCCATAGAGCATTTTAATGGATATATGTTCAAACTTGGACCCATGAATTTAGATTCTGAAAAACAATTTTAATTTGTAATTTTTTTGAACCTGAACCTGTGATGTTTTGGCTGATTGCTATTTGCCTAATTGCATTCTTTTTTCAAGATCTCAAAATTTTCGCTGTTTCTGTATTCTTCTTACCAAGTGAAGGGTCTGTTTCTTACTTTTTTTTTTTGGTTGAATGGGTTTTTGCAGGATAGATTTGTGAAAGTAATCCATTTTGTTTCTTCCTTAGTGACACAAGGTTCTCGGCCATTTCTCATCATTTGTCCTAATGCATCTCTGCCATCCTGGGAGGCTGAGTTTTTGCACTTAGCAGCATCTATCAATGTTGTGGTTTATGGTGGAAATGCAGATGCACGTCATATCATAAGAAGTCTGGAGCTTTATGTAGATGGTGGTCAAGCATTGCTTCAAGTACTTCTATCTAGTGCTGAAGCTATTGCTGAGGTATGTGCATTTGAATAATAAGATAAAATTGTTTGTACTCTTCCAGGAGTTCAAGACTGATCCAAGAAGGCATTTGTAGGTCTAGTTTTTTTTAAAATAATTGGTCTTTTTATTACATTTTACATATATTTGTTACAGGGAAACATCATGTATTTTTTATTTTTATTTTACCTTCTGGATCTCATGATTATGGGCATATTTGCTATGGCCCTCTTTATCATGATATATTTTTTTATTTTTTATAAAAGTTTATGGCTCCTTGGTGTAATGTTTTGTTTGGATTTCTAACAGATATCTTTGACTTGTTTATAATTTCTTGTATCATGATAATTGATTTTCAGTCTCTTTCCTAGAACACCTTATCCTCTTGTTGTACTTAAAGTTTGGGTTGTGCAGTTATATTGATTTAGTTTCCTTATAAAAAGATGGGAATACCCTTTTTGCTATGTAGCTTTTAGGAATTGGCTTCTGTGCAAATTGATAATGCTTGTTGTGTTTATGTGCCTATTCCCATTTAAAATGTAAAATCTGGATGAGTTCAAGCTACTTTCAGTTTTGGTGCGATTCACTTAATGTGTTCTGCTTTCAATTTTGCCTCTGATTTAATCAAATTTGCAGCAATTGCAATACACTTTTAAGTAGGGGTGTGATTCTCACCTCCTTGTTTTAATTCTGTCTACGAGACATTAATTCTATGGGAAACCTACCCTTATTTTGATTGTTTTATTTGCTTAACTGCGTAATTTCAGTGGGCCGGTATGTCCATTATCTATAATATATCTAAAGCACATGCATTGTTATGCTATGTTATTCAATTAATTTACTGTATTAGCTGCTTGATTGGCGCTGTTTCACGAGTTTTTTAAAATTCTTGCTATTGGTGCTGTATCGTGAAAGAAGGCAAGGTATGTAATTTGGAATGGATAAGGTTTAACTTAGAGATTTAAATTTTGTACAAAGTCAAACAGGTAGTTTTTGGGCAAAAGGGTGGGTAGTAAGTATAAATACACAAAGACTTCAAATGTCAGATCAAATAATTGTTTGGAGTACTTCATTAATGTTGCTGTTGTAAAATCTTTTGCATTAATTTTTATACTTGTGTATTTGTTAAAGTTGACACGTACATAATTATATATATAGTTTTGAATGGAGGAGTAAAAGAGTGGTCGTTTTGGTGTATGATAAACATCGTAGCTCTACTTGGATGAACAAATTTTTGATTTTTTTTTTCCCATTGATGTTGGTCGGCAAACCTAATGAACTGTTGACTTTCTTGGGGGCTCCTGATCTCTGTTGTTTTGGGTTTGCATTTTGCTGTTTGCTCCTCTGCTTTAGTAGTCTAGTGGGATTAGTTGCATATTTCAAATCATTTGAAGATGAATCTGGAATACTACAGTAGGGGTGAGGAAGAAGATGATGGAAGACATGGATTATTTTTTGGTCAATTGAGGATTTCAAAAATTGCATGGCAATAATGTTGGCCAGACAAAGTTCCATCTATTGAGCAAAGTGTTCAGCCATAAGTTTTTAGAATTTTCATTTGGAGCTTCTACTACTTCCCTCTCCGGAATCTATATTTTGTTCTTTTGGGCTTGTAGAGAAGCTGAAACATCATACATTTGATTCTTCTTTCGGCCTAACTTCTTTCTCACAAGCTCAGAACTTTCAAAAAGATAACAGCACCTAACTTCTATAGTTAATATCTTGTTGATAGAAAATATCCAAGTGTATGTTGAGAGAATAGGACTTTTTATTTTATTTTATTTTATTTTTTTGAACAAGAGAGAATAGGACTTTGCGGTGAGGATATTTATTTATTTTTATAATTTTGTACATAGGTGTGTTGTTGAGAATAAATCCATTTCAAGGTGGTTCTTTTTCAAGGGATTTTTCTATAAATAAATTTGATGTATGCTGGTGTTATTTTTTATTTATAAAAATTTGTTTATTTTTATTTTACTTTACTCCCTCCATCCCATAATTATATGCTTGTATTCGATTTTGGGTGTCCCAAAATGTTATGCCTATTAGATAATCTTCCCATTTTTAGACAGAATACCCTCATCTCCCTTTCTAATGACTTAATTATCCTCATTTTTTTGCTGAGTTGGCATTGATACTTGTGCCATCTCCCTTGGTTTTAATGCTGAAATAATACTGACATTATTATTTCAACAGTCTTATTTTTCTCTCTCTCTCTCTATCTCTCTCTTAATTTCTTTGGAAACTTCATCTTCAACCTTGGTTATGCTCTTTCTCTCTCTCCGTTTCTTGTGATTTCGTCTGTGTTGCACTTGAAATTTTAATTTTCTTGCGTTAATTTGTCCCTTTTACAAAACCCCTCAACTAATTTCACCTTATGCTGGCTATTTGAAATTAGATCTGGAAAAAAAAATAGAGCAATGTTCATTTTCTCTGTCTAAAAATTTCAGATATGATTCTTTAGGGGAAGATAAAAAGAAATTGCAGAGCAAAATTGAGGGAGAACCGGAGAATTTTGGATTATTGATTGATTGTTTTGTTTGGGTGGGTAACTATCCGTTTTCTACTTGGACATAGCTGAAGCTTGTGAATGGAGAGAGAAGATGAAGGTTGGGTATAGTACAAGGGTTAAAATTAAGAAAATGTGTTTGACGGGAGGTGGTTAGGGGGTGTTGATGGGTGGCCAAATGTGGAAGTACGGGCAGAGATGACTTGGTATAGTAAAGAGGATGCCATTGTTGTTAATCTAGAGAGAGAAAGTAAAGTTTTGGTGAGGGATTATTACTGGAAGTATGAGAGGAGAGAGAAAAATGACAGCTTTCCTTTCATTTTCTGATTTTTTCAATATTTATTGCATTATTGAATGACAACCCACATCATGGTTGTACTTCCAATGATAAACTTGAAGGAATCTCTCAGTGAAAATTGAGAAATAGGCATGTAAATATGGGATGGAGGGAGTATTTATTTGCAGAGTTATCTATTACACCATGGGATGTGTGCATCGCACTTCCAATTATTTATTTTTCTCTCTCTCTCTATATCTCTCTCTTAATTTCTTTGGAAACTTCATCTTCAACCTTGGTTATGCTCTTTCTCTCTCTCCGTTTCTTGCGATTTCGTCTGTGTTGCACTTGAAATTTTAATTTTCTTGCGTTAATTTGTCCCTTTTACAAAACCCCTCAACTAATTTCACCTTATGCTGGCTATTTGAAATTAGATCTGGAAAAAAAATAGAGCAATGTTCATTTTCTCTGTCTAAAAATTTCAGATATGATTCTTTAGGGGAAGATAAAAAGAAATTGCAGAGCAAAATTGAGGGAGAACCGGAGAATTTTGGATTATTGATTGATTGTTTTGTTTGGGTGGGTAACTATCCGTTTTCTACTTGGACATAGCTGAAGCTTGTGAATGGAGAGAGAAGATGAAGGTTGGGTATAGTACAAGGGTTAAAATTAAGAAAATGTGTTTGACGGGAGGTGGTTAGGGGGTGTTGATGGGTGGCCAAATGTGGAAGTACGGGCGGAGATGACTTGGTATAGTAAAGAGGATGCCGTTGTTGTTAATCTAGAGAGAGAAAGTAAAGTTTTGGTGAGGGGTTATTACTGGAAGTATGAGAGGAGAGAGAAAAATGACAGCTTTCCTTTCATTTTCTGATTTTTTCAATATTTATTGCATTATTGAATGACAACCCACATCATGGTTGTACTTCCAATGATAAACTTTAAGGAATCTCTCAGTGAAAATTGAGAAATAGGCATGTAAATATGGGATGGAGGGAGTATTTATTTGCAGAGTTATCTATTACACCATGGGATGTGTGCATCGTAGAAAAGGTTATATTCACTTACCCCCCTGCCTGACCCCCCCCCCCCCCCCCCCCCCCCCCCCCCCCCCCCCCACCCCCCACCAAAAAAAAAGAAAGAAAAGGTTATATTCATGTTGTCAAGCATTGAAATATACAAAGTAGATGCCAACAGAAATTACTATGGCTTTATTACATATGATCCTTTTGAACATTTTTTTGGTTTCAGATTAAAATGATTAGATGTAATGGTGCTTCTATTATTATGTGTTTTTCCTGTCTCCACTTCATCTGTACTTTGTAGGTTTGAATTGTGGTTATGTTCTATCATGTAGCTTAATGGGGTTTGTTCTAAACATACTGATGATGTGCAGGATGTTGAAGAACTGAAAGGCATTCGTTGGGAAGCTGTTATTATCGATGACTCCCAACAGTCCTGTATTTTGACTCATTCTGGTTGTATCAAGAATTTGGATACTGGATGGAGATTACTTCTTATGAATGCCCAGTTAAGGGTAAGATTACTTTCATCATAAAATGTTTTTAATTTTATCAAACATGTCCTGATAGCAGTGTTGAATGTGCAGGATAGCATAACTGATTATTTAAGCATCTTGGCCTTGCTGGATCCTGTTGGTGTCAATCAAGATCTTAAACTACTTTCTAACTCCAATGCTGACATTAAAGCATTGAAAGATAGATTGTCCTCTTTCATTATTTGTGCAAGATTTATTGAATATTGGGTACCAGTGGAGATCTCAAATATTCAGCTTGAACGGTATTGCTATTCTATGCAGTCAGAATTCTCTGCCCTTCGCACATTTTGGAAGAGTGATCCTGTGGGCTCCCTCCGTGATATTATAATTTTGTTACGAAAGGTATTTTCTCTTAAGAGTACATGAAAAAGTCAAGGATGTTAATATACTCTCTTACCTTCTCACTTCTGATGCTCTTTATGTTTTTATAGTGCTGTGACCATCCTTATATTGTGGATTGGCAATTGCAAGAATCCCTAACCAAAGATCTTCTCCCGGATGCTAGGATGAATGTGGATATCCGAGCTAGTGGCAAGCTACATTTTCTTGAAAATCTTCTCTTTGAGTTAAAGGAGCGAAAATTGAAAGTTCTTATCCTGTTCCAGGTACTTAGTTTTAATATTTAAATGAAGTTCTCCTTGGCTACAAATTACACTTTTGAAAATTGGATTCGTTGTCCCTTTATGTATACCTTTGTCATCTTTGTTAGGGTCAAAGGTAATCTTGATATGAATTTTTCATAATACAGACAAGACTCAAAACTAGTATCTTCAAACATGCTTTGCTAGTCTTGCTTTAATACAGTCTTCGGCTATTCTCAGCTTACCTGATTTAATTAATTTTCTGATCTAATTTCATTAAATTCATATTAATGTTTACTTTTGCAAATATCATTTTTTTTTTTTTTTTCATTTTTTTTGTCATGGAATTAAAGATATTTAGAGAGAAGTTAACACAAATAAAACTATATGGTAAAATATGATCTAATCTCGTTCTAATATGATCATTTGTGAAATACTTTCATTTTTTTTTTTTAATTTTAAATTTGCAACGTTTTTATAGTGTACACTATTTACATACTCCACTTAAGTTACATTTTGTAATTTATACTAACAGAAATCTATAGTCATACAGAGTCTTGTTAGATTCGTCTCAATGTGTACTTTATTTAAATTTAATTTTATAAATTTTACTAATCAATCAAAGCCTTAATCCCATAAGTGGGATCGGTTACATGAACCAAAAGTGATTATTGGCATCCCTTACGATCAAATGCCAAATTTTACAATTACATAATTAATTTATTAATAGTTGAAGTAATGTGATTGCAATTGTGAAAACAGAAACGGTGCAAGTAATGTACTCCTTCTGTTTTTTTGAAGTGTTCCATTGGGAGTTTTGGCACTATTCATTAGACTTACTTTGACCAATGTTTGTGAATTATACATAAGAAAAAAAATATAGTTAGTGATAATTACACAATTAATTATACATTTATACATTAGACTTACATTGGAATCGTCTCAATGTGTAGATTATTAGTATTCAATTGTTAGAATTTATAGTTAGTGATAATTAAAGATATTATTAGGCAAAGTTTTGCATCGACTTGTGTGTCATGTAACTATGAGGCACTTATAAAAATAAAGGGAATACCTCTTTCGTTAATTGTTATCTGCAACTATGGACGTTTCACATTATGTGCAACTTTCCAATAAAAAAATAATTCTGTTTTTAGTAAAATTATTCAAGCAAAATTACTAACATAAACTAAATCAGATTTTATTAAGTGAATAATCTTACTTAATAAACAATAATTCTCACCAAATTTAATTTACCCCAACCAACCCAATTTAATTCATCTACTCTTCATTTTCCCAATTTAATTAACAATAAGATATTTTATCAACATCTTCATCTTCCCCCATATCTTTCTCTCTCCTCTTACAATCCCATTATCTCTTTTCATCTTCTTTCAAATCTTCTATATGTTCAACCTCCACAAAATTGAACCCAATGGTAATACTAGGCCGTATTCTCGTGGTGTTTCTGTCGGGTTCGTGGGGGTGGTTTTTGGGTTTGTAGGGTGGGTGTCAGTAAGTTGGAAGGGTTTTTCGGAGAGGGTGGGGGGGGGGGGTGGTTTTCATGGTTTTCTGGGGTTGTGAGGGTGGTTTTTGGGTGTTTCTAGGTTTATGGGGGTACTTTTGTAGGTTTTTAGGTTGTGGTTTCCGTGGGTTTTTGGGTTTGTTGGCTGGTTTTGTAGGTTTTAGGGTTTGTGGTTTTCGTGGGTTTCTAGGTTTTTGTGGGGTGATTTTTCATGGATTCGTTTCGTGGGGAGGTTTTTTGTGGGTTCATAACATGGGTTCATTTCATGGGGGGGTTTCTGGGTTTTTTAGGGTGGTTCTCGTGGGTTTGTGGGGGTCGTTTTCAATGGTGTGTGGTACGGTAGCTTGGGTGGGTGGGTGATAAGGTGGTTTAATTGTTGGTGATGTCATGTATCAGATTTCACTCAACACTAATTAAGCTAAATGCATATAATTTAGAAGGCAAAGCTTGAGGATTAATCGATTAATGGTCGAATTACAAAGTAAGGGGGATAAGTATAGCTTTAGGCTATAAATCTCATAGTAGCTTGAGACTACAAGTCTCACAAGAGTTCACTCGATTCTGGATGATTTCTACTTCTAACATACTACAATATTTATACTCAAAGCTTCTAATGACCATAGTCACCCCTAAATTGAATACATGTGACTTGTTAACTAATTTAGAAAAACCATCAGTAGACATTGTTGAATTTGATTGCTTTCCTTCTTTAACTTCTCTTTAATTAACTTTGTCTTGTTGCAAAGAATTGCTTCCTGCTGCTGCCTCATGCTTTTGACCCCTGCTGTCCCCTTTTCTTGCGCCTCGTGTACACCAATAAAGGTGGTTGCCTTGGGCTATTGACCCCATTACCCAATCCATAACAGGTTAATTAATCATCCTCTTAATTACTTATCCTCACTCCAGTTTATTGGTGTTAGCCCTCAAAGTTGCAAATAACAATTAACGCTAGTAGGAAATGGATAATGTAAGTAAAAATGTGCTTAAATAAGTTGAATTGAATATAGTCTCACTAGTGATATATGAAGTAGTGCTCTTATGAAGTTACCCATGGATAAGTTGTGTTTTTCTTCCTCTGTCCTAAGGGACAATTTTTAAATGATGGAAAATTTAACCATTTGATACTTGTATGTAATTTTCTTCATAAATTTGTCTTGTATCTCGTATGCTTACATGCTTTAATTTTTAATTTTATTCAGTCCTTGATTTGCCTTTATTGATGTATTCTGTCTTCTTATCTATGTGGTTTGATTTGACAATTGACAGTCAACTGGTGGTACTGCAAGGGATGCTACCTCAGTTGTTCTTGAAGATTTTCTTGGGAGATTTGGTTCAGATTCTTATGAAGCTGTTACAAGTTGCGTTATCCCTTCCAAGAAGCTGGCCGCTTGCAACCACTTCAACAGATTAAGAGAGAGATCCTTCTTTTTACTGGAGACACGAGTTTGTAGTCCAGCCATTAAACTTTCGACAGTAGATGCTGTTATTTTATTTGACAGTGACTGGAATCTTCATAATGACCTAAAGGCACTTCAAAAAATCACAATAGATTCAAAGCTTGAACTGATTAAAGTCTTTCGGTTGTATTGCCCATTTACTGTTGAAGAGAAAGTTCTTATCCTTGCCAAGAATGATATGATCCTTGATAGCACTCTGCAGGGTACTAGTCCAAGTACTAGGCACATGCTTCTGATGTGGGGCTCCTCAAATTTGTTTTCAAGGCTAGATGAGTTTCATCGGGATAAAATTCTGGACTACAAAGACAATATTGTTTTCAGATCTTCATTTATGATTGATGTTAGTAAAGAGATCGTTTCTCTAATTCAAGATTGTAATAATATTTACTCAAGTAAATATATATCAGTAGCACGACAAAATGGTGGATGTTATCTCAAGTGTATACCCTTGGTTGGAGAGCAGAAAATTCAGCAAGAAGAAGTTCCACCACCTGATTTTTGGACTAAGTTATTGGAAGGAAAGCAGCCTCAGTGGAAGTATCTTACAGGCTCATCTCAGAGACACAGGAAGCGTGTCCATTACTCTGAGGAGTCTCCTTCAGAAGTTCATAGTGATGAAGTAGCAAAGAGGCGCAAGAAAATGGATGGTACTAAGATTGATTCTTCTTCCCAGCAAACTGAGCCAAGGCTAGAGAAACAAGATTCTGGGAGCAAGGAGCATCAAGGTATAGTTCAGTTATTTCTATGGTGGCCTTTGTAGGTTTTATTACTCGCGTTTAATCTATATTATTGATTCATAATGCATCAAAATTTGGATAACCCTAGTAACTAATTTAGCATCCAGTCTAAACAATGTCCCAAGCTTTTGTTTATTTATTTTCATATAAATGCTGATACAACCTTGTTTGTCGTAATCAATTGTAACCTGAAACTATATCTATTACAGAGTCTGGTGATGTAGAGAATCTGCATAACCAGCTGGGGGATCTTTTTGAAATATTGAAGCCAACTCTATTAGAACTTTGTGAAGCTCTGCTACTTGAGGTATGATTTTAGTACGGAGTCGAGAAAATGGTGCATGTGCTGTGGGTATTTTTTATAATGCTTTGATATTATGTGTGGCTGTTTAATGGGAAGTATTTTCTTGCATAATTTTCTGTGGGATACTGGGATATCTTGATTAGATATTGCAAAACATGTTTTCTTTTCATATGCCTTTTGTTAATGCTCTGCCCTACTAATTATTATGTAATACTTCCTCTGTTCCCCAATTATTGCAACATGGGGATGGGATGCGGATTTTAAGAAGAGGAGGGAAATAGGGAGTAAAGATAGAGACCCATGTGATTAGGAGAGAGAAAGAGAGAAAGCATGTGCAAATAGGGAAATGTTGCAATATTTGTGAAACCTCCTAAAATGGTAATTGTTGCAACATTTGTGAAATGGAGAAAATAGGTGATTTGGGTGTGCTATATCATCTTGTTAAGGGTATCAAGGTATGTTGGGATCAATTATGGAATGAGATAATCAGGACAAAAGTAGGGGTTACCAGTTGAGAATAAGATGGAGAAGAATTGTCTAAGATGGTTTGGACATTTTGCAGTCTTTGGGGCTAATGACTGAGAGAAAAATTTCAGAGACCAAGAGAGATACCTGAGTATTTTCTCTGAGAGGGGTTTGATTACTAGTTGTAGTCTTTGGGGCTAATGACTGGAGACTTGGCAACTTGACCTTTTTATGATGTTTTTGAAAAGCCTGTGCTGCCTTTTTCCTTTTCTACTGTGTCCGTAAAACATTTCCATGTGATGAGTTGTAGTGCAATAGTTGGTATTTTTTACAAATTGGTCCAGCTTATTGTTTTTGAAGAATATGTTAAGTGGATAAAATTTGAGAGAGATATAATCATGATTTGCCTTTATGAAGTGTAAGCTCATCACGGACATCAGCGATTTCTCGAGTTGGTCATTCTTTCTTCCATTGTCATAGTCCACAACCGGAAGCTAAACTAGTAAAAGTCCTTATACCTTAAAATATGCTTTATGCCCTGGAGGTGGTGTGTTTGGCTAGGTAGCATAATGGAAATGCGCTTCGGGAGGGGGGGGGGGGGTCTGGTTAGCGTAGATCTTTGAATCAAACGTTGAATTAAATAGCTTTTTTTTGTTTTTCGTTCCAAATTAGTTGATACGTGTCTTTTATCACGTTTCCCAACGCATAAACTCAATCTAATATATCTTTAATTATACTATTGTAAAAAATTCTTAAACTTGAATTTTAATTCACATTACTATTTTTACATATAATTCACAAATTTATTCAAAGTAAATAATATGAATAGTGTCAAAAGTCAAAACATTCAACTAATTTGGAACAAGGGATAGATTTCAATTTTTGAATTGGATAGAATAGACAAAAAGGATTTCAATTATTTAGAGGTTAAATGTCTATTTGCAGTGACTATACAATTATGTTAACTTTAAATTATGTACAGATTGTGAGACTTAACCTAGTAATGATAGTGTGATTGAAATTTGAACTTTGTGCAGGATAATGTGAAAAGGTTGGCCGAGGAATTTCTCGAGTATCTGGTGAAAAATTATCGAGTCACAAGAGAGCCTGAGACTACATTACAAGCTTTCTTACTCTCAGTGGTATGTAGTGCCTCCTTGTTCTTTTTCTATAATATATTATTTTAAGGGAAATTCTCAATGGCAACCCCCAACTTCTGTAACACTGAAATGGTAACCCTCTTTATTTTTAATTATACAAAATGACCCTCATTAAGAAATTTATCCTACTTATAACATTAATGAGTCTTATTTGGTTAAAAAAATTAAACCATGGTTAGATTTTTTTTTTTCTTTTTTTTTTTTTTTTTTTTTTTTTTTTTTATTTTTTTTTTTTTTTTTTAAAAAAAAAAAAAAGAAAAACCAAAAAAAACCACCCAACCTCCTTCGACCCACGACCCATAGTATGGTCACTCGCCGGCTCGCCGTACCTCTATCTCTCTCTGTTGACGAGCCACCCGAATTCGAACACCCTCCCCACCCGAAACCAAATCCCTCCTAACCCGAAACCGAATCCATCCTAACCCGAAATCGAAACCACCACCTTCAATCGTTATCGTGTCGGTGTTTGAACTGGTGTGCGGTGGTGGGTTTTGGTGTTGTCAGAGGACAGAGAGGGAGAGGCGGTGGTCGGGAAGCGTTCATGGGTCCTGGGTTAGGGTCGCCGATAGTGAAGGAGGGTGGCGGTGGCTGGCAGGTTTAATTTGAAGGTGGTGGTGTGCGTGTGGGTGGCTGATTGGTGGGTTATTTTTTTTATTTTTTTTTTTTTTTAAAGTTCTTTTGAAAAAAAACCTTACCATAGTTTAGTTTAAATTAACCATTTAGTGAAATAAGGTTATAAGTGAGAATAAATTTTTAATTAAGGTCATTTTGTACAATTAAAAAAAAAAAGGGTCACCATTTCAGTGTTACACAAATTGGGGGTTACCATTGAGAATTTCCCTTATTTTAATGGTATGGAGTACCCTAATGAATCAGCACCTCTAACAAGTCAATATAGTCCAGCTTTGCATGTCAGACTCATTGGGAGGGAGAGAGGGGGGGGGGGGGGGGTTGTATAAGGGAATCCTCATCCCTAAAGAGTCCCTAGTGGGCTGTAATCCTCCTTGTCCATATGCTGTGGGATTTTTCTTCTAATCCCGTCCCTATCCTTAGATTATATTTTATATTCTTTATTTTCCTTGAATTGGGTGGCCAAAATAGAATGAGATTATTTTATGCCATTTTCCTATGTTTGATAATATTTATTTATATAACCATTGTTCATTTATGTATTGAATGAAAATTTACCTGGGCTTTGCCTTGCCATTTGATTTCCAAATTATTCAAGTTATCATATTTCTTTATCTTTCCAAAGGGGAACTTTTTAGTGTTGCATTCTTTTTGGTGGAGTATTGTTTGGTTGTGTTATGTATATTTACAAAGAGCATTTATGCATCCTTCATGGAAATTTACATGAAATCTTTGCCAAGGAAATAGCAATACAAGATCAATTCAAATGTATGATCATAGGGTGCAACAATTAAAAAGCAAAAAGCTTCGTATATTTAGAATAATTTATTGTAGTCATGTGTTGCTCTCTGTAATTCAAGAGAAGTTTGGTGTTGTCTCATCCATAGATATGTGGTGCTCCAAAATTGTTAAGCTGCTTTTGTAAATTTTCTTGTGTTGTTTTTGTTTTCTTAGAATGATTCTGTTTTCTTTTGCTCACTTTGATTTGCTGTCTTTAATAGTGTTGGACTGCAGCTGAGGTACTGAAGAACAAACTTGATCACAAAAAGTCGCTTACCATTGCCAGAGAGAGGTTGGGCTTTAATTGCTTAGAACGTGACACTGAGAAAATAATTTCAAGGTTGAAGCCAATAATGGATAATTTTATTTGTTTGAGAGTGAAAAATCCCAAGTCGGAAGGAAATTTTATTGAATCACCACTAGGCAACCTGAATAATGTAACTGTAGAGCTTGAGGAACATATGAAGAAGGTTGAAATGAAATGTGGCAGGCAAATGGAGAAGCTAAAAAATAAACACTATGAAGAACTTGAGAAATTTGAAAAATCCTGGGAGGATTTGACGATGAAGCTAGAAAAGTGGTGTAAAGCAGAGTCAACCACTATTCGTTATACTCACGCTAATTCTGCAATTAGAATTGATAAGTTGAAGGCCTTGGATAATGATTATGCTAAGAAAAGGGAAGAGCTAGAAAAGCAAAAATCCATCAAACGTAAAGAGCTTGAAGCTAGGCAAAAGGTTGAAAAAGATTTAGAAGAGAAGAAGCTAGCTGGGTATGTGAAACGACTTAACTCCTTGGGGTGCCATAGGCTTTTGGAAGAACCTGATGGTAAGAGTGGAGTAAATTCTGAAGTTGCTGAACCTATTGGACCAAATGAAGAATCAAATGGAACTGTGGGTATCAATGGGAACCTCTCAAAGCAGCAAAGTTTCAAGGCAAAAGCAATAGCGTCTGTACTTGCTGAAAATCTGGAGAATACAGATGAGCAGAGAGTGAGTTGCTCAAATGATGATTTTGTAGCATCCATAGAGAATATACCAGCATCTAAGGGACCTATTGGACTAGATAAAGAATCAAATGGAACTGGAGGTATCAATGGAAATCTCCCAAAGCAGAAAAATTCTGAGGGAGAAGCAGTAGTTTCTGTGCTAGCTGAAAATCTGGAGAGTACAGATGAACAGATAGAAAACTGTGGGAATGATAATTCTATAACTGGTATAGAGAGCGTACCAGCATCTAATGGGCCTGATACTAGTACATGTTCACCTGAACAGCCTTCTGCTCCTACTGGACAAATTAAGAAATATACCACTCAAATAGATGACGTGATAGTAGATAGGTTGACTGCTGTAGAAAGCAACCAAATTAATGGATCCAGTACAACAGGGCCATTGCTCTCTCCAATTGGTTCATTCACGGAGCACCCAAATGCTGTTAAGAGTCAGGTTTGCTTTATCCTCTGTCCCTTTTCCTTTTTTTTTTTTTTTTTTTTTTTTTTTTTTTTTTTTGGGAGGGGGTTAGGGGTACGGGTGGTGTGTTAATTTCAGCATCTTCTCATTTCTACTCCAACCTTTTGCTGTTCTACTTTCTGTTCCCTTCTTTGATATTTTTAATTATCTGAGCTCTGTCACAAGATGTTCTGCCTAGGTGCCTTGGTCAGTCATTTATGCTATGTATTTTGGACTTGGGTTTCACCTAGCACAAAGGGCTGCATTTCTCGGATTATTTATGGACCACTTCATTATCTTTTTAAATGATTTAAGAAGAATTTAATTGGTAAGTAACAACTAAGAAGAAAAAAAAAAACATTCTGAGTAATTGTTTGCAGAGCACCCTTGACAAAATGGTAATGGTGTTTTCATCTCTCTTCTTCGTGGGCTAGAAGGGAGACTGAAAATACACTCCATTTGCTGTTGTGATTTTTTTGTCTATTCTTGATTTTGGTCTGGTGAGAGATCACTGGTTTGTCCCAAAATGTGATTGTGTGGGCTATTGGCTACTATCTATTCTCCTTTCCTTTATATTATCTCATATTCACTTCTTTTACTGCTGTTACCTGGTTAGGGGCTTGGAGATGAATCTCATATTGAAGTGGGAGAACAAGTAGGACCTGCTACCAGGACACATACTGTGCCTTTAGGTGATACATCATCTTTAAATCGTCCCAATCATGTGCCATCTGACCTTTTGCATAATGAAGAAGCACGCTGTTCTACCGAGGCTTCGTTCAATGAGTGGGTTACACATTACAATGATCAGTTGGGAGTTGCTCCTAATAGGCTTGATAGTCAGCCAATTGGAAATCATACATCTATTGGGGGTACCACAACCTCAAGGCATCAAGAGCAAATGGGAGTGACTCCAAATGGTAGGCTTGATATGCCAATAGTAAATCATGGATCTATTGTGGATACCACAACCCCAAGGCAACAAGATCAAAATAGGGGCCGTGTTTTAGGTGAACCTGTTTCACAGCCTTTTTCACAGATGCCTGTTCATGTTGTTCCTGCAAATTTTTTCATCCCGTATGAAACTAATGCACCAGTAGCAAGAGGAGCTGTCCCTGCACATTCCGACCATGCAAATCGAGTGCAAATGCCTACTAACTCTTTGTTTACAACACCCAATCATTTTGATCCACTTCAATTTGAAGTAGATAGAATACGTAGAGAGATGGGTAATTTGATGACCATTCACGAGCAAAAGGTTAGTGCATGCTTGCCTTCGTTTTCTTTTCCATTTTTTATTATGTCTGCCTTTCTTAATTATTTTTCCCTACCGGGCCTTGCAGAAGTCACAACTGAAATCAGAATGTGATAAAGAAATTGAGGAACTTGTTGCTCAAATTAAGAGAAACTATGACAAGAAGATTGATGAAGCTGAGGCAGCATTTTCACTTAAAAGGAAGGAACTTGAAACATGTCAGAACAAGGTCGTGATGCATAAGATGCTGGCTGAGGCTTTTCGATCTAAATGCACCGACTATAAGGCAGCTACAAAGATGCCACAGCTAGGTATTTAATTTTTTGGCTTTACAAATGACATTTGTTTAATTTAGGGTCGAATGAGAAGCCCCTCTTAAAAAAATTAATTATAGAAAAAAAGGAAGAGAGAGAGTATGAAAGGCTTGATTGAGAGGACACCTTACTCATGATAACAAATCTACTAAGATCCCTACATAATCTTGTTTTTTTTTTTTTTTTTTTTTTTCTGTTTTCCTTTTTCCCTGTTTGTGCTGTCAATGTTTGAAGAATTTTGACCTTAAATTTTGATGTTAAAGTCAAAAGTACAGATGATATTGAGGTGGCAGTATTACTTTTTAGTTATACTTGCCTGATTTTATTAGGAGCTGCTTCATAGTTGATTTCATTGTTGTCTGCTTCTCACAATAATTGATATTACAGGTAACTCTTCTAGTTCTGTAGAGATTGCCTCGCAATTACATTCTACAAGACCTTTCTCTCCTGCTACGTCGCCTTCCAGTGTTCCACCTAGTGCTACACCACCTTTACGGGCCGTTCGTCCCTCTATGACCTTAAGTGCTCAAGCCAGAATTTCTCATGTCGATCCTGTAGCACTAACGGCAGGACAACAGCAACAAATTAGGCGTGAAGCACGTGCCCCAGCCCCTCATATACAGCCCTTCAGATCTGCTTCATCTGCTATTTCTTCCAGCTGTATGCCTTCTGATGCGTTGGTGCCACAGCCACCTAACAATCCAACTTCTGACTTAGCACAGCAGCTCCCACCACAGCCACCTCCGCTGTTAGCACCAGTACAGCTAAACTCTCGTGGTCAGTCTCGCCAAGAAGAATCAATGGGAAGGGGTACACCACTTAGCTTATCCTTGAGTGCAACACAGTTGCTAATGGATATTACAAGGCGACATGATGCTAATCTTCATTCTAACAACGTACCCTCTTTGCCAGATAATGTGCGAAGTTCTGACACATCCCGATTTGAGGAAGCAACGAATGTTCAACTTTCTTCGTCTAATTTACAAAATGGAGACGTGGTCTGTTTATCTGATGATGATTAATTATCGTGACATTCTTGGTTCCCTAACCTTCAATTTGTTGTAACTCTTAGATCCTATTTTCAGCTTCGGATTAAGAATTATAGTAGTCTGGGTCTGCAAGCTGTATACAGTCCACTGTTATTGTAGCTATAGGTTAGCAGCTAATGTAACTAATTGTGATTAATTTGAAATGAAATAGGTTTCAAAAAAAATATTGTGCAAGATTCTTCCGGTGTACCGTGTTCGTGCTAGTGTTCTAGCTTTTGGAATATACTTCGTATTTTGTTAATTTGGTTTTGGGATTTGGGAGTGCAACTCATTAGAGGTATGTATAAAATGTATACAACCTTAAAAACTCCCCAAAATGGAAAAAAAAGGGTCTGAACAAGAATTTACAACTATAATATCCAAATTGATCCGATGTGAACTACATGTAAAATTATGTTTCATCTGAGAACGAAATATAATTGTTAATCATTTTGAAACTGAAATACGTAGTACACTGTATGAAGTCGGAATACTTGAATTTCACAATTATGTATCAAAATTGAAATTTGTTTTTAGAAAATTCTTACCTTTTTATTTGTTTGGTATGAATATTAAAAATAAGGTGGAAAGGAAGCATATGAGGAGGAAAAGATTTATTTAACTCTTTACCTTTTTAATTTGTTTAGGTTAATCATAGAAAAGTATCACTTAACTTCATTTTCTCTCTAGGTAATGGTAATTATTATCCAAACCTTTTAACCAAACATTTGGTAACAGTAATGCTTTATCTATAACAGCAAAATTAATACTAAAGTAATTACCGCCAAAATCATTATTGTCCATGTGTTCCCTTCACTAATGTCTGAAAATGATTGATTAATTATACATCTTTCTAAAATCTTTTAGGACTAAATTGACTAAGTACACAATTTTCTACGTACTAAAAATAATTGACCGCTAGTCTCTTTCACAATATTTTTTTCCTGCTACATAGAATTTTTTTTTTTTTTTTTTTTTTTGGTCTTTGTCTTTGTCCATGTGGTTGTAGAAATTTGGATTGTCCATGTGATGTAGAGTTTGGATTTTCCACTCTTTATCATTCTTCAAATTTTATATAATTAAATCAAAAACGAATGCTTACACTTTAAAATTTTTATGAAAGCTATGAATTTATTTAGTATATTTAACATCATGTCCTTCATTTTAGCTCAATTAATATTACAAGGGATTACAATTTATTATGTTTTCCTTAAAACATTTTTATTACATACTTATAAGTGAATTTTTAGTATTAAACCGTGCATCACACGTGACTAACCTACTTAATTGAAAATGTTTCCAACCCAACAAATACAGTTACTCATCATGCTCTTATTGTAGTTGGAAGTATTCTTATTGTTGAAAAAAATTCTTCCACTTCGTAAATATTTACAAGCGAGCCCCACTTTCCCAATTAGAAACATGAGATGTTGAGAATGACATAAATGTAAATAAGGGTATATTTTATATTTTTTGCTCAATTAACATCGTTAACTTCCCATTCACCTTCACTCTTCTTCTTCTTCCTACATCAAATTCCGTTGAAAGAGGTTGAGATTTGTCCACCGACACCATCGTTTTTAACATTTCCAACAACTTTGCCCCCACCGACATGTCCACCACCATTTATGGTAGCTTCGCTACCAAAATAAACGAAAACCTTAAGAGGCCAAAACAATCGATTATGGAGAAGGAGAAGGATAGAAAATGGTTTGAGAAACTCACTGCAAAAAAGCAGAGTCGCTTTCCTAGTTATATTGACTCGAGTTTTGTCAGACTCGGGCCACCAGCTAGGAAGCTCATTTTTTCACCTGATCAATCATCACCTGAGGGTGTGAAGTCGAGTGAGCTGGAGGGGATTTATGATGCTGCGTCAATGCCTATAGTTTCGGTGTAGGAACACCAATGGAGACAGATGGTCTAGTTATAGGCCTTGTTGGTGGCTTGTGCATTTTGTGGAAGATGGAAAATTTGTCTTTTAACCTTGTCTTATACTCCCAAAACCACATGTGTAGGGATGTGACTTTGTAATTAATACTCTCTTGGCATTTCGTGGGTATTTAAGGCTGACCGGAGTCCGAAAATAAACATAAAACCTGGGAACTTGTCAGGATTGTCATTTCCTCGTACCATGGTTTGTTGGTGTTCGGTGGTGATTTCAACGAAATTTTGAGTTTTGATGAGAAGGAGGGGGTGCTGATTGTGATATACCTGCAATGTATGACTTTAGAGAGATGATAAATGATTGTGCCCTCCGCGATCTTGGCTTCATTGGACAGTGGTATACATGGGAGAGAGGACGAACGGTTCAAAGTATGGTTCGTGAACGCCTTGATAGATATCTTTGCAATTCTTCTTGGCATGAACTCTTTCCGTCAGCTTCTGTTTTCCATTTGGTGCGCTTCAAGTCTGATCACACACCAATCTTGTTGACCCTTGAATAAGCAAAGAAGAAGAGAAATAAATGTCGACACAGATCCTTCAAATTTGAATCTGCATGGCTTTTGGATAATAATTGTGAACAGATTGTTCGTGATTCGTGGGTCAGGTCTGAAAGTGAAGACATGAGAGCAAGATTACATTTAGTTGGTGGTGAATTAGTCCGCCAGAGTAGGGCAAATTTTTGATGTCTTGGAGAAGAAAATTGACGACATGGAGAAATCTCTCAAAGATGCTCAAAGCTTGCCCATTTCTGATGACTCGATACAGGATTGCTCAAAAATTGAGAAGGCTCTAGAGGAATTATATGAGAAGCCGGAAGCATATTGGTACATACGTTTGAGAGTGTCGGAAATCAGGGACAGGGACAAGAATACGAAGTACTTTCATCATAAAGCATCGCAAAGAAGAAGCAAAAATGAGATTAGTGGTCTCTATGATGCTGATGGAAAATGGACTTTGGATGAGGACGACTTTGAAGAAATAATTGAAAATTTTTATGCTTATTTGTTCACGACGGCTGGTCCTTCTCCAAATTCTTATTCGGAGGTTTTAGAGGCGATTGAGACTACAATTTCTAGTGCGGATAATGATTTTCTTTTTCGACCTATACGAAGGATGAAATTTTGCTGCTTTATCTTGCATGCATCCTTGCAAGGCACCGGGACCTGATGGAATGCATGACATTTTCTATCAAAGATTTTGGCATACTGTTGGTGACGATGTGACTAATATGGTCTGTAACACTCTTAATGGCACTTGTTCCCCGGAGAGTATTAACAACACAAACATCGCATTGATCCCAAAGGTACAATCTCCGACTCAAGTCTCTGAATTTCATCCTATTGCCCTTTGCAATATGCTATATAAGATTACTTCTAAAGCAATTGTTTTGAGATTGAAATCGATCCTGCTGAGAGTTATTTTTGAACATCAGAGTGAATTTGTTCCGGGAAGGTTGATAACTGATAATTCTTTGATTGCTCTTAAGCTCTTTCATACGATGAAATATCGTAGTAAAGGGCGTAAGGGAACCGTTGCTATGAAACTTGACATGAGTAAGACATATGACAGGGTGGAATGGTATTTTTTAGATTGTGCTCTTAAAAAGATGGGGTTTGCGGACCGTTGGTGAAGATGGTGATGGAGTGTGTTACGTCTGTTTCATATTCCTTTATTGTCAACGGGCAGGTTTGTGGAGCTGTGAAACCGTCTAGAGGTCTCCGGCAGGGAGATCCCCTTTTTCCCTATTTATTCATTATTGCGACAGATGTTTTTTCAGGAATGATGAATAAAGCTTCGAAGGACAAATTAATTCATGGGGCTCGAGCTAGCTGCTCGGGTCTGGAGATTAGTCATCTCCTCTTCATCGATGACGGTCTTCTCTTTGCTAGAGCCAACCGACAGGAATACTCAAAAATTATTGAAATTTTTAACAAGTATGAAGCAGTTTCCGGGCAAAAAATTAATTTTGATAAGTCGGAGGTTATTTCTTTTAGCAAGGGTGTTATTGAAGCAAAATAAACTGAATTATTAGAGGTTCTTCAGATGAAACGGGTGGAAGAGCATGTTAAGTATCTAGGGGTTCCTACTGTTATTGGGAGGTTGAAAAAATTTATTTTTAGAGCTCTCAAAGATAGAATTCGGAAGAAGCTTCAAGGGTAAAAGGAAAAGCTGTTATCTGGAGCCGGAAAGGAAGTTTTGACTAAAGCAGTTATTCAAGCCATTCTAACGTATCTTTTGGGTGTTTATAAGCTTCCAATTTCGCTCATCAAGGACATTCACTCCATGACGGCTAGATTTTTGGTGGGGCCACTCGAACTTTAAAAGGAAGACTCATTGGGATAATTGGGACTCTCTTTGTTCTCCTAAGTGGTGGTATGGGGTTTAGAGATATGGAAGTTTTTAATATTACTCTATTGGGTAGACAAGCTTGGCGACTTCTTACCGCACCTTCGTCTTTGTTTGCACGAGTTTTACAAGCTAAGTACTACCCAAAATCTGATTTTTTGGGGGCAACTTTGGGTTCGACTAGTAGCTATTCGTGGCGTGGAATTTGGGCTGCAAAAGCTCTTCTAAAGGAAGGACCGATTTGGAGAATTGGTGATGGGAATAGTGTGAACATTTGGGACAATCCTTGGATTGCGGACGAAAACGGGAGATTTATTTCCTCTCCAAGAGTTGATCACTTGAACAATGTGAGAGATTTAATTTCTACTGATTGTGGAGAATGGAATTATGAGCTCCTGGTTCAACATTTTAATGAGAGGGATGTTCACTGCATTATGTCGATCCCCTTGAGTGAAAGGCTTCCTAACGATGTTATCACCTAGGATTTTTCAAAGGATGGCGCTTACTCTGTCAAATCTGCATATATGCTTGGGAAATCTTGTAATCTTGATAACTTCCAACAAGCTTGGGTTGAAATTTGGAACATGGATGTCTCCCCTAAAGCTCGTCATTTTACTTGGAGGATCTATACTTGAACTTTACCAGTGCGTGCCTGTTGATGTATAGACATATGAAGGATAATGATCGTTGTCTTTGGTGCCTATACGAGGTGGAGACTGTTTTCCATGCTCTTTTCAAATGCAGAGTTGTTTGTGATTTATGGACTGTAGACACCTAATTGTGTCTCCCCAAAAACCAAACCCAGTGATGAATATCTTTCACGTCATTGATTATCGAACGAGGTGAAATGTGAAAGAGTCTCGTGATGCGCTTGTTTTAATAAAAATACTTCTTTTTGTTTTCGAAAATATTTCTTTTCGTACCTTGTTTAGGAAAATGTCCAGTCCCATTTAGTTTGGTCCATTATATGGGTCCAATGATAGTGTAGTTGGATGGGGCTCGAAAATAGCTTTCCAGCGATATATTATAAGCCCAATTTCGATGAATAATGAGCAAGTTATGGCCAAAATACTAAACTGGGCCCAAAATGATTTTATGTATGGCCCAATGATCAAGTGGAGGGCCCATTAATTATTATTCCTAAAGTCATTAGGATTGACTTTAACTTCTAGAATAATCTAGAAGATTATTTTAAGTTCTAAAGGAACTAAGATTGATAATTATACTTTTATTTTATTTGAAAAAGATAATGGATTTAATTTGAAATAAAGCAAATATTTTAATGATAAACTGATCTTAAATTAATGATAAATACGGAGTCTAATCGTCTAATTATATTAGGGAAAGGACTCCGTACAGCTTTTTTATCGTAGTCGCGCCATCGCGCTGCGAGGAGTTTATCGCATCGCGATAGGAGCAGTTTTACTCCGAGTCGAATTCTGACTCTTTTCTATCGTTCCGGATGTTTTTCTCTATAAATAGGGACTTTATTTCCCCGTTTTCAATCATCAACACTAATTCTCTCTCTCTTTAAGCAAAAGCTTATTCTTTCTTTCTATCTTGATTTTCTAAGCCTAGCCTTTCTAAATACAATGCCGCATTCACGAGACTTAGACGCACATAACCAAGCTCGAAGTTGCCTTTGCCCTAGACGTGAAAGGTTGATAATTTCTGAGGGTTTGGTCCCAAATCCCTATTTCAATTATTTAAATTAATTGTCTGATTTAATATTTTTATTGAAGTTACTAACGTGTGTATTATTTTGATAGAAAGAGATATGAGGCAACAAAGTGAGTAATTTTATTGTTATATATCTTTAGAAAGCATGTTGATATAATTTTAATTCCTAGTATTATGTTAGGATGTTATTTATTGCTTTCTAGTATCATGTATAGGTTGCTTCCTATTTCTTCTATCATGTTAGGACTAAAGTTTTGATATTTATTGTTTAGTGACATGCTAGGATTTGTTATTAATCATGTTAGTATCATACCTAGGATCTTGCTAATAATAATATTTTGCTTTGATGAGATTAAGATTGATATTATGATGATGATGATTGTTGTGTCAATATTATTATTATGTTGCTTGATATTATTATTATTATTGCTTGATCACGCCCTCTCTTTCAGGTTTAAAGGGAATTTGTACTTGAAATCACGCTTAATAAGATAATTAATAATTTTGTTTAGGCTAATATGATTTTAATTTAAGTGATCGTCAATGATAGATTTGTTTGTGCATTAATAATCAACCAACATAGATTAAACAGGTTTAGGGTTAATATATTGATTGTATGTTAGTTAAAAAGCGCACATGAATATGAGAAGAATAAAGTAGAGGCCTATTTAGGGCAGGTTCAATCTCTTTTAGGTTGGATTTGTACCTTCATCCCCGAATATCCAGTCATGGTTCAGGACCACTATGGAGTAGTGATCTCATGGATCGTGAAGAGGTGTAATCTTCACCTTGTGAACGATTTACAAGTTCCTAAAACTTGTTGGCGACTCTTTTGCTCTAGCTTCCTTCCCTCTGGACGCCACCATACTTAAGTGTATGATCACAGTGGGGCTCAAGTGTGGGATGCTTGAATTATTCCCTACAGTTTTTTGGCGACTCCATTGGGGAGGATTTCTATTTTAATTCCTAAAATTTATTATGGCAATAATTTAGAATGAGTGGACGAGACTCGAAAAGTTATAAGTATTCATGTGCATAATTTTGATTGACATTATTGGCTAAGTAGAAAAAGGTCAGCATTGGAAAGACCATCTGTAATGCGTAAAAAACATAGGATTTTTACACGTAGGATTTTTGGGAAATATCTTTCACAACTAGAATTGAAAAAACGTTGCGAAAACTGGAAAATTCTAAGAACACAGAAAGCTGCTGAGGCATGTAGGAACTAGCACTGAGAAAATAGTGCTCATCGTAGTGCGATGGCTCTGTCGCGATGAGATAGAAATATCGCGACGCGACAGGGCCATCTCCTCGCGATGGTCCCTGTTGTCTCGCGCCATGTTCTTCCAATACCGAGCCAAAAATCTGCCTTCTTTCTTTGACCGGTTCTAGTACTGTTTGGCCGATTTTACTTGCTGATTGAGTTTTTCCCTCTTTTCTGAAACCCATATGTGTTCTACATATGGCCATACCCCCATGAGAATTCACACTTCATCTACCCAATCGAATGCTAATTGCAACGAAGGGTACATCCGAGTTCGTGAATTCACCAAACCATGGAAACAAGTTTAACTTGTGGAATCCCATCCATACGCGCCAACCCTTCTAAAGGTAAGGCTTCTGCGCGATGCATCCGAACTCATAACCATGGACCCTCTTTTGACTACCATTGTCCTTGAACTTTAGAGAACTAGAGCCATGGTTAGGTTGCAAACTCATTGCATCATATTATGCTTACTTGACTACTTGTGCATCTCTTGTTTGTCCATAACTTATATGTGATTAAATTAACCGCTTGTTTGAGTTGTGATTATAAATATGCTTAAATAAGCTAACCTATGACTAAATAACTTTGCTTAATTAATTGATTAATTAATTTGAACCAATAAATATGCCTAAAATCGAGTCATAGTTCCTTTGAGTCAACCCGAATTTTTATTCCCGTATACTGAACAAGCGTTAACTTGTTTTGGTCATAACCAAAGTTTTATAAAGAATTACAAGTTTTACAACCTATGGATCTGTATCCCCGAGTTGTATCTTTTATTTGGCGTTGGTTTCGTCCAATTCGGAGTCACAGATAAAAAGTTATGACTGAAATACCACAGCCTGTCTAGTTTAATGTATATAGATGAAGTCTGAACTTAGTCTTTGTACGAGTCTAATCACATGTCTAGTCACATGGTCATGACACGAGTCTTGGACATATCACTTACACTCACTAGTCTTAGCACACAATTTTTACATACTTTTTCACACCATGACCATGTCTTAGGTTCATGCATGAGTCGTTCTTTCCGTCATTTGAGTTGAGGTTCTACTCTATTCCTAATTTTTCCATATCTCTCCATCTACATCATCTTTCCACTCTCTACATGCTTTTTCCATGCATATCACTCCCCAAATTCTTCCATGATCTTTTCCCATCTATGCATGTTGAATCGAGTTAGAGTCAAATAACTAACAATAATTATCCATAACCTCCCTTTCCACAACACTTGGTCAAGGAGAGAATGGCGTTTAATCAAAGACAACACTTTCGTCCAAGTCTTAATTTATGATAAACCGATTCGACAAAGAAGAAAGGCTAAGAAAATGGCGTCCCAAGAAGAAGTTAATGAACTGAGACAAAACATGACTAACTTGACCGAGATGTTCAAAACTCTCGCTCTTCAGGTCAATGATCCTAGCAAACAACAACAGCTTGAGCGAATGGAAGAAATCTTGAGCAAAATCTCCAATGATTACAAGTTTCAGGGGATTAGCTCACAAGGGGTCTCGGTGGACAAGGAACTTCTTCCGCAAAAATTCAATGCCAATGACATCCCTAAATTCAAACCAACTGACAACCCTTATTTTCATTTAAGAGCTTTAGAAACTATAATGAATATTAAGAGAATTGATAGGAAAGCTTTTCACTCGTTGTTTTCACTATATCTAGAAATCGTTTGTCAACATGGTTCTTTTCCCTTGACAAAGAGAAAATCTCTTCTTGGGATTCTATAACAAACGCTTTCATTGATAGATATAAGTGCAACATCCAAGTTGAAACTGACCATAGGGAACTTGAGATGCTAAAGCAAAAGGAAAACGAAGGATTCACTTCCTTTTTTAACAAATAGAGAGAAACTTCCTCTAGGATGGTAGAGGTTCCTACCGAAAAGAAGTCTGTAAGAATGTTCATCAAGAATCTCCAAGAGAAGTATTCAAAGCATTTGAAATACCAACACAACTTGAATACTTTCAAGGCCGTCTATAACATAGGCATTGACATTGAAGATGACCTTGCAAAACAAAAAGCTACTAACCATAGTAACAATAGTGGCTGGAAAGGAAAGAAGAACGACAAAACTTCTTATTCCGAAAACACCTACTCTAGTAACAATGTTAGTACCTTTGACCTCAATGAAGTCTTAGCCATGGATAATCAAGGACCCAAAAAGCAACTAAGGAAAGAGTTCACCCTTATTGGGATGAGGTATGATACTGCTTTCGACCGACTCCATGCCAAGGGATTCATTACTCCTATTAGACCTATTCAAGACCCTGCACCTAAAAAGAGGTTGCCTAGTTGGAACCCAAACGCACACTGCAAGTACCATCAAGGTAGGGGTCATTGTAAGCGTCGTTCGAAGTGCGCCTACGTTAAAGCATGTGTGAATCTGCTTGGCACTCATAGGAAGTGGGAATTGACATATACGATTAGGGACAACGATTAGGAACAAGGAAAGTAAGGAGCCGACGACAAGTTTTTAAGGAACTTGTAAACCGTTCACGGATCATAAAAGGCAACCACGAATAAGGGACAACGAAGGCAGCAATGATTGATCTGTGAAAGTTACACCCCATTCATAATCCATGAGCTTACTAACTCTATACGGTTCGGAACCACGAAAGGAGGATCGGGGATGATTGTACGAAGTGAGTCATGGAGTCACATTCGCCCGTATTGGCCTCTACTCAATTCTTATTGTGAAAAGTGATTCCTGCGATCTCAAAGGCATGCAAACAAAATATTCAATTTGCTCCAAACTATTATTAGGCTAAATTGGTTGAATATTAATGCAACATATAATTCTAAAATATTAGTGATCACTTGAATTAATAACAAGATTAAAGGAACCTAAACCGGTCGTCTAAATTATCTTATTAGGCGTGATTTTCAATTACATATTCCCTTTAAACATGCAATATGATGATCAATATAATAGTATAAACATTAATATGGAAGCAATTTAACAATAAATCCAACAATATAAAATCATTAGAAAAATAATAGAAATAAAAGGAACATGATTCTTTACTTTGATTTTGCTTGCTTGCAACTATAAAACAACAAACGAGTTAGTAACTTCAAGGAAATAAGTAAAATTAAATTAAATAGAGTTGATTTGGGGCCAAACCCTCAAACAGTTCTACCTTTCACGCCTTGGTTTAAGGACAGAACCTTGGGTAAAGTACGGACTCCTTGGAATGCTTAAGGAAGGTATTTTGGAAGAATAGGGTAGGCTAGTGTTTAGGCTAGAGCATAGAAGAGAGAAGAGAATGTTAATTGATGCCCCGAACAACAGAAATGAGGGGGTATTTATAGGGAAAATGAACAGAGGGAACACACGGAACCCTAAAAAGATAAAACCCCTAAAAAAAATAATGCCGCGACACGGCAAAATATGTCGTGACACGGTACACTTTAGTGTGACGCGGTGAAATCTGGTGTGACGTGGGACAGAAACAAACCTATAGAGGATAAAAGCACGTGAAGGATTTACGCGGAGAAAACACGGAACAATCCCGTGTCACGGCATGGGCACCGTGACACGGGAAAATATGCCGTGACGCGATAAGATTTCCCGTGGAGCGGCACCTATTTCCGTGACGCGGTGGAATTTATTTCCATTTTTGCGTCCAGATTCACTTTTACCCTAATTACACTCAGCATTTTTAAGTGCCGTTTCATAATTTTGGGCTATTTTAGTTTATTATTTATTAATTGGGCCAAAATAATAAATAATATGAAATGAATAAAAAGGTTTGGGCCAAAATGAAAATTGGACTGTGTTTTGACTAAACATTAGGACTGATCCGGTGACTACTTTATGAACTGAATTTGATCAAATATGAATTTTAAGCAATCACGGGATTAATTACTCAACCCGACCAACAATAGCGGTGAAAGGTTGTTCATCATCGGGTTTGGTTTCGGGGAGACATTTTTAGGTGTCTATAGAAGCCCCACTTTAACTGAGTTTGTAGAATTGTCAGTTTCGATAACGATAGTCAAAGTAGTCGATAGGGACGGAGAATGATTTAAGACGTTCTGCGATCCTAAATCACTCTGTATACGCCGATACCTGCAAAAAAATGTTAGTTCTACAGATAAATGTGTAACGGGATAGAATGCGTATCTGACACCAGTGTATCGGTGACAAATGAGTTTGGTAGCTTCCTATGCTTGAAGGAATCCACCGGATGACGTTTTGTTGAAATACTTTCCATGCCCGAGGAAAGTCGACTGATGAGTTTGGTAGCTTTCTATGCTTGAAGAAATCTACCGGATGATACCTTCCATGCTTGAGGAAAGTCGACATATGAATTTGGCGGTTTTCTATGCTTGAAGAAATCCATCGGATACTACTTTCCATGCTTGAGGAAAGTCGACAGATGATTTTGGCAGTTTTCTATGCTTGAAGAAACCCACCAGTTGAGATACTTTCCATGCTTGAGGAAAGTCGATAGACGATATAATCGTTGACTTCTCCGCCTTGAGAGGTGGCGACGACCGACAATTTCCATCCTTGAGGAAAAAACTTGTCTAATTATGAGATTGCAAGTCTCTATGTATCAAGAACCTTGCGCCGTGAAATGATGGTGGTTCGATTGTCCCCGAACGTGGGCCGCAGATGATCAGACCTTCAAGTCAGTAATCCGACCATATTAGGTGCTTTGAAATATGACTTTGATGCTTTCCAGGGGCAAAATGGTAATTTGGGTACCATTAAAATATCAGTTAGAATTTTCGGCGTATTTCCGGTGAGAAATAACTGTCCAAAAGCTACGGAAAACCGTCCAAACCTGGTCAAAGATGCCAGGAATATTCGCTGGAAAAGGGCAGGACACGCATACACACCGTGCCACGTGGCAGTTTGCCGTGACACGGCATAATCTGCCGTCAGACGACATTTTTTCCCTTTTGTTTTTTATTTTTTTATTTGTGCTGCTATATTGGTCAAAGCTGATGACAGATTGCAGGGGTGCAGGTCACGCGTGTCACGTGGAAGAACGCCGTGACACGGCAATACTCTCCGTCACACGGCATAGTTTTGCGTGGCACGGTAATGCTTTTTCTGCTGAAACGGTCAGCGTGCTCGAATATTATGCCCGTTGACTTGCTACATTACCGCGTCACGTGGAGACCGCACCGTGACACAACACGTGTCACCGCGTCACGGCGTGTTTCTTTGCCCTTTAAATTCGAATTTTCGCTTCATTTTCCTCATTTTAATTTCATTTTGCTACTGTTTGAGCTCGAGATCACCATTTTCACTATTCTTGAAGCTTATCTCTCTCTTTTTTTTTTATTTTTTATTTTCGCTCAAATTACCGTGTCGCGGCGGCCATCACCGTGACACGACGTGTGTTACCGTGTCGCGGCGTCGGGATACCGTGTCACGGTGTGTTCGTGTTTTTCGCCCCCGCTGCTGCACTTTTCGGGCTCGTTCTCACTTAATTCTCCATCAAATTCACTCAAATCTCTTCCTAGCTTCCTCATTTTCGAACCTCTACAAGAATCATGTAAGTTTCTTTGCTTTTTGTCTCAAATTTTGCTGTAAATGAGCCATTTTTGCTTTAAACCCTTAAAAAATCAAATTGGGGGGTTTTTTTATTTCGAGCTTCTCTGTCGAAATTCTTGCCATGAATTAGCTTGTATATGAATGTATGTAGGTTTGTGAGTGATTTGAGACCAACTTTGCATGATTTGGTGAAGAAATGAGCAAATCACCATTTTTGGGTACTACTTTGTGCATGAAATGGTGTTCTTGTTGTTTTGTTGTTTCTTTGCACTTGAAATAAGGATATAATTGTTGTAGATCTTGTGAAACATGCTATGATGTGCCGATCTATTATTTTTGTGCAATTTCGAAACATGCTCTGTTTTTTTTTGTGTATGTACTACATTGTCATGGAGAACATAATATCATATGCAATTAGGAGAACTGTAGTATTAGTTTGTCATGGAGAAACTAAGTACTGGAAGTAATTCTATTATTTTGCTAATTTCTAGCCTAGAGGTAAAAATTTAGCGCATAACAGAAAATGCAACTTGAGGTAGCTTTTGAGCTGTTTTTGAATAAATAAATAACCAAATAACTTAGGAACTGATGCTAAGTATTTAGATTTTTTATTTTTTATTTTTTATTTTTTTTGTTTGAACATAATAGCATGTCTAGACAACGAGATCGAGATATTTCTACTCGTGGCCGGCGTCAGGCCTTCCGAGATGACACTCCCACGGTTCTCGAGGATATAGACGATGCCTTGGAGACCAAGCCTCGCCCCTCTACGAGTTGGGGAAGGTGGACTCCACCTCCGTGGACACCCGACGAGTTGGTTTTCTGTCGTGAGAACCATATTTCTCACCATCCACTTACCGGCGTAGTCGATGGTGTGCTTCGCCATCATGGATCAGGAGATAGAGATTTGATTCCCCGACTATACAGGATCATCACAGGGGATCCTACCACCAACTCCTTGTGTGAGTCTGCTGGTTTGGGAGATTTCTATTCAACGATTGTGGGATTTCGCAGCCCTCGAGGCTGTGGTTCGACAGTTGTTCGAGCGCTGTTGGAGTATTTTTGGGATACTACCAACACTTTCCACTTTGCTTAGGGGGAGATGACGGTTACTCCTCTTGATTTCAGAATGATCAGCGGCTTGCGTTTCACCGAGCGGCCTGTACAGCAGATTCCTGACCACACTTAGGGGGAGAATGAGGCAGCGAAGTTGTTAGGTCCTGTCGTTCAGCATATGAGGACTCGACCGGTGCATCGGGGTGGTCCTAGGAGTGGGCGATCAGAGTTAGCTTCTGTTCTTGCCCATGGTTTTGACATAGTTGGGACGACACCTAAGCAACGAGTTCTGATCTTTATCTTGATCCTTATTTCCAGGACACTTTCTCATGATAGGAGTTCTCGTGCGCTTGTTTGTTACCTGCCGTCTCTGGTGAGGATTGGTGAGATAGGATCCTTCAGTTGGGCTAGTATAAGCTATGCTGATCTACTCTCGTCGCTGCGTCATGGCTGCAGGCAGCTGAACGATAAGGCCCCTGTTGCTGTTTATGGTCTGTGGAGAGTTGTAGAGGTGACGATCTTTTCCTCTTCATGTTTTGTTTTTACCGGTTTAGCTCATGTGCTTAGAGATTATTCTTGTTGCAGAGCGGTCCACGATTTTCCTGTCGGTGCCAGCTGGCGTGACCTAGGCGAGTCACGAGTGGAGTCCGTATCTAGTCTGCTCGGGCTGTTGCGTCGTGGCACCTCTACTGTTGGTGTAAGGGTCGATTTCACAGTGTATTATTTTTTACTTTGATGTTATTCTTCGGCATTCATTGCAATCTCTTATGGTTTTTAGATTGCTGTCGAGATTTAGTATCGGCCTTGGGCTGGCATGGCCGATCTTCCCGAGGCTTTGTTTGGTACCTTGGAGAGCGTGTTGTTTGTTAGCACAGCGCTGATTGCTTTGTGGTGCCATTGCCTCCGCCTGAGTCTATGTTGCACCCACGGTTGTTGGGGGAGCTGTTGGACAGGAGGGAGCACTACCATTTTCCTTGGCAAGAGTTGGTGCGCAAGGACGACGATTATTCCCAAGACTTGCTTCCTTACTTCGCTCCTCCGCCCCGTCTTCCCGAGGTTTTCTTTTCTTTTAGAATTTTATTTTGCTTAGTCCCTGTTTAAACCGTTGAATAACCTGATTATTCGATCGTGTTTTAGACGACTGTTCGTCGTAGGGGGAAGATCGAGGTCCCGCCTCAGTCCGTTCGTTACCTGGGGCCGATTTGCATGACTGAGGATCATATTGCTGATGCACCGGAGGGTTTCAGACAGGCGCAGGAGTCACTGCCTGATGAGTTCGAGTCGGTAAGCTTTCTGACACATCTTTCATTCTCCTTATTACTGCTTGTTACCGACTTTTTGGTTTCAAGTCATGCATTCGGATATGATGGGCTTTATGAAGTTTATTGATGCTTTGAAGTATTGTGTCATCAAGCTACGACGTGGTGCGAGTTGTCAGAGCGGCTCAGACGATGCTCATGAGGTATATTCATCTGTTTCTCATGTTTACCTTTTCATGCATTACTGATATCTTTTCATTTTGTGTCTTTCAGGAGCGATGGAGGTGACGGAGGTCTCGCTCGCGCTCGAGGCATAGAGGCTCGGACGAGGGGGAGCCTAGTCACCGCAGACGATCCCTTGAGGTTCGTTGACATTCTTAGACGCAGCGGCATCATCCTTAGACTTCTCAGCCATTTCAGGGGCTTCAGACTCGGTGGTCGCAATCTCAGATTTCTCAGCCGTTTCAGGAGACTCAGTGGCAGCAGTCTCGGCCTTCTCAGCCATTTCAGGAGACTCGGTGGCAGCAGTCTCGGCCCTCTCAGCCATTCCAGCCTTCACAACCTGAGTTTAGGCCGATCATTACTCATACGGACCAGGACTTATTTTCAGTTCCATTGTCTGGGACGATGCCTCCACTAACGCTTCCTACATCTTGGAGTCAGCCTATGCAGTTTACCAGCTGGATAGGACCTGCTTTGAGTATGTCTTCTGCTGGAGCTGTTGGTACTAGTAGGGACGCTACTCCTCGCACTCGGATGATGCAGAGTCTTTTTGGTCCGCCATTCCCTTACTCACGGTTTCATGATGACACTGATCCCAGTTCTGGATCTGAGCAGTTTTGACCGAAGGTTTTCATTATGTACTTGGTTGATGACACTTCACGCTATTTATGTACCATGACTCACTTTATATATTTTATTCACACTTTATGTATTTGACATTATTTACTCAATTAGTGTACATGTTAGTGTGTGCTTGAGACTGACTGTGTGTGATTGTGTATTTATTAATGACGCGAAAAAAACGTTATTTTTTGTAAGTGGAGGGTACCGACCTTCCCCAAAATAAAAAGAAAATAAAAATAAAAAGAAAATAAAAATGGGACTAGTTTTACAACTTCCCCAAAATAAAAAGAAAATAAAAATAAAAATAAAAATTAAAAATGGGACAAGTTTTACAACTCCCCCAAAAGAAAATAAAAATAAAAATAAAAATGGGATAAGTTTAACCACTTCCCCACAATAAAAAGAAAATAAAAATAAAAATAAAAATTAAAAATGGGACAAGTTTTACAACTACCCCAAAAGAAAATAAAAATAAAAATAAAAACGGGACAAGTTTCACAACTTCCCCAAAAGAAAATAAAAATAAAAATGGGACAAGTTTTACAACTTCCCCAAAATAAAATAAAATAAAAATAAAAATGGGACAAGTTTTACAACTTCCCCAATAAAAAGAAAATAAAAATAAAGGAGAATTTTATTAGGAATAAAACTCTCGAAAAACGAGATTGAGGGATAAACGGTGAAGGAAAATACAACAAAAATCCGAAAAAATAGGTGAAGGATAAAAATTAAAAAGCGCGTCACGGGGTTATCTGCCACACCACGGTGCATACTGCCGTGGCACGATATTTTATACCTTGTCGCGGCGCATAATCAGTGAAGTGATGCTTTTTGCACGTGCAACTGGATAGATTTTTTTGCGTTTCTGAACTCTTTTGGCTATAAATTACGACCAGTTAATACGTGATATGCATAATTACGAAACACAAAATAACTAGAATTTCATATTTCTATAATAATGTCTCAGAATTTTGATAATACATTGTGTGACTGGTCATATTCTTTGACTAATGCAGACAAAAGAGAGCTAGAATTGTTTCATGTTACAGGTTTATTAGCATTAAGGCATGTAGCAATTGAACATGATTTTCTGAGAGCAGCCTTAGATTATAGGAGTCCGGAAACTCATTGTTTTAAGTTCGATTTTGATGAAATCTGTCCGCTGCCGGAAGAATTTGGTGCTATCTTTGGCTTCCCTGCTAGAAATCTTGTTGCAATGCCTACTCTGCGTGAATATTATTACCAGGATTTTGAATGCCATCTAAATCTGACGCATCCAGATTTAAATAGAATTGTGTGTGGTAATGAAGTAGATCTAGAAAAGCTTGCAAATTTATATTTTAATCGTCCTGTCTCTGAGTCATATCATGTATATCGTAGAAGGGCTTATATTTTTTTGCATGTTTAGCAAGCTTTTATTTGCAAATGGTAGAGTAGGACATGCTAGTTTAGCATCTGTGCTTGAACATGTTGAATCTGGAAGATCCCCTATGCCTACTTGCCTTGGAGAAACTTTGCGTGGTCTCGACGAAGTAAAATCTGACTGGAAAGCCATCAGGAAGGGCTCTCTAGTACTGTTGCAGGTAAAAACGCGCCCTGGTTAACCACCGTGACACGTGGCAGGCACCGTGTCACGGTACTGCTTGCCGCGACACAGTGTTCTTTGCCGTGTCACGGTGCTTCTCTGGATATACTATTTTTATTTTTTTACGCAACTGACCATCTGCACTTTTTTTTTATTTATATTTTTTATTTGTAGATTTGGTTGATGGAGCGTTTGGAACTCTTTGAAGCCCCCGACGATATTGAAAAATATGGTCCCAATGATCTAGTTCGTAGGAAGAAGAATTACTCTGCAAACATGTCATATGATGATTGGAAGGTGTTCTTTGCAAAGAGAGAATTTTCCATTCAATGGGTGATACCTTGGTGGAGACTCACTAGGATGGTTGGGACGAATGATACACCATATTGTCGTGTTCCTAGTATGTCAAAGTTGATCTTTTATTGCCCTTCCCGATTGATGCAACAATATGGACTTGAACAAGTAGTTCCACGCTATAACGATAGTCCCCGTGAAGTATCATTGCATGAAAGTAATGTTCACAAGTATGAGACCTATTGGATTGGAAGGCCTATGTGGACTGTTTATGCGAGTAGCTTTGCTCCTCCCCCCTTGTCTAGTGCATATAAAGCATGGTTGAATCCTCGAAGTAGGAGGGAGAGAGTTGGATCACGTCAGTTTGATGTGAAGGGACGACTTGGAAGTAAGAAGGGGCCTCCTAAAGATCGTCTAGGTCCGAGAACACAAGGGATTGAATTTAAGACTCTATAATGCATAAAAAGAAGAGTTATGTAAAGGAAAGGGTAAAGAGAAGATGGTTTATAGGGAAAAACAACCTAAGAACTATAAAAGGGGTGAAATTTCAACCAGAGGTGTGACGATTCGAGCTACAAAAGATACACTAATGGTGAAGGCCGACCTAGTTGAAAAGAAGAAGGAAGCTTCTAAAGTGAAGAAGGATTAGACCAATATTGCTTTGCATTTATGATTTAAGTTTTAATTTTTAAATAAGGCGTATGATGCCAATAGTTGTAGTCACATTTATTTCAATAATAATAGCATATTTATTTTTGCCTTAATTAAAAGTTACAATGACTTATTTTTATTTTCTTTTATTTTATTTTTTAAATCCGAGTCAAGAAGTCGGATGTAATGGAAGAATCGAACAAAACAATTTATAAAAATCCTGGAAGTACTGCCGCGCCACGGTGAATATTGCCGTGTCATGGCAGTTTTTGCCGCGTCGCGGTACTTCTTGCCGTGACACGGTTCTGCTACAGGATTATTTATTTATTTTTTATTTATTTTTTTTCTGAAATTTCTCCGTGTCGCGGAAAGTTTTGTCGCTGTGCGGTGAATATTGTCGTGTCGCGGAGTATGCTGCCGTGGCACGGTGCTTTTGCTGCTCCATATGTTCGCCAAAATTCTGCCGTTTCGCTTCCTTTTCTGCCGTGCCGCGGTGTTTTATTTACGTGACACGGTGGCTGTAGTTATGTTGACGAAGAAAGGGTTTATATTTTTAAAGTGGCCAGGCCCCTTTGAAGGGTTGCCTACATATCCTTAAAAGGAATCAGGCCAAACGTAGCTCTATCGGGTCTTGAACCCTTGCAACTAGGCATAAAATTTCTCGAGTTGATCCAAATTGGTTAAATTATGGAAGCCGTTGCCATCCATTTCCACTAATTGTACCGCTCCCCCAGACAGAATGGACTTGACAATGTATAGACCTGACCAGTTTGGTCTAAATTTTCCTCTTGAATCCAAAACATTTTTGCGAAGTGCCTTAAGTACTAAGTCACCTTCTTTGATATTCCTAGTCTTGAATTTTTTGTTGAAATGTCGTGCCATACGCTATTGGTAGATTTGGACATGATGCAAAGCTGCCAAGCGTTTTTCGTCAAGTAAGACTAGTTCATCATATCTCGCTTTAATCCAGTCGACTTTATCTAGTTGGCTTTCCAGTGCGATTCGTAGAGAAGGGATTTCGAGCTCTATTGGTTGCACAGCTTCAACTCCATAGACCAAAGAGAAAGGGGTAGCCCCCATTGATGTACGAACAGAAGTTCGATAACCCCAAAGAGCGAAATGTAGCTTGCTTGGCCAATCTTTGTAATTTTCCTTCATTTTTTCGATGATAGTTTTCACATTCTTTTGTCCGATTCAACCGCACCATTTGTTTGTGGTCGATAGGGTGACGATCTGTGATGTTTGATATGATATTTTTGTAACAATTCTGCGCACTCGGCTTTGAAATGCGTCCCATTATCACTGATCATTTCGTGCAGTACACCATAGCGGCATATAATGTTTTTCTCGTTGAATTGAGCTACATGTTTTGCTGTGAGTTTAGCATATGAAGCAGCCTCGACCCATTTGGTGAGGTAGTCGATTGCTACAAGGATGAACTCATGTCCTCCTTGTCTGGGTGGTGTTATCTTCCCAATGATGTCGATTCCCCAAGTAGAGAAAGGCCATGGAGAAGTATATGTGTAGAGAAGCGAAGGTGGAACATGTTGCAAATTTGCGTAGACTTGACACTACATACATTTCCTTACATATTCGTGACAGTCTCTCTCCATGGTAGTCCAATAATAACCTTGTCGTTGAATCTTTTGGACTAACATTTTAGCATTCATATGCGTTTTACATATTCCGGCGTGAAGGTTTTCCATGGTTTTGTATGCTTCTTTCTAAGCTATGAATAAGAGATTTCTCCCTTGAGCGGTCCTTTTGTGGAGTTCTCCCCTGATGAGCACATACTGTGAGGCCAAGAGCCTCAAAGCACAGTGTGTCCTTTTATCAATGTTAGGATGGTATTCTCCCTTCGTCACATAGTTAAGGATATCTGTATACCATGGCTCTTCATCTTCTTCTTGCGATTCTTGTTCATCATTAAGTGCGTGAACATAAGTCGGCTCGTATCTTCTTTCTATGGTTAATGACATTCGAATTGTGTCTCTTGGAATTCGCACCATTGATGCCAACTTAGCTAGTGCGTCGGCAAACTGATTCTCTTCTCTAGGAAAATATGGTATTCCACTTCATCTAGTTTCTCCATGAGAGTTTCCAGATGAGCTTGATACGTAGCGAGACTTTCACTTCTCACTTTCCATCTCTTGGAGATCTGGTTAATGATTAGTGAAAAATTGCCGCAGATTCTAAGCTTCTTAATTCCAAGGGCCACAGCTATTTCTAATCCTAAGATGCATGCTTCATATTCTGCAGCATTGTTGGTGACATCAAAGTTGAGCTTCATGGAAATTGGGATGTGTTCTTTGTTGGGCGATACGAGCAAGACTCCTACACCACAACCCTTTTGGTTCGAAGCTCCATTGAAATAGAGCGTCCAGCTATCATCCTCAGTCATTAGTAGATCCTCATCAGGGAAATCATACTCTTCTTCTTCTTTCTCAGCTTCGTCCAATGGAAAATCTGCTAAGAAGTCAGAAACTGCAGAACCTTTGATGGACTTTTGTGGTATGAATTTCAAGTCATACTGAGCAAGGTTGACTATCCATCTTGATAATATGCCATTGAGTGTTGCCTTTTCGAACAGGTACTTGAGAGGATCCATCTTTGACACAACATGAACTGTATGAGTGAGCATGTAATGCCTTAATTTTTGTGTGGCCCACACTAGTGCGAGACACAACTTTTCAAGTGGTGTGTACCTGGTCTCGTAACCTTGAAGCTTTTTACTCAAATAATAGATTGCGTTCTCTTTGATTTTGATTTCTTGTGCTAGCATTGCTCCCATCGTTTCTCTTGTGACTGTAAGGTAGAGTCGAAGAGGAAAGTCTATTGCTGGTGCTAGCACAGGCTGGTTTGCCAGGTATTCTTTGATCTTGTCGAAAGAGTTTTGGAAATCGTCATCCCATGTAACTGGAACGTTCTTCTTTAGCTTCTTGAATATAGGTTCACATATCACAGTGAGTTTGGATATGAACCTACTTATATATTGCAACTTCCAATAAAACCTCGAATTTCCTTCTTAGTCTTGGGTGGTGGCATGGCCATGATTGCCTTGAATTTTGTGGGATCTATTTAAATCCCTCGAGAACTGATCACATCTGCAAGTAGTTTGCCTGATGTAACTCCGAATGCACACTTTGGCCGATTCAATCTCATGTTATACTTGCGGAGTCTTTCAAAGAATTTACGAAGTGCAATGATGTGTCCTGGCCGATCTTTTGACTTGACGATCATATCGTCAACATAAACCTCCACCTCTTTATGCATCATATCATGTAATAATGCTATGGCTGCCCTTTTGTAGGTGGCACCCGCGTTTTTCAACCCGAATGGCATTACCGTATAGCAATATGTTCCCCATTGTGTGATGAATGTGGTTTTCTCCATGTCTTCCTCAGCCATCAGTACTTGATTATATCCAGCGTAGCCATCCATGAATGATAGGAGTGCATGGTTTGCCGTGTTGTCGACCAGAATGTCAATGTGAGGTAGAGGGAACCCATCCTTTGGGCTTGCCTGGTTGAGATCCCTGTAATCAACACACATTCTGACCTTATCTTTCTTGGAACTGGAACCACATTAGCTGTCTACTCTGGATACTTAGACACTTTGATGAAACCTGCAGCCAGTTGTTTCTAATCTCCTCCTTGATTTTAAGAGCCACATTCGGTTCATACGGCGTAGCTTTTGTTTGACAGGCTTCATACCTGGAATGAGTGGTATTGTATGCTGAGCTATATCCCTGTCAATCTCTGGCATATCTTGGTATGACCAAGCAAATACATCAACAAATTCACTAAGCAAGTTAATTAGCTCTTTGCGTTCGTCTTGACTTAGTGTTAATCCAATTTTAACTTCTTTTATAGTCGTATCATTGGAAATATTAATTGTTTCTGTATCCTCAATAATTGCAGTTTTATTTTCGTGTTCTTCCATTGCATTTATTATTTCTTTGTCATTTTTATCATTAGAAAAGCAATATTAATCAGGGTTAGGGGAATGACACGCATCATAAGCAAAGGTACTCATTTCATTGAATTCATTGGTCATTATATCAAAGAGGGCAAGGTCAGCTGCGACCTCGCCGAAATTATTTGGGACAAAGGGAGGAGACTCGATAAGAGGCTCAACACTAGGAAGAACTACAGAAGAAGACTCAATAGCAGAAAGGGGGTCGACCTCAGATCCTAAAGACTCATCAACAGACTCGGACTCAGACCCAAACGATTCTGATTGATCAAACATAGGACCTTCGCCAGTGGTCACTTCTAGCTTTTCTCCACTCGGCTAGTGATCTTCACTATCTTGCGTCATCCCTTTAGAACACCATCAGGCGGAACAATTAACTCAGAAGGGTCAAAATCTTTGCTCGATATAACAACTTGAGTGAGCTCAGAATTGTCATTGTTAATAGGCTTGGGTTCATTCTTTTCCAGCCCGAAAAGAAGATTAATATTCATATCATCAGAGCTCGGACTAACTGGTTTCTCAGTTGTTGAGAACTCATCGCCTTCGTCGATGAAATCACAATCCAGGAACACCTCGAAACCTGGCTCACGCTTCCCATTGTGGACGAAAGGCTTGGGGAACTCATAGAATGGGAAGTTTTCCCCCTCTTTGATGTACTGGCGATTGAGAGTGAAGGGATAAGGATCCATAGCCATTTCCGTCTTCATGGTTCGAGCATTGTTGCGAGCTTTCATCTTCGAGAGAGCTTGTTTCACATCTTCCTTTGTTGGTTTGAACCCCAAGCTAATTCTTGGGTGCACCAAGGTGACCCTAGAGTTCAGCCATCTTTTTCTTAAGTCCAAGGGTCATTCCAGGTAAATGCCCTTGCTTCTTCATGATTGAATTGATGTTGGTATTTGAATAGGGATCAAAGTCGAGGTGACACTTCTCCTCTTCTTCAATCATAAGAACATCGTCTAGCGAAAACCCCAAAGATCCTCGTCTTCTTCATCATGTTCAACATGGACAATGGGAGTGTCAATAAATTGAATACGCATAGGAGAGGCATCAATGGTGATTGGAACCCCTCCAACTATGGGTTTTACTTTTTGGTGCAGCAATGACGGGATCGCCTTTAGCTCATGAAGCTTAGGACGACCTAACAACAGATTAAAAGAAGCCTTAATGTCCAACACCTGAAACTTGGTGCGACGTTCAATGGCTCCAGTAGTTATGTTTAACATGATAGTACCCACGGCTTGACGACGAGTATTATCATAAGCACGAATCCCTTGAGTGGAGGGGATCAATTCTTCATTTTTTATGCCTAACTTCTTTGCAGTGCGCAGTGGGCATACATTGATTGCTGAGCCATTATCAACTAGGCTCATAGGAACATTCATCTGCCTACACACCATAGTAAAGTGTAAGGCCTTGATATGTTGATCCCCTTCCCAGGGCAGATCCTTATCAGAAAAGGAAATTAGATTATTGGTACTTGGTAATTCAGTAGTGAGAAAGCTGACTAGTCCTTGAGGAGTCATGTCACTATCAACTCCTATCTTCACCAGAGCATTCATCACAACCTTTCGATGCTCGTGGGAGGTAGCCAAAAGCTTCCATACATTCATTTCCACCTTAGTCTTTTGTAGTTGCTTGATCACATCGTTGCTCACAGGGTCGATGGGATCAACTATTGGTTGTGCTTGCGGTGGAGGTGGAGGTGGACTAGGTTGTTGCAATCCCCATTCCTGGTGAGAACCTTGACCTCCAGGTTCCCCCAAACATCTTCGTTAGTGCCAAGAGATGAACAGGCTATATCTTTGAGATAGACGTCTTCATCGTCACTATCCCAAATTCCATTCACTTCTTCATAGCTTGAAACAAAAACAATTTCTGGTAGAGGTTCATTCACAGATTGAATGAGTAGTGACGGATCAAAGGAGACTTTATCTCCCGTGATAGCCAAAGCATCAGAAAGAGGACCTGTTTGAATATTGGGCTTCTTGCCCCCTGGAGGGACAGGAAGCTGATTAGCATCAATCAGGTCTTGGATCACATCCTTCAACCTCCAACATTTCTCAGTAGTATGACATTTTCCTTGATGAAACTTGCAATGAGCATTGGGGCCATGGTTGCAGAAAAGGCCTTCAAGTGGAACATTGGGTTATCAGTAGGCTTGAACTTGGGAATGTCAGCAGTAGAAAACTTCTCAAGAAGCCTGTCCCTTATGGACAAAGAGGTGGCAGGTTGCTCCACATAGGTGAATTCTTCAGAGAACTTACTTATTTGCTCTTTGCTCTTTGATCTTTTCCATTGCAGCCATAGTGACATTGTTTTGCTCTATTATGGTTACTTTGGTAGTAAGCGCTTGCATCATAGTAGACAATGTCTCGATGGACTTGTTAATGTTCTCAATATCCTCCTTAGAAGCCATTGGTTGAAAGTAAACTAGAGATGGACTTTGTGGAGATGATTGTGGTGGTTTTCTTGAACGCCTCTTAGGTTTAAGAGGTTGTTGAGGTAGTGACTCGAACCGTAATAATCTACCCCTGCTTCTTGACCAAGTGCTGTGACATTGAAAAAAACACACCTTTAATGACTAGACTTAACCTTAACCCATCCGGAAAAGAAAAGGCAAGAAATTTTTCAAAAATTTTTTTTTTTTGAAAAATAAAAGTATGTATGGGAGGATACCATCCGACTTAATCCTAAAAAAACGAAAAAGCAACACAAGACCATCCTAAAGTACGGTTATAAACAAAATGGTGCATGACTCAAGGAAAAGTGTGTGAACTCGACATGACTTGTGAGTGATTAAGTGAGGTTATGGACGCGTGTTATAACCGTACAACTAGACATGACACTAGACCGAACCACATAAGTACACACAAAGACTGAGTGGACCATTTTCCTGGGCACCGTGTCAATGTGCTGACTGTCGTGACACGGTGCAGTGCACCGTCAGACGGTACAAAGCGCCGTGTCACGACACTACACACCGTGGCGCGGCAGAGATCGATGCCATGACACGGTGCACAGTTCCAGGTCCGGTTTTGTGAATTTTCCAGGTTTATTCAATTTTAAGTCCGTACTAATTACTATGTGGAAATAAAAACCCTCGGTCATAGGTTAGTCCAAAGCACAAAATGAACAAACACATGTGGGGTTAGCATCAAATAAACCACGTAGCACTTAGTCACGATGATACAAAAAAAGTTTGCAACCTAAGGTCAAGATCTATGTTCAACTATGGTCAAGCTTTTGGGTGTCAAAGGGTACCATGGTTAAGAGTTTGGACGCATTAGCAAGGCAGCCTCCCTTGAGGGTGTATGCCAACGGGCGGCTTTGCGAGTTCGTGATGAATTCGAACTCGACTCCATGGTTTGGGTGGATTTAATAACTCGGGGTTGATAGAGGTTAAATCCCTCGGGGCTAAGACGTATGTAGAACACACACGTTTTTTAGAAAAATCAAAGGAAGCTGACTGTGAGAAAAGAAATAAAGCCACTGGAAAGATTTCAGGACTGCTGCGACACGGCAGAATCTACCGTGTCACGGTGCTGGACACCGCATCACGGTGCCCTGCGTCGTGACACGGCAAGCTCTGCCGTGGCGCGACAGTCAAGAAATCTGACTAGTGCCCCTATTTTCTTCGTTCACGACCAGGTTATCCAATTTTTCCTACGGGCAGACCTAAAATACGACGTTAAAACGTCTATGCATATGCAAAAATGCCAATTTAATCACAGGAATATTTTTAAGAATCTTTCAAGTCTCATCCACTAATCTTAATTAAACACCGATCACTCAAATCGATAAATAACCAAGAATCCTCCCTAGTGGAGTCGCCAAATTGTAGGCGCCGTTCGAAGTGTGCCTACGTTAAAGCATGTGTGAATATGCTTGGCACTCATAGGAAGTGGGAATTGACATATACGATTAGGGTCAAGGAAAGTAAGGAGCCACCAACAAGTTTTTAAGGAACTTGTAAACCTTTCACGGATCATAAAAGGCAACCATGAATATGGGACAACGAAGGCAACAATGATTGATCTGTGAAGGTTACACCCCATTCATAATCCATGAGATTACTAACTCCATATGGTTCGGAACCACGAAAGGAGGATCGGGGATGATGGTACGAAGTGAGTCATGGAGTCACATTCGCCCGTATTGGCCTCTACTCGATTCTTATTGTGAAAAGTGATTCCTGTGATCTCAAAGGCATGCAAACAAAATATTCAATTTTCTCCAAACTATTACTAGGCTAAATTGGTTGAATATTAATGCAACATATAATTCTAAAATATTAGTGATCACTTGAATTAATAACAAGATTAAAGGAACCTAAACCGGTCGTCTAAATTATCTTATTAGGCGTGATTTTCAATTACATATTCCCTTTAAACATGCAATATGATGATCAATATAATAGTATAAACATTAATATTGGAAGCAATTTAACAATAAATCCAACAATATAAAATCATTAGAAAAATAATAGAAATAAAAGGAACATGATTCTTTACTTTGATTTTTCTTGCTTGCAACTATAAAACAACAAACGAGTTAGTAACTTCAAGGAAATAAGTAAAATTAAATTAAATAGAGTTGATTTGGGGCCAAACCCTCAAACAGTTCTACCTTTCACGCCTTGGTTTAAGGACAGAACCTGGGTTAAAGTACGGACTCCTTGGAGTGCTTAAGGAAGGTATTTTGGAAGAATAGGGTAGGCAAGTGTTTAGGCTAGAGCATAGAAGAGAGAAGAGAATGTTAATTGATGCCCCGAACAACAGAAATGAGGGGGTATTTATAGGGAAAATGAACAGAGGGAACACACGGAACCCTAAAAAGATAAAACCCCTAAAAAAAATAATGCCGCGACATATCTGCAGCATGCCGTGACACGGAAAAATATGCCGTGACACGGTACACTTTAGTGTGACGCGGTGAAATCTGGTGTGACGTGGGACAGAAACAAACCTACAGAGGATAAAAGCACATGAAGGATTTACGTGGAGAAAACACGGAACAATCCCGTGTCACGGCATGGGCACCGTGACACGGGAAAATATGTCGTGACGCGATAAGATTTCCCGTGGCGCGGCACCTATTTCCGTGACGCGGTGGAATTTATTTCCATTTTTGCCTCCAGATTCACTTTTACCCTAATTACACTCAGCATTTTTAAGTGTCGTTTCATAATTTTGGGCTATTTTAGTTTATTATTTATTAATTTGGCTAAAATAGTAAATAATATGAAATGAATAAAAAGATTTAGGCCAAAATGAAAATTGGACTGTGTTTTGACTAAACATTAGGACTGATCCGGTGACTATTTTATGAACTGAATTTGATCAAATATGAATTTTAAGCACTCACGGGATTAATTACTCAACCCGACCAACAATAGCGGTGAAAGGTTGTTCATCATCGGGTTTGGTTTCGGGGAGACATTTTTAGGTGTCTTATAGTCATACTACTGTGAGCGAGCTGTTGGAAGCTAAAAGAGGCCATCTAATATTTGATTAATAATAACAAGCTTCCCATACCTCCAGTTGGCAAGAAGATCGTGTGATGATAAAGCACAAGACACGAGGCGAGCTTCAACGACAAGATTTCGTGACCTCTTTTAATTTTTTTTCCTCCTTTCCCAATAAGTCTAGCATAGGCATTCCTCATCTTCCTCATTAGATTTATTAGAGTTTGTTTTTTTTATTATCCTTTTTCATTTTAATAAAATGAGCCTTTCTTTTCTTGCATATGATCATCGCATTGCATTTAAAAAAAAAAATTCATGCCGGACTAAGCACAAGGTATGCCAATGATTTGAGGCACCTCTTGTAGCCTTATCATATCACTTTCACCCTTCAAAAATACATCCTTTCTTGAAACCACTTTGAGCCTCATCTAACGATATACCTTTCTTTTTTCAACCTACATCTACCTAACCTTGGGATGGGATGGTGTGCAACTTATGCAATTTCCAAATACAAAAGCTTGAGTGATGTTACAAAAATTTCAAAAGGTCAAAAAAAGTCGAGAACAATAAAAGTGTACAAAAGGGCAAGTGTTCCAATGTCTTTGACACGAATATGTCTTTGATATGTGCACGTCTTAGATTGCGTCTCTTATCGAGTGCTCGGTACCGTGCCTAAGAAACATGAATGCCAAGTGAGTGATAGACCGCATGATTGGGATTGCCAACACTCATCAAAATAAAAAAAATGATGAAGTAGAAAAAAGAGAGAGAGAGAGAGAGAGAAATATATAAACAAAAGAAAGAGAGTTAAAAAGTGAGAAACCTCAAGCATACAAATACAAAGATTCAAAAGCAAGGTTACACACCTTGGGGGCTTATCTAGGGTCTTGAACCTTTATCCCTTTCTTCTTCAACCTTTAGCCTAACCACTTTACCCAACCCTTCAAAGACCTCTTTGAGGTATACACACACTTGTGCATGGTTTGGCTAGAGCTACACTCGGTCTGATTCCTAACTGATACGTAGGCAACCTCATATTGGGGTGCGGCCGTAATATTCATGCATTCATTCATTCACATACATATTCAAGCATAATCATATCAAGGGATCTCCAATGCTCATCCCTATCTACTTAGAGCTAGACTTGGGGCTTAATCCCTACATCATTAGCTTACCTAGCCTAAGAGTCACCACTATTTGGCTCTTCTCAAAATATATTTTCCACACCGTTAGCCTTTGCGGCCTAACTTTAGTGTCACTTTCACACACATCACGGATACATGACCAAATAATCCTTCCTTTAGGAAACCTTTGTCATGAAATCTTAACACAAAGATGAAGCACGCCTTGTCATATCAAAATCACTCATCATCATAATCATCATTGCATTACAAAGTATGAAGTGCTTAGCCTCCGTGCCTAAGTTACCTAAATACTTTCACCATCAAGTCAACGATTGAGATAGTCTATGATGATATAATCCTTGTACCATGAGATACAACATCAATGTATACATTTGACTAAGCTCATTCAACATGCACCAACAAACGCTCAAACACTTCACCTCGATTCTTTTTTGCGCCTTTCTTTTTCGGGAGAAAGTCGGTACCCTCCACAAAAATGACGGAAAATTTTTGCTTTTCTGCATTTTGAGTCAAGCACATCACAATACAATGCACACACGAGTCATGTACATTACGTCATATCGTGTCATATCACATCGAGTGGAGTCTTGTACCTTGAGTCATGTTGAGTCGTATGTGTCAAAACCATTAATTCGAGTTCACACAATGAGTTGAATAACACCAAGCCTTAGGTCAGCCCAAAGAAGAACATGAGCAAAGTCCTATAGTCTAAAATATAGATGCAGGTACACTAAGTCCAAAGCTGAACGAGAAGAAGAAGCTCTGACTAAGATTCAAGCGCATTACAAAATAAACAACTCAACACAATGCACCCCAACACAACACAATGCACCTTGACGTAGCACGATACACCCTGACGCGGCGCAATATACTGTGTCGCTGTACGACAGACATGTCGCCGCGCGATGGCTTTGATTTGCCCGCGTCAGCCTTCGATGGTCTCCAATTTGGATTGGTTGGTCTGTGACTAATCCATTTGAGCCTTTGATGAGCATTTGAGCAATTGATAGATATTTGATTGATAATCGGCCCGATTACAGTCTTGATTGATGATCAGCCTGATGACGATCATATTTTGATTACATGTTGAATGAACACTCTTGATTAGTAGTCAGCTTGATTACAACTTGATTGATGATCGACCTGATGACGATCAAATGAAGCAGATTTGAAAATTGATTAAGAACATTTGAGTAGTGATTGATTATAATCACAAAGAATTCCCAAGATGGAATATTTCTACGAATCGATTTGAAGACTTTAAGAATCTCATAAATGATTCTTAGGATGAATTTCCAAACATGGATAGGTCAATTACTTCTAAGAGTAAAAACATGAAAATTTGATGACTAAAGATGAAGAAGCCTTCGACAGGAGAATCTAAGATTAAAGGGTCTCTCGCTTTGATTTGAGAAGGGCGGTTCGAGATGAAGCTGTCTTCGATAGTTTTCGTTGTGATTGGGAAGGTTATCACTCAGAATTGAGAAGATGGCACGAGATGAGCTGTCTTCGACGACGTTCGCTATGATTGTGGAAGTCGTCACCCAGATTTGAGAAGAACGGTTCATGGCGAGGCGGTCTTCGACGACATTCTCTATGATTGTGAAGGTTGTCACCTTGATTCAAGAAAATAGCTCGTGATGTAGCAGATTTTGACGACTTTCCTTAGGATGTGGAGGGTTATCGCAAACAACTGAAGATGACTACAGGTAGAGTCACCTTCGACGATGTTCCCAAGGTTGTGGAGGATTGTCACAAAAAAATGGGATATAGCTACAAGTAGAGTTATCTTCGACTATGTTCCCTAGCTTGCGGAAGATGGTCACAAAACAACAGAAGATCGCTACAAGCGGAGCAATCTTTGATAGTGTTCCCTAGCTTGCGGAGGACTGTCACAGCAAAAAAGTGAAGGCAGCTACAAGCGGAGCGGTCTTCAGGTGATCTTCCCTGCCTTGTGGAGATCGTCACAAATGCAACAACAAAACAAAATTGGATACTCCAGAGACGTGTGCTCGACGGTGCAAGATACGCGTTCTTAACTCTCTTATCTGTTTTAACTAATGCTAGTTTGCAGGTATCGGCGTTACAAGAATGATTTAGAATCGCAGAACGTTCTGAATCATTCTCCGTCCCTATCGCTACTTTGACTTTTGTTTTCGAAACTTACTTTTCTCCAAACTCATTCAAAGTGGGGGCTTCTGTAGACACCTGATTGTGTCTCCCCAAAAACCAAACCCAGTGTTGAATATCTTTCACGTCATTGATTATCGAACGAGGTGAAATGTGAAAGAGTCTCATGATGCGCTTGTTTTAATAAAAATACTTCTTTTTGTTTTTAAAAATATTTCTTTTTGTACCCTGTTTAGGAAAATGTCCAGTCCCATTTAGTTTGGTCCATGATATTGGTCCAATAATAGTGTAGTTGGATGGGGCTCAAAAAGAGCGTTCCAGCGATGTATTATAAGCCCAATTTCGATCAATAATGAGGAAGTTATGGCCAAAATACTAAACTGGGCCCAAAATTATTTTATATATGGCCCAATGATTAATTATTATTCTTTAATTCATTAGCATTGACTTTAATCTTCTAGAATAATCTAGAAGGTTATTTTAAATTATAAAGGAATTAGGATTAATAATTATATTTTTATTTTATTTGGAAAAGATATTAGATTTAATTTGGAATAAAACAAATATTTTAATGAAACTAATCTTAAATTAATGATAAATACGGAGTCTAATCATCTAATTATATTAGGGAAAGGACTCTGTACAGCTTTTTTTTTATCGTAGTCGCGCCATCGCGATGTGAGGAGTCTATCGCGGTGCGATAGGCTTATCGCATCGCGATAGCTTTGTCGCACCACGATAGGAGCAGTTTTACTCCAAGTCGAATTCTAACTCTTTTCTATCGTTCCGGATGTTTTTCTCTATAAATAGGGGCGTTATTTCCCCGTTTTCAATCATCAACAATCATCTAATTCTCTCTCTCTTTAAGCAAAAGCTTATTCTTTCTTTCTCTCTTGATTTTCTAAGCCTAGCCTTTCTAAATACAATACCGCATTCACGAGTCTTAGACGCACATAACCAAGCTCGAAGTTGCCTTCGCCCTAGACGTGAAAGGTTGATAATTTCTGAAGTTTTGGTCCCAAATCCCTATTTCAATTATTTAAATTAATCGTTTGATTTAATATTTTCATTGAAATTACTAACGTGTGTATTATTTTGATATTAAGAGATACGAGGCAACAAAGTGAGTAATTTTATTGTTATATATCTTTAGAAAGCATGTTGATATAATTTTAGTTCCTAGTATTATGTTAGGATGTTATTTATTGCTTTCTATTATCATGTTTAGGTTGCTTCCTATTTTTTCTATCATGTCAGTATCATGTTAGGACTAAAGTTTTGATCTTTATTGCTTAGTGACATGCTAGGATTTGTTATTTATCATGTTAGTATCATACCTAGGATCTTGCTAATAATAATATTATGCTTTTCATGAGATTGAGATTGATATTATGATGATGATGACTGTTGTGTCAATATTATTATTATGTTGCTTGATATTATTATTGCTATTGCTTGATCACGTCCTCTCTTGCAGGTTTAAAGGGAATTTGTACTTGAAATCACGCTTAATAAGATAATTAATAATTTTTTTTAGGCTAATGTGATTTTAATTCAAGTGATTGCCAATAATAGATTTATTTGTGCATTAACAATCAACCAACATAGATTAAATAGGTTTAGGGTTAATATATTGATTGTATGTTAGTCAGAAAGTGCACATGAATATGAGAAGAATAAAGTAGAGGCCTATTTAAGGCAGGTTCAATCTCCTTTAGGTTGGATTTGTACTTTCATCTCCGAATATCCAGTCATGGTTCATGACCACTATGGAGTTAGCGATCTCATGGATCGTGGAGGAGTTTAACCTTCACCCTGTGAACGGTTTACAAGTTCCTAAAACTTGTTGGCGACTCTTTTGCTCTAGCTTCCTTCCCTTTGGACGCCACCATACTTAAGTGTATGCTCACAATGGGGCTCAAGTGTGGGATGCTTGAATTATTCCCTACAGGACTAAATGTGGTTGCGAGGAGCTTCTAAAAGATTGAGAAACTCTTTCCTATGTCGATTTAATTGTGTCCTGGAGAGTGTGAATGTTAAAATTAGACAATGAGGAGTTTTTCTGATGTGATGCTTATGGCACTGACGCAACAACAAAGTTTTTAACAACAAAGATGTCCCCCATAAACTGATTGCAGAGAGGGTCTTTAGACTTGTGCAGGACTTTAACAGATATAGCTTAAGAATTTTTTGAGCTTGCATGATTGGTGCTGACCGAAGCTCGAAAACTTGGCTGGCTCCTCCTCCAAATGTGGTGAAAGTTCACTGTGATGCCTTAATTTTAGCATACGGTTGGGTAGACCTAGGTATTATTGTTGCTAGAGATGATGTAGGGGATGTGGTTGTTTGCAGAAACTAGGAGGTTTAGGGATGGCTCGAGCCCGAGATTGCTGTAGGGAAAGCGTTGGTGATGGCTACTTGTCTAGCATAAAAGTTCCAGCTCAAGGACGTTATTTTCGAATCTGATTGCAAATTAGTGGTCTCAAAGCTTTCAAAAGGAGTTCTCTTCCTGACTGACTTAAATTCTATTTTACAAGATGCACACTTTGTGGTGTCAAAAAAAAAAAAAAAAAACACGAAAACCTTAAGAACGAAGAGAGAAATAAAGGGTATAGTTGAACCCTAAAGGGTAAGGGTGTTATATTCCTTCATTGAAGCATGCCTTAAGCTTTAGAAATTTTCATTGAAGAGCTCTTCAAATTTCAGTAAAATTCACGCAGTGAGGAATCTTACTTCTATTATGGCTGAAAATACAAATTGCCCTACCTACCTACTCAAAATGACAGCAATGCCCCCTTGAGATTCTCATATTGAAAAACCTGTACTTTTTCCATTTCTACTCCCCTACAATTCTTTTTATTATATATACATATAGGTTCAAAATTTGCATATTTATAATAATTGATTACTAATTTTTGTCTGTGTGATCATGTTAAAAATAGATTTATTTTCATGATTAAATTATATACTAGTTGTTTGATATGGTATTGAATTAGGGAGTAAAAAATTATCTTACAAAATTAACTTTCACACTATTTAATTACTAAAATAATTATTCAATTATTATGGATTGGCTTGTCATTGTTCTCATTCTTTGCTTGTACTATTATTGTTAGAAATATGCATTAATATGTGGATTAAAAATATTCAGAGTTAAGGTAACAATTGGGGACTAAACTATTTTACTTTTCACCTTTTGGGACCTGAACTTTTTTCTTTCATTTTTTGGGACCTGTGGTTAATTCTCAAGTAACATAACCCATCTAAAAGGCTTACTAACCAACCTATGTATTAATTGTAGCTTTTTTTTTAAAAAAAAAAAAAAAAATTAGTTATTCCAAAGCAAAAAAACTGTCATTTATATTAGTTGAACAAAATTTTACATCACAACAAATCAGCGGAGTTACTACTTGCAAAATCCATTGACTATCAATTACATGAACTACATAATTGTTCTGTTAGTTCAATTTAGATCGACGCAACTAATTTTGCTAGAATTAAGTAGTTCATTTGATCATTTGAACTATATCATCAAAATTCCAAAATTCCACAATTAAGCATTAAATTATGAGATTGAATTAAGCATTAAATTATGAGATTGAATTGAACCTTTCCTTTCATCCATAGTGGTAAACTAGCCAAACTTTAAACTTGGTAATTCTACTAGTATTGTGTCATCTAGCAAAATGAGAATTGTAGAGCATAAATTGATTGGCCTTTTTTTTTTTTTTTTTTGTTTTTTTTGAAAAGAATCGATTGGCCTTTAGTTACCAGCAAGCAACTGAATTGTGGAAAGATAAAGAATATGGAAATGGGTGGATATGGTTTCAAATGCAATTTTACCCCAACTCGGAAACAATAGTATAAATATAATAATTCTCAATTGACCCCAAATTGAAATTCAAAGTTCTAAAATACAAGAACAAACAAATAAATTCAACACTATAACAACACTAAGCATCAATTTCAGCATCATAATTTATGAATAACTATATATTTTATAATTATTTTTTTCCTTTTGCAAGGATGAACAAACAGAGGAGGTTGAAAATGAAGACTAAAGAGTAGGAGTTGAAAATGCACCGTATTTTTATGACAATGCCTAACTTAATTTTTTTTTTTTTTTTTTTTTTTTTTTTTTTTTTTTTTTGGAGAAAACCAATAAAAATCATCTTTTGCAAATAAATTAAAACCTAAAATAATTAGTGGGCCCCACCACTTAAGCATAGTTATTTTTTTCAACCGGCATTCTTTTTTTAGGTCCCAAATGGTGAAAGAAAAAAATTCAGGTCCCAAAAGGTGAAAAGTAAAAAAGTTTAGTCCCTAATTGTTAGCTTAACTCTAAATAAATATTCATTGTCTATTTTTTTAATTAGCAGTTTTATAAACACTAGTGCTATATGCAATATAAAATAACCTAAATACAAAAATATATTATTAACTAGTGATGTGTATCTTAGGCATTGCCCTAGGTTGCTATTTTTTCAGTTGTGCAACTGTTAATTTTTAACAAGAAATTTAATAGTTTGTAATTGTTTTCAATACTTTTGAAGAATAATATTAATTTATATGCAAGATTAGAGCATAAGTGATAATTAATGGATGGATAAACAATGATGTTTTTTCTAATAGGTTGAGTAGTGTTCAAACCTTTTCATCCATTTTTTTTAAAAAAATTTAATTGAGGCAACAAAGTGTTAATGTTGGTTGTGTGGGTGACGTGGTATATTGAGGAATTGAGTATGTGATGTGGCAAAATGAGGGGTTTATGTGGCACATAGACATTCTTAGGAACGCCTTTTAATATAATAGTATATATATGGAAAGGACAAAAGACTAAAATATCCTTATTCAATTTTTAGATCCCAATATTCCATTTCAACTGTACTTGAATGTTAAATTCAACCTATATAACTGTCTATTTCTATCTCTTCTCCTTCCACGATATTCTGCTAATCCCATAAATTTCTGCTAATCCCACGAAATTTAGATTCACCTTCCCTCTTATCTAAGGTAATTTTTATGTGTAACTTATTCCTTTTTTTTATTAGAAAAATTTTTCAAGAGTAAATCGACCAAATATGGGTGGTCAGGGCGGCATGTGTAGGTGAGGTGAGTTAATGGTGGGTGGTAGGGAGGGAGAGTTTTCAAGTAGAGTGGTTGACGGAGATCGGGGGGGGGGGGGGGGGGAGAGAAATTGGTTTATTTTTTCCCTAATTTTTTACAAAAAAAGGTTTTTCTTTTTTTATAAATTAATATTTAGAGAAATGAAAAAAATAAAATTAAAAAATCCTAACCACTCACAATGTAACACGTATTTGGTAAACATGTTACCAATTTTATTTTCTATTTTGAGTAGATGTATGTCAAAGGTCATTTTATTTTGGAATAATCAAAGGCCGTTTTATTTTTATAAGACTAGCCAAAGGTTGTTTTATTCTTGATAATTTTTCCTTATTATTATTGCTTTTTTTTTTATTGCTGAAGGTTTGGACCCTAATTAAATTTCTGGAATTTTTATAATCTTTGATATGATATGAGCTAAATTTGGTATGAATGCTAGGTTTGTGGTATAAATTGCAATTTAATTGTGAAATACATGTAGTTAGGGATGTCAATGTGGCGGGGCGGATGTTGGCCTTCCCATCCCCATCCCCACCTAACATTTTCATCCCCATCCCCATCCCCGTGGCGGGTCCGAAATTCATCCCCATCCCCGCCCCAACGGTTACAACTCCAAAATCATCCCCGCCCACCTCCCACTTGGATAACCACCCCCACCAAAGACCCGCCTAATCCCCACCCAAGACCCACCTAATCTCCGCCTCTCAAATACACAATCCAACATAATTAATACGGATTACAATAATTAAAAAAAAACATTTTTAATATTACACACGTTTTTGTTTATAATATAAGTGTAGTAAAAAGTAGTATAATTAATATTTTATTTTACATAATTATTTTATAAAATAGTATAAACGTATATAATTTTTTTTAAAGATATATAGATGTGAGTATGAGGTGGGGTTGGAGCGGGTACAACTTAAAATCCACCCTCGCCCCATCATCTATGGTGGGTATGGTTTTTATCCCTATCCTTGCCCTACCACCCGCCAAACCAAGACCCATCCCCGCCCTATTGAGGCGAGAATGGGGCGGGTCTCCTACTTGACCCGCCCCACTTACATCCCTACATGTAGTTGGTATAAGACTTTGATGATCAGTTCTTGGTACCGGTACAAATCGAACATTACCTGCTCCTCTACGCGGTACTAAATTTGAAATGGTTTAATTGATATATATTTTTGTTTTTGTATAGGTATTACTGTATGAATGCATGAAATCATTAATATTGAAAAAACCCAATTGATCTTTATTATAAAAGATTGAAACTTGTTCAAGGTATTGGGGAATTTGTGATTGTAAAGTTTAAGAAATTTGTTGAAAGAAGGAATTGGAGAATTTGGGATATGCTTGATTTTTTTTTTATAGGATTTATTGTAAATAACTACCCTAACATGTACCCTATGTTGAACTAACTACCCATTTTTTTAAAAATTATAAAAAACCACCTCTATTTTACAAAACCAATAGGCTTCAGTGTTTCACAACCTTTACCTCTATTCTGACCAGTTTTCCGGCCAGTTTTCAGAGTTAGGGTTTTAAAATAAAAAAATCAAACTAAAAAAAATAATTAAAACCCATCGCTGCCACCTTCGGCACCCCCTTCTTTCCCCGTCTGCGTCTCCGGCATCCCATCCTTTTTCCTGACCTTATTTCCGACCCCCTTCCTTTACCCCTCAAAAATTTCGGCCCCCCTACTTGGTTTAGGATAGTTTCAGGATTAGGGGTTTCAGGTTAGGGTTGGAATTTTGAGCTAATAGGGGATTTTCAAGGCTGTGGAGGGTAGGTTAGGGTTAGGGTTAGGGTTTTGTCTTCAGGTAAGGGGGTGGTGCCACAATCACTTTTGGGTCGATCTAGGCAAGGCCGTCGACCACCCCGCATAGGCACGTAAGGCCTTTGGGATCGCGCTTGCCAACACGAGCAAGTGCGCGCTCGATTCAAGAAGAACGAGCCAAGTGAGGCTAGAGTAGCTCACTACCATGTATAATTCCTGTGAGGTTATTAGGGATAATCCCCAAGTGCTTAGACCATGGTTCTAGGATAACCTTGGTAAGCTAGGCCTTGGGCCTATGGCTAGCTCGCGTGCGCGCGCACCAAAAGAACCTCGGAGTATTTGGTTGAGCAAAACTCCATAACAACCTTTGATACTTATTGATGGGACTCATTTGGACCCTAATAGATCATACATGGACACAGGGCCAAGGTTAGGTTCAAGTATCGGGCTTGAGAGCCCATTATTGTGTTACTGTCAGTTAGGTGATCACTAGTATTTCAGCTCTTTAGGGGGCGAGTGCTCACTCAAGGGTCAGGGGCTGACTTAAGGGTGGCCTTAGGGCTAGAGTCCTTGGGCATATTCTTGGACATACGATGGCCTATGGGGACTATAGCACGCTTGGATGGCTATGGTGGACATTCAACAGGACAAACCGACTCGGTAGTCCTGACTAGGGTAGGTCCGGGGCGACTAACAAGGGCTTGGGGCTTAGTATGGGCATGCTAGCTATGTAGTGTGTGGTTTGGATAAGGAATGCTCTTGGGATCATGTGAAGGTATCTCTATGGTCCACTACTATAGTGGAGACTATAGTAGCTTCGGCATGGAGGAACAAGTTCGGACCGGGCCAACAATGAACATGATTCCTTCGGGGGAACCATGGGCTTACGTGGCTTTGTGCTGCATGCTGAGGAAAAGTCTTGGCTTGATGATTGGTCTAACTAAAGCTTCCCTTAGTGGACTATTTATAGTAGGGACTCCTTGACGGTTATGCTTAGTCATCGTGGTTGCATGCGGTTGCCTTGAATCTAGGGATTGGCTAAGTAGTGGGGCTAGTGGGTGGTTAAGGTAACCACCCACGTTGCACCACTCTCCCTAAATTGTCGGGACAGTTATGCTGAGGTGGCACGTGGCTAAGTATGGTTCCTAAAATATAGGACCATGATGTTGGTGGGTTGACAAACGGTTATCTTGACTGTGCCTTTGACTATGGTTGAACGGGACCGCGGTTAAGCCACTACGAGGGCGGTTCCTATAAAATAAGAACACCAGAGTAGTGGAGTGTAACCATATGTGGGTAGTTATTCTAAGAGAATAATGCCGCATCATATGGAAGTTACACCACTCACTTAGTGGCCCTAGAATATAGGAACACTAAGGGAGTGGGCGGTTACACTGATCAGGCGGTTAAGCGCCACATATGCACACTGATGCATGTCTCCTAAAATGTGGGAACATGGAATAGTGGGGTGTGGTGGTTACCAAGAAGTTATGGGAGCATGTTGAACGTGGATAAACTCCCCATGTACGTGGACAAGGCCAGATACATCCAAGTAAGCATCCAAGTAGTGGTCAGTTACTAGATCATGGGTGTAGTGGGCATAGTGGGTAGTTATCCTATCTGACTAGGCTGTAGTCAGTGCCTATAAATAGGCCAAGGCATTCATTTGCTGGGCATCGAATTTGGGAGCTCTAGAGAGAGATTCTAGAGAGAAACTCCTTGTAATTTGTAAGCCACAAAAATAATAAAGTGTCTATGTTGTGTTGCCTTGTCTCTTGCTTGTGTGCTTATATTCTTTGTTGCTTGGGTGTTAGGCTGGTCTAGGCTCGGTCTAGGTGCCATCACTGGAACCCCCGAAGTTCCTAAGTTAGAAAAAAAAAAGTAGTTCACAAAATATCCCGTGACAATTTTGTCTGACCTGCCGGTAAGGCAAGTTCTACTCTAAGCTACGCAACAAGATGAGACCTCTTCTTCGTTCGAGAAAACCCACATGGTATGTCTCAAATCCTACGAATAGGAAGTTGACATTCACTAGGGATATTCCCGAAGGCATATCAGTTAAAGCCATCGATGCTTAGCCGCTTCGTGCCATTGCTGGTGAGCCGAGTGGGTGTGTGCCTCCTCCAAGGGCAGGAACCCCTCAGCCCACGAAGGAGCTAGAAGATATCCTCAATGATGATCCCTTGTTTGCCAGAGTAATGACTTACTTGGGAGATTTGGCTGGTGAGGTGTTGTATTCAAGTGACCCATGGTTTTCCCTCAACCAATTAAAGTCGCCTGTGAAGGAGAATCGTGAGAAACTCGGGTTTATTCTCCAAGACCCTTGGTCCTCTTGGTGGGATCAGGTTAAGGCTGGGGAGATGTTCTCCATGGACGACCGTCAAGCGGAAGTCATGGAGAAATGGTGTAGTAGGGTGTGGGACGTTAGCAGTAACTTCATCTCCCACGTTCCCTCCCCAAAGTTGGAAGTGGCCTCTGTTACTAACTTTGTACCTTGCAATGCTATCGTTTCTAATGCAGGTGGGCGGATAGAGGATCCACCAGTGCAGGTGAACAAGGACAATACAGTGCCAAGGGAGAAGTTCATGAAATTGGCGCAATCTCAGCAACCAAGGCAGTGAAGGTGGTCAACCTAGATGATTCCGAGGATGAGGGAGAGTGGATGACCCCCAACCCAAGATCGAGGGATCTCCTACTTGGAAGGGGTACTGTTTTAGTGATGACGAGGGAAACATGGTAGTTCCGTCACCAGAGTACAACCCGATAACCCCGGAGTATGCCAAACTCAAGCCGGAGTTTGGTCCCTTTGGTCCTTGAGGCTAAAGCATATCCCTTGTGAGGATTCTATCTATCCATGTTTGATGTTGCTTATTATGTTGTCTTTTCATTTCAGTCTGATTTTCGTTTACTTTATGTATATATGCAAAATGTAAACTAAAGTATTAATGAAAAGAAATGTTGCTTTTGGTTCATCACTCTGCTTGCTTTCATGGTCATGGTGTGTTATACGATAACCCACTAGCTTAATCGATGTACTGATTTTAAGCCGGAGGTGTGCACGGGGTGCCACTCCACTTCATAAAAACTGACTTTGAAACGACACAAGTGTAACAATGTGGGGTGTGGGTAATAAGTCCTTAAAAGCATTAAGGTTCCTTGCGAATCACACTTAAAACCTTGAGAATTCCAACTGGAATGGGGATTCCCTACAAAGGTTGGAAATTAAGCTGGGGGTTACGCCCGATTCTTAAAGTTATGAGTAGGGATGTCGAAGGAACGGTGCTGATAATAAGGCAAGACCCTTCCCAATGCAACCCATTTGCAGAGTTGTTTAACTTTGCAAACTTAGCTTGGAGAGGTAAACAAGCTAAGGAAAGCAACGCAAGTCCCATGCGGTTGGACACATGGTCGTTAAATGCCATGACGATCCGAATGTCAAATTTCTGGCCTGAACTATGGGAACCTCTTGGTTTAGTGGGGAGTGCGTCAACCATTCAAGCAACCAAGGCGTTGCACCCATACTAGACTTGAGGTCTAGGGCATAGTGAGAGTGAATCTTGTGCCGGACATTGCGGACCACCCTTGAGAAGGGTGTGGTATAACGAAACTATGAATGAGCAATAGAGCATGGTCAATGGCGTCATTGCCTTGCTCAAGGACTGTGCGTAAAGGTGAATACATGCCAAGAACGACATTCTTGTGGCCAGATATTACGTTACCTTGACACGAAAAGTCCGGATCAAAGGTGAGAGATCCTTTGATGACCTTAAAAAGGGTAAGTGATGCCTTATTTGAGCCTATGGCTAACCAAAGAAGCAAGCAAAGCAACTTGCCCAACCAATGCAAAGTTGATAGCATTAAGGTGAACAAAGTCCGAAACCTTCAAATGGTGCTCTGTGACCAATCTTTGATCGGGTAGGGATGAGCCTTTGATTACATAAACTTAACTGACTACTAAGGTCGAACAGATGTGGAGTGCCACAAAACGTTGCTAGGGGAAACTCCATCACTGACGCTATGCAAATCGCCTTGGGAGTGGGCTCCATGTGTGTGTGATTTGGGATGTCAAGAGAGCGGTCTTAACTACGATCACCTAATACTTGGATACCAACCAAGGAACGTCGCTATGGTCAGATGGATTGTTCAAATTATAGTCCATAAAGTTTGAAAAATTAAGGAATCCTTACACCCATAGGCATTGCCGTGACTGGAATGTCAAGGTTGAAGGACGAACTCGGAGCATGTTCACAAGTGTAGTAGAGTAAGGTGGGACCTTGCTCCTATTACTTCTCATGGAAAGATGAGAACTGTTAAGTGAATTCAACAAAGAAGTGATACCATGGTAAAGAAATCACTCAGAGAATGAGTCGGTCTATGGACCAGCTATCAATGCGATTGATTACGAGGCGGTTAGGGAGCAATGATGATTGCTACCAACGAAGCGGAGGTTAGCAAAAGGCTAATAGAAGTCTTAGTGATAGAGCTTGCATGTGGATCCCCGGGCACATGAGTGCTTCCAAGCGAGTGAGTGGTAAGAGTATGCTATCACTCTATCCCATTAAGGTGTTGACCCGAGCAAGGGGTGGCCTTTGGGAGAGATGCAAATCATCTCGTAATAAGCTCCATGGGGGAGCAACCCTATGAGAATGCCTTCGTGGAAGACGAAAGCAAGTCCAAGGAGTCCCGTGCCGGCTTTAAAAGGGAATATTGGACAAGGGTTATTTTATTGGACCTATGTTGTTGCCTAGTACACGTTAGTGGTACCGTGCTACAAGGTAGCCCAACCGGGTGTCAATGAGGTAAGTCATACAAGACACGAATATTTCCGAGCAAGGGAAATTCATGGTCCAAGGAATGATACTAGAAAGTATCGTCAAGATAAATTGAGTGGCTAGCGAATTCCTACCTATGAGAATGGGGCAAAGCCCGGATTAAGGGAAGGCGTTTGCGCTGGGAGAGCATAAATCGTGCGACGATCTACCTTCTTAATCTTTGACGAGGAAGTCAAGCTCTTTTGGTGGGGGAGGTTTGTCAAATTCACTTTTGGGTCGATCTATGCAAGGCCGTCGACCACCCCTCATAGGCGCGCAAGGCCTTCGGGATCCCACTTACCTACACGAGCAAGTGAACGCTCGATTCGGGAAGAACAAGCCAAGTGAGGCTTGAGTAGCTCACTACCATGTATAAGGCCTGTCAGGTTATCAGGGAAAAAACCTTAATTGCTTAGATCATGGTGCTAGCAAAGCCTTGGTCAGCTAGGCCTTGGCCTATGGCTAGCAAGCGCGCGAGCGAACCTAAAGAACCTTGGAGTATTTGGTTGAGAAAAACTCCATAACAACCTTTGATACTTAATGAGGGGACTCATTAGGACTCTAATAGATCATACATGGCCATAGGGCCAAGGTTGGGTTTAAGGATCGGGCTTGAGAACCCATTATTGTGTTACTGTCAGTTGGGTGTTCACTAGTATTTCATGGCTAGATCAAAATAAAGCTCTTTAGGGGGCGAAAGCTCACTCAAGGGTCAGGGGCTGACTTAAGGGTGGCCTTAGGGCCAGGGGCCTTGGGCATAGTCTTGGACATAGGATGGTCTATGGGGACTATAGAACGCTTGGATGGCTATGGTGGACACTCGATAGGACAAACCGACTTGGTTGTCCCTACTAGGGCAGGTGCTGGGCAACTAACAAGGGTTTAGGGCTTAGTACGGGATTGCTAGCTATGTAGTGAATGGTTTGGCTAAGGAATGCTCTTGGGATCATATGAAGTGTCTCTATGGTCCACTACTATAGTGGAGACCGTAATAGCTCCGTCATGGAGGAATAAGTGCAGACTGGGCCAATGATGACCATGGTTCCTTCGGGGGAACCATGGGCTTACGTGGCTATGTGCTGGATGCTTAGGAAAAGTCTTGGCTTGATGATTGGTCTAACCAAAGCTTCCCTTAGTGGATTATTTATAGTAGGGACTCCTTGACGGTTATGCTTAGTCATCATGGTTGCATGCGGTTGCCTTGAATATAAGGATTGACTCAGAAGTGGGGCTAGTGGCCGGTTGAGGTAACCACCCATGTTGCACCACTCTCCCTAAATTGTTGGGACGGTTATGCTAAGGTAGCACGTGGCTAAGTATGTGGACAAGGTCAGATACATCCAAGTAAGCATCCAAGTAGTGGTCAGTTACTAGATCATGGGTGTAGTGGGCATAGTGGGTAGTTATCCTATCTGACTAGGAAGTAGTCAGTGCCTATAAATAGGCCAAGGCATTCATTTGCTGGGCATCGAATTTGGGAGCTCTAGAGAGAGATTCTAGAGAGAGAAACTCCTTGTAATTTGTAAGCCACGAAAATAATAAAGTGTCTACGTTGTGTTGCCTTGTCTCTTGCTTGTGTGCATATATTCTTTGTTGCTTGAGTGTTAGGCTGGTCTAGGATCGGTCTAGGTGCCATCACGGGAACCTCCTAAGTCTGCATATGAGAAGAAATGCAATTTCGTGGCTTACTATGAATTAATTATTTAAAGAAGAACTAGCATTTTAAAACACAAGTATCAGACCTACAACCAACTCATTGCTTGGATGAACATTGAATTTGTGTAGCATCTAGTGACATTCAATCAGAAATAGATAACTTGGATGAACAATAGATTTGTGTAGCATTTAGTGACATTCAATCAGAAATAGCTGGCTTCTTAAAGAAGTGGTCAAATGGATGATGTGTATTGGTCATCATTGTTAATCCTACCCAACAAAAGACAAAAGTCACTAGACTAATGTAATCACATTATGTGTATTGATGCAATTAAAACTCATAAATGGGTGATTTCTTCTTTAAGAATAAGTATCCTTATTTAAGTTTTATAATGTATTTTCTTTTCATATGTCACAAGGTTGTGGAGGTGGACATCCGAGAAGTAAGAGGTTAAAAGAGAATGCTAATATCAATGACGAGGATATTCCTATTTCACAACTACATCCAATAGTGTCTAATCAGGCTAAGCGTGTTAGGACCAACAAACTTCCTACAATCAATCTGCATATTACTAAATTTAGACCCGATTATAGTGAACAAAATAAATTAAAGGAGAACAAGAATACTTGAATTCCTTTGAAATGTCAATTCAGCAATCCACTCATGCTAGTCAAATGAGTAAGGAAAGTTCATAAATTCCGTCTTGGACTTGAAAGGGAAAGGGTTTAATGTCCAAATTAGATGATGATAATGATGATGACACTGGTAGAAAAATAGTAAATAGAATCGGTTCAAAACCCCCCATATAGCATCGATTTTGAACTAGTCTGCATTTGAGGGATGCTAATGTAAGAAAAAAATGGCACCGGTTCAAAACCGGTGGCATTTTCTGTAATTGGCACCGATTAATCGGTGAAAATAATTGTTTTTGACATTGGTTAACCGGGGCCAATTATCCTTCCCACTTTTTTTTTAACATTAAATGAAATTGGCACCGGTTAACCGGTGCCAATAATGCCCTAAAAAAACAAAAAATTTGCATTTTTTCACTTAAAATGTAGCACACACACACACACACATATATATATATATATACACACATATAATATACATAAAACACATATATTCATCAATAACTAGTAATTATACACTTGAGACTTAATACTGTCAATTGTAGTAAATCTCCTCAGAGATCCTGCATTGGCACTTACAGTTTGCTCCCCTTTAGAAGAACAGATGCATCACATCCTTGCACAAGCATAAAAAATTAAGTCAGTTATCATTTATCAACTATTAATACACTTAAAGAAAATTTTAACCTCATAAAAATGTTAATTACTTTTTTCTACATATCCATGTCCATTACACAACCTCACAACCATTCAAACATAAGGTTCACATTTTCACATATAAAACCCCAATAGGACTTAATAAAATCTCGAAAATTTACAAATCTAAATCATACGGCATAGATATTTATCCCACATTCATAAGAGAGAAAAATCATAATATAGTCACTTGAAATTAATAATAGTTTCATACTCTAATATTCGAACTCCTTGTTTTTACTCATCATCATTTGTGCTAAAACATGCCTTGTATATTTATCTTAGCAAAATAATGGTTACTAGCAAGGAAATGAATAATCATGCATTACCAACCATCTACAATATATATAGCTTCTACTATTTTGAAACAATCCCAAACAAAATCACAAAACAAAAATAGATACTAGTATAGTCGCACAAAAAAAATCACATTTGATATTAGTATACTCACAAAACCATTACAAACAATCCCAAGCTGAAGGAGAACAAAAAAAAATCCCAAAGCATGCATTAACAATATAGCAAAGATTGATAGTGGAGGGGAAGGGAAGAAGGGTGCCCCTAAAAAGAATGAAACTTTATGATCATTGTAGATTAATTATGGAGTTATTAACCACAATGTAAGATCAGAAGCAATGTGGGGTCTTGTGGGCAGATAATTCCAACATAAACTGGTATGCAATCTCTACTATATAGGTTATCAATTTTAAATTTATCATTTTTTTCTTCATTTCCTTAATTAGCCATAAAAATATTACACACATTAGTGATGATCCTACTTATTTAGATGAATATCTTTATAATTACTCTACATTACCAAAAGCCTAACACAAGTGTTTAGCACAACATTTCTCCTCCTTTTCCTTCTGATTTTTCTGATAAGAATGTTTCAGATTTAAGGTTAAATTTTTTGGTGTTTATTTTGTACATTTTTCCTAGTTTTAATCATGTCGAATAGCTATGAAGCTCCATCAACTCTATGCGTTATTTTTCAACGACAATTGGCAATTTGGCATCCACAGTGTGATTGTGCGAGTTGTGTGAATTAGAGTCCCTTAAATTAATTTGTTTTAAAAAACCTAGAAAATTAAGTAAAAAAATACCCAAATCATTCCTATGTAAGTTGTTATCAAACCCAAAACAATCCAATGTAAGCTTGTTGCAAATTCTAACAACCTTACCGCGTTCTGTCCACACAACAAAACTAAGCCCAAACATCCAACATCTCCTTCAATTTCGAAGATCTCTTCAGGTGGCTGGCATATTACTTCAGCCAGCATTAAATGTTTATACCAGAAACAAGAATCAAAGCATGTATTTTTCAAAACTCGTGCTACTCTCTAGTCATAGAAAATCTGGTTTCTATGGATCATAATGTAGTGTTTCTAGGCATCTAGCATCATTCTCTAATAATTTGGATAAAAACAAGGCTAACAATTAAATGGCAGGTTATTAACCATATTGCATATTCTCTATTACTTGGAATAAGTCATAATAAACAATTACAAAAAGCATAAAATAGCCGAGGCAAACACTTCACCACTGTTAACACAAACATAAGTAATGGAGTTTGGGTAACATAATCTATATGTTTGTTCAATGCATCAGATGTGGTCACATTTAACAAGTTAACATTCGATAGCCAAAACTAATTCCTAAAATTGTAGTGAGATGGGTGCATGACATGCAAGCGTGTATAATGAAAATGGTCTTCTCTTTAATCAATCAGATGAATGCAGCGTCTATCAAAACAGAAAAAAAAGGAGTGATTCGGGCATACTCACTATATTTTGATTTATTCATGCAAAAGAGTATATTCAGACATTCAGTCCATGGAAATTAAATAGGCTAAAACTAATCTAGTAGAAAGTACCTGACAAGAAATAGCTTCAAGATTTCAATTTTAAAATAGAGAACGTTGTAGTTCATCAGTGCACCTCATCTAACTCATTTATGGAAAAAGGGAACATAATCAAGAACATGGAACCTAGAAAATCAAGGACAGTAGCTCAGTAACGGAAAATATTCAAAGCACAGACCATAGTAAGATTAAGAAAACAGAACATAGAGCTAATAGATATATCAAGGAGCAGAAAAAGAGTTTGAAATGCATAAAACTATAAAAGCCAATTTCCTGTTGGGTTCTTTTTATACCAACTTGTCCAAATACGCCCACCCAAACAGATATACATAAAAAGAGCAAAGGTTGCAGTATAATTAAGAGCAATGTATGAACCAGAGTAAAATTAAAACCAAGGGCAGAATATAAGTGTAGACACCTAAATGTGTCTCCCCAAAACCAAACCCGGTGATGAATACCTTTTGCGTCGAATGATAATCGAACGAGGTGAAAGTGTGAAAGGTCAAGTGTTGCGGTTGGTTTTATTAAAAATTCTTTCTTTCTGTTTTCGAAAAACAACTCTATTTTATGAAAACAGCCAATCCAGTTTAGTTTGGTCCACGACAAGGGTCCAATAATAGTGTAGTTGGATGGGGCTTGCAAAGAGCTTTCCAACGATATATTATAAGCCTAATTCCGATGAATAATGAGGAAGTTATGGCCAAAATACTAAACTGGGCCCGGTTGATCTTTACATGCGGCCCGATGATCTAGGGGAGGACCCAATAATTATTATTCCTGAAGTTATTAGAATTAATTATAGTCTTCTAGAATTTTCTAGAAGGTTCTTTTAAGTCCTAATAGCATTAGAATTAATAATTATATTTTGATAAGTTTTATTTGGAATAAAATATTATTTTATGAAAAATATGATTTCAATTTCCATACGGACTTTACAAATCAATTTTGATTGATAAGTGGACTCCGTGTTTGAAAGCACGTAGGAGTTCAGGCTGTCGCCAAACGACAGGCTTGCTGCCACTCGACAGAGCTTGTCGCCAGGCGACAAAGTCGGTTTTGCAGCAACAGAGTGGAGTTTTATTTCTTATCAAATTCTACTTATTTCCGGACTGTTTTATTATAAATAGGATCCTGAACCTCCGTTTTTATCATCAACAATCATTCAAAAACATCAATTATCAATCAGTCTATTCTCTCTATGCTCTCATCTCTCTCTAGTTTTTCATAAACAAAATTACGCATTCACGAGATCTAGAAACACCTAGCCAAATTCGAAGTTGCCTTCGCCCTAAACGTGAAAGGTTATAATTTCTGAGGGTTTGGTCCCCAATCTCTATTTCAATTATTTAATTTGATTGTTTGATTTTATATTTTCCTTGAAGTTACTAACGCGTGTATTTTGTTATTAGAAAGAGGTACGAGGCATCAAAGTATGTGATCTTATTGCTCTATTCTTATAGAAAGCATGTTTAAATTTGTTTAATTCCTAGTATCATGTTAGGATGTTATTATTGCTTTCTAGTATCATGTTTAGGATGCTTCTTATTTTCTTTCCTAATATCATGTTAGTATCATGTTAGGGCTAAAGCTTTGATCTTTATTGCTTAGTGACATGCTAGGGTTTGTTTTAATCTTGTTAGTATCATACCTAGGATCTTGCTATTATTATGCTTTAACATGATTATATTTATTATGATGATTATTATTATGTTGCTTGATATATATCATTGTTATTGCTTGATCACGCCTTTTATGCATGTTTAAAGGGAATTTGTACTTGTAATCACGCTTAATAAGATAGTTAATAATCTTGTTTAGGGTTAATGTGATTATAATTCAAGTGATCGCCAACAATAGTTTTATTTGTGCATTAAATTCAACCAATATAGATAAACAGGTTTAGGGTAAACCTAATGATTGCATGTTAGTCAGAAAGCGCACATGAATACGAGTAGAATGAAGTAGAGGCTTATTTTTAGGGCAGGTTCAATCTCTTTTAGGTTGGATTTGTACCTTCATCCCCGAACCCTATTTGGTTCAAGACCTTTTGGAGTTGACGATCTCATGGATCGTTAAGGGGTGTAATCTTCACCTTGTGAACGGTTTACAAATTCCTAAAACTTGTTGGCGACTCTTTTGCTCTAGCTTCCTTCCCTTTGGACGCCACCATACTTAAGTGTATGATCACAATGGGGTTCAAGTTTGGGGTAATGCTTGAAATATTCCCTACAATAAGTTGTCTGTTATACAATAGAAGTAAATTAGATGTAGTTACTTCATATTAATTGTACATGTTTTATAAGAAGAAAAATGCTAATCTCACAAGCAAACAACACAACCTCGTTATATTAATATTTTAATAATCACAGAACCCTACTCTAATCACTATAAATTAAGATGCTTCCGTAAAATTCCCCAAATAAAATACTCTGGATAACAAAACTCAATTGTCAAATTAAGAAAAAAAATTATAAACAAAATTGGACTAACTACAAAAATAAAAACTTTTTAGCAACTAAGTTTGGCAACAAATTTTTAAAACGTTGCTAAATAGCAACAAATATAATTTCTTTCATTGCCAAATTAAAAGCAACATTTTATGCTTTAGTTTTTTAATAATTAATGGCTACATGTTTTTGATTTGTTGCTGTTTAAAACAAATTGTCTTACTAGTTGTTACTACATGGAATCATACTTTTCTCTTGTTACCATATAGTAACAAACTATGGCAACAAATATTTTATTTGTATTGATTTAGAAACAAACAAAGGCAACGAATTTTCGAATTGTTGCCATTAGAAACAAGTCGTCTAAACTATTGTTGCTAGATGATAACGTATTTTTTTATTTGTTTCCATTGGAAATAAGCTGTGTTACATTTTTTATATGTAGGCCACTTTTTGCTATTATGTATAAAATTATTTGAAGACACTTTTCTTATTATTTGTTGCTATAATAACATCAAATAGAGACGGATTTCAATTTCGTCTCTAATTTAGAGACAGATTTTTTGATTTCGTACCTAATTTAGAGACAAAATTTTCAATTTCGTCTCTAATATTTCGTTCACTTATTATAAATTATATGCATAGAATTAAACAAATAGTACTTGGTATAGTTAGTAAGAGATTCACCATGTGATTTTGAGGTCACAAGTTCGACTCCTACCAACTGCGATTCTTGAGACTTGGGATTCAAAGAGCCTTGCATGCAAAGTCGAGCCGAGTTTACTCGAGTGAGATTTCGGATTGGTAAAGGTCGGGATCAGGTTGAACTGAATTGCTAATAGGGATTGGGTTTTTGTCTCGTACTGTTGATAGCAACCAATATTTATGATTTGTCTCTATTTTTATGAGCCAACTTTAATAATTTGTTGCTATTTTTAGGAACCAACATTAATAATTTGTTGCTATTTTAGGTACTAAAATTAATAATTTGTTGCTAATTTTAGCAACAACCAATGTAATCTGTTGCCAAAGTTGGCAACGAATGCACCAAAAATAGCAACCATCATGAAAACTATATTTAAATGGATGTAATATTGCAACAAAATTGCTTTGCAACTGGTAGCCAAAATCCCATGGTAACAAGCCTTTTGGCAACAACAAATTTTCGTTTCCAACCCGTTGCTAAATAGAGTTGGCAACGAATTTTTGGTGAATAGCAACAAATTTTAGTTGATGCTATATTGACTTAATTTTGTAGTACTAACCCCAGAAAATCATTTTTCTCCTTGATTTCAAGCAACAGTTGAAGAACCTCAGATTTTTTTTTTTATAAATATCAACATCATTAGAAGGAAGAAGGTTACCACCTTTGATGATCCAACCCAGAGCAAAGAAGGCCCTGTCTGCAAGAATATCAATACCCCAAGCATGAGAATACCATATGTTGACATGTTGTATACCTCATAGCAAACCTCCATTAATTTCTCAAAGTTGCAGCATCCGGATTAATGATTTGAGTGGGTCAAATTGACTAAACTAACAAATAAATTAAAGATAAACCCTATATAATGAAATTGATAATCGATGATTTACCTCAAATTCGCTTTAACAATGGAGGAAACCAAATTTGGCATTTTTTCATTCTCCATTAATCTAACATTGAAGCAACCATTTCAGCCCAAAATAATCTTTTATTAAAAAAACCCAAACTTAAGTTCCATAATTATAACCTAAACCGTTACTCGTAGTTCATCGTTGACAAAAAACATAAGAAATTCTTACCTTATCTCTAATGGAGGAGAAAAAACTCTGCTTCAATGGAAATTAGGCAATTGCAAAAACACGAAACTAACGGATACACTCTGTTATCCCTTCCCTCAACCACCGCCCGTCGGACCACCTACAAAACTGACGAACAATTTAAGGTTTTCCTGAATTGTCACCAACACATGCATGTAAATAATGTCGAACATCTCGCTCAATTAACATGTTGTAGGATTCAATTTTGTATTTAAAGGGTTAATATTTGATCGAAGGGGATGAAAAGGGGACGAGAGAGAAGGAGATCGACGAGAGAGACGAGAGAAGGAGACAGATCAAAGGAGAGAGAAGGAAGAGGAGAGAGAAGGGAGAAGGGAGAGATGAAGGAGACAGATTGAAGGAAGGAGGACAGGGGAGAGAGAAGGAGGCTAGGGTTATGGGTTTATAAAATGGGGCTTTTTTTTTAATTTGGCACCGGTTCAAATCGGTGGGATTAATATTTTTCCCACCGGTTTGGTTTGAACCGGTGCTAATATCCTTCCCTTAAAAACCCGCCCATTTTTTCCCCACCGGTGGCCATTACTCGATGCCAATATTCATTTTTCTACTAGTGTGATGAGAGGAGGAGGAGGATGACGATGATGATGATGATGATGAGGCGACGGAGGAGGAGGAGACGAGGGATGACGAGGAGGAGGCAGAGAGAGAGAGAAAGGAGAGGAGGAAGAGGATGGGCCACTGTCAAAACAACAATTTGGTTCGAAAATGAGTAGTTATCAAGGACTCGAGGTAATTTTGAGGTGCATGGGAAATTGGGGGAGATAGACAGGTTTGCCTAGAGTTTTAAGCTTTAATTGATGGTGGTCCAAAAAATCCCGAATTGCTTAAGAGTTTTCATGGTCACGTTGCATACTATATTTGGCATGGTTGAGTAAGTCTAAGTTTGTTTATTATTTAAATTTTAGTATTTGTCTAATCTGTTTTATAATTTGCATTTCAACTATTCAATTGATGAGACATAAATACACATTTGTATATGTATTACATTTGTGTCTTGAATAGGAATGAAGTATATTGAAAGTTCACAAAAAAAAATTAAGCGTTTACAAAAGTGGAAACCTCATAACAAGGATGTAAAGACTTTAATTATGACTAGTGAGCTTTTTTATCTGGGTGATTGTATGTATTCAAATTGAACATCTCGTTAATATCTTTGCATTCATAAACAAATTCATTTCATCTATCATTTAGAAAGATGACCATAATGCCACATGATGTGACATTCATTTTAAGTATTTATATTACCGCCAAACAATTTTCGGTAAACTTAAAGTATTTGAATTAAAAAGGCATCTGAAAACAATTCTTAATTTATCAATGTCTGAGGTAGATAATGAATATTGTAAGGGAATTGTTTAATTAAAATTTATGCAAGGGTCTTGTTCATCAAATAATTTTCATTCATCATCGGAAGCCGTGGGATACTTATTGTGGTTGTTAGTGGTGTAACATTTAGTTGACCATATAAATCAAGCTGATCCTTGAATATAGTTAAAGCGCGCTGTTGCACATGAAAGCCACCATGTCAGATGGTTATGGAAAAAATAGGATAAAAGAATATTTGGTGGCATGTGGAGAGAAATATAATGATTACTACATATGTAAGCCAAATAAAATGTAACAGATTGATTTCTTACCTTGTGATAATTCTTTGATATCTAATAGCGACCACAATGCCCAAACCTAGTGTATCATACCGATTCTGAACTGGAGTAGGAGACTTATCCCAATTTACTATATTAAGCAATCTATTATACTCTTGTATTCCTAATGTTTATCTATCACTACACCAAATACTAGATTAGAGATCGCAAAATATAGAACGGTTACCAAAGGTAGGCGTTCTCCAGAGGAATATAGAACGTGTTTATATAAGAGGCGTTCTGTATGTTAATGCATATTGAACGGTTAGCATAGTTAACCATTCTCTATTTCTTTATACTCAAATAATTAAAAAAATTAATTAATTATTATAGATGATATAGAACAGTCATCTTGACAACCATTTTGTATTGTACTTAGGAGGAAAAATAATTATTTGTTATTTTTTTTTTTAATTAGGAGGTAAAAATATACGGATTAATTACTTACCCAAATTAATCAAAGCGGCTAAAAGGGATATTGAAGCGGGATCATCAATTTCACTTTCACTTTGCACGTTCATTTTCACTTTCATCGCTTACTGTTTATTGCTTCAAAAAGTGAAACCTCCATAGTAGCCGCTTACTGTTTCACCGCGCCACCGCACCACCGTTCCACCGCTCCACTTCCAAACAACGTCTGCAACATCGCACCTATCCGCTGAGCCACCAATGCATTGAGGTAGGCTTTTTTTTTTAAACAAAGGTTTGAATTTTCTTTTCATAGAGTAATTGGCTTCTGATAATTTGTCAATCTAATTGCATGAATCATTCCAATTATGAAGGAATAAGAAGTAAATTTGTAGTTTTCATCTATTAAAGTAATTAGCAATTCGAATTTTAGGTGATTGAAAAAAACCTTCAAAGTTCTAGTTTCAGGGATAAGTTCAATCGATTGTTTGTATGCAAATGTTCATCCGAATTGCAGTAATAAGTTCAATCAAATTAGCCTTAATTTTGTCGAATTTACATTTATTTCAATTTTAATCAAAATTATTTTAGCCAAATTAATCTTACCTAAGATCAATTTAGAACCCTAATCAGATTAAAAAAAAAAAAAACAAAGAGAGAGGACTTAAAACAGTGAGATAAGCATAAAATAGTACTACTATATTCTCTGAATCACCCTGCCCCATGTCTTCTAGGCATTTTCAGCTATTGTTAATTACAAATGCTCTTAACGCTTGCCTTGCCATGATGCCTATTATTTGTTTTTGAGTGTGAACCATGGATATGTGTTAATTATTTGTTTCATGTGTTTTATTGCTACAGATACACCTATATGATGGTGTAAATATCAAATCTAGAAAGGTTTTTATTTTTTCTGCTGTCAAACTTGGTAGCTTGAGATATATGGCCAGGAAGAAAGATTTTACTAGACTCTTTCATTCATTAAAAGAATGTTGTGGAGAAAGTTCTTTTTGATGAGTTGTAGTGGTTAAGATTTAGATGGCTAAATCATTTTTCAAGGGTTGGGAATTTTAAGTTTATTTACCATTAGCTTTGGAGGATACTGAGGCAGCTAAATTTCAATTCTTCCGGTGTTTTACAAACTGAAAACTGAAATGAACAAAGTCATTCATATATGCTAATATAAAACCTTTTTCACTTTAGCCATCAATAATTTGAAGGAGAAACATTCGTATAGTAATATTGTGAGCAGCTTGCTCTGCAATCTAATTTGAATTGATACCAAAGTAGGCAACCCAACCTCTGTATTGCACATCGTTGATAACCAATGTGGGAAATAGTTTGAGTAGAATGACTTACTAAGGGACTTCAAGACATCCTCAGCACATGTTTTAGTGTATTTCTTCTCCTTCATGGAACATCGAATATGGAAATCAGTAACATAATCCCACCAAACCCATGACTTGTTCTTAGATTTCGCAATAGAGTAATTACAAAGCTGCCTCAAATTCTCAAACACAACATCCTTTCCCTCATATCCTTCCTCAAAATCCTGCTCAAGGTCAGTAGCACATTACCTTCCGCGGTTTATACATTTTATTAGGAACAGGACATGTAAATAACATTTTATTGCAGGTGAATCAACATGGCTCAATTGATTTAGACAAAAGCAGGTTAAGAAACCGGTAGTTTGCATAATTTGCAAAAAGAGTAGACAAGTAGACAATTAATTGAAACCTAAAATAGTCATAAGCTATATGTTTTATTGATGCAGCTAAACTAATATGCATGTTCGAATAATCAAGAGTCAAGACTACTGCAGTCTGGCTTCCAAAGAATAATCAAGCCTCATAAAATCTTGTTTATTCGAATTCAGATATTGTTTTGATATACGAATATAGGTATTGTTATATTTGATATCTTTTATTTGAATTGTGCATAGAGGATTTATAGTGCCGGAAGAACGTAGAAATTATGTATTAGGGAGAGCTTCAATCCCATGGAGAGTTTTCAAGGCCAAATTAAGAAAGGATTGGATGTACGACACCAAGAGAGTAAATCCAAATGTGATTATAAAAAAGCCACCTTCGATATATCCATTTATAACACAAGATGATTGGACCAAATTCATTGAAACATATACTGATGATGCATTTAAGGTAATCTTTGAATTATGCCAATAACTAGTCATAGTTATGAAAAAACCTTTGAAAATTGTGTACTAATTTGTTTGTACATTATTATATTGAAAGGAACTAAGTGACAAGAATCGAGAGAGGGCAAAAATGAATACTTCAAGATATCGAAGAGGTCGAAAAGGGTACTTGTATTATGAACAAGAGATTATAAGTTTAGTAATGATTGTTTTCTGTTTTTGTTGATTTTGTTTAAGGAATAATAGTAAATATTCAATTAACGGATGACTTTTAGTTGTTAAAGGGCACTTTGTTATCTGTATTGTCAGGCTGCTGAACAACTTCAGAAAGGTGTTTGCTGAGGTGGTGGTGGCTGAGATGGTGCTTGCTGAGGTGGTGGTGGCTGAGATGGTGCTTGGGCTACTTGGCTGGAACTGTGTACTAATATCTGCTTGCTAAATCAACATAAATAAGAAAGGTGTTTTGATATTTAACTCACGTATTTGTTTGTATAGAATAAATTTTGTATGAATGATTCAATTTAATTGTGGTTGGATGATTAAATTATATATATGATGTATATAATGATGGCTTTCGTTGTATCTGGAAATATTTTGGTTAATTTTATTATACTGCAAGTTATATTGCACTTATACAGGATCATGAATTTATTTTACATAAGAAATGTGGAATTTTCTTACAGATAAATGTACAAGATAAAATACAAGAATACAACAAATACAAGTCTAAAATGAAATACAAAAATAATAAAGATTATCAAAATACAAGAATAATACAAGATAAAATACGTACATGGTAATTGGAATTATCAAATATATATGGTCGGATTTTTTTTTTAAAAAAAAATTAGAGAACTGTTATCTAACTTAACCGTTCTCTATTGTAACATAATATAGAACGGTTAAGTGGCCTAAACCGTTCTTTATTCCTTCCTTGATGTACGATTTTAAGAAGGGAAAAGAGAACGGTTGTGACTAACAACCGTTCTCTATTTGTTAATATATAAAACGCCTAAATGACCCGTTCTCTATACTTTATACATCGCCTAGCTAGCAGAAGAACGCCCCTAAGGCGATCTATAAAGCCTATTATAACAGTTCTCTAAGGCCTTTTTTGTAGTAGTGTATTATAACTCCACATGGTTGGTTAACTCATCTTCTAAGTCACGTCGCACATCTAGCCATTTGTTCTCGTCACCATACTCAAAGGTGGCAATTGCTCGAAAACCACAATTTCTGTCACCACACATTTATGTGTCCTTCAACACAAGGCAATATGAATTCCGGTAATTGGCTAGGCCATGGAAATAATGAATATCTACTTGACTTTGTTGATTTCTTTTGCCCTACATATAACATATGTATTAAGTTAGGGTTTTTGATTTATTAACAGCACGTTCTATTATTATTAACAATAACAACAACAATACCTTTTGATTTATTTTGGGAGGTTGGTTTATGTTGAGTATGACTTTCTTTTGTGCCCTTTTTCTTCTCCTGTTCTATAAGTTATAATTATTATTAACATGACTACAAAATGCACTACATTATTAATAAAAAATATACAATTAAAAAATGTAACTTTTGATTTTGGGAAATTCTCAACGGTACTCTTTAAGTTTTTTTTTTCCTCAATTGTAAACACTAAAATATCAAATTATCTTTGGTAATCTTTAAGTGGTAAAACTAATTCAATGGTAACATTAGTTATGCATTTTAAGAAAATCTTAACCATGGTTAAAGTTTTAAAAGGGAGGGAAAAGAAAAATGCCTAAAATACCCCTAATTACCAAAAACCCACCACCCTTTCTTCCCTCCGCCATCCCTACACACCAACCCCAACTCCTCTTCTCTCGGCCGGTGCCGGCCGCGCCCAACCAGATCCCCTCCCCAGCGCCGGCTCCAGGCTAAACCCCCTCCCCCTTGTCACCGTGACCCCTAAATCACCCAATCCCCACCCCATAGTCATTTCCTTTCTCTTTTTCGGCGTCGCTAACACCACTAACACCAACACCATCTCATAAACCACAATCCGCCCAAAATCTCAAACCTCCTTCCACCAATTTTTGAACCTTACGTCATTAATCGTCTCCCGCAAACTCCTCTCGCAAACTCCGATCTCGTTGTCAAACCTCTCAGCAGTTAAAAAAATCTTTTTTAGGGGTTCGATAAGGTGTTTAAGCTTAACAGAGTTGGAATCTGAATTTATGTTCCAGATTCGAAGGTAATCGGAGGAAGTAGCGAGATTATCGGGTTTGGAGCAATCTTTGTCGGGTATGAAGATGACTTTGGTGGGTAATTAAGGTTGGTCAAAGGAGAGAAAAAGGCCAGCTGTGATTTCACTAGTGGAATCGTCGAGTTAAACGATTTTGACACGGTTTGGGGTTGTTGATTTCGGGTAAGGGGTTTCATGGGGAGGGGGTGGTCGGAAAGGGGAGGACTAGGAGAGGCTGGTCGGAATATGGAGTGGAAAGGGAAGGTGGCCAGGGGAAGGGTGACCGAAATGAGAGGGGAAGGAGGATGCCATATTTAATGGAGGAAGGGGAAAAAAAGTAGAGAAATAAAATAAAAATAAACTTACAAAAATAAAACTAAACCTAGTTAAATATCTAAATCAAAATATATCATTAATACTATTGCTAATATATACTAAAAATACATGAGTACCATAGATAATTAAAATTTTTGCTGTTTACCATTGAGAAAAATAAAAACCTGAAGAGAACCATCGAGAATTTCCCTTTGATTTTTTATAGCATTTTGTTTAGATTCTCTATTCAAATTCTTTTTATTTTTCTTAGATCCTGCTATGGGTGAAATTTGGTTATCGATTTAGTTTTTTACCCAAACCAAATAAAACCAAACTACAAAAATTTTCGGTTTTTGGATTTTGCAAACCATACCGCACCACTTTAGCTTTAAAACCGAACCAAACCAAACCACCTAAATTTCGGTTTTCTTAAAAAAAAAACAAAACCGCACCGAATTTTCCTATCAAACATTATTGTAGGGAATATTTCAAGCATCCCACACTTGAGTCCCACTGTAATCATACACTTAAGCATGGTGGTGTCCAAAGGGAAGGAAGCTAGAGCAAAAGAGTCGCCAAAGTTTTAGGAACTTGTAAACCGGTCACAGGGTGAAGGTTACACCCCTTCACGATCCAAGAGATCGCTAACTCTATAGTGTCCGGAACCATGACTAGATATTTGGGGATGAAGGTAAAAATCCAACCTAAAAGAGATAGAACCTGCCCTAAATAGGCCTCTAATTTATTCTTTTCATATTCATGTGCGCTTTTTGATCAACATGCAATCAATATATTAATCCTAAACCTATTTAATCTATGTTGGTTGATATTAATGCACAAATAAATCTATTATAGGCGTTCACTTGAATTAAAGTCACATTAGCCTAAATAAAATCATTAATTATCTTATTAAGCGTGATTTCAAGTACAAATTCCCTTCAAACCTGCAAGAGAGGGCGTGATCAAGCAATAACAATAATATCAAGCAACATAATAACAATATTGATATAAAAATCATCATCGTCATAATAATCTCATAATAATATTAGCAAGATCCTAGGCATGATACTAAAAAGATTAATAACAAATCCTAGCATGTCACTAAACAACAAATATCAAATCTTTAGCCCTAACATGATAGAAGAAATAGGAAGCAACCTAAGCATGATAATAGAAATCAATAAAGACATCCTAACATGATACTAGGAATTAATATAATCTAAACATGCTTTTTAAAAAAATAGAGCAATGAAATTACTCACTTTGAAGCATTGTACCTCTTTCTATCAAAACAATACACACGTTAGTAACTTCAATAAAATATCAAATCAAGCAATAAATTTAAATAATTGAAATAGGGATTTGGGACCAAACCCTCAGAAATTATCAACCTTTCACATCTAGGGCGTAGGCAACTTCAAGCTTGTCTATGTGTATTCGAATCTCGTGAATGAGAAATGGTGTATTTTGTAAAAAGGTGTAAAAAGGCTTAGAGAGAGAAAGAAAGAATAAGCTTCTAGCTTAGAGAGAGAAAGAGAAGATGATTGTTTGTCATTGTTGTTTATTGAAAACGGGGAATATCGACCCTTTTTATAGAGGAAAATGACCGTAAACGATAGAAAAGAATCAGAATTTTAATCGGAGTAAAATAAGTTATGTCGCGAAACGACAGAGCCTGTCGCACAGCGACAGGTTTTGTCGCAGCGCGACAACGCTATATGATAATCTTTTGTACGAAGTCCGTTTTCCAATATAATTTTGTTAATTAGAGTCCGTACTTATCTTTATTTAAAATCAGATTTAATCTTTTTAAAACACTTGTTTTATTTTAAATAAAATCCTTTATATCTTCAAAGTCAATAGTAATCATAATTATTAATCCTAATCCCTTTAGAACTCAAAATAACCTTCTAGCTTAGATAATTCTAGAAGAATAAGATAAATCCTAATGACTTTAAGAATACAATTATAATTAATGGACCCTCCACATGATCATCGAGCCGCCCATAAATCTCATTTAGGCCCAGTTTAGTATTTTGGCCATAACTCCCTCGTTATAACTCCGAATTTGGCATATAATATATCATTGGAAAGCTCTTTTTAAGACCCACCCAACTATATAATTATTGGATCCATATCTTGGACCAAACTAAACTGGATTGGGCGTTTTTCATAAATAGAATACCAAAAGAATGATTTTCGAAAACATAAAGAAATACTTTTATTAAAAATAGAGAAATCACGAGACTCTTTCATATTTCACCTCGTTCGATATCCAATGACGTGAAAGGTACTCATCACTGGGTTTGGTTTTTGGGGAGACACAATTAGGTGCCTACAACTATAAACATAAAATATTACAAAAAAAAAAAAAAAAAGCCCGAAGCAAACAAAACCAAACCAAACCAAACCAATCCATAAAAACATAATAAAACAAGTTTTAACATCAAAGTTACAAGTCCTTGGCTTTAAATTGGCCAGAAAATTCAACACTTCACCAAAAAAAAAAAAAAAGTTTTATAGCATTATAGTCACACAGAGCAATCCAGCAATAGCATCGAGCATGCACTACACGCAATTGGAAGCAGCCGCAAATGTATAGAACAACTGCAAATAGGCAAAATTCCAATTGAAATAAGCGAAGAAGATTAATAACATACATTTGGACGGTGGGCGGTGGTCGGTGGACAGTTGCCGGTAGAGTGAGGAATTGAAGTGAGTGGAGTATGAGAGATAGATAGATTGAGAGATAGATAGATAGATAGATAGATAGATAGATAGATAGATAGATAGATAGATAGATAGATAGATAGATAGATAGATAGATAGATAGATAGATAGAGAGAGAGAGAGGGAGGGAAAGAGAGAGGGGGGGCTGAGAGGAAGAAGTTAGATTAGGGTTTTTTTCCACTTTATATGCTTAGGCTAAAACTAGAGTTAGGCTAGGGTTTTTTTCCTGGTTTGGACCAAAAATTCGGTTCGGTTTCGGTTTCGGTTTTTCAATTCCTCAAACTGAGACTGAACCGAAAACTGATTTTTTTTTTTTTTTTTAAAAACCACACCAAATAAAAACCGAACCACATTTCCAATTCAGTTCGATTCAGTTTTTAACCGAATGAGTTTCACCCTTAAATCCTGCACATAAGTATATATATTTGAACTAAAGAAAAATATGTTTGATATAAAAATTATAGTTGTTAAGTGCACCTTTATTAGCATTCTTCTCAGAATGCTCCTAACCAGATTTATCCCTCTTTGTTAAATTATTTTTTGGACGACCTTTGTGGGGCTGATGTATTGGCTAGTGGCTACTTCAAATCTATAGACTTGAAAGATAATATATTATACATGGCATTCGTGAAAAAGTATTGTTGGTCAGGAGGGTATTGTTTCATAATTGCTACTATTTCGTCTATTCGCTTTAAAGATGTTTGTCTAATACCCTCTTTCTCTTGAAAGTTTCGTGCCTCCATGTCCATATAGTCTTCTAGATTATATAGACAACTAATAAATCAATTAGAGTATACGTATTCATTAATTCGCATATTGCATGGGCACACGGTAAGCCATAATTGTTCCTCATTTCACATCCACACCTCAGCATTTGTACCTATTTTCTTACATCTTTCATGGATACTTTTTGTACGAGAATTTTCTACTTCAGCTATGATTTCATTAAGGGCATCTCTACTAAATCATGAAATTTAGGAAATATCATGAAAAGCTCTAGTAGTCGTTCCTAACCAGTTTTTCAATTGAAAGGGGGCGCTCTCCACCCTACAAAAATATATTATAACAATTATATTGTTAAATATAAATATGCAGTATTATATAACCAGAAAATATAATTGTTTCTTAAAATTTACCTATTTGTCGTACGAGCTCCAAAATGAAGAATTTTTTGGTCCAAGCAGATATGAATATCAGTTTATAAGGATCCAACCATATTATGTGGACATAATCAACTGGTGTCGATAAATCAGGACTCCATGCATATACCATTTCAGCGATTTCCACATTGTATTCTCCCTCTATTAAAGAATCGACTATTTTTTCACCTAATTAAAAAGGCTTTGCATATATTTTATTACCCATTACATCTGTTACATATTTCTCCACGTTGTTAGCAAAATGCCTCTTATTGAGTAATGCGCAGAAGATGGAAAAATATGTTCAACAACATTCATAAGGGTCCACTCTCTATATGTGATTATTACTCCTACTTTATTCTAAGAGCCAAATAATTCCTTTACTTTTTGCATCTCCAATAAGAAAATTGTAGATTTTTTATTTCTCTTATGAAACCAAATGCACCATGAAAATTTTGTCCCATTGAAGATACTCCAATCACCTCTAATAAGGGCACATCATACATGTTCATCTGATACGTTACATCTATTAGAATTACATAAGGGAACAATTGAAGTAGATCAATAGCTTTGGGATGCGCAATTAAAACAACATGTAGACACCTGATTGTGTCTCCCCAGAAACCAAACCCAGTGATAAGTGCCTTTCATGTCATTGATATCGAACAAGGTGAAATGTTGAAGAGTATCGTGAATTCTTCTGTTTTCTAAAATGTTTTAATAAAAATAATTCATTTTTGTTTTCGAAAATCATTCATTTCGTATCCTATTTATGAAAAACGTCCAATTCAGTTAATTTTGGTCCATAATCTGGGTCTAAAAATTGTGTAGTTGGATGTATCTTGAAAAAAAACTTTTCAATGATATATTACAAGCCCAATTCTGAGTTATAACGAGGAAGTTATGGCCAAAATACAAAATTGGGCCTAAATCGAGCTTTATATGCGGATCCAATAATCATGTGGAGGGTCCATTAATATTAATTATATTCCTAAACCTATTAGTATTAATTAGAAACTTCTATAAGTTTCTAAAAGTTCTTAATTATCTTTTTTCAGAATATAAGATTAAAGAGTATGAAATTGAATAAAAATTCTCCTTTTGAAAGTCCTAATTCTATTCGAATTGAAAGACGGCCAGATATTATTTTTCGTGCCTCATAATTTTAATCCAAATATTAAATGGTTGGATAGCTCTTGAAAGTATCTTTCCAATGATATATAATAATATTAATTCCGAGCTATAACGAAAAAGATATGAAAGAAATACGAAACTTTATCCAAAACTGATACCCTTTCACTATTTCGGCCATATCTTTCATTCTACAAAAGATTTTAATCTTATTCTAATTGGGTTGGAAAGTAGACTTTAAGAGCTTTCCAACTACATATTAGTTTCATTATTTTGAATTCTAGATCAAAAGTTATGATAAAAACAAAATCCGAAAAAAATTGTCTTATTGCACCGCAATGATTTTATCTCACCGCGATAGAGCCATCGCTACGCGATAAAAGGAATTTTAATCCGATTTGAATTCTGACCCTTTTCTAATCATTTTCGGTCGTTTTTCCCTATAATTAGGGACGATTTTCTCCGTTTTCAATTCATCAACAATCACCTAGAATCATCATCTTTCTTCTCTCTCTAAGCAAAAGCTTATTCTCTCTCTCTATTCTTTTTCTAAGCCTAGCCTTTTCAGAAACACCATACGTCCATCACGAGACTCGAATACACATAACAAAGCTTGAAGTTGCCTTAGACCTTGATGTGAAAGGTTGATAGTTCTGAGGGTTTGGTCCCAAATCTAATTTCAATTATTATTCTTATTGTTTGATTTAATATTTTAATTGAAGTTACTAACGTGTGTATTGTTTTGATAGAAAGAGGCACGAGGTTTCAAAGTGATTAATTCAATTTCTCTATTTCTTTGGAAATCATATTTAGATTAGTTTATTGATTCCTAGTATCATGTTTAGGATATTGCTAATAATATTATACTTTGATGAGAATATTATTATGATGATGATGATTTATGGAGTTAATATTATCAATATTATTATGTTGCTTGATATTATTATTATTATTGCTTGATCACGCTCTCTCTTGTAGGTTTAAAGGGAATTGGTACTTGAAATCACGCTTAATAAGATAATTAATAATTTGAATTAGGCTAATATGATTTTAATTCAAGTGATTGCCAATAATAGTTTTGTTTGTGCATTAATAATCAACCAACATAGATTGAACAGTTTTAGGATTAATATATTAATTGTATGTTGATCGAAAAGCGCACATGAATATGAGAAGAACAATGTAGAGGTCTATTCAGGGAAGGATCAATCTCTTTTAGGTTGGATTTGTACCTTTATTTCTGAATATCCAGTCATGGTTCAGGACCACTATGGAGTTAGCGATCTCTGCGATCGTGAAACGGGTGTAACCTTCACCTCGTGAACAGTTTACAAGAAACTTGTTGGCGACTCTTTTGCTCTAGCTTCCTTCCCTTTGGACGCCACCATGCTTAAGTACATGATCACAGTGGGGCTCAAAGTTGGGTGACTAAAAATATTCCCTACACAACCCCAACAACATTATATTTGTCCCGTCCTCTTTTCTATGCCATTGATAATACCCATGATCCTTAAATAATTTTAAAAAATATTGTGAAGTTAAATCACCCATCTGTTTTCTTTTTATTTTTTGCAATGCATTATCGATGTGTCTCCTTCTGCTTACATTTTCAGGGTTTAATTGTCTAATTGTATTTGTTTTAATACTTGTTTCGGCTTCATGTTACTTGTTTAAAATTAACAACCTTCTCAAGTTCTTATATACTCAATTGTACAGCTGATCTATGCCATTTCTTATATTTTCCTAATGCGTAGTTATGTTAATTTTATTCACATCAATTATTGATTTCCATTTACCCCCAACTTGCTCAACTCCAAGAAGTTCAAAGGGACAACAATTCCTTTTTCTACTAGTCTTGTATCTAGGTTTGAATTTTTTGTCAGGTGAAGAAACATTATATTTATAAGGCCCGCTTTTTTCACATCCAATATAAACTCGACCATATCCAAATCCTTTCCCTCTTTGAGAAGATTGGATAGCAAAATACATATCATTATTTTTGCTGATTTCTTTCACCCATTCTAATATTTTTTGGCGATTGTTAAATAACGTGTCCATTGTAAAAAGATAGCCAACATCAGAATAATTCCCAACGTTCATTCTCATTAGTTGTTAAATGATAATCTTGGCCATAGTATTGACAATAATCATCTCAATAGTTAGTAAACATCACTTTAGAAGACTATATTATAATCTACTATATATAATAATGTTTAAAAATAAAAACATTATAAAACATGTGCAAAATGTTTAAGTTATAAACTAAAACATAATAATAATAATAATAATAATAATAATACTAATAATAATAATAATAATAACAATAATAATAACAATAATAATAATAATAATAATAAATCATAATAATAATAACCCACTTCTATTGCTCGACCTTTGCATGGTGTTAAGCTGCTTGGTGGTCTCGTTAGTTCCGATTCCAAGCTTAGTGGCGAGCTTGTGACACAGAGGGTGACCAAGGCCATTGCGCTTATGGATAAGGTTGCTATGCTGGATGATCCTCAGTATGAGCTGTTGTTACTTAGGGCATGTACTGGAGTTTCAAAACTCTACTTTGACTTGCATACTTGTCCTCCAAGTGCTGTTGAGGCGGCTCAGCGCATATTTGATGAGGCTCTTCGATCTTCCTTTGAGCGTATTATTACTGCTTCGGGGCCCGGGTTTGGTGATTGGCAGTGGCGGCTTGCCACCTTACCATTTGCGTTTGGCGGGTGTAGGGAATATTTCAAGCATCCCACACTTGGGCCCCACTGTGATCATACACTTAAGTATGGTGGCGTCCAAAGGGAAGGAAGCTAGAGAAAAAGAGTCGCCAACAAGTTTTAGGAACTTGTAAACCGCTCACAGGGTGAAGGTTACACCCCTTCACGATCCATGAGATCTCTAACTCCATAGTGCTCCAGAACCATGACTGGATATTCGGGGATGAAGGTACAAATCCAACCTAAAAGAGATTGAACCTGCCCTAAATATAGGCCTCTACTTTATTCTTCTCATATTCATGTGCGCTTTCTGACTGACATACAATCAATATATTAATCCTAAGCCAGTTTAATCTATGTTGGTTGAATATTAATGCACAAATAAATCTATTATTGGCGATCACTTGAATTAAAATGATATTAGCCTAAATAAAATTATTAATTATCTTATTAAGCATGATTTCAAGTACAAATTCCCTTTAAACCTGCAAGAGAGGGCGTGATCAAGCAATAACAATAATAAGAAACATATAAAATTGATACAAAAAATCATCATTATAATAACAACATTCTCATTAAAGCATAATAATATTAGCAAGATCCTAGGCATGATACTAAGAAGATTAATAACAAATCCTACATGTCACTAAACAACAAAGATAAAATCTTTACCCCTAACATGATACTAACATGATAGAAGAAATAGGAAGCAACCTAAGCATGATACTAGAAAGCAATACAGAATATCCTAACATGATATTAGGAATTAAAATAATTTAAGCATGCTTCCTAAAGATATATAACATTGAAATTACTCACTTTATTGCCTCGTATCTCTTTCTATCAAAACAATACACACGTTAGTAACTTCAATAAAAATATTAAACAATAAATCTAATCAAAGAATTGAAATAATATTTGGGACCAAACCCTCAGAAATTATCAACCTTTCACGTCTAGGGCGAAGGCAACTTTGAGCTTGGTTAGGTGCGTCTAAGACTCATGAATGTGGTATTGTATTTTGATAAGGGAAGGCTTAGAAAGAGGGAGAAAGAACAAGCTTCTAGCTTTAAGAGAGAAGAGAATATAATTAGATGATTGTCGATGATTGAAAATGGTGAAATAACGCCCCTATTTATAGAGAAAACATTTGGAACGTTTAGAAAAGAGTCAGAAATTGACTCGAAGTAAAACAGCTCTATCGCGAGGCGATAGGCCTATCGCGCCACGATAGACTCCTTGCAACGTGATAATGCGGCTATGATAAAATAGCTGTACAGAGTCCTTCCCCTAATATAATTAGACTATTAGACTCCAGGTTTATCATTAATTTAACATTAGTTTTTCATTAAAATATTTTTTTTATCCTAAATTAAATTCATTATCTTTTCTAAATAAACTAAGAGGTATAATTATTAATCTTAATTCCATTAAAACTTAAAATAACCCTCTAGATTATTCTAGAAGATTAAAGTCAATCCTAATAACTTTAGGAATAACAATTAATGGGTCCTCCACTTGATCACTGGGCATATAAAATCATTTTGGGCCCAGTTTAGTATTTTGGCCATAACTTCCTCATTATTCATCGGAATTAGGCTTAAAATATATCGTTGGAAAGCTCTTTTTGAGCCCCATCCAACTACACTATTATTGGACCCATATCATGGACCAAACTAAATTGGACTGGAAATTTTCCATGAATAAGATACGAAAAGAAATTTTTTCGAAAACAGAAAGAAGTATTTTTATTAAAAACAGATGCATCACGAGACTCTTCCACATTTCACCTCGTTTGATAATCAATTATGTGAAAGATATTCATCACTGGGTTTGGTTTTTGGGGAGACACAATCAGGTGTCTACAGAAGCCCCCACTTTGACTAAGTTTGGAGAAACATAAGTTTCAAAAACAAAAGTTAAAGTAGTGATAGGGACGAAGAATGATTCAGAACGTTCTACGATCCTAAATCATTATTGCAACGCCGATACCTGCAAACTAGCGTTAGTTAAACAGATAAAAGAGTTAAGAAACGCATATCTTGCACCGTCGAGTACACGTCCCTGGGGTAACCAATTTTTAGTGCTGCATTTGTGACGACCTTCCTCAAGCCAGGGGAATATCGCCGAAGACCGCTCCGCTTGTAGCTGTCTTTAATTTTTTTGCTATGATAGTCCTCCGCAAGTTAGGGAACACCAATGAAGATTGCTCCGCTTGTAGGGATCTTCTGTTGTTTTGTGACCATCTTCCGCAAGCTAGGGAATATAGTTAGAGATAACTCCGCTTGTAGCCATCTCCCATTTTCGTGACAATTCTCCACAAGCTAGGGAACATTGTCGAAGGTGACTCTGCTTGTAGTCATCTTCAGTTGTTTTTTACAACCCTCCACGTCTTAGGGAACGTCGTCGAAGATCATTCTGCTTGTAACGATCCTTGGTTTGCTAACGCTTTGCTTGAATGTCTGTTGTGTTGTTGCTTTGCTGTATTTTGCTATGAACCAATATCTTGGTGCTTGCGATGAACCAATGTTAGGCGCTTAAGCTAAGTGAGATGATCATCATCAGGTCGATCACTTACCGCGATTGTAATCGAGCCGACTACTAATCATATCAATTTGCTTATAGGGGCTAACTGGCGTAATAAGGAACCCAATTTGCTGAATAAGGTCCACATAAACCAATATGGGGCCTAAGGAAGTGCATCGCCGAGGAATGGAGGCTATCGCCTGCTACAACGTGCCATCGCGACGCGTCAGGCTTATCGCGGTGCGATAATGTTATCACGTCGCGATGGAGTCGTGTTTTTCAGATTTAAACCTTTTCTTCCTCATTTTGCCGCTGCTCTTCATTTTTGCTCATTTCTGCTCGAAATTTCTCTTGGCTCGTTCTTCTTCATTTCTCAACGAAATCCACTTAAGTTTTTTGCAAATCGAAGCTTGTCATCTCTAGTTTGCCGATCTATGTAAGTTTTCCTCAAACTCACTCTATTTTGTGCAAATCTGGTGCTTTTTCTCGCGGATTTTCGAAAATTTCAAAATCAATTTTGCTCGTGTTGCTTTGTTTGTTGAATTTCTTGCCATGAAACCACTTGTTTATGTTTGTATATTTCCTTGGGAGCATTTTTAAACTTATTTTGCTCAATTTGGTGAAGAAACGAGCAAATTGCCATTGTTAAACACCTTGAGTTCGTGAACATAATGTGGCTTGTTCTTCATGTTTTTGCTTGCTTTTCACGCTTAATTTGTCACAATACTTATCATAATATTGCAAGAAATTGTTTGATTTCTCAAAAAATGCTTGTCATTGTCGAATCAAAAACATGCTCTGTTTTAGTACTACGTACTCTGTTTTTTTATGAACATAGTATCATGCGGCTAGGCGAACTATAAAACCATCAATTTACTGTTTTTTATGTTCTTGAATATGATTAGCATGACTCGACGTCGAGGTTCTGGCTCTCGTTCTCGCAAGGCTCACTCGAAGGACGAGCCCGTCGACGCAAACGAGGGGACTTACTCTAGCCTTGGGGAGTTCCCTGAGTGGGATGGGCACATTTTGTACTTTGCGCCCAGGTTCCACATTTCGGAGTGCGTTCAGCGTGGTATGAATGACGAGCGGGTTCGTTGCCATGGTTCGAGCAACGATACCATTGGTCACTTGAACGACACCTACTTCATCAACAATGTGGAGCTGCACAGGCTGTGGGAGTCATTCGGCTTGACTCCTTTGCTGCAGGCCACTAGGGCTCTCTATTCCCTAGAGTCGAGTCGTTTCATCATACGAGGTTTGGTGGAGCTCTTTTGGGACACCACCAACACGTTCCATTTTCCATGGGGTGAGATGACTATCACTCCTCTCGACTTCTCTGTCATCACTGGACTGGAGTTCCGGTCGACTATTGTTCCTTTGGGTAGGGATATTACCCTTATGTCACCAGAGGTGGACGAGCTGCTGGGTCCTATTGTTGTTCGGGCCCAGGTTGAGTCGAGATTAGTGCAGATGAGCGGTCGATCCATTTGTCGGGCACTGCTTGCACAAGCCTTCCGAGATGATGTGACCACCCCTGAGCAGCAGGTGCGCATCTTTGTTCCGATTCTGCTGTAAGGGGCCTTTTCTCCTGACAAGGGTAGCCGAGCGCTACTCTACTATCTGCTTGCTCTTCGCGACCTACGAGTAGTCGGGACTTTTAACTGGGCCAGCCTGGCCTATTGTCACGTGCTGACTCTTACCCCAAGTCTCTTGCACGCGTCCTACTAGAATTACCCCTGCAACTCTAGTCAAGGATCCCCAAAGTACCTTAGCTAGCCTAAGTACGATGCTTGAAGTTATGTGAGTAAGTTAAAGAATGGCTAAGTAAGCACGCAAGAGAGAGCTTAGAAAGATTGCTTAAAGGATGCTTTGTATTGCTTGAGAGAGTTTACAAAATTTTTTGGAGAATGTACAAATGAGGGGGAGGCAGCCTATTTATATTGCTCCCCATGCCTAGAGAGTTCTAGCCTAGAAAGTTCTTAACCTCCTCAAATGGAGTGTTCTAGAACAAGGTTACTCTAGAGAGTTCTACATAACTCTACTCTACTCCTCCCTATGTACATGTTCCCGGAGAGAACTAGGCTACTCTAGTTTACAAAGAATGTACATGATTGCCCTAGAGGATTCTAGAGGCTTCCGGAAGGCTCACAAACCTTGTAGCGCAATCTGGAATAATGTGGGACCCATCTCCAAAATCTAACTCGACCATCATCTTCATTGGGTCAAAAAACGGTGGGCCTCCAAGTTTCAGCCCGTTTCGACTTCATTTGGGCCCTCAAACGGCCCATTATTGTGTTAATGTCACTGGAATGTTCAATAGGATTATTAGCAGGTTGCTAAATAAATCTCATTAGGGGAGTGGTGCTTCCTAGCACCCATGGGCAACTCCCTTGGCCTGACCTATTTCCTAGTGCCCAAGTGACGTTGCTTGCTGCCTTTGTGGGTGTGGGACTTGAGTTGTGACATGCTCCCCCACCAAGGCCGTCCCTCGAACTCTGCGATCTTGTCCTTGGAATTTCCACAAGTCTTCCTCTTTTTCCCATGATGCCTCACTATCTGGAAGACCCTTCCAACGGACAAGATACTCATTATAGCTTGGTACGCCCCTTCTTCGTATGACCCTTTTTGCCTCAATCACCTCGATGCCTCGATCAAAAGAAGTCACGACTGCCGTGGGCGCTCGTTGTGACTCGGCCCTTGTTGGATCCTCGTTGTCACCATGGTAGGGCTTGAGTAGGCTAACATGAAACACCGGGTATATCTTGAGCTTGGGCGGTAAGTCAAGCTTATAGCTAACCTTCCCGACCTTCCTTATGACCTGGAATGGACCCTCGTACTTCCACACAAGGCCTTTATGCACCTTGCGGAAGATCTTGAACTGTTGGGGTAGCAATTTCACCATGACAAAGTCACCAGCTTGGAACTCGAGGGGTCTTCTATGCTTGTCGGCCCATTTCTTCATCTTCTTTGCCGCCTTGTCCAAGTAGGCCCTCGAGATATCGAGCTGCTCATGCCACCCTTTAGCAAGTCTATATGTAGCGGGGCTACTTCCCGTGTAGCCTGATGCAACCCCTTGTGGAGTCAAGGGTTGTTGGCCCATGACTAACTCAAATGGACTCTTTCCGGTTGCCTCGAAACGCTGCAAATTGAAAGAGAATTGGGCAACATCCATCAGCTTGGCCCAATCTCGCTGATTGGCACTAACAAAGTGCCTTAGATAGAGCTCTAGCAAGGCATTCACCCTCTCCGTTTGCCCATCAGTTTGTGGGTGAAAGCTTGTAGAGAAGTGCAACCCAGACCCAAGGAGTTTGAATAGCTCCGTCCAAAACTTTGTCGTGAACCTTAGATCTCGGTCACTGATTATGCTCTTTGGCAAGCCCCAATATTTGACGACATGCTTGAAGAAGAGCTTGGCGGCTTGCTCGGTTGTACAATCCTTTGGTGCCGGTATGAACGTCCCATATTTAGAGAAGCGGTCTACTACCACCGTGATAGACCCGCATCCCTCGGACTTGGGCAGAGCTGAGATGAAATCCATAGAGACGATCTCCCAAGGATGCTCCGAAATAGGTAGTGGTTCAAGTAACCCAGCCGGCACCCGTTGCTCAATCTTGTCTTGTTGGCACACAAGACAAGTCTTCACGTAGGCCTCCACATCGTCCCACATGTGGGGCCAATAATAAGTGTCGTCTAAGAGTGCCAAAGTTCGTTGAATACCTGGGTGCCCAGCCCACATTGAATCATGGCACTCCTTCAGAATGTCCCGCCTAAGGTTATCCCGCTTAGGCACAAACACCAGACGCCCGGTGGTGTAGAGGATCCCATCCTCTACCTAGAATTTCCGAGTCTTCCCCTCTTTGGCCAACTCCATTAATCCTCTAGCCATGGGGTCATGGGGAAGGCCATCCTTGATCCGATCAAGGATGGAGCTTGTGATACTGCTAATAGCAGCAAGCATGGCCTTCCGGCTTAGAGTATCGGCGACGAAATTAACCTTACCTGGCTTGTCCATGGCATAGTCATAGTCCGCCAAGAAATCTTGCCAACGAGCTTGCTTGGGACTGATCTTCTTCTGATTTTGGAAGTAGCTTGTAGCAACGTTGTCGGTATAGATGATGAACCGACTCCCAAGCAAGTAGTGCCTCCAAATGCGCAAGCAATGAATGATAGTCGTCATTTCCTTTTCATGCACAGGATACCTTTTCTTGGTATCACGTAGCTTGCGCGACTCGTAGGCGATCGGATGCCCTTCTTGCATTAGCACTCCTCCAATGGCAAAGTCTGAAGCTTCCGTATGAAGCTCGAATGGCTTGTTGTAGTCGGGCAACGCTAGTACGGGCTCATTGGTGACCGCCTTCTTCAAATCATCAAAGGCCCTTTGGCACTTCTCACTCCAACACCATCGCACCTTCTTCTTTAGCAAGTCCGTCAATGGTGCTGCCCGAGCTGAGTAGCTTTTGATGAATCGCCGATAATAATTTGCTAGCCCAAGGAAGGAACGTAACTCCGAGACATTCTTGGGCTCCTCCCATTCATTGATGGAGCGCACCTTGTCATGCTCCATCATAATCTTTCCAGCCTTGATGCGGTGCCCCAAGAAAGACACCTCCTCTTGAGCGAACGAGCATTTCTCCTGTTTTAAATACAACTCGTTCTCTCGTAGCACCTGGAATACCTGCCTCAAATGCTCCAAGTGACTTGTTAGGTCGTCGCTTTACACGACGATATCGTCGAGATAGACGACGACAAATTTGTTAAGGAATGGCTGGAATATTTTATTCATCAATATGCAAAATGTAGCCGGGGCATTAGTGAGGCCGAATGGCATCACCAAGAATTCGAAAGACCCATAGTGAGTAACGCATGTCGTCTTAGGCTCATCGCCTTTGGCGATGCGTACTTGCCAGTACCCCGACCTGAGATCAAGTTTAGAAAAGTACCTGGCTTTTCCTAGGCGATCGAAGAGATCGGCGACCAACGGGATGGGATACTTATTCTTCACCGTGATCTTGTTCAAAGCCCGGTAGTCGATGCACATCCGCAATCTTCCGTCGTGCTTGCGTTGGAAAAGCATAGGTGCTCCATATGGCGCCTTGGATGGCCTGATAAATCCCGCCTCCAGTAGCTCCTTGAGTTGCTTCCTTAGATCCTCCAGCTCCGGTGGGGCCATCCGGTATGGTGCCATGGCTAGTGGCCTTGCCCCAGGCTCCAGCTCAATCTGATGGTCGACTTCCCTTCTAGGGAGAAGTCTCTTAGGTAGTTCCGGAGGCATCACATCCTTAAATTCTTCTAATACTCCGGATACTTCAGGTGGAACCTCACCCCCATGAGGCTCCTCTTCATTGAGTGTAGCCAAGAATGTCGGTTGTCCCTTCTTGACACCGTTCTTCAGTTGCATTGCCGAGATTGCCTTAGCTTCCACCTCTTCTCGAGTGATTGGGATGGACCACTCCTTTTGATCTTTTGCAATAGTCATCGTTCCATCCCTCCCGAATGCAAATGGTCTTACCGTGTCAAAGAATTGAAGTCCCAACACCAATGAGTAATCATCCATGTCTATCACGGTAAGATCGATGGTACCCTCCCATTCTCCCAAACGAATGGGTACCTCGCTTGCTACACCATGGATTGGGGTTGGCTTTGAGTTCACCGTCTTCAAGGTCCCGGCCTTCTTGACGAACTTGACCCCCAACCTTGTAGCCTCTTGTAAAGCAATAAAATTGTTTGTTGCACCTGTATCAATGAGTGCCTGGGAGGCCTGTCCATTCACCTTGGCCTCTACAAACATAAGACGTGGTTTCGTTCGGGGCAGGACACTTACCTTGGCTAAGCTTTCACTTGGTGTGACCTTTGTAGCCTTCGCGCTGCACAAGCGCATAGTACCCATATGTGCCTCTTTCCCGGACGAACCAGAGATCAAAGCGTTGAGCTTTTGTCGCTGTGGGCACTCCCTGGCCCAGTGCGGCCCTCCGCACAAGAAGCAGCCCTATTTGGCTTTGCTATCCGAGGACTTGTCTTTCTCCTTTACCTTGTCTCGTTTTTCGGATGACTTTCCTCTATTGTGGCTGCGATCGGTGGGTTTGGCTCCCCCACCTTTTCCTTTGCCACCGCTACTAGACTTGCTACTTCGGTCCCTCTTCGTGTCTTGTTTATACTCGAACAAGGATTCTGCCACAGCAATAGCGTCCGAGAGAGTCTGAACGTTCCGACGCTTCAGCTCCTGTTCCGCCCATCTTTGTAGCCCATCCATAAAGTAAGGAAGCTGGGTCTAATCCGGCATCTCCGTCACTTCTAGCATGAGTGAAGTATACTGCTTGACATACTCCTTGATTGACCCCGTATGCTTCAGCCCACGTAGCTTCTTCATAGCAATCATCTCCGCATTTTCCGGATAGAATTGCTTTTTGAAGTCGGTCTTGAACTCGTCCCAAGTGTTGAGCGAGACAAGCCCCTTCTTGATGTCGGACTCCCGTCTCCTCCACCATAGGATGGCGTCATCAGCCAAATACATTGTAGTGGTGCTTATTTTTGTTGCATCATCCCTTAGATGCAACGCGTCGAAGTACCTCTCGATGCTCCATAGGAAGTTATCTAACTCCCTAGCATCACACTTCCCTTGGTACTTCGGTGGTTCCGGAACCTTGATCTTAGGTCCCTCCCGAACCGTGGCACCCCCGGCCATGGCCGACTTGCACAGCACTACGTCGGCTTGTAGGGACTCAATCTTTTCCTTCATGGAGCCCAGCTCCTTCATAAGGGTGTCCTTGAGTTGAGCCATTTCTAGCCGAAGAGCATCGGCCATTTGATTGACTAGGAGCTGCGTCCCGTCCTTCATTTCCGCCGTATCTGACTCCAACTCTTGGACTCGTGTTTCAAGTCCCTTGACGTCCTCCTTGACGCCATCAAATCTTCCAGGGAGTTCACTAACGCTGTTAGCCAATTGCCGTAGGCTACCATGGTGATCAGCGATAGAGATCTCCAAGGAAGCTACCTTCTCTTCAAGCAATGAAGTGCGACTTACCTTCTTGCTTATTTGTGGTTCCTCTTCGGTTGAGCCAAGCGTTTCCTTCTGTTGAGCCATCATCACCTCCGCACTTAACCTCGTACCGCAACAAAGCTTCACTCCGCAATAGACCGTCCCCTACGATCAGCGTTGCTCTGATACCACGTGTCACTTGCTGACTCTTACCCCAAGTCTCTTGCACGCGTCCTACTAGAATTACCCCTGCAACTCTAGTCAAGGATCCCCAAAGTACCTTAGCTAGCCTAATTACGATGCTTGAAGTTAAGTGAGTAAGTTAGAGAATGGCTAAGTAAGCAAGCAAGAGAGAGCTTAGAAAGATTGCTTAAAGGATGCTTTGTATTGCTTGAGAGAGTTTACAAAAATTTCTGGAGAATGTACAAATGAGGGGGAGGCAGCCTATCTATATTGCTCCCCATGCCTAGAGAGTTCTAGCTTAGAAAGTTCTTAACCTCCTCAAATGGAGTGTTCTAGAACAAGGTTACTCTAGAGATTTCTACACAACTCTACTCTACTCCTCCCTATGTACATGTTCCCGGAGAGAACTAGGCTACTCTAATTTACAAAGAATGTACATGATTGCCCTAGAAGATTCTAGAGGCTTCCGGAAGGCTCACGAACCTTGTAGCGCAATCTGGAACAATGTGGGACCCATCTCCAAAATCTGACTCGACCATCATCTTCATTGGGTCAAAAAACGGTGGGCCTCTAAGTTTCAGCCCGTTTGGACTTCATTTGGGCCCTCAAACGGCCCATTATTGTGTTAATGTCACTTGAGTGTTCACTAGGATTCTTAGCAGGTTGCTAAATAAAGCTCATTAGGGGAGTGGTGCTTCCTAGCACCCATGGGCAACTCCCTTGGCCCGACCTGTTGCCTAGTGCCCAAGTGACGTTGCTTGCTGCCTTTGTGGGTGTGGGACTTTATCTCTTTGGTTTGTTTCTCTTTTGGTAGTCGTCGACGACCTTAACCGTTAGAGTTTATTTTCGCAGGATACGGCTGCTGCGGAGTTTGTACTTTTGCCTATGTCCATCACCTACCAGGAGTCCTTCAGGCCCATAGAAGAGATGGTACCTCCAGCCCCCGAGGAGTGGTGTCTGGTGGAGAGATCGATTCCCCGCCGTCAGACTTTGATAAGCTATCTCTGATTCTTTTCTATATGCATTTTTCAACTGCTTTTAACCTCTTTCACTTTTGCAGTTTTCTCGCGAGGTGATGACGAGGATGGCGAGAGCTATGGACGCCTTCCGTTACCAGCTCGTGAGGTTGAGCCACTAGGTGTCCTGTCATCATGATAGTGATGTGGCAGAGGTATGTCTCTTTGCTTGCATTTGATTACTTTAGATTTTTTTTCTCTGTATTTAACTTGGCTTACTTTTTTGTTTCAGCCTGTCCCTCCAACGCGTTCTCGCACGATACCTGAGAGTAGGAGAGAGAGGTCTGGATCTGGATCAAAACGTCGCCGTACTTCGGTTGAGAGTCATGGCGGATGAGAGGGGTCGGACCGCACTGTCGTCATAAAGGGTTTTGGTTCCTTTACTGTGGAGGAGGTGAGGCAGCCTCTTGGTCAGGATGCTTCGGTGTCGATTCCTTTCACGGTTGGTGGGACGTATGAGGTTGGCTCGTCGTCACAGCAGCCACCTTGTTAGGAGCCTCAGCAGGGTGAGCCTAGATGGACTGGCCCTACTCTTTCTTTTCTTCCGACTAGAGAGACTGATGCTGGGCAGGAGGTGACTCCGTGGACTTTGCGGTTTTATGATGCTTTCGTCATCCGTCCTCCGGGATCATAGATGTACTTGTTGTTTATTTATTGTTTGACATGTATAGGACTTTGCTATTTGCGTTATATTATTGACACTTATGGTGTATATACATACTTTTATTATGTCTATTCTATTTCTTGCATTTTGTTTTTTATTTTATGTGCATGTGAGTGTGTGAAAAAATTGTGATAAATTTTTGCGCAAAAATTTCAGTCTTTTTTATTAGTAATGGAGGGTATCCAACTTTCACCCCCAAAAGAAAAAAAATGAAAAAAATAAAATGAAGTTTGATTAACAATAAGCTTAATTAATTAAACTTAAAAATAATCAATATGGGATAAGACTTTTAGTGATTTTACTCGTGAGTGGTGCCGGTCTTTGATTGCTAAGGATAGGAAAGAGCTTGCCTTTTTTCACTTGGGGGGTTTATATGGTATTAAGGGGGTAGATCTTGATATAGACTTTATTCATACCGCCTTAGAATATTGGGATTCAAATACTCATTGCTTTAGACTAGGTAATGATGAACTTTTCCCTTTACCGGAAGAATTTGGTGCCATTCTTGGCTTTCCTTCTAGATCTTGCGGTAATTCCTAAGGTGAGCGACTATTATTATAATGATTTTGAGCATTTCCTTAACCTTAGAGATAGGGACTTGAAGGATATAGGCATGGTAATGTGATCAATTTGAAAGAATTTGCACGTTTTTATTTTGATAAACCACGATCTAAGTCTTTTCATGTTTATAAGAGGAGGGCTTTCCTTTTTTGCATGTTTAGCCAATATCTCCACACTAGTGGAAATATTCATGAGGGTCAAGCAATTTTGGTATCTGTCATGGAGCAAGTTGACTCAGGGAGAAATCAAATGCTATTAATTGTTGGAGAAACTATGCTTAGTTTGGATGAATTAAAGAAGGACCCAAAAGCACCTCTTCGAGGTTCTCCAATTTTATTACAGGTAGAAAATCAATACTTTTAATTACAGAAATCAAATATATTTAATTTTGTATAGTAATACTAAATATTTGCATTGAATTTTTGCAGATTTGGCTAATGGAATGGCTTAAACTAATTAGTCCTCCTGACAACATTGAAAAGTATACACCAAATTGTCTTGTAAGAAGAAAAAAAACGTTTTTCCATAAAGATGGGCCGTCGGGAGTGGAGTAGAATCTTTGAAACTCGCGACTTCTCCATTAAATGGGTTGTTCCTTGGTGGAAAACCGAGAAGATGATCGATGTCAATACTCAACCCTCTTGCCGTCTTCCAAGCTTGTCCAAGTTAACTTTTTACTATCCTTGTAGAGTAAGGAGACAATATGGCCTTGCTCAAACCATTCCTTCCGGGGATCTTCATCGTCCTTATGAATTTCCTGTTTCACAAGATGTAGAAAAATTTGACAACTATTGTTGTGCTAGGCCTTTGTGGGAAGTTGTTACCTATAAAATTCCTCCTCCTTTGTCTAGAGATGTGAAGCAGTGGCTACTTGGTAGATCTCAAAAGGACAAGAACAAAGTTCGAAACATGTACAAAAATAGTGTTAAAGATTGCCTAGGAGATAAGAAAATTCCTCCTAAAGATCGCCTAGGTGCAAGAGTTGAATTCAAGACTCCTATTATGCCTAAGAAAAAGAGTGTTGCAAAAGGCAAAGAGAAAAGAAAAGCTGACTCTACGGAAAAGAAAGCATGGGTTGAAAAGAAGATTGGTGTAATGGCTAAAGGAGAAACTATCTCTACAAAAAGTGTATGCTGATCATCTAAGGGATCCTATTGGTGAAAGAAATTGATGAAGAAGAAGCAGACAAAAATTGGAAGAGGGCTAGAAAAGAGAAGACCGATTAGAGCATTGCTTTACTTCCAAAATATTAGACATTTATTTTATTTTCAAGTCAATTTTAATTTTAAGCATTTCTTTTAATTCCATCACTAATGTAATTTTATTTTATTAATCATTAATGTAATTTTTCAAATTAAATTAACTCTTTTATATTGAAAATAAAAATTTATTTTATTAAAGCAATGAAAACGTCTTGAATAAACTTCGAAATTTTTCGAGTACGGAAGTCGAAAATTCCCGAAATACACCGAAATTTGCCTAAATCGACGAAAACGTTCTAGCACTGGAATTCTGAACCTATCGCAGCGCCCATGACCTAAACAACACAAACGTAGATAGTAAGTCAACCACCAATACGGCCACAACTAGTGGCATTGAATGTTCTGTGGTCGAAGTGACCACTTCTTTTGAAGAGCGCCAAAGAGCACAGGGCGTCTCTTCTACTAGGGGGACGTCCGGGCAAACTCCAAAACTAAGGTTCCTCCAATATGCCAACTCGGTCATGGATCCGGCCGAGTTGCTATCTTAGGAGAGGCCTCCTTCCTTTTCTCGAGCGGACGCTAGACCGTCCGTCCCAATTCCTAAACAACCCCATCTTCAACATAGCAGGTTGGACAGACCTAGAACTGGCATTGTGATTGTCGAACCATCCGAATTGCCCCCTCACAGTGCTCTTCCTTCGAGAAATCAGGCGGGCGCAAGCAAAGATAAGGGCAAAGGTCCCTTGGCGCCTGAGGGCGTTGTAGTTTTTGGAGGCGGCTAGGGCTCCAAGAGCAGGAGCTCGACCGAGGCCGCCGAATTGGACAATTTCTTGTCCTTTGAGTTTGGAGCTGCCACTCACTCTAATGAAGAGGAGGCAGAGAACGAGGCAGAGAATGAGGCGGCGGCAAAGGAGACCATCGCCAATATTGACAACTTCAAGGACCCGTACCCCTGTACGGTTGGTAGCACGGCCTTGGGCTACCTTCATGATGGGTTGGAGGAGTATAGGGAATTCCTCCAACTAAGGTTTTAAGTTGAAAGCGCTCAAGCGCTTTCTGTCTGTGGCCGCCTGGCAAGAAGAGCGGCCGCGCCGGAGGTCCTTCATCGTCTATCGCGCTGCTTTTGATATCGAAATTCGCTTCCCCCTCCATCCCTTCGTCCGCACCGTCTTGGACAAATATAACATTGCTCTCTTCCAGTTGATGCTGAACAGCTGGTTGAATATTTTTTGCTACTTCGTGACATGCATCCAGAAGGGCTTCAAGCCTGAATTTCCGGTGTTTTATGAGATGTAGTCCATGACTCGCTTGGAGAAGCACACGGACGGCTAGTTCATCCTTAACACCACTAAAGATTATTTGGTGGTGATGGACCGTGTGTCAAAATGGCGAGACTAGAAGAACCGATTCTACCGCATCAGGACATAGGACGTTGAATTTACTTGCGGATGAATCGGTTTAATGCTAAGTCGATCCAACTTGGCCGGGGGCAGCACAAACCATACAAACCACCCGTCCACCCTAGCCAAGCGCACCAACTTGACTACTTTGGTGTCAATAAGGTACAAAGGGGCGGCAAGACGATGGCCGTGCCAAAGAACCAGATTCCTTTGGCCGACTGGCTTCAGGACCCGGTATTTATGTCGGCATGCAGCCTATACCGGAATATTCCCCAAGGTAGGGCTTTGAAACTTTTATCGTTCGCATGCTAGGTTTTTTTTGAAAATTTTTCTAACTCTTTTTCTTCTTTTCTTGTGCAGAAAAAGCATTCGCCATGCTGGACAAGGAGCAAAAGGAAGAGGTTGACATGTCTGATCTAGACTTAGCTCGGTACAAGGCTCGACAGCGGTTGTACGAGGAAACCAAGGAGGTACGGTCGATTAACTTAAGCCAGTAACTTTCGTCCGTGTTGGTATATTGGGAAGAGACTCCTTCCTGTTTTTGCACGGACTATGATTTTTTTTTCCGTCCGTGTTGGTATGTTAGGAAGAGACTCCTTCCTATTTTTGCACAGACGCTGATTCATTTTTTCATTTCTGATTCCATACTAACTTTTTACTTGTCTATTTCAGTTGGCCACTCCTACTCCCAAATCAAAACGGAAACGGTCGGCCACTGCTTCCAAGGATGGCCAAGCGTCCAAGACTAGGAAGACAGGTGTATCTAAGACCCCCGACCCGGCGGCCAGGACAAAGTCCCGGACTACTCCTAAGTAGTCCAAAGGAGAGCCACCCTGGCTGTCACCAAAGTTGGTCCATGATGAGTCCGTGAAAGCGAACGATGGGGGTAAGTCGTCCCTAGCAAAACCGACCGGCCCCGTCTCGACTCCGCATGTCGAGAGAGTGAACAAATCTGATTTACAGGTGGCTGCCACTCATTTGGCTAGGGAACAACCCGGCCACGTCAACGAGGGAGGCGATGAGCCGCTTTCGCCTCCTCCATTTAACTTTCCTTCTCCTCCAAGCTTCTCAGACTGTTAGTCAGAACTTTGGTGTATTGCCATCATACTTGTTTTTATAAGACCATTTTGCTCAATTTAACACCGTTGATGGCCGCGTGTAGATATTGCGGAGGAAATGAACATCAAACTGCCCGGCTAGTCACTTACTGGCGCTAACCGAAAGGCCATGAGGGAAGCCATGGTCCGGGCTGTTCCCTAAGCATAGCGTGATAAGCTAAGGGGAATAAATAAGGGCTTCCTCGGCCCTATGATTAATTGCAGCGCCGAGGTAACCATTAGTAGTTTCTGCCGTCTTGAATTCCATACTTGGAATATTTTTCACAATTTTTCTTTTACTAACTCTCTATGTCTGCATACAGCTTTTTCTCAAGCTCAATGCCTTTCTAGATTGGAAGGATAAAGAGAATAGAAGTTGTGAGAGAGCTTGGAGCTGCTACAAAAGGCTGAAGACGCCAACACTGGGAACCTTGCCCTTCAGAGCATACATTTCGAAATGGCCATGCAGGCGCATACCGACAAGGCGGCAAGGTAGACCGAGGACCTCGTCAAGCTGGGAAAGGCCCTTGAAAGGGAAACGCTGGCTAGGGAGGCCCTTCAGCAAGAAAGAGATGAGGCGGTCTTGAACGCCCAACAATGGAAGGAGGGTTTTGAGACCTCCGAGAAGCTGAAGGAGGAGTTATCCTCAGCCCAACAGGCCCTCAAAACGGCCTTGGACCAGGTGGAATCCCTCAAGCTTGAGGTGGATCAATTGAAGCAGTCCGTTTAGGACTTGACTAAGTAGTTGAAGGCACCCTGGCCGCCCAACCCCATAGAAGTCGTTCGCATCGAGTATGATGCCGAGGAAAGGCTGAAAATCCACTTCTTCGAGGCCTTCGAGTTGATGGTAGACGAAAGGGAGGCCGCCTACTACCAGGAGCACTTCACCAAGCGCCTCAGCTATATCTGCCTCAGGGAGGAGGCAAAGAAGGCGAGGCAGCCCCTTCCCGAGCTCGTTGTCACTTCGCCCCCGGGGAGGATGAGGAGGATGAAGAGGATGACGAAGCGGAGGAGGGGGAGGGGGAGGAAGAGGAGAAGGTGGAGCCAACTAGTGAGGAGGTGCCAGCTGAGGAGCCGTCTGCCACTGCTACGATTGCTGATGAGGAGTCGACCTTGGAGGATCCTACCAATGAAGAGAAATCGGCTGAATAGAGCTCAGCTCCTCCAACATCAGTCATCAAGCTTCAGTCTTCTGTTTTTAGTACTTAGTTTATTATTGCTTTTTTGTTGAACAATGTTATTTACCGCCTGTTTTGAGCGGTTTTGTAAGATATTTTTCCGCCTTCTGAGCGGTTTTAATTTATTTTAATTTCGCCGCCTTCTGAGCGGTTTTTATGAATTTCCATACTTAGCAAATTTTGCACATTTTGTTATGCTTTTTATTGATTTCGTACGAACACTGGGAGTATGCCCCTTTATTCGGCGTTCGCCTAGTCCATATTCTAAGTGGTTTGACTAACTTAGTAGTTTTTATACCTAGAAGGGTATGACGACCAGTAAGTTAATCAAATCATAGTAATAATTGCCCTTAGACTAGGTGAATCGCCGAATCAACATTATGTATACAACCGATTGGTTGACTTTATATGAGTCGTCCGTTGAAACTATCACTCGAACATACTTAGGAAATTTCAAGTAATATTTCAACTTAAAAATTTCTAAGTTTTGGTTGGGCTAGAATGCCTAGGTATTCCCTTGCCCCATTTTGGGAATAAATGCCTTAGGAAAATTTGGGCTACCTGGTGCCTAGTCGTCCGACCTGGTTGAGGTCGGACGCTTCCTTTGGTCTTTCAGTCTCTGGTCGAATTAGTTAACTTAAGGATGCCCTTGCTAAACATTTGCATGGCCGCTTGGTTGTATCCTTTGCGGCCGAGCTGCTATGTTGCAAGCAGCATCGTTATTACTTTCACTTGGCATTTCTGCTAAATAATAAATAGACATAAACAAATAAGATAAAAATGCTTGACTTTTCATTAATTTGTCAAAATTACATTTGTATAGGGTAGCTCCCGCCGAACTATCATCCGGCTCATAGGGTGCACACTCATCGCAGGAAGAACAACTAGAGGGGCTCACCAACCCGATAGATTCAGCCCCTAGGACTGACCAAGTGAGACTCTTTACAAAAGGAGATCGTACACCTATAAATAGAAGATAAAGTACAACAGAAAAGGGGTTAGACACATAAATTATTACACTCTCTACATCTCTCTAAGTACACTTTCTCTCTCTAAACACACTCTAACTTAAACATCGGAGGGGGGTTCCTCGAGCCACCCCCGAGGGCAGTTCACGTGTGTTGCCTTGCGCAGGTCGTCGGCAGGACCCATTTCATACCAGCAGAACCCTTGGATCCATACCTGGAACAATTGGCGCTAGAAGGAGGGGAAGGATCATCTAACCTGAGGTTCACCAGCTGAGCAAGGGACTAGTTTACAGACTGCCATGGCCGGAGAGGAAGCTACGCAAACATCTTTCTCTACGATCAGTGACGCTAACCAAACACCACAACAAACAGCATTAGTAACCCTCGATCTGAAAGGATCAGCCGAAAAACCCAAATCCAGCATTTCCCAGAAATCTAACCCTGTTGGGTCGATGCCTGCTACAGCCAAAGCGGCGGCGAAACCAGCAAATCTGGTAGGGTCTTGTTCTTCTTTTAAGTTCGGAATGCCACCAACAAGCACGAACAATGAACCCATCATTTCAACACCAGTAAACCAAAAATCACAGCCCATCAACATGCCCGCCATCCTGCAGAATCTCTCTAAGTGCAGTAAGGAGCAGCTGGCAGCAATGACGGCAGTCCTCACTAACTTCGACAAAGGAGCAGGCACCTCATCGGTAGCCGCAACTACAGAGTCGGCCATGAAGAAGGCGACGCCCGTGACTCTCACCCCGGAGCAGGTAGAGTTGGTCCAGCTGAGGAAGAAGGTACTGGAGCTAGAGGCCAAGAACCTGAACCGGGAATGGAGCGTAGATGAGGCGCCCAAGAGAAGGGCAGTTCGGAGGTTCGGATTACCCGCAGCAGGTCACCGGCCTTTGATCGGGGGCCAGGCTTAGACAGGGAAAAACGAGCAAAAATCCAGGTTATTCCGGATGATTCCCCATTTTGTAGGGAGATTCTAGAATAACCAATGGAGAAGATAAAGATGCCCAGCTGCAAGTACAATGGAACCACCACACCTAAGAAACATGTGTCAGCATTTGAAAACCACATGGTGTTGTACACCATGACGGACTCAGTCTAGTGTAAGCCACTTCTGCCTACCTTAGAAGGATTGGCAGCTGAGTGGTATGCGGCAATCCAAAAAGGTTTCGTGTACTCTTACAACCAGCTGAAGAGGATGTTCATGGAGCACTTCGTTACCCTGGTGGATCATACCAAAATGACCACCGAGCTGATGTCGCTGGTTCAAGGAAAAGATGAACCCCTGAGAGAGTTCATCACCAGGTTCAATAAGGAAGCGACAACTATCCCGAACATGAGCCAAAAGGTAGCGCTGCTTGCAATGCAGAGCGGTTTGTTACCAAGCTCACCATTTAGAGCGTATATGGGGCGGAAGAGCCTCAAAACGCTGGCCGAAGCGCTGGGAAAAGCGCATGAGTTCATAAAAGCAGACGAAACGGACAGGGCAATGCTTAATAGGAAAGCACATAACGACCCAGTTAAGCGGGCAGAAATCACCCGGGCTGAGAATACAGCCAAGGTGGACCAGCCCAGCAGAGCTGAGCAAGGTCGGAGGGACGCAGACAGAGTGGTCGGGGTGAGAAGATTGGATCATAAACAAGGAGGCAGACCAGGGAGGTTTGACCACTACACCCCGCTCACTCATTCGAGATCTCATATTTTCAGCGTGAACAAAGCTGATGAGAAATGGTAGAGACCACCCAGGATGGTGAACAAAAATCGTGACCCAAGTAAGTGGTGTGATTTCCACAAGGACCATGGCCATACCACTGATGAATGCACCCACTTGAAAGACAACATAGAGGACTTAGTCCAAAGAGGATACCTAAATCAGTTCAAGCAACACTCTGACTCTTCCAGGAGAAGGGAATAAGACAGGTCTGGCCATGACCGTAGAGGAGGTCACCGAGGTCAAGCTGAGGGTAGAGACCGAGACAACAAGCTAGAGGGCCGAGTATATGTGATCAACGGGGGACTAGTGCATGGCGGGACCGTGAATAAAGCGCGGGCTAACCTGCGAGTAATGAACACCAGATAAATTACAATGAGAAGCGCCGATGGCCGCCTCTTCCCCTGCAGCCATGAGCTACATTCGATGAATATGACCAAAATGGCATAATCTACCCTCATGACGACCCACTGGTAGTAACAATGAGAATTTCAAATTAGGAGGTGGACAGAGTACTGATATATGGTGGCAGCTCAGCCAACATCATGTACATCAATGCAAGCTGGACAGGAAAGATCTAAAAAGGGTGAGCTATGAAGTCACCGGGTTCAACGGATCTGGATTAGTCCCGGAGGGCATAATCGAACTCTCAGTCCGAGTGGAAGAGAGGTCAAGGAGACGTGATGTCCGAGAAGAATTTTTGGTGATAGATTCTCCACCCCCCTATAAAGTGATCATGGGAAGGCTGCTCATCCACAAAATAGGCGAGGTAGTTTCCACATACCACCTTGCCATGGCATACACGACCAACAAGGGGCGGTCAGCAAACCTTAGGGGAAGCCAAAAGACAGCCCAGCAGTGTTACATAACAGCCTTAAAGTAGCCTGCTAGGACCAGGAAGCAGCCAGGTTCAGAGCCAAGGCCTGTTGAGCATGCTGAAAAAAAGTCAAGGAAAAGGAAGCGAGAAGAATATTACAAAGAGTAAAACAAGGAGAAGTTAGCCATGGAAAACTTCGAGCCCGCAAAAGAAGAGATAGCTAGACCGCTTCCTAGCAGGGAGCACGTAACTGTAGAACTCACGGAGGGCGATAGTTCAAGGACGGTAAAAATTACAAAGGATATTAACCCTGGGATAGGAGTACACCTCATAGAGCTGCTAAGGAAGAATAAGGACATCTTCGCATTCTCAGCAGATGAGATGCCAGGAATTGACCCTACAGTGATGGTTCACAGGCTAAACATGAAAGAGGAGATCAAGCCAGTTAGGCAGAAAAAACGGAGTTTCTCCACGGAGAAAAATCAAGCAATCCAGGAGGAAGTGGATAAGCTCTTAGAGGCAGGATTCATAGAGCCTTGTGATTATCCGGAGTGGTTAGCCAACGTGGCCATGGTCAAGAAAGTGAACGGCCAAAGGAGGATGTGCGTTGACTTCACAGATCCCAACAAAGCATTTCCAAAAGACTACTACCCGCTGCCACGGATCGATCAATTGGTGGACTCAACCAGCGGCTATGCCTTGCTAAGCTTCATGGATGCCTTCTCAGGGTACCATCAAATTAGCCTGCACGAGCTGGACAGGCAGAAGACCGCATTCATCACCGAAGGGGGAGTGTACAATACATAGCTATGCCCTTCGGGCTGAAGAATACGGGGGCTACTTTTCAGAAAACAATGAATAGAGTGTTCATGCACCAGAAGGGGAGAAATGTTGAAGTATACGTTGACGACTCAATTGTTAATAGCGTCACGCAGGCAGGCCATATCATGGACTTGGAAGAAACATTTTCCACCCTAAACAAGTATAATATCAAGCTCAACCCAAAGAAATGCGTTTATGGGGATGAGCTCCGGGAAGTTCTTAGGTTTCCTAATCAGTGAGAGAGGAAATGACGCCAACCCGGAGAAAGTGGAGGCAGACCTAAGTCTTCTAGAGCCCAAGTGCATGAAGGACATTATGCGGCTAACGGGAAGAATGGCAGCGCTGACCCGATTCATTAACAAGTCGGCCGACAAAGCCTTACCATTCTACCAGCTGTTAAAAGGAAACAGAGTGTTTAAGTGGGGAGCAGCGGAAAAAGAAGCTTTTGAGGGGATTAAGGAGCATCTGACCAAGCTCCCAACCATGATCAGCCCGGATCTAAGCGAAAAAATGCAGCTGTATATCTCTGCCTCAATTCAAACAATTGCATCAGTCCTCTTGGTCGAAAGGCAAAACAACAGAGGCCAGTATACTTTGTGAGCCACGTGCTGACTGAGGCTGAGCAGCGATACCCGCTAATAGAGAAGCTGGCTTTTGCGGTGGTAACAACAGCAAGGAAGCTGAAACCTTACTTTAACGTGCACACAATCCAAATCCTCACAAATCACCCGCTGGAAAAAGCCTTGCAAAAAATGGACGCTTCAGGCAGGCTCTTGAAATGGGCTAAAGAACTCTCTGAATATGAATTTGAGGTCAAGCCTAGGGCAGCCATCAAAGCTCAAGCCTTAGCAAAATTCATAGTGGAAGCCTCTTATGAGGAGAAAGAGGATGAAATTGGAATCTGGAAAGTGGCAGTGGACAGATCTTCAGCCCAAACAGGAAGTGGAGCAGGAATCATAATAACATCGCCATAGGGAAATGTATTTGAATACGCTATTAAGTTCAAATTCAAGGCATCGAACAATGAAGCAGAGTACGAAACAAATTTGGCATTCCTGAGAATGAGTATCGCAGCAGGAGCCAGAAAAGTGCACCTGCAGACTGACTCTCAGCTGGTAGCCAGTCAGCTGAAGGGGGAGTATGAGGCTAGAGAGCCCACAATGTTGAGCTACACAACCAAGGTGAAGGAACTTGTGGCCCAGCTAACACATTTTCAGATAGATTTAGTCCCCAGAGCAGAAAACTCTCAAGCCGATGCATTATCAAAATTAGCCAGCTCCACGCTGCAAAGCCTCACAAGGACTGTCATGGTAGAAGTCCTGGAGGAAAGTAGCATCACAGAAAGCGAGCAAGTGAACTGCATTGGGCAGCAGCGAGCATGGTTCACAGACATATTAGCCTACAAGACTCAAGGCTCGTTGCCAGATGATGTGGCGCAAGCCAAGAAAGTCAAGAAGGATGCCAACTAGTACGTGGTAATGAACGGGGAGCTCAACAAAAAAGGTTTCTCAAAACCATTGCTGAGATGTATCCCGGAATGGGAGCAGGAGAAGATTATGGAAGAAGCACACTCAGGAATATGTGCCAATCACATTGGAGGAAAGGCTCTAGGAAATGAAGTGATCAGAAGGGGGGCATGAATATTGGCCAACCCTGACACAGGACGCGCTCGCATATGTCAAAAAGTGTGAAAAATGCCAAAAGTATGCCCCAGTCATAAATCAGCTGGCAAATGATTTGACCCCGATCCTCAATCCGATCTCGTTCGCCTAGTGGGGAATGGACATATTAGGGCCCTTCACCACTAGGTCAGCGAGCAGGAAGTACCTCATAGTGGCAGTAGACTATTTCACCTAGTGGATTGAGGCTGAGCCCACTAAGTACATAAAAGCGGTCCAAGTGAGAACGTTCATATGGAAGAACATCATAACAAGATTCGGGGTGCCGCAATGTATAGTCTTCGACCATGGATGCCAATTCGACTATGACACCATCAAAGATTACTTGGAAGAAATGGGGACCAAATATGCAAGTGCCTCAGTCTGCCACCCGCAGAGCAATGGCCAACCAGAAGCAACAAACAAGCTGATACTAACAGCCTTGCAAAGGAAGCTAGAAGAGCACAAAGGCCTCTGGGCTGACTTGGTCCCAGAGGTATTATGGGAAAACAGGACAACTGAGAAAGAATCCACTGGGAAAATCCCTTTCACCCTAGCCTATGGGGCAGACGTAGTAGTTCTAGTGGAAGTGCAAATCCCCAGTCTGAGAATCTAGCATTACGAGCAGCAAGGAAATGAAAAGCGCATGCTGGAGGAGCTGGACTTCTTGCCAAAAATGAGGCTAAAAGCAGCTCTCAGGCTGGTAGCCCAAAAGAACAGAATTTCCAAGGCTTTCAACAAGAGAGTCAAGCACCGAGAGTTGTTAACCGGAGACCTGGTTCTCAGAAGGACAGCAGCAGTTGGGAGAGGAAACCAGCATGGGAAGCTGTCAGCCAACTGGGAAGGCCCTTTCATCATTCATGAGCAAGTGGGACCAGGAGCCTTCCCCCTCGCAGATCAAGAAGGTCAGGTCTTAAGGAATAGTTTCAATGCTGACGTGCTAAAGAAATACTTTTTTTAAGAAGCAAATAGCTAAGTAGGAATTGGAATATTTTGCTTTAATTATGCAAGAACTCTGTTTAGTTCATATCATGTTAATTAAGGCAGTTTAAGCCATTTAAATTCAATGAAATACAAGCCTCTACGTGAGGAGTATATTGCATATATTTATTTCATACGTTAAGTCATGCTTTAGCATTGCACACTAACATGCAGAAAAATGCCATAGAAGCATTAGAGGCAGAACGCACCGCAATAAAGTGCGACAAAGCACCATTAGGCAAAGAAAAACGCGCTTCCCTAAGTTTAACTTACCTGCTCAAAGTAAAGCAGGGCACCACCTCGAGGACGCCTGAGGGGGAGGCCTGACACGTTCAACTTGAGCAGGGAAAGGTGAACGAAAAGGCAAGAGAGCAAGCTGAGCGGGAAGCACCAAGGTTCTCTTGGTCCCACTCAACTCACCTTTTTTTGTGGGGAAGAGAGGAGATGGACCAACGGTAAGCTCTTACAAAGGATAAGGAAGACGCATAAAATAATAAGTTGCAGCAAAACAAGCTGAACGACATAAATAAGTCGCAGCGAAAGAAGCTGAATGACATACAAACAAATAGCAGTAAAAAAGCTGAAGGGCATAAATAAGTCACAGCAAGGCAAGCTAGAGGACATGAATAAGCCACAGCAAAACAGGCTGAACGATACACAAGCAACCCGCAACAAAGAAACCTAAATAAGGTACAAGAAAGTCTCTACAAAAATTAAGTAGAGGACATAACGCATAAGCTTCCATCGCAAACAAGATGAAGAACATAAAATATTGACAAGTTTCCATTAAAATTCATATAAGGCCAAAAGATAAAAGGCCATACATAGACAAGCTAGGGAACAAAGTCAGAAAATCAATACGAGTAAGAATAACAGGAAAGCCCAACCTACGAGGCCTCACCTGGAACGACAAGGGGGCTGCTAAACTAAGGTTTAGGTGCTACTACACCATGGCTCAGCGGTATGTCCCAACAAATATGTAGGCAACAAGATAAGCAGTAAACAAGATAACATGAAAGTTATCAAGTGCATGTACTAAACATCTGAACCTCTGCCCACTAAGACAGAGTAAACATCTAGCAGGAAAACTACAATATCCATACAACTGAACCCCCATCCACCAGGACGAGGAAACATTTAGCAAGTCAGCTAAAGAAATACAGAATCCAAAGTTAAGCTGGACAAACCCAGCAGTCAGAAAATAAAATGTTATAAGACAGACACATAGAAGATACAATCTTTGGCGGCTATACACCCCAAAGAAGATAACAGAAGCTACCTAGTAACCACAGACCTAGGGGAAGGGAACTCCGATGAACCGTTAGAGTAAGGAGGAGACAGCCGCTAAAACCTTTATTGCTCATCAGCCAAAGTCTCCACCCCAAAGGCTGCAGCAATATCAGTGCATAAAGGCACCTCCAAATTTAGCACGGCATGGTTAGGGACTCTACAGTTAACAACGCGAGGATGAGTAGCTGGCAAATCAAACAGGCCAGCATCCCCACCCGCCTCAACTCTAGCCCAGAAGGCATTAAAACGAGCCTGCTGCTCCTCACCGTCACCATAGAGACCGCTCACACAGCGAGCTGCGGCCTCCCAACCTCTGTCGTGGCGATCTGCTAGCACCTTGGCAAAAGAAGGGGAAAGCACAAAAGACCTAAGTGCCTCCCTCGAGCTCGTTCGCTTGCCCAGCCCGCAGATCAGCCATCTCAGCCTCTAGCGCCTACACCCTGGCCTGAGAAGTCCCTAACTGTTCCTCTCACTCTGCCAGCTTGGTCTTGGTAAGTTAAAATTCTCCTAGCTGGAGCTGCAGGGCATCCGCCTTCTCTCTCAGTGGAGTCACTTCACCAACCATTGCATCCCTATCAGAACGAGCCTGCTGGATCTCCTTATCTTTCTAGGCAAGAGCCAAGCCTTGATTCTGGTATTCCTTCTCCATTGTGAGTAAAGCATTGGATAAGTCACCAACAGACTTGACGAGCTGTGAACAGACAAAGAGATGAAGATAAGAAAAGGCCAAAACAAGAAAAGCTAATTAAGGCAAAAACCAAGAGAGGTAAAAACAAACTAAGGTAAAAACAGAAAAAACGCGCAAAGTTAAAAGCGAAAGCTGACCTTTTGCAGATCATGGCATGCAGTGGCAGTAGAGAGACTAATTGAGCCGCTGGAAGAGTCATCAGGGAGGCGAACCCCCTGAGTAAGACAATACCCCAGCGTGCCACCATTTTGAGGATTGTCCACAAACAAGGACTCATTAGCCCTGACATTCATTAAAGGGCGAAAGGGGGCATTCTCAGCTCCAACAGGGCATAGCAGAGGTCGAAGAGAAATATCAATAGGAACCTCTGTGAACTCTATGGGTCCAGTTGGGCGGAAGGTACTGCCAGCAGAGATTGAGACTATAGAAAGCGGGTTCTCATAGGCACCCCCTAAGAACTGGTGAACACAACGATTAAGCTCACTGGAGTTCTGAGTGTCAGCCTCTTTACCAGCATTCTCGCCCAGAAGTCTAGTATTGGTAAAGTGAGAAGCAAAAGGATGGAGGGCCGCAGAGGTACGAGCTTTCTTGGCAGCGGGCTGGTCAATGTCAGCTATAGGGGAGGTCACGGGATCATCCTCCAAGTCTATAACTGGTTGATCGTGCTTGTGAGCCCCCCCCCCCAGCTGAGAATGCCCACCCCTGCTAGCACTCCGCAGGCGACCTCGTAACCTAGAAGCGCGAGGTGGAATCTTGGGAAGCTCCATAATATTTCGTCGGGGAGCTGAAACTTAAAGACAGTAACAGAGGGGACGGTAGCGTCCTTGGCCGCGACTTTAATGTCAATCCCGACAGAAGAGAGCAGAACATGCTCAGCAGAAGATGTGGGTTTCCCACCCACCACAGTAGCAGTCTTAACCTCCTCATAGGGGAACTTGAGAACACTATCAGCGAAATCATCAGCATTATTTTTCGAATCATCAAAAGCTTGATTCAGTGGCTCATTTGCTACAGAGGTCTGAGGTGCCACCTGGCCTGAAGCTGCAGCAGGTCGCTTCTCAGGAGAAGCATCCTACGCCACTAAGCCTTAGACTCTTAAGTAATTTCCCTAGGTGTAGGCCGAGTCTCTCGCTGGCTCCCAATAGTAGAAGAGGAAGGCTCAGCCTCAGCACGGCTGGACCCTACGAGATCAGCAGCAGTCACAGTGCCAAAGATAGCCCTTAATTCAGTGGGAGCCAGGCGTTCCTCTTTCTTCAAAGAGCCAGCATAGACCTCAAGAGTCTCAAAGAGCTCTAGAGGGTTATCAGGGGTGGCAGGGAGAGGGTCCTTCCAATTATCAGCCAACCCGAGAATGCACCTATCTAGCGTGTCATAACCTGAAAACCAAATAGCAAAAGAAAAAGGGAGGACAAAAAAGCATAAGCGCGTAGCGCGGACAAAATCAAAAAGAAGAAAAACACTTAGAAAATATGCAAAAAGGAAAAGCAATACTTACCAGGCTCATGAGTAGAGCACAAACGCATGACAGAGAGCTGCTCGTTGCCTACAATGTACAGAGAGTTAGGCAGCCAGATCTTAGGAAACTTTGCATCACCTGTGCTCGCTCCCTGCAAGGCATCAAAAGCCTCAGTCTCATGAGCAGGCTCAGAGGGAAAAACAGTAACTCCCGCCATGTTAGTGCTGATTTCTCAAAAGTTACGTGGCACAGCAAAAGAGGAGGGTACTTTAACCCAAAAGAACTTGCCAGTCTAGTCCATGAAGCGACCAAGCTTTGGGTAAGACGAAACCCTACCCTCCTTGGGAGCTACATAGTACCACCTAGACTTAGAGCCAGAAGCAGACCTTTTCAGGCTCATCAAAGACTTAAACAAGTGAAGAGACTCAAGATATCTCCGAAACCGCATAAACCATAGCAAGCATATCAAGGTGTGCAAAGCAATACAGAGATTGAAAGCACGAAATACCTTATCCAGGGTGGGGTCAAGAGGAAACCTCAAGCCCAAGTCCAGTTGGGAAGCAAAAAGTGCAATATGACCAGTAGGAGGAGCAGATAACTTGGCGCCCTCAGCCGGCAAAACTAACTCGTAGCCCCGACCAAACCCATAAAACTTCTGCCCCACAGAGGCGAGATCCAACTTCCTGGCATCCTTACGCCAATGAGAATCCAGCACGCAGTTCTTGGGACCATAGCATTTGTCGTCCAAAAAGAAGTCATATTTACCTTCTTCTACGGGTTCAACCACATAAGTAGGCTGACAATCGTAGAAGGCGCGCTCATTGGGAGACTCAGCCATCCTGCCTGAAGTAGGGACTTGAGAGGGAGACGGTGAAGAAGTAGCAGCGTTCCCACCACGCACTACATAATGGTCAAACTGATTCATGTCAGCCATGTCATTAAGCCAAGCAAAATTGTTTAAAGGCTGAATATGGGGAATAGGGCTAACAAGGGAAACATCAGGGGGATTAGCCTTGACCATGTCGGCTAAAATCTCATGGCGCATCGCGCGCCTCCTTAAACGAGCAAGGTGGGGCACAGGAACCCCGTCCTGAATTAGTTCCCGCTCGCAATAAGGATCAAAAAAGTCAGGACGAGGTCCAGGCTGAAAGGGTCGGAACGCACTGCTTTCAGCAGGGCGACTACTACCCGGCCCAGGCAGAGAAGAGAGGGCCATGGCAGTACCCGCCCTGCTCAAAGCAGGGGGCGATCAAAAGGCACAACCATCTGAATAGGAAGGGGGGAAGAAGCAGGAGAAGTAAAAGGAGTGTGCGTAGAGCGCTCACCTGAATGGGGAGACTCATAAGAAGCAGAATCTAACTCAGTGGCCGCGTGAAGCTCACTCATATTCTGATTGTCAGAAACGTCAGGCGTTCTAAGGATCTACAAAGACAAAGAAGTCCCCCAAAGAAGAGAAAGAAAATGGGGTGCCAGGAATTAAAAAATTAGTTTATTCTCAAAAGAGCAGGTGCAGGAAAACAACACGAGAATAGGAAGAAAAAATTGAGAATACAAATACAACAACAGAAGAAGGAGAATTGGACGGAGACAATCAAAATTGATCAAAAGGGGCAATTTTGCGAAGGAAAACACAAAAAAGAAACAAAATTGAACATAAACATACAGGAAAATGTACCTTTGTGGCGAAAAGTTGCAGAAGCAACAAAGTACATAAACAATGGTGACCCAAGAAATCAAACAGAGAACAAGGTTTAAACCTGCAACCAAAAAGCAAGAAAATTTAGTAAAATCGAACAATAAAAGAAAACAAGCAAGCAAATGAACAAGGAAGCGATAACGAAACAAGTGTGCAGACGAGGAAAACGGAAAAATTACAATAGCAATGGAGGAACGACGCGCGTCTGGGAGAAGATAAAGGGCAAGAAAATTTGAAAGAAGAAAAGGGAAGATGAAAAAATGAAGAAGGTAAAAAGATAAAGAAAAGGGGGAACGGGGAATTAAATACGGAGTAAATAGGTGGTTGAGTGAAAATAAAACCTAATCGCAATGTCACTTCAGTAAAAATAAATTGACGACTCGGACGGCTGACACGTGTCCCACTCATGAAAAACACTGTTCCCGCCAAAAAAAAAATGCTTCAGCGGGAGTGATCGAAATTCCTCCCAGCTAGCTCGTCATTTCTCAGACTTCAGCGGGAGTAATCGAAGTTCCTCCCTGCAAGCTCGTCATTTCTCAGACTTCAGCGGGAGTGATCGAAATTCCTCCCAACTAAGTAAGCTAAAGGAACAGAAAGATAAACTGAAGGAACTAAAAGATGCAAGAGAGATTTTTACGTGGAAAACTCCTTGGCCCTAACAAGGAGAAAAACCACGACCACTTGGGATTTTGGGAAAAGAATCTTCACTAGAATAGGGAAAATGGTCCTATTACAAACTAAAGACTCAAACTTCAAGTTCCTCAATGAACATGAAACCCCGAGGAACAAGTCACCCAACTTGTTACTCTTCTCTTCTCTTTCTCTTCTCTTTCTCTTCTCTTTCTCTTCTCTTTCTCACTTCTCTTTCTCACATACAGAAGTTCACTCAAACTTCTCCATTCCCCAAATTACAACTCGAAAGATATATAACTCTAGTATAAGAACATAAGAACACTCTATATCACTTATGTGGAATTGACACTTAACTCGAATTAAAGCTTGAAAACTTATGTGAGCAAGGGTGAGTTTTTACAACTGATTTCAAAGACTATTTATAGATCAAATTCGTTTAGGAAAAACTCCTTTCTGCAGTAAATCCATTACGCCATTACTCCAACCCACTAAGATGAACATGTTCCTAATTTCAAGGAAGCATGAACTCCTTAATGTGCTTTGACCATGAGATGAAAGAGATCATGGGGAGTAGGCCGCAAGTTTTTGGAAAACATGGAAGATTTTATTTCCAAAAGATATTTTCGAAAATCAGAAATAAAATAAAATCTTTTTAGTTAAGAAAAAGATAAACGTTTTAAACTTAACTACTTTCCTAAAAATATGCTAGCACAATATTATCTTTTTAGACCAATTCCACACAGATTTTTCGAGTATAACTTAATATCTTATACTTACATAAATCCTAAAATATAAAAATATATTTAGTCTTCATGTCCTCTGATGAAGCTTCTATTCTGAGGCTTCTGTTCCTCAAGGGGAACTTCTCTTCTATAGTGATGCTTCTGCTCTGAAGCTTCTGTTCCCTGACGGGAACCTTCTCTTCTTAAGTCTCCATTTCTGAAGCACCAGTTCCTCCAAAGGAACTCTTCTTTTTGGATAGCTCTGTTTCTGGCTTTCCTGTTCCTCATGGTATCTTTGCACGACACTTAATTCTCCTAGTCATTGCATCTGATCACACACTTAAACAATCAAGCTCTTATTAGTCTGTAAGTAAGTGAGGTTGTGTCATCATCAAAATCATTAAGTCCAACAGTACACCTATAAATAGAAGATAAAGTACAACTGAAAAGGAGTTAGACACATAAATTATTACACTCTCTACATCTCTCTACGTACACTTTTTCTCTTTAAACACATTCTAATTTAAGCATCGGAGGGGGGTTCCTCAAGCCATCCCCGAGGGCAGTTCACGTGTGTTGTCTTGCGCAGGTCGTCAGCGGGACCCAGTTCATACTAGCAGAACCCTTGGATCCATACCTGGACCAACATTGTTGGGGTCGTACGGCTTTAATTACAGATTTTTGGCTAAGTAAAAGAAAACTTTTTATATAGTATTTCTTCAAATTGTCCGTGTTCCAAGTACGAGGAATAGGACGGCCATCTAAGGCTTCAAGACGATAGATGCCATCTCGGACCTCTTCTCTAATTCGGTAGGGACCCTCCCAGTTTGAGGTTAAGTTTCCATCCTCATTGGCACGGCCTACCGCTTCCATTTTTCTTAAGACCAAGTCTCTCATCTTTAGCGGCCGCTTAGACACTCGGCAATTGTAAGCTCTCGTCATTCTTAGACGATAAATTTCATGTCTAAGCGCCGCATTGCCCCTTGCCTCTGGAAGGAAATCCAAGGCGGTCTTCAAAGCTTCCCAATTGGCGTTCTCATCATATAACATTACTCGGAGAGTAGGCTCGTACATTTTAATTGGGAGCACAACCTCAGCACCATAGACCAGGAAAATTGGGGTTTCTCCCGTTGAACTTTTCGTAGTTGTACATATTGACTATAAGACATTGACCAACTCATCTGCCCATAGGCCACCCGCTTTTTCAAGATTGTTCTTGATGCCATTAAAAATCAGCTTGTTATAGGCCTCAACTTGGCCGTTAACCTGCGGACGTCCAACCGAGGCAAAACAATGAGTGATGCCCTGGTCGCTTAGCCAATTTTTAATATGGGGCGTTTTGAATTAGGGTCCGTTATCGAACACCATTGACTGTGGTATACCATAGCGAGTGATTATACTTTTCCAGATAAAGGCGGACACATCCATCCACTTGATTCCCCGGACGGCCTCAGCTTCAACCCATTTGGTGAAGTAGTCTACTGCTACTTACACATAGCCCCTCTACCCGGACGCAGGAGTATACGGTCCCAAGATGTCCATGCCCCATTTAGCAAAGGGGAGTGGACTACTTATGGCCGACAAGCTATTTGCAGGTCGGTGAATAAGGATGGCAAACCTCTAGCACTTGTCATATTTTTTCACCATTTTCATGGCGTCCAAATTCATACTCGGCCGGTAGTACCCCAGATGGGTAGCTGACAGGGTAAAGTCGTATCCCTAAATCAAAAGTAATTCCTAAATTCTCTAACTAATGTAGATAGGGAAGTAGGGTCGAATCCACAAAGAAACGAGTCTTTATATTCCTAATTAACTAATATAATCTAGATTATGAGGTAACCAATATATATATTTGAATAATAAACTAAACTACGGAGATCAAGAATAAGGAGAAAATAATATATAAAAGGATCTAGGGCATAGGTTCACCAATAAATAATATTCCAGGGTTGAATATAATAATCATTCATCAATGCATAATTAATCAGATCATAAAGAGCTTTCGCTACGTATTATAATCACACAATTAATTTACCGGTATTAAATCTCATCTTTCGAATCTCGACTTAACCATTTATAAATTAACCTGCCTATTGAAACTAGACCTAAACATTAATTCTCATCTGTCGAATCTCGAATCAATATTGTCAAACTCATGCATAAAAGATCAGGCCTAATCTAGTCACAGAGCATTAAATCAATCAATAGGAAATTAATCTAGCATTGATAATTAACAACAAAAATTTACCCCTTCATATTAAATATGGATCCCCACAAACCCTAGAAATAGAACTACTCACACATAATAGGAACTAAACTAATCAAAACAATAAAACAAGTCATAAGGAATTGAAGGAATAAAAATACTGAAATTAATAAAATAGAAATCGTACCGAATCGACGGAATTACAAACGGAGTTTTAGAACAAGAGAAAGAGTAAAGGTTTTGAGAGAGAAAATCTAAGTAGAGAGAGAAAAGTAGCAAGAGAGAGTAAAAGAAGTCCTCAACTTACCTAAATAAATTACATCCAAATACTAAGCAAGGAAATTCTACGCTAAACGAAACTAATCGGAGCCTAAACAAACCCCCTAAAACTCGCGCCCGGTCGGGCGCCGTACCGCCCGGCCGGGCCCGCCTTTTTGTTGCTAAAATCACCTCTTGCGCCCGGTCGGGCACGTGCTCCGAGCGCGATGTTCTTCTCTTCTTTGCTCGCCCCGCCCGGCCGAGCGCGCCTTCGGGTGAGGCCTTAGGGCCCCGGGCGGAGCTCTTGGGCACCAATAATGGACTTTGATTGGGCCTTTACTCCTAAGCCCAATCGGATTTCCTCCTTGGGTCTTTGAACTCGGTCCAAACGCCTCGGGATCTCCAATACCGAGCCCTTAATCACCGATTTGCTTCTTCTAACCGGCCTTGGGCTTCAATCAGTGGCCGTGCACCTCCAATGCTTGTAGTCGCTACTCGAAAATCCGGGAAAATGCTCCAAAAGTGCAATTTCCTACAAAACTCAACCAAAACTACGAAAACACTATAAAACACCAATTAGTAATAAAAGTGGCTCGAAAGAGCAAAAAACACTACTAATTATGACCAAGGGACGGGGGTAAATCACTATATAAAATGGACATATCAGTAACCTTTTTCCACTAAGGCCCGTCCGCCTATGTAGGATCCACATTGCCCTTGGTGGAGGTCGTCCAACACTTCACACCCTCTTTCCGGGGTGATACATTTCAAGTATGGTTTCACATAAGCTTTCTCAAATAATTCCCCTCTCTTCATTTCGAACCCAGCCGCTCCTCTTTTGGATCGGCTGGAAGTATCCCATCCCTTAAGTAGGAGATGATTGCATCCATCCAAGTAGAGCTTCTGTCAATGGTTTGCACGAGCTCGGAATCAATAGCTCTGGGAGTATCACATGATGCCGAGGATGCTAACTTAGAGAGGGCGTCTGCTTGATGATTTTCAAAACGAGGGACTTGCTGCAGCGAGAAATGCTCGAGGCCCTCGGCCTCATCCTTTACCATCTGCAGATATTTCATCATGGCCGGCTCTCTGGCCTCATAGTCACCATTCACTTGGCTGACTATCAGTTAAGAGTCCGAACTTACATCAATTTTTGTTACCCCGGCCACCTTACATATTCTAAGGCCAGCCAGTAAGGCTTCGTATTCGGCCTCGTTATTGGAGGCTTATAATTGAAATCTCATTGCGTATTCAAACTTATCTCCTTCAGGAGATTGACAAATGATACCAGCACCGCATCCGGTCGCTATTGCACTACCGTCCACATAAACCTTCCAAATCTGGTCCCCCGCCGGCTACAAGTCCAGCCGAGTCATTTCAGCCAAAAAATCAGCAAAGGCCTGCCCCTTGATTGTTTTCCTGGGCTCAAACGTTATATCAAAACCTCTTAGTTCCAAGTCCCACTTAAGCATTCGACTACTGGCCTCCAATGTTGTGAACGGCTTCTTCAATTGTTGGTCTGTGTAGACCACTATTCAATGGGCTAGAAAATATGGTCATAACTTCTTTGATGCCATGAACAAGGCTAGGCCGAACTTCTCAATGAGTGGATACCTAAGTTTGGCATTATGCAGTACGTGGCTGATGAAATAGATTGGGATCTGGTGGCCGTCCCTTTCAATAAGCAGGACGGCGCTTAAAGAGTGTTCTGAAATGGCAAGGTACATGTATAGCTTTCATCCTTGAGTGGACTGATGAGGGGAGACAATGTATGCAGATGGCTTTTTAATTGTACGAATGCTTCCTCGGCCCCCTCTGCCCACTCGAACATGGCTTTCTTCTTGATAGTCTGAAAGAAGTATCGGCACTTATCCCCTGATCTTGACAAAAATCGGCCGAGTGCAGCTAAACACCCGGTCAATCTTTGCACTTCTTTGATTGTCCTTGGTGACTTCATGTCCAAGACAGCTTGAATTTTTTCAAGATTGGCCTCAATTCCGTACTGATCGATCAAAAATCCGAGAAATTTGCCAAACTCAACACCAAACACACACTTCTTTGGATTTAACATCATCTTATGCGGCCTGAGTTCGGTGAACGTTTCTCAAAGATCATTTAGATGGTCGGCCGGCTCTTTTGATTTGACGATCATGTCATCAATGTACGCTTCCATGTTCCGGCCAATCTGATCTCTAAAGACCGTATTGACCAATCTTTGGAAAGTGGCAGGGGCATTCTTCAAGCCGAACGGCATGACTTTGTAGCAGTACAACCCCTGCTCGGTCACAAATGCTGTTTTTTCTTGATCTTCTTCCCATAAAGGGATCTGATGGAATCTGGATTATGCGTCCATGAAGCTCATAAGGGCATGCTCGGCCGTGGAATCAACCAAGCGGTCGATCTTAGGCAAGGGAAAGCTATCCTTAGGGCATGCCTTGTTCAGATTAGTGTAATATACACACATTCCCCAAGTTCCATTCGTCTTTTTCACAAGAACTACATTTAATACCCAGTTAGGGTAGTAACATTGCCGAATGAACCCAACGTCCAGCAGCTTCCTTACTTCTACTACGGTCGCCTGATTCCTTTCTTCTCCGTGATTGATCGGGTTCAAGCACTATATCATGATGATCGTCAGCCGGCTGGGGCCTCAGCTCTTCTGGCTGGCCAACGGTCATTAACTACTATGCCTGGTCGGCCATGGCCGACTTCCGCTTCTGGCCGACCTGGTATGTTTGGAGTGACTGTTCTTCGATTTTTTGCTCGGACAGATTTCCTCGTCCGCGTATTGTTGGCTTTACTGCTAGCTAGTTACACTCCTTGGCCATTTTCTAGCTTCCTTGAATTGAGATGATTTTCCCGTCTGACCTCTTAAACTTCAACAGCATCAAATGAGGGACGATTACTACCTTTGTTGTGTTTAACGTGGGGCGGTCGAGTATGACATTGTAGCAAGTAAGCTCTTTGACCACTAGGAAGCGGACAACCATGTCCCTTTCTTCCCCATTCTACCCGATCCGGACGGGTAAATCAATCTGTCCCACTGGATATATGATGGACCCCCTAAACCCAACCAATGGGTGGGAAATGTCCTTGAGAGCATCCTCAGAGAACTTTAAATTTTTCAGGGTAGCCAAGCTGATAATATCGGTTGAGCTGCCCATATCTATTAATATCCGACCAACTTTCAAATTGGCTATTTTCATAACAAATACCATGGTATCATTGTGTAGGGCTTTGACCTCTCCTCGATCCGCTTCACTGACCGTCACTTCTAGGAAAGGCTCAACTTTCACCCCTTTAGCATGCATCACTTTGCAAAATTTCCAAGCATCTTGCTTGATTCCTTTCATGGTAGGGCCGCTTGCAGCGAAGCCCCCTGATATAACAGCCACTAAACCAGAATCAGTGCTATTCCATCATCTTCCTTGTCATTCTGCTTTTTCTTCTCGGATTTGTTGTTTGTCCGAGTGTAAGTGAATTTTGATTTCAAGACGTACGAAAACATGCCCTTTTCGGCCAATTTATCCAGCAGCCTCTTCAAATTGATGCACTCATTCATGTCATGACCCACGTCCTAGTGGTAATGACAGTACATGTTTTTGTTGCGTGATGAATCATAATAATATAGGGTTTTTAAGACATTTATGTTAGTTTCATTTCTTTTTCTTAGTCTTTTTTGGTTATTTTTAGGTCATATTTCCATAAGTCATCATATATCGTTCTAGTACGCTTCGTTTGTGTATTTCTTAATGTTTCAGGTGATTTCATAGTCATTTGGACGCTTTCGAAGTGTTTGGAGATGATTCGGATGATATTTGAATGGAAATCGATGGATCGAGTTCATTAATCTAAGGATTCATGCTTGTGGATGTTGTCTTCAAGGATTTTATGCATGGGACATGAATATGGAATCCACGAGAGTCGTTATGGACCTTTCGGAAGTGAATTTGAGTTAGAAACAAAGAAAAACGAAGGCTTGCAAGGTATAAAAAATTACCTTTGCTCACTCTTTTGACCATAACTCGAATTTTACAGATCGAATTGAAGTTATTCAAGTTGCTTTGGAAACTAGACTCGAAGAGCTTTTCAATGATAGGTCACAAGCCCCAAGTAGCTTCTTAGAACAGAAGTTATGAGCGTTTAAATTCAAGCAATGCAGTCAGCCACTCGCGGGATCTAGCTGCGGGTCTGTCCTGCGGCCACTCGAAGGCTGCTGCCGCCACTGCTAGGGCACGGGAACCACCCTGCGGCCACGGGTTTAGTCAAGTGATGATGAGCCACGGCAGCCTTGTTTCTCTCGTGCCACGTCATCAATTATCATCCAATAATATTTTAGCTTACTTATTTATTTACTTATTTCTATTTTAATTAGCTTATAATTAGGCTTGAATATAAATACTTGAGAGGATTTTTTTTTGGCTTCTTATGCTTTATTTTTCTAGAAACAACGCTTCTTTAGTTTTCTCTCCATTGTTGAACCCTAGTTTTATTCTCCATTAATTCAATCATCGAGGTATTTTATTTATTCTTTTTCGTTCTTTATTTTATTAATCATGAATTCAAGTTTATTTATCTCTTTTGTTTTGTTTATTTCAATTATGAGTGAGTAGTCGTTTTCTAGGGCTAAGTGAGGGAAGCCATGTTTATACCTTGATTAATTGTGCATTATTATTTATAAATTTATGAATTAGGGTTTGAATAATTCCAATTGATTTGTGCTTTATTGTTTGTTTCATGTAATTGGCCAATATCATGAGTTGATTATTTAGCTAATGAAAATTAGAATTGAAAGATCATATTTTTAGAGGCTTAATTACAATTGGCGAATTTGATTATGTTAGCGACCAAACTACATATGTTAATTCCTAGTTGTTAATTCCCGACCGTAAGATTAATAAGTACTTTAATTATTCGACCTAGTTTGTTTATTAATGAATTGTTTGCATTTCTTGGATTGGTATAAGCATGGTGGACCGAACGTACGCCCTAGACCTTTATTTATTTGAGAACAACCTTATTTTCATTTTCGTCCTAGTTTAGTTAATTGATCATCAAATCACTCTTCGTTTATTCAAATAGTTTATATTAATTGGGCAAAAACTAAAAGAACCTGTCTCCCTATGGGATTCGACTCGTATTTGCTAAGTCTCTACTAACAATAGACACCGTGCACTTGCGGTATTACTTTTTATTCATCAAGTTTTTAGCGACTTTGCCAGGGAGATGGCTAGATTCTATTAGTTTTAGTTTGATTGTTTGAACTGCTTCCATTGTCTCATTGGAATTTCTAGTTCCAATTGGGGCATTCTCATTGTTTTCTTTTCTTTTTGTTTATGCCCAGGTCAAAATGAACAGGTGATTTGATCCCTATGGATCCAGACTTGGACAAGACCCTTAGGCAACTCAAAAATCAAGGGAAAAGGAAGCAGAAAGAGACTCACTCACAGAAGAGCTCTACAACACACTCTGACACACAAAAAGAGATGACTGATAATAGGTCTCTTAATTCCTTCGGGGTACCATCCCAAGATGGCATTCCAACGGGTCTTAAAATGCCAGCAATCACTGCAGAGAACTTTGAATTTAAACCTGCATTGCTCAGTATGGTCCAACAAAATCAGTTTAGCGGCCATCCTACTAATGAGCCAATTAATCACTTGCAGCGATTTTAACAATTATGCTCCAGTGTTCATCACAAAGGAGTCACTCAAGATCAATTGAAAGTAATGTTGTTTGGATTTTCCCTTCACGATAGAGCTCAAAAGTGGTTGAATACTGTCAAGGAAACGGAGTGGAGCAAGATTTCTCAAGCATTCCTCAAAGAGCATTTTCCTCTTGAAAAAACTGAAAAGATTCGACACCAAATATCAACATTTTCTCAAGAGTCGGGGAAATCTCTTAGGGAAGCACGGAATAGATTCTTAGATCTTCAACGATCATGCCCGCATCACAATTTTGAGAAGTGGAATCTTGTTCGTATTTTCTATAACAGTCTAGAACTCGAGACTAAATGTATTGTTGACTTTGCCGCAGGTGATGTGTTCCTTGACAAGACGATCGAGGAAGGGTATGATTTTCTTGCAAATCTTGCTGCCCACCACTTCTCATCTTCAAGAACTCGAACTAAAAGGGAAGATGGAAGTTGAAGCCTATTCACACATGATATCTCAAATGGCTCAATTAACTGCAAAGATTGAAGCATTACAGGCTATTCAAGATTCTTCTCTTTTATCTGTTAATGCTATGTCTTCTTAACCTCTGCAAACTAAATTTTTTTCTGAATTGTGTGGCATACAGGGTCACTTTGGATATCAATATGCTCAGAATTCTCAAGACACCAATCAGATGGAGCAGGTGAATGCCTTTTAACAAAGGTAACCCAATGATCCATATTCTAACACATTCAATCCAGGTTGAATCAGATGGAGCAGGTGAATGCCTTTTAACAAAGGTAACCCAATGATCCATATTCTAACACATTCAATCCAGGTTGAAGGAATTATCCCTACCTTTCATACAAAAGCAATAATGTGCAAAATCCTCAACCGCGGCAGCAATGGTCACAACCTCAATAATATGTTGCAAGGCCTCCACCCCATCAGATCAACAAGGGGCCTCTCATCACGGTCCTCCAGGATTTGTTAGGCCGCCTCAACAACAATATTCTCAAGGCAATGCTAGTACTCATGAGCCGACTATGTCTGACCTTATGAGAATGATGACATCCATGAAGCAAAGCACTGAAGATAGCATCAAGGAGTTGAAAAATACGACAAAGCATTTGGAGAACCAACTCGCACAAGTAGTAGGTACCAACATCCAAAGGCAACCTGGCCACTTACCGGGACAACCTGTCCCTAAGGAGACCACCAATGCTATCACTACTCGTAGTGGTGTTACCTATGAAGGGCCACAAATGCTTATTGATGATGCAAATCTTGAGAAAGAGAATAGTGAGGTTGTAGAGAATGCCATGGATGATGTTCCCACCTCGAAGGATGAGAAAGCTAAAACAAGTGATGCTGAGAAAGAGAAAAAGAAAGGTTCCGAGCCTCCATCCATCGAGCCAAAGCTACCATTCCCACATCGAATGCAAAAGACCAAAGTAGATCAACAATTTGGTAAGTTCTTGAATTTGGTCAAGAACCTTGAGGTAACCGTTCCTTTTATTGATTTAGTATCTCAAGTTCCAATGTATGCAAAGTTTTTAAAGGAAATAATTACTAAGAAGAAAGACTTTGGTGGTGTAGAAACAATTGCTCTAACTACAGAGTGTAGTGCTATATTGCAAAATAAATCCCCACCTAAGCTTAAGGACCTTGGTAGTTTTTCCATCCCATGTCATGTAGGTAGTTTTTCCATCCCATGTCATGTAGGTACATTATTCATTGATAAAGCTTTATGTGACTTAGGTGCTAGTGTGTCTGTTATGCCTCTTTCTGTTTGTAACAAGTTAAATATGGGAGCTTTAAAATGCACACAAATTACCTTGCAAATGGAGGATCGTTCTATAAAATACCCTTTAGGTGTTTTAGAGGATGTCCCCGTTCGGGTTGGGAAATTTTTTATTCCTGTTGACTTTGTAGTTTTGGATATGGAGGAGGATAGAAATATCCCAATCATTTTAGGTAGACCTTTCTTGTGTACTGCAGGTGCTGTTATTGATGCCAAGTCTGGGTCTCTTACTTTGTCTGTTGGTGATGATATAGTGACTTTTAATCTAACCAATGCGATAAAGTCGCCTATGCTTGAGAATACTTGTTGCAGGATTAATGTGCTTGATGAGATTGTGAGAGATGATACGCCTCGTGAGTTAGCTAATGATCCATTAGAAGTTGTTCTCACCTTGGAGGTTTCTGAAGGAGAAGGAAATGCAGAGATTGACTCCTTGATTCGTGATTTGGATTCCCCTAACAGCGAGGGGTTTGAGGAAATGGAAACTGTTTGTTCTACTTCTGAGTCACATGTAAAAAAGGTAGAGTTGAAACCTTTGCCTTCTCACCTTAAATATGCGTTTCTTGATGATAATGAGGAATGCCCTGTGATTGTTAGTGCTAAACTCAATGATAACCAACTTTCTAAGGTTTTGACTGTGCTTTGCATGCATAAAAAGGCAATCGGGTATAGAATTGATGATCTTACAGGGATAAGTCCTAATTTTTGTATGCATAGAATTAATTTGGAAGAGAATTATCGCCCTTGCATCCAAGCACAACGTCGATTGAATCCTAATATGCAAGAGGTGGTGAAGAAAGAGGTGATGAAACTTCTTGACGCGGGCATCATCTACCCCATCTCAGATTCTAAGTGGGTGAGCCCAATACAAGTCGTTCCTAAGAAAGGGGGGACAACAGTTGTTAAAAATGATAAGAATGAACTAATTCCTACTCGTGTTGTCACAGGTTGGCGTATATGTATCGATTATCACAGGTTGAATACGGCCACCTTGAAAGATCACTTCCCCTTACCTTTTATAGATCAAATTCTTAAAAGATTAGCAAAACATAGCTTTTTCTGTTATTTGGATGGATATTCAGGTTTCTTTTAGATTCCCATTCATCCGAAAGATCAAGAGAAGGCAACGTTCAAATGCCCCGGCCCTATGGTACATTTGCTTATTGCAGAATACCATTTGGGTTGTGTAACGCTGCTGTGACGTTTCAAAGATGTATGATGGCCATTTTCTCTGATTTCATTGAGAACATCATGGAGGTATTTATGGATTATTTCAGTGTTAATGGTTCTGACTTTGATATGTGCTTGCACAATCTTTCTAAGGTCCTTAAACATTGTACTGACGTAAATTTGGTCTTGAATTGGGAAAAGTGCCACTTCATGGTCAATAAAGGAGTGGTACTTGGTCATCATATTTTTGATCGTGGCATCTAAGTTGACAAGGCAAAAATTGAGGTGATTGAGAAACTTCCCCCTCCCGTGAATGTCAAGGGAGTAAGGAGTTTTCTTAGTCATGCGGGGTTTTATCGCCGATTTATAAAAGATTTTTCAAAAATAGAAACCCCTCACTCAATTGATGCTTAAGGATTCTACATTTGAGTTTACTGATGCTTGTATGGAGTCTTTTAACATGATTAAGGAGGCAATAATAACTACTCCAATCATACAACCTCCAGATTTGATTTACCATTCGAGATCATGTGTAATGTGAGTGACTATGCTGTGGGAGCCGTGCTTGGACAATGAAAGAACAAGGTTTTTCATGCCATCTACTATGCTAGCAAAACTTTGGATGAGGCTCAGATGAATTACGCCACTACTAAGAAAGAGCTCCTAGCTATTGTGTATGTCTTGACAAGTTTCGAACTTACCTCATTGGTTCGAAAGTTATTGTCCACACTGACCATGCTGCTCCGAAGTATCTCCTAGCAAAGAAAGAGGCTAAACCGAGTCTCATTCGATGGATTTTTCTCCTTCAAGAGTTCGATTTAGAGATTCGAGATAAAAAGGGTGTCGAAAACGTTGTTGCGGATCATCTCTCTCGATTGAGATTTCAATCTACTTCAGATATCCCTATAGATGACTCTTTCCCTGATAATCATTTATTTTCTATTTCATCTATGTCTCCATGGTATGCTGATTTTGGTAATTTTTATGTAGGTGGTTCACATCCTCTAGATTTGACGTACCAACAACGTAAGAAGTTTTATCATGATGCTAAGCGATACTTTTGGGATGACCTTCATTTGTATCGTAAGTGTGCCGATGGGATGTTTAGGAGATGTATAGCGGACTGGGATACTCATGGTGTCCTTCATCATTGCCATAATCTACCTTCTAGTGGACATCTTGGTTCTACTACAACTGCCTACCGAGTGCTTCAATGTGGCTTCTATTAGCCTTCATTATTCAAGGATGCTCGTGCCCTTTGCAATGCATGTGATGAGTGTCAAAGAACAGGGAATATATCAAAGAGGCAAGAGATGCCGCAAAATGGAATTCTTAAGGTCGAGCCTTTCGATGTGTGGAGCATTGATTTCATGGGACCATTCCCCTCTTCTAGTGGGAATAGATACATTTTGGTTGCCTCGACTATGTCACTAAATGGGTTGAAGCTATTACGTCGCCAACTAACGATTCGAAGGTCGTCATGAAGTTATTTAAAAAGATCATCTTTCTGCGCTCGAAGTTCCAAGAGTTGTTATTAGTGACGGTGGTTCTCACTTCAACCAACGAACTTTTAAGGCTCTTCTCAAGAAACATGGAGTTATCCACAAGGTCGACTTGGCCTATCATCCTCAAACGAGCGGCCAAGCTGAGGTGTCTAACCGACAAATCAAGAGAATTCTTGGAAAGGTAGTTAACAAATCCTGAAAAGATTGATCATTAAAGTTGGATATAAATTGTGGGCATTACGAACGGCTTACAAGACTCCGTTAGGGACAACTCTGTATCGGTTAGTGTATGGCAAAGCTTGTCATTTACTGGTCAAAATGGAATATCTTCACAATGGGCCGTCAAGGAGATTAATTTAGATCTAGAGAAGGCCGGTGAAGCTAAACTTCTTCAATGGAAAGAGCTAGATGAGATTTGGCTCGATGCTTACGAGAATCATAGGCTCTATAAGGAGCAACCGAAGAAGTTTCACGATAAGATGATCCAAAAACAAGAGTTTAAGATTGGCGATAAGGTGTTGCTTTATAACTCAAGACTTCGGCTCTTTCCTGGAAAGCTTAAGTCTAGATGGTTCGGGCCTTTCATAGTCATCGATGTCAAAGCACATGGAGCCATTGAGGTTGCTACCGAAAACGGCATGAAATTCAAGGTAAATGGACAGCGTTTAAAGCTATATATCGAGGGTGCTTTTCTCGACAAATTGGAGACGATTTATCTCTCCGATCCACCAAATGATGATTGATATTGAGGTAAGGAGTCGAGATCATGACTTTAAACGAGCGCTTATTGGGAGGCAACCCGATTTCTTAGTTTTTCTTTTTTTTATATAGTTTTAGTTTATTTTTAGTTTTTATTTTTTTGTTCTCGCCAAATTCCTCATTGAAGCATTTTTATGGGAGCGGGATATGAAGAAGGGTGATATATCCATGGGTGGATTTGTTTCTGTGTGCTGTGCGGCATTAAATGTTGATTTGAAAAATAGAGAGACATTTGAATCCACCAACTACATCAATCGGGCTGCAATGGATAGATTTGGTTGGCTTTTTTACCAGTCCAAGGGTCGATATGTTTGGTTCGTTAAGGGTTGTCGAAGTTCCGATGCAAAGTTGGTGTACGACATTTTCCTAAATGATGCACCCCATGATGCAAGTATTCTAAGTTGGAAACCACGTGAGATCACCGAGCGAATAGAGGTACACGGTGAAGTGCAACGTACTTTCCCTTGTTCACACTGTCAATCGGAAGCCACTAGACCATCTAGCCCGGTGGTTGAAGATACCTCTCCTTCCATCATCCTCTAGCAACCCAACCTCTAGTACTACAACAGCTCCACTAACTCTTGATGAGCAAATGAAAAATTTTATGGATTCTTGTCTTCTTTTCAGGGTTCAGTTCTCACACGAATCACCACAACTGAAGGACAAGTGCAGGATATATATGCTGATATTCATGATTTGCGTCACCTTGTTGGAGCTCCCAGGGCCACTGTTTCTGCTGTTGTCACTGCTACCATACCTAATGGTAGTAGCGAGTCACTTTGAGTGAGTCATGCCTTTCCTTTCTCCTTTGTATGCTTGTACACAGTGAGGACACTGTGCTTCATTCTAGCTTGGGGGAGGAATACTTATCTTTAATTGCTTCCATAGTGTAGTTTTAATTGCTTTCTTAGGACTGTTGTACGGTTTGTACCATTCATTAGGAGTGGGAGTTTACGTGCAACAAAAAAATGTATTGCTTTCTTAGTTTAGTTGTGTTTTCGAATAATGCATTCTAGTGCCTATCTTACATATGTTTGACTTCGAACCGTGTGCGGATTAGATTAGACTCTCTTGAGCTTCTTTTCATCATAGTTATGATTTTAAAATTCAGTCGGTGTGCTTTTTACGTTGATAACTGCTTAGCAATGTAGCCTGCGATTAATTGGTTTGTGGCAAGATGTTTTGCTCTTTTTGAGTATAGCTAGTCGAGAGTTTTGTAGACCCCAAGCCATGTGAGTTTTTAAAACCTGATTGATTGACTGTCACATTTATAACAGTCTATATTTTTTTTTTATGTGTGATAGTTCCTGGTGCAATTTTGATCTTGATTTTTCCTTGAGACTCATAGTAATTTGGTTGTGATGAATGCATGATTGAAATGATAAAGGTCTTTCTTTTTCTTAATTTGAGCCTCCGGGTGTTATTTTTGTACATTTGCTCCCTAATTGTTACCCATGTTGAGCTTTACCCTTCATTGAATTAGCCATATTATAAGCCTTGAGCCTCAATTGGTTACTATTCCCAAGCCTAGCTTGGGGGAGTGGTTCATACTATGATTTGTGATTTGTGATTTTTATTTGGCTAAATATTTGCTTCATGGAGCAAAAAAAAAAGGAGATTTTGAATGGAAGTTCAAGGTTATTATTCAGAAAATATATACATACATATATATATATATATATACACACACACACAAAAAGAAAAGAAAAAAGGAAAAAAAAAAAAAGAGAAAAAGCAAAATAAATGGGGTGAGATAGAAAAAAAAAATAGAGAAAGAAGGAATGAAAAATCAAATTACTTTGGTGTATAGTGCTTTTTTATTTGGCTTTTATGGTGTATGGAGAGGTTGGATGCTAAATGAGGTTATCTTCGATATGCATTTAGTTGTGTTGTTATTATGGACTGTCATTACCATTCTCCCAGCTAGTTTAACTTTCACACTTTCCAAAATGTTTATCCTACCTCTCACCCTAGCCCCATTACAACCCTCATAAAGACCTTTTGATCTTTGTGCATAAGTTATGATTGAGTGAACTGAGTTTTGAGTCAAAGTTAAAGAGTATTTGTTTCATTCCGAGTCGACATGGTATAGGTTGAGTGTTTGTTATGACCTCAAGCTGGTAGGGCACCTCTCGTGCTTGACTTCAGCATAACTACAGGAAATCGGCGGAGACTAGCTTGGAAAGAGACTGTTTGTGGCCTCTAGATTGGTGAGTTAGTTGCAGGACTATGAACGCTACCTGGTTCTATATGTATCCGAGCCAGATTTCAGTTTCGCTAACTTTGGTTTGATTGTTTGCTCGAGAGTTGAGTCGGTCTTATTCTGGTTCCCTGGAAGTCTTGTTTGTCTTGTTTCTCCGTCTTGAGTCCAGTGTTGCTTGAGGACAAGAAACGGTTTAGCTTGGGGGAATTTGATGAATCATAACTATATAGGGTTTTTAGGACATTTATGTTAGTTTTCATTTCTTTTTCTTAGTCTTTTTTGGTTGTTTTTAGGGTCATATTTGCATAAGTCATCATATATCTCTCTAAGCTATACGCTTTGTTTGTGTATTTCTTAATGTTTCAGGTGATTTCATAGTCATTTGGACGCTTTCGAAGTGTTTGGAGATGATTCGGATGATATTTGAATGGAAATCGATGGATCGAGTTCATTAATCAAAGGATTAATGCTTGTGGATGTTGGCTTCAAGGATTTTATGCATGGGACATGAATATGACATCCACGAGAGTCTTTATGGACTTTTCGGAAGCAAATTTGAGTTAGAAACGTAGAAAAACGGAGGCTTACAAGGTATCAAAAATGACCTTTTCTCACTATTTTGACCATAACTCGAGTTCACAAAATCAATTGAGCTGATTCAAGTTGTGTTGGAAATTAGACTTGAAGAGCTTTCCAATGATAGGTCACACGCCCCGAGAGCCGTCCTAGAACAGAAGTTATGAACGTTTGAATCCAAGCGATGCAGTCAGCCACCCGCGGGATCTTGCTACGGGTCCGTCCTGCGGCCACTCGAAGGTTGCTGCCACCACTGCTAGGGCACAGGAACCACCCTGCTGCTGCGGGTTTGGTCGAGTGATGATGAGCCACGGCAGCCTTGTTTCTCTCGTGCCACATCATCAATTATCATCCAATAATATTTTAGCTTACGTATTTATTTACTTAATTCTATTTTAATTAGCTTAGAATTAGGCTTGAATATAAATACTTGAGAGGATTTTTTTTGGCTTCTTATGCTTTATTTTTCTAGAAACAACGCTTCTTTAGTTTTCTCTCCATTGTTGAACCCTAGCTTTATTCTCCATTAATTTAATCATCGAGGTATTTTATTTATTCTTTTTCGTTCTTTATTTTATTAATCATGAATTCAAGTTTATTTATCTCTTTTGTTTTGTTTATTTCAATAATGAGTGAGTAGTCGTTTTCTAGGGCTAAGTGAGGGAAGCCATGTTTATACCTTGATTAATTGTGCATAATTATTTATAAATTTATGAATTAGGGTTTGAATAATTCCAATTGATTTGTGCTTTATTGTTTGTTTCATGTAATTAGCCAATATCATGAGTTGATTATTTAGCTAATGAAAATTAGAATTGAAAGATCATATTTTTAGAGGCTTAATTACAATTGGCGAATTTGATTATATTAGCGACCGAACTACATATGTTAATTCCTAGGTGTTAATTTCCGACCGTAGGATTAACAAGTACTTTAATTATTCGACCTACTTTTTTATTAATGAATTGTTTGCATTTCTTGGATTTGTATAAGCATGGTGGACCGAACGTATGCCCTACACCTTATTTTCATTTTCGTCCTAGTTTAGTTAATTGATCATCAAATCACTCTTCGTTTATTGAAATAGTTTATATTATTTGGGAAAAAACTAATAGAACCTGTCTCCCCGTGGGATTCGACCTGTATTTACTAAGTCTCTGCTAACAACAAACACCGTGCACTTGCGGTATTACTTTTTATTCATGATTGCGATACTGGGCCGAACCTCTCGTTGGTTGGGGATTTTCAAACTCAAATTTATCTTTATTTCCATCAGGATTAAGTAGCAATCCTTGTTGAACTCGTACTGTGGTACGTAAGTCTTGACCTTCTTTGATTTTAGCTGCTGGCTGTTAGCCACCCAAGCTTCCTTCCGCTTGTTTCCTTCTTTTTTCTCTCCGGCCGAGTCTTGCTGAGAAGATTGCTTCTTCTCAACCCCCTTGGCCGGTTGTTCTGCTTTGGTAAGCGAACAAAAATTGGCTACTTCAATATAGGCCTCGGCTTCCCGCAGTACGTCTGCGTATGTCCGAACCTTTTTTCCTAACTAAATCAAACTTGAAACCATTATGCCTTAATCCTCGGAGAAATTCCAAATAGGCCATTTCATTCGACGGATTATGAATTTGGGCTTTTTCCCGACTGAAGCTCTGGACGTACGAATGCAAACCTTCATTCTTCCCTTGGACGATTGTTACCAAGTTCAGGATGGTCTTCCTTGGGGGAATGTTGTATGAGAAGTTTCCAACAAACAATAAACTAAGAGTGGTAAAGTAGTTGATGCACCCGGCCAGCAGACTATTGAACCAGTCATGCGCCACGCCCTTGAGGGTGGCCGGGAAGCACCTGCACCATGTGGCATCGTCCACACTTTGCAAATACATCAGATTTCTGTACGAAGTGACATGTTCTTCCGGGTTGCATGTACCATCATAGGCACCCACAAGTACACTTTTAACCTTTGCTGGTTGAGGAGAGTCAATAATCTCTTGAGAAAACGGAGGCGGCTTGTCACCGAGATTTAACAAACGCATTTTCCAATCAATTGGGTGAGGCTGTGCGGTCGGTTCGGCCAGGTAAGCTGTTTGGTCGAACGACTGGCCATATTGCCCATACTATCCGAAGATAAGGGGGTTAGGCGGCAGAATAGGATTAAATTCTAAGGGGTCTGATACTGAAACGATTGAACTGGAATAGGAGTTGGAGTACGAACAGCTTGACTCCTACTGGTCTTGGCCAAGCTGGTATGTTTGGAAAGAGATTGGTTAGATAATTCATCCGGCATTGTTGGAGTCAAGGCCTTGTCCGAGTAGGCCGCCCGCTCCCGTTGCTTATGCCGGATATATTCCCTTGCATCCCTCCAGCGCCGCGACGGCTCAGGTTCTTCCCTTTGAGGTTGTCTGGTCTGCCCCCAGGCGACTGTGTTTTCTCAAGGAGCCTAGACAGGTTCGTCATTGGCACCCTGGGAGATCTTCCATGCTGTCGTCGAATTCGGGTGTTCTCAGCATCCATAGCGTTGGTTGCTTTTCTCTGATTTTTCCTTGAGGTGTCTTCTTCATCTCTTCTGGACGGCTGTCTAAAGGTAGATGCCCTTTTACTCTCAAGCTCCTTTCGAAGTTTGTTTAGAGCGACCTTTAGGGAAGCAGTAGTAACTGGAGGATCCTCGGCCTCATGGAATGAGGCGGTCAGAGGATCACTAGAATGAATCATTGTGACTATGTCTTCTACATGGCCGTCCTGACCAGGGCCGGACCAGCATTAGGTGTCTGACCATCTATTGCCATAACGGACGAGTATCCCCACAGATGGCGCCAAATGTTTCGGGGTATTTTTGGAATCCCTCGGGACACTGGTCACGCTCGCCGGCAAGTAGACTTGGACACCTGCAAAATAACGGAACTCCGATTTATCGGAGATCCGCCTCCGACGATCAAGTAAGTAATCAGAAAACGGAATAAACTAAAGAGAGAAAGTAGAGAGAAGTTGGAGCTTTTAGTGCTCTTGTCAAGGTTATGTCACAATCCACCCCTCCCATCATAAATGATTGAGGTATTTATAGGGGTGGGCCCCTTTAGGGCTGATACCTTAGATTTATGTGCCCTAATTGGCTGCGCAATCAGCTGAGGACACATGTTAGATGGGGGCGTCGTTTTGCAGCATTCTTGGGATTTTGGCCTCTAGGTGTAAGGAGGCCCTTTTACTCTCTTTTCAGGTGCTCTCTTTGAGCTAACACGTGTCATCTTCCTATAGGGACACGTGTCACCCTTTAATTGGGCCACGTGTCACTATGGGATTGGACCACGTGTTGGGGTGTATTTTTACTCTAAACACATGGTTACAGTCCAAAGAGCTTGGCGACGAGTGTTGTCATAAGCTCTTATGCCTTGTGTAGATGGAGACAAGTCTTCATCCCTTATTCCTTGCATCTTCGCAGTTCTAAGTGGGCAAACATTAATTGCCGACCCATTATCCACAAGAGTCATTGGGACATTCATCCTTTTGTAGAATAATGTGAGGTTTAAGGCCTTGTTATGTTTATCACCTTCTGGAGGTAAGTCTTTGTCAGAAAAGGTTATTAGATTGATAAGGCTAGGAAGATCACTCGTGAGGAAGTTAGCCAACCCCACAGGAGTGGTTTTTGAGTCTATTCCTACTTTAGCTAAAGCATCCATTACTACGAGCCTATGCTCATGGGATGTAGCTAAGAGTTTCCATACATTCATCTCGACCTTAGTCTTTTTTAGTTGTTTAACGACATCGTTGTCTTCTAGATTGGTATGGAAACTTGTTGAGTGGTAGGAATGGGTTGCGTTGTGATGGGAGGTTGCATTCTCCCTGATCTTCTGAGGACATCCTCTTCATCCCAAATATCTTCGACCGGATAAATTGAGGAGAGTGGAGTTTCTTCTATATCTTTGAGGTAAACATCCTCATCATCACTTCCCACACTCCATTGATGCTAACATCCTTTTCTGGTCGAATTTAAACCAACTTTCTATTGTCAATCAATCCTTGGACTAAGTCTTTGAATTTAAAACAGCATTCGATGGTATGTCCTCCTAATTGATGGTATGGATAGTAAAACCTATCTCTCCTTTTCAACGATTCAGATGGTCTTGGCTCGAGAGGTTTGATCTTCCCATTCTCGAAGAGCATTTGGAACATGTTTGCATCAGAAGTCCCAATGGGTGTGTATGCCTTATCATTCTTTCGAGGTGGTTCGACTACATTGAAAGAAAATGTCTTTCTTTTAGTATTCTTTGTAGGCATTACTTCTTCAGTGACACGCTTATTTTGAACCAACTTTTCATGGTCGAGGGCCTCCCGACATAGATCTATCACTTCCCTCATTCTGTTTATAAGAAGCCATACCTCCTCTTTAGTGTCCCGTTGTTCTCCTGTGGGGAAATTGCTCATGGCATCGAAAAAGGTTTCCTCCTCTTCTTTGATAGCATGAGTTTCTTCAATCGGTTTAATAAGAAGTGATGGGTCAGCGTGACCTTCCTCGTTAGAAATTGCTAAGGAGTCTGAAAGTGGAGCACTATTGATACTTGGCTTCTTGATTGCAAGAGGTAATGCGAGTTTATTGCTATCAATTAGATCTTGAATAGCTTCTTTTAACTTCCAACAGTTCTCAGTAAGATGGTTCTTCCTTGATGGTACTTGCAATTTGCGTTGGGGTTCCAACTAGCCGTCCTCTTTTCAACTGGTGGATCTCCGAATAGTCCAATAGGAGTTATGAGACCTTTATCATGAAGACGATCGAATGCGGTGTCATAACTCATGCCAATAGGTGTGAAGTTTCTCCTAAATGGCTTCTTTTGTCCTTGATTGTTCATGGCTAGGACCTCGTTCAAGTTAACGATCCTAACATTGTTTGAGTGGGTAGTTTTGGAAGAAGGATTGTCGTTCTTCTTTCCTTTTTCCAGCCACTGTTAGAGTTGCTAGCAGCTTTTTGTTTCGCAAGGTCGTCTTCAATATTAATTCCTATGTCATAGACGGCCTTGAAAGTACTCAAATTGCCTTGATACTTGAGATGTTTTGAGTACTTTTCTTGGAGGTTCTTGATGAACAACCTCACAGATTCCTTTTCAGTAGGAACCTCCACCATTTTAGCGGAAGTTTCCCTTCACTTATTGAAAAAGGAAGTGAATCCTTCGTTCTCTTTTTGTTTTAACATCTCAAGTTCCCTATGGCCAATTTCAACTTGAATGTTGCATTTGTATCTATCAATGAAAGCGTTTGTTAAAGAATCCCAAGAGGAGATTTTCTCCTTATCAAGGGAGAAGAACCATTGTTGACAAATGGTTTCTAAAGATAATGAGAACAACGAATGGAAAGTTTTCTTATCAATTCCCTTAATGTTCATTATTGTTTCAAAAGCTCTTAAATGAAAGTAAGGGTTATCAGTTGGCTTAAACTTAGGGATGTCGTTGGCATTGAACTTTTGCGGAAGAAGTTCCTTGTCCAAAGAGACCCCTTGTGAGCTAATCCCTTGGAACTTGTAGTCATTGGAGATTTTGCTCAAGCTCTCTTCCATTCGCTCAAGCTGTTGTTGTTCGCAGGGTCATTGACTTGAAGAGCGAGAGTTTTGAACATCTCGGTCAAACTAGCCATGTTTAGTCTTAGTTCATTAACTTTTTCCTGGGTTGCTATTTTCTTCGTAGCCTTTCTTCTCTGTCAAAACGGTTTATCAAAAAGTAAGACTTAGACGAAATTGTTGTCTTTGATTAGTCGCCCTTCCTTTCTTAACCAAGTGTTGTAAATATTAAACCATTTTGACTTAATGACTTGACTCAAATTGACTTTGACTTTATGACTTAATGACTTGACTCAAATTGACTTTGACTTTATTGGGTTTAAAAAGCAAAAGCAAAAATAGGGTGCATATTTTTGGGAATCAAGTATGGGGTTCAAGCAAAATGGTTATGTTGGGAGGATTAATGTCCAACTTACCCCCCTAAAAAAATGACGGAACACACGCGCACGCAAGACTCTCTAGACATGGTCATGGTGAACATATATACAAAGCGTGTGCTTAAAAAGTGAGTGAAAGTGGCATGCTTTGACACTTGTGTAAGACCATGGGACTATGTGCCTAGACAAAATTAAGGACTAAATAAAGCTTTAGTTATTAATAAACTGATTAATTAGACTCGGCATGAGGACTCGGGCAGAAAACTGAACCATCGTAGAAGCAACGGAATTGTCGCAATGCGCCAGAGCCATCGCGGCGTGATAATGTTATCGCGTTGCGATGGACACTTGCATATCGCACCACAGGTCAAACCTTCGCGTCATTATTGAAACGTCAGTCTGGGCCCGTTTCCAGTGTTCTATCTTAAAGGACAAGCCTATAGTTGTACTAAGTCAGGTTTAGTCAATTTATTAGGCTTTAATTAACCATATTAATTAATTAATTAACTGAGCAAAGTCCTATATAGTCATTAATTAGTTTAGTTAGACTTATACACAAGTCAAACAAATGGTTAGTGTAAACACATATAGATTATGCACCAGCAAGAATGCACAAATAGTCAAGTAAGCACAATATGATGCAATGAGTTTGCAACCTAACCATGGCTCTAGTTCTTTAAAGTTCAAGGATAAGGGTTAGTCAAAGAGGGTCCATGGTTATGAGTCCAGATGCATCGCGCGGAAGCCTTACCTTTGGAAGGGTTGGCGCGTATGGATGGGACCCCACAAGTTAAACTTGTTTCCATGGTTTGGTGAATTCACAAACTCAGATGTACCCTTCGTTGCAATGAGCATTCGACTGGGTAGATGGAGCGTGAATTCCCAGAGGGTTGTGGCCATATGTAGAACACATATGGGTTCAGAAAAGAGGGAAAACTCAATCAGGAAGTAAAATCAAGCAAACAGTACTAGAACCAGTCACAGCAAGAAAGCAGAGTTTTGGCTCGGTATTGGAAGAACTTGGTGCGAGACAACAAGGACCATCGCGCGACGATAGCCCTGTCGCGCCGCGATACTGCTATCGCACCGTGACAGAGGCATTGCACTGCGATGGGCACTGTTTTCTCAGTGCCAGTTCCTACATGCCTCAGTAGCTCCCTGTATTCTTAGAATTTTCCAGTTTTCACAGCGTTTTTTCGATTCTAGTTGTGAAAGACATTTCCTAAATTTCCTACGTGTAAAAAGCTTAGGTTTTTGACACATTACGGATTGTCTTTCCAATGCCGACCTTTTATGCTCATGCCAATAATGTCAATCAAAATTACGCACATGAACACTTAGAACTTTTCGAGTCTCATCCACTCATTCTAAATTATTGCCAAAATAAATTTTAGGAATTAAAATAGAAATCCTCCCCATTTGAGTTGCCAAAAACTGTAGGGAATATTTCAAGCATCCCACACTTGAGCCCCACTGTGATCATACACTTAAGTATGGTGGCGTCCAAAGGGAAGGAAGTTAGAGCAAAAAAGTCGCCAACAAGTTTTAGGAATTGTAAACCGTTCACAAGTGAAGGTTACACCCCTTCACTATCCATGAGATCGTTAACTCCATAGTGGTCCAAAACCATGACTGGATATTCGGGGATGAAGGTACAAATCCAACCTAAAAGAGATTGAACCTACCCTAAATATAGGCCTCTACTTTATTCTTCTCATATTCATGTGCGCTTTTTGACTAACATACAATCAATATATTAATCCTAAGCCTGTTTAATCTATGTTGGTTGAATATTAATGCACATGTAATCTATTATTGGCGCTCACTTGAATTAAAATCATATTAGGCTAAATAAAATTATTAATTATTTTATTAAGCGTGATTTCAAGTACAAATTCCCTTTAATCCTGCAAAAGAGGGCGTGATCAAGCAATAACAATAATAAGCAACATATAATATTGATACAACAAATCATCATCATCATAATAACAATATTCTATCCAAAGCATAATAATATTAGCAAGATCCTAGGCATGATACTAACAAGATTAATAACAAATCCTAGCATGTCACTAAACAACAAAGATCAAAGCTTTAGCCCTAACATGATACTAACATGATAGAAGAAATAGGAAGCAACCTAAGCATGATACTAGAAAGCAATAAAGAATATCCTAACATGATATTAGGAATTAAAATAATCTAAGCATGTTTCATAAAGATATATAGCAAATGAAATTACTCACTTTATTGTCTCGTATCTCTTTCTATCAAAACAATACACACGTTAGTAACTTCAATAAAAATATTAAACAATAAATCTAATCAAAGAATTGAAATAAGATTTGGGACCAAACCCTCAGAAATTATCAACCTTTCACGTCTAGGGCGAAGGCAACTTCAAGCTTAGTTCGGTGCGTCTAAGATTCGTGAATGCGGTATTGTATTTTGAAAAGGGAAGGCTTAGAAAGAGGGAGAAAGAACAAGCTTCTAGCTTTAAGAGGGAAGAGAATAGAATTAGATGATTGTCGATTATTAAAAACGGGGAAATAACGCCCCTATTTATAGAGAAAACATCCAGAACGTTTAGAAAAAAGTCAGAATATGACTCAAAGTAAAACAGCCCTATCGCACCACGATAGACTCCTCGTAACGCGATAGTGCGGCTACCATAAAATAGTTGTACGGAGTCCTTCCCCTAATATAATTAGACGATTAGACTCCGTATTTATCATTAATTTAAAATCAGTTTATCATTAAAATATTCGTTTTATCCCAAATTAAATTCATTATCTTTTCTAAATAAAATAAAAGGTATAATTATTAATCCTAATTCCATTTAAACTTAAAATAACCCTCTAGATTATTCTATAAGATTAAAGTCAATCCTAATAAATTTAGGAATAAAAATTAATGGGCCCTCCACTTGATCATTGGGCCATATAAAATCATTTTAGGCCCAGTTTAGTATTTTGGCCATAACTTCCTCATTATTCATCGGAATTGGGCTTATAATATATCGTTGGAAAGCTCTTTTTGAGCCCCATCAAACTACACTATTATTGGACCCATATCATGGACCAAACTAAATTAAACTGGACATTTTCCAGAAATAAGATACGAAAAGAAATATTTTCAAAAACAGAAAGAAGTATTTTTATTAAAACCAGATGCATCATGAGACTCTTCCACATTTCACCTCGTTCGATAATCAATGACGTGAAAGATATTCATCACTAGGTTTGGTTTTTGGGGAGACACAATTAGGTGTATACAGCGGGCTTGGTGTTTATTCCGCAGGTGATGTTCGTCATTATGCTTTTCTTGCTTCTCGGTTCCAGTCTGCTGGGTTGCTGACGAAGCTTCTGCATCGTACTGGTATTGTCAGTCTTGGTCAAGCCTTTGAGGATGCGTTGGGTCTGTTTAATGGAACAGTGGAGTCTGAAATTTTAGGTAATCCTTGTGAGGTCGCTGCCCCTAAACTCATGAAGAAATTAGCAGATATATATTTCACAAAGGTTACCACTTCTGTAGAATCCGCCTTTTCTTTGTCTCCTCGTCAGTTGGCATTGTAGAAGTCGCAGTAGGGAGATCACACCTCTACTTGGCTTCGAGCAGTCCCTATTTTTGGGTTAGGTCAGACGATGAACGCAAAGACATACCGATGTATGATGTGCTACCGGCTAGGTATTCCATTGTTCTCTGTCTCGACGCCATGCTCTGCTTGCTCTCGGGTTTTTATTAGGGATATTTTCGGCGACCACGCGGTGTCGTGTGCTGGTATTGTAGGTATTAAACATCGGCATAATGTTGTTCGAGAGACACTTGTTGATAATTGCTACAGATCTGGGATTTCACCAAGAAAGGAGGCTGACATAGGGTTGTCTGGAGGGAATGATGGGGCCCTCAAACCTGCCGATGTGTTACTTTATTCATGGGATCGTGGTCGTGATGTATGTGTCGACTTCACATGGTCTTCTCCTTTGACACAGACAGGGCTATCTGCCTTTTTTCCTAGACGGGTTGTGGCTGTTGCGGCTCATTGGAAGCGGGTTAAGTATGAAGCTCGTTGTCGGGCGATTGGCTATGGTTTCATTCCCTTCTCCTTTTCTTCGCGTGGGGAATTAGAGAAGAAGGCTATTGCGTTGCTGAAGCTGATTTAGAGGTTCTCGACGACGCAAGACATTGGGGCTCGTGTTGCAGCTCATATCTTCACTAGAGTAGGCTTTGCTATAGCTAGAGGAGTGGGGGCCCAGATTGTATCTCGGCTTCCCACTAATTTATTGTAGGTTGTATGACTTTTGTTTTTGAGATATAATAATAATAACAACAACAACAACAACAACAATAATACCTCCGATTTTTTTAGATGCAACTTTGGGGTATTATTTGTGAGATATAAAATATTCCAAAGTTGCAACTAAAAAAAATCAGAGGTAGTAATAATAATAATAATAACAAATTTGGCCCTAAAAATTGTACCCCCAAAAAATATAGCTGGTGCCCTATATCAATCCTCGAAAACCTAAACGGGTAACTATTGTTGAGCCCCAAAATTATATCCGGTAGGGTATTGTTTACCCCCGAAAATCAAATTTGGCAGGTACTGTTGACCCCCGAAAATCAAATCTGGTAGGTATTGTTGAACCCCCCTTCCCCCTACCCCCCCCCCCCCCCAAAAAAAAAAAAAAAAAAAAAAAAAAAAAAAAAAAACCCCGACACCCTATTACATGCCCCAAAAATATGTTCCAGTACATTAAATTTGCCCTCGAAAGCCGTTTTCGGTGCACAATGTAAACCCCCAGAAATAAACTCCGGCGATTGTCGTCTACCACTGGATAGCAGAATCGGTCAGGGTAAAATATGATGAGTCTATTTTATATGGAGTATATATTTTTATTCCCCGTCCCATTGTCATATTTGTGCTTATTTGAGCTCTGCGGAGCTATTTTTATTACAAATATACGTTTTCTAGTGTTTTTGTAGAGTTGGTATTATTTTGTAGGAATCTGCAGATTTATGACGATTTCTGAGCTTATTGAGTCACTACAAAGTATTAGAGTCGGAACGTAGATTGTATATTTAAAGCCAAGACCGAGTTAAAGAAATTTAGTTTAGTGAATAAGGGCTCGATTAGAGAAGAGAAAGGTCCACATTTTGTTATGGATTAACGACCAAGCACTATAGAGAAGTTGGACTCAAGTAAAAAAAAGTCCAAGAAACAAATCCAAGAATCATTGAAGCCCTGCTCGCTGCCAGTTTGACCGGGCCTGATCGAGCAGCCCATTACCCGATCGGATGAATGCCTTGCGAGTTTGTTGTTAACTTATTATTGTGGCTGTTAACTTATTATTGTGGTTTTGATTTCCTTTAGAGTTTTATTCTTAGTGGAATTTGTAAAAAGCCCATTAGCTTCGCTATATAAGGAGGGAGTTACATAGGAGTCAGATAGTAGCTATTTATAGAGGTGATCATTGGGCGGGCCGGGCCGAAACTTAAAAAATAAGCCCACTTCCCGGGCTGAGCTGGGTCTGGCCAAGCTTCGGGTCGGAATTTTTGTGCCCAAACCCGCCCAAAATGGTCAGGCCGTGCAGGCTTTTCGGGCCATTTTCGGATCGGGCCTAAAAAGTCAACTAAAAATGCATAAAACACATTCCCAAACCCGCCCAAAAAAAAAAATTTCAGACCGGTCGAAAAATATTAGCCAAAACCCGCCAAAATCGGGTCTGGCTTAACTTTGATCACCTCTACTTTTTCATTAGTTAGTTTTAGTTTTATTTGAGTTTAGATTGTTAGAGTTTTACTGAACTTTTTTCTTTAGTTTAGTTTTCACTACTTTTGCGTCTACATGGATTTATAAAGTAAGATTTATTAATAATAAGAGTCAATTGAAATAGAGTTAATTGAAAATAAGTGACTTATGTAACAATTTTATTAATTTGTATATTTTAAATTCTTATGTGTTGCATATTATATATATAAAAATAAAAATTATTAAAAGAATTTTAATTATTTAATAGAATTTTTGTAAGAAAATAAATAATAAATAGCATTTTGGAGGGAAAATTTTTCACAAAATTATGCCAAGTGTCCCCTTTAGTGATTACTTTAATATATGGTATATAGATTCTTTTATGCTTTCTAGTTTAGACTCCATTAGTTTTAGACTTTTTATTATTGTAGTTTTGGAGTTTTGTTATGCTTTGGTTTTTATAATTTTTCGTTAGTTTATTAATATTGTTTTTTTAATTTATTATTATTGTCATTTTTTTTTACTATTATTGCTTTTAATCATGTTTTCTTTAATTACTTTAATTTTAAATATGTGCGAGTAATTTATTTCTAGGGTTCTTGGGGGATCCATAATTAATATGAAGGGATGAATTATTTTGGTTGATTATTGATATTGCATGATAATTTCTTGTTGAATTGTTTTAATTCTTTACAATTGGATTATGAATCGAGCAGATGTGATTTGATTGTAAAAGTATAGCAATATTGAATTGATGAACCTGTGATCCTAGGTCTTTTATTATGGATTATATTGCAATGTCAATCGTTGATTATTAAGTTTTATCCCGGAGTATTAATTATTGGTGAACCTATGACCCTATTTCTTCACGTCATCACCCAAAGTATATGTGCCACGTAAGCTAGCCACTTCATTTAACAAAATAAATATGCTTTGAACAAGTCGAAGCCATAACCTTCAATACATATAGGTAATACATTTACCATCTCAACCACCTATTATTAATGTTTCAAGTTTCACATACTATTATATATTCCTTTCATTTATTTATTAAGTAAATTAGAGGTAATAAAATTCATTTATTTTTCACAAGATTAGAATATAAATACATAAGATGTAAAAAAAAAAAAAACAAAGTGACATCCGAGGCAACACCCGAACCGCTACACACACTAACTATACAAATAGTCAAACATAATAGTTAAATTAAAGCAAGAAGTACACAAACTAGCAACCCGGGCATCGCTCGGGGTACACACTAGTTACTTTTGATTAGGTGATACGACTTTAGCCTGTCAAAATCCTCGAATAAAACATACTCAATCAAATTACCAATTTTATTCCGAATGGGATTTGATTTGTTTTTGATCGTTTTCGGACTGTTTTCTTATAAATAGGGGTCGTATCTCCTCGTTTTTATTATTAACAATTACCAACAATCAACAATCATCTCTTCTTTCTCTCTAAAGCTAGAAGCTTATTCTCCCTCTATTCTTTTTCTAAACCTCCCCTTTTACAAAATTCCACATTCACAAGTTCTAGACACACCTATCCAAGTTCGAAGTTGCCTTCGCCCTAGACGTGAAAGGTTGATAATTTCTAAGGGTTTGGTCCCAAATCTCTATTTCAATTATTTAATTGTTTGATTTAATATTTTCCTTGAAGTTACTAACGCGTGTATTTTGTTATTAGAAAGGGATACGAGGCATCCAAGTAAGTAATTTAATTGTTATTTTGATATAGAAATCATGCTTTGATTATTTTTGACTCCTAGTATCATGTTAGGGGTAAAGCTTTGATCTTTAATGTTTAGTGACATGCTAGCATTTGTTATTAATCTTGTTAGTATCATGCCTAGGATCTTGCTAATATTATTATGCTTTAGTGAGATTATTAAGATGATGATTATGTTATGTTGCTTAATATTTATTATTGTTATTGCTTGATCACGCCTTTTATGCATGTTTAAAGGGAATTTGTACTTGTAATCACGCTTAATAAGATAATTAATAATCTTGTTTAGGCTAATGTGATTATAATTCGAGTGGTCGTCAATAATAGATTTGTTTATGCACTAATATTCAACCAACATAGATAAACAGGTTTAGGATTAATATATTGATTGTATGTTGGTCAGAAAGCGCACATGAATATGAGAAGAATAAAGTAGAGGTCTATTATTAGGGCAGGTTCAGTCTCTTTAGGTTGAATTTGTACCTTCATCCCCGAATATCTAGTCATGGTTCCAGACCACTATGGAGTTAGCGATCTCATGGATCGTGAAGGGGTGTAATTTTCACCCTGTGAACGGTTTACAAGTTCCTAAAACTTGTTGGCGACTCTTTTGCTCTAGCTTCCTTCCCTTTGGACGCCACCATGCTTAAGTGTATGATCACAGTGGGGCTCAAGTGTGGGATGCTTGAAATATTCACTACAAATCCCAACTATGCTATGTGTTTGTTTCCAATGGTCCCAATGAAAGCATAAGAGGCACGCAATCCAATTGGGATTATTAGAAGCAGTCACGCAAATTTTGGCCACCATAGCAGCCCAAAAATGAGCAAAGCACAAATTCAAGGTGGAAAAATGTCGAAGTGGGCTGGGTGGATTGTTTCGGGGGTCGTGGGTAGATCGGATGGTTGGTAGAGGGTCAATCAGCCATTTTTGGTGGTTAAGGGAGCGTGGTCGATCAGCCGGTTTCCAGCATGGTTCGAGGGTGGGGTTAGGGTTTTCGGTGAAGTTAGGGAGTTGCGAGAGGTGGCTGAGAAGTTTATTTATTTATATTTATTTTTAAGATACATATTTTTTTTTTAAAAATTTAGACCAATCGCGTGTTAACACGTGTCATGGTCACCTGTTATAATAGGTTATTGGCTCATCGTTGACCGATTGAGACTATTGAATGTAAATTGACCCCATAGTTAGGATTATTAAAAAATAAACCTTAATTGAGATTATTAGAAATAAATCGTCCATAATTAAGATCATTAAAATGTATTTGTCCTAAATTAAAACAAGGGCAAAATTAAAATACAAGTTTTTTTTTTTTTTTTTTGTAAAAAGTAACTTATTCCACGTTTAGGGCCCGCCTGAATTCCAACAAGTAATCAAGAAAGTAATTAAGGGGAGGTGATACACATACAACCGTTGTATGTGGACCACACATACATTACCAATAGAAAATTGACAACTCATTATTAGTCAAAAAATGAGAGGGAAAAATGAGTGGGGAAAAAAATTAGTTTTAGGCGCCATTTATCAGAAATAGGAGGGAAGAATTTCATTGGCGCCTAATAACAATCTCGTTACTAAAAAATACAAATTTGTTACTAGAGATAATAGCGTCCTAGTCAGCATCATTAATGAAGAGAGATGTTTATTATAAGAATCGAATAATACTTTATTAGACGATATTTTACAAACTACAAATCAAAAAAATATTATGAAAAAACCAATAAAATTATTTTATAAAGATCTTTCTATAGATATCCATATTGATATATTTTCGAAAAAATTATGAAGTTGGACAATTTCAACCTTACTATAGTGTGTGATCTTACTAATAAATGTTAGTAATTAGCTAGGCGTTATGGTTACTACAAAAATTTCAAACATACAAAAAATGTATAAATTATAATTTTATTACATATAAAGTAATTATATACAATTAAATAAGTGTTAGATACAATTATAAAATTATCAAGTGTTGTACGGGTTAATTTATACTTCGTACATTGGAGGATTTAATTCATCCGTTGAAGGGCTTAAAACAAATAATTGATAGTTAAAATGAAATCACGAAACGTTATCCATTAAAATTATGAAGGCCAAAATTGTAATTTTGGTACTTATAATTAGATATGATAATCAAGGTTATATCCATAATTGGGTTTGAATAAAATAATTGAGAGTTAAATTCAAAAAATATATTGCTAAATAGTTGTTACTAGAAAAGTGTTATTTTGAAATTCAAATTTTTTTGTATTTACCCTTACAATGAATGGAGATTCAAAGGACATCAGTAATAGGTGGAAAAAAAAGTTTTAGACTTAAGGATATGACGTAGAAAATACATACTCCCTCCGTGTTTTAATAAGTGTTACAATTTGACCAAACACGCATGCCGAGACACAACATTGACCATTAATTTATCTAATCATATGTCAATAAGATTATAGGAACATTGATATTATGAAATAGATGTTATAACGAATCCAACAATGTATTATACAATAACATTTGTTTTTTTTTTATATATTAGTAAATTAATCAAGTCAAATCCATTATGTGAATAGTAAAAAAAGTCAAACTGTAACACTTATTAAAACACGGAGGGAGTAATAACTCCTAAAAACGTCGAACACTTTAATTTGTAAATTATTTAGTAATACAAAGAATCAACTTTGGTAAGCAAATATCTTAAACCGATATAACAATTAAGAATATTACGAAGTATATTTTCTTTCATTTATCTCATAATCCTTGTTACTAGCGCTGAACATAAAACAACATTGATGCTACATTATTCCGATTTTCCTCCCTTACAAGCACATAATTCATCCTTTTTTCAAGAAAAATATGTTACTGCCCTTTTATGAATTTTCTTATTGTAACATAAATTATATAGTAACCAAAGCAACAAATACAGTATCCTAAATATATGTTATAATCTATCTATAAATATTATTAAAGTAACAACCACTGACGTCATCACTGCTTACGTGTCACTCTCTTATTTATTTTTTTCCCGCCAAAATGCAAGGATGATGTCATATTATTTTTTTCCCCCTTTTTGAGCTATCCTATTTAACATTGTTTTGAAAATTAAATTCAAATTGAATTTTAAATTTTAGGTTTTTTTACGCATATTACGCTATTTTATTATTTACAAATAGTTGTTAAAAATAGTTAATAATATAGTTTTATTGATTCTAAAAAAAATATGAAAAAAATGAACTTTTGGATATTGTATTTTCATATTAAAATAGAAAGTACTGTAGAGAAAGTAGTTGTTTTCTCTCAAGATGTGCTAAAGAGTCTATAATTCATTTCTTATTTTAAAACCGTGCATTAGCTAATCTAGTTAATTTAACTTATAATTGCTTCACCAAAAAAAAAAAAAAAAAAAACTTATATAGGGAAAATTATGTGCTTGTAATGAATCATATTCGAAACAATTTAACATTAATGCACTTTTATGATCAGCGTTAATAACCAATATTGCGAGATAAACACTATGTCCACACATGTATGTTTAAGATATGTGCATCCCAAACATATCAGCTTGTGTTACTAAATAATTTGCAAATTAAAGTGTTCGAAATTATTGGGGGTTTTCTGCCACGACTTTAAACCATTTTCAACCATTAGTGAGGTCCCTCAAATCTTCAATTTACCCCTGTATCTTACCATATAAAAAAAAAAATATGTCTTTGGATACTTTTGTCCCTTTAATAATTATGTATTTCAACCCAAAATCCAAATTCAATAGACAATGGCAGGAAAGAAGAGAAGATCCATTTCAATACTTTAATACGGAGTAATACGGTATATATATATAGTGGAAGAAGACCCATTTCAATACTTTTGATTGTTTTGTCAACAAAATCCCAATAAAATTTAACAAAAACAAAATTCATCTTATTTGAGAATTTTATTTTATTTATTGACAACAAAACATGGGCGAATTTATTTAAGTAACATCAACGAATTGTATATTTAAGCTACAGCAACATCAGCTATAACAACAAAAACTTGGGCCTTCTTACAGCCAGTACATTAAGAGTTCCAAGGGATAGACTAAGCTTAGCTAGAGTAGATTTATTCCCATTTCTCCTAATGAAAGCAAAAGAAATAGCGATACTCTGATTCACCAATCTCCTTAAATCATTTTAAATCATGCCGAAAGTCGAAATTTCTTTCTTTTTCTTGGGCAATGGAGGACCACACAGTCCAATTCCACCAAAAAGCAATGACAACCAACCTCCATTGCTACCTTAATACGGACGAAAGTTTCGAATAGGATGAAATGTATAATTTAACAAAAACAAAAATTCATGTTTTTTTTTCAACCTCCATGGCCCTTGCTTTGTAAGGTTTATTGTTCATGGTGGTGAAAAATGAACAATATTTTTTTTAATAATTTCATAAATTAAATATGTGTATTGGAAATAAAAAATAATTTGAATTTCAAATATTAAATTAATCAAAAATTTCATTTGAAATTCAAACAAAATTTCAAAGTTAGTGGAATTTGGGCCCAATTGAACAACCAATTAAAAGCTTCCATGTCAAATTATATGTGGAAACCATATACATTGATTGTATGTGTAGCCTTTTCCGTAATTAAGAGACAAAAATTACAGAGCTACTCCAGGTGACCGTAATATGACACCGTTAACAACAACATTTTCCATCCAACTTTCTCTCTCCTCATTCTTCTCTGTCTCTCAACAATGGAGGCAAACTTCCAAGAGAAGAGCTCACTCGATTGGCGACTTCAAACGCAAAATCACTCCACCACCACCATCATCACAACTACTATCATATTTTATCTCCACTCTTCGTCGCCGACCTCACTTCAATGGTTCGGTGGAGTTTGATCAAGCATTAATGGAGCAAGAAGGAGGAAGCTTTTCAATGGTTGATGTCAAATAACCCAATTGCGGTTACGGCGTCAAACAAAATGTCACTAATTCATCAAGTGGGGGCCACAAAATCTGAGGTGGAGCATAAGATTGACAAATTATGTTAATCATCAAGATTAACCAACATTGATTGATTGATGTAATTTGTTGGTAAACATTACATTAATAACTCTACTGTTGGAAGTTCTTGAAGTAAAACCAAGAAAGTTACGGTGTTTATTCTTTTGACTGTTGGGATTTAATGGCTATTGGAATCCCTTAATTTTAGCTTCCTCTTATTGCTAATTTAATGGGCATTATTGCTGATTAATGTTGTTACTTAAAACTAGTTGTTACCCTTTTAATGTTGATTAAAGCTAGCTCTTATTGGGGATTAATGGGTGGATGTTACACCACTTGATTGATGACCATTTCCCCTTAATTGCTGGTTGTTTTTACTCCCTCCATTGCCTTATAAATCAACATTATTCACCTCCGAAAGATATGACAACAAAACTATCCATCTTTAACTTCTTACCTTCTCTTAAAATATATCCCTTCGGTTTCTGGGCAAGTATTCTGAATTCCAGTCGGGTTTGTGAGTGCACACAAATTCCGGAGCCGTGCTTATCCTGGAGGGCGACCGCTTGATGTCTACTGCACCGGGGTAGTGCGGAATCGTCTTTTAGGTCAGTGGTTTACCACGATGCGGCAATTGTCAATTGGTCTACACAACATTGAGATAAGTACTTTCGTTTAATTTGCTTATCTACGAACAATCTAAAAGACGATTGATATGATTTCTAAATATTTGAATTTTTGATATGTCAAATTTAGACAATGTTGTGATTTGATTGCATTCTGACCAATTTATTTTATTGAGTATACTGTTGTTGACTTGTTGCTATCATGATTTATCAAGCAATCTTTATTACGGATTATAATAGTATTGCTTATAGGTTGTCTTCATGCTATATCTATGATTATTAATTTGCAGTGGCTGGTTGGCTGAATTTAAGAATTTAATTTTTTGCTAAAGTTTTGAGAATTGTGAATGTTGGCTTATTATTTAGGATAGTTTTCTTTTATGGAGCAATTTTTATGTTGCGTAAATATACTGTTAGACTGATGATGTAATAATTTCATATTATGATTGGGATAATGGGATTTTATCCTCTGAACTTTTTGCGGGGACTTTTCTTGAGTAATACCATAATACCAAGCATATGTTATTTGTATTATTATTCATGAATTTTTATGAAGTATTGTATTATAGTACTGCAATGAAGGTTGTATTGTTGAGATGATTGTTATCATTATTTTTTCACTTTGTTGGATGCTTTCCAATTAATTATTAAATTGATTATATTTCTTAAATGGTTGAGTGATTGCTTTATGTTATGTACTTATGCATAAGATTGTACTTGGTACTTTACAATAATTTGAATAGATTTGTTTGGTACATATTACTAATATTGTAATATGGGTTACTTTATTTTAATTTATCAATGATATTATGTTGTTGAATATATGGTGCAATATAACTAGTTGCAATCTTATATAATAACATGACGGAGTGTTATAATGTTTCCTAAATCTCATTGTTTTGTGGAGTTTTTGTTGATATTCTCTAATGCCTATGCTATATTTTTGAGATTTTAGGACTTGTTTGTTATTCGCGGATTTCCGGGAGCAGTCCCAAAGATGACCCCCGATCAAAGGTCATCCTTGGTCGGTTTGGGCTGAAATTTTAGGAGCATGTTTGGGACACATGAGGCTTATTTTTCAACGGTTGGATTCTCACTAGCTGCTCAAATTAGTAAGTTATGATGACATCTTGAGGCCCTTATTTACAACGAAGACGGTTGGACATCTCATAGAGGTCTCACACATGTTACTTGATTTAATTCAAGGGAGGTTCATTCTAAACCAAGTCTCATGATATTATGTTTATCATTTGGATTAATTCCTAGTAATCATCTTGACGAAATATGCTTTTGTGGTTGTTGACAAAGTATGTTGAATGTTGAATTTGTCAAGTAAATATTTGTTGAATGATTAATAGAAATTAAAGTTATAATGTCGATATTTTATGAATATGACATTTTATTGCATATAATCAGTTACCTTTAATTTGTTGGTTCTACATTTTATGGATTAACTTGTTATTCAGTAGGATGTTTTGAGCAATGTTTTTTAACATGTTTTTGAGGTGCATGTATGTACTCCGAGTACTACTTTTTAGCATGATTCATGTATGGTGTTGAGTATGGATCGGAGTTGAGGTATACTATGTCAATTGATTGAACCCATGATATTCAATACTCGTATTGAGAAGCTTTGTTCTCATTTGATTCATTACCTTATTTTCGGTATTTCATTAACATGTGTAAAATTTATAATTCTCAAACTAGTTGAGTTTTGTGAAGGGAAATTATATGATAATTTTTCTGTAAGGATATTATATGACTTTCTCTTTGGAGAATTTTCAAGTAAAGTATATTTTGGGAATTAGACTACAATTTTTTCCAATTTTTATGATGGTTTAGTGTTACCGCCTATAACTCTTTATTGTGTTATAATTCTTTATGGATAAGGCATGAGTAATTTGTAAACGCCCTAAATTTCATATGTTGGCATGAGAATTAATATTTTGAAGTGTTGTTGAATTATTATCTTTAATTAATTCAATGTTTCAAAAATCTATTTTTACTCATGTTATTACACCCAGGTTCTATGACATAGTTGTGATTTTTTTTGGATTTGGACCTTATGTTTTCATGTGGGGGTTATAAGTTTTTGAACTTATAAAATTTCTATATAAGGAGTTTATGTCATCATTAAAGACCCCATGTGAATTTTGGAGGGAGTTTCATTCATTGAGAATGTAGGTTTTAGGCGTACTGCTAAGGGCTTTGATTTGAATCGGACTTTGTTGTCCAATGTGGGGGAAGTAATAAAGAATTAGTGTTGGACTCAAAGTCTAGGCTCAGTTTTTGCTTGGTAATTGCATTTTAGTTCATGACTTTTTATGCGAGTCTTGGAGTAATTTTATCTTGAGCCTGATTGATCCTTTATATGGATAATTTGTCTTTGAGCATATATATATGTTTGTAAGCACTATGTTTCAAGTGATTAGATATGCACAATGGAATGCCATATGTCTTTCTTTCTTCTTTGAGCAAAGCCTGAACATGCACATTAATGTTAGAGTTTTCTATTGTTTAATGCAAAGCCTGAAAGTGATTAATTGTGCTAAAGACGGGTTTTAATTTGATGGTGTTTGCCTTACAAATTTGTTTTGGTGTCTCTATGTCTTTAGAGTATCTACTTTAAATCAATGGAATATCATGAGTGATTGTTTCCATGGAAGAAGTCATTGAATATTAGTTAGATTATGTCTAACTATGTGCAGAATATTACAATCTTTTTCCTGGGATTGTGATGCTTAATATCTCTTTTGTGGATTGTGTTGCTAATTCACCGAGTTCTCGTTAGAAGTCTTTAAGGCTAAAAATTTGATTTGGATGAGTCATTGCTATCAGATAAATTTTTTGAATTTATTGATTATATGGGAGCAATTGTGTCCATTTAGTATTGATATGTTTCTTGGGAACTATTCTTAGTCTGTTATTGCTTATTATGTAAGTAGATTAAGAAAGTATACTCTTAACTCGAGCAATGATCTTTAGATCGGTTTGAGGAGGTTGCATAGGTACTTGAAAAGTACACAAGATTAGAGTTTGCACTATTGCAAGTTTCCATGAGTGATTGGAGTTCGACGATGAGTTCAAACTCAAGCGGTTATGTCTGCACCACTAAGTGGTGGAGCTATGTTTTGGAAATTGTGCAAAGCAACCTTGTTTTGCTATGTTTGTTTTGGAATAATCTAAATTTATTGCTTTTGAATTGACAGGTTATGAGGCAAGATGGTCAAGGGTATATGGCTCTTATGAGCACATGTGCTTGCAAATGTCCCATTGAAGGAGAATTCCTTGTGATTTGCAGGTCGTGGTTACTTTTGATTGAACCATGCCTATAATGGTTGATGTCAAAGATAAATTGTCGAATAGGGTGATATCACTAGACTAGAAAAAGTCTAAAAGATATGTTACGGATCCGTTAAGTAAAGGCCTTGTACAAAACTAGTTTTGGTAACATCGGAAGGGATGGGACTAAAAGCCCAAAGTATGAATTATGAGTAATCAACTCCTACTCATCATGAGTTCAAAGGGGAACATTATGAAATAATTCGGAAGCACAAAATTTTATTTTTGTCCATCCCTAGATGTTTGATTTGTGCTTGCTACAAATGGAAAGAGGATGAGCAAATGGCTCTTAATGAACCCATATCCATATTTTTGGTGGTGTGTTGTAGCTCACACTTGATGGGATTCACCTACTTAGGTGTGGAAGTGTGGCCGCTTCCTATGAGTATTGGGTGGGCTAATACTCTAGAGCACCTATGAGCATCCAGGCTGGACGTATGGCCAGTATAATGCGTCACCTTTATTCGCGGAATTTCAGAATATTATACATGTTCAATTGTGTGGCTCAAAGTGACGGGTCCCTAACTCCCTATTAAGTTCAAGACGAAGGTCACTTGGTAGGTGGGATCATAGCTTGATGTCCACTATGTGTTAATTCAAGTCGCGAGACATTGACACTTATGCAATTGTTTTGTTTTGCCCAAAACCAATTTTCTCTCTTTCTTTCTTTTCACTTCTTCGAACCTGTGGGGGATTGTTGGAAGTTCTTGAAGTAAAACCAAGAAAGTTACGGTGTTAATTCTTTTGACTGTTGGGATTTAATGGCTATTGGAATCCATTAATTTTAGCTTCCTCTTATTGCTAATTTAATGGGCATTATTGCTGATTAATGTTGTTACTTAAAACTAGTTGTTACCCTTTTAATGTTGATTAAAACTAGCTCTTATTGGGGATTAATGGATGGATGTTACACCACTTGATTGATGACCATTTCCCCTTAATTGCTGGTTGTTTTTACTCCCTCCATTGCCTTATAAATCAACATTATTCACCTCCGAAAGATATGACAACAAAACCATCCATCTTTAACTTCTTACCTTCTCTTAAAATATATCCCTTCGGTTTTTGGGCAAGTATTCTGAATTCCAGTCGGGTTTGTGAGTGCACACAAATTTCGGCGCCGTGCTTATCCTGGAGGGCGGCCGCTTGATGTCTACTGCACCGGGGTAGCGCGGAATCGTCTTTTAGGTCAGTGGTTTACCACGACGCGGCAATTGTCAATTGGTCTACACAACATTGAGATAAATACTTTCGTTTAATTTGCTTATCTACTAACATCTACATCTGTAATGATCACTTCACATTGCATATATATGTAGTCTGGTTTTTCTTTAGCATCTAAAGCTATTCTTTGGGATCCCTAATTATCTGTTATAATGAATTAGGATTCAGGGCAATGCTATTGCTGGACTGTTGTTACTTGCTGGAAATCTCTTGTGGGTAACTTTGTCCTGCTTTTTCTCTCTGTCTTCTAATGGATCCTTCAATCATATACTCTTAGATTAATTTCTTGGCAATGCCCAATTTCTCCTTTTTATGTAGTAGTTAGGATCTTTTGTACTAAGGGTTTACTATTTGATTTTGATTTGTACTCTTTGGTTCATGTTGTGAATATTTGTTTATTAGGAAGTATTGCAAATGATTTCATTAAAGCAGCCTCAGTGGAAGTATCTTACGGGCTCATCTCAAAGACACAGGAAGCGTGTCCATTATTCTGAGGAGTCTCCTTCAGAAGTTCATAGTGATGAAGCAGCAAACTGAACCAAGGCCACAGAAACAAGATTCCGGGAGCACGGAGCATCAAGGTATATTTTCAGTTATTTCTATATTATTGATTCATAATGCATCAAAATTTGGATCACCCTAGTAACTAATTTTAGCATCCAGTGTAAACAATTTTATTTTTATGTAAATGCTGATACAACCTTGTTTGTCGAATTCAATTGTAACCTTGAGACTATATCTATTGCAGAGTGTGGTGATGTAGAGATTCTGCATAACCAGCTGGGGGATCTTTTTGAACTGTTGAAGCCAACTCTATTAGACCTTTGTGAAGCTCTGCTACTTGAGGTATGCTTTTAGTACGGAGTTGAGAAAGTGGTGCATGTGTTGTAGATATTTTTTTATAATGCTTTGATGTTATGTGTGGCTGTTTGATGGGAAGTATTCTCTTGCATAATTTTCTGGGATATCTTGATTAGATCTTGCAAAACATGTTTTCTTTTCTTATCCTTTTTTTGATGCTATGCCCTATTAATTATTATGTAATACTTCCTCTGTTCCCCAATTAATACAACATGGGGATAGGACACGGATTTTTAGGAAGAGGAGGGAGATAGACAAGAATAAAGATATAGACTCATGTGATGAGGAGAGAGAAAGAGAGATAGCATGTGCAAATAGGGAAATGTTGCAATATTTGTGAAACCTCCTAAAATGGTAATTGTTGCAATATTTGTGAAACGGAGGAAGTAGGTGATTTGGATGAGTTGTATCATCTTGTTTAGGGTATAACGGGATGTTATGTTGGAATTAATTGCGGAATGAGATAATCAGGAAGAAAGTAGAGGTTACAATTTAAATAAGATGGAGATGAATTGTCAAAGGTGGTTCGGACATTTTAAGATTGAGATGGGGTGATGCACTAGTTAGTTAGGAGGTTGGAAGGGTGGCAAAGTGATGGAATTGTTAAGGTTAAGGGAAGAGACTTGAGAGAATTTTCTATATGGTAGTCCTGGATCATATTTGTGTCAAAACTTAACACTAATACTCTAGTCTAGGTTTAAATTTAAGCATTGAACCTATTAATCTACTATAAACATATATATATTTTTTTATAGACCCTTGTTCTGGGCAGCATACAAGAAAATGTAACTGTTAGAGTTTACCCTAAGTTGGGATTTGCAGTTTGACAGTGAGGAAAAATTTGAGAGACCAAGAGAGATACCTGAAAAGTGGAGTATTTTCTCTGAGAGGGGTTAGATTACTAGTTGTAGTCTTTAGGGCTAATGACTGGAAACTTGGCAACTTGACCTTTATATGTTGTTTTCAAAAGCCTGTGCTGCCTTTTTCCTTTTCTACTGTGTCCGTAAAACATTTCCGTGGGATGAAATGTAGTACAATAGTTGGTATGTTTTACTAATTGGTCCAGCTTATTGTTTTTCAAGAATATATGTTAAGTGGATAAAATTTGAGAGAGATAATCATGATTTGCCTTGATGTCAGTGTAAGCTCATCACTGACATCAGCGATTTCTCGAGTTAGTCCAGTCATTCTTGCTCCCGTTGTCATAGTCCACAGCCGTTAGCTAAACTAATAAGAGTCCTTGTACCTCAAAATATGCCTTATGCCCGGGAGGTAGTGTGTTTTGCTAGATAACATAATGGAAATGAGCTTCGGGAGGAAAGGGGGGGGGGGTCTGGTTAGCGTATATCTTTGAATCAAACATTGAATGAAATCGCTTATTTTATGTCTTTCGTTCCAAATTAGTTGATACGTTTCTTTTATCACATTTGCCAATGCTTAAACTCAATCAAAAATATCTTCAATTATACTATTGTGAAAAATACTAAAACTTTAGTTTTAATTAACATGACTATTTTTACGTATCTATAATTCACAAATGTTATTCAAAGTAAATTATATGAATCGTGTCAAAAGTCAACACAACTAATTTGGAACAAAGGATAGATATCAAACTTGAAATTGGGTAGAATAGACAAAAGGGATTTCTATTATTTAGAGGTTAAATGTCTATCTGCAGTGACTATACAATTATATTTACATTTAAATGATAGACTGTGAGAATCTAGTAATGATAGTGTGATTGAATTTTAAATTTTGTGCAGGATAATGTGAAAAGATTGGCTGAGCAATTTCTCGAGTATCTGGTGAAAAATTATCTAGTCACAAGAGAACCTGAGACTACATTACAAGCTTTCTTATTCTCAGTGGTATGTATTGCCTCCTTATTTTTTTTTTTATAATATATATTATTTTAAAGGTATGAAGAACCCTAATGAATCGGCACCTCTCACAAGTCAATCTGGTCCAGCTTTGCAGTTCAGACTCATTGGGAGGGAAAGGGGGGTTGTATAAGGGAATCCTCATCCCAAAGAGTCCCTAGTGGGCTGTAATCCTCCTTGTCTGCTGTGGGATTTTTCTTCTAATTCCATCCCTATCCTTAGATTATATGAGAACACTTGTAATTTTTTATATTTTTTATTTTCCTTGAATTGGGTGGCCAAAATAGAATGAGATTATTTTGTGTCATATTGCCATGTTTGACATTTTTTATCTTTAAAACCCTTGTTCATATTTGTATTGAATTAAAAGGATTTACCTGGGCTTTGCCTTGCCATTTGATTAATTTCCAAAATATTCAAGTTATTGTATTTCTTTATCTTCCCAAATAGCACCAAGGGAACTTTTTAGTGTTGCATTCTTTTTGGTGGAGTATTGTTTAGTTGTGTTATGTATATTTACTAGGAGCATTTATGCATTCTTCATGGAAATTTACATGAAATCTTTGCCAAGGAAATAGCAATACAAGATCAATTCAAATGTATGATTACAGGGTGCAACAATTAAAAAGCAAAAAGCTTCGTATATTAGAATAATTTATTTATTTAGAGAATCTGTAGTCATGTGTTGCTCTCTGTAATTCAAGAGAGGTTTGGTGTAGTCTCATCTAAAGATATGTGGTCCTCCAAAATTGTTAAGCTGCTTTAGTAAATATTCTTGTGTTGTTTTTGTTTTTCTTTAGAATGATTCTATTTTCTTTGCTCACTTTGATTTGCTTTCATTAATAGTGTTGGACTGCAGCTGAGGAACTGAAGTACAAAATTAATCACAAAAAGTCACTTACCATTGCCAGAGAAAGGTTGGGCTTTAATTGCTTAGAACGTGACACTGAGAAAATAATTTCAAGGTTGAAGCCAACAATGGATAATTTTATATGTTTGAGAACGAAAAATCCAGATTCCAAAGGAAATTTTATAGAATCGCCACTAGGCAACCTGAAAAATATAACTGTAGAGCTTGAGGAACATATGAAGAAGGTTGAAATGAAATGTGGCAGGCAAATGGAGAAGTTAAAAAATAAACACTATGAAGAATTTGAGAAATTTGAAAAATCCTGGGAGGAGTTGACGATGAAGCTAGAAAAGCGGTGTAAAGCAGAGTCAACCGTTATTCGTTATACTTACGCTAATTCTTCAATTGGAATTGATAAGTTAAAGGCCTTGGATAATGATCATGCTAAGAAAAGGGAAGAGCTAGAAAAACAAAAATCCATCAAACATGAAGAGCTTGAAGTTAGGCAAAAGGCTGAAAAGGATTTAGAAGAGAAGAAGCTAGCTGGGTATGTGAAACGAATTAACTCCTTGGGGTGCCATAAGCTTTCGGATGAACCTGATGGTAAGAATGGAGTAAATTCTGAACTTGCTGAACCTATTGGATCAAATGAAGAGTCAAATGGAACCGTGGGTATCAATGGGAACCTCTCAAAGCAGCAAAGTTTCAAGACGAAAGTAATAGCATCTGTACTTGATGGAAATCCGGAGAATACAGATGAGCAGAGAGTGAGTTGCTCAAATGATGATTTTGTAGCATCCATAGAGAATATACCAGCATCTAAGGGACCTATTGGACTAGATAAAGAATCAAATGGAACTGGAGGTATCAATGGAAACCTCCCAAAGCAGAAAAATTCTGAGGGAGAAGCTGAAAATCCGGAGAATACAAATGAACAGATAGAAAACTGTGGGAATGATAATGCTATAACTGGTATAGAGAGCGTACCAGCACCTAATAGGCCTGATACTAGTACATGTTCACCTGAACAGCCTTCTGCTCCTACTGGACAGATTGAGAAAGATACCAATCAAATAGATGACGTGATAGTAGATAGGTTGACTGCTGTAGAAAGCAACAAAATTAATGGAGCCAGTAGAACAGGGCCATTGATCTCTCCAATTGGTTCATTCACGGAGCACCCAAATGCTGTTATGAGTCAGGTTTGCTTTATCTTCTGTCCTTATAATTCTTTTCTTCTTTTTTTTTTTGGATGGGGTTAGGGGTAGGGGTGGACCGGGTTGGTGTGTTAATTTCAGCATCTTCTCATTTCTATTCCAATTCTGCTGTTCTACTTTCTGTTCCCTTCTTCAATGTTTTTAATTATCTGAGTTCTGTCACAAGATGTTCTGCCTAGGTCTCTATAATACATACGTGAATTGGTCAGTCATTTATGTTGTGTATTTTGGACTTGAGTTTCACCTAGCACAAAGGGCTGCATTTCTCAGGTCATTAGGGACCATTTCATTATTATCTTTATAAATGATTTAAGAAGAAAAAAAAACATTCTGAGTAATTTTTAGCCTTGCACCCAGAATGTGATTGTGGGGGCAATTGGCTACTATCTATTCTCCTTTCCTTTTATTATCTCCTATTCACTTCTTTTACTGTTATTATCTGGTTAGGGGCTTGGAGATGAATCTCGTATTGGAGTGGGAGAGCAAGTAGGACCTGCTACCCGGACACATACTACGCCTTTAGGTGATACATCATCTTTAAATCGTCCCAATCATGTGCCATCTGACCTTTTGCATAATGAAGAAGAAGCACGCTCTTCTATCGAGGCTTTGTTCAATGAGTGGGTTACACATTACAATGATCAGTTGGGAGTTGCTCCTAATGGCAGGCTTGATATTCAGCCAATTGGAAATCATACATCAATTGTGGGTACCACAACCCCAAGGCATCAAGATCAAATGGGAGTGGCTGCAAATGGTAGGCTTAATATTCAGCCAATGGTAAATCATGGATTTATTGTGGATACCACTACCCCAAGTCAACAAGATCAAAATAGGGGCCGCGTCTTAGGTGGAGCTGTTTCACAGATGCCTGTTCATGTAGTTCCTGCAAATTTTTTCATCCCGAATGAAACTAATGCACCAGTAGCAAGAGGAGCTGTCCCTGCACATTCCAGCCATGCAAATCGAATGCAAATGCCTACTAACTCTTTGGTTACAACACCCAATCATTTTGATCCACTTCAATCTGAAGTAGATAGAATACGTAGAGAGATGGGTAATTTGATGACCATTCATGAGCAAAAGGTTAGTGCATGCATTGCCTTCGTTTTCTTTTCCATTTTTTTTTATTATGTCTGCCTTTCTTAATTATTTTTCCCCACCGGGCCTTGCAGAAGTCACAGTTGAAATCAGAATGTGATAAAGAAATTGAGGAACTTGTTGCTCAAATTAAGAGAAACTATGACAAGAAGATTGATGAAGCTGAGGCATCATTTGCACTTAAAAGTAAGGATCTTGAAACATGTCAGAACAAGGTCGTGATGCATAAGATGCTGGCTGAGGCCTTTCGATCTAAATGCATAGACTATAAGGCAGCTACAAGGATGCCACAACTAGGTAATTAATTTTTTTGCTTTACAAATGACATTTGTTTAATTTAGGGTCAAATGAGAAAGCCCCTCTTAAAAAAAATTAATTTTTTTTTTAAAAAAAAAAAAGCGAGAAAGAGAGAGAGAGAGAGAGAGAGAGAGAGAGTAATAGAAGTTGTAAAAGTTGAAAATACACATGATAACAAATCTACTAAGATCCCTTCATAATCTTGGTTTTTTTTTTCTTCTTCTTCTTTTTCCTTTGTTTTTGCCGTCAATGTTTGAAGAATCTTGACCTTGAAATCAAAATTATAAAACTTTGACGTTGAAGTCAAGAGGACCGATGATATTGAGGCGGCAGTATTACTTTGTAGTTACACACTTTCCTGATTTTATTATTGGTGGTGCTTCATAGTTGATTTCATTGTTGTCTGCTTCTCACAGTAATTTATATTACAGGTAACTCTTCTAGTTCTGTAGAGATTGCCTCACAATTACGTTCTACAAGACCTTTCTCTCCTGCTACGTCACCTTCCAGTGGTCCACCTAGTGCTACACCACCTTTACGGGCTGTTCATCCCTCTATGACCTTAAGTGCTCAAGCCAGAATTTCTCATGTCGACCTTGTAGCACTAACTGCAGGACAACAGCAACTAATTAGGTGTGAAGCACGTGCCCCAGCCCCTCATATACAGCCCTTCAGATCTGCTTCATCTGCTATTTCTTCCAGCTGTATGTCTTCTGATGCGTTGGTGCCACAGCCACCTAACAATCCAACTTCTAACTTAGCACTGCAGCTCCCACCACAGCCACCTCCACTGGCAGCACCAGTACAGCTAAACTCTCGTGGTCAGTCTCGCCAAGAAGACTCTATGGGACGGGGTACACCACTTAGCTTATCCTTGAGTGCAACACAGTTGCTAATGGATATTACAAGGCGGCATGATGCAAATCTTCATTCTAACAACGTACCCTCTTTGCCAGATAATGTGCGAAGTTCTGAGTCTTGGGGCATATCCCGAGTTGAAGAAGCAATGAATGTGCAACCGTCTTCATCTAATATGCAAAATGGAGACGTGGTCTGTTTATCTGATGACGACTAAATATCGTGACATTCTTGGTACCCTAACGGCCTAACCTTCAATTTGTTGTAACTTAGATTCTATTTTCAGCTTGGGATTAAGAATTATAGTATTCTCTGGGTCTGCAAGCTGTATGCAGTCCACTGCTATTGTAGCTATAGGTTAGCAGCTAATGTAACTAATTGTGATTAATTTGAAATGAAATAGGTGCACTCATATTATGCAAGATTCTTCCGGTGTACCGTGTTTGAGCTAGTGTTCTAGCTTTTGGAATATACTTCGTATTTTGTTAAAATTTGGGTTTTGGGATTTGGGAGTGCACTCATTAGGGGTATGTCAAAAATGTATACAACCTTAAAAACGCCCCAAAATGGAAAAAAAATGGGTCTGAACAAGAATTTACAACTATAATATCTAAATTGATCCAATATGAACTACATGTAAAATTATGTTTCATCTGAGAAGGAAATGTACTTGTATGTAGCATACTTATATGAAGTAGGAATACTTGAATTTAACAACTATGTATTCCGTATCAAAATTGAATTTTGTTTTTCAGAAAACTCTTACTACATTTTTATTTGTTTGGTAACGAAAACATATAATAAGAGGAAGGAAAAGAATCATTTAACTCTTACCTTTTATTTGTTTGGGTTTATCATAAAAAAGTATCACATTATCACTTAAACCCAACTCTATTTTATCCCTAGGTAATGATAATTATTATCCAAACCTTTTATTCAAACACTTGGTAATGTTAATGCTTTATTTGGTTATGTTTTCAACTCAAAAAACACTATTACTCATCATACACTTATGTAATTTGAAATATTCTTATTGTGGAAAAAACAAAATCCACTTGATACATATACATGAGCGAGCCCCAATTTTTCCATTGAGAAACATGAGATGTTTCTCTATTGGTGTAAATGTGAATAAGAGTACATTTATCAATATTTTATATTTTTTGCTCAAATAACACCGTTTACTTCCCATCCATCTTCACTCTTCTTCTTCCTCCTCTTCCTACAATAAACTCTGTTGAAAAAGCTTGAGTTTTTGTCCACCAACACCACCGTTTTCAACATTTCTGGCATCTTTCATCTCCACCAACATGTCCACCACATTTATGGTTGCTTCGCTATCAAATTAAACAAAAACCCTAAGAACAAAGAGAGAAATAAAGGACATGGTCAACCCTAAAACGTTAAGACTTAAGGGTGTTTTGTTTTTCCATCAAAGCAGACCTTAAGCTTTTGAAATCTCCATTGAAGCTTTTGAAATCTTCATTGAAGAGCTCTTCGAATTTCTGTGAAATTCACGAAATTAGGAAATTGTTAACTTCTGTTATGGCTGAAAATTCAAAATACCCCACATACCTACTCAAAATGACAACAATGAGCCCTTGAGAAATACATGTTGTTTGTCATGTTGAAAAACCTTTATTTTTTCCATTTCTACTCGCCTACACTTCTATTGTGTGATCATGTTAAAAATAAATTTATTTTCGTATTTAAATTAATTACCAGTTGTATGATATGGTACTAAATTAAAAAATTATCTTAAAAAATTAACTTTCTCACATTTTAATTACTAAAATAATTATCCAATAATTATGGATTAGCTTGTCACTTTTCTCATTCTTTGCTTGTAAATTTGTAATATTGTTGTCATAAATTAAATATACATTTATACGCGGATTGTTGGATTATAAATATTCCTTGTCTATTTTTTAATTAGCAATTAATTGAAATTCTACTAATGGTGATTATTATGCTTGTACCTTTTTTTTTTCAATTTAATTATCTTTAATTTTAATCGTCTTATTGCCTTTTGTTTGAAGGATTGTTCTTGTACGTATAAATCACAACAAAAAACCAAGATTCTTATATAATTTTTTTTTTTCAAATTGCATATAAATTGTGAATTAATTTGATATTTTACTCAAATTGTGGTGTGATTTGGAACTCCTATATTATAAAACCTATCCAAACTTGAAATGTAGTTATTTTTACTCGTATATTCGACTTTCAACATTTCTCATTTAATTTAATATCGTACCCGATTTGAGGGGTGTTTCGGGTGATTTTGTGATTTTCCCTGGGACACTGGTCACGTTCCTCTGGCAAACGGCCTGAACACCCGCAAAACACGAATATTCCGGTACGGAATATTCGCCTCCGACGGTTAAGTTAGTAACCTGAAATCGGAAAAACTAGAGAGAGAAAGTAGAGAGAAATTGAAGCTGTTTTTAATGCTCTATTGAATGTTATGTCATAATCCGCCCCTCCCGTCATAAATGATTGGGGTATTTATAGGGGTGGGGAACTGAGCTTTTCAGGGTTAGTACCCTAGAATGACGTTTTCTGATTGGTGGCGCAATCAGGCATGGGCACGTGTCCTTGGGGGGCGTCGTTTTGCGGCTTTCTCGGGATTTGGGCATCTTGATGTAAGGAGGCCCCTTTTTCTGTCTTTTTCAGGTGCTCTTAGTAGGGTTTGCATACGTGGTATCTTCCTATAGTGACACGTGTCACCCCAAGATTGGGCCACGTGTCACAAGGGGATTGGTCACGTTTTGGGGTAATTTTGCCCCAAACATTTGCCCCTCAAAGGGGGTGGCTCGTATTCTATGGGCCGCCTCCTCTAATTTTCTACTCGTCCGGACATGTCCGGGTATTTGTAGAATTTGAGCATTGCTTTGATATGCGGACAGTACCGTCTATCTTTTCTGGGGATTTCTCCCTTGGGCCGGACGCTTGGTCCAGTTCGCCTGTAATTCCTCTATTTGGACACTTCTGGGTCTTGAGGTTAGTCAGACGCAACAGGTTGACTATCTTTTTAGGGAGGACATCTGTGCCTGGGATTTTGGGACAATGGTTTGGATTCTGCTGACCTGGCCATCTATTTTGACGTGCCGTCAGCCCATTCGTCTTCCCTTCCGTTTAAAGTGACGGAAGTGGTTTTTAACCATTTGAATTCTAGGTTAACTTTTTCAAAAAGTAACCGTTCGAATTCTTGGGCGGGAAAGACGGACTTACCGTTTTGCCCCCATAAATTTTGCCTATAAATATAGGATGTTTGACTTCATTTTGTTACTTTGGAACTTTGAGAATTCTAAAGAGAAGTCAGAGCTTTTAGAGAGAGAGAGTGATTTCTTCCTTGAATCTTCAAGAGTTTCGCAGTACGTTTGAGTTTTCCGGTTAGAGTCATTGAATTTTCCGGTCAACCTTCAAGATCTTCCTAAGTTTTCTACACGGACGAAGGTAACCGCCTGCCCCTTTTTCTTCCTCTTTTACTTTGTTTTGTATTTCTTTTTGTTTTTAAATCTGGCTCAACACTCGGCTTCGTCCGTTTCTCCTCAAGAGGCCGACCGTTCGCCTAGGTCTGAGGAGTCTAGAGTGGACGGGGACGAGTCATCTCCCTCGTGGAGTGGGTCCATTTCTAGTGTGTACCGACTCACATCCACCTATTCTTCTCTGTCCCTGCAGTCGCAAATGGCCCTGACCATGCAAACGTACAACAAGTACGCCGTTAGAAATCCAGACGGCAGTCTAGTAAATCCAAGGGTCCCCTATGATCCAAGTAACACGGACGAGGAGACTGCTACCACCACAAACACCAACACGAACACCGCCACAGTTAGTGGCAGCGAATGCTCGGCTGTCGAAGTGACTGCCTCATTCGAAGAACGTCATAGGCAAGGCGTCTCTTTTGGTAGGGAAGCGTCCGGGAAGACTCCGGGCCTTCGTTTTCCCCAATTTGCCAACTCGGTCATAGATCCGGCCGAGTTGCAGTCTTTGAAAGAACCTCCTTCTTCGTCACAGGCGGACGTTAGGGTGTCCGCTCGAATTTTTGAACAACCCCTTCCACAAACTACCAGGTCGGCCAGACCTAGAATTGGCATAGTGATTGTTGAACCGGCCGACCTGACATCTCACAGTGCTCCTCTTCCTAGAAATTAGGCGGACGCCAGGAGAAAGGATAAGGGCAAAGGACCCTTAGTTCTGGAGGGAGTTTCTATCTCCGAGGGCGGCCGGGACTCTAAAACTAGGAGCTCGGCGGAAGCTGCTGAATTGGACACTGTGTTGTCCTCGGAGTTTAGGGCCACACCCCACCTTGATGAAGGGGAGGCGAAAATCCAGAGGCCGAGGAGGCCGGTGAGGAGGCCAATGCGGACAATTTTAAAGATCTGTATGCCTGTCTAGTTGGGGACACAACCCTAGGCTTCCTCAATGATGGGCTAGAGGAGTTCAAGAGCTTCCTTATGATGGGAGAAGGATATATATGAGCTAAAGGCTCCAAAGTGCTCTCATTCTGTGGCCGCCAGGGAGGATGAGCGGCCGCGCCGGTAATCCTTTAGCGTGTATCGTGCTGCCCTCGAAGTGGGACTTCGCTTCCCTCTTCAGTCGTTCGTCTAGGAGCTCCTGGACGAATACAACATTGCCCTCTTCCAATTGATGCCGAACAACTGGTTGAACATTTTCGGGTACTTGGTGACGTGCCTTAGGCAGGGCTTTAAGTCGGACGTCCCATTATTCTGCGAGATGCACTCCATGATCTGCCTGGATAAAGAGACGGACGGTTGGTTCATATTATGCACCACTAAGGATTATCTAGTGGTGATGGGCCGGCCATCCAAGTGGCGTGACTAGAAGAACCGTTTCTACCGCATTAAGACAAAGAACGTGGAGTTCAACCTGCGGATAAATAGGTTTAATGCTGCTCCCATCCAGCTTGGCCGAGGGCAGCACCGTCTGTATAAGCCACCCATCCGTCCTGACTACGCCCACCAACTTGACTACTTTGGAGTCAAGAGGGTGACTAGGGGCGGCAAGTCAGTGGTCGTGCCTAAAAAATGGATTCCCTTGTCTAGCTGGCTCAGGGACCCCGGTATTTATGTCGGCATGCGGCCTGTACCGAAACATTCCCCAAGGTGGAGACTTGTACCTTAGCCACTTACGAGTAAATTATGTCAAAAATTTTCTAACTCTTTTTCCTTTTTCTTACACAGACGAAGCTCTAGCCATACTGGACCCAGAGCAAAAGGGGGATGTAGACATGTTTGAGCTTGACTTAGCTCGGTACAAGGCCCGCCAACAGTTGTACAAACATACCAAGGAGGTATTGGCCATCTACCTTTTCTCTTCTCTTTTTTTTTTTGATTGGTTGGGCTGAGCTGGTACGTTGGAAGAGGAGTCCTTCTGGGTTTAACACGGACGACTCTATTTTGGCCCTTCCTCCGACTTGGGACCTTGGAAAGGGCTTCCTTCCATTAGTAGAAAAAACGTAATGGCAAGCGGTTCAAACCCCCTAATGGCAAGCGGTTTTGAACCGCATGGGCTTAGGGGGCTTGCCATTAGCCATTTAAATGGCAAGCGGTTCATTACTAGAGAAAGGGCAGCGGTTTTAGCACCAAACCGCTGCCCATTATGGGTATAAAAAATAATTTCTTTTTTTTTCAGATAAATTGATACACAAACCAAACATATGTAAAAACATTAATATTTTTATTAATTAATTGTTGTAATATTACATTTCAATAAAAAAAAAGGAATACAGTTTAAAAAAAATTATAATAAAATTAGTTACACTGTTCTAAAAAAAAATCAATTACTTCGTAACTTGGTGCTGCTCTCGTTCCACCAGCAACCACCACCAACGCGCACCACCGATTAAACCACCTGCACATACAATCAAAATGAGATCTGAAATTAAGTTTTAAAAAAAAATCTGAAATTTTAAATCTATTCGAACCACGCACAAACTTTAGAAGAAAAAAATAGAAGTAAATTATATCACCGATTAAACCACCAGCCGCGCGCGCCACCAGCCGGTACCAATTATATCACCACCACTACCAAAACCAAATCCGCTTGTAACAAGCCAATACACACACATCACAACAAATTTTTTCACCCAAAAATCCGAAATCAAACCCACAAAATCGAAATTAAAATCCGAAATTAAAATTAAAATCCCAAATTTTTTCACCCAAAAATTCGAAATCAAACCCACAAAATCGAAATTAAAATTAAATTTTTTCACCCAAAAATCCAAAATCAAACCCACAAAATCGAAATCAAAATTAAAATTATAATTTGTCACCCAAAAATCCAAAATCAAACCCACAAAAATCGAAATTAAAATCGAAATCAGAATTAAATTTAAAAATTTTCACCCAAACATCCGAAATCAAACCCACGAAAGTCGAAATCAAACCCACAAAATTGAAATCAAAATTAAAATTAAAATTGAAACTCACAAAAATCAAACCCAAACCCAAGTTGATGTGGGGGCTGAGAGAGGAGAGGAGAGAGAAAAGTTGGTGGTGCTCGGTGGGTGTCAACTTGTCGATGTTGTTATTGGTGTTGCGGGCTGATGATGCTCGGTGGGTGTTGGATGCTTGGTGGGCGTTGGCCGGTGGTTGTAGTGGAGAAAGAGAAGGAGAGGAAGTGATCGAGAATGGAGGGGAGAGAGGAGAGAGAAGGAGGCTTTAGAAATGAGGGGAGAGGAGAGAGAAGAAGGAGCCTGAGGGGAGGAGAGAGACGGGGGCGTGAGAAATGAGGGGAGGCAGGAGAGAGAAGAAGAGGCGTGAAAATAAGAGAGGAGAACGCGCCTTTTAGGGTTCTTTAGCAAATGGCAAGCGGTTCAATGTCCAAACTGCTTGCCATTTACATTTTGGCAAGCGGTTCACCCAAAACTGCTTGCCATTTGCTTGTTTCAGGTTTTATTTTTAAAGGTGTTTTTGAAAGCGGAATTTAATAACCTCTTGCCATTTGGGGCTTCCCATTAACTTTTTTCTTCTAGTGTTCATACCTATGCTCGGACGCTCCGCTTTAGCTTTACTTAACTTCAAACTGCTTTCTTTCAGCTGGCCACTCCCACCCCAAGGTCGAAAAGGAAGCAGCCGACCTCTGCTTCAAAAGAAGGGAAGGCGTCCAAATCCCGCAAGAGCACTGCTTCTAAAGGGACGTCTTCCTCTTAGGCGGCCAAGACGAAGTCGCGGACTGATCCAAAGCAGGCCGAAGGAGAGCCACCCAAGCTGTCACCTAGTGGGGGCTCCAAGTCCGTGGATCAGACTATTGAGTCGATCCACGAAAAGTACGTCCAAACGAATGACGGGGGTAAGTCGACCCCGGCAAAACAGACCAGCCCAATCTCGACTCCGCATGTCGAGTTAGTTAAAAAATCTGATTGGCAGACGGCTGCCTCTCAGTCGGCTGAGGATCAGCTCGGTCGCCAGGATGGAGATGGGGCCAAACCCGTACCTCCTCCTGCTTTCAACCTTCCCACCCCACCATCTTTCTCGGACTGTAAGGTTCTTGTCATGGTTTTTAACTTGTCTTTTTTGCGAACTCATTTTGTTCATTCTGACCTTTCTCTTGGCCGTGTGCAGATATTGCCGAGGATATGAATATGAAACCACCCGGCCAATCGCTTACGGGCACGGACAGGAAGGCTATGGGGGAGGCCATGCAACGGGTCGTTGGCCCCATGGTCAATTGTACAGCTGAGGTAGTCTAATCTTCCATTTTTGTGTCCGCCTTTTATTTTTACTTAGAGTATTTTTCTCTTTTCATACTTGCTAACTTTTACTCGTCCAAATATAGCTCTTCCTTTGTCTCTGCGCCTTCCAAGAGTGGAAGGATAAGGAGAACGAAAAAATCAAGAAGGTCTGGGCCCAGATCAGGAGGGCAAAGGACGCGAACACTGGCAACGTCGCCCTCTTGAAGCTTCATTATGAGTCGACCCTCAAGGCCTTGTCCGACAAGGCAGCTCAGTAAACGATGGACATTGTCAAAATAGGGAAGGCCCTTGAGAGAGAAGAGCTGGCAAGGCAGGCGTTCTAGGTGGAGTGTAGGGAATATTTCAAGCATCCCACACTTGAGCCCCACTGTGATCATACACTTAAGCATGATGGCGTCCAAAGGGAAGGAAGCTAGAGTAAAAGAGTCGACAACAAGTTTTAGGAACTTGTAAACCATTCATAAGGTGAAGGTTACACCCCTTCACGATCCATGAGATCGCTAACTCCATAGTGGTCTGGAACCATGACTGGATATTCGGGGATGAAGGTACAAATCCAACCTAAAAGAGATTGAACCTGCCCTAAAAATAGGCCCCTACTTTATTCTTCTCATATTCATGTGCGCTTTCTGACTAACATACAATCAATATATTAATCCTAAACCTGTTTAACTATGTTGATTGAATATTAATGCACAAACAAATCTATTATTGGCGATCACTTGAATTAAAATCATATTAGCCTAAACAAGATTATCTTATCTTATTAAGCGTGATTATAAATACATATTCCCTTTAAACCTGCAAGAGAGGGTGTGATTAAGCAATAACAATAATAATATATATCAAGCAACATAATAATAACAATCATCATCATGATAATATTCTCAACAAAGAATGATAATAATATTAGCAAGATCCTAGGCATGATAATAACAAGATTAATAACAAATCCTAGCATGTCACTAAATAATAAAGATCAAATCTTTACCCCTAGCATGATACTAACATGATAAAAGAAAATAAGAAGCAACCTAAACATGATACTAGAAAGCAATAAAAGCATCCTAACATGATACTAGTAATTAATAAAATATAAGGAACATGATTTCTATATCAAAAGAATAATTAAGAAGTAATCTAATTACTTACTTTGATACCTCGTATCTCTTTCTATCAAAACAATACACACATTAGTAACTTCAAGGAAAATATTAAAACAGACAATTAATTTAAATAATTGAAATAGGGATTTGGGACCAAACCCTCATAAATTATCAACCTTTCATGTCTAGGGTGAAGGCAACTTCGAGCTTGGCTAGGTGTGTCTATAGCTCGTGAATGCGCTATGGTGTTTGTAAAAAGGCTAGGCTAGAAAGAGGGAGAAAGAACAAGCTATTGCTTAAGAGAGAGAAGAGAAAGATTGGATGATTGTCGTGAATGAATAAAAACGGGAAAATACGACCCTATTTATAAGAAAAAAGGTCCCGAAACGATCAGAAAAAGATCGAATTTAATTCGGAGTAAAACTGCTCCCATCGCAGCGCGACAGAGTTCATCGTGACGCGACGGTGCCATCGCGACGCGATGGCTCTGTCATTTCGCGATGGTTCACGCGTTAACTCAAGCCATACAGAGTCTTTAATCTAATTAACGTCCGTACCCATCTTTTAAAATCAGATTTAATTCTTAATAAAACACTTGTTTTATTCCAAATAAAACTCTTATATTTACCAAAGGATATAATTACTAATCCTAATCCCACTAGAATTCAAAATAACCTTCTAGATTATTTTAGAGGATTAAAATCAATCCTAATGATTTTAGGAATATTAATTAATGGGCCCTCCACTTGATCATTGGGCCATATAAAACCATTTCAGGCCCAATCTAGTATTTTGGCCATAACTTCCTCATTATTCATCGAAATTAGGCTTATAATATATCATTGGAAAGGTCTTTTCGAGCCCAATCCAACTACACTATTATTGGACCCTCATCATGGACCAAACTAAACTGGACTGGACATTTCCATAAATAGAGTAAGAAAAGAAATATTTTCGAAAACAGAAAGATGCATCTTTATTAAAACGACCGCATCACAAGACTTTCACATTTCACCTTGTTCGATAATCAAATGACGTGAAAGATATTCATCTCTAGATTTGGTTTTAGGGGAGACACAATCAGGTGTCTACATGGAGCGGGACGAGGCGGTCTTAAATGCCTCTCAGTGGAAGGAGGGCTTCGAGGCCTCCGAGAAACTAAAGGTCGAATTATCCTCGTCCCAGACGGCCCTCAAGTCCGCTCAAGACGAGGCGGACTCCCTCAAGCTCAGGTGGACAAGCTAAACAAGTCCGTGGCTGACTTAACTGAGAAGCTGAAGGCCCCTCGGCCGCCTAGTGCAATGGAGATCGTCTAGATTGAGCACAAGGCCGAGGAAAGACTCAAAAGCCATTTCTTTGAGGCCTTCTAGCTGATGAGCGAGGAAGGGATGACTGCCTACCATGAAGAGCACTTCACCAAGCGCCTTGAGTACGTCTGCCTCAAAAAGGAAGCCGAGAAGGCCGGATAACCTCCTCTCGAACTTGAAGTTACCTCGTCTGAGTCTGAAGACGAGGAAGACGATGATGCTGAGGAGAATGAGGCCGAGCTAACTGGCGAAAGGGGAGACGTCCAAGGAGGAGCCAAGAACGCTTCGGCCAAGTTCACTAGCGAAGAGGAGGAGGCCAAGGGGGAGCCCACTGATGCTGCGGCCGAGAAGAAATCGCCCTTGGAGGAGCCTGCCAAAAGTGATGACCTGGCTAAGTAAAGAGCTCAGGTCCTTCAGCAGCAAATTTTTAAGCTTTTAGTACTTAGATTTTTTTTTTCTTTTGTTTCACTTCATCGAACAATTTCACATTTGGCCACCTGTTTGAGCGGTCTTGTATAAATTTGATTTCGACCGCCTTGTTTTAAGAGGCTTGGTTTTAATTAACTCAACTTTTGTTTCTCTATACTTAGCATTTTTTAGCAATTTTTATGCTTTATATGTGCCTGTACGAGTATTGGGGGTATGCCCCTTTGTTCGGCATTCGCGTAGTCCATATTCCAGGTGGTTTGATTAACTTAGTAGGTTTTATACCTCAAAGGGTACGATGACTAATAAGTTAATCAAATCATAATAATGATTGCCCTTGGACTAGGTGAATGCCGAATCAACATCATATATGGCCGCTTTATTGGCTTTGTTTGAGTTGTCCTTTGACACTTATCGCTCGGACGCAACTCAAGAAATTTCAAGTAATATTCCAACTTAGAAATTTCTGAATATTGGTTGGGCTTGTATGCCTAGGCAAGCCCTTGCCCCTATTTAGGTGAGAATACCTTGGGAAGTTTTTGTGGCTTCCTAATGCTCAGTCGTCCGACCATGTTGAGGTCGGAGAGACTAGTTGACTTTTTAGTCATTGTAGCCGAGTCGTATAACTAAGGGATGCCCTTGCTATACACCTACTCGGCCACTCTGTAGCACCTTTAATTTATAAGGGTCGAGCTACTATGTTGCAAACAACATCATTATTTCTTTTATTCGGCATTTCTGCTTAAGTAAATAAATGACAAGAATTTAGATAACAATGTTCGACTTTTCGTTAACTTTGTCAAAATTACATTTTTAAGGGGTCGTATGGCTTTAATTACAAGGCTAGGTCATCACGACCTAGTTGTATATACAACTTTCTGGCTAAGTACTAGATTCAAACTTAATACTTTCTTATATTGTCCGTATTCCAAGTACGAGGAATAGGACGGCCATATAAGGCTTCGAGACGGTATGTATCATCCCGTACTTCTTCTCTGATTCGGTATGGCCCTTCCCAGTTAGGAGTTAACTTTCCATCTTCAATAGCTCGGCCAACTGCTTCCATTTTTCTCAGAACAAGATCCCCCATCTTTAGTGGCCACTTAGACACCTTGCGATTGTATGCCCTCGTCATTTTGAGACAGTAAATTTCATGTCTAAGTGCCGCATTGCCCCTGGTTTCTGGATGAAAGTCCAGGGCCGTCTTCATAGCCTCCCAATTTCCCGACTCATCATATAGCATTACCCGAAGGGTAGGTTCGTACATCACAATTGGGAGTCGGCTTCAGCTCTGTAGACTAGAAAGAATGGCGTCTCTCCTGTTAAACTCTTGGCTGTGGTTCGAATGGACCATAACACATTCACCAACTCATCTGCCCAAAGGCTGCCTACTTCTCAAGCTTGCGCTTGATACCGTTGGAGATCAGCTTGTTATAAGCTTCAACTTGGTCGTTAGCTTGCGGGCGTCTGACCGAGGCAAAACAATGAGTGATGCCCAGGTCACTTAGCCAATTTTTGAGTTAGCGTGTTTTAAATTGGGGTCCATTTTCGAGCACCATTGACTGTGGCACACCATAGCGAGTGATGATATTTTTCCAGATAAAGGTGGACATATCCGTCCACTTAATTTCTCGAACGGCCTCAGCTTCAACCCACTTGGTGAAGTAATCTACTGCTACTAACACATACCGCCTCTGCCTAGACGCAAGAGTATACGGCCCTAAGATATCCAAGCCCCGCTTTGCAAAGAGGAGTGGACTACTTATGGCCGACAAACTATTTTCAGATCGGTGAATAAGGGTGGCAAACCTCTGGCAATTGTCACATATTTTCACCATTCTCATGGCGTCCGAATTCATGCTTGGCCAGTAATACCCCAGGTGGGTAGCCTTTTTAGCTAAGGCCTATCCACCGCCTATGTGCGATCCACATTGCCCTTGGTAAAGGTCGTCCAACACATCATGCCCTCTCTCTGGGGTGATGCACTTCAAATATGGCTTAACAAACGCTTTTTTGAATAATTCCCCTTTTCTTCATTTCGAATCAGGACACTCTCCTCTTCATCAGCCAGCTCTCCTCGGGATCGTCCGGGAGTGTCCCATCGTTCAGATAGGACACCACCCCGTCCATCCAAGTGGAGCTTCTTTCTATGATCTGCACTGGCTTGGCATCAATACCCCTTTATTCTTTTACTTCTCAAACACTGATTTGGGAGTATCACATGATGTCGAGGATGCTAACTTGGCGAGTGTGTCCGCTTGATGATTTTCTGAACGAGGAACTTGTTGTAGGGTGAAATGTTCTAGAGCATCGGCCTTATCTTTCACCATCTGAAGATATTTCATCATGGCCGGCTCCCTAGCCTCATAGTCACCATTAACCTGGTTGACTATCAGTTGGGAGTCCAAACTAGCATCAACTTTTGTTGCCCTGGCCGCCTTACATATTCTAAGGCCGGCTAGAAGGGCCTCATACTCGGCCTCGTTGTTAGAGGCTTGAAACTGAAATCTCATCGCATATTCAAATTTATCTCCCTCAGGAAACTGCCAAATGATACCAGCACCACATCCAGTTGCTGTTACACTTCCATCCACAGAAACCTTCCAAATTTGATCCCCTGCTGGCTGTAAGTCCGGCCGTGTCATTTCAGCTAGAAAATCAGCAAAGGCCTGCCCCTTGATTGCTTTCCTGGGCTCGAACGTAATATCAAAACCTCTCAACTCCAAGGCCCGTTTAAGCATTCGGCCACTGGCCTCCAATGTTGTGAACGGTTTTTTCAGCCGTTGGCCGTGTAGACCACTATTGAGTGAGCAAGGAAGTATGGCCTTAGCTTTTTTTAAGACATGAACAATGCCAGCCTGAATTTTTCAATGGGTGGGTACCTCAGCTCAGTATTGTTTAGGACATGGCTTATGAAATACACGGGAATCTGATGGCCGTCCCTCTTAACAAGGAGGACGGCGCTTAAAGAGTGATCTGAAATAGCAAGATACATGTATAGCTAGCTTCTCATCCTTGAGCGGACTGACAAGCCGAGGACGTGTATGCAGATGATTCTTCAATTGTACAAAGGCTTCCTCGGCCTCTTTGGTCCACTCAAACATAGCTTTTTTCTTGGTTGTTTGAAAAAAATATCGACATTTATCCCCTAACCTTGACAGAAATTGGCCGAGTGCAGCTAGGCAGCCGGTCATTCTTTACACTTCCTTGACTGTCCTCGGCGACTTCATGTCCAGGACCGCTTGGATTTTTTCAGGGTTGGCCTCAATGCTGCGTTGATCAATCAGAAATTCGAGAAACTTGTCGAACTCAACACCAAAGACACACTTCTTAGGATTTAACATCATCTTATGCCGCCTGAGTTCGGTGAATGTTTCTCAAAGATCGTTCAGATGGTCGGCCGGCCGCTTTGATTTGACAATCATGTTTTCAATGTACACCTCCATGTTCCGGCCGATTTGATCTCTAAAAACAATGTTAACAAGTCTCTGAAATGTAGCAGGGGCATTCTTAAGGCCGAATGACATGACTTTGTAGCAGTACAGACCCTGCTCGGTCACAAATGCGGTTTTCTCTTGATCTTCTTCCCACAAGGGGATTTGGTGGAATCTGGAGTATGCGTCCATAAAGCTTATTAGGGCGTGTCTGGCTGTTGAATCGACCAATCGATCGATTTTAGGCAAGGGAAAGCTATCCTTAGGACACGCCTTGTTGAGGTCAGTGTAGTCCACGCATATTCTCCATGTTCCATTCAGCTTTTTTACCAAAACTACATTTGCTACCCAATCAAGGTAGTAACATTGCCGAATAAAACCGGCGTTTAGTAGCTTTTTAACCTCTGCCCCTTTCTTCTCCACGATTTCTCTTTTTCTGCCGGATAGGCTTTATCATTGGATTTACTGCTAACTTGTGGACGGCCAGACTTGGATCTATGCCCGGCATCTCATGAACTTCAAATGAAAAAATATCTTTGAATTCTCTTAGTAGCTTTATCAGGTCGTCTCCTAGCAGGTCCACAGCCATAGTGCCCACCTTGACCGTTCGATCAGGTTAGTCCGGATCAAGCACTATATCCGTATGATCGCCAGCCGGCTCTGGACTTAACTCTTCTGGCCGGCCGACGACCATTAGCTGCTTTGCCTGCTCTTTCTTGATGCGCTTTTGGCCAACATGCTGTGTTTGGAGTAACCCTTCTTTTGAATTTGACTCGGACGACCGTGGTCGTCCTCTAGCTATTGGCTTCACAGCTAGTTGATTACATTCCTTAGCCATTTTTTGGCTACCATGAATGGTACCAATTTTACCGTCCTTCCTCTCAAACTTCATCAGCATTAAGTGAGCATTAAGTGAGGTACGATTACTGCCTTGGCTACTGTTAAAGACGGACGACCGATAATGACATTGTAGCCTGTAAGCTTTTTGACCACCAGGAAGCGGACGACCATGTCCCTTCCTTCTCCCTTCTTCCCAAATTGGACGAGTAAATCAATCTGTCCAACCGGGTGAGTGATACTCCCACCAAATCCAACAAGCGGATGGGAGATATCCTAGAGGGCATCTTCTAGAAACTTCAAATTTTTCAGACATCCTAGGATGATTATGTCGGACGAGCTGCCAGTATCAACTAGCACCCGGACGACCTTCAGGTTAGCTGCCTTCATGATGAACACCATAGGGTCATTGTGAGGGGCTCTTATCTCGCCTCGATCTGCTTCGCAGACCGTCACTTCTGGGAAGGGCTCATCGTGCATCACATTCCCCAATTTCCAAGCGTCCTGCTTGATTCCCTTCATGGTAGGGCCGCCTGCGATGAAGCCGCCTGATATGACGGCCACAAAACCAGAGTCAGTGCTATTCCATCATCTTCCTTGTCATTTTACTTTTTCTTCTCGGATTTGTTGTCTGTCCGAGTGTACGTGAATTTTAACTTTAAGACGTACAAATTCAACATGCCCTTTTCAGCCAGTTTATCTAGCAACCTTTTCAAATTGATGCATTCATTCGAGTCATGCCCCACGTCCTTGTGGTAATGAAAATATTTGTTTTTGTTGCGATACTAGGTCGAGCCTCTCAGTGGTTGGGGCTTCTCGAACTCAAATTTATCTTTGATTTCCATCAGGATTGAGTAACAATCCTTGTTGAACTCCTACTGAGGTTCGTACGTCTTGGCCTTTTTTTACTGTCTGCTGGCAGTCGGCCACCTAGACTTCCTTTCGCTTGTTTCCTTCTTTTTTCTTCTCGGCCGAGTCTTGCTAAGAAGGTTGCTTCTTCTCAGCCCCTGGGCCGGTTGTTCCGCTTTTGTAAGCGAACAAAAATCAGATGCTTTGATATAAGCTTCGACCTCCCGCAGCACGCCTGCGTATGTCCGAACTTTTTTCCTGACTAAATAAAACTTGAAACCATTATGCCTTAACCCCCAGAGAAATTCCGAATAGGCCATTTCATCCGGCAGGTTATGAATTTGGGCTTTCTCTTGATTGAACCTCCGAACGTACGAACGTAACCCTTTATTCTTCCCTTGGACGATCGTTGCCAAGTTCAGGCTGGTCTTCCTTGGGGGAATATTGTATGAGAAGTTTCCAACAAACAATAAACGGCCGGCAACTATTGAACCAGTCCTGCGTCACGCCCTTAAGGGTGGCCGGGAAGCACCTGCACCATGTGGCATCGTCCACACTTTGCAAATACATCAAATTTTTGTACGAAGTGACGTGCTCTTCCGGGTAGCCCGTACCATCATAGGCACCCACAAGTACACTTTTACCTTTGCTGGTTGAGGAGAGTTTAGAATTTCCTGAGAAAACGAAGGCGGCTTGTCACCGAGATTTCACAAGCGCATTTGCCAATTAATGGGCTGAGTTTGTGCGGCCGGTCCGGCCAGGTACATGGCCTGGTCGAACGGCTGGCCATAATGCCCGTACTGCCTGAAGACAGGGGGGGTTAGGCGGCATGATTGCATTGAAATTTTGGGGGGTCTGATATTGAAACGGTTGAACAACTGGAATAAGAGTTTAAATATGATGAGCTTGACTTTTGCTGGTCCTGACCGAGTTGGTATGTTTGGAAAGAGAGGGGTTTGAGAATTCATTCGGCATTGTGGGAGTAGAGGCAGTGTCTGAGTAGGCTGCTCGTTCCCGTTGCTTGTGCCGGATGTATTCCCTTGCGTCTTTCCAGCTCCGAGACGACTCAGGCTCTTCCCTTTGAGGTTGTCTAGTATGCCCCCCAGCCGACTGTGTTTCTCAAGAAACCTGGACATGTTCGTCCGTGGCACCCTGAGAGATCTTCCAGGCCGTCTGAAAGGGGTGTGTAGACACCTAAAAATGTCTCCCCAAAACCAAACTCGGTGATGAACAACCTTTCACCGCCATTATTGCTCGCTTTGAGTATTTAATCTTGGAGTGCTTAAATCCATATTCAATCCCAATACATTTTAAAAATCAACCCAATTCCTATCCCATTTCCTTAAACCATAACTTATTTTCCTCTTGTCGTGCCTTTAAACCCAAAATAATTCATTTCGTGTCCCTTAAAATCATTCATTTCGTGTCCTTTTTAAAAAAAACGTTTAGACTAGTTTATTTTGGTCCATAATCTGGGTCCAATGATTGAATAGTTGGATGAGGTATGAAAAGATGTTTCCAACGATATATTATAAGCCCAAATCCGAGTTATATATAACGAATAAGTTATTGCTAAAATACTAATTATTTATGGCTAGACTCTAGTCTAGGCATCTATTCCTACACTCCCTCCCTAAACGATGTGCTTAACAACCTCCCTAATATACCCACTTTTTGCAACTGCACAATAACAGTACTGTTTTACCCCCCCCCCTATATATACAAAAAAAAATAATCAAACCACCATTGATCTTGTTTCACTTTCTCTCTCCTCACCCATTTTCTACCTTTTCTCTCTCTACACCCATTTTCTGCATTTTCTAATCCGAAAATTTCTACAAATTTGTGACAAATTATCCAAAAAAATTGTCAATTGCTACAGAATTCAACAAATGAAGGTCGAAATTCAATGGAGTAAGCATATTTAATTCGAAAAAGAGTATAAACCCTAATTTTAATAATTTATTGTTGTAATTGTGTTACAGGAACATCATCGAAGCATAAAACATGAAAAAAGAGTATGAACCATTGCATTTTACTAATTTTTGTTTAAAAACTAGTAATCTGAACAAGTACGAACAAGTACAATTTGGTTTTTGAGTATGAAGTATTTCATTTTTTTATTGCAGTATGAAGGAAATAGTTTCTGAGAAGAACATCAAAAAATCTGGAGAATAGTAAGCACATTAATTAAATTAGTTCGTAGTGGTATTTTTTTTAATGAATGTTCATTTCCATTTTGATAAATGTTCATTTATATATTTGTATACAATCATTCACATGTTAATAGATAATTAATACAAATGTTTAGTTATATATTACTACATAGTCATTGTATTAATGTTAGTTCTTTTTCATAGTTTGGGGTGGAAAATTATTTTGATGAATGTTCATTTGTATTTCATATTCATTGATTGATATCTTTCACAGGCATTTTTAAACTAATGCATGTTCATTTATATATTAATAGATGGTCATTGTAATATTCAATTATCTAATTATGTTTATTCATGTATTAATAGTTGTTCATTTCCATATTAATGGATGCTCATTTCTACACTATTATATGTTCATTTATATATTAATATATGTTCATTCCTTATCGATCATTTCAATTGTTCTACTATTCATATTCATATGAAAATTGGTTCATTTCAACACTTATTCTTGCTCAAATCTAACTAAAAAATCATTTGTTTTTGTCTATTAGTTAAACAAAGAATCGTGGATATAGTGAGTTACACCACACAATAGCAAGGAAAAAAAAGGAAGACGACAAAAATAAGGAAATCAAGAAGGCATGGATTCGCGCAACATGAACCAATAACACGAGCTTGTATTTTTCGATTTTGGATCGAGAATTCATTGTGTATAATAATATGTGTGGAATTGCGTTGTATATTTTAATATCCAATATTTTAATTTTTGGTGATATACAATTTCTATTTGATTTTAATAAGAAGGAAATAAATTTGTTTTTCCCATAGTACGTACTATTACAAATCACATCCTTCAAAAGCAAACATTTAAATAGTATATATATATATATTTATAATGTTCATATTTTTTGACAACTTATATAATAATGTTCATATTAGGAAAACAACATGTTCATAAACAAAAAAACTTAATATTCATAACAACTTGAATTTGTGGTTGAGTATTTACAATTGTCGACTTTGAACCATCATTCAATAACTATATTAGAATACTTGACACTACATGTTCATAACACACACCTGAACAATCAATAGAAAACTTTAAGCTAAACATTCAGTTCTTGTATCAAGTCTCTCATAAGACCTATTAGAACAAATATATCCTTTCATAGAGAATGAGTCATCCCTTTGCCTCTTAATCCTCCTAACTTTGATTCTAAAACTTTTCATAAAAGCATACTCATTATACATTTCATAAGCATCATCTTCAGAAGGAAATTGTTTCCTCCAAAAATCAAACTGACTTGCTTCTTCAAATAACAGCATCCTCCTTTCCCACTGTAATAATTAAACATATAACAAATGAACACATACAATAGCAATGACGGTCCATTACAATAATGCATTTGATCAATTACAGTTAAATTACCAAAATGTAAAAATATAAATGATCATCTATAGTTACATGACTGAATATTATTTATGAAACTACAAAACAGTGAAATCATTAAAAGTCACACATACAACTTGTAATTCCATAAACACAATATATATATATATATATATATATATATATATATATATATATATATATATATATATATATATATATATATATATATATATATATATATATATATATATAACATTTATAATTGCATAATTGAACATTATTACAACAATAACAAATTTTAAAATATGTTCACTAGTTAAAATATATATGAGCGTCTTTAATAGAATGAAAATCATTGAAATTCACGTGTACACCATATATATTCAAATACAACTACAATAAACCTATAGTTTACTACAGAAAACATACATTAAACATAAATGAACATTTACTATTACACAAGTGATCATTTTTTTAACTAAGCTTATTTTTATACGACACACCAAACTGATAAAAATAATCGGTTAGCAAAATGATAAGAAGTATAGATGTTCATATAAGACGCACAAAACTGGAAATTAAAGGTAACAATCAAATAATAAGATTATAATCAAAATTAAAAAATAAAAACAATAACACAAATAAGAATCAAATTAGAAGAATAATACAACCAAAAACTATGAATCAACTAATATCAACAATAACAATACTAAAACCAGAGCATTATCAAAATTAAAATCAATACAACAAAACTATGAAATCAAAATATTATAATCGTGCAATTACAATCGAAAAACATAGCATTATCAAAATCGATTGATAGATTATCATTTAAAATACGTATTACTCACATTGATATGATGCTTAAACGAATCAAGTAATCCAACTCCAACAGGGAAAATTGACTCACAATCATCAAATGCAATTGAGCTTTGAGATGTCCATGGAAGAAGATAGAGAAAAATGAAAAACAATTAGAAAAAAAAGGAGAGAGAAAATGAAATCAGTGAAAAATAGGAGAGAGAAAATTAAAAATTAGATCCTATAAAATGTATATATGGTTTTCTAGAATGGAAAGTAAAAAATAAAAAAAAATAATAATAAAAAAAGCATGCTGAAGATGACATATAAAACGACGTAGTTAGAAGGGGTGTAGGGGAAGCTGCCTGCCCTAGAGTGCAGTGAAAATTTTGTACTAAAATACTAAATTGAGCCCAAACCGAACCTAAGCCCACCTTACCTACGACCCAACGATCATGTGGAGGTTCCAAAGAATTTAATCCCATTCCTAAACCAATTAGGATTAATTAGAAGTTTCTATAAGTTTCTAAAAGATCGTAATTATCATTTTTGAAAAGATAAGTTTAAAGATTTTGAAATTGAATGAAGCTCCTCTTTTTGAAAAACCTAATTCTACCCGAATTGAAAGATAGTAAGATATGATTTTCGTGCCTCATAGTTTTTATCTAAATCTTAGATGGTTGGATAGACCTTGAAATTATCTTTTCAATGATATATTATAATATTAATACCGAGCTATAACGAAAAGGAAATAAAAGAAATACGAAACTCTATCCAGAACTGACACTTTCCCACTATTTCGGACATATATTTTATTCTACAAACTATTTTAATCTTATTTTAATTGGGTTAGAAAGTATACTTCAATAGCTTCCAATGACATATTATTTATCTTATTCCGATTTTAAATCAAAAGATATGATAAAAACAAAAACCGCAAAAACTGTTGCCTACCGCAAGAGTTTTATTCTGATTCAAATTTGGATTTTATCTTAATTCTTCGACCCTTCTTTTTTCTTTATAAATAGAAGTCATATTATCCCTTTTTCAATCATCAACAAGCTTGATCTCAAAATTATTCTTGATACGTCTATTTTATGTAGTGATTTACCACCGTCCCTTGGTCATAATTGGTAGTGCTTTTGGCTCTTTAGAGCCACTTTTGTTACTAATTTGTGTTTTCTAGTGTTTTCGTAGTTTTGGTTAAGTTTTGTAGGGAATTTCACACTTGGAGCATTTTCCCGGAATTATTTGGAGCAACTACGAGCATTAGAAGAGCACGACCATCCTTCGTAGCCCAAGGCCGGTTGGAGTCATCGGACTGGTGATTAAGGGCTCGACTCATGAGAAGACGAGGCATTGGACCAAGTGATTGAAGCCCCAAGGAGGATATTTGGTTTGGGCCAAGTTTTGAGCCCAAGCAAGAAGTCCAAGTCGCCCAAAGAGTCATGGCCCGGTCAGCCACCTCGCCCGGAGGTGCGCCCGACCGGGCAGGGCGGAAGAACAAGAATAGCAGCATCCCTCGCCCGAGCTCGAGTCCGACCGAGCGCGAGAGAAGCGCCCATGAAGAAAAAGGCGGGCCCGATCGGGCGGTGCCTCGCCCGATCGGGCGCGTGTTTCTAGAAGAGTTTAAGCGTCGGATTTACTTCGTTTAAGCTTAAGATTTGTTAGCTTAGTATAAATACACTTTTGTTAAGCGAGTTTAGTACTCTCTCTTTTACTTCTTTTGACTCCTTCTTACTCTCTTTCTCTCTCTAACTTTTCTCTCTCTCCTCTTAATTAAACCCTTAGATTTCTCTCTCTCTTGTTTCTCTCTAAACTCTTGGTTTATGCAATTTCATACTTCCTTCTTTTGGTATTATCTCTTCTCTCCTTTATTACTTATTTTCTTTACTTTGATCTTAATCATGTCTCCTTTAATTGCTAGTTTAGATTTAATTATGTGTGAGTAGTTTAATTCTAGGGTTTTGGGGGATCCATAATTAATATGAAGGGATAATTTGTTATTATTGATTATTGATATTGCATGATAATTTCTTATTGAATTGTTTTAACGCTTTACAACCAGATTATGAATCGAGCAGATGTGATTTGCTTGTACTAGTATAGCAATATTGAATTGATGAATCGAGCAGATGTTAATTTGATATTAAGGCTATTTTCAATAGGAACTTAAATCTAGTAAATTGTGAGAGCCTGTTAGATCTATATTGATTAATAAATTGTGAGAGCCTGTTAATCATGTTATATGTGCAATGTTAATTATTGATTGTTTTGTTTTATCTCGAAATATTAATTATTGGTGAACCTGTAACCCTAGCCCTTTTATTAATTGATTTCTCCCTAATCTTAATCTCCGTAGTATAATTCCTTTTAATAACAACAATTTTGGTTACTTGATAGCTTAGATTATAATAAATAAGTAGGAATAGAAAGACTTGTTTCCCTGTGGATTCGACCCTACTTCCCTATCTACATTAGTTAGAGGACTTAGGTAATACTTTTGATTAGATGATACGACTTTAGCCTGTCAATTTTCTTCTCCTCTTTAGCCTAAACACTAGCATCGCTATTCTTCCATAATACTTCCCCTAAGCACTCCAAGGAGTCCATACTTGACCCGAGGTTCTGTCCTTAAACCAAGGCGTGAAAGCAATTTAACGGAGCGTGCGAAATGTGAGTAATTAATTAATTTAATTACTTACTTTATTTTAATATTGCTAGTATCATGATTAGGTTTAATTATTTGATTTGATTAACAATTTATTGTTGAATTGCTTCTAATGTTGATGTTGATTCTATTATATTTTTTTATGATCATTTTATTACATGTTTAAAGGGAATATGTAATTGAAAATCACGACTATAAGATAATTTGGACGACCGGTTTAGGTTCCTTTTGAATCTTGTTATTTAATCGAAGTGATCACAATATTTTAGAATTATATGTTGCATTAATATTCAACCAATTCAGCATAATAGTTTGGAGCGAATTGAATATTTTGTTTGTACGCCTTTGAGATCGCAGGAATCACTTTTCACCATAAGAATCGAGTAGAGGCCAATACGGGCGAATGTGACTCCATGACTCACTTCGTACCATCATCCCCGATCCTCCTTTCGTGGTTCCGAACCATATGGAGTTAGTAATCTCATGGATTATGAATGGGGTGTAACCTTCACGGGTCAATCGTTGTTGTCTACCGTTGTCCCTTTATTCGTGGTTGCCTTTTATGATCCGTGAACGGTTTACAAGTTCCTTAAAAAATTGTTGGAGGCTCCCTACTTTATTTGTCCCTAATCGTATACGTCAATTCCCACTTCCTATAAGTGCCAAGCATATTCAGACATGCTTAACGTAGGCGCACTTCGAATGACGCCTACAGGGTGTTTCCAGCATCTTCGACATCGGTCGCCTTACTCTGGGTCTTCTTTTGAGTGCCCTCTCCTCCTCTCTTGGGCGGCTGCCTAGAGGAAGAAGGCATCTTACCCTCAGGCTCCCTTCGGAGCTTGCTCAAGGCGAGCTTAAGTGAACCAGCAGTCACTAAAGGATCCTCGGCCTCATGAAATGAGGCGGTTAGAGGATCACTAGAATTGATTGTTGCAACTATATCCTCTACATGTCCGTCCTCACCAGGACCAGGACCCGTGTTCGGTGTCTAACCATCTATTGCCATAACGGACGAGTATCCCCACATATGGCGCCAAATGTTTCGGGTGCGTTTGTGATTTCCCATGGGACACTGGTCACGTTGCTCTGGCAAACGGCCCAGACACCTGCAAAACACGAATATTCCGGTGACGGAATATTCGCCTCCAACGATTAAGTTAGTAACCTGAAATCGGAAAAGCTAGAGAGAGAAAGTAGAGAGAAGTTGGAGTTGTTTTTAATGCTCTATTGAATGTCATGTCATAATCCACCCCTCCCATCATAAATGATTGGGGTATTTATAGGGGTGGGGATCTGAGATTTTTAGGGTTAGTACCCTAGAATGACGTTTTCTGATTGGCGACATAATCAGGCATAGACACGTGTCCTTGGGGGGCGCCGTTTTGCGGCTTTCTCGGGATTTGGGCCTCCTGATGTAAGGAGGCCCCTTTTTCTCTCTTTTTTAGGTGCTCTTAGTAGGGTTTGCATACGTGGTATCTTCCTATAGTAACACGTGTCGCCCCGAGATTGGGCCACATGTCACTAGGGGGGATTGGCCCACGTTTTGGGATAATTTTGCCCCAAACAAGGGGTGTAGCGTATTACGTGTCATTCAACAACTAAGTATATTAAAACATGTTGATCAACTGACAATAACACTTAAAAAAGATGAAGGAAGTATTAAAGTAAATTACACATGATTAAGGTCATGTTCTCTTCAACTTAAAATAAAATACATATCCAGTAAAGGTAATTTTAGTTTATTAAAAATAAGTTCATTTCAGTAATATTTATTTCAGTTCAGTAGAAATTATTTCAATTCAACAAAAATAATTTCAATTTAGTAAAATCTAATTCTAATTCTGCGAAAATACGGGTTTTTCACCATATACTCCTGAGTTATTCATTTATTCACTATATACCCATGGAAATTTTCAAATTCACCATATACCCCATGGAAATTTTCAAATTCACCATATACCCCCGATTTTAACAAAAACGTTGCCAAATGCTCAAATAACTAGCGGACGTCAACTTCATTAGGCATTAAGGGGTAATTGTGTCACGTGGCATCACGTGGTTGGTTCCTAGATTTTTAAATTTATTAAATTAATTATTAAAAATTATAAATATAAAAAATTGCCCAAACCTAGCCACCATTCCTACCCACCACCCCCAAGCCCAGCGTCCCTTGGTCGGCGGTCAAAGCCCCCCCTACTTGGCGTCAGTTGCGCCTCTCCCTCCCTTTATCCCCTTCCGTTGAAACCTCCCCTTAAGCCACCATCTCGATTTTTCTCTCTCCCTTGGCTAGTGCCCAACCCCCCTCCCATCTCTGACGCCGACCCTAACCTAGCCTACCCACTTCCCCTGCGATCGGCGTTGCACGTCGTCCCCTCCTCCTTTTCCCTTAAACCACCTCGAAACCCTAAAACTAAAATCTAGGGTTTCGATTTTGGGGTTTAAGAATTTTCGGGAGGGAGTGGTGGATATGGTAGGGGGATTGGGCGCTAGCGTGAGGGTAGGGATGTGTTTTTTGAGTTTGGGGGGGGTGGTTTAGGGTGGTGGTTCTGTGAAGGGTGGGGGGACGACGACGACATGGGATAAGGAGATGGAGGGGCGATGCCAACAGGGTGAGGGGAGGGGGCTGGGCGAAAATTGTCAAAATGAATTTTTGTATTAATTTCAATTTGAAATGGATTTGAAAAATAAAAATAAAATTTTTAGATTTTTTTATTTTTTAATTTTTTTTGTTTGATTAAAATAATAATAATAATAATAATAATAATAATAATTATAATAATAATAATAAATATTAACCAATTAGAATGAGTCACGTGGCATAATTAACCTTAACGACTAACAGAGTTGATGACTGTTAGTCACTTGAGCATTTGAACAATTTTTTATATGATCAATTTAAAAATTTTCATGTCTATATGGTGAATAAACAAATCTATCTATCTATCTATTAATATTACTAAAACAGAAGATGCAGACGTCACTACTACCCACATGTCGCTCTCTCAATAAAAATTTTACCGCCTAAATGCAATGATGATGTCAAATTTTTTTATTTTTTTTATTTTTTATAGAGCTATCATATTTAACATTTTTGAAATTTTAAATATTAGAAGTTTCAGCATTACAACTAACATCTATCAATTTATCGTAGGAAATTAAAACAATTTTAAATAGCATACTAATAAATGACCATATACTATATCATAATTTTGATGAAAATACAAAAATTTAAAATTACAAATTATGCGTAACTCTTATTTATATTCATGTATAGTAGAGATTTATTTTTAAAATATACAAATTAAAAATAGGCTTTATATAAATCGTGAATCGCACGGGTGCTAACCTAGGTATTTCTAATGAAAAAGTTATCAAAGACTCTCAACAGTTCTGGAAGTAGTGGAAAGTTCTCGAACACCTCTCTCTATCTTTGTTTCTCTCTCACTTGAATTAAAGCCCTAACCTACACAAACCCTCACTCACCCTATCAGTTTTTAGCCTTTGCTCCTTATCCTCACTTCACTACCCCATTTCATTCACCATCTTCTCTCTTTCTCTCTCCTCTTCTCTTCGATAATCTGCTCTGCTTTCTATAAACAATGGCTTCTGCTAATGCTATCTCAACCACTTCCATTCTTTCCACACCCGGAAAGGTATTCATCTTTTTCTATCTCCTCATTTTTACTCTTTCTTTGATTAACAATTGGGTATTATTGTATTGTTTTTGTGTCATTGATTAATTTCCATGTTTATGTTTTTAGATTGGGTTTTGAAGTTTTTTTTTTATATTTGGGAATTGGATTAGTCTTTTGTTAGTTTGTTTTCTTAGTCTTTCATTTTCAGCAAACTTGTGGGGTTTTATGTTATGCTAATTTAGCTTTGAAGCTGTATAGATTAATTAATAATGCTTGAAATTGTTAATATTATGTGGGTTTTTCTGGCTAGAATTTTGGTGTAATTACAGCTATCTGAATGTGATTGGATTGAATTTTTGAATTGATGAATTGGGTTGCTTATTCTGTTAATGATTCGTGGGTTTTAGTTGTTTTGCTGCCACTGTTTAGATTTGCGTATTCGTTACTTTCCATATTAGTAATTGATTGTGAATTTGACATGTTTTCGATTTTCGAATGTGATAAGAAAACATTTCCTGGGTTATGCATAAGTTTGAAGGATAAGGAATAATGAATTTTTTGTTTGTGTTGTTCTCTCTTAGTGGAAAGCTATATTTGCCTTAATGTGTTTGTTATATGACCTGTACCATGGATTTAGGGAAGCTTGAGGAAAGCAATTCCTCAGCGGGCGCAGAAGGTGCATTACAAACCATCAAGCAGGCGGCTTGTCGTGAGAGCTTCTGCGAAGCAAATTGCCTTTGACCAAGATTCCAGGGCAGCCCTTCAGGCTGGCATTGATAAACTTGCTGATGCTGTTGGACTTACCCTTGGTCCAAGAGGTATCTTATAATCCCGGAAGACAAAAATGTGTAAATTTGACATATGTTTGCCTAGGAAAAGTAGTACCACCGTTACTTGCTTGGAATTTTCAATTAAACACTGATAACTTTATACGAAGTATTAATTAAGCATGTTTATCATGTGTAACTCCTGACACTATATGTTGATGCTTTCTTTTTACTGGATTTTTCTGGCTGAGTTGCTGTTTTTAATGCTGTATAATGGCATATGATTGAATTTCTTTTTGCAGGGAGAAATGTTGTTTTGGATGAATTCGGTAACCCAAGGGTAGTTAATGATGGAGTTACTATTGCTCGAGCTATTGAGCTGGCTGATCCTATGGAGAATGCTGGTGCTGCCTTGATTAGGGAGGTATGGATTTTCCATGTATAAGTGTATGACTGTTGTTTCATTTAAGGAGCGCTACGCTTGTCTTGGAGGATAAGAATTTAGAGTTTTAAACTTTGTTGTCACGGTTAATAGTTTCTATATGTGATATGATAGCGTTGGTGATATAGGTTGCTAGTAAAACAAATGACTCAGCTGGTGATGGAACTACAACTGCTTCAGTTCTTGCACGCGAGTTTATCAGACAAGGTCTGCTCAGTGTTACCTCAGGTGCTAACCCTGTGTCTTTGAAAAGAGGAATTGATAAAACTATCCAAGGATTAATAGAGGAACTTGAAAAGAGAGCCAGGCCAGTCAATGGCCGTGAGGATATCAAAGGTACTACTTTTTTTCTGATTACTGCTAGATTGGTGTTGAGTTATTATGAAGTGTAAAAGCATTTTTATGGTATTTGATCATGCATTTGTTTTCAGCTATTGCCACTATTTCTGCTGGAAATGATGAATTGATCGGAACCATGATTGCTGACGCTATTGACAAAGTTGGCCCAGATGGTGTTTTATCCATTGAGTCGTCATCTTCCTTTGAGACAACTGTCGAAGTGGAAGAAGGAATGGAGGTTTGTGGCTTGTATACTAGCAATTAATGTGCTTGTAATGTGAGTTTGTACTAAATGGTCCTCATATAATGTGGGTTGTTCCTTGTATTGCAGATTGATAGAGGGTATATATCTCCACAATTTGTTACCAATCCTGAAAAATCAATTGTTGAATTTGAAAATGCTAGAGTCTTGATAACTGACCAGAAGATATCTGCAATTAAAGATATTATCCCATTATTGGAAAAGACCACTCAAATGAGAGCACCTTTGCTTATTATTGCTGAGGATATTACTGGAGAAGCATTGGCCACTCTAGTTGTAAACAAGCTTCGGGGTATTATCAATGTTGCTGCCATCAAGGCACCAGGATTTGGAGAGAGGAGAAAGGCTATGCTTCAAGATATTGCTATCTTGACAGGTATTGGATTGTTTTCTGTGCATTATACTGTGGAAAATGTGTGATTTTGCAATTGTAAATGGTAAGCTCAAAGGCAAAAAATGAAGTTTTGAGCCATTTGATGAATCAATCAAATAACCAACTATATTGATAACTATATCTTCTAGAAGTAGTTTGATTTTTGCGGGTTTAGGGTTTTGTTCACACTTTTTTTTAAATGTGGTTGTATCATGATTGCTGATATTTTATCGTTGGTTCTTTGGGATTGATTCATATATATGACCTCTGTTTCTTAATATTTGTAACAAAGGGGTATTATTTGTGACAGAAAAAAACTCCTTGTTGCAAATAATAAGAAACAGAGATGGTACTTCCGAGTTCATGATCAAATATTTGATTTTAGAGGTCCTATTGACAGAATTATTCTAGATAATTCTTGCCTTTTGAAGTATGTAACTACTTCCATTGCTTGTCTAGCTATAGTCATGTGGGTAATAATGTGTAACTTCTGTAATTCAGGTGCGGAGTTCATGGCTAGTGATTTGGGATTGGCAGTTGAGAGTACATCTGTTGAGCAGCTTGGATTGGCAAGGAAGGTGACAATAACCAAGGATTCCACCACCCTCATTGCTGATGCTGCATCTAAAGATGAACTTCAGGCTAGGATAGCACAGCTTAAGAAAGAATTGTTTGAGACTGATTCTGTTTATGATTCTGAGAAGCTTGCGGAGAGAATTGCAAAACTGTCTGGAGGTGTTGCTGTTATAAAAGTTGGTGCAGCCACAGAAACTGAGCTTGAAGACCGTAAGTTGCGAATTGAGGATGCAAAGAATGCAACTTTTGCTGCTATAGAGGAAGGCATTGTTCCTGGTGGCGGTGCTGCTCTTGTTCATCTTTCAACATGTGTGCCTTCTATTAAGGAGAGACTGGAGGACCCTGATGAGCGTTTGGGTGCTGACATTGTGCAGAAGGTAAAACCTTTTCTTTTAATATCTGATTCTCTTTAGTCTGCAATCAATTTATAAGATATGGAGTAAACTTTCTGGAACTCTCAGCTATGCCTTAGCACCCTGTCAATATATGCTTTTTGCAAGTTTGTATGACAGGAAAATATTTAGGCCTTGTTCTTTTTACGTTGGAAAATTAGTGAAGTTGTAGTAATATGAGTTTATACAAAAGATAACTTTAGATAAGTTTCATATAGCATTATATAAGAACTAACTTAAGATCAGCAAATTTTTGAAGTAAATAAATTTTGGATTAAAGAACAAAGCTTAAATCTCTCGGTGTATCTGCACATATCTGGGAGTTCCATCTTAGTAGTGCTAAGTAGTCTCTCACATGTCTGTAAAATATTGTCAGGGACTGGGAACTTTCTCATTCCAAAAATGACCCAATTGTTTATTGCTACGACATACTACTATAAAAGATCATTAGAAGCTCTCAATTTGCTTTGTAGATAAGCTACTCTCTCTGTTGCGTTTTCTGTTAAATCTTATGTTTTGGCGAATTGATGCAGGCACTTGTGTCACCAGCATCTCTAATTGCCTACAATGCCGGGGTTGAAGGTGAGGTGGTTGTAGAGAAGGTGATGGCAAGTGAATGGGAGGTTGGTTACAACGCAATGACCGACACATATGAGAACTTAGTAGAGGCTGGTGTAATTGACCCGGCTAAGGTGACAAGATGTGGTTTGCAAAATGCTGCCTCTGTTGCAGGAATGGTATTGACTACTCAGGCTATTGTCGTGGAGAAGCCAAATGCTAAAGCTGCAGCTGCAGCCCAACCCGGAATGACCATATAAGCTAGGGTATGATAGGCTACTAAAGGTAGGACTAATAATCCAGATCTTGTTTTGGTAGTGAAGTGTATCAAAGTTTTGTATTGAGTAAAATTATTGATGGAAAGAGTAAATTGATCGTTGATTTTGAAGTAGTATTGCACGTCGAACCTACACTGTGTTCATTCTTCAGTTACTATAATGGGAAATGATTTTGGCAGTACATAAATCGGTTTTAACTTTTGTTACAATTCTGTTTCTTAACTTTTGATGGAACACACTCCAAATAGCTGAAGTAATTAGACTTTCTGAACTATTGTTTTAAATTTCGTATGAATCGAAAGATACAGATGTTACTCCGTAAATTTATTACCACGAGGGGATCCCACTTCCTATATGTTTTGTTCGTATTTACTTCCTATTTTGTACTCCGTAATTTATAAGCTTTTACTTTACGACAAGTGTCTTGTCTGTTACTACTAATCTACTCTACTGCTCTCTTCGTCCCCAAAACTTTGACCCTTTTGGCCTAATTTTAATCCTAAAATGATCGATTCATTTGTATTAAAATATCCATCAATTTACAATAATATTTGTGTAAAATTAGTTTTTCCATATAAAATTTTGTTTTCTTTTTATGTATTTTTAATACTTTATCTCTCTATTTTTTTTTTTTTACAAATCCAATGTAAATTTATCTTTTCCAATATATTTTTATCTATTTTTATTTAAGTTTCTTAATAACCGCAAAATCAACCTAAAAGGGTCGAAGTTTTGGGGATGGAGGGAGTATATTATTTTTATTTTTTTATTTTAATGTTTCACCTGATTCACACTTTGGGCTAATTCGAATTCCGGAATCAGTTCTAGATAGTTAGGTTTCAGTCCCCTTCCAATTATTGTTGTAAGAAATCGAACATGAATCCTCCTTATTAAGTGTAGTCCCAATCATCACTACACCAACAATAATTGGTTTTTTTAATCATCATCTTTATTGCAAAGCCTCTTAATATGCTACGGAGTATTCGCAACATCTAGAGTATTTTAGACTTTAGATTTTAGATTCTTTTGTTCCCTTTTTGGTCAATTGGTTCACAAGTCGTATATGTTTTTCTTTAATCATAATGTGAATCTTTTATTGCAGTTGTATTTAATGTGCTTTCTTAATTAATCTGTATGTGTTATTTTAGTTTTCTTCACTTTTTGACTCATCTTCTATGGGGTAAAGCGCATATTAAAACGTAATTTTAGGGACATATACTTTTGTTTTAAAGCTTGGTCATATGGCCTTCATGCCTTCTAAGGATAAGGTTTTCGTTAGTTGATACTTCCTTCGTCCCTTAATTAGATGATTACTTCTCTTTATTATATGAGTAATAAATGCTAAAAATATGCATTTAATAAAGGGACGGAGAGAGTATTTAAGTATGATTATCTTATTTCTAATTTCTTTTTTAATCTCATTTGTCTTTTTATATGGTTTTTAATACACACATTTAAACATAAATGTTTCAATTATGCACTATAATAGTATAATTCACTATTAAAATTTGATTTACATGGAATAGAATGATTCCTTTGGCAATTAATATTGGTTTTAACTGATTAAAATGGCAATGATTATAAAAAAAGTTACAGTTAGCATGACCACATTTTTTTAAAAATGGATAAAATGGAATGAGAAAAATTAGTTAAGTGATCCGATAATATGTATTCCGTAATATAATGTATCATTGTCAAGTGGGGAAAGATGGCACTGCATCATAAACGGGGAGTGCCGACCAATCTGGTGTGGTATTAAATGAAGTGCTCCCTCCAATAACCTGAGTTTCAATGACTCATTAATTACTTGCAAACTTAGCAACTTATTTTAAAGCATAACATCTCACCCCATCTTCTTGTGATGTCAACCCTGTCCGTAGTACTAGTACCCATATATCATGCCTTTCATTTAAAATACAGCTATTTGCCAGTCAATGCTATGCTCATCAACTTCATCACCTTTTTTTTATTAAGGGATTGTCTGTTCAACGTATTAGAAGTCCAAGGAGATCAAATCCCGCTCACGGTGTACGTTTTTTTGGCGGTAGATAATACCTGTGACACTTTAACCAGCTAAGATAGTTGACATTTATTGTGCACACGTGGAAAAAAGTTTGGATAGACAGTATATATTTGTAATATCACCATTACATTATAGTACCAAATTTACTTTTGACCTTTTGTGCATTAGTTTATAGATGAATTAGTCCACACCATAGTGTGGTGTATCATTCTTTTTGAAAGTACAATAATTCTTGTACAACTTTCTTGCTAGCTAGATTTTGTAACTAATTAAGCTAATTGCTACATATAATTAATGGTAGATAAGAAGAATAAAGTGTTAATGAGAAGCAATGGATAATGTACAAACAGCTCAATACATGCATGTTTAGTCCTCATCAACGGAGAAATCAGGTTCAGCTGGCTTCTGCAATGCACCAATACTCGAATCCATACTCGAGTGCTTGTTACCGGCCTTCCTTTTACTTGATGCTAATCGCTTAGCATACAAAGAGTACCCTGATCCACTGACATCATAATCTTCACTACTTAGCTGCCCTTGATCATGCTCATATGTCAACATGTCTTCGTGAGCTTTACACTCACTAGCATTATGTCGTCGTTTCTTCTGTCTTCGCCATGCTGCCTGTATAAAGCAGGCAGCCCACAGTCTCCAGTGATGGGAGTAGAATCGAAATTTGTGTCTCAGTTGCTTACTGTGCAGCTTTCTGAACTGTGCAGCCACAAATTTTAAGTCTTCTGCTTTCAGAGCGAAGGCTTCCACCTCTGAGATGGCCTTGACTGTTCGAGTTGATGATGGAAGGATAACACTAGGTCGGGGATCTAGAGCCCATGTTAGGAGCTCCTCACCACAGAAGTCACCTGGTCCAATTTTGCATGAGTTGAAGAAGCCTGTTCGGCCTCCATTCGTTGTGTATGAATCCAAATGGCCTCGGATTATGAAGAGCATCTCGTTCACAGGGTCTCCCTCCCTTACAAGAAATGTGCCTTCCGTGCATAAGGCAGGCTTCAGCCTCTCACATATTGCGTCTAGCATCCTTTCTTCCATTTGATCAAATAATGGGACCTGTACTTAGAAGTGCTTGTCATTCCTTTTCACTGTGATTACTTTCTATTACTGTGTACTATGAATATTGAATAATGTTTGTTGTAAACTTACCCGACGGACTAAATCAAGACAGAGATGACGTTTTATATCCCTACGTAGATCCATGGGAAGGCCTTGAAGAAGAGCTTCCTCGTCGACCCCTCTTGTAGCCACCCATTTGTACTGATCATATCTCCTGACAGACTGCTTCAGCTCTGGGGGTAGCTGCCTGTGATGCATCCATTGCTCTGTATCAGTTCTCCTGATCCTCCACTCTTCCAACCGGACTGTAGTTGATTGCAGATATGTCTGAATTACAGAACATGTAAACATTCACTCTTAAATACTTAGGTACTAAATTCGTTTCTAAATACTAGGCCACTAAAGTCGTAACTCAAATGTATTAAGCTGACATAGTGGCCTATTATGACAGGGTGCTAAGTTGCTAACCTGCATGTTACCAATAAGGAGGGCAAATAAGACCAATCCGAGGGTTGCAGCTATGATCGCGAAAACTATTTCACCAATAGATGTGCTTGTTGAAAGATCCTGCCCAAGGGAACTGCACATAATGATTCGAAACTGATCAGACCATTAACAATTGAGAAGCCAATATGCTATAGAAGCTTAAACAAGCATGTCTATTATTTGGCCTTAACATATTTTGTCCAATGTATTACCTCAAATTTTTCAAACCCCACCAAAGACAGTAGAAATATTTGTTGATGAAAGGTGAAGAGGTAACCCCAGTAGTCACGGCCTCACCATAAATTCCGAAAGTGTAACTGTTTTTATCAGGATCACATACTTTTGTTATATTGCTCATTTTAAACCAACTCTCTCTGCCTGCATCCTGAACTCTCCTACAATCAAAGAATTTGTATAGACAAATCTGAGTCTCGAGGCTGCAAGCGTGCTTCCAGCACGCCTCTTCTCGCTCTATTGACAGAAGATACCAGCAAGCTCCTAAAACCTACAATAATCAGAAAGGTTGTACTGACTCGCTTAATTAACTTGTTAAGTAATTTTACATATATGAAAACAAGACAACAAAATTATCTCATAATCATGATCAGATTTTTGCTCTATATCATTATGTTCTGTCAAATGATTGAAGTTCAGAGAATCCTAGTTAGACAATAGAAAATACAGTAAAATACAATCAGAAGCACCAATTATTATGCAAAGAAAGTGACTTAATATTTAATTGCACCCTACCAAAATTAGATATATTAAAATGAATACAGAAATCTGTCACTATGTCAGACACTTACATGGCTTGCCATTATGAACAGCATGAGATTGTAAGCAGCACCAGCCCAAGCAGTCTCAGTAACCACACCAGTAGCCTTCACAATTTGAGACGATAAAGGAAATATCAAGAACAATCGCGGTAAGTACTGAAAAATCAGGATAAACCGTAACACATTTTTCGTGTTCATCATCATCGATCCACTTAGGTTCGGAATCACTCCCCATATCAACACCTAAACCAAAACATTCACACAAAAAAAAAAAAAAAAAAAAAAAAGAAAACCAATCAATGAAAATTCAAAAACCATGTTTGCTATAAATTTCAATTATATATTTGCTATATTAAGTACTAAAAGTTAATGTTGTCACCCCTTAACAACATGAACACATACTATTTCTAGTATCGATTATATTGTCCAAGCTTTAAAATGTTCGAAAATTATTTACGAAACAAGGAAGTGAACCTGAGGAAGAGGCAGAGCAGCAATGAGCTCAATGAAGAACCAATTCTTAAGATATCCAAGAGCAATCTTCTTAGGATCGACAACAAGCTCACCCCTCCCGAAAACACGAGAAGACGGAGCAATATACGCAGTCCGAAATCTAAAATAAATCTGAACAACATAAAAAACATCAGCCATTGTTCGAATTACAGTAAGAGCAATCTCCAACTTCATCTCAATCTCAATGCACATGATGTCTCCTTTTACAGCAGGCAAGAAGAAAAACAACGGGTCGACGAACAACGAAACCAAACATGCTATAAGAAACACTTTATTCCATCTGTTAATCGTCTTTCCTCTAGGATCATGTATCTTTCTCTTAACCCTTTCGTAATCTTCAGAGAAAACTCTCGAAAGCATCTTGGTTCTCAACGATAACGGCGATGATGGGGATGATGATGATGATGGTATCTTAGTTCCATCAATTGTATACTTCTGCTTTACTTGTACTAAGTTGGTTCTGTTTTCTCTGTTTTCTGGTGCTGCTGCTGATGATGCTGTTGCTGTTTCGACTTCGTCGTGAAACCTTACAGATCTTGATTTGTTATACTCCATTGTTTTTATGTGGTTTAATAGCCAGATGAATAGTGTAAAATGGAAGTCAAAAATGAGTTGTTATATAAACAGAGTTTCCATAAGTAATGGCAAAAGTGAGAGAAACAGGAAAAGAAAAGTGTGAATATGATCAATATTATTTCGTTGTTTTTTTTTCACGGGTTTATTAGTATGACAACTGGAATTGTAGAGGATGATTTAAAGAGGGACACAATTAAAATCATATTTTATTATATACTACTGTATATGTCTATATAACAAATTACTTACTTGCTTTTTATAATACTCACTTCAAAGGTTACATTTGTAGGTTTTTCATGGTTAATAAGAAAAAATCATACAGTAGGAATCAAACATTAAACTAACTTTAAAAATAGAAATACTTATATTGGGATTAGGTAAATATTTTTATAAATAGAATAGTTGCATTGGAATTAGATAAATATTTTGATAAATGGGGATAGTTGGAAGAAAATATAATAATATAAGGAAAATGTGGACAAAAAAAAATTAAGAATAATTGAAACGTAATCATTAAAGAGGAATGAGCAAACGTAACCTTCTTTCAGGAACGAAGTGAATACATCTTGGTTCAGAATATATTGTAATATTGAGAAGACATGTAAAATTAAATAAAAAAATATATTAGAGCACCCACAAAACAGAACATAAACATGTATAGTAAACATATATTAGATGTTTACATTATAATAGCACTGAAGGAGATGTTGGAAATTTTTTTTAAAAAAAACGCGTAATATATGTAAAAATCTTTATACTTGTAAAAATCTTTCTAAAAATATAACTCTTACAATATAAAGAATAGAGAAAATATGATGGTATAATACGACAAAGTAACCTTCTATTGACAATACCGATTGAAAAATAAAAAGTAGAGTTAGCAAGTATACAAAAGCAAGATAATGTGAGTTGAAGACTTTGTTTCAACAAGGGTCATGTGAGAACTGAAAAGAATTGAAGCTCACATAAACTAAAGTTTAATGAAAAGGTTCTTTATTTTTTTCTACCAACTTGGAAATTTTTAGTTCAACGATTTCATGTGTTTGATTCTTGAGTAAGTAAAGTCTAAAGTCAAACAAAAGACTTTAAAAAGTAAACAGTATCTAAGTCTTACTAAGAACAAATGAGTATTATTAATTTATTTGATTAGGGTAAGAAGGATGGTGGGTTCTTATTATATATTTATTTCATACAAATGAAGTACAGTTTTGAGATGGGCATTTGATTTAATGATGAACGTGCGCATTGAATCCACCAAGATGGGTGGATAATTTAGTGTTACGCTAGGAATCATTTCAATGTTTAACAAAGTTGTACAAAGGTTAGCTATTGGTTCAATCAAGTTCATGACATAACCCAATCTATTTAAAATAAGTACTCCATAGTACAAATATTATATTCTATAAATGTTGGATAAAACACGTATGGTTATTGAAATTTTATATGAATGAATTATACATAGCTAATAAAGGACTGCACTTGATAGAGAAGAATGCATGTTCGATCCTCCGCAACAATAACTGAGAGGGGACTGGAACCTAATCACTTAAAACTGATCCCTAAATCCGAATTAGCCTAAAAAATGAAACGATTGGAACACAAATAAAAAAAAACAAGGACAAACCTTGTAAATTAAAGCAGAAGATAGAGGTCACACCTCTAAATCTACATGTGTTGTTTGCATATTGATTGAATATATACAGTTATATAGACATGTATTGTCTACTTAATTGAATTTATGCCGTGATTCATATTTATTAATTTCTAATTGCATTTTTTAAGTATATCCAAAAACACAAACTATTATGTTTGTGAGATTGTCGTAATTCTTGCTTGTTTCACCACTCCAATAATGATTCCACGAAAAAAGGTATGGTTGCTTAATTACTGGGTTTAGGTACTTATTAATTTGGGGGTTTTCAATTGAATAAAGGGTTTAAGGTTTTCACTTTGAAAATTTAATTATCGGTTTAGGGTTTTAAATTTGGGAATTTAATTAATGGTTTAGGGTTTGGGATTAATTTAGGGGTTTTCAATTGCATTGAATTTAGGGTTTAAGGTTTTCAATTTGATTACAGCTAAAAAAAATTAATTAAACCCTAATTCTAATTGATTGATTTCAACAACATAATCAAATTTCCAAATTGATTAAATCTTATATCAATTGAAAAACTCCTAATTTAAGTCGTTCAGAACATGAATTTAGCAGACATACCTTTTTTCGTAACTGCATTGGAGCTTCGAAACAAGAACAATGAATTTTGAAACGCTATTGAAAGAGGAAGGAGGGAAAATGAAGAGAAGACCGTTTGCGGGCCCCACCATGACACCATCTTTCAAAATGGTGAGAAGTTTTATCATTTTCATAAAATGTAGAAGGTAAATTTCAATTTAAAAAAAAAAAATTGTAGGTGCTAATTCCTAAAACAGCAAATTGTAGGTGTTAATTGTTAAAAAAAAAAAAAATCCTTTATTAAGGTTCATAATCTGATCTGCTCCGTAGTGAGTTAAGTTTTATTAATCGGGGATTTTGCAAGAGAATTCTTGGTTATCCGGTGAAATTAGGTCTTCGTAATTTATAATTAGGAATAGATGATATTTCTAAAGAATAGAGGATATTATGCTACTATTGGATGATATTTTCCTTTTATGGATTAAAAGTATATCATCCATATGTTAGCTGATATTATTTAGGTGTTGGATGATATAATCCATATGTAAGCAAAAAAAAAAAAAAAAAAAAAAAAAGTTGAGTTCTTTCTATGTTTTCTCCTTGGGAAGGTTAATTGGTTCCCTCTAGGGCCCTCCATTGGGAAGGTTTTTCTAGCCTCCAATGCTAGATTTTTCTGCTTTTTTGAAGGTTTTGCTTCACTCTTCTCCTTTTCTCTCTTTCTCTTTCATCTTTTTTATTCTGGTCTTAATTGCAAATTTTTGTAGGGGCCTCCATTGGTGTTTTTACCGGTGGTAAGCTAAGCCCCAAAAAACTTTTCATTGCTTTCAATAAATGGATCTCATCTTTATGATGGTGTTTATTATTCTAGGAAAAATACACTTTAATAATCCCAACTATTGGCGATTTACTTCTAATAATCCCAACTAAGGTTTATTATCTAATAATCCCAACTATGCTATAACTTTGCCTCCAATGATCTCAACCGGTCAACACCAAGTCAACAACTTGTTGTAAAAGATAACCAATGCATGTGTCAGCACGTGATTGGTTGAAAATTAAAAATAAAAAATAAAATAAAAACCAAAACCTTAACAGCCACCATCCCCTTAACCATGAAACACAAGGCAAAACCCTTAGCCCACCGGAGAACGGTTGGCCACCTCCCCTAACCCCTGAAATCGGTCGGCCAAACCTCCTAACCCCCAAAACTCACCGCCAACACCAACTCCTTGCTAGCCCCTGCTGCCTCAAAGCACCACACCAACATCACAACACCATAAGCAGTCGCACAAACCACCAGCCACCAACTTCCATCACAACACCATAAGTTGCGTCGTAACAGCACTAGCCACACTCCCTAGACTCCAACGCACCTCACCCAACAACATCAACTCCCTGTTTCCCCTACCCTCCCTCAGCGCACCAACCCACACAACCCCCAACAACCCACGTAACTGCTACGATTGGTGGTCAAAATTGATGTAATTTATGGTGAATTGTGGTTATTGGAGGTGGAATTATTGTTTCGTGGTGGTTGAATTGTTGAAGCAATTGGTGGCTATTGTGGTGGTTGAGAAGAACAATTGGGTGAATTAGAGGAGCAACTAGATTTGTGCGGCTATAGTTGGTGTTGTTGTTGCGGCATCAAGCGGCGAGCAGGCGGTGGCAGGCGATTAGTAGGTGGCATCAGTTAGGGTATCTATTTAGGTGGTGGGGTGGATCGTGGTTGGTGGTTGATGTTGTTAGGCTTTTTTTTTTTTTTTTTAATTTTATTTTAGACTAGTAACGTGTTGGCACATGGCTTTCTTTTTTAAAAAAAATAAAATTAAAAAAAATAAAATTAAAAAATTTACCCCTTCAACCGATTACCAGTCATTAAGACTATTAAAGGCAAACTCATAGTATAGTCGGGATTGTTAGATAATAAACCTTAGTTGGGACTATTAGAAGCAAATCGTCAATAGTTGGGATTATTAAAGTGTATTTTTCCTTTAATTTATTCTATTAGGCTTAATTTCTTTGTTTGTTCGTCTGTCAAAGATTAAAGATTTAGGGTTTCATATTCTCCGGAAGTATCCAGAATGTCATATGAGTTTGCACCCAAACAACTATTCATCTGTGCATCTCAAGCCAAATTAGTGCTAACTTATAGATTGTATTGCTTTAGATGAAGTTTTTTATTAAAGCGATCGTTGATTGAATCTGCGATGTAATTAGTTCTAGGGTGAATTGTACTTGTGTTGGAAATATAGATTTCCTAGGAATTGTTTGTAAGTGTCGGTTGGCTATCTTTCATTAATGAAATCTTTTTTCTTCTTATTAAAAAAATAAAAATCATCCATATTGATTTGGGTATTTCTACCCCGCCACATGGCCCAATGAGAGCTCACCACGTGTCACCTGAGAAGGTCTCCAAATGGACCTCTCAGGGGCTGACACGTGTCGAGCAGATATACCCCTCAGGAATTGGCGGCCTTCAAGGCCGAATTCCCGAGGTAGCCGCAAAACGGCACAACCCTAAATCATAGGTCATCAAACCCTAGGACAAGGCACACCTTTCTAGGACCTTATAAATAGGGAGATTCCCCCATTTATTGGGACACGTTCTAATCATTACATCATTTATTACTCTCGAAAACAGAGAACGCCTGATCTCAGAATCCGAGAAGATATTTACTTCCCGCACGTTTTTACTCCAAACCCGTACTAACTTAACCTTCGGAGGTGGACCTCCGAACATCCGGAGTTCCGTTGTTTTGCAGGTACAGGCGGCTTTGTTGGATCCAATCTTCGAGCTGTATCTCCCAAGGGCCACAGAAAACCCCGAAACATTTGGCGCCGTCTGTGGGGAGAGTACCTCAAAGATGGTTTCACAAGAACCTATACCGCTTCCAGAGACCAACCGGCCTCCGGTTGATGGAGAGGTCCATACGGACCATGACTCTGACAACGACTGTGAAGTCGAGACCTATGTGGCCCCTGATGGGTCACTCACCTCTAAACACATCCGTCCTAAAGACAGACGGGAGCGGAAAAATGACCAGGCGGGTACAAGCAAGCCCCTTGGACGACCATCTAATCAGACACAGGCGGCAGAATCAGCCCTAGTCACCCGAGACGAGCTCATGAAATTCATGACAAGTTTCAAGGGTGAAATCAAGGACTTGATCACCAAAAAGACGACTACTCCTAGAAAAGAGCAGTCGGCCAAAAAACCAACTCAAACTGAGAAAGCTAAGTTAGTAAAAGACCGACAACCTACTCCTCACCCTGCAACGAAGGAGAAGGCTCGGCCCTTGATTGATCTTTCTAAAATCCGTTTCCCAGAAACGACAAAGAGAAAGGCCATTCAGCATGTTCAGCTAGACAGCAGTAAAAAGACCTTTTCTGATGCTCGACTTTACATTGAGCAAAAGAAGAAGTAGCAGCTATCCGAGTCGGCTTCCACGTCGACTTACCCAGATAGCTTCAAGATACCTCAGTGAGAAATTCACAATCTGTACATGGAACTCCATCAGGCGGTCCCTACATCCACACGGGTCCCCATGTAATTAATTTGGCTCAATATGTGGCCCGGCCATTATACAGGCTGCATGCCCTGCCTTACATTCAACCTGCCTTCTTCGAAGGACAGGCGGCATACAATTTCCAGCTTATGGACTGGCACCTTCGGCTGCAAAACCTTGGAGAACAACCCTCTGCGTTTTTCAGGGAGACAGCCGAGGCTGAACAACCGGCCAAGGTTAAAAATGTGTTGGTGGGCACCTATGATGGTGCCACCTACCTAGAAGATCACCTTCTAGCACACACCCACCTGATGTATCTACAGGGGTTGGATGATGTCGCCTGGTGTTGCTGCTTCCCAGCTACCCTGAAGGGCATAGCCCAACAGTGGTTCGGAAACCTGCCGGCTAGATGCATAAACAGCTTCATGACGCTTGTGTTCTTGTTTGCTTCGAACTTCTCTATGAATATCCCTGCAAAGAAAACAAGTCTCGATCTGAGCAATGTGCAGCAGGGAGATAGAGAAGGATTGCGCTCCTACGTCAAGCAATTCAATCTGGTGTGAATCCAGATTCAATGGCTATCTGACGAGGTAGCCTATACAGACTTCTTCAAGGGTCTGAAGGATGGGTCGACTTTCAAGTTCGATCTCGTCCGTAAGAAAAGTTTTACCCTCCAAGGAGCTCTGATGGAGGCGGAAGCCTATATATAGGCAATCGAACTCTGCTCCTCCAATAAGCAATCGGACTCTAAAAAGTCTGATAAGCAGAAAGAGAGTCGGCCTGCTTAGCCGGCTCAAAAGTCTAAAGAGAGCAAAAAGAGAAAAGAGATAAAGGACCGACTAACTTTAGAGAAGTTGAATCCAATGAAAGGTTCCGCTGAAAATCGGAACAAAAACAAACACTGCCACTACCATGAGGATGTCGGCCATGACACTAGCGACTGTTACAGCCTCAAGCGGACGCTTGACCGTCTGGCCGATAAAGGAGCGCTGAAATCCTATGTAAAGTCCAAAGTGACTTCCAAGATGAATCCGGGGCAGTCCTCCAAAAAGACTCCCCAACCTGCTGGTAGTTCGGACATTGATGAGGAGCCAGTCTACACTATAGCAGGAGGATTTGCTGGAGGTGGCCCGACCATCCGGGGCACCAAGGACCATCTGTGGAAGATGGTCAATTTGTTGATGAAGGGCAGGCGTCTACCACCAGCGCATTCCAAGAGGTTGTCATCACTGAAAAAGACCGGGGCAAAGTCTGCCGGCCGCATGATGACCCTGTGGTCATTGAATGCAAAGTGGCCAACCAAATGTTTGGCCGAATTTTAATTGACACAGGTAGCTCCTCTGACATCATCAGCTACAAGTGCCTGTCAAGTTTAAGTATAAGCTAGATAGCATGCACGATGTCTCCTACCCTCTTGTTGGTTTTGGGGGAGGAGTTGTGCACCCAGTTGGACGGATAGATTTCCCTATCCGGCTGAGAGAGAAGGGTAAAGGGCGGCACATGACCGTCCGGTTTCTGGTGGTCGAAGAGCTGACCGCCTATAACCTCATTCTGGGCCGACCCACTCTGAAGGAGTGTAAGGTCGTCATCATCCCATCTCTTATGCTGTTCAAGTATGAAAGGGATGATGGCTCTGTTGGCTCCTTGAACGAAGATCAGAAGACGGCTAGAGAATGCTATCTTTTAGACGTCAAACCCATGGCGCAGCAGCCGGACAGGGGAAGGAGCCAATAGACCTTGATAATATCAAGGATCCTGATCCTGCCCCACCAGCCACAAAGAAAAGAAAAATTGATCAGCTGGTGGTGATTAAAAAGAAAAACAATAGCAATTACTAACCGGGTAACGGTCAGACGACCTCCGTCCCCAGCCAGCTGGCGAGCACATTAATATTCCTCTGGAGGACAGCAGTCCAGAGCGAACTGTTAAGGTGGGGACGGTTGCTTTTGCGAATTTGGGTGGAGACTTGCACCATCTGCATTCAAAGACATTTTTGCCTTTGAAGTGGAAGAGATGCCCGGTATCAGCCCGGATCTTGCTGTCCACAAACTCGCCGTGGATCTAAAAAAGAAGCCCATCCGGCAAAAGAAAAGAAATCACGGCGAGGAAAAAAGTCAGGCGGCAGATGCCGAGGTTAAAAAGCTGTTAGACACTGGGTTCATTCGGGCATGTAACTTCCCTGATTGGGTTGCGAATGTTGTGCTCGTAAAGAAGCCAAATGGTACGTGGCGCATGTGTGTAGATTACAGTGACTTAAATAAAGCATGTTCGAAGGAAAATTATCGGATTCCAAAGATTGATAGTCTGGTCGACTATACAGCCGAACATGCCCTAATGAGTTTCATGAACGCCTGCTCAAGCTTTCATCAGATTCCCCTGTGGAAAAAGGATCAAGAGAAGATGGCATTCGTCACTGATTAGGGGTTATTCTGTTATACTGTGATGCCATTTGGCTTGAAGAATGCGTCTGCTACTTTACAATGAATGATTAATACAGTCTTCATTAATCAGATTGGGAGGAATGTAAAGGCGTACATAGATGACATGATAGTCAAATCCAAGCAGCAAGCACTCAGGCAGCACAAGGTCATGCTTAATCCTAAGAAAAGTGTCTTTGGTGTTGAGTTTGGGAAGTTTCTCGAATTCTTGATTAATCAGAGGGGGATAGAGGCCAACCCTAAAAAAAATACAAGCGGTCATTGACATTAAGTCACCCCGTACAGTCAGAGAAGTTCAGAAACTAACAGGTTCCCTAGAGGCCATAGGGAGATTCCTCAGCGGCCGATCAAGCGACAAGTACCTTTACTTCTTCCAAGCAATCAGGAAGAAGGTTGTGTTTGAATGGGGGGATGATGCTGAGGTGGCTTTCCAAAAGCTGAAGCAACATTTGCACTCTTTGCCAAGGCTAGTCAGCCCTTTGCCCAAAGAAACGCTCTGCATGCACTTGGCTGTCTTAGATCATGCTCTCAGTGTTGTTCTCCTTGCTGAAAGAGACGACACCCAACTCTCGGTCTATTTCATTAGCCATGTTCTCATGGTTTAAAAATTTGGCCTCGCTCTTTTTATGGCTGTCAAGAAGTTGAAACCCTACTTCTTGGCACATACGGTAGTGGTCTATACTGATCAACCGATCAAGTGGCCAATGACAACCCTGGAATCATTGGGCCGAATGCTCAAATGGGTTATTGAAATGCAAAGTCTGGAAATCACTTACGAACCAAGGAGGCAATAAAAGGGCAGGTGTAGAGAATATTTCAAGCATCCCACACTTGAACCCCACTGTGATCATACACTTAAGCATGGTGGCGTCCAAAGGGAAGGAAGCTAGAGTAAAAGAGTCGCCAACAAATTTTAGGAACTTGTAAACCATTCACAGGGTGAAGGTTACACCCCTTCACGATCTATGAGATCGCTAACTCCATTGTGGTCTGGAACCATGACTGGATATTCGGGGATGAAATTACAAATCCAACCTAAGAGAGATTTGAACCTACCCTAAAAAGGCCTCTACTTTATTCTTCTCATATTCATGTGCGCTTTCTGACTAACATACAAACAATATATTAATCCTAAACCTGTATAATCTATGTTGGTTGAATATTAATGCACAAACAAATCTATTATTGGCGATCACTTGAATTAAAATCATATTAACCTAAACAAGATTATTAACTATCTTATTAAGCATGATTACAAGTACAAATTCCCTTTAAACCTACAAGAGAGGGCGTGATCAAGAAATAATAATAATATATCAAGCAACATAACAATAATTATCATAATCAAAATAATAATATCATCAAAGCATAATAATATTAGCAAGATCCTAGGCATGATATTAACATGATTAATAACAAATCCTTGCATGTCACTAAACATTAAAGATCAAAGCTTTATCCCTAACATGATACCAACATGATAGGAGAAATAGAAAGCAACCTAATCATGATACTAGAAAGCAATAAATAACATCCTAACATGATACTAGAAATTAAAATAATATAAACATGCTTTCTAAAGATATAGCAATAAAACAACTTACTTTGTTGCCTCGTATCTCTTTCTATCAAAACAATACACACGTTAGTAACTTCAATGAAAATATTAGATCAAACAAATAATTGAAATAGGGATTTGGGACCAAACCCTCAGAAATTATCAACCATTCACATCTAGGGCGAAGGCAACTTCGAACTTGGCTAGGTGTGTCTAGAACTTGTGAATGCGGTATTGTGTTTGAAAAGGGAAGGCTTAGAAAGAGGGAGAAAGAATAAGCTATTGCTTAAGAGAGAGTGAAAGATGATTGTTGATTATTGTGAATGATTGTTGATGATTGTTAATGAATAAAAAACGGCGAAATACGACCCTATTTATAAGAAAAAAGTAGCCCGGAAACGATCAGAAAAAGACCGAATCCCATTTGAAATAAAACTACCTCTGTCGCGGTGTGACAGGCTCCAGCGCGGCGCGACAGCCTTGTCGCTGTGCGACAGCTTTATCATGCTAGTTCTGTCGTTTCGCGATGGTTCACGCGTTTTCTAAAATCCGTACGGAGTCCTTAATCTAATTAAGTTCGACTAATTATCGTCCGTACGTATCTTTAAAAATCAAATTTAATTTCTTTAAAATACTTGTTTTAATCCAAATAAAATTCTTTATTTTTATAACATAATTATTAATCCTAATTCCACTAGAATTCAAAATAACCTTCTAGATTATTCTAGAAGATTAAATCAATCCTAATAATTTTAGGAATAATAATTAATGGGCCCTTCACTAGATCATTGGGCCATATAAAAAACCATTTCAAGCCCAATTTAGTATTTTGGCCATAACTTCCTCATTATTCATCGGAATTGGGCTTATAATATATTGTTGGAAAGCTCTTTTCAAGCCCAATCCAACTACACCATTATTGGACCCTTATTATGGACCAAACTAAATTGTATTGGACATTTTCATAAATAGAGTACATTTTTTGAAAACAGAAAGAAGAGATATTTTATTAAAACAACTTTTCACACTTTCACTTCGTTCGATAATCAATTACGCGAAAGGTATTCATCACTAGGTTTGGTTTTTGGGGAGACACAATCAGGTGTCTACAGCAGGCATTCGCCGACTTTATTGTCAAAATGACAAGGCCGGCTGCGCCGGATAACGCCGATCAGGTTTGAAAAAGTGTATGTGGACGGGAGCTCCACTATGAACGGTTGTGGTGCAGGGATTACATATCAGTCTCCTGAGGGAGATAAGTACGAGGATGCACTACGGTTCAAGTTCCAGGCCTCGAATAGTGAGGTAGAATACGAAGCCCTGCTAGCCGGCATCCGCATGTGCAAGGCGGCAGGGGCAACTAAAATTAACGCCTGCTCTAACACTCAGTTGGTTGTTAGCCAATACCATGGGGACTACGAGGCCACCCATCCGGCTATGATCAAATATATGCAGGCGGTCAAAGCTAAGGCCGGGACACTTGAAAAATTCAATCTGAGTCAAGTGCCCCGGTCCGAAAACAATCAGGCGGATGCTCTCTCTAAGCTGGCATCATCCGCCTTATGTGATACACCTCGGTTAGTCTTCTGGGAAGTGATGGAAAAACGAACCATTGAAGAGAATCCTATTGGAATACTTGATCGAACCTCTACCTGGATGGATAATATCCAGGCATATCTACTAAACGGAACGCTGCCAGACTCATCTCCTGAAGCAGCCGCACTGAAAAAGTGTACGGCCAACTTTGAAATTAGAAAAGGAGAACTTTTTAAGAAAGGGTTTCTACAACCCCTCTTGAAATGCATCACTGATGAGTGACATTTATGTCACTCCTAGGATAGTGTTTATGCCTTGTTTTAGCTTGTCTTAGGGTGTTTTGTAGTTGTTTTGTTCAAATAATGCATGCATACATGTCTCGATGTGATTTTAATGAAATCGCGTATATTGTTGTATGCTTGCCTTCATTGCGTGTTTGCACCGTTCCCTATACCTTATTGCTTCCCTTGGTGTTTGTGCTTAGGTATTTGAAGTCCTGGATTGCAAAGAAGAAGCCAAGGAAACATGAGAGAAGAATCGAAGAAAGCAAGGTGCAAGGGCGCAAATAATGTGCGGGCGCGCAGCCCTGTGAGAACCCGCGCAAAATTGGCGAAATTGCAGAATCGAGGCAGAAAGTTTTGCGCGACCTGTGCGCGACATGTGCGCGGGCGCACACCCACACCGTGCGGGCGCGCACACCCAAGCACAAGCCGCGCAACCCACAAATGCGCGGGCGCGCAGATACTTTGCGCGGGCGCGCAGGCTGCTGCGAGGGAGCGCAGGCCGCTGCGAGGGCGCACAGACCGCTGCGAGGGCGCACGCGCGGGCGCACAGCTACCATGCGCGGGCGCACAGATCCTTGCGCGGGCGCACAGCGGGTCCTGTTCAGCGTTTTTGCGCGATTCTTTATATATTGCGGGGCTTGTTTTGTAAAAGCGGAACTTCATTCTTTTAGATCTTTTTCCCTAGTTTTAGGAGAGCTTCTCTCTCTAGGTTTAGCTTAGGATTAGAGTAGTTTAGAGAGAGAAAGTGAGGGTTTCACCATTGTTGAGCTTGGATTTTGAAGAAGAAGATTGATCATCTTGTTTGTAGACTTTCATCTTCAATCAATGAGAATCTCTAACTCTCTCTCCTCTATTTTTATTGTTTTATTTTGATTATTGTTTTTGTTGTTGGTATTGCTTGTTAATCATGTTGATTCTTGATTATTTGTTGATTAATCTTGTTGTTATCATGATTAGTGAGTAATTTCCCCATTAAGGGGATGGTTGTGGTGTAGTTGGATCTTGAGAATGTTCAAGGGTTTGGAATTGATTTATTGTGATTAAAGTCTTTATATGCTTGATGTTCTTCAATCTACTTGCAAAATGCATGTTGTTAGTTGATTGGGAGTGAATCTTTGCTAACATGAAACGGAAGTTGACTTAGTTAAGGTTCATTTATATCGATTGTTATTTGATAGTACCTCCTAGTATATGGTTCTAATGTGGAAACATAGAGGCTATGTTAGGAGAAGCCGATTATCCCCGGAAGGCGGCTAGATTGGATCTTTTATTTCGATATTTGAGCATGTTTAGTTCATAATTAATTCAACTTCTATGCTTTTGTTTATGTTCAAGTGAATGCTATACCTAAACCATTTCCCTTAATGTTTTATCTCTAGTTTTAGCATATTTAGACCTTTAGTTTACCTTCCCTTATTCCGGACTAGCTTAATTGTTGATAGCATTTGGTAGTGTTTAATCGTTCTCTGTGGTTCGACCCCTATGCTTGCCTTATACTCGTATTAGGTTTGTTTAGGTTGTATAAATTGTATTTGATCTAGGTGTAGTCGTTTGACGACGCGATTATTACCTTGTCAATCACCCCCGAAAAGGGGCAGGAGATTCTATAAGATTTGCAAGCGGGCTTATGTGCCTCACATATAGGCGGTAGGTCTCTAGCAGAAAGGGCTTGACGGCAGGGCTACTTTTGGCCCACCCTTGAGGAAGACGCCATGACATTGGTGAAGAAATTTGATAAATGCCAAAAATTCGGCAAACTTATACACCGTCCGGCCACGGATCCAATGGCCATACATAGCCCAGTACCATTCGCCAAATGGGGCATGGACATCTTGGGGCCATATACTCCTGCATCAGGCGGACTGCGGTATATCTTTGTTGCCGTGAATTACTTCACCAAATGGGTGGAAGCAGAGGCGGTCAAAAACATCAAGACAAAGGACGTCATCTCCTTCATTTGGAAGAACATCATCACCCGGTTTGGGGTGCCTATATCTATGGTTTTTGACAATAGTCCTCAGCTTGAGGTGCCTCATCTCAAGACTTAGTTGGGAGATCAAGGGATCTCACATTGTTTTGCATCAGTCGGCCGACCCCAAGCAAACGGCCAAGTTGAAGCCTTTAACAAGTTAATCTCAGACGGTATAAAAAAGAAAATTGAAAGAGCTGGCGGCCTATGGGCGGATAAACTACCACACGTCCTATGGGCCATCAGAACAACAGCAAAAGGGGCAACTGGAGAGACCCCATTTTGTAACACCCCAATAATTCTCTCTTCAAACCTGTGAGTACCCTAACAAAATCCAAGAGAATTACTGACGTGCTACTGCCATGTGTTCAAACGTTAAGGCAAATTCAGAATTTAGCGGCGAAAAAACTAACTCAGTTAAAAAAAATAAGTTTCAAAACCAACGATCAAAACCAAATTAAATCTTACAACTTGGAACCATTAAGGCCCTTATTCAAAATCCAGTAAAGTGGTAAATAAAACAATTAGAGTTTAAATAGATTCAAAAGTAAGAAATAATATAAACTGTGAATGGTAATCAACACTCAATTCAAAATCCCACCACCTTGATACAAGTTCTAAATATATAAAAACCTGTGGTTAATCTGCTCCCCAATATTACAAGTGTAAAAATTGGATCATTATAGGGTCATTGAAAGGCAAAGGCCATGACCAAAGAAAGACACACAAAAGCACGCAATCAGCAACGCCGAGTACATACAAGCTACGAAATATAATAAGGAATTCCTAGCATGCTACTAATAATCAATCATCAAATACAATTTAATTATAGACTCAAACACATGACTCCCTGTTTACATTACTAAGACTTCACTTATTATTTAGATAAATTATTTCATTTTATTCATTGTATTGGATTAAGCAATAGACAAGGTGGTCCTCCCATACTCCATTAGGAATATCAATAAAAGAAAAACCCCATGCCTCCTTTCGGAAACATCAATAAACATCCAATGGCCACGAGCGCGACTCCGTGACCGTACCTAGTATGAGATCTCATCTAACTCCTTATAGTTTTTAAAAATTATTTGAAATAAGAGACTCGTAGATCAGACGGGCTCTAGAAAAGTGCATGGCTAATACCCCGTGTACCCCAACCCTGATTGTCATTACTCTAGATGTGCACCAATCTAGAGTTTTATTGCTCATCCATCTTGCTCTTTACGTGATTTACAAGTTTAGACTTGGTGATGACTCGTATGCAAACAATACAATCAATCAAATATCAAATCATACAAGCAATTAAAGTTTCCAATTCAATTCTTGATTTATTAGTGACAAGCAATATTTATTATTGAATCCTTTAACTACCTCGGTGTATAAACACCTTAAGTGCATAAGGCACCTCAAATCCTTAACCTCGTCTTATAAGACTTTAATTCTTCCTTTACTCATTCCATTTCTATAATCATGAACGAGTAATAAAATAATTCATTCCACAAATTCACATACCCTAAGCGCATCTTGCAAATTAACGCATAAATAATACTTACAAGGTAGATTAATACACAATATACAGAAATCACAGTGCATAACCAAACAATTAAGCCCAGTCTTCTCTATACATGATACTAAGTTCTCGATACATACCTAAACATGCTTCTAAAGGCAAGGTTTCGTAACTTATACGTACCTTGAATAAACGAGCTGGTTGGCCACTTAACCAACTAGAAATCACCTTCTACAAAGTCCTCTCCTAAACCAAACAATTTGATTTCAATCAATACCCAAACAACCAAATTTATAGAAATACTAACTTACTTTAAAACCTTTAAAATCCAATTAAACAACACATTAAAACCTTCCTTTTAATTAAAATCAAAAGCTTATATACAGTTCTTTAAATTTCCTTCATAAAAACCTTAAAATACACCCTTGTACATGAAAGTACAGCAAGTTTAAAGCTTTATAAAAATCTGAAAAATTTACTTTATACATGAAATCTTAAAATTATAGTAATATTTGAAACTACTTATAGCTTTATATTAAGTTAGTAGGCTTTAAACTCAAAAATTCACCAATTCAATGCAATTAGAAGCTTCAAAAACAATAACATAAAATCTGAAAATTTATTATTGCAATCAAACTTTAAAGTTCCCAACTTTATCATCATAAAATATCCAAAGCCTTTGTTTAATGAAATTAAAGACTTGAAACACATTAAATTAATACAATTTAGACCCAAAATTAAAACTTTAACAAATCTAAAAATTAGTTTTAATCATCAAAAATATAATTTTAACATAATATAATCACTATATATATATATATAAGTAAATTGGTTAACACGTTTTAAGCCCTAAAATCATGAAAAAACAAGGTTTAAGCCCTAATTTTCTTAAATAATTAAATCTGAAATTTTATTTCATAATTTAAACATGATAAAACTTATAAATTTATACTCTTTTATAATTCATATACATTATCAAACCACAATAATATTAATTTAATAACAAAATTTGATAAAGATTAAAACCTTGAATTAAATTAACAAAAGAGAGAAAAGGAAAGAAAGAAGAGAGAAGAGCAGACTGATGTAGGGGGGCCGCGGAGGTTTCCGGTTAGCAGGGTGGCGCCGGTGGTGGCTCGGTGTCGCCGGCAGCAAGCAATTTTTTTTTTTTTTTTTTTTTTTTTTGCTGGTTGATGCGTGAATAGGAAGAAGAGGCAAAGCAGCAAAATAAATTGGTGAGGGGGTGAGGTTTTATGTGAAATTGGAGGGGAAATAAGGGGAAAAATTTTAGGTGGGTATAAATAATAAAAAATGGGTTTGAGGGTATCCTAATCCAAATATAATTAGGATAACTTGTTTAGGCCCAAATATATACCAAAGCTTAAAAAAATAATAAGGTGTAAGGTTGGGCTTTGAGGTAACTTGGACGAGGCTCTTAGTTTGTATGGGTAAAATGATTATTCTCAATAATTAGTAATAGCTAAAATAGCTTAAAACTAATTTATTATTTTCGAAATATTTATAAAATTATATAATTATCGTAAAATAATCATATAATTAATAATAAAAATAATTATAATAATTACGAAATCGTGGGGGATTACAATCTACCCCTCTTAAAAGAAGTTTCGTCCCCGAAACTTACCCAAAATCCATAATTTCTCAAAATTATTCAAACTTTTGTGTTTTGTATTGCTGTACATTGCTTGCTTCTCAACATTTATACTCGACAAACTGAACTTATTATACTCAATAGACTCGTACTTGGCCAAATTTTACATACTTTAATAGCATGCAAACACAATACTTTTATGCAATAACGAGGAAAATCATGCAAAATTGCACAATAAATAGCATGAATTAGGTAAAAAAGCAAGAAATTATATATCGCATTCTACCTCTCTTAAAGAAAAGAGTTACGCCCCCGTAACTCACCTCAATATATATTATCACCAAGCATTTCATTATAATTTCGTAGGTAGTTCTCATCTCAATCATCTCCCAATCCTCTACAAAACACTCGTAGTTTAACTCATATACTGACGCTTTAATACTTATTAACTAGCTCACCAAGTTCTTTTCTAATTTCCCAATGAAACTTACTCAATTCCTTCATAAGCCTATTCTCAAAAATTCCCAAGTAAAACTTTTCACTAAACACTTATTCCAAGTAATAACCATTCGAAAAACAAGAGAGTCATAACTCAATTCTCAATTCAATATTTCATCATCACCACATTTTTCATCAATTCTCCAAGTAAAATAAACTCTGATTGGGTGCAAGGTTTGAAGGAAAGTCAAATAAAAGAAAGAAATATCTTTGTTGTCGTGGATTACTTCACCAAATGGGTGGAAGTAGAGGCGGTCAAATCCATCAAGACAAAGGACGTCATCTCCTTCATTTGGAAGAACATCATCACCCGGTTTAGGGTGCCTATGTCTATGGTTTTTTATAATGGTCCTCAGTTTGAGACGCCTCATCTCAAGACTTGGTTGGGAGATCAAGGGATCTCACATTGTTTTGCATCAGTCGGCCGACCCCAAGTAAACGGCCAGGTTGAAGCCTTTAACAAGTTAATCTCAGAAGGTATAGAAAAGAAAATTGAAAGAGCTGGCAGCCTATGGCCGGATGAACTACCACACGTCCTATGGGCCATCAGAACAACAGCAAAAGGGGCAACTGGAGATACCCCATTTCTCATGGTTTACGGTACGGAAACCATTTTGCCCATTGAACACTATAAGCTGACTCTTCGAGTCATGCTATATGACGAAGAGGCAAATTGGGAGGCCATGCGGCTAGCATTGGACTCACTTCCTGAGCGCAGGGGCAATACCGTCTTGCATCATGAGATCTACTATCTGAGAATGACTAGAGCCTACAACAAAAGAGTACACAAGCGACCCCTAAAGGTTGGGGACTTTATGTTACAGAAAATGGAGGCAGTCGGTAGGGCGAATGAACAAGGAAAGCTAAGTGATATGTCTATTTTATATAGTATTTTACCCCCGTCCCTTGGTCATAATTAGTAGTGTTTTTTGCCTCTTTAGAGCCACTTTTATTACTAATATGTGTTTTCTAGTGTTTTCATAGTTTTGGTTGAGTTTTGTAGGGAATTGCACCTTTGGAGCATTTTCCCGGGATTTTATGGAGCAACTACGAGCATTGGAGGAGCACGACCATCTTTCATAGCCCAAGATCGGTTAGAGTAATCAAGCCGGTGAATAAGGGCTCGACTTGTGTGAAGACGAGGCATTTGGACCGAATGATTTAAGCCCCAAAGAGGATAGCTAAAGGAAGGTGACGTACTCCTTAATCGTTTTGGTTTGGGCCAAGTTATGAGCCCAAACGAGGAGTCCAAGCGGCCCAAAGGTGTCCGCCCGATGGTCCGCCCGATGATCCGCCCGATAGCGCGCCCGATTGGGCAAAGAAGACTTATATCGCAGCAGCCCTTCGTCCGATCAAAAAGGCGCGCCCGATCGGGCGGTGCCTCGCCCGATCGGGCGCGTGTTTCTGGAGGACGTTTTAAGCGTCGTTTAATTTGTTTTAACTTAGGATTTTCTAGCTTAGTATAAATACGCTTTTGTTAAGCGAATTTAGGGGGAAATTCTTTTCTCCCTTCCCTTACTCTCTCTTTTCTCTCTCTAACTTTTCTCTTTCTCTCTTCTCTTAAACTCTTAGTATTATTTTCTCTCTCTACAACTCTTGTTCCTTTTAACTTTGGTAACGATTTCTTCTCTTTTAATCTCGGTTATTTATTTTATTTCTTTACTCTATCATGACTACTTTTATTGCTTCGTTTAGTTTAGATTTAATTATGTCAGAGTAGTTTAATTCTAGGGTTTATGGGGATCCATAATTAATATGAAGGGATAATTTGTTATTATTGATATTTGATATTGCATAATAATTTCGTGTTGAATTTGTTTTAATTCTTTGCAATTAGATTATGAATCGAGCAGATGTGATTTGATTGTAAAAGTATAGCAATATTGAATTGATTAATCGAGCAGATGTTAATTTGATATTAAAGGCTATTTTCAATAGGAACTTAGATCTAGTAAATTGCGAGAGCCTGTTAGATCTATGTTGATTAATAAATTGCGAGAGCCTATTAATCATGTTATTTGTGCAATGTTGATTATTGATTGTCATGTTTTATCCCAGAATATTAATTATTGGTGAACCTGTGACCCTAGGCCTTCTTATTATTGTTTTTCTCCCTGAACTTGATCTCCGAAGTTTAATTCCTTTTTACAATAACAATATTGGTTACCTTGATAATTTAGATTATAATAATTAGTTAGGAATAGAAAGACTTGTTTCCCTATGGATTCGACCCTACTTCCCTATCTATATTTAGTTAGTGGTTTTAGGAATTACTTTTGATTAGGGGATACGACGTTACCCTGTCAAAATTTTGGCGCTGTTGCCGGGGAAACGGTTTTATTTTTATTTCTAGTTGTTATTAAAGTCTAGATTATTATTTTTTTATCTTTTATTTTATTTTTATTTTTATTTTATGACTTGAAAATACCCATGCTTACGTCACTACAAGAATTATATGATTTTTATGCAGCACCTGACTACTGTTGTTGTCAACGTCTTTGTCATGAAAATCCTGAATGCCCTTATAGTGAGTTTTTCGTGCGTGCTCCTGATGATTTTAGAGTCTTTCCATTAACATATGATCATATTCGGAAACGATTAGTTGCTAATGAATGTTATTGGAAGGCTCTTGATGAAAAAGTCTATGGACACTATAATAATACGAATGTTATTGAGGTTGAAGAACCATTGGTTATAGAATGTGTGGTTGAAAAATCACTGGTTGACGAATTAGTGATTGAAAAATCATTAGTTGTAGAAACGGTGGTTGAAAATTCCTTTGTTGATGATGAGGTTATTCATGAGGGTAAAATATTCAAATCATTATTGGATGATAAAAACAATGACTACCTCCATGTTCGTTCTACTAATTCTAAATTTTTACAGGAGGAAGTAGAAGGTTGTGGTGTATTTTCATCTCTCTCTTTTGATTTTTCTTTTTATCTTGAGTTCTCTTTATATGCTCCTAACCTTTTCTTTGTAGGGATTAATGTGCTTGCTATTAAGCCCTATCTAGTGCCTAATGAAATATTCGCAGGAGCGTTTGATAAGTTACTCAAGGCGTTGAATTCCTCCGATTGAGAGGAGGAGTATGGTCGAGCGGGACCTTGATAAACTAGCGCTTTGCGGGAGGCAACCTGTATTTTGTTGCTTTTTATTTAGTTTTTTTTTTTAGTCTTTTATTTTTGTGTATTTTCTTTTTGTTTTGTTATAGAGAGGTAAGGAGAGTGTATCTTATGCTTGTGGGAGTACCTTTTTGTGCAGGTTTTGATCAAGAGAGCGAAAAAGAAGACGACAAACTAGTACAAAAGATATTTGGGCAGAGAGTAACAGCGATCAGCCCGTCAAATCAGTAGCACGGGCCCGATCGGGCAGAGCTCGCCCGATCGGGCGCGCGTACGCGTCAGCAAAGTTTGTAAACTTCGACAGGCCATAACTTTTGTGTTTCTTATCCGATTTTGGCGTGTGACCTATAGTTGGAAAGCTCTTCAAGTCTACTTTCCAATGAAATTAGAACCACTGCATTATGATTTATACATAAAAAGTTACGATCAGAATAGTGCACCTGACTTGATTTTTGATCTTTTTCTCACTAACACTTTGTTTCATTCTTGCCCAAATTTGCTCCAAAGAGATGCATTGCGATCCTCGAGGCTTTGGTGACATTGATGTGGTGATGATGAAGAGTAGTCACCTTGACTACTAGCTTCCCTTTAAGACAATGAGGACATTGTCTAATTTAGCTTGGGGGGAGGTTCTCGTGTACGCATGGTATATCTTTCACCCTCTCTCTTTTTATTTATTTTTTTTTCTTTTGACGTGCTTAGTATAGATTTTATTGTTTTCTTAAGTTAGTTTCGTTCCAATGAATTATGAATCATACTTCCCTGTGCCCCTTGATTAAAATTTTTCGAATTTGTTTTGATTCTTGGTATTTGATGATTAATATTGTGGATTTGTTGATCATGATTTGAAGTTTGATTGCTTGGATTCCTAAACATGCGTCAATTTTGTCTAACTACTTGTGAATATAGTGCTTGACTAGTTGATTTGGTTAGGAATGTGTGATTAGTTCCTGGTATGTCAATGAATTTGAGTATTGGTTTGCAACTATGAGTAGTGTTTCATAGCTCATTATTATGCACATGTGGATGACGAAGGCATTTGTTCTTTAGGTAGCCTTCATATTTATTTAGATACATTTGTTCCCTTCTTGCTACCCATGTTGTTGCTTGTGCCCTTTTTGTTGTTTATAGCCATATTACAAGCCTTATTTGCCCCATTGGTTACTAGTCCCAAGCTTGGCTTGGGGGAGCTATTAGTGAGTGAGGTGATGGAGTTTGTAGTGTGCACATTATTTGCACAATTTGGGTGGGTTTTGAGAAGTAATTTGTTCTTGATCATATTTTTGTTTTGATGAGTTTAAAAGTTGAATACCCTTGGAAAAATAAAAGTGTGATGAAAAAGAAAAAAAAAAAGAGAAGTTCAAGGAAAAAAAAAGTGAGAAATTTGTTGAAAAAAAAAAGAAAGTGAACTTCTAACAAAAAAAAAATAAAAAAAAAAAAGAGCAAAAGAAAAAATGTTTAATGTTCAAATGTTCTAAGTGAAGGTTGATCAAAAGAAAGAAAAAAAAAGATGAGTTTCAATGAAATATTTCAAGTTATGAGTTCAAAGTTTGTTTTTCACTCTAGTTCATTATTATCATATTTTTATGAGTGAATTATGTAAGTATTGGGATTGATTTTTATGATTGGAGTATATTTGGTGGATTTGTATTGGAGTTGGTTATGTTGGAGATGTGTATGATCATTGTTTTTGATCATGGGTTTATTTAGGATTTGGCTCCCTTTTAGCATAGCTTTTCTCTCACATACTCCAAATTTATCCTACCCTTTACCCTAGCCTTACATTACAAGCTTTAAAGACCTTCCGACCTTGTGCATAGAGTTGTGTAAATGTGAAAGTGTTGTTTATCAATGCAAGTTATGACTTGACATATTCCGAGTCGACTATTAGGTTGAGTGTATGTCTTTTTAAACACACGAGTGTGTGAGTTTGGGAGGGAATTGTTCACATAAAAGGGTTGGGATGGAGAGCGATCGAGTACATCTTTTACTCGCCACATAAATGAGAGTTGAGTGTGTGAGCACTAGTCTTGAATTCTATATGCTCATTTGGTTTGCTCTACTTGACAATTGTTGGGGAGGAAGGGTGATTAGATGAATAAGATTGATTGATGTTGAAGCACGTTTGTTTGATTTACCTTGAATCGTTTGAGCTCGATTTTTATATTGGGGTGAGGCATGTTTTATATGTTCATTGATGAGCTCTTTGCTTAGGGACAAGAAAAGGTTTGGTTTGGGGGATTTTGATATGTCTATTTTATATAGTATTTTACCCCCGTCCCTTGGTCATAATTAGTAGTGTTTTTGGCTCTTTAGAGCCACTTTTATTACTAATATGTGTTTTCTAGTGTTTTCGTAGTTTTGGTTGAGTTTTGTAGGGAATTGCACCTTTGGAGCATTTTCTCGGGATTTTATGGCGCAACTACGAGCATTGGAGGAGCACGACCATCTTTCATAGCCCAAGATCGGTTAGAGTAATCAAGCCGGTGAATAAGGGCTCGACTTGTGTGAAGACGAGGCATTTGGACCGAATGATTTAAGCCCCAAAGACGATATTTGGTTTGGGCCAAGTTACGAGCCCAAACAAGGAGTCCAAGCGGCCCAAAGGTGTCCGCCCGATGGTCCGCCCGATGATCCGCCCGATAGCGCGCCCGATCGGGCAAAGAAGACTTATATCGCAGCACCCCTTCGTCCAATCAAAAAGGCGCGCCCGATCGGGCGGTGCCTCGCCCGATCGGGCGCATGTTTCTGGAGGACGTTTTAAGCGTCGTTTAATTTGTTTTAACTTAGGATTTTCTAGCTTAGTATAAATACGCTTTTGTTAAGCGAATTTAGGGGGAAATTCTTTTCTCCCTTCCCTTACTCTCTCTTTTCTCTCTCTAACTTTTCTCTATCTCTCTTCTCTTAAACTCTTAGTATTATTTTCTCTCTCTACAACTCTTGTTCCTTTTAACTTTGGTAACGATTTCTTCTCTTTTAATCTCAGTTATTTATTTTATTTCTTTACTCTATCATGACTACTTTTATTGCTTCGTTTAGTTTAGATTTAATTATGTCTGAGTAGTTTAATTCTAGGGTTTATGGGGATCCATAATTAATATGAAGGGATAATTTGTTATTATTGATATTTGATATTGCATAATAATTTCGTGTTGAATTGTTTTAATTCTTTGCGATTAGATTATGAATCGAGCAGATGTGATTTGATTGTAAAAGTATAGCAATATTGAATTGATGAATCGAGCAAATGTTAATTTGATATTAAAGGCTATTTTCAATAGGAACTTAGATCTAGTAAATTGCGAGAGCCTGTTAGATCTATGTTGATTAATAAATTGCGAGAGCCTGTTAATCATGTTATTTGTGCAATGTTGATTATTGATTGTCATGTCCCAGAATATTAATTATTGGTGAACCTGTGACCCTAGGCCTTCTTATTATTGTTTTTCTCCCTGAACTTGATCTCCGTAGTTTAATTCCTTTTTACAATAACAATATTGGTTACCTTGATAATTTAGATTATAATAATTAGTTAGGAATAGAAAGACTTGTTTCCCTGTGGATTCGACCCTACTTCCCTATCTATATTTAGTTAGTGGTTTTAGGAATTACTTTTGATTAGGGGATACGACTTTACCCTGTTACTAAGCCCTAATTGGGAAGGGCCCTATCGAATCTATGAGGAAGTAAGAGGCGGCATCTACCGTTTGGAGACACCAGATGGCAGGCAGCTAGCCAGAACTTGGAATGTAGATAACTTGAAAAAGTACTACTTTTGAGATTTTGTAAACCTTTGAATTAAAACTCATTAATGAGAAAGTTGCTTTTTTCCAATTATGTTTATTTGCTTTAATTACATTTGAGGGAACCGCCTGCACAATGTGCAGACGGCATGAATCCACTTAAACATTCATAAGATAAGTTGCAAAAACTTAGCGGCTAACCTTTCATTTTTAGCGAGGCCAATGGCCGGATATATTCTAAAATAACTAATCGTCTGCTCCAACATGAGCCTGACCGTCTTCTCCAACACGAGTACGACAACCGGCGACGTCCATTGGCGAATTTGTCGAAGAGAGCATCTCCCATTTGGGTGGTACATTGCTCTATAAACCAGAAAACAAACGGCCCTACCACCTATCTGGATTAAGATAACGCGCGCAGCCGTTTGACAGAATCTAACTTGAAACCTAAAAATTCAAGTTTCCCAACTGTTCTAATACAGGCGGGAAGCAGCTACTATTTCATTTTAGAAGCTTTAATATTCATGTGGTACCGCCTGTTATTGCCCTTGGGAAAGGCAGGCGGACAAATTCTTTTTACCAATTATAAGTTAAGTCCAAAGACTTAACAGCTTAGAGTCGTTATAAACAATTCATTAAGGCCAATGGCCGGATATTTCAAGCACGTACCCGTCTGCTCAAGATGGCCAACTGTCCGCTTAGTTTTGGGCAATCACCATAGTGATTGAATGACTTAGAAACCAATCATACTCTTTTAAGTATCAATAATTTCTAAGTCAATCAATCCACCTTCTAAACCAAGCGAACCTCCAGCCAGGGGCAAAGACATCCGATATTGCAAGAAATCGCATAGTATGCAGGAAAGTTAAACCCTTAGCTTAAATCTATGCATGACAAATAAAATCGAAAGCTTTAAAAAAAATTTAAAAGCAAAGACATCAATATGAAGAGACCCGGCCATATGACCGGATGATTCATTTAAATAACCAGCCGTCCTAATGAACAACTGTAAATGTTAACCGGCACAGCCGGTAGAAATTTTTAATAAAACCGACCCCTTGGTCGGTAAAGACACATGATTACACGGCACACAGGCCGAAATTAAAAACAAATGGCCATTCGACCGCAGAAAAGCTTAAGTATCAGGAGTGGGGTTTTCAGTATTGGTAGTCGCATCCTCCTTGTGGCCCTTAGGCAGCTGCTCATCAGTTTCCTTATCCTCCTCCTCCTCCTAATCTTCGTCATCCCCAGAGGTCGAGTCCTCTATGGAGGCGGACACCTCGGCATTGGCTGCCGCTTCTTCTTTAGCCTGCTTCAGGAGCTGGGCGTTGAACTGGTCATTGGCTTCATCAAACTTGTGTAGGAGTTTATAGGTACGATTGCGGAAAAAACATGAATCATATTCATATAGCACCTAATCCCAAGATCATGCATAACACATAAAGAATTAGAATTAATACCTTTGTAGCGTGATTCCACGTGTGATCAAACAAGAACAAGGGAGACAAAGAACCTCAAACGTGATTCCTCTACTTGGTCCACAGGCACGGATTAAGACCTCCACTAATGCTAGTTAGTTGCAATTGAACCCTTCAATTGACCTTCTAAGGAGAAGAACGAGCAACGAACCAACCACGAACCACCACACGCGCCACTAGGGGTGGTCGGCCATGAGTCTAAGGGGAGGAGAGAGAGAGCCGTGGGTTAGAGAGAGAGTGAGAGGGTTTTTGGGATTTGATTGCCTTGATTCACAATCAATTGTTAATTGTATGTTAATTGTTATGTCATACAACTCTAGGCATGTATCTTATTTATAGATCTCATCTCTAAATAAGAGTCCATGACAAAGCCCAAAACCTAACTCCAATCTAACTATGCTAGCCCAATCTAATTCATGATTAGTTACTTGCTCATGAGGCCCATAAATAGGCCTCTAACTTGCTTAACCCAATACCCTTGTGTGTGACCTCATAGGATCCATTCTAGCGGGCTTTGGACTATTTGACTAGCCCAAAGATCATTGATCATAATCTAGCAACAAAAAATGACGACCCAAAAGAATGAACTTATTATCTCCATAATAGTGATCCTTGATATATCTAGTAATTGCACTTATCGAAGACATAACTCCTTCAATCTCCCACTTGTCTGAGACAAGTGCGCAATATTCAAATTCCTTAAGTCAATGTGTGTCGATTTGATAATATGATTGCATATCATGTCGTGATCATATTAATCTACAAATCTTTTCTTGAAAACTAAGTTAGAATTACAAAAAAAAATGATTACTATGTAATCCATTTGAGCACGACCATGCATTTTCTGAATTCTCCCTCTTCAAGGGGCCAAGACACATTCCTAATTAAATAGGTAGACTCAATCCAATCTTGTGGCAACCAAGGCTCCCACTCAAATCATGAAGTAACCAGGAAACACCCTTTATAATCTCCAGTTACGGGAAGACGTTTGAGTGTACACAGGTACATCAATCAATGAATGGAATCAATGTTCCACTCATGTCAAAGGAATCCACTAATATATCCGGAAGCTCTATACTTGAGCTTCAAAGTAGGTCTATAGTTCGATCATGCATCATTCATGCATATCCATGTGATTGACCGAGTTTCACTACGCTCCTATAGCCCATGAAACTGCGCTATCCAATCAATCTTACATGCTAGTCCATTTAAAGAAATCATTTATGTCCACTTTAATGATTCTGAACTAGGAACTTGAATAATATATGGATTTTGTTCACCTGTGGGGTTTCATTCACCAGGTCATCAACCTGATGAGCCCATCAATCCATAATTATTTCGGAAATTTTATTTAATATCATAAAACCATAATTAAATAATAGAAATGATGAATTTCTTATTAAACATAATTCTGCCAATGAATGTATTACATATGTAATAAGTTTTTCTCAAAAACAAATACAACTTAAATTACATCATTAGCCTCAATCCAGTTGCATTAGCATGATTCTCATGCTTAGGCAATGGAAGGGGTTTAGTAAGTGGATCAGCGATATTCTCATCCGTATGAACTTTGCACATCTTGACATCTCCTCTGCCAACGATTTCTCGAATAAGATGATACTTCCTCTCAACATGTTTGGATTTGAAGTGTGACCTAGGCTCCTTTGATTGAGAAATGGTGCCATTGTTGTCACAATACAACTCAATCCCTTTTTGAGCACTTGGTATAATGTCCATCTCAATAAGGAATTTCTTAATCCAAACTGCTTCCTTAGCTGCTTTAACAGCAGCTAAACACTCTGATTCTGTTATAGAGTCTGCGACAATGCTTTGCTTCGAACACTTCCAGCTCACTGCTCCTCCATTCAAACAGAAGATGTATCCAGACTGGAATTTAAAATCATCTCTGTCTGTTTGGAAACTCGCATCTGTATAACCTTTGACAACCAACTCATCTTCGCCGCCATATACTAGAAACATTCCTTTAGTCCTTCTCAAGTACTTAAGGATGTTCTTGGCAGCTATCCAGTGTGCTTCACCTAGATTTGCCTAAAATCTGCTACACATGCTTAAAGCATATGAAACATCCGGCCTTATACAAATCATGGCATACATTATCAACCCTACTGCCGAAGCATAAGGTATAATAGCCATACGTCTCATCTCGTCTGGCATAACCGGACATTGAGATTTACTGAGCGTAATGCCATGGGACATGGGGAGAAATCCTCTCTTGGAGTTTGCCATCTCGAACCTATCAAGAATCTTATCAATATAAGTCTCTTGGCTCAATCCAATCATCATTCGAGACCTGTCCCGATGGATCTTGATTCCCAAGATGTACTCGGTGTCACCTAAGTCTTTCATGGAGAAACAACTCTTCAACCACTCCTTGACTGACTCAAGCATTGGTATGTCGTTCCCCATGAGTAGTATGTCATCTACATACAAGACTAAGAAAACTATGTTTCTCCCACTGGACTTCTTGTATACATAAGGTTCCTATTCGCTTTTAAGAAAACCAAACTTTTTGATTGCTTCATCAAAACGAAGGTTCCAACTCCTTGATGCTTGCTTCAATCCATAAATGGATTTCTGAAGTTTGCATACCTTTCCAGGATTTTCTGGATCTTCAAAACCCTCAGGTTGTGTCATATACACTTCCTCCATCAAGAACCCATTCAAGAAGGCGGTTTTCACATCCATCTGCCAAATTTCGTAATCGAAAAATGCAGCAATCGCTAAAAGAATCCAAATGGACTTAAGCATTGCTACTGAGGAAAAAGTTTCATCATAGTCAATACCATGAATCTGTCTGTACCCTTTCGCAACCAGACTTGCTTTATAGATTTAGGCATTTCCATCCTTGTCTGTTTTAATCTTGTAAACCCACTTGCAACCAATAGGTTTTACCCCATTAGGCAAGTCCACCAGGGTCCACACAGCATTTTGAGACATCGATTCCATTTCGGATTTCATGGCCTCAAGCCATTCATTTGAGTTGGGGCTCGCCAAAGCTTGCTTATAGGTTGTAGGTTCTTCATTCTCTAATAAGAAGATTTCAGAATCCTCAATTAACAGAACTTCAACAAACTGTTTGTTTCCGATTCTGGCAGACCTACGTAGGGTAGGAGCAACAATAGAAATGTTCTCTTCAACTCTTTGAAGATTTTCGCAAGAATTAGATTCAAGTGGGACGATAAGAGTCTCACTAGTCGAATTAGCTTGCTCCGACGCATGATTATGCGCCCTCGCCTCTGATGTGGTGTTATCCACATCCATTTGTTACTCGTCTTGAATTTCTTTGAGCACTACTTTACTCCCACTTGGCTTTCTAGAGAGGAATTCCTTTTCTAGAAAGACACCATCGCGAGCAACAATCACTTTGTTATCTTCGCGATTGTAGAAGTAATACCCTTTTGTTTCTTTGGGATAACCCACAAAGAAACATTTGTTTGATTTAGGGCCGAGTTTGTCACTTTGTAAACGTTTTACATAGACCTCACAACCCCAAACCTTGAGATAAGACAACTTTGGAACTTTTCCAGTCCATAACTCATATGGTGTCTTCTCAACTGCTTTGGACGGGCTTCTGTCCATTATGTTCGCAGTTGCTTCTAATTCATATCCCCAGAATGATGTGTAAAGATCAGTAAAGCTCATCATGGACCGAACCATATCTAGTAAGGTCCTATTCCTCCTTTCTGACACACCATTTAACTGTGGTGTTCTTATAGGGGTTAACAGTGATAGTATTCCACAATTGATCAGATGTTCATCAAATTCTTGGGTTAAATATTCAGCACCACGATCAGATCGTAATGCCTTAATTTTTCTCCCAAGTTGGTTTTGTACCTCATTCTGGAATTCCTTGAAATTTTCAAAGATTCCGACTTGTGTTTCATTAAATAGATATAACCATACCTACTCAAATCATCAGTGAAGGTAATGAAGTAGTTATAACCACCTCTAGCTTTTGAACTCATTGGTCCACATACATCTGTATGTATGAGGCCCAAAAGGTCACTAGCTCTTTCACCTTTTCCAGTAAAAGGCGATTTGGTCATTTTACCTAACAGGCATGACTCGCAATTCTCAAATGATTCATAATCAAATGAAGTTAGGAGTCCATCCTTATGTAATTTATGGATGCACGATTGGTTTATATGACCTAACCTACAATGCCATAAATAGGTTTGGTTTGATTCATCTGTTTTACGCTTTTCCTGATCAATGTTGTAAACATGAGTTGTATAATCTAAGAAATACAAACCATTAATTAATTTGGCGTTAGCATATAACATATTTCCTTTAGAAATAAAACAACACTTCCTTTAGAAATAAAACAACACTTGTCTCTTATTTCAAAAGAAAAACCTTCAGTATCTAAAACAGGAACTAAAATAATGTTCTTGGTAATTGTTGAGACATAATAACAGTTATTAAGCACCAAAATAAGACCAGACGGAAGTCTCAAATGATAGTTTTTAATAGCAAGTGCAGCAACTTTTGCTCCATTTCCTACTCGAATTGTGACTTCCCCTTTTGCTAACTTCTTACTACCTTCTAGGCCCTACATGTTATTAACAATGTGAGCACCACAACCGGTATCGAATACCCAAGTTGAAGAAGAAGTAAGATTAATTTCTACAACAAAACGTTAGGTAACTCTTTACCTTCCGTTCTCACTGGTGTATAATGGGGACACCCAAGTATGTGGCAAGACCACCTACCGCAATAGAAGCACTGGCTTCCTTCCTTCTTCAAGTACTCCTCTGAGTGGTTGATCAAAAGGTTGACTAGTGTCACTGTCGAGCCTTTATCATCATGAATAAGCTTGACTAGATCAAATCCATCATGGAGCGAGAACAGGATAATATCATGTGCAAAGTCATCATCGAACGGCCTCCCTAGGACATCCATCTGATTGAATAATCCAATCAGTTCATTAACATGGGTCCTAACTGACTGACCAGGCATGAGTTTCTTAGCCATAATCTTACAATGGATATTGTAAGTCTCAAACCTTACACTGTTAGTCCAGGAGTAGTAAATCTGAGGTATCGAATTAACGACATCACTTACATTATAGTCGTTGAAGCCTCCACTTCCTAACCTTCCAATGCCACCTCGACAGATGGCACGAAGACATTCATGAAGATTGGTCAACTCATAGTGCCTGAACCTTCCTTTCCAACAAGTTGGAATAGATTCTAAAATGAGATTCCTGATTTTCTCTGCACCCGAAACATCTTTCGCATGCCTTTCAGGAGTAAGACCAACAGTATATCTGCTCTTAATGGGTATATACAAACGAGCTTCAAGCTTTTGACTTTTGAGAACATTTCGCAGCTCGTTTTCCCATTCCCTGAAGTTTCTGAGATTCAGCCTTAATTTCAATTTGTTAGGCAAAATAGTGTTGTCGTAAAGGTTATTCATCTACAAACAAAAAACAAAACGAGGCAAAGTTCAATAATTATGTTTAATAAATTTAAAGTACCATAAACGATTTAAATTTGGTAACTTTAAAGCACTTTATTCAATTAAATGATCCCAATTTGAATTAAGTGATTCCAAGACCCTTTATTTGTGCAATAATTGACCGGACTTTGGCCCTACCATCAACTATTACATTTTCAAGGTGAGTAAACTCTTTACTGATTACAACTCTTTGTAATTCTTGGTTGAATAATTAATCATCACATGTTTAATTATTACCCTTAGCTTCAAGGTTCTAAACTCTTTAGGTAACCTTGTTGAGTATAACCAATTAAAATTGTAAAACTTGATTTACCCCAACTCTCCCAAGATATAATATGACACCCAGCTTTGGCATGACCCATCATAAATATCAAAGGTTTATCGGATTTTTAATTGGAAAAGCAACCTCAATATTACCGGGACCTAAATTCATTATGTTTGTGATTAATATAGTGAACTCTAGCGCATCATCACAAGCATCAATAAAATCTAATAATCTACTAATGCATAGATAAAACATGACATAGTATGGCCCCTTAATCCTAAGAAAACTAATAAAGCAGAAAACGCTCCCACTTGAGTCTTTATGGATCTCATCTATCTTATTCCTTGGGCCTCCACTCCATTAGCTTCTTGGATCAACTGCAACCTGTAATATTATTCTATTCTATCTACTACTTAAATAAAATAAAATAAATTACAAAAATACTTAACGATACGTAGACCGTATTTAGATTACAAAAATACGAAACGATGCGCAGATCGTACTTAGAATCTATGGGCCATACTAGTCTATATATAGCAATAAATAATATCATATATTATAAAGTGCCACATAATAAATCACTCATCATGCTTTCCTAAACTACAACATCAAATGTTCATAATTAAGGAAACATGGCTCTTAATATCTCATATTTTAATTAATTACTGCAATTAGATAATATCATATATTATTTCTAACCAACCATAAAATATCATATATTTTATTTTAGGTAAGAGATAGAATCAAATCATATTTTAATTATGGAAGATAAATCAAATTTATTTTCCATGATTATCCTAACTAATTTAGGAGATTCTATCCTAATTGCCTAGCCAATCACATAATTTTAAATCAATTATTATCCAAAATTAATTATGGGATAATCTCATTAAATCAATTATTATCCAAATAGAATATTTTGCTCCATAATTATCCAAACTTAACAAAATTAACCACTTTAACTTTGTTAATTATCTTTTATCAAAACTTATCCTCTTTTTTTTTTTTTTTTTTGAAATCTGATTTTTTTTATTAAAACAAAATAATTTTTTTTTGAGAACCGTGCACCAGCCACCGTGGTGTGGCCAGCCGAAGCCGGCCACGGTAGCCGTACACCGTGAGGTGTACGCTGCTTGCAGCGGTGCACAACAGCAGCAGCAGCAGTGCCGCGCAACCCTTGCACGGTGCTGCTGTTGCTGCCCCTCCCTGACCTGCCTGCTGCCCCGCCCCGACCCTCCCTCCGGACCACCTGCAGCGGCAGCCGCCGTGGCTACGCCACCCAGCCGCGGTTGCCGCTGCTAAAAACCTTTTTTTTATTTTAATTTAAATAAAAACAAAACAATTTTGTTAAAATTAAATTAATCTTAATGTGGTCCAATTAATTTCAAAATTAAATCATATTCAATCTTGAAATTAGGGTTCTTCATGAAATTAATCCCCAATATAATTTAACTCTTAAATTAAATAATTTGATCATGAAAATTCATAATTTAGCATGAAATCAAATAGATTAAATTTATTAAACACATAGAAATCGAATTAATTCAAAAACCAAAACACAAGTTTCACAAATTAGGGTTTATGGTTTCGAAATTTTCGAAAATTAGGGTTGGGTGGGTCGAAATTTTCGAGTGATTTAGGGGCAAAATTCAGATCTTTGATGGCTAATTGGAGTAAATTAAACAACTTTTAATGATTCTATATTCTTAAATCACATTTAAAATAATAATTGACCCATAATTAAATTATTCTCCCTCCTAATTGAATTAAAATTGTGGACTATCAAAGAATTAATATTCAATATATGTACATGCATAGGCTAACTGATACCACTGTAGGAGTTTATAGGTACGATTGCGGAAAAAACATGAATCATATTCATATAGCACCTAATCCCAAGATCATGCATAACACATAAAGAATCAGAATTAATACCTTTGTAGCATGATTCCACGTGTGATCGAACAAGAACAAGGGAGATAAAGAACCTCAAACGTGATTCCTCTACTTGGTCCACAGGCACGAATTAAGACCTCCACTAATGCTAGTTAGTTGCAATTGAACCCTTCAATTGACCTTCTAAGGAGAAGAACGAGCAACAAACCAACCACGAACCACCACACGCGCCACTAGGGGTGGCCGGCCGTGAGTCTAAGGGGAGGAGAGAGAGAGCCGTGGGTTAGAGAGAGAGTGAGAGGGTTTTTGGGATTTGATTGCCTTGATTCACAATCAACTGTTAATTGTATGTTAATTGTTATGTCATACAACCCTAGGCATGGATCTTATTTATAGATCTCATCTCTAAATAAGAGTCCATGACAAAGCCCAAAACCTAACTCCAATCTAACTATGCTAGCCCAATCCAATTCATGATTAGTTACTTGCTCATGAGGCCCATAAATGGGCCTCTAACTTGCTTAACCCAATACCCTTGTGTGTGACCTCATAGGATCCATTCTAGCGGGCTTTGGACTATTTGACTAGCCCAAAGATCATTGATCATTATCTAGAAACAGATAATGACGACCCAAAAGAACGAACTTATTATCTCCATAATAGTGATCCTTGATATATCTAGTAATTGCACTTATCGAAGACATAACTCCTTCAACTTGGTCTTCCAAGTTTTGAAGTCAGAACCCGGATGGATAGCCTCCCAGTTCATCCACATGATGGCGTCATAATCTTCCATCATTTGTTTGACCAGGGCCTCCTTCTTCTCCTCAGCCTAGGACTTGTATTTTGTCCTGAGCTAGGTCTCCTGGTTCTGCAACCGACCCTTTAGCTTGTCCACCTACCCCTGCAGTCGGCCCGCCTTCTTGTCCGCCTCCTCAAGGGGCTCAAGCTTGGCCTTGAGGCCCTTGACCTCCGTCTCGAGCTCGGTTATCCGCCTCCTCACCCCGTCCAAATCCTTCTTGACCTGTAGATTGGCCGACGCCTGGGAATACATCATATCAATTGTTAGAAGCTCGTTTTGAGCAATCTCAAAATTTGCAATATCTAATGAGTAGGCGGCCCGAGCTTTCGCAGCATTTACCTATTTGGACTTCTTGTTAAACGGCCTCTTGAGACTGTTTACGCGCAGTATAGCCTGCATTCGGCCAAAAGGGGAAACAGTTCGAAGCCAAACGGCCATATGCATTATTCAAAATAAGAAAAATTTCACAAGTGTTATACCTCACAAAGAAGCGGCGAGATGGCGTCCAGGTTGAGGGAGCCGACCCCCTGACGGATGCTTTTTCCTCAGGCTCAAGAGCCCTCAGCATCTTCTTGGCCAGCTGCTGGACATCCGGCCTCGAAGGAGGAACATCTGCACATTCAACGTTTTTTAAGTATATGTTGTATATTCGGCCAAATGATCGAGTGTCTTCGGAGGTGGTAGACGACTTTTTATTAAACTTTACCCTACAAGGATAGGGTAAAGGGTCGAATTTTGTTATACCTTCCATCTCCTGCTCAAGGGGAGTCTTGCTCCCACCCCCTGCTGGGCCGACAGCAGTGTGGAGTGGCTTGCCACTCTTCGATACCCCTTGGGGATCCAGCCTTACATGGGTCCTACCAGTTGTAGGGTGGGAGCCGTCTCCAGCCTTCTTTCCAGGCTTGAAAGCGATGTGTTTTCTAGCCTTGCTAGACACATCACCCCCATCCTTCTTTTGAAGCTTGGGGTCCGGCTGAATAGATGGGGAAGCTTTGGACGAGCCGCCCTGCACCAAACAAGCAAGGTTAGAAAGCAGGCGGCGCTAAGCACTTCTATTCAATTTTAAGTTGTAAAATCTTTTACCTTAGGAGTTCTGCCCTCTTTAGACTCCTCATTTCTCCGTTTACCCAGAAAGGACGAACAGTAGTGTGCGGCTGAAACAGCATCCGACTTCTTGGTGGCCGAGAGCTTTCCCATGGCTTTGTCTGCACCAAGAAACAAGTGTTAGAAATCAATAAAATAGAGATCAAGATTCAACAGGAAACAAACAACAATCGGTCCAGCTACCTCTCGGCCTATCAGTGCTAAGGCCGCAAGCGGTCAAATATAACCCGTCTAATAGCCACTCATGACGGGGAATATAGCTTTGAGGGGTGACTTCTTCCCCCCCCCCCCCCCCCCCCGCCGTTCTTTCATTGGTTCAAACGGCCACAGTGAACAGGCCTCGATCTGGTATTTGCTCCTTCGCCTTCCTGGGGACGGGCGGCAAAGCTTCCTTACTAGCAAGAAGGGGAAGGTTCATGTTCCATTTATTATACTTTTTATTTTTTAGACGGTCGAGGGAAGAGACTATGTAAAACTTCCTCCTCCTTTCCTTCCATTTAGACTCCTTTCCAACGGTCATCATGAAGCCCTTGTGGCTGGTAAGGGTGAACCATCCGGACCCGCTTGATTTTGGGGTCCGGTTGAGGTAGTGCATATAGGCGAATGCCTCAAAGCTTGGCTCTACCTCAAGAATCTCGCAGGCGGCAACATACCCCAAGATATTTACCTAATATTTTGGGGCAAGTTGCCAGACACCTAGCTGTTATCCATCTAAAATCCTCTCCACAACCGGATGGATATGGAATCTAAGACCTGATTGGATGGATTCCTCATAGTAGCCAAAACATTCGTCATGGTAGCTGGACCCTTCTGGCCACACTACCTTATCAATAGCGTCCGGGACACTAAGAAAAAAGCCATGTCCCATGACATGTTCAGAGATAAAATTCCCAAGTTTATCTTTCATCGTCGTCCCTCTGCCTTGGGGAACATGCTGATAGTAGGCAGCAAACTCCAGTCGACGCAAAATAGACGGCTCGGCCCAGCCTTCGCCCCTGTCAACTGACAGGGACTCTCTTGCTGCATCCAGCTTAGAGTGTGCCTCCTCCGAATCTATGAAGGCGCTATCAACCTTGGACGACTCAAAGTCGTCATCAGAGCTCTCGGACCCCAAGTCTGAGTCGAGGACCTGGTGGCTAGGACCACCAGCGTCCTCCCCCTTCTCTTCATCCGAAGCCAGATCAATCGGCTCGGGATAGTTCTTTGGATTTCATCATCACACTCCTCCAAAATTGAAGAGCCCGGGGAACTAAGAAGACTGGACGGATGGTTAGAAATCTCATCCACAGGCTCCCTAATGGAGCCCTCTAAATAAACGGTAGAACTCTCCGAATGGTACCAGGAACCATCCGTTCTATACGTCCTACTTGTTTGCTTTGTTTTGGCCATGGTGTCCTACACAGGCACAGATACGGTCGGATTCGGAGAAGTTCGCAAAGGGGAGTCCAAGAACGAGCATTCTTCACTCCTAGTTCTAGATTCAGCCGTCCCCGGTGACCGGCTGATCGTTAACCTAGGCCGTGTTGTGTGCGTTTGGGAAACCATTTTCGAAAAAGAAAAGAAACAGAAAATAAAATAAAAGGAAATCAGACGGTTACCTTACAAGTGAAGGTACGAGAGCCGCTTGGAAGATCTGGGACGTTTGCTTATAGGCGGGCTAGGTGCCGAGCGTCGAATGCTTTCACAGATGAGGACAAAAGTTCTCAAAGTCAAAGATTCAAAAGATTCTCTTTCTAAGTTTCACGCAAACATGTGAACACAATGAAGGGTCAACCCTTATTTATAGAAAGGGTGAAAATTTTAGGGTAAAAACCCTAAAAGTCTTACCCATGGTAAATGGTAATACGCCAGACCAGTGCCTAGCTGACACCTGTCACAGGCGCCACGTGGCATGCCACGTCACCCCTGTGAGGGGAAAATGATTTGGGTATTTCTACCCCGCCACATGGCCCAATGAGAGCTCGCTACGTGTCACCTGAGAAGGTCTCCAAATAGACCTAGGGGCCGACACGTGTCGAGCAGATATACCCTCAGGAATTGACGGCCTTCAAGGCCCAATTCCCGAGGTAGGCGCAAAACAGCGCAGCCCTAAATCCTAGGTCATCAAACCCTAGGACAGGGCACACCTTTCTAGAACCCTATAATAGGGAGATTCCCCTATTTATTGGGACACGTTCTAATCATTACATCATTTACTACTCTCGAAAACAGAGAACACCTGATCTCAGAATCCGAGAAGATATTAACTTCCCGCACTTTTTTACTCAGAACCCGTACAAACTTAACCTTCGGAGGCGGACCTCTGAAAATCCGGAGTTCCGTTGTTTTGCAGGTACAGGCGGCTTTGTTGGATCCAGTCTTCGAGCTGTAACTCTCCCAAGGGACACAGAAAACCGTACCCCGAAACACATATGTTAGCTAAATTAGGTGTTGGATGATATATATCAATCATTTGTTATCTGATATCAGTTAGGTGTTGGATGATATCAGTCATCTCTTTGCTTATATCAATTACGTGTTGGATTATATCAACTATATGTAAGCTGATATCATTTAGGTGTTGGGTGACATTATTCACATGTTAGCTAATATTATTTAGGTGTTGGATGATAGCATTCATATGTTAGCTGATATCAGTGGATGATATTAGCCATTTGTTGTCTGATATCAATTAGGTGTTGGATGATATCAGTCACCTCTTAGCTTATATTAGTTATATGTTAGCTGATATCAGTTAGGTGTTGGATGATATCATCCATATGTTAGCTGGTATTAGTTATCATTTAGCTAATATTATTTGTTGTTGGCCTGGGCTTGTTGTTTTGAGCCTTGCCTCACACAATAGACGCTTCTCATCCGAATATTGGAGAGAGATGGTTGTATTTGAAAAGAAGTTCTTGCAAATATGTTGTCATGTTTTTCACTATGACTAAGAGCTTAATTTCATTAGGTACTTTGAAAAGCAATGATGGTCAGTGAACACCTTTAAAGGGTGACTAAAGGGTGCTATGGGTGCTTGATGAAGTTATGATGAAAGACAAAAAAAAAAATAAACAAATAAATAAAGAAATAGAAAGTGGTTCACTTTATGAGTTAACTTGATTATTATTAACAGATGAGGATTGACATAAGTGTTGTCCTCGTCAATAGAGCCTAATTTTAGCTTATGTAGATTGGGCACATGAGCGAGAGGAGATTGACGGAATTGTCTAAAAGAGGACTATTATGTTATCATATACAAATTCTATCTTGACTCGGTCAAAACACAACAAGTTGCCAACATATCATTTCCTTAAACTTTGTACTTATTTTGTTATTGCAATATATAGCTATAGAAATAGTTTTTGTAATAGTTTACCTTATTTGATTCATAAATGGTAATATCACTAGTTTTATAAGTTTACACCATACTTCCTTCATCTTTTATTAACTTGTAACATTGAACATAAACAACTTATCAAATTATTTTGATAACTTAGAACATACTTATGGACAAATGCCTAATTTCTAAAAAAAAAGCCAGTTGCGCCACAATCTAGTGAAGAACATAGTCCTAAGTATTCATCACTTCATTAATAATCTTTGTTACTTTTGTTTGTTATGCTTCATGAATAGCCATAGCTTATGCTAGTAATCTAGCCATCGAAACTAGAAAAGGAGTCTAGCTTTCATTCTTGTTTTTCCACTGTCAAAAAAAAAATTCAAATTAATTTAAACATCAATAAGATGAAAAGGTAAATAGCAAGTAAGGATATTAGATGTTTATTACTCCAAAAGAATTTCACCCAAAAAAAAATAAAAAAAAAAGTTGAAATCTTATTTCACGTTTGTCAATACATAATTCAATCATTAGTATTTTAAATTATCAATAAACCTGTCAAAATAATTATTAATAAGTAAACATCAGGTAAATTGATAGTATGAAAGTATAAATCAAAGCAAATCTAATAAAATTTCCATATAATAGTACATAAATCAAAGTGATACTCCGAATGATCTTAGGGGGCGTTTGGTTTGCATGGGGTAAACGGAATAGAATGAACAAAGGGAAAAAAAAGATAATTGGATGAAAAGCCTTGCATTTGCTATATGTTGTTTGTTTTGAAAAACCAAAGGAAACAAGCCATCAATCCCACCACGACACATCACCACCCCACAGCCACATATTTCCTTTACTTCCTACCTTTTCCAGCCACCACGCAGCCAAATCACCACTCGTCGCACCTCCACGACCCTTGTCGCCGCTCGCTGCACCTCCCCTGACCCTCGCCGCCGCCGCAAAGCTCTCCCTCCCCCGAAAAACCGCTCCACGGCCCCGAAATCCCTAAAAAATTCTCCCTCTCCCCGTAAAACTGTCGATCGTGCCTTCCCCCACCCTCAAAACCCTAGCTGGCAACGGGCAAGGGAGGTGCGGCGAAGGGTTGGGGAAAAGCGGCGGTGCAGTGGCTGGATTTACCGGTAGTGTGGGTAGGTAAGAGGGTAGTGGTGGTGTGGTGGCTAAGAAAAGGGAATGGAAAATGCTAGGGGGGTGGGAATCAATGTAGAATAGATTTGGGTAAACTAGAAAATAAAAGTGGGTAAAGGGAATGATAAAAAGTGACAAACAAACCACAACAAAGGAATGAAGCTTGTTCATTCCCTTTCCCTTAGATTATTAAGGGAGTTGTTAAATAACGCCCACATTCTTATCAAAATCGCCCACAAATTAGGAATGAATTTACGTTCTTACCCATACTCAAAATCCTAAACTCTTTTTCTCTTTCACTCTCTAACATCACCTCTTTCTCTCTCCTCACTTAAAACCTCTCAAGAAAACTTAAAATCACCACCACCACCAACCAACACCACCATTGCCGCCGCTACCGCCGCAAAACAACATTCACCACCTTAAATCACCACCACCACCGCACATTACAACCACCACCACAAGGTCCACCACTTCAATATCACCACCACCACCGCCCATAACTGTCGAGAATGCCACGGTCGAGGAACGCAGCACGCGCGAGGGAGGAGGACGCCGCCCAAGCGGAGCGGGTATATTTTTTTTCGCCGGAAAAGTACTAAAACCGCCCTGTCTGTGCGATTCAACCGTGGTACAACCGCCAAAGTTAGACGATTTGACCATGGTCAAAACGCCCAGGATATACGGTTTGACCATGGTTCAATCGTATAGTTTGGGCGGTTTGACAATTAAGTAATATAATTGTTTATTTTAAGTGAATATTAATTAGATTTATGTGTAGGAAATAAAATTACGTAATTGTTTATTATTAGTGAATATTAATTAGATTTATGTTTAGGAAAATAAAATAATGTAATTGTTTATTGGTAGTGAATATTAATTAGATTTATGTTTAGGAAAATAAAATAATGTAATTGTTTATTTTAAGTGATTATAAATTAGATTTATGTTTAGGAAAATAAAATAATGTAATTTTTTATTATTAGTGAATATTAATTAGATTTATAGAATTGAGTATTAATTATTTGTATTACATTTTTTTATTAAATAATAGCCACAAACCGTTAGAAGGCTAAATATCGAGTTCACACGTGTCGAAGGATCGGGTCCTCGACATACTCGATCTCGTGGTGTTGATGCTTCTGAAAAGGAGGGAGAGGGCAGCTTCTCGCACGGCGGATGATGTCCTAGGTTGGCCTTCGGATGCTCAGCACGAGCTAGATCAGGTCATGGATGATTATGATTCTGATCATCATGACACGGAGGGTGCCACGACTTCCGAGAGTGGGCGAGGAGGATTCGAGCACGGGGAGTCGTCGTCTGGGTTTTTCGTGAGGAAAGGTAGAGGAGGGAGGTTTGTGGGTTCTACGACTTCGAGCACCGGCCGTACTCGTAGGTCTCGTGGTTCTCGAGACTCAGATACGTCTTGGCTTGTTCACGAAGCGATGTCAGGTGGTCCAGCTGATGGCAGTCTTATCCCTAGCTATGCAGCTCACGTTGCTTCTCGTGTTTGGGTCCGGGATGATCGTGATCCATTGAGGTGGCACAGTAGGATTCAGTGGTGTAGGTCGGTGTAGGAATGGGAGACAGAGCTGAGTGCGGATTTACGTGCACGCCTTCATAAGTCCCAACTCTCGATCAGTTAGTATCACCTTAGGAGTCACTTCAAAACCTATATACAACTTCAATTTCTCCAAGACCCACTTGTAACTCTCATAGGACTCTGTCTTCATTAAAGCATACGCGATCAAAAAGTTTTGATTTGTCGGTGTGATCCCAACAATCTCGAAAAACGGCATGTTGTATCTGTTTGTCTTGTAAGTGGAATCCATCCCTATGACATGTGGATATGTTCGTAACATATTCGCCATCTCTGGATGTGCCATAAAGGCGTGGGTGACAACACGTGTGTCGGGGTCAGCAGCTACCCAACTAACGTATTTGCGCTCATTGGCCAAGTGAAGGAACTGGTTGACGACATCTCTCCCTTCACTAGCATCAACCCTAACACGACTTCTGAAATTGTAGATGTGTCTCATGTTAGGGTTCTCAGTGGGAAACGCATCTTTCACCGCCGCCATTATGTGACTAGGTTTAGCACATGCTGAACTCATTTGACTAACCAATTGCTTCGCAGCCGGACTTAGACCACTCACTTGCCGATGACCCTCTCGATATACCATCATTGGGTGGTTATGCAAGCCATGCAAACCTGATGAAGGAATGATTTTCCACCCTTGATCGTCCACCATACATGTGACCTTGATACGAAATGGACACTTAACACCCTTTCTTTTCGTGTTTTTCCGTACAGCATTCTCCATATCTCTATCTTCGGCTGTGTTTCTATGGCCACGATCGCACTTAAGATACTTGACCGGTCGACCATCTCGTTGTTTCTTATACGAAGACTTTGTAAGGAAAAAGCCATAACGTATGGAAATGTTTTGTGCCCATTCAAATGCTTCTTCAAAAGTCGGGAAGATCATTGACGTTATAAAATATGAACTGTAGTCGATGCCATCGCCACCATAATCCGGTAGTGATGCCTATTAAACATCCCAACAAAATATTTTTAAAATAATAATCAAAATAATAATAATCATAATCATAACAACAATAATAATCATAATCATAGTTATAGTAATAATAATAACAACAAGAACAATAATAATAATAATAATAATAATAATAACAATGAAATTTGAAATTTTTTTTTCCCTCAAAAAAATTATTTTGAAATTTGAACCCTCTTACCAATATTTGGCCATTTACCGATCAACAGCCAAACCCTGCAAATCAATCAATTACCCCTTTTAATTTTTTTTTGAAGACCCGAGTATATAATTCAGAGGCAATTTCTATAAACCCTAGTTTCCAATTTGGGTTGCAAACTTGATTTTCTGAGTACTGTTATGCGATTTTAATCAGAGGAGCCCTTTAATTCGTAGCGGCAATTGGCAATTCTGCTCTTAGATTGTGGTATGTAATTTTTTGCAAAAATTTGTTTAGCATTTCCCAGATTTCTGATTTTGCAAATGATATAAGTGTTAAATTGTATTCTATGATTAATAGTCAATATGATAGTGATTCTATTTGATTTTCATAAGAAATCAAGCTTGTAATTACTGTAAATGGGGAGTTCATATCTGATTTAACCCAAATTGTAATTTGATTTTTGAATTTGGATTGCGACTGAGAATTTCAGTTACCTGATGTATTTATGAACAATGAATTGGAACTTATTGATTGCATGAATTGCAATCGGAAAATTCATATGATTATTTGTATTCTATGATTAATAGTCAATATGATAGTGATTTTTATTTGATTTCCATAAGAATTATCCTCTATCGTTTGTTAATTTTCGGATTCTTTGTTCAACCGAACCATTTTGAGGCGTATGGTTTGTATATCTTAGCTTTGGGATATTGAAGTTCCTCATTAGATTAGCAACTTCTTGATTTATAAATGTGAATGTGAGTGTTTCCGTGGTTCATGCAAAGCTTATCGAATTTCACCAAGCTGTAGCTTTGCCGTTGGATGCAGCAATTGAATAAATCATGTTAAGAATAGCTGTACCAGAAAAATATTTAATTGTAGTATCTGAGGAAAAAAGAAATAAATAAGTGGACAGAAGTAAGTGAAAGGGAAATGGAAAAAGTGTTATCTCAATTGAATGTATGTTGTTGTAACTAAGGCTTACTGACTTAGATGGTTTAATACGTGAACAAGTCCCTTTTGAGAGGAAATGTGAAAAGATCGTACTGCATTATTCCAAAAAAAGTAGGCAAACCATAAAGATTAGGGAAGTGATGACTTAGCAGTTAGCCAACCTACCGGTTATTAAGGTAATCGCCCCTGATTGTTGTTCTAAGTACTGTATTTTCCATGTTGCAGATCTGTAGACAAGACTTTCTTTCAGGTGTGTCTAGGTATTTAGTGGTATTACTAAGCCATTCATATGACATATAGAAACATTTCTATGATTGCCCAAATCTCCTTACCAACTATGTTACAAACGATAATATGGATCCTTGAGGACTTTAGATGTAGAATATTCACAGCTATAGCTCTAAGCATAGGAGATTGTTTCTGAACGTTAGTGGTTTGAAACATCTACAAAGATTATAAATTGGTATAGCATATGCAAGTACTATATGTTGTGGCTAAACAATTTAGAATATAGTATCAGTGTGACAGTGGTATTGATTGTACTATATCAATCTTGATATTACTCCTTTTTTGGCTGCTAGTTAAGTTCCTAATTGAGTACTGCAGGTCCTACTATTTCCCACTTTTACCTGTTCTTCTAAATACATAGCATGCTTCAAACTTTACACAAAGCTCATGTGCTATTGTGAAAGAAAGTTCATGAAATTTCACTTTGCTATAAAATGCTATACAAAGTATTAATTTATGATTCTAAAGGTCGTCTGGTGTTTCCTGCCTTTGATTCCTTTGTTTGAGATTCATCAAGCATTTGTTGGATTGTTAACTATGTTGTTTTGGTGCTAGTTAATACATCTCCTTGATTATAATTTCAATTTGGTCATTGAATTTTCTGCTATGCAGTCACTGGTTGGTTTATGATGCTGAAAATGTTGAGAAACCTCTATATACTAAAATCTTGTGTTTATGCAATGTTCAGCGTGGACCTGACTTCTGCTACAACCCTCCAGTGCCTTATTATCATTAATCACGTGACAAGATGACATGCGTTGTTTTAAAGGCAGTCTTTCCTCTACTTGATGGTGTAGACCTTGCTTCTTGTATGTTAGTTTGCAAGCAGTGGAGAGACATTGCGCAAGATGATTATCTTTGGAAATGCTTATGTGCTAGGAGATGGCCTTCTCTATGTAAAAGACCTTCACCATCAACAGTCACGTACTATAAACTCTATGGGACCTTTTACAAGCGCCGGCGGCACCAGGCTCTTCCTCCTTCAAGATTGTCCTTCAATGATTTGGACTTCTACATTGACATTTGGGCCGAAGGCCAGTCAATATTTTCAGAAGTGTTCTCAGGCCTAGTTCTGCATGGCGGCATAAAAACACTGCCTACTGGAATTTCTAACATTCTTAGATGCCATCTTGAAGGCCCTGATTACAAGATGATGTTGCCTGTGGAACCCAGGGTTTCTGTGCCATTGGGGCGGAAAGTGAGCGTTTCTGTGTTGGTTGGACGTAGGGATTCCAGCAAATTTGCTTGTATAGTTAATAAAGCAATGTTTGATGACATTAACTGGACATCTTTTCGGGCCCTTGCATTTGATTATCTTGACTTTTCCCCAATACACCCCTTCATATCGGGTATTAGAGCATGGATTTCATTGTTATTTGCCGATGCTGAGAATGATAAGGTGGCAAATGTTTTTGGCATTGAAATGGACTTTTGTGATGCTGCAAATAATGAGACTGAGGCCCTTTGGTTGCTCGACATGTTAGATTGGAAGTGATTAAAGTCAGGTCCTAGTTTACCTATGTAATGGTATAAAATAAATATATCAATCTCTGTAGATTGTTTGATCCTAGTTGTTTCACTTTTAGCTTAAATGTCGCCATCCGTAGTTGTCCAGCTATCATCGAGCTTGCAGGCTAGCTGTCTTGTCTCTATGCTTTTTCATTGTAAAGTTTCTTGAACTCAATATGAAGATTCTTTTGGGTTGAATAAATTTATCATTTTATTCTTTGTTTAGTAAATGTTGATTTGATTTGGACTTATATCGCAACAGGTAGTCTGGTGCACACAGCAGTTTTGTGTGAGACTCATCTGATTTTTAATTCTTGTATCATATCTCAGCAAGAGCTGAACATTAATGCATTAAAAATCAGAGGAGTCCATTACATTTTATGCATATGATTTTTGAATAAATAGTGTTAAGTAGTAAAAGATTATCAAAACCCTGCAAATAATAGTCCAGGTGAATCAAGGACTTTACTGAATATGTTCAAGGCTTGGTGAGAAAGGTTTAATGTGCTTACCAAGCAGGGCAAGCACCAAGGACGACTGCAAAGTTAAGGTCACCTCTGGTGTAGTATCCTTTCACTCGGCAACTAACATGTTCACAAAAGTTTTCACTGGCAGAGTGATGCATGCTCTGTCGGATACTGCTGATCAACTGAACACTTTCGATGGTGGTGATAAAAAAAAAAAAAAAAAAATACAATCAACAACTGAACAACATAGGATAAGATTCTTTCTATTTACAAAATGAATTTGTATTGGGATCCTATATATTGTGATGTCCCAATCGGCAATCAGGATTCAGGAAGTAACTAGCAACAAATTTATATATTGACTATTTTCAAATATTTCGCCGTACAGAAAACATAGAAACCTCCCAAAAAAAAAAAAAAAAAAAAAAAAAAAAAAAAAAAAAAAAAAAAAAAAAAAAGAAAGAAAAAAAAGTATGGAGGAAAACAGAATCAAAAAGATTTGCTTCTTTACAATTTCTAATAAGAATTCTTTGGTAATTTCCTGTTTTGCATGTCAAATTACCATCCAGATCTAAACTTGGATGGCTCTTCATCATCTAAGATTGCTGGCATGCACTTGTTGCTGGTTGAAGATCATTGATCATTTCCTACAGAGAATGACTCTAGTCGAGGTTCTGTCAGATCCACAATCTCATCATCATCGACATTGGTACTATGACTTCCACTTGATGTCAAATATAGCAGACTATTGACATACTGAACTGAAGAAAGATTTACTGACTTCCCAATGCTATCAGCCAAGAGGGTGCGATCAATGTCAGATGATAATGAACATCGAGACGACCATCGACTTGGACACATTTGTTTGAGTTCTTCAGAGTCTACAAGAACCTCAACTTGACTGGTAGACTTTTCCATGCATGGTTGTTCACATTTCATGCTGTTAGAGGACAAGTTCTGCAAAAGAAGGAAACAACTTTAAGTAACTGAAATAAGAACTTGATAAATGTTATAAAATAAATTTGATCTCTACACTAACAACCTTGAAGAATAAAGTTACTAGTGGAAAAGTGGACATAGATCTGCTATATTTGTAAATGCAACACAGTCATGCTAAATTTTCAGTGAAAATACACAAAGGAAGTTGATCAGCCTGTAGCAGTCTGCTTCTTTTTTTTCTTTTTTTTCTTTTTTTTTTTTTTTGTTGGTTTTTGGGGGGGGGGGGGGGGGGGGGGGGGGAGATGGGATGGGATTGTATAGAGAATCATACAGGGAAATTGGTGTAAACAAGATTTGATGTCGTAGGTTTCTAGCCCTTCATGGGTATCTTAGTGGGTAGGAAAGAGAAACTGGAAAGATAGTTAAGAAATGACATATGAATCTGGACCATCAACTTGCTAACACATTTCATTTGGATCTCTTGAAAAACAAAGAATGTTCAAGTCTCTACCTGGAACAGGTTTGTGGGAAACCTTCTTCCCCTTGACACATTTGGAACAAGTGTTGAGAGGACCTGAACAACTTCACTCATGCCTGGTCGGCATTCAGGATCCAAAAGCAAGCACTCCTTTGCTAAATAGGCCATTATTTGCATCTCTTCTTCGGCAAAATTACCCTTTAGATTTGGATCAGGCAATTCTGATATTACACGCCTGCTATCTTGTAGTCGAGGAGCAGCCTAAAGCAAGAGCAACCACAGAGGCATTACTCACAAATAAAATTTCAGACACTGCATTTTTCAACCTTAAAAATTTTCAATTTGGTTCAAGTGCCAACTCATTATTCCTTGCAAGAACAAAATAAGTTTTCAGCTGAATCACTAAATTAAAACTTACGAAGGTAAATCAAAGGTGATTTCACACCATTATTTGGCAATAAATGCAGGAATGAAGAGAAGATTACATACCCATATGACTAGGCTTTCATCTCCTTTATCAGATACATTGAAAATTGGAGTTCGGCCAGTTATCAACTCAAGAAGAACAACTCCAAAACTGAATACATCTGATTTCAATGTACCTTTTCCAACAATTGCATATTCTGGTGCAAAGTAGCCAAAGGTTCCTTGTATTCTTTCAGGAGAAGAAGAAGAACTGAGAAACCCATCAGTGCTTAAGCATTTTGCCATACCAAGATCAGTTACCTGCAATTATAGAATTAGCATGTTTGTCACATACTAACATCACAAGGTTTTAAACACTAAGGACTATTGCTTCACCAACAACTACAAAAGTCATCCGAAGGTTAAAAATCCAAAGACTACTCTAATGTCTATCAATTGGTTGTATGGTCTGATTGGATATTTTATTGACCTAACATAATTCTGAAAATTGCTGCTCAGTAAAGAAACATCCTCTTTGTTTTCTTATTTCTTGCCAAGTCATCTAGGACTAAAGATATTTTTCTGACAAAACCCTTATGAAGAAAGAATTACCAAGAGATTGATAGTGCTTGAAGAAATGAAGTAACACTGGTCAAATTCTTACTTTTGCTTTCCAATTTTCATCCAGAAGAATATTGGTGGATTTGACATCTCTATGCAAAATTCTTGGAGCAGCTGCATCATGAAGATACTCAAGTCCTCTGGCAGCTCCTAGGGCAATTGCAACACGGGTATCCCAATCCAAATGCTTTTGTCCATCCAGACAATCCCTGAGGTTACCATTTGGCATATTCTCAAAAACGAGTAGCCTCTCAACCTGTTTGCCCAAGGATATAGAGCAATAACCAAGTAGAGGCACAATATGGCAATGGTGAAGTCTTGATATAATCTCAACCTGCACAAGAATAATCTAATTAGACGATTCAAGGCCAGCACAAGCAGTTCAACATGTGGCCAAAATTGCTTTTTATGTGTTAGCCTTCCACCATTGGACCAGGCAATCAGAAGACTGCAAAATCAGTTAAGCTTATACCTCCTTAAAGAATTCAGAATCAGAATCTAGTCCCTTGGAAGCTTTAAGTCGTTTCACGGCTATAGTTCTACCATCTTTAAGATGGCCACGATATACATAGCTGCATCCCCCGACTCCAATCAGATTATCATGAGAAAATTTGTTTGTTGCATGTTCCAACTCTGAATATGTAAAATGGGTGACTGTGCCATGAATTATTTTCATTTTTCTTCTGAATAAAAGAGAACCAATCCAACCTGTAAATAAGAGAACAAAACAAAGTGATTTCGATTTATGAAAAAAAAAAAAAAAACCTAGATAGGTAGTTCCTAAAACTAATTTTCCACACATTTTGAATTCGCTTGAAAACATTTTGTTCCAAACCAGTTTACCTGTAAATGGACTTTCCATAAGACCCACATTGCTTCTGGCTGGAGACTGGGAAGGAAACTTGTGTTTTATCAGGTCAGTAGTACTTTTGAGGCTAGATCCTCTGTCAGACAAGGTTTTTTGTTGCTCACACTTGTCTCTTGGGTAAAAAAACCAGGTGAGGGATACAATTAATGCAAGTGTGATGAGCACCAAGCATACGAAGAGAATAATTACTACTCGGTTAGAAACGTGTTTGCTCGGAGCCTGAGAAGCTGTAAAAGATCCTGTTAAAAAAAAGGAAAAAGACTAAATTTAGAACAAATAGATATTTAACCATTTTCTTGCGGCCATGGGCATTGGCCATCACATTGAAACGTCAAAGCATAAAAGTAAGCATGACACAGGCTCGCTTAGAAACACGTGTCAAGTTGGAAGTTTAATCATTCAACCAGATACATGTACTTTGATATTTAAAATTGGCACTGTCATGATATCACCAGACAAAGGGTAAGCAAATGCACACTGCTTTCCAACAAACTCCAAAAGAGGTATATCTAATAGCTTTCAGAAAATAAAATCATGAAAGGTAGAATAGTCTGAAAATTATCACCAACTGAGATCGTAGAAGTGAGGCAAGGTCAGGAATAAGGGCAATAAGATATTTAGAAATTAATCTCAATTTTTTGGCTTCTAGCCATCTAGAAATTCTCCCATCTTTAAAGGTAAGAGGATATGGTATTACATAAAGCCAAATGAGTTATGCAGGCATGTGAAATCTTTCTCCCTGTAATTATGAATATATGACGTGTAGGTTGTTGTGGATGATGGAAACAATGAGGGGTAAAAAAATAGTGACCTAAACAAAGCTAAAAAGACTCAGTAGTGTGTCATATATGACTTTGTATTATAATGACCTTGATTATATACTCAATAAAGTGGCTTTTACTTCTTTCACCAACTAGAGAGTGAAATCTTAAATCTTAATGCAGCAGTGGGTTATATCTTTAGCTGGTTCAGTGATTGGACACATTCTTGATCATTTTTTAAGTATGCAAGCCATGCTACAAGAGCTTGAAATTTCGATGTACAATTTACATTTGATAAGATTTCAACCTATGCAGTCCAAAAACCAAGCTGATGTAGCTTCTTATAATAAAATCAAAAGGTTAGAAAATTACCAGAGGTGCAATCACATCCTGTAAAGCAGTTACTGTTCTGACCATCTGCTGCCAAAGTAGGCAATTCACCACTAATACAGACACAAGTCCAAGTGTTTCCAGTTGATCCAACATTCACTACGCCAAGAAGAAATACAAAAATAACTAATACAAGGATGAGCAATTGATCTAATAATTTATGAGTACTAACAGAAATTCAGGAACCGGTGGCTAAGGAAACAGGATTTTATAGACACCAAAAATATAAATTTCGTATACAATAATATATTTTAACAAATAAAAAAATATCCTTTTGTGGTATGTTGGTTTATCTTCATCTTTCCCCATCTTACATATAAAACCAGGAATAGCATAAGGTGGTAAACTGGTAACCTACCAGGCAGGCAATCACACGATGTGGAGCAATTAGCTGCATTACTGGACCTTTGAGTTTCTTGATACGCAGAACATGTGCAGGTCCACCTAGTTCCAGATGAATTTGACACCTGTTCTGCACCCAGAGAGAAAAGATAATTCAGGTTTGCTTCATCTGCTCATATTCTGCATCTAGTTCACCCTTACCGACAAGTTTGATTGAAACCTGCCAGAACAACAGCTGAACCAGATGGGACTCATGAACCTCTAAACAATACAAAAAGAGACCAATTCAGTAGCTTTTCAGAAATTGCCTCAGGCATATGGGCATAAACAGTATTAGGAAGCCCCTTATCTATGTGCTTATAAATGACTAGGCCATGCAACACCCACAAGACCACAATCCAATTGCATATGCCAATTGGTAGATAACCAAATATTTCACTCATCAAAAGATGGATTACCTTGACCTATCAAACAAACAGGTGGAACACTCTAATTATGACTCACCACCCTCAAAAAAAGGGCCAACTATGCGATCAAAAAAATTAATCATTACATAAGTATATTTGGGTTCAGTGGCGTAAAAAGGTAGAGTCAGGGGTTGCTCATATATTACCATGAAAAAGCACAGCAGAAGTATTTTGGACATCAAGTTAATATTATATCAAACGCCCCGAAGTTGCATACCATAATTGAATGACTTTGTAAGAAAAGAAAAATTCTTTCGATAAACTAATACACTCAAGACTTTTAGTTTCTAAGGTACTAACCACATGTTGTCTGCTGAATGCAGATTAAGAACAAAACAGATGTAATAGCAACCTGCAGCTGGATCTTCATCAATTCCTATGATAGAGTTGAACTTCAGAAGAGAAAAATAAATCATCAAACAGACATGCTATGCTAAATGTACATTATAATGTAACTTTAATTTAATACTAATAGTAGCAATGTCCCTATCAGACAGCAAGCAAGCAAGCATCAAATATAACAGAAGATGTGCTTTGCTTTTTATCAAGTTTCTGAGACAATAAAGACAAAATAGTAGATTAGCAAGTGAAAAATGGAAGTGTGACACCAACTTCTATACTGTTTCAAACTTTCAAATTAAAAAAACATGGTTACTTACAAAAGAAAAGCGTCTTAAATCTGCAATAACTTACATATAGAAAATACAAATTGAACATGAACAGAACATAAAAAGGCTATGTATGATTCGCTCTAAACATTAAGAACCCAGAAATCTCTTTTATATGCTTAAATCGAAGAGGGAGGCTAATGCATACCTTCACATACAGTATGGTTGGAATTTCATGTCCATAAGTTGAATTTCAAATCCTCCAACAACCAAATCTGTCACAGAATTGTTATAGGAATTAGCTATATGATTGATTACACAATTATCAGCCAAAAGAATGGCCCAATGGAGGAGCTTAATTCACAACTGTAATGCTTTCATCTTAGCCAAAAAGATTGATCAATTCATGTATAGTCAGCCAAATTAATTTCTTCTAACCTTTGTTTCAGAAATATATCAGATTCACAGGTGCAATTTAAAAAAAATAATAATAATAATAATCTGAAGTCCTAAGTGTATAAATATATGGTCAAACAAAATTCAACCAAATTCATGTTTGGCCAACAATCCCTCTAGAAACTCATATTTTTCAAGGAATTGCCAACAAAATACATATATTCACTATTTAGAAGATGCACAAAAGTACACTCTGTACTTACAATATACCAATAAATTTCTTCCAAAAAAAAAAGTAAAAATTTAAGTACTTTTATTAATCTATTGCATATGACCAATATCTGACCCATCTCAATTGGTTTAATACCAAGATATCTGGAACAGATAAAGAATCAAAACATGATTGAATATTTCTCTGCACATTCTAATACTCGTCCATTCAGGAACACGCATATGAAAGAAACTAACCGACATTGTCCACAATACCTGAATATAAAACCTTCAGAGACTTCTTTACACTTTTATGCAAGCTATTTTTGAATACAGAATCATAACTAGTCGTCTACTAGCAATGCATCACCATCTTCAGACAACAAAAATCCCATATAATGCTAAATGAAACCCATTTATAGTTGACTCCTACTCAGCTTTAATATGAAGGCACTTGGGACAGAACAAGCCAATTTGGTCTTCCAAAACAAAGCAATAGAGATGGCACTTCCACGAAACGACTTATTAGCAGATTACAAGGTGCATGCCAAAACTAGAAACCCGAATCAACAATGCCATTACCAGCACAGCAGAAGCAGAAGACATAGCCAAACTAAGGCGTAGCATATTTGTAGAAGAAAACTAAACAATGTGGATTAACAATAATAAAACCAAACCAATCATTCCAGATATTGCCAAAGCTAATCTTTTACACAGTAGAAAGCGACCACTCAACCATTTCAAGAAAATCAATTATATACAATTAATTAATATTAAAGTTTATGTTATTATTGTGCTCCCCATGATTCGAGCTAACTCTCCAAAACTCCTGTACAGCATATAATATATGCTTAAATTATGTACCCACATCAAACAGATCGTCAACTTCATTAATTAATTTTTCATACAGTATTTAAATTATGAAAATGGTATGCATTGATTATAATTTAAGAAGCTAATATTATTTTTAAAAAAACTATGAAGTATTGAATTAATATTAATAACTCTTGTCAAAAAAAAAAAAAAAAAAAAAAAAAAAAAAAAAATTAATATTAATAACAATGAATGCATAATTTTGTGTTAAAAATCTCTTAATTAAAATCATCTCGACTATTAAAAGATGTCAAGATCGTACACAAGCCATCGATCTTAACCACTAGGTCAAAATTAAACATTTCTCTAAAAGTCAAAATAGACGCGTGATTTCACAGATTTGTTATAGATTTCCGATTTTAATACGATTAAGGGTTATGTTTAACAAAACCCTAAATTTTTCGAAGCCAACATGAAAAGAAAAAAGGTGCAGGGTTGTTGATCATCACTTGCTTTGTAGATTAAAAGTAGTACTACTTGGCTTTGAAGTTCAAAGACAAAATCTACAGGCGCTAAAGTCATGAAACATAGACGTGTGTATTGACAATGATTCCTCAACGTCTTATACAATAATATTAATAATAATTAATCATCTTATCAAATGAAATCACCATTTAGAACCTGTTCCACCAGCTCAGTGTCTGAATTACCGACACAAAATATTCAAATTTTAAATTTTAAGTAATGTAAAAATATTATTTAAAAAAAAAAAAAAAAAAGTACTGCATTTTCAGGGCGTACTCCAAATCTTTACAATTAAGTCAACGAAATCTGGGAATCATATACTTCGTACCATATGAGCTACTTCAAATTACAGTACTACTTTTCCACTATTCTATTCAAAATTTTGTTATGTTTTTATTACGATCACAATCTCATTATACACTCCTCGGGTGTACCATATGAATTAATATACGGAGTATAACTACTTCACTATTCTATTCTCACAAACTCATCTTTTCTCTTTATCGAAGCTGAATATGTATCATACTATCCATTACACACTCGGGTGTACCTAATAAAAACACGGAGTAATCTCGCTAGGATATAGATTATAAAATTATAACTGTATAATGCAAATTAATTACACTCGGGTGCAACAATAAGCAATGATCACAAATTAAAGTAACCTTGAACGTAAATAGCAAGCAAACATTCAATAGTTCGAATTTTGTAAATTACCAAAAAAAAAAAAAAAAAAAAAAAAAAAAATCGAAAAATTAAAATCGAAAAGTTTCAGAATACCTGAGCACCTGAGCTTAGTAGTTCTTCTTCACTTCTGAGGATGAAGCACATTTAGCAGATCATAGTAACAATGGAGGTTGAGCTTAGATTGAACGCCATTAAAATGAGCTTAAAGCTTGAATAGGAGGAGATCAGGAGAAAGAAACAGAGAATTTTCTCTCTCTAGTAGAATTGTTGTTTGTGTGTTAATAGAGTTGCAGAAAATGGTGCGAGTCTCCAAGTGTGTGAGTGAGGGTGAGGGTGAGGGTGAGGTGGGAAGAGTGCAAAAGTGGTGAGAAATGATACGGCGTTAAAGATAGGACACACACTACGTTGCTAGCCAACGGTTCATTCGAGGGGTCCCTACTCGTCATCGTTCCTGGATTTGCATTGATAATTGTAATTAATGCAATTGTTTTCGCGATTTTCAGGGTATCAGTCCACGCTTTTATTTGCCATCAGAATTTATGACACATGTGACATTCTTGTGATTCTTGGCTACCCCAATGCACTCGCGTTAAAAAGATGGCACTGACTCGGGCTAGACTATGGGTGCCAGCTAGTGACATGAGATGTGCACAAGTTTGAGATTTGAGTTTAGAAATTTGAAACTCGACTTGAACTTGAAAACTTTAACACCTACTCGAGCTCAGCTCAGCCTGTACTCAATACATATATTTAACTTATTCAAGTATAAACAAATAAATAGGAAAAAAACTCACCGTCGTATTAGACTTCCAGTCGAGTATATTGTGTAGAGGACTTGCATAACTGCACATTATTGCATACTGAATCCAAAAACTCTCATGAAGCTTTGAGTTCGATACAATTTTGAATTTTTATTTTTTCTATTTATTAAAATGAAATATATTGTATTAAATTAAGTGATCAACCAAATTGAATTACCCTGTACAATTATACATATCCTTCGAGACTAATACAACTTACAAACACTATCTAGCGTGTAGCTTTGCACCAAAAACTATTTTGGTATAGCTGTAAAGCCTGTAATATTATGCAAATAAAAGATTAAGATAAAAGTTGAACGGCTGCAATGGACGGGATTTTTTCGCGTAATTTCTGTGTAACGGCCACTCGAACAGTCATCACTCCGGCAGCTGGACCTGTGATTTTGACTTTCACGATTGGCTCTTCAATCCCAACAAGCTCCAAAGTTCCACCAGCAGCTCCTATAAGGAACGGCCTTATTTCTTCAAGGACCTGCAATAATAACTTATGTGAATTTCACCAATGCATATATCAAGTGCAGCCAGCAGTGTCAAACCTCACAATCTTGGATTTTTAACATCCACAGAACATTATGTAAATGGGAATGAGAATGGAAATTTGAAGATAAACAAGTAAATATGAAAGTAGGAATCAGTAATTAGAGATTCACTCCATAATAATCTATGACACGAATAGTTTGAAATAAGTACAAGTACATAAATTTCCGAAACTTCCTCCCCAACTATCCTCCATTTTCATTTAAAAATTTGGCCACATGCTCATTCCATTACTTAGCTCTATTCCCTTCCTTTATTACAAAGTGCTAGCCCTCCCTAAAAAAACCACAGTTCCCAACCCAAACCTCTTCAAGTGATCTCAATCCTATATAATAAAAACAAGAGAAATGTAGGAATCAGCTTCTTGTTCATATTCCCAAACCACTAATCCTCTTAAACACCCCACCAGTGTGAATTTTATGTAGAAAACAGTCATTCCATTGTACAAACTAAAAGTGAAATAGCTATTTTAATTTAATCCAGGTAAAGCCACTCAACTGTAAGTGCCCCAAATTGGATGGACTGTTGTACACTGTCTAAGAGTCTGATTAAGATTGTTGTGTCATGTACTGTCAATAACACAGCACTTTCCCAATTCATTATTCCGAAAAAATCACCCCCGACAATGAACAAAAACATTTGGGAGCAATTCAAGATAGGCATTCATTGGGGGCAAATAACACAAACCTATTTGATCAAGAAGAGGCATTAGCTTAGACAAGCTATGTGTTTATGATATATCGACAACGGATCAAAATTGATCAGAAATATTAATTCTTAATCTTAATAAGATAAAAGAATCTGTGTGATTCCCGATTTCCAGCATGACAGGTTAGAGCTACCAAGCCTAAGTGCAGTATGAGCTTATTCATTTGTGATGTAAAATTTGCTTATATTCTTAATAGGAGAACCCAGTGGTACATTATATTCCACTCAAAGCATCTACTTTACTGTCTCCTTGTGATGAAAAAAAGGTGCTGATTCTGTAAACATCTCAACAAGCACTAATGCATCAGTTTTGTGTATGGCGTAAAAATCCAGCACTAACTTCTATCCCAAAGTATAACGGAACAACATCATAGTCAAATTTGTAAATTAAAAACAACACCAGATTAATGAACATCATCTGTGAATGGAAGTGAAATCAGTCTACTAAAGCAGAAGCTACTGGTATTCAGGTTTCAGCCAGAGTACTGAGTAGATGTGCAACTTCAAATTGCAAAACAACAGCATCAATTCATATTGGCAAAGGGTAAATAGGTTAAGAGGTAAGACACCCTCAGACTGGGTTAAATATACAATTTTAGTGATTGTGGTCTCTGTGATTCAAGTAACTTGCAACATTCTACAAGCACTGGATACAAAAGCAGAAAAAGGAGGTTCCAGCATAAGGACATTAAAAGGTATGCTCTCAAATTTTCATCAAGTGTGCTACGTGGTGCCCAGAGAATCTCTGGCTGCTGCCATCAAATCTAGGTCAAATCAATATTTTCTAAGTGTCTGATGCATCCAGTAAACTCATGAGAGACATAAAGAGAAATCTGCGTGATAAACTGTCTCATCTATGCCACAATCATACAATCAACTTTTCGCCGCACTGATCAAATGCCATAATATACATGTTTGAACAAAATAGCATTCAGACTATAACATCATATGGTGCAAAGTCATTCTCTTCACATACAGGACTATAAACAAAACATTATCAACCACTCGTAGACAACAGCATAACATACCATAAAAGTTAATTTTAACCTTCTTAGTCCATAACACACTCAACAGACCACAGGTGCTATCACTGATACCCAAAGGAATAGAATAAGTTCACAATTGCACACAGGTGCTCTCCATCAAACTTTGCATGCATTTCTCTTTTTCTAGCTAGTTTCCATAGAATATCATATTATTAATTCATTATATCATCATAATTTCTTGTCACCAGTGGTAATTTCCTTGAGTCTTTCGTCCCTAGATTAACACCAGAGGAAAGAGGTACGATTCTGATGTAAACATCTCAGAGAAACTAACTTAAGCCGTTCAGGTGTGTCTAAACTACTCTAAGTCACTAAATGATTTTAGTATAATTAATCCAATTAGTTGATGACAGATAAAAAGAAACAAACAGGAAAGAAAAAAAAAGTTTCATTTCATGATTTACTTCCTTAAAAATAATGACTAAACATGTAAGCACACCTTTTCTATGTTGTCTTCATTTAGCTCAAGGCCAGTTTCTTCATCAGGAATTGCTTCCACTGCAACTATCTCAGGAATTTTTTCCATAAGGCGGCGCTCAATACCCAATTTCATGGTTGTTACAGAGCTGGGGCAGGATCCACATGCTCCTTGCAATTTCAATCGAACTACATTTCCATCAATTTCATGCACAGCAACATTACCACCATCAGCCATTAGATATGGCCGCACTTCATCTAGTACACTTTCAACATTTTCTTCAGTTAGGGGAAGCTCCAGAGCTGAATTAGGAGTGGTAACAGCTTTAATCACTGAAATGAAGAGAAAAAACAAATGTGAGTCATAGGACGAGAGCTTCATCATGGTAGATAACACAAAAAATAAATAAAAATAAATTGAAAAAGATATATAATTATTAAGACACTGGATTACTGCTATACAGGTTATACTATTAATAAATGCAAAACAACTTTGAAATGAAGGCTAAATCTAAGGACTAAGACACCACATTGACAATGACATACCAACACATCTTTCAGATAAATGAAAATTTCAGACAACATCCCTCCCCCCTTTCACCCATTCACAAGATGATCAAGCAACTAGACAATTGACCTGTAGAAAGTTTCTAGGATCTGCTTGATACGGAATTTAGGCCACTGACGAACTTTACTTAATAATTATAATTATGGTTAGTAACAGGGGCAGATCTCAAAACTCTAAGTTACTGAGGTTTTCTTGAAGTCATCATCAATTTAACAAACTCACACCTGTAAGATAATGCATACAAGATTTGCCTTCTATAGGATACAAAAGCAAACACAGACAAACTAGGACTCCTTAGCATGATGAAAACAAATCAGCCTAAACTACTACTCCTATGTTACTTCGAGACCCTGATGTACATCAGGTGTTGCATGTCAGATCCTCAGACACTTTGACACGATACAACAACCAAATATATAGTGGTCTATATGAAAATTTATAAATTCTAGACTTCTAGAGAGTCAGAGTATCCAACACCATGTTGGACACAACACCCAAATCGAGTGAATAAAAAACATGTGACTTTTTTTTTGGCGGGGGGGGGGGGGGGGGGGGTAGAATTTTAAAACATTTGAAACAATCAAAATCCTAACTAAATCAAACAACAATAGTACAATACAACATAGAATCCTAAAAAGAACAGTAAACAAAAAACTGAAAACAAAACTTAATTGCGAGTACACAGATAGACCTCATAAGAATAGGAAGTTAGACTACTAATCTTTAATACTCCGTACATCTTTTGGCTATAAGTAAAACGTCACTCTTTAGGGAATAATGGCTGACAAGTATAAATTGGATATGCAGCTTACTTTTTGCACATAGAACTAAAAAGCATCATCAATCTTTTAACAATGTTAGTAGTATAGGGATAAAAGACCTACACGGCACATACTATAGCATAATACTTGTGCGGAGTAGTTTTTTAAAAACAGATGACAAGGGAGCTTTACAGGAAATGTGAAAAATATTACGCTAACACTGTTGCATATAGTAGATATGATGATGCAGAAAATATGTAACGACTTATGCTTTAATTGGAAAGATATTTTATTAACGCCCTCCTAGAGGTGCACTTAACCTTAACAGAATTGTTATTTTAGGCTCCAACAATTCACATTTTCTGAGGTCATATTAGCATATGTGATAAACTCAATGTGCTGACACTACCACAAAGACTAATAAGAAACCACAATAGTAGCAACAAATTGAGAAATACCCACCTCGAACTCTAGTCGAAGAGAGCGAATGGATACAACTTGAATGAGCAAAACCTCGTCTTGCACGATTAAAACCTTTACACTGGGATCCAAATAAGTTCGAATTCTGTTGAAATTTCAATAACCCATGTCATAACTCAGTCGCAGTTATCTACCTATATCACAATAAAATCACAGGGAGAAAAATATGGACCTTAAATTGAAGAGGAAGGCACGGAGCCGCCGGTCGAGAACACGAAGGTTCAAGGGTTTGTTGAACCTTGTAGCAACAAGATTGGCTCAACATAATGAAGTTTGATTGTTGGGAAATTTATAATGACTGTTTTTCAACCTGGGAATAGGAAATTGATTAATTCAAAGCTCAATAAATCGCATAAACTACTCAAAACCCAATATAATTACAGAAAAATAGACATCAAATAATACCCTAATCAAGAATTAAATCTAAATTAGTGATTTTTTCCAGTAATCTAATTCATGGGTATGAAGCAATAGCTTCGAATTAACAATAACACCATGAAATTAAAAGTTAACCTAACAAAAACAAGTAAAAATTTGAACATGAAAACAAAAGGTATAATACAATTCGAAAAAATTAGCAAATTAAATAAATACCTAAAATACTTGCTTTGTTTTAATTGGGGATGCTGTTCTTCACCTTCAATACAATTACAACGATTAAAAGTCGAAATTGTTTGATATTTTTTGTATTCAGAAGATATAAGGGTTTGAAGAGCAGCTGTATCAGGGAACGTTTCCCCCCAAAACCCCCTCGGGGGGATAGAGGAATTCAATCGAACTATTAAATATCAAGTTCCAACTTCATACCTCCTTACCTCATTCCTAATTCCAAATTCATACCACTCTGCGAACCAAACGTCCTTAAAGGGGGTTAACGTATATTAGTCAAGTCATGTCTGAAACCTGTTTCGGCTTGACATTATGTCACAAATTTAATCATTGACGGCTAATATTAATGAGGGAAAATATGTAGCATCTAATTCAAAGGAGAAAATACAAGTTGATCTCCTAGAAAAACTTGGATAGTTTATCACATGGCATTATTGTAATAAACTTGCCTTGGGTTTCGCGAAATCCCGTTAAAAAAATATTTTTCAAGCCATGTGTCTTTTTTTTTTTTTTTTTTGAAAGAAGACAGGGTGAGAATCGATCTCAGGATCTCCTAAAATCGAGAGAAAAGCTCTAACCACTTCAAGCCACGTGTCTAACTTACATGCTAAAAGGTATTTCACGAAGTTAACAAACTCAATTGTTATGACCAACATGACTGAACTCAAGGTCAGTTAAGTCAATTTTGAAACAGTTGTCATATTCTTAATTCTTTCACCATTAAACACCTTTGGAGACCTTCTTTCACCGTTAAACACTTCCACCTTCATCATTCCTTCTAGCCGGAAATCATGGGCTAGGTATCATTGTTGAAGATATTCCTCCATGATTTCTCTCTCATCCATTGTTGAAGACCTTTCACCATGATTTCTCTCTCTTCCATTGTTGAAGACCTTCCTCCTTGATTTCTCCATCCTCCCTTGTTGAAGATCTTCCTCCATGACAAACACCTACCCTTAAGAGTTAACAATTCCCTTAATTTCTACAATTTTCTTAAGTTTTTCCTTTGAATTTGGCGACAAAGCCGCCGGAGCCGTCGAAAATTCCCGATTTTCAATTATCTTTTTGACTTTACGAGGGAGCTCACCGGGATTCCAAGAACCTGGGTGTAGGAGTTTTCTTTGTTTTGAGGAAGAAGATGAACTTTAATTATTACCAGATTTATTGAAATGTATTGAATATTATATGAACTTTAAGTTATGTTGTATATTATTTCTTTTTTATTAATGAAAGCTATAAGAAGCATATAATTGAGCATTAATTAATCTTTTGAATACAAACAAATCGGCATAAGATTTCCAATTTTTAATTTTGTGTTTGAAACTTTGAATGGGGAAGTTATATGTTTAGGGAGAACTCATGAGATAAGGTTTACCAACCTATAACGGTGATTGTGGTGGCTAAATACAATAAGTAAACTGTGATTTCGCGACATCCGGTCGGCATACAATGATCGATGGTGAGTAGATCTGGTTGGTATATGGTCTAATCTATACGTAAGGTATGGTTTCGAACTGTGGTTAAGTCTACTTTACGATATTTGTGCTTCCAAAAATTAAGGTTGAAAAGGCTTTCAATCACGTTTTTAATTGTATTAATTTTTGTTTAGTTACTGTTTGGAATTCTTTGTTTATGTTAATTGGTGCGAAAAGTAAACCCCAATTAATACTGTAGAAAATCGACAACGATCCGACAACACAGATAAAACCCAAGAGATTGGCAATTTGAAGGAGATGATTAATTTAATGGAAAAACACTTGAAAGCATTCCTTGAATTTGCGAATATTGGTTGCAGAAGAAACACCAACTAACTATGGTTAAGAATTGAAACTGTTCAAATCTGTTTTATCTGTGTAACCATCAAATTACCTTCACACCCCTAGTTAACTGGGGTCTGCTCAGATCAATTCAAAGTGGCATCAAATTTTGATTATTTATGTGATTAAATTAAATACAACATAGTGTAATTTTAGGGCGTAATATTGTATGTGCATATTGTTACACCTAATTAAAAAAATTTGTTGACTTTGACCTGTTGGGGAAAGTTTGACCAAAGCTTGACTTAATTAAGGGTAGTCTGATTTACTAACGCTAGAAGGTTTGGCTCTATAGTTAGATGTATTATCATAAACCAACAAGCGCAATATATGGCCCAATTAAAAGGCCCATATCTTGAAAGAAGTGTGGTCTTATGACTTATCTAGTTAAAGTTATTTCGAAAGGAATACTTTGACGCCAAGAGGAGAAAAGCGTATAGCGGTTAGAAGGGCATCTAGGGAAAACCAAGACCGAATTTCCAAGGAGTTTTTGTCGATATATTTCCGAAGGATTATATAGAAAAAAACATCATCGAATTAACCAACAAAAGCATTTCATTTTCTTTTCAATTTCTTTAGCGCTTTTCTTAATTTTTCCTTGGTTTAGTAGCTAAGCGATAGTTAAGGATTTACTTGGCTTGTTTTGAAAATCATTGGATCATTCCAATTGTATAAACATGGAGGTAATTTCTCCTCCTGTAATAAAATTGTAGCCTTGACTTTATCTTTCAATTAATGAAAAGCATTTCCATCCTTTGTTTATATTAATCTGTTCATTTCTTTGGTTAATTCAATTCTTACTCACTTCTTCAAGGATCACATCTTGTGTTTGTTGTTGTAAATCTTAGCGAGGTTATCAAAGTATAATCAGTAATAGTAGGGGTAGCCCCTTAATATCATTAAACAAGATAAATTATTTGACTTGTTGGTAATAAAAACAACATTTACCTTTTTTTTTTTAAAAAAAATGATTTTAAAAAAAAAATTCATAATTTCTACATGTTAATAATAAAATCAAGTAAATGCCTATATGAGTAAACACTAATTCTGGAATAAGTTCATACCATCTCACCGAATCTTAAATGGTCCAAGATCATATGTATCACATGTGAGCCATGGATCTCATAGCTCCATTGAAAGGGTTTAACTTTAGTAGCTAGATTAATGTCCTTTTTCATAGTTGTATTTGGTTTATCCCTTATTCATGGGATCCATTCACGATTTAATTCCTTAAAACTTGTTGGCGACTTCATACTTTGTTACCTCAAATTTTATTTTATTTTTTTTTCAATCAATATGTCATATCTAATTGATGTGTCATACATAGTCAAATGTGTCATACCTAAAATTAAAATGAATTGAAACTATATATATATATATATATATATATATATATATATATATATATATATATATATATATCAATTAGTTTCAATTCAAAACACCCTATTTTGACTTTTGTTACATATCCTTTGATTTTAGGTGGTAATAAAATCAAATAAAAATTTAGATGTGTAGCAAAAGTCAAAGTGGTGTACTTTAGTGGTAGCAAAACTCAAAATTTACATATATTGATGATTGATCCCTCAAAAAAAGTTGAGATTTATTGTTATCAACTAATTAGCTTGGTAAAAAGAAAATATAAAATTTTAAAAATTATAAACTGCAATAAAATTTAGATGATGTTTTATTTAATAAGGTGATAATTGCTTTTTTTTTTTTTAAGTTCCAAAATTAGGCTATGAATCTCTATAATTCTTAGGGGGAGGAGGGAGTGAAAAATCTAATATATATAGGGGAGTTTTTTCCCGAGTTTTTAGAGAGCCATGCGGGGTTTAATTTTTTCAGCGCATCATGTAGAATAATAAATTTTAGTGGTAGCCAATTAAATATGATATTATTAATTTCTTTTAGAATTAAATAATTTAAATAACACGCCGTAAGCAAAATTGGCGAATGAGATTTTTCAGTTTAAATTAATTAAATATAAAATATTATCTTTTAATATCAGGAATTTTATCTAACTATATAACAAATTTTAGCACATAAATATATATATAAAAAAATTATTTTAAAAAATTTCAAACAAACCGTGCATCGCACGAGTTTCATCTAGTTGGTGTCTAACTTTAAGATATACATGCACACACGCAAAATTAGCTTTTAGGTTATGTTGGAATTTTTGCATTGGGTTTCAAGCATGTTTGGGCCATCAAACAATTTGTTTTTGGTTTGGGCTAGACCAATAGATCAACAATTGATGATATTTTGGTATTTGCCTCTGAATTTTTTAGCTAAATTTATATCTATATTTAAAATCTTATATACTTTCTCAACTTCAAAATCGATGACACATTTTGGCTTTGCACTATTCATTAATTTCGATTTGACTAATATTTGTAATTTATAGGTATAAAAAACATAGTCATGTGAGATCTTGTTAGATTCATTTCAATATATACTTAATCAAAATTTAATTTTAAATATTTTTTACAATAATATAATTAAAAATATGTTTGATTGAACTTTTGCATTGACAAACGTGATAAAAGAAACATATTATCTAATTTGGAATAGAGGAAGTACAAAATATTAACCTATCTTCTCTTTAAATTTTTTGAGATAATTCTTATGAATAGTGGTTGGACAACTATATCTTCTAAAATGTTAATTTACTTATGTGCTCTTATTGATGTTAATTGCTTTTCTAACTCTTAAGAATAGTGTGCAAACATTAATACCCCTAAATATATTTGTTTACATGTATAGCTACTGTGTGCGTTAGCCGCTCTAATATATTCAAAATTGTTCGAGCATGCATTATGTGTCACGTGGTGTTCTCCATCTAATAAAGTCTTTTATTTTATTTCATATGTCATTTTTTTTTATATACAAAATTTGACCCACAATTTCAAGATTTGTACAAAAAGAAAAAAAAAAATTTAAAGTTTACATTTCACTATTCAATCTGAAACCCAACATGTTTTTATAAATTGGTCAAATTATACAATCATCATATATTAGATAATTTTGTGTAGAACTACCTAAAGACGGGTTGTTTTGTGAACAACTATTTGTTTTTTTATTTTATTTATTTAGAATTACCCGTAAGTTGGCAAACGCTTGTCTAGCACTACCCAATAACGTTTTTGTCCAATTTTGGCATTAGTGAGGCCTACCTTTTCGCTTTCTCACCCAATTAATTCCCTTCCCTCATTTATTTTTCCGCCAAACTCATCCAAAATCAAATAGAACAAAAATCAAGCAACTCAACGCAATTACTCTCTAATTTAGGTAATGTTTTAACCTAATTTTTAGTTCATGGTATGTTGAATTCGTTTTAAGGTTTTAATTTATAGAATTTAACTTAATTAGGGATTCAATTTAGCGTTTATGGCTTCAATTCAGCTTGGAGATTTTGATTTATAAGGTTCGGGGGTGGAATTGAATTGGGGATTTTGCTTATTTTGGCTATGGGATTAAATTCAATTGCATTCTAATACATTCACTTATTGACATGGAACTACCATCAACAACAAGAAGACGAATATGAAGAGAGACAACAAAGAAAAGGCTGTTAGGGCTATTAATTTTCAGAAAAGGAGATGAAAATTATAGTGGATATTCGCTTAGATCAGAAAAATGTAGTGAAATGTGGAAGGTGAAAAGAGAGAGTTCAAATAGAGGGAAAGTAAATGAGGGAGGAGAGATGTAGTTGGAGGGAGTTAATTGGGTGGGAAAGAGAAGAAATGGGCCCTACCAACGTCTAATTTGGACGGATAACGTTATTAGGTAGTGCTAGACAAACGTTTACTAACTTATGGATAATCCTAAACAAATAAAAAAACGAATAGTTGTTCACTAAACAGCCTATCTTTATGGTAGTTCTACACAAAATTTTTCCATACTATACGAGTACACTATTTTTGAAAAATTTTATGAGTAAAATAAAACGAGACCAAACACAAACAAGATATAGGACAACACAACTGTTTGCTAGTCGCCCGACTCTCAAGTTCTATCCATAGTCCAACATACATAAAAATCCAAAACACATAGTCAGCATATCTAATATATAATTTAAGAGTCATTTTGGCAACTTTTCACCACGGCACTTCAAAACCGAATCTCTCAATTCTCATTCACTCCCTTTTTTTTTTTTTTTTTTTTTTTTTTTTTTTTTTTTTTGTGCCCCTCCAAATAACTTCCACTTATCATTTTAAAAATAAAAATAAAAAACTCTCCAAAAAAAACTTCCACTATTATTTTTCTTAATAACACACACTACCCCAAAAAAATACCAATGTAGTATTTTATTATATTACCCAATTTCTTTTTAAAAACACCAACATTACAGTAATTGCACATTTTTTTCCAAAATTATGTTTACTTTTTTTTTTTAGTAATATCGCTACCATAAGTTCCACTGTTTTCCTCTTTAAAAATTATTCCAATTGTTTATTATATTTTTAAATCAGTTAACTACCTTATTATTAATTCAATAATCATCGAAACAAAAGAGGTCATTTTTCCAACTTTTAACCACATCACTCCAAACTAAACATGGGCACGGGCCGTGTCGGCACGCGGGCGCCACGGGCCCGGCACGACTCCGTCCCGGCCCGGCACGGCACGGGTGGCGGCACGGCGGCCCACCTGTGGGCCGTGGGCCGTGCCGTGAACAAAAATCCGGATTCTGGCACGGGCACGGCACGTGGCACGGCGGGTGGCACGGTGGCCGGCACGCTGGCACGACCCGCCGGCACGGCACGTGGCACGACCAGGCACGGCACGGCACGGCCCGTGCCTTACCGTTGGAAAACTAGCCGTTTATGGCCGTTTTCCAACAGCTCTAAAACGGCTAGTTTTCCCCCCCCTTTTCCCACCCAAATTCCCTATAAATACCTCATATTTTCCTCCAAAAATATCACAATTCATCAAATCATCTATTCTCTCTTATTCTCTAATATTCTTACTCTTAAATTCTCAATTCTCAAATTCCTACAAATCATACAATCTTGCTCTCTTTTGTGAAAAGAAAAAAAAATTCCTACTCTCTTATAAATTTTACATTTTTACTATTATTACTTTTATTAGTCTACTACCAAAAAAAAAAAAAATTTGTTATATTTACATTCGGGAAATTAAAAATTCGGGAAATTATAAGTTCGAGAAATTATAAATTTGGGAAAGCATTGAAGCGTCATTGTAAGATCTAACTCAACTTTATTTTAATTTGTTATTGTTATTGTTATTGTTATTATTATTGTTATTATTATTATTATTATTACTATTATTATTATTATTATTATTATTATTATTATTATTGTATTCTTGGAACTACTTAATTATATAAAAACTACTTTCTATTTTAATTGTGGGTTATTTGGATTGTTGAAATCCGTCTAAGGCGGGATTTGGGCTCTGGACAACGTCGCTCCTAACCTCTCCTACCTGGGATCTCATTGATCCAAGTAATCTACTATTATTATAATTATTTTTAAAAATTTAATTTATATAAAAAGTACTTACTAATTAATTCTTATTGTTATTGTTATTATTATTGTTGTTAATTGTTACTTTGTTATTGTTAGTTGTGTTATTATTATTAATTAATCATGGCATCAAACCCGAACGTTTCCTTCTCCTCTAGAAAAGCCAAGTCAAAACGTAGGGAATCACCAAACCCAAACACTTCAATGTCTATGCCCCCCCCCTAACATGCCCTTTCCCTCTCCTAACATGCCCTTTCCAAACACTTCCACCCCTTTCTTTCATCCCCAAAACACGGGAGGGCAAGAACAAATAGATGATATGGCTCCTTGGACCCAATTTCAACAATATGAATTTCCTTTTCCTCCTCCTTCCCAAGGTAGCCAAACACAAGCCTCCGGGTCGAGTGAACCATCCACCCAAAATCCTAACATATTAGAGTGGTGTACCGAAGAGGATTTTGCTCAAACCAAAAGAAAGAGTGAATGTTGGGCACATTATCAATTAAGTAAAGATGGAAAAAAATGCAAGTGTCGGACTTGTGGTAAAATTTTCTCGGCCGATACCAAGGGAGGGACGGGACACCTTACTAGACATACAAAAAAATGTGGTGGACCATCTAGTGATCCAACCCAACCTAAAATTTCTCAATTCCATCCACAAGGTTTCATTTACAATTACGAGAGAGATAGGGATGAACTTGGGAGAATGATTGTACATGCAGAACAACCTTTTCTTTTCGCCGAAAATGATGCCTTCAACAACTATATTAACCGAGCACTACAACCAAAACACAAAAAAATCTCCCGAAAAACCGTTCGATCTGCTGCCATGAAGACTTATCTAGAGTACAAATTGAAATTAGTAAATGAATTAGCTAATCTTCCTAGTAGAGTTTCTTTAACCGCCGATGCATGGGATGGTGGGTACGGACTTCACTATTTATGTGTTACTTGTCATTGGTTAGATAATGAGTGGATGTTACAAAAACGCATCATTCATTTCAAAATGCTTGAATACCCTCATACCGGTCTTAACATTTCACATCATTTAATGGAAGCCATTGATGCATATAGTCTTAGGGATAAAATCATGTCTATGACTTTCGATAATGCAACTTCTATGACATATAGTGCGAATTTGGTCAAATCCCAATTGAACGATGTTATATTAGATGGAGATGCACTTCATGTTAGATGCATTTGTCATGTTCTTAACTTGTGTGTGAAGGATGGAACAGAAGCAATTGGTCCATTTTATCACAAAATAAGGAATGCTATTATGTCTATTAATAGCTCTAACATGAGATATCAAGAATGGAAAGGTTTTTGCAGGCAACAACGGATAAAAACCATAAAAATAGCACCGGATTGTCCAACTAGGTGGAATTCCACCTATGAAATGTTGAGTCGGGCAATCGAGTACAAGGTTCATTTAACACTTTTTTATAATATGAAATTTCCACAAAATGCTTTACTAGAAGATGATTGGGCTAATTGTGAAAAATATATGCAGTTTTTACAATTACTATATGGTATGACACATTGTTTTTCTTCTGTATATAATCCTTGTACTCATTCTTTTCTTAGCAATGCATGTTTACTTGCACAACTTTTTGCGGAACACCGATCACAACATGTTTATCGTGGATATCTTCCATCCATGGAGGATAAATGGCGTAAATATTACACCGATATTCCTATGATTTATATTTTTGCTTCTATTTTAGATCCTAGACAAAAATATGATGGCACATTTTTATTAATTGATATTTATTATAGTAACATGAATTTTGAAGATGATGTTGAAACTTTTAAGAATAAGGTGACGGATGAGTTTTTTAATTTATATAGAGTTTATGAAAGTAAATATGGAACCGTGTCTCGATTTGCCCCTTCTCAAACATCCAAAAATGTAAGTAAACGGGCCAAAGGTTTATTTGCACAAGCTGCTAACTTGATGTCTAAGTATTCAGGTACAGAATCATCATCATCTAGGAGAACACAAAGCGATGTTTCGGAGTTGCAAATGTACTTAACTTACGACTTCATGAAAGGCATGGACGATGAAGAGAAGTTTGGCCTCGACATCCTCGATTGGTGGAAATCACAAGTCGTGAAACATCCAATTTTGTCGGCAATGGCTCGTGATATTTTTGCTATCCAAGTCTCCTCCGTTGCTTCCGAAAGAGCTTTTAGTGCGTCGGGAAGAGTTCTAGACGATAGAAGAACAAGACTAAAACCCGAAACACTTGAAATGTGTGTTTGCTTCAAGGATTGGTTGGATGCCGAAACTCGTTCTCAAGATCGTACTTATGCACAAAACGACGACGATGAAGGAACGTCGACTTCTTTTAGTTCTCATACTTCTCAATCCACTCAATTGGCGGATGAACTTAAACCTCTAGGAGACGAAGACGAAGACGAAGATGAAGACGAAGGCGAAGACGAAGACGACCAATAATAATTACATGATTACATATTTACATTATACACTATTGTATTCTTTTTGTATTATCGAACTTCGTATTCCGTATAATAAATGAAGTTATTCAATATTCATACACTATTGTACGATTTTTAATTATCATTACTTATTTTGTAATTTTGTATTATTGAATTATCGTACATTCGTACCGGCTACCGTCATATAATAAAATAAGTTATTCTTCAATTTTTTGTGTTTTCGGATTATCGCACTCGTATTTTTTTTATTATATGCATTGTTGTTTTTAATTCGTTTTTTTTATCATTTATTTTTTTTTTTAAAAAAAAAGAAGGGTGGCACGGTTTGGCCCGCGGCCCGGCCCGGCACGGCCCGCTAGGCACGTGGGCCGTGCCGTGGGCTGGGGTGTGCCAATTTCAGGCACGACACGGCACGGCACGGCCCCCACCCCGGCACGGCCCATGTTTACTCCAAACTATTAATGCTCAAATTCTGTTAACTTTACTTAAAAAAAAATTGCATCATAACTTCCACTAAGCAAATTCAATAACTTCCACTATTATATTTACAGATATTAATAAATAATATTATAGTAATAAAAAAAATAAAACATACTATTAATATATCCCGTGCTTTAGCACGGGTACGTCCTAGTACTAAAAATAATTATATAATTAGTCATAGAAAATCACACTATTAATTAATCAAATCAAAGATTACCACAATAAACAAGTATTAGTTGCGTTGGGGTTTGGGCCACTTCAATTATTCTCCAAACCCAATGTACTGTATTGGCTTTCCTTTAACTATTCAACCAAATAAAATAAATCCCATCACATCGAATTTCATACTTTATATTATAAAAATAAAAATTTATACGAATACTCCTTCTCTTAGTAAAGTCAAAACTCCAAATACTATTATTTATTTATAAATATTATTAATATTATTATTATTATTAACCTTCTCTCTCTTCCTCTATCTCCCTTTCATGGCCGCCAAACTCCATCCTCTCTTTCTCTCTCTAAAAACCCTTCAATCTCTTTTCATGGCGTCTCTCTCTTTCACCTGATCTGCATTTTTGCTCTCTCCTCTTCTCGTCGTTATTCTGGGTTTTTTTCGTCGCTTTTAGAAATGGTGGGTAGCAAATGGAGGAAGGCTAAATTAGCGTTGGGTTGCGTCCAACTCCCTCGCACCCTTGATGACGAGAATAATAGCAATTCATCTTCTTCCGCCACCGTACTCGCCGCCGTTAACGGCGGTCATCGCCGGCAATTCTCCGACGCCGTGATTTCTCTCTCCTCTTCCACCGCCTCCGTTGCTGCCGATTGCCGCCCTTCTTCTCCTATCACTCCTACTCCTTCCTCTTCCGGGCTCCGCTTCTCTCGCAGCTCCTCCAAATCTTCGAAATCTTCTAAGGTTCGATTTCTGTTCGTAAATAATTGTTATCGTAATTATTATTTTGATTGATTTTTTAATTGGATTGAATTTTTGTCAGTGTTTGTTTATTTTATTTTATGTGAAATTGTTCGTCTGGGTTTCTGCTATAATGGTTAAATTTTTTAAATTTAATGTTTTTTTGTTAATTTTTTTGGGTTTTTTTTTAATTGTTATTTTAATGTAATTTGTAAAATGCAATTGAATTTATTAAAAAAGGGTAATAATGGGATATACTGTGAAGGAATCTGAATAGTGGGGGAAAGATGGGGCTTTATTGTCGTTGCTGTTGTTGTTGTTGTTATCAAGTGGTAAGTGGATTGTGGGGAAAATAAAGTAGAGTGGGTGAGATTGTACAACTTTAGGGACCATCACTACTACCCCTATGGTTCATTTGTAAAAGGAAAACCAATACTAGCTCTGTCGTGCTACTCCATTTGCTTTTTCACGGTCTCATGTAATGCGATGGGCTTACATGACCCATTACTCCCTCCGTTTTTGTATAAATGCTATCACTTGTATTTGTGCGTATTTTAGTTTGACGACATTTTGTGGGTGTGGGCTAGTGGGGTAGGATGAATAGTATTATACGGAGTAATATAAAAGTGGGCAAGTGGACTATGAAAAGTAGTACTCTGTATTATAATATAGATAAACTTGTATTTTCTCTATAATGTAAATTTGGGGCAAGAGTAGTATTAATGTATTGTATCGATGACTGAATAAAGCAAGCGACGCATTTATTTAGAATTAAATGGCGTAAATTCTTTCTTTGGTGCATTTAACAAAAGTTTATGTAGTATATATTTCAAATTATACATTGAAACACATCGAACAAGATGGAAAATACATCTAAGAAGTGGAACAGCTAATAAAAGAATTAAGGGAGTAAATTATTCAACTTTTTTTCCCTCAAGGGAAAGTGCTTTGCATGGTCAGCAGCTGTGGCCATTTTCACCCCATTTCTTCACCCTTTTTTTTTTCTCCCTCCTTTTGATGAATTTCTTATTTAGATAAAAAGCCTGTTGACCGTTGATTGTGAGGTTTCTTTCAATCGGTATGAGCCTAAAACTCCTCAAAGTTGTCAAATGGGGTACTTAAGGTTATTTTTGATAAAAAAAATAAATTAATGGAGGTAAAGGAGAAAACAGTAGTTTTCTCTTTCTTCATGATTTTCCACTTCTTTTGATGGGTGGGGCTCATCGTCTCCCTAATGTTTGCCTTGAAAGCTTCATAATTATGACTGGTGAGAGAGTTGCTTGATCACTTTTGCTTTTGCAAAAAATAAAAATAAAAGTCTTCCCCACTTGGCATTGTTCTTTAGTTTTAATTATATCCTTCATCCTTTTGGCAGCCTAACATTGACTTTTTTTTTATATGGTTTTCTTTTTTCTTGGTTAGATAATTAGATTCAATATGAAGGTATTTATTTGATTCTTCCTTGCAGAGTTCTACTTTGACATTTTATCTGACTGGTTGTTGGTTCTTGACCGATCTTTTTTGTTGTTTATTCTCCTCTTTTCTTGATTTGAAGAGATAATTATTATTAGGGGAAGCAGATGTGGCTCGTATTTCCATAAAAGATATTTTGCAATATTTTTATTGATGGGCTGTTTTGTAATTTGACCATTAAAATCAATCTATTAACTTGAAGTTATTTGGCTCTGCCCTAAACTTTTTATTTTTTATTTATTATTATTATTTTTTATTTTTTTGCATTTCACTTTTGATTTGATTGAGAATGGACAATCTGTAAATTTATTACCATACCTGGTATTTTATTTAGATAATGAAAGGGAAAAAAAAAAAAGAAAGACAAGACAAAAGACTTGAATCTATCGGTTTATCCCCTTTTGAAATCTTTGCGGTCAGATTCAAATGTATTTTGGTTCAGTTGCTAAAAGTTGATTATTATCTTTATTAAATGTATTGATTATTAGGATATAAAAGTCTTAGTCGTATTTCAGATTATTTGAAGCAGCTTTTTTCAAAAATTATTTTTTGCATTATTTTCATGTTCTAATTTATTTGGAGGTCCTTTTCAGTATATATCTCATTATGACTTGTAACCAATGGCATATGTTGCTGGGCAATGTTGAAAATTTCAATTCCTTCTTAATGATTAGTTAGCTTGTCTCCTTTTCAAAGGTAACAGGCTCGAATAGGTTTCCCAGTTTTGGAATTTTGCTAGTTGTTTGCATTAATTGATTTTTGGGTCATTTTCCAACACCTACAAATATAGTACGAAGTTGTGTACCCCATTAAATGTTTTGCCCTTTAGGATAAGGCGGTGGGATTGATTATTTTTGTAGTCATGTTAATTCGTATCTCACTTACATTGCATATTGTAAGGAAATATCTTCAAATTACAATCCATATGTTTGGGTATTAATATGCATATTGGTTTGGGCCACTAAGCTACAAGTGATATTTGTGAGATCTTTATACCCACTGCATTGCTACATAGTAGAAAGGATACACCCATCCTTTTCATATTAGTTGACTTCATATGACTTCTGTTTTCAAACTAAAATTATGGGTCTCTCTTCTATGTTATTGTAAAATTCTGTATAATATTTTAACGATTAATCTAACAAGATTGTTTTTTATTTTATTAATTCATAAAGTTAACGGTTAAATAATAATACTATTAATTATATGCTTAAGAAATCCATTGTACCCTATTAGCAATATTTTTGTCAAAGTTAATTAGTAGAATGTGATTTAAGTATCTTGTCTAATTTTGCGTGCCTGTTTACTTGTAGACAGAATGATATTGTTTTCATGGTCGGTAAGTTCTAATTTTTGGGCAATCTACTGACCCCAAATGTCACCTGGCTGTCATATATATTAATCAAGCACAATGTGTATTCTCCATTCCAGGATTCTATGCATTTATGTCTATTATTTTTCTGCTTCAGAGTTAGTCTAAGTGGAATAGATTATCTTTCATTGTATAGCTAGAAATAAGTGACTAAATGATGCTGAGGGCAGCTGAGGCCAAACTGGGAAGAAGCTGAAGAACCGATGTTCAATCTCAAATGAATGTTCATGGCTCCAATTATTATAGTCATCTGTCTTTGGGCAATCTTGACATTAAGTTCTGAAACTGGGAGTCCTAGATGACTGGAACATGCTATGAAGTAATCAGTGGCCTTCATACTTGTAAATTTTGATACTTGGGTGTCAAAATTATTTAAAGCTTGCAGGAATTAATTAGGTGCATGTATCTTGCTCTTAGGCCTCTGTATTGAACTTGTTGTCTATAATTGACAATTTTGCCAATGCTTTTGCTATGACGAGAATTTGAAAAGGTGAAACTATGATTTCTGGCCTCAGCTGTGTAAGTAAGACTGCAAGAGTTTTTTATATTCTGGTTAAAATCTGTGGGGTTGGAAGTGATGATGCTGGTTTTCTAGATTGCATTTAGATTGCATAGATACTCCACTGGGAATTCTTGGGTATATTGAATGAGGATGTTAGTAAGCACCGAATTTTTTTTGTTTGTTTGTTTTTTAAATTTTAATTTAAAATTTTTACTTGTCTTCCCATATCTTGCAACCGAAATGATTGAATTCAATTAATCATACTGAAAAGGCATAAGCTGGGTGGAAATATAGTACTCTTTTTATAGGTTTCTCTCCTCCCTTTACTGTTTTTCTTTTTTTTTTTTTTTAATATTTGCCCAAGATTATTAAAGCTCTATGTAGAACTTTTCTTCTTAACTTTTATTGTTTCATTACTGCAGAAGACCTGTGCAATATGCCTGAGCACTGTGATCCCAGGCCAGGGCCATGCTATTTTTACCGCTGAGTGCTCACACTCATTTCACTTTAACTGCATCACGTCTAACGTGAAGCATGGCAATCACATTTGCCCGATCTGCAGAGCAAAGTGGACAGAAATTCCTTCCCAAGGTCAGACTTCTGAAGCTCTCCATGGAAAGCTGAGAGCTAACTCAATCAATGGGAACAGAGACTATCCAATGGTAGCTGCTCTGCAGCAGCTTCCCCTTCCTCAACCAGATTTTAATCAGAACATCTCCCCCTCGTACCGGGTTGCTGAACCTGCTATGTTCGATGATGATGACCTCATAGATGAACAGCATACATTTAGGGAACAATTTGCTTATAATGCTTCTGATGACAGCTCTATGAGAAGGGTAGAGATAAAGACATGTCCTGAAGTTTCTTCCATTGCTAAGTTAGCATCTTATGATAATTTCTCAGTTCTGATACACCTGAAGGCTCCTGTTGCTGAAATAAGCTATTATGGTGCCAGCTCGCCATCTCATAATTCTCGTGCTCCAGTTGATCTGGTTACTGTACTGGATGTGAGCGGCAGCATGGCAGGTACCAAGCTTGCATTACTTAAACGTGCTATGGGATTTGTGATACATCACCTTGGTCCTCATGATAGGCTCTCAGTTATAGTATTTTCCTCTTCAGCCCGCCGTCTTTTTCCCCTTAAAAGGATGACTGACAATGGTAGAAATCAGGCTCTCCAAGCAGTTAATTCCCTTTCTTCTAATGGTGGAACTAATATCGCTGAAGGTCTCAAGAAGGGTGCTAAGGTTATGTTAGAGCGGAAGTGTAAAAACCCGGTTAGCAGTATGATCCTTTTATCTGATGGGCAGGATACATATACGGTCAATGCTCCTGCTGGTGCACAATCTAGGACAGACTACAAGTCGCTCCTTCCAAATTTTATCCAACAGAATTCAGGAACTAGCTTTCAGATACCAGTGCATACGTTTGGGTTTGGTTCAGATCATGATTCTGTTTCAATGCATTCCATCTCCGAGGGTTCTGGAGGCACATTCTCCTTTATAGAGACTGAGTGTGTGATTCAAGATGCTTTTGCCCAGTGCATGGGAGGTTTGCTGAGTGTGGTTGTACAAGAGCTAGAATTGAAACTTAACTGTGTATACCCTAATTTGAAGCTTGGGTCAATCAAAGCTGGAAGCTACCACACTCGACTGTTGGATGGTGCAAGAACAGGTTACATAAATGTTGGAGATTTGTATGCTGAAGAAGAAAGGGATTTTCTTGTGACTATGAATATTCCTCAGGCATCTGTGAGTGAGATGCCATTGCTGAAAGTTAGCTGCACTTATAAGGACCCAATCACAAAAGAGGTGACACATTTAGATGAAGTTGAAGGTGTCAAGATCAATAGGCCAGAGAGAGCAGAGCATGTACAGGTTTCCATGGAGGTGGATAAGCAGCGTAACAGGCTAAAAGCAGCAGATGCTATGTCGGAGGCTAGATCTGCTGCTGAAAATAGTGATTTGGCGGGTGCAGTGTCTATCCTTGAGAGCTGTCGGCAAACATTGTCAGACAGTGTATCAGCAAAAGACCCCTTGTGTGTGGGACTTCTAAATGAACTAAAGGAGATGAAGGAGAGGATGTCTACCCGCCAGGTGTACGAGGCATCTGGAAGGGCATATGTTTTGTCTGGACTGAGTTCACATTCGTGGCAAAGGGCAACTGTAAGAGTCGATTCCACAAGCAGCACCAATCTTTCTCAAGCTTACCAAACCTCATTCATGGCTGATATGATCTCTCGCTCCCAGACAATGGTGATTCCTAACATGCCGCCTTCTCCTCCTGTGAGGCCTCCTCGATCACTCTCTGGCCGTCCAAGTCCTAGGTAATTTGCAATCTTAGTAAAATTTTGAGATTGCTCGTTCCAAAATATAATCTACATATTCTACCTTATTTTTTTTAAAAAATTAATCCTCTAGATTTTAGCTTTGTTTAGAAAGCCGGGGCGAGGATAGGGAGAGGAAGGTAATTTTGTAAATGACTAATAATAATGGGAGAAAGAGAGATAGTTTTGAAGAAAATTTTGGGTGGGAAGGGTATAGGTGGTAATTGGATTTTTTTTTTTTTTTTTTTTTTTTTTTTTTTTTTTATTTAATTTTGGTTTTTTTGGTTCTTTAATCGGGTAAATTTTTGTTGGGTGTTTTTTGTACATAAGTGATAAAAGAGAGAAAGCAATGTGTTTCTCCATGGGAAGAAGGGGTATAGCCTTGCAAGTGTAATTTGCTGTTTTTTAATATTGGAGACTTTAAATTCTTGGCAAAGTGAATTAAATTATTCACTCTTGATTCTTTCCTTATTGCCCATATTTGCTCGATGCCTTGACTTGTCTATTATGTTTCTCTTACGAATAACACAACTTCGACCAATATTTATTGGTACACTGAGGTGTATATTAAAATTTGCACAAATTAGTAGAAATTGTGTATAGGTCTAGGTAACTCGTTTAAAAATATCACTGTCATGATCATTGCAAAATCATGTACGATACTTGTACATTGCTGTATATGGCTATTATGGCCATGATCTAAATCTCCAACATTTACCCTGTAATTTTCCCGTCATGACTGCAGCCTGAGTGGCTATCGGCCAAAAATTATCATGAGAGCGCCACTATCTAATAGTGGCGTTGATATGATGTTGCTGGAAGACAATTTCACAATTGTCCCATTTCAGGTATAAAATGTCTGATCTACATGGCTACATCTCCCATGTTTTCTATTGTTGACGCTATACCTTGCCACCACCATCGAAGCTCTACACACTCTACAACCGCCCCCTGTTCTTGTGCTGAACTAATTTTATTAGAACACCAAAGAGTGACCTTGTACAAAGGTGAGGGATATAATGGCCTACCTTAACTTTTGAGCCTAATCCTACCTCAAGTGATTTTATGGAGTAATAAAAATAGTGGTGCACTTGTTAGATTCTATTAGGATTCCCTCAGAAAAACAGCACCACAATATTCGTCTTGCCTCGCACTAGCACATACGCATTTTAGGTAAAAATTATCATGTCTCCCCTTAATCAAGAATCCTTTGCGGCCAGCCTGATAAAAGCCACCATCATAAAAAGACGTCTATCCTAAAAAAGTACTCTGTAATTCTTTTGTTTCTATTTACTTAAAAACACACCTTTTTAAGCAAGTTATTTGAGGAAGACAATAGAGAAGGTAAACACAATTTTTTTAAAAAATATCTGAACCACCGATGAGATAAAAGGGTTAAGTAGTTACTGTTTTAAATTTTTTTAACACTTTGATCATTTACCATTGTTCCTCAATTGGCATGCTGGAAAGATGTGCTGCAACTATTAATATCATAGGAAGTATAATTTAGTGGGTTGCCCTAGCTGTTATTTATTTTAAGCTGCTGATGTCGTCAACAATCTAATTAGATAATCGTTAACAATATCTAAAAATAGATATTCTGCAAATCACTATTCCATGTACAAATCATTATTTGATGCTCTTCAATCCGTTAATATTATAGGAGTGTCCATTGCAAGGTATGGGACTTAAGTCTCACATAGGTCATATGGGGGGATAATTTGGGGTTTATATAGGACAATGAGCTCTCCTCCCATTGAGTTAGCTTGGAGATGACTTTCTTATTGTCCTGTATCAATGATATCTGAGCCGACCTCGGAGCTGTGGCCAATGGAGTTGATGGCCTGGAGGAAGTTAGCCATGACAAACGAGGACTTTACCAATGAGGACATTTTATGCTCACAATCGTCAATTGCAAGCCTAACATAGTAACACCTAATGACAATAAACCCTTTACCAAATTCAACCTAAGCTAGTTATGATTAGCAAAAATTAGGTTATAATTGGACTTTTCATCTCACAATCGCCAATTGCAAGCCAAACATAGTAACATCTAATGACAACTCATGGCACACTTATAAAAAAAATTGGGACTTAGCTAGGTATCGTTTTTGACACGAATATGTGTCTAAATACAATAAACAATTACTTCGTATTATCCTCTGTACTCGTATGAAATTTTTTATGTTTCAGCGACAAGTGTTCAGTATATACTCTATATAGATCAAATAATTATGACGAATGGAAGCGTACGTGCGAGTAACGTAGCATTTGCGAGTTGTCAACTGACTAATGGACATAGGAGAATATAAAAACATGTGTTATTAAGGCACTTTTCAAATTGTTGGTAAAAAGTGGCTTTGTGGAGCATAATGCAAAAAGATGAGTATTATCTTCAATTTACTGTTTTAGAATATAATTGAAATGAACCTTAAAGAATATTGGTATAATACCAATCCCTTACAAAAATCCTCTCAACCCCCTTTAAAAAAAAAAAATTAAAAGGTAAAATTCAAATAAAAGAAAGGTTATAAAAAAAAAAAAAGAAAAAGTTGATGATTAGACAAGAGAATCCTTGGCTGCTTTGACCTTTTCATGGGCTTCATTATCTTGTACACCCACATTCTTCACTGTTGATAATGGCAAATTTTCTTTATCTTTTATCTGCAACATCAACATGCCATTCACAATGCCGTTAGTATTCCTTCCTCTCATTATGTCTTAGACTTGAAATGTATTTACCATTTCTCCAATTAAAAAAAAAAAAAAGAAAAATTGTCAATTACTATCGCATATTAATACCTCTTTGGCAATTACTAGAATTAAAAAATTTGCTTAACCATGGGTTAGTGAGTATTTTATTTTTTTTTGGTCTTTTAAATGTTTAACTAAGGGTTAAACGTGAGTTAAGGAGAAAAAAGTGATTTCATATATGGCGTATAGTGGAGTCTGGTAGTAAAATAAAAATTTTAAATTTTTGTATGGTAGTAATTCACAAGATTTTTAATTCGCAGTAATAATTTTCAAAATGTCCATAATATGCGTTAGTAATTGTCAAATTTTTCTAAAAAAAAAATATCTGAATACGGGAAATATAGAACATAATTTTCAACTCTTGCATTTAATTTACAACAAATGGTTTTTACTACGTGGAATTTTCTATGTCCATGAAAAATCTTTGATCTTTCTGTTCTTTCCGTTAGGTTTTAACATGCATTGACACATATTTAGAAACTTAATAGTGGCATGAGAATGTTAAAAAAGAGATTATCAGAACTACTACAAGGGTCTAGTGATAGAGTATAAAACATATTTCTAGGCCTCAATCAAAAACTTCTGGTTGAGGCCCAGAAATATGTTTTATACTCTATCAAGCTCCATATGAAGGTAATGATAAACTTGTCATTGGAGATGGTTCGAGCTTAGCCATCTCAAACATTGGTTCTACTTCTCTATTTCATATGATTTGAAATACATGAAGTCATCATATGCTGACACACAGAGGATTTTTTTTTTAGTGAAAAGAATGCAACCTTATTAATCAATAGAAAATTCTATTCAAATAAGTTGTATTTTTGCATGTATAAACAGACTATGTTATACTGTAATTAGAAGGAAAAGAGGAAAATGGAAGAACTAAAAATGCTGCCCAACTCTAAGGGAATAAGTTGTTTGGTTTAGGAAAGGGAATAATTATATAACACTTGAAAAAAGTAGGGAAAAAAAGGTGAAAAGTAGTACTAATCACAATCAAAAGGGAGAATCAAATTTTCAAAAAATTCAAATACAAAAGTTATATCTTTTACAATTGTGAAAGTAGTATGAATTGAAAGAGGAATTACTTTAATTTGTTAGTAAAGTTGAAATAAAGCAAGAACATAAATAAAGATGAAAAAGGTTGATAAATTTACCTGGGAAGCTGTAGTTAAATCCCCAACAGGAACTTTCTTTTTACTCTCATTGGTACAAAAATATGAGTAGAGTCCCATCCCAAATACAGCTATTGTTATTCCAATTATATTTCTCTCTGTAAATGGATCATGTAATAATGTATAACCAAATCCAAGTACTAAGCATGTCTTCAAATGTCCTAATACTTGGTATGTTACTGGTGATGTCTTTCCTATCACCAGGAATGTGCTGAAGTTCACTGACACCGCGATTAGGCATGATAACACGATAAATCCCTGCTCATTTAGTACACTATATATTAGATAAGATCATAGGAAGAATGAAGTAAAGTTTGTACTGTTAGATTAACTGCTGGTCGCGATTTTCTGTGTTCAGATTATTTTGCACATACTGCTAATACTTCAATTTATGGATATAACTCCGTGTTGTATTTTACACTTATAGCCATATTTAAGTAATGCATACAACTCTGTATTAGCAGTATGTACTAAAGTTTGTACTGTTAGATTAACTGCTAGTTACGATTTTCTGTGTTTCGATTATTTGTACAGACTGCATTACTTCAGTCTGTACAAATATAGCTGTATGAAAGTAATGCTTACACGATAAGAGGAACGGATGAAACTCCATCAAGTGAAGAAGTGGTAATTTTATTTTTAACTTACCACGACAAGAGGGGAGTACTTGAAGGCAAAGACACTTTGCTTGGTGAGGAACTTATCAACCATAGGACCAAAGACGAATAGGACAGCTGCTTGGAATGGTGCTGATTGATACAGCAGTTGTGTCGACGAAACATTAAGTCTTTTCTGTATGGTGTTAGTCAGCTAAATAGTAATTTGGTTAAGGAATTCATGAATTATGTCATCAAACTGTATAACTAAATTTTCTGATTGCTGATTTCTAGACAAACATAATAATATTGTAAGTACTAATGAAAGGAACCGAGGCTAAATAGAGAATCAAGGATACAATTTGACCAACGCATGTTGTGATTATGGCTAGAGCAGAAAGAACTGTGCCAACAAAATTGAGCTGCAGGTCGGTGATAGAAGCTATCCCGACTCCCACCAGCAACACGAACAGAGAAAACTTGATCTTTCGACTGTAAAATTTGAAGACAACGCGTGTTTCATCAATAAAACCAGCAGTATAAACAGATTTTCTAGCATGTTTAGGCCTTGTCCTGACATTTTTTTATTGAACTGAACGTATTTTGTACAGATATTAAAACTTATTCCAATAAAAAGTTAATTTTATCAATCTAGTGGCAATATTGTAAATAAGTTAGTTTCGAAGATAAAAGTGAATGGTAGTGTAGTAGTAGTAGAGTATGAATGTAAAACCTGAAATGTTTGTTAAGGAAAATGGTTTCCAAGAGGACAGTAAAAGGTATGATGGCAAGCTTCGTCATTTGGTAGAATCCAATGGAGTTGAAGCCAAGGCTCAAGTTAAGAAGTCCAATGGAAACTCCATTCAGGATGCCAAACATAACTACAGTCTTCATGTCCACTGATTTCGTCTCGAAAAAATTGAGGCGTTGTGCCAAATGAAGGGTACAATATGTTACCATCAAGTGCCAACTTGTGAGTGTTGTCGCTGCAAATACGAACATACATTCACATACACATGTTATTAAATCATCTAACTCGAGTAAAAATTCAGTTTTATTCTTTATACGAATAATATTACAAAACCGTACTCCAAATTATGGTTAGTCTTTATGTGTCAATTCAATTAATTTCTAATTGTTAAATACTAATCCAACATATTATAAAAACTATTAAATTACCATTTTTATCCTAAATAATAGACCACATTTTAAACACTACGGAGTATTTCCTAATATTGTATTTCTTAAATTAAAAGTTAGAAATGTTTTTCTATTGTTGGCTAATCATTGTTGTTGTTGGTTGAACTGTTGCCATGCTCAACCACCATAGCTGGTGAAGCCTACTATTCAAAGGTCAGCCATGCTTATAAATTTTTTTTTATGTGCTAACCAAACAATGATTTGTTTCAAAGCAAAGATTCATTTGCTATAGAACTATAGAAGTAGGGACAATTATGTTTCCTTTAGAAAGGTCAATTTATTAGTATTACAATTATTGGGTCAATCCAATGAATTAATATAGGTTTAAAATTCAATTTTATTTAACACTTAATATTTAAAAATTCAATAACATACATTGCTGTTCTTTATGGCTCCATCGATTTTTAATCTTTTTTTTTTCTTTTGACAAGATTTTTAGTCCATATTTGACTTACTTTCACAATTTAACTTTAACTATGAAGTATCAATAAAACAAAGAGAGGGTAATTATATTTATAAAAAGTACAAAAGAAATAAAAATATAAGTCAACGGATAAAGCATAATAATCTTCTTTTTAAAAAAAGAGAAAAAGCTTAAGGTTGAAAAAAGAAGAGAAAAAAGACGTACCAAAGTGGAAGCCAAGATTACTCATCAAGGCCTTGTTGCAAATAACAATAGAAACTGATGATGCCACTGATAGAAACAATGCTCCTACCACTCCTACTTGGAACTCCCATTTCTCTCCCATTTTCCCACTCTTTCTTTATTCCTTAATTACCTGTTAATTAAATCATCAAATTCAATTTAATAAAGTAATATACAATCACAACGAGCACATGCACGGCTACATTAAATAATCAAAAAGTTAATTATTTTTTTAAGGGTAATATAAAGAATCTTTAAAAAACACCTTCTTTATAAGAGAAATTCCTAATGTATCAGATAAAATAAATCAAAATTGCAGGCGTACAATTTTGTTTAATGGAGATGACATACATAGTACTCTATACATCTTACAAAATAAAGAAAATCCGAAAATGGTTTTTTTTTTTTCCTTCCATTTACCATATACTCTACCAATGCAAGGTATAAAAACATGGCTAAAATGATGCCAAAACAGGTACTATGTACTGTGTACACCTAGCTACTTGATGAGCATTGTCAGTGAATACATTGTATTCATAATCGTGCAGCGCATGTTGTTTGTAGTGTACATGCACCTACGTGTGTCACATATCATCAATTCATCATCATGTAAAATAACAAGACTTTGCATATTTCTTTGATTAAGGAAGACTTTTAAATAGCTACAAAAATGATAAAACCATGGTAGTTATACTTATAAATTAAAACCTTTGAATTTTGTGACCAATTCTCTTTAACCTTTAACTAGTTATGAAATTCTTATATTTGAAGAATTGACCATCTATTTGATTTTTTGTTAGGATAGTATTGAGCTAATGTTGAAATTAGTTGTTTAGAGGTATAATCATAGTTCAGAAAGAATCATAGCAAATCGCATAGAATCGTACCAAGATCAAGTAGGATCACACATAATTGTTGTAGGATTGTATGAAATCATATAGAATTAGAGAACATGATCAATTAGGATTGTATAACCTACTATTTTCTAATAAAATGAACCCAATAGCAATCAACTCAAACGATGAAATTTTATGACTATTTTGTGCACTACTTGATCTATGGGGATGTGTAGAATATAATAATGACTTAAAAATTATTATAACTACTGTAAAATCATCCTTACAGTAAATATGTGGTAAGGAACAATAAAAAAAAAACATGTAGTAAAGTTAACATAAAGTATAAACATTCATACTTCTTTTTTCTAGTAGAGAAAAGGATCAGAGAATGAAGGAAGAGATGAGTTTATACTTACTTGTTAAAGGGTGTGCAGGTGTAACAGAGAGTCAAAGACACTTTAATTTAAGAAGATTTATTTACAATTGCCTTTTTTTTTTCACCGTAGTCATCCAAATTACCTCCACCAATGATATCTTGAACGTGACCAATAAGCTAAAATTTGAATGTAGATCAAATCAAATGAAGAGATTTTCTTAATTAAACTCTCTGTAGCTTAAAAACCTTCTCTTAAAGTTTGTATGTATGTGATATTGCTTTGAAATGAGAGAGAAAGAGAAGAATGAATAATAATGAGAAAGAAGTGTTAGGAAGATCATATACATGATTTATCTTGGGATTGAAGGAAAGGTGGGTTGTTAGTCCTTCTAAACACATCGTTTTCAAGTGTATTTCTCTTGTTGTTATGTAGTATATATAACTAATTTACTAGTATAATACATTATTAATATTATAGTTCTTGTTAATTAACATCTAGAAATAGAATGTGAGCGACACCAAATTGATTAAAATACGTGAACAAGTTAAATTGTGCGGCCATTGAATTACAGAAATATTGACTTTGAACCCAAGCAAGTACTCGTACGTCACTACGTCCATGTTTTATTATGGTGCATGGAATGTGTTTTATATGCCATAATAATTACTCGTATTTTAATTTTTTCAATTTTTATTAATATTTTTAGATGACTTAGCATGGTATATGCAACATTGCTACCCAATTATCTAGCCAAAATACCTTCACAATCAATTAATTAAAATTACTAATATGATTAATGAAATATCGAAGCAAACATATATACTCATATAATTCTCACTGTTATAATGGTTGGAGTTATTCTTCAAAAAAAAAAAAAAATGTTAAGAGTTATATTGGCATAAGAAGACAAACACATTTTGTGTGCGGTTGACCACACCATATAACCGCTTGTAAAATAACAATTTAACCCTATAACATTGACCGAGTAACCTGTATAACATTGTTGAAGTAACTCTTGTAACATTGACTAAATAAACCCGTATAGTATTAACAAACTAACCCATGCGAATATGTGATGATTGGCCACACGTGTGACCAACCACATAAGAAGCTTTTTATATATAAGACGATTAAATACGAAAGCGCCAATATTTCCTAATAAAAATAAAAAAATGACATCATAATATACTCTCGCAACCCCTGTTACATTTAAAATGGCCTTTCCCGTAAAACAAAAAGTTTTTTTTTTTTTTTTTTTTTGAAATCAAAATGGCCCATTATATATATTTATATTCTATTCAATCTAGAAATTAAAAACAAATGAAGATCTCAAGATCAGACTATCTAGTATGGAGTATTATACTATTGAATTATATACATGTTATAGTTTAATTTATAATTTTTTTTATTATAATTATGATTTACATTTGGGTGATTTGATCAAGTTCCATATTTAAATCATTGCTATTCCAAAAAAAAAAAAAAAAAAAAAAAAAAAAAAAAAATTGCTATTCATAGCACTTTATAGACCCAAAAAAAGTAAGTCTTATAGCATACTTAAACAAACTATTAAAAGGATACGGGTAGGATTGTAGGAAGAGCAATAGAGCATGTATCAAGTACGGTTGAGGCATGTACACAATTTCTATAAATATTTTTTTTAATGATGAGTGAGACCTTAGCTAATCAGACTTTAAGGTTCACTATTTCTTAGTCCAATATATTCGGGTCAGGCACCTGAAAAAGGTGCATACATAATTAAATGTTGAGGTGTATGTAACATACTTCATATGAAATTAATAATTTAACCTCTATCAACCTAATAAAAATAATTGGGTGAAAATGTGAGAATGGAAGTCAATTTTTAGTTGAGATGTTAATTAATTTAAGGGCATAATAGTAAGAAAGATTAAACATGTAGTCCTCCTAATTCCTATAAAGATGCTTGGAACACAAGCTCGAGAAGGTAAGATGACCATTTCTAATGCCATCCAATATTGTTGTTGTATATATCTGCTAAAATAAGCAACCAACATAAATAGTAGGCAACAAACTAATTTTAATTAATTGTTTAGTTTTGGTGGAATGTTCACCTTCAGTTTCACTCCAAACTATTAATTAGTCACCATGTGTTTTTTACTTGTTCATTTTGCACCACACACACTTTCAATTATGAATGTCATTTATTTTATTTATTCTTGTCAATAATACTTATCAAATATCTTAGGTGGTTTTAAGAGTTATGAAGTACATAAATTTATAAAATTTCATCAATTTAATACATATCTTGCTTAAATTGTCTACAGAAGAAATAATCATGTTTGTATTTATGTGGGATCGAAGATATAGGTAATCTTAATCATTCAAAATTTTTTTTAACAAATGCTTAAACAGAGTTTAATACAAATTAGAAAGGAAAAAAAATATACTACCTCCGTTAAATGTTATGTTCAACTTTGGAATATTATATATCTCACAAATAATACCCTAAAGTTGCACATAACATTTACCGGAGGTAGTACAAGAACAAAGCTGTTAGCGAATCAATTTGTTACCTTTGTGTCCCCAGAAAAAGTGAGCCATTAGGGAATCAATTTTTGAAGCAATTGAATGAGAATTTCCAAACATACATTTGAGAATTTGGGAAGCCATTGCTATTAGAACCGAGTTGGTCAAATAACAACCGTTTAATTTTGCAATATAAGCTATGGAACTAAAAGCAATGACCTATTTTTCAATATTATTACTTGAAGAAGGTTGTGAAAGTCGTATAACAATAAATAGAAGGGTATGAAGAATGCTTGATACACAACGATTGTACCTTAGCTAAAAGGAGATTTCTATTTGATTCATTTGTTATTTTTTTTATGTTAGATGTAAATCTCTTTATAAGTGGCGATTGGCGAATATATCCCTGCAATAAATCTAGTGAATGTTAGGTTAGTAAGCCATATTGGTTCAAATGCACTTCAGGATATAGAGCTGGCGAACGTGTCGTATTGTGTTTTATTCGTTTTCAAAGTTGAATGGGTTGGAACTTGGAAAACCTCAACACTAACCCGCCCAACTAATAAATGTATCATGTCATATTGACATGTTTGATCAACGGGTCGAAAACCTTTGATACTAACCACTATTTCGTGTCATGTTGTATTATATAATAAAATAATGTTAACCTTGTACAACAGATATTTCATTAATTCCATAAATTTTGGTTATTTTTTTCTCAGGTTGGTTAAGCCATGTTAGTTTTGTGTTAGAATCTGAACACTAACTCGACCTGTATAATTAAATGTGTCATGTCAAATTGACCCGTTAAATTAATCATGTCGTAAGACACTAATCTCTTAATACTAACCAACATTTTCATGTTCGGTTCGTATCATGTTATGTATCGTATCGGCTATTGCTAGCTCAACTACCATAATTATGCAATACTTGTATATTAAATAATGATAGAAATATTTGCCATTACCTGCCTTTTAATAAATTTAGTCAACTAACTAGTATTAATGTTATTCATTCAATTATTATCCAATAACTACCAAAATTAAAATTTTTGTTTGTTCTCCCACATATGACCACCTCGATCATTATATTTCACAAATTAAACACTAAATATTCTTAACAAAAAAAAAAAAAAAAAAACAAACCATAAGGATTTGTTTTCAATTTACAACAAATCAAAAAAAAAAAAAAAAGTTAATATGTAATTACATAAGAAACTCATTTTGAGCCTTGGTAGGAATTAGTATCATCATCAGGATTAACATCACAAGTAGGTGTGGTATAAAAAAAAGGACCAACAACATATTTGGTCATACCCCTAAACATAACCGAAGGCTGCCTTAGTTTAACTCCTGTATTTCCTTGTCCAAAATCTGTTGGTATATTGCATGATTTATCTGGGCATGATACTAATCTCACTATACAATCTTTTGGGTTCAAATTCTTGCGATGTTTCACCTTGTCTACCACCATGTTGAACTCACCATCATCATCCGTCGCGTCGCTGTCGTAGAATGCTAGTCCCTTGCCCTCATCTAAACATGTTATTGATACTCTAGCACCTGTTAATTGGAAGATTGAACTTCATGTTAATTTAATCATACAACCGATGGATTTTTCATTGATTTATTTTTGTATTTATTTATTGATTAAATGTCATCACCAATTAATTTAATTTGAGAAGATAATAAGGACATATATATTCTATATATAGAATAAATTATGAATTTAAACATGCATGTAAAAATACTTAGCTTACACGCTATGAATTCAACATGTACGTTGACTTTGAAATCAACTATCCATATCATCCTATTCAAAATCACGTTTTTCTTCGATATTCAAAATATATACTCATATGTTTTTAATCTGTCACTAATCAATAATTATTTTTATTGGTATAACTAAGTTCCATACAACTCAAAATAATACTCTTAATCTTTCTTATTTTGAATTGCTATGGACTAGAGGGGATAATTAGGATAACATACCTATTTCGTACAATAATTATTGTATACTTTGTATATTATACTCCATTAAATTTATCTTGATTAAATTTCATCCTCAATTTTGTTTTGATTTAGAGAGAGATCGAGTAAACATACATGTCTATATTGACTATATAAGACATTTATGATAGGGAAATTCCCTCTTTCTCATATTGAGAAACAAAATTTGTTACTCATGGAGACATTTTGGTGAATAAATCAACAACTTTTTCATTATTATGGGCTCCACAATTGAATAAAGTTGAATAAAGTTGTTGGTTTATTTACGAAAATGCTATGTGAGAAACAAATTTTGTTTCTCATCATGAGAAAATGAGGCAACCCCTGATATACAAAGTAATAAAATTGAAGTCCGAGTACATTAAAACAAACATAAAAATGTATAAGACGTACCTTTAATTGGTTTTCCACCTTCAGCCCATGCATTCCAATCTCCAGAGCAATCTTGGCATTTAACTATGCCACCCACATGAAATTTCTCTGTTTCATCATTTGTTGCTTCTATTGCTTTGAGGCTGCATCCCAACATTATCACCACCATTACCCACCCTACTACGCTCATCATCGCCACCCTCGCCGCCATCTTTCTATCTCTCCCTTGACTTTTTTCGACTTGTTGACTAAATAAAGATGGTTAATGAAGTGTCATACGAGCCTAATTGTCATGACAAGTTTTATAGAATGTTAGTGGAAGGGTAGACGTGCTTCCCATAACTCCATTACTATCCTCAAAACATTATTGTCAACCATTGCATGCACGTCTATTATTCCATTTGATGATTTAATTGGCTGATTTATTCTTCTATATATTATTGGCTAGAAACATGTGTTGATGCCTTTGACTTTATTACATTTTTTATATTGATATGTGAAATGAATTTTGTATCATTTTTTGGTTTACCTTTGATAGTAAAAGCTCCTACAACCGTCAATCATGTATAGAGACAATAGAGTTGCGAGATAGCTTACACTAAGGCAGTTTTTAAAAGAGTTAGGGCCTATAATGATTTTTTGAAGTGAACTGAACTGAACTGTTTGGAACTGAACTTAATTGAACTGAATATTTTATGAGAGAAAGAAATTAGGATTTGAACTGAACTGAAATTAAGCTGAAGAGAACAGGTTCTTACTAAGGTGTTTGTGTTGGAAGTTCTTGAAGTAAAAACAAAGAAACTTACAATATTTATTCTTTTTTTACTGTTGAGATTTAATGGCTATTGGGATCCCATGATTTATTTGGAGCAAGTTCATGTTGTGTATTCCCTCCGTGTTTTAATAAATTTGTTATACTTTCCATCACATAATTTTAGGCAATTTAATTGACTTAAATAAAATAAACCGGCAGACTTATCTAGGCCTATCATATACATTTACGACACCAAAATACTTAAAAGTTCATTCCATCGGTCTTCCTTGTGCATTCCCCATCCTGAGGTTGCTTAGTATCTTCTAGAATCTTGCTACTTCAAAACCAGGCATACTTGACAGTGGGCTATTTCAAAATAGACATTTACTAACTTCACCCCATTTTACATTAATATTAATAGAATAATCATCTCCCTCCATTGTCATGGACTCACTCGATTCCCCAATCCAAAATTTAGTAGAGGACGATAAGACTTCATCAAAATTTCCATTCTATAGATTTGCTTCAATAATAAGAGAGGATTTTAGTGGCACAACAACCGCCGATCTAGATAGTGCTACCCCCCAGTATTCCCTAGTTGTGCCGGATCTTCTTGATTCCTCTGAAAAAGTACAATTCGATAGTAAGCTCTGTTTGTATCAGGATGTACTGTCATAGTTGTTATATTGAGCGATGAGACTCCCATAGACCTTGGGATGAACACCAACATGTCCATTCTTCAAAAATTCTATATTTGCTTGTACGGCTTCTGAAAACACGGTGTAATGGATAGCTGCAAAACACCGTTCACCTAAAACAACTAAAGATGTTGGTTGTCAAGGCATAAGGAATTATAATCATGAGATTTCCAATCCCATTCCACACAACCTCTAATGCACAAATGATTTTCAACATCGTCAATGTCGATTTTCATTTTCAAGGAATCACAATCGCCATAAACTAGAGAGTCATCTAGCACATGTAAAGTTTTGCTATGTACCGATAATACAAAAGCATCATTTGCTTCTCTTTTGAAGACATCAATTGTATAAGCAGAAGATGATACTTCAATAAAACCATAAACTTGCATATCTTTAAACTCTTCTCGACCTATGAAAACAGAAAATATCTCTATTGAAAGAGATGCAAATGGTTTATTTTGATGTGCACGCAAAAACCTGAAGAAACAGGAAAACACACACTATGAGACCAATCACAAAAAATACATAAAACCATCAAATTGCACAAAAGCTCATACGTGATACTATTATTTAAAACCGTATCTTTGTGCGTGGTTTTCTTTTTTTTTTTTTTTATATTTTTTTTTTTATTTTTGAAGAACCAATAATTAAACAATCACTTCGTATGATCTCGAACTTATTGTTCCGTGTATGCATACTTACCCGAGGCTAGAAGAGAATTCATATCTGTCAAAACACCATTAGTATTCTTAATAAATCCTTTGACCCACCCCCCCCCCCCCCCCCCCCCCTTTTGTTAAATTTAAGAAATCGCTTGATTCCTAAAATTATGAATAAGTCATTTAGTAATAACCAAAACAAGCAAAACCACTCTCTCAAGGGGTGCCTACATAACAAGGGTCCAACTTAGAAGAAAGCCAAACATATCCAACGCAACAAATTTCAATAACTAAAAACAAGGAAGAACTGCATACCAAGGGAGCCTAAGATTTGATGACGCTTCAGGAACACAAGCCTAAATACAGAAGGGCAGTTTAGGGAAATCAATATCAGAGCCATGCATAATAGTAAATAAGAAACAATAATATGACGAGCATTAAATTAGTGTGGTAGTGTTGGGAATTGATTTCCTTAGATGTATTACTGTATGAACAAGTATATATATACTACTTAATGAGAGATTAGGGCCGATAACATTAGCCCATTAGCTATACAATATTAGGCTTAACACCCCCCCTCAAGTTGGAGCATGCAAATCACAAATGCCCTACTTGCCAAGTAAATATAGAAATTGGTTTTAGCTTAATGTCTTAGTGAAAATATCCGCTAGTTGATCTGCTGTCTTCACATACGACAGACTAATAACCCCTTCCTGAATCTCTTCCCTAATATAATGGCATCAACCTCAATATGCTTAGTGCATTCATGGAAGACCGAAAACTGCGCAATATATAACGCTGATTGACTATCACAAAACAAACTCATGCACAGGGATGTGAAACTCTCAAACTGTGGAGTAGAGCCTTCAACCATTTTAACTCATCAGTTATCTTACACATCGAACGATACTCCGCCTCTACATAAGACTTAGAAACAATATGTTGCTTTTTAGTTTTCCAAGAAATAGGAGAACCACCAAAAAATACCAACCAACCAGAAATCGATCATCTCTTCAAAGGGTAAGTAGCCCAATCCGAGTCACACCAACCTGTCAAATGTAAGTTGCAATCCAAACCCAAAAGGATTCCCTGACCCGGACATCCTTTTAAGTAGTGAACCGTACGAAGTGCTGCATCCCAATGGTCTTGTCGAGGTTGTTGCATAAATTGAGACAAGATATGAACCGTATAAGCCAAATCGGGTCTAGTGAAAGACAAATAAATCAAACGGCCCACAAGACGTCGATACATTTCGGGGTCTGCAATAAGATAAGTCTTTGATCTAGCCAGAGTATGATTTTGCTCAATAGGGATACCTACCAGACTTGCCCCTAGCAAACCAATCTCCGCAATAATAATATCAAGATTATATTTTCGTTGACATAAAAATATGCTCTCCGGACTCTGAGAAACCTCAATACCAAGAAAGTACTTCATCATATCCAAATTTTTCATATGAAAACAGTCACTCAAATATGATTTGAATGTTAAAATTGCAGAAGAATCATTCCCTGAAATTATTAAATCACCAACATACACCAGAATACTAAGATGAATAGCCCCATGATTCAGAGTACAGAGAGAGTAATTAGAGTACGATTGCAGGAATCCGTACCGTTTCAGAGAATTGGGCAATTTAGAAAACCAACAGCGAGATGCTTCTCGGGGGCCATACAGAGACTTCCGGAGACAACATACAAAGCCAGATTGAGAACCATGGAAGCCGGGAGGAGGTTTCATATAAACTTCCTCATCAAGGTCACTAAGAAGAGTCCATACTATAAATAGTCCACTAAGGAAAGCTTTGGTTAGACCAATCATCAAGCCAAGACTTTTCCTCAGCATCCAGCACATAGCCACGCAAGCCTATGGTTCCCCCGAAAGAACCATGGTCATCGTTGGCCCAGTCCGTACTTGTTCCTCCATGTCGGAGCCACTACGGTCTCTAATATAGTAGTGGACCATAGAGACACCTTCACATGATCCCAAGAGCATCCCTTAGCCAAACCACGCACTACATAGCTAGCATGCCCTACTAAGCCCTAAGCCCTTGTTAGTCGCCCCGCACCTACCCTAGTCGGGACTACCGAGTCGGTTTGTCCTATCGAGTGTCCACCATAGCCATCGAAGTGTGCTATAGTCTCCATAGGCCATCCTATGTCCAAGACTATGCCCAAGACCCCTAGCCCTAAGGCCACTCTTAAGTCAGCCCCTGACCCTTGAGTGAGCATTCGCCCCCTAAAGAGCTTTATTTTGATATGGCCATGAAATACTAGTGAACACCCAATTGACAGTAACACAATAATGGGCTCTCAAGCCCAATCCTTAAACCCAACCTTGGCCCTATGGCCATTTATGATCTATTAGAGTCCTAATAAGTCTCCTCAATAAGTATCAAAGGTTGTTATGGAGTTTTACTCAACCAAACACTCCGAGGTTCTTTTAGTGCGCGCGCGCTCGTGCTAGCCATAGGCCCAAGGCCTAGCTGACCAAGGCTTTTCTAGCACCATGGTCTAAGCACTCGGGGGTCATCCCTAATAACCTCACAAGCCTTAGACATGGTAGTGAGAAACTCTGGCCTCACTTGGCTCGTTCTTCGCGAATCGAGCACGTACTTGCCCGCGTGGGCAAGTGGGATCCCGAAGGCCTTGCGTGCCTATGCGGGGTGGTCGATGGCCTTGCCTACGTTGACCCAAAAGTGACTGCGACAAACCTCCCCCACCAAAAGAGCTTGAAGTCCTCGTCAAAGATTAAGAAGGTAGATCGTCGCACGACCTAGGCTCTCCGAGCATAAACGCCTTCCCTTAATCCGGGCCTTGCCCCATTCTTATAGGTAGGAGGTTGCTAGCCGCTCAATTTACCTTGACGATACTTTCGAGTATCATTTCTTGGACCATGAATTTCCCTTGCTCGGAAATAGTCGTGTCTCATACGACTTAACTCATTGACACCCGGTTGGGCTACTTTGTAGCACCAACGTGTACTAGGCAACAAAATAGGTCCGATTAAATAACCCTTGTCCAATATTCCCTTTCAAAGCTGGCACGGGACTCCTTGGACTTGCTTTCGTTTCCTACGAAGGCATCCTTATAGGGTTTCTCCCCTACGGAGCTTATTACGAGATGATTTGCATCTCTCCCCATGGCCACCCCTCGCTCGGGTTAACACCTGAATGGGACAGAGTGATAGCATACTCTTGCCACTCACTCGCTTGGAAGCGCTCATGTGCCCGGGGATTCACATGCAAGCTCTATCACCAAGACTTCCGTTAGCCTTTTGCTAACCTCGGCTTTGTTGGTAGCAATCATCATTGCTCTCTAATCGCCTCGCAATTAATCGCATTGATTGCTGGTCCATAGACCGACTCATTCTCTAATTTAAGTAATTTCTTTACCATGGTATCACTTCTTTGTTGAGTTCACTCAACCGTTCTCATTTTTCCATGAGAAATAGTAGAAGCAAGGTCTCACATTTACTTTTCCATACTTGTGATCATGCTCCGACTTTGTCCTTAAACATCGACTTTCTAGTCACGATAATGCCTATGGACACAAGGCTTCCTTAATTTTTCAAACTTTATGGACTATAACTCGAACAATCCATCTGACCATAGCAACGTTCCTTGGTTATTATCCAAGTATTTGGTGATCATAGTCAAGACCACTCTCTTGACATCCCAAATCACACACACAAGGAGCATACTTCCAAGACAATTTGCATAGCGTCAGTGATGGCGTTGCCCTTAGCAACATTTTGTGGCACTCCACATCTATTTGACCTTAATAGTCAGTTAAGTTTGACCAATCAAAGGCTCACCCCTACCTGATTAAAGATCCGTCACATAGCATCATTTGAAGGTTTCGGACTTTGTTTACCTCAATGCTATCAACTTTGCATTGAGTGAGCAAGATTCTTTGCTTCCTTCTTTGGTTATCTATAGGCTCAACCGAGGCATCACTGACCCTTCTAAGGCCATCAAAGGATCTCTCACCTTTGATCCGGACTTTTTGTGCAAAGATAACGTATATCTGGCCACAAGAGCGTCGTTCTTGGCATGCATTCATCTTTACGCACAGTCCTTGAGCAAGGCAATGACGCCATTGGCCAAGCTCCATTGCTCATTCATAGTTTCGTTATACCACACCCTTCTCAGGGGTGGTCCGCAATGTCCGGCATGAGAGTCACTCTCACTATGCCCTATACCTCAAGTTTAGTATGGGTGCAACACCTTGGTTGCTTGAACGCTTGACGCACTCCCCTCTAAACCAAGAGGTTCCCATAGTTCAACCGAGAACCTTGACATTCGGATTTCCATGGTACTCAAATAACCATACGCCCAACTGCTTGGGACTAGCGTTGCTTTCCTTAGCTTGCTCACCACTCCAAGCTAAGTTTGCAAAGTTAAAAAAATTCGCAAATGGGTTACATTGGGAAGGGTCTTGCCTGTTCATCAGCATCATCCCTTCGACATCCTCACTCATCACTTCAAGAATCGGGCGTAATCCCTAGTTTAACTGCCAACCTTTGTAGGGTTTCCTCATTCCAGTTGGAATTCTCAAAGTTTTAAGTGTGATTCGCAAGGAACCTTAATGCTTTTATGGACTTATTACCCACACCCCACATTATTACACTTGCATTGTTTCAAGTCAGTTTTGTGAAGTGGAGTGGCACTCCATGCGCACCTCCGGCTTAAAATCAGCACATCGATTAAGCTAGTGAGTTATTGCATAACACACCATGACTATGAAAACAAGCAATGTAATGTAATGAACCAAAAGCAACAATCTTCTCATTAAAACTATAGTTTACATTGTGCGTATACACATGTAAATTAAACGAAAATCAGACTGAAATGAAAAGAGAACTTAATAAGCAACATCAAATATGGATAGATAGAAATCCTCACAAAGGATATACTTTAGCCTCAGGGACCAAAGGGGCCAAACTCCGACTTGAGTTTAGCATACTCCGGGGTTACCGGGTTGTACTCTGGTTACGAAATCACCATGTTTCCCTCATCATCACTAAAATAGTACCCTTGCCAACTAGGAGATCCCTCGGTCCTGGCTGGGGCGTCATCTACTCCTTCATCCTCGGAGTCATCTAGGTTGACCACTTCCACTGCCTTGGTTGCCACCTTGATGAGATTGGACGCCTACAATAATTTCTTGGATCTTTCCCTTGGCACCGCATTGTCCTTGTTCACCTACACTGGTGGATCCTTGATCTACCCACCTGTATTAGAAACGATAGCATTACAAGGTACAAAGTTAGTAACAGAGGCTACTTCCAATTTTGTAACGTGGGAGATGAAGTTGCTGCTAACGTCCTACACTCTACTACCCCATTTCTCTATGACTTTCGCTTGACGACCGTCCATAGAGAACATCTCCCCTGCCTTAACTTGATCCCACCAAGAGGACCAAGGGTCTTAGAGATTAAACCCGAGTCTTTCACGGTTCTCCTTTACAAGCGACTTTAATTAGTTGAGGGACAACCCTGGGTCACTTGAATATAGCACCTCACCAGCCAGATGTAATACCCCGTATTTTTATACGTATTTTATTTAAAATAAGTATTTTGTGGGGTATTTAAATAATCTGAAATGAATTATTTATGATATTTTAATTATTTATTTTAAACAAGTTTGTAAATATTTTATAAAAGAAAAGTTTTATTTAATTAATTATTTTATTAAGTTGGAATTTAATTTAGGAAAGTTTTATTTTAGTAAAGTTTTATTAGGAAAGGGATTAGGAAAGATTAAAAAAAGGGAAGTTTAGGTAAGGAGGGTTTCTAGAGAAAGGGGTATAAATATTCAACACTTGGGCAAATTAAACTTTGCCCAGAGCGGAGAAAACCCAAGGTAAACTTTCTCTCCCTTCTCCTTTATTTTATTTTCTTTTTCTTTCTTTTTCCCCTTCCCCTTTTATTTTGGCCAGCCAGCCGCCACCGCAACTATCGGCGCAAGCGCCAGCAGTCGCAGTGGCACCGACAGGGCGCGGCAGCAGCCCTACCGTGGTGGCTGCTGCCTTGCGGACTGCCGAACAAAAAAAAAAAATTTAATCTTTGTTTTAAAATTTTGTTTAGACCTTAGATCTAATTATAAATTATGGGTTTTGTGTTAATATTATGATGATTGATATTATGTATGGTTTAATTAAATTTTCAGATTTTAATTCTAATTAATAGCCCCAATTTTGAAACCTTAGATTCATAAATAATTAATTATTAAAGGATTATGATTTAGGGTGGTTTAAACCTTTAATTTAAGTATTTTAAAGCCTAATTACAGTAAGTTTTTATTAATATATATTGCTGGAATTTTCGGTAGTATACTAAAAATCAAGGTTTTTTAAGGAATTTTAATTACCCATTAATTGGGATTAAAGTATGAGGTTTTAAATAAAATTTCAGCTTGTTTTAATTAAATTATGAGTGGTTTAATAGGAGTATATATTGCTGGAAATTTGTGTAGAGTGGATTTTAATGCTCTATAATTATTTTAATTTGTAGGAGACTTTGAAGTGAGTGATTTTTATTAATCGTGGCGATATTAAGATCGTATTCAAGGTACGTTCGCGTACTTAGCATATTTTTGATGATGTAGTAGCATGCTAGATGTGATTAATTGATTACAAGTTGTATCATGCTAGATTATGAATGGAAATTGTGATTTGGTTGATATTGGTGATTGAATTATGAAGCATGATTATTTGTGATGGATTAATAATTGGAAAATAATAGTTTGGCATGTTGAGTATGAACTACACTTTTATTTATGGCATGATAGAAAGCATGCTTAATTAAACTAAATGTTTAATTTGGATTGGAATATTAAAAGGGAATTTTATTATGGTTCATATAATTTTTATTGATGCTATAAGCATGGGAAAGGAGCTATATAAGTGTCCATGTACACGAGGAATAAATTTTATGTTGGTGCCTTAGTGCACTTAAGGTGTTTTTAACACCCGAGGGATAGGATTTTTGGCGCATTAAGCGTTTAAGGTGTCTTTGACACCAAGGTAGATTTAAAAAGGGTTCAACATTAAATATTATGTGGTCACTAATTATTCAAGAATTAAATTGGAGTGTTTAATTGTTTGAATAATTATAATGTTTGATGTTATTATGAATTGAGAGTCATCACCAAGTTTAAGAACATGTAAATAACGTAAAGTGAAAGAGATTACTCACCAAAACTCTTGGAACGTATATACCTTAAGTATGAACATATGGGGAGAGTTATGCGACTTTATATTTGACCATAACTTTTACTGGAAGTACAAGACGCTGTATTTTCCTTTTATTATTATGCGCAGGAATTCCGCCACTTACGAGTAGTTCTTTTATACTGGCACGGTTAGCTCCTGTGTTAGTACCCCTTTATTGGGGCAGGTTAGGGAGAAACCCGTTCGACGCGTAATCAAAACTAAATAAATTATTTATTTACTTAGTTGAGAAGTTTTGTTGTATGTTGTGTGCTTGAAAACAGGTGCAACAAGGTAAGTTGTGTGTTGATAGGTAAAAGTATGTTAGTGTGTTTAATTACGCTTATGTACTCAACTTTGCTGATTGTGTGTTTGTATGTTTGTTGGCCTTGTCTTTACCTTGGCCCTATGATGACCCATTTTTAATGGAGAGTAGTGGAAACAAGTAGAGAGAAGCTTTTCAGGTGATGAAGCATATTCATGATGGGCATGAGTGAAGAGCGAATCATGCTAGTTTCCATAAGATTATGATGTGTTATTGCTTTTATTATATTATATTATTATTGTTGCGAGACTAACGTAAAGGTTTTTAATATAAGTTGGTTTTGTTAAGGGCCTACAATGGTTCCAAGTTGTAGGTTTGACTTTATTTTACTTTGGTTTGACCTTAATTTTGATTGGTTGACTTTTTAAGTTGAGTCGTTTTAAATGTTTTAAAGGAGAGTCTTCCGCTGTGTGTCTTTGATAGTTGCCTTACCCGTTTTTACGGTGGCGGTAATATTTTAGATTTTCCTATTTAAAGTTTTAAATAGGGCAAACATAGGAATTTTAAAAGAAAGGAATTTCTAGGGTGTTACACCAGATCTCCCAAGCAAGTCATTACTCTGGCGTACAAGGGATGATCATCGAGGAGATCTTCTAGCTCCTTCATGGGCTGAGGGGTTCCTGCCCTCGGAGGAGGCACACAACCACTCGGCTCACCAACAATGGCACGAAGCGGCTTAGCATAGATGGCTTTGACTGATACACCTTTGGGAATATCCGTACCGAATGTCAACTTCCTAGCCGTAGGATTTGAGACAGACCATGTGGGTTTTCCCGAACGAAGAGGAGGTCTCATCTTGTTGCGTAGCTTAGAGTAGAACTTGCCTTTCCGGCAGGTCGGACCCAATTGTCACGGGATGTTTTGTAAACTAGTTTTTTTTTTTCTAAGTTAGGAACTTAGGAGGTTCCCGTGATGGCACCTAGACCGAGCCTAGACCAGCCTAACACTCAAGCAACAAAGAATATACACACACAAGCAAGAGACAAGGCAACAATAACGTAAACACTTTATTATTTTCGTGGCTTACAAATTACAAGGAGTTTCTCTCTCTAGAATATCTCTTTAGAGCTGCCAAATTCGATGCCAAGCAAATGAATGCCTTGGCCTATTTATAGGTACTGACTACAACCCAATCAAATAGGATAACTACCCACTACACCCATGATCTAGTAACTGCCCACCCACTTGCTTGGTTACTTGGATGAATCTGGACTTGTTCATGTGTCAAGGGAGTTACCCACGTCCCACATTATTCTCTCAATTGTTTGGTAACCACCAAGTCCCACTATGCCATGCTCCTATATTTTAGGAGGCATGCATTAGTGTGCATATGTGGCGCTCAACCGCCTAATCAGAGTAACCGCCCACTCCCTTAGTGTTCCTATTTTCTAGGAACCACTAAGTGAGTGGTGTAACTTCCACATGACGTGGCATTATTCTTTCTGAATAACTACCCACGTACTTGGCCACACCCCACTACTCTGGTGCTCCTATTTTATAGGAACCGCCCCCGTAGTGGCTTAACTGCGTTCTTGTTTGACCTCGATCAAAGACACAGTCAAGATAACCGTTAGTCAACCCACCAACATCATGGCCCTATATTTTAGGACCCATGCTTAGCCACGTACCACCTCAGCATAACTGTCCCGACAATTTAGGGAGAGTGGTGCAACGTGGGTGATTTCCTCAACCGCCCACTAGCCCCACTACTTAGCCGATCCCTAGATTCAAGGCAACCGCATGCAACCACGATGTCTAAGCTTAACCGTCAAGGAGTCCATACTAAAAATAGTCCACTAAGGGAAGCTTTGGTTAGACCAATCATCAAGCCAATAATTTTCCTCAAAATCCAGCACATAGCCACGCAAGTCCATGGTTCCCTCGAAGGAACCATGGTTATCGTTGGCTCGGTCCACACTTGTTCCTCCATGTCGGAGCCACTACGGTCTCCACTATAGTAGTGGACCATAGAGATACCTTCACATGATCCCAAGAGCATCCCTTAGCCAAACCTCTCACTACATAGCTAGCATGCCCGTACTAAGCCCTTGTTTGTCGCCTCGCACCTACCCTAGTCGGGACTACCGAGTCGGTTTGTCCTATTAAGTGTCCACCATAGCCATCGAAGTGTGCTATAGTCTCTATAGGCCATCCTATGTCCAAGACTATGCCCAAGGCCCCTATCCCTAAAGCCACCCTTAAGTCAGCCCCTGACCCTTGAGTGAGCGCTCGCCCCCTAAAGAGCTTTATTTTGATATGGCCATGAAATACTAGTGCACACCCAATTGACAGTAACACAATAATGGGGTCTCAAGCCCTATCCTTGAACCCAACCGTGGCCCTACGGCCATGTATGATCTATTAGGGTCCTAATAAGTCCCCTCAATAAGTATCAAAGGTTGTTACAGAGTTTTGCTCAACTAAACACTCTGAGGTTCTTTTAGTGCGCGCGAGCGCGTGCCAGCCATAGGCTTAACGCCTAGCTGACCAAGGCTTTGCTAGCACCATGGTCTAAGCACTTGGGGGTCATCCCTGATAACCTCATAAGCCTTAGACATGGTAGTGAGCAACACTAGCCTCACTTGGCTCGTTCTTCGCGAATCGAGCACGCACTTGCCCGTGTGGGCAAATAGGATCCCGAAGGCCTTGCGCGCCAATGCGGGGTGGTCGACGGCCTTGCCTAGGTCGACCCAAATGTGACTGTGACATACACTCAAATCATATTTTTGTTGACATAAAAATATGCCCTCCAGACTCTGAGCAACCTCAATACCAAGAAAGGACTTCAACATATCCATATGAAAACAGTCACTCAAATATGATTTGAATGTTAAAATTGCAGAAGAATCGTTCCCCGAAATTATTAAATCATCAACATACACCAGAACACTAAGATGAATAGCCCCATGATTCAGAGTAAATAGAGAGTAATCAGAGTACGATTACAGGAATCCGTATCATTTCAGAGAATTGGCCAATTTAGTATACCAACAATGAGGTGCTTCTCGAGGGCTATACAGAGACTTCCAGAGACAACATACAAAGCCGGATTGAGAACCATGGAAGCCAAGAGGAGGTTTCATATAAACTTCCTCATCAAGGTCACCCTGAAGAAAGGCATTATGAGCATCCTTTTGATGTAGTTCCCAATTTTTCGCCGTAGCAACAACTAAGAAAGCACGACCGGTGACCATTTTAGCAACGGGCACAAATGTTTGATTATAGTCAATACCCTCAACTTTATGATTGCCAAATATAACAAGACAAGCGTTTAATCGTTCAACTGTGTCATCAGAATTATGTTTCACCTTGTACACCCATTTGCACCCGAGAGCTTTCTTCCCTGGAGGTAATTCTTCCATTACCGAAGTCTCATTATCTTCCAGACAGAGATTTCTTTTTGCATAGCCTCCCTTCAACCCTCATGTTGCATAGCCTCTTTGAAATTACGAGGCTCAACCGCCGTTTCTGTAGTTGGAATAAATACACGGTGTCGCATAGAAAATTTATCACAATTCACAAAGAGTGCTAAAGGATAGGGAGTACCTGAGGATCGCGGAAGGAGTGGTTGATAAATTGATGTTTAGGGTGATTTTAGGGTGATTTTGAACCTTGTTTACTTGATAAATTGGTGTTTTGGTTCACTTTTACTCTATTATTATGCAATTTTTGTGTATTCTATGCTTCACGGGTTTTTAGTGTTTTTGTTGAGTTTTCGGGTCCAAAGACGACCGTTTAAAGCATATGGATGATAAATTGAGGATAGAAGCCAAGACAAAGGAGAAAAATCGAAGAAAAGGGCCTAAGAGACCCTGCACGGTCGTGCCATATCTTGCATGTTCGTGCGGGATTGTTCCAGCAAATCAGGAACTTTTGCCCAAGGCTTTCAGAGCTTGTACGGCCTTGCAGAGTTAAGCACGTTCGTGCAGGATACTCAGCACGTCCGTGCCGAAGCCTGCACATCCGTGCAGATTGCCCAGCCTAAATCAGTTTCTAACTGATTATGCAGTTCAAGGCTTGCACGTCTGTGCAGGATTCCAAGGCCAAAATAGTAGCTAACCGATCCTCACTCTATGGCTCTGCACGACCGTGCATAAGGTGGCACGTCCGTGCAGACCTGCAGACGGACCCAACTCTTGTTTTCTCCGTCCTTTTTATTTGGGGGTCTTATGAATAACCCCTTGAGCTCATTTTGTATGGCATCCAAGTTTTTAGAGTTTTTTCTCTTAGTTTGTAATCTTAGAAACACAAAAACTCCCAAATCATTAGTTAGATCTTAATTATTAGCTTAGAAATTTCAATCTCAATTATTGTAGAAGACAAGTTCCACCATTATGATTTAAATTTGAAGCTTCTAGTAACATTTCTTACTCTTGTCTTCCATTTTAATTGCTTTAATTGTTAATTACTTGCTTAATTCTTGTATGCTTAGATTGTTATTTAGCTTAATATTTAGTTTGAATCTTGTTCATGAGTTGCTTGAAATTCCTAATTGTTTTAATTTCCATGGATTGTGAGTAGTCTAATTTTCTAGGGTTTGGGTAAAACCCTCAATGTAGTCACTAATTACTTGTTGCATGTACTAATTTGGTAATTGTTAGGTGTTAATTAGTTGAGCTTAAGTGGTTTAATTGCTTAGTTCTTGTATATGGCCATTGTTGGAACTATTTATCCAAGCTCTCTCAATGAAGGATCGAGAGATGAACTTGAATTAGCTCCCCTATGCTTAATTGACTTGAAATTCCATGAGAATAGGAATTTCCAGTCCAGGGAATGTTTTTCATCATCGTGATTATGCTTTAATACTTGTTTTATGCTTTTTAACCACGAGAGTAGGTTGTATTCATGATTCAAGTAATCCCTCTAGCTTGAGAGAGTAGTTGGGTGCCTTAGATGACTTCCCCTATACTATCCCCTTAATTTACCTTGATTGTTACATGCTAATTTTGATTTTTGATGAAGTTGAGTGGTATAACCTGAGCCCTAGAATCCTCTAATTATCGTTAATCTCCTCATAGTGTTAGTTGATTGAACTAGTAGAAGTTACCTAAATCAACCCAATTTTGACTTCATTTGGCTTATTTAAACGATAGTATCTCGGTGGTTGATTTGACGCCTCTCTTGGGTTTGACCCTTTCTTATCCTTGCTATTAGCTAGTGAGACAAAGATCGGACTTTATCTTTGGTAGGCTCAACGACGACCTATCAAATTTTGGCGCCGTTGTCGGGGAGGCAAAGTCACATTGAATGTATTATTGTTGAAGGAGACTAAATGTGTGTATATGTATCATAGTTGTTCTTATTTATTTTTGCTTAATTGTGTTTTTAACTTGTGATAGTCATTACTAACATTTTTCTTAGCTTTGTTTGACTTTGCATGACACGGAAGAGTAAGCAATCAGCGCTTATTCCCGTTGATTTATAGTTGAACAAGACCTTGAGGAACGTAAGGAGACTCTTGCAAGGCACACCCGAGTTCTCCATTGTCTATTTGGATTCCGAATCAGAAGAGGTTCTTGGAATCAACGAAGAAGATAACATGGGAGATAACGATCCTGCTCCTCCTCAACCTTTGCTACGGTACTATGACCACCCCAACGCATTCCAACTTCGGAGTGGCATACGTCTCCCCACCACAAATGCAAATAATTTCGAGCTTTCACCTCAACTCATCCGTATGATTCAAAGTGATCAATTCGGAGGTAGTTCTCATGAGTGTCCCTTCGCTCATTTGGACAACTTTCTCGAGTTGTGTACAACCATCAAGCAAAACAACATTACGGAAGAGTTCATTCGTATGCACATGTTTCAATTCTCTATCCGTGATAAAGCAAAGCATTGGTTGAGAACGGTTGAATAGGGATCATTGAGCACATGGGACGAAGTCACTAAAGCTTTTCTTGGAAAGTATTGTCCTCTGGAAAAGACCGCCGAATTAAGAAGAAAGATCACCAATTTCAATCAAGAGATTGATGAAACGTTGAGTGAAGCTTGGGACGTTTCAAGGATTACGCAAGGAAATGCCCACACCATGGTTTCACATCATGGATCAATGTACAAAGCTTCTATGACGGTCTTACTCCTATTTCAAGGGACAACCTTGATTCCGGGGCCGGTGGTAGCCGTAAAAAGCTATCGGTGGATGATGCATAAAAAATGATTGAAGAAGTGGCAAAGCATTATGCATATGGAGGTGATCGAAGGCAACCTCAAGCAAATTAAAGAAGGGCAGAATCCACGATTTTAGTGCAATAGATCTTATTATATCAAAGTTCGATATGCTAGCTCACAAGCTAGATCAAGCCACCCTTACACCCTCGAGCTCTTCTTCACAAGTCATGCCTTGTGAGACTTGTGAAGGAAATGATCACTTGTCCTCCTATTGCAACTTTTGATTATAACACCATTCAAAAAAAAACTTTTATTATAACACCACAAAAAAAAAACCAAAAAATTGGATTTCACCACCTCCTAACGAATTTTTGGATGAAATCCGTTAGTAAGACCCATTATGGACATTTGTCAATAAGGCATTGGTTTAAAATAAATAAAAATAAAAAAAAATTTAAAAAAAATATAAAAACCCCAAAACCCTAACCTAGCCCCACAACCACCACCGGTAGTCGTACACTTCACGACAGCCGTAAACCTCACCGCCGGCACCCCTACTACCGCCAGAACCCCTCTTTCACCGTCGAAATTACCACCCGTCACCCCCACTCACCACAACCCCTCCTTCACCGTCGAAGCCACGATAAAGCACAAGCTACCATGGTCGGATTCAACCATTTTCCCCAAATCTTGAAATGACCATTGAAATCTGCGGTCGAAATCGACAAATCGAGGGCTTCCATGGTCGATTTCGACCGTTTTGAGGGTGAAAGGTAAGGGTGGGTGGTTTTCGGAGTTTAGCGACAGTGATGTACTGATGTTGCTGTTGCGGTGGGTAGGCGGTGTTTGCGGTGGGTAGGCGGTGATTTGCGGAGGTTAGGTAGGGTTGGGGTGGTTTTCTGGATGGGGGACGAGGGGAAAGGAGGGTTCCGCCGATTTTGGTGGGGAAGGGGTGCTGGTGGCTTTGAGTTAGGCTTTCGGCAGTGTGGGATAGGTGGTGCCGGTGGTGGGCTGGGTTGGGTTAGGTTGTTTAGGTTTTTTTTTTAATTTTTCTTTTTTTAATTATTAGCTTTTTAAAAAACCAATAGGCTAGTGACACGTGTCTTTGTGAGCCCCAATAATGGATTCCATCCAAAAATCCGTTACGTAGTGGTAAAATCAATTTTTTAGTTTTTTTTTTGTGGTGTTATAATAAAAGTTTGTGTTTTTTATGGTGTTGTAATCAAATTTTAGGTTTTTTTTGTGGTGTTATTTTCTAAAAAAACCTAATAATAGTAATAAAAAAAATCTGCACATCGTATATTAATTTTACCATTATAATTGATATTAACAGTAATAATTATAATTATAATTATTATTAATTATAATAATTAAAATAATAATTATAATTATAATTATAATTATTATTATAATAATTATAATTATTAATATTTAAAATAAGAATAATTTCTAAATTGAAATAAGAATAACAATAAATAGATATTAATAATCTCACGTGAAATACAACATCCAAAAAGTGTCATATATACAAACAATACTAATTAATAATGTAGTTAAAAAGTTAACAAAATATAAATTCAAATAGATGTGACATTTACAAATTAAAGGTGATGAAAGATGCCAACATGTCTCGAACTTTATTAAAATCCTTACTTGTCAACGAACCATCCTTTTGTACCTTGCAAAACTTGGAATACAAAAAAATTATGTTAGATTTAATTACTTAGGTTAAACATGTATAAATACATTTTTTTAAAATTAAATACCAAACTTGAGTTATTATACGTGGCTCACATATATAGAATGTTTCTATTACTTGTAAGTATAAACAAGCAAGTAATAATCAAAGTCATGCATTTACAAGTTCACTTAAGTCAAAATGACCTAAAATAAAGGCCTATTTGACTTCTACTTTGCCCAATTTCTACATTTCTTATCAATTGAACTAGTTCTTTTTCATAACATGTCAATATTACCTAGTCTTATGTGTCTAAGGCTTTAAATCACATGAAAATAACAGTTTACTAAGTTTTTGGACGCATTTTCATCCAAAAAGGACCAAATAAGGCCTACATGACTTCTACTTTACCCATTTTATACATTTCTTATCAAATGAACTAGCTCTTTCTCATAACATGTGAATGTTAATTTGGCGTCTAAGTCTTGAAATCACATGAAAATAGCAATTTACTAAGTTTTAGGACGCATTTTATCCAAAATGACCCAAATAAGGCCTATATGACTTCTACTGTGCCCATTTTCTACATTTTTTTTATCAAATGAACTAATCATTTCTCATAACATATCAATGTTACTTAGTTTTAGGTATCTTAGGCTTGAAATCACATGAAAAATAACAATTTACTAAGTTTTAGGACGCATTTCATCCAAAAAGGCTCAAATAAGGCCTATATGACTTCTACTTTGCCCATTTTCTACATTTCTTATCAAATGAACTAGTTCTTTGTCATAACATGTCAATGTTACTTAGTTTTAGATGTCTAAGTCTTAAAATCACATGAAAATAGCATTTTACTAAGTTTTAGAATGCATTTTATCCAAAATGGCCCAAATAAGGCCTATATGATTTATACTTTGCCCATTTTCTACATTTCTTATCAAATAAACTAGTTCTTTCTCATAACATGTCAACGTTACCTAGTTTTAGGTGTCTAAGGCTTGAAAGCACATCAAAAGAGCATTTGACTAAGTTTTAGGACACATTTTCATCTTAAATGGTCCAAATAAGGCCTATATGACTTATACTTTGCCCATTTCCTACATTTCTTATCAAATGAACTAGTTATTTCTCATAACATGTCAATGTTACCTAGTTTTATTTTTCTAAGGCTTGAAAGCACATCAAAAGAGCATTTTACTAAGTTTTAGGATGCATTTTCATCCTAAATGGCCCAAATAAGGCCGATATGACTTCTACTTTGCCCATTTTCTACATTTCTTTTCAAATGAACTAGTTCTTTCTCATAACATGTCAATTTTTCATAGTTTTAGGTGTCTAAGGATTGAAATCACATCAATAGATCATTTTACTAAGTTAATGGCATACTTATTAAGCTGTACAGTGTTCGTACAATGACTCACTATGTCAAGTATAAATCTCATCACGTATAGGCTACAATCAACTCCATTATCTTGTTGTGCGCACTAGCATAGGAACAAATCACATGAATCAAACATGCATAGCAGATTAGCAACAATTTTGCAATGTTTATTAAGAAAATCACAATATCGTGTGGCATTACCATCGGTGATTTTCATGTAGGACCCTAAGGAGTACAACAATTTAGCTTCTTCATAACACTATAGGAAAGTAAATTCAAATTTGATTAGTCTAACTACTAAAAGATTTAGGTAATGATAATCAACACTAAGAACTATATTTACTTTGCAATATAGCCTTCACGAGCAACTTCTTTGCTGGATGCAATAAAGCTGAATCAAATTGGAAGATTGTGTTAATGGAAAAACAAATCACCAAAGGGGAGCAATGCAACCTACATAAATTCACAATAGAATAGACAAACAAATCAATAATTAGGAGTCAACTATAATAAGGGGAAACAATTGAATTTGACATGGTTAGACGTACTCATCATAACATGGGGCGAAGATGAACTTGTCTCCCGCACGCACTGATTCCTTAATACTCTATTCAACATAATACATCACGCCAAGGTGGTTGCCTAAGATTCTAGTAGCATATATCTGCTGGGGGCATAACCACCCAACTTTACAAGGAGAATCAGTGTCACTTAAGTGCTCCTGTAGTGCTCTGCCTGCATGAACATTGAAAAATTAATGAAAATATGGAGGATAATCACCAGTTCACCACTAATCTGAATAACATAATTTAAGTGGGATTGAAGTACCTCATGAATGCTTGAATGAGGGAATTGTTATTGAAACACTTAGAAATTCCTTCACATCTACTTTGCTTATCCATGCAACTGCATCCTCATCATAGTGGAACATTGCCTTAGGAAGTGCAACTTCAATGGGATCGTCACTAGGCAATGACTAACACGATTGTGTAGAAAAGTTAAATTCTTAGAGAGAGATTGAAGGACAATATCTCCAACAAGTGGAGTAGGTTGCATGGCTGAACCTCTCGAAGAGTTCTTCTTCGACGCTTGTTCACTCTTCGACCGTTGTTCACTCATCTTCTTTGTAGGTTGATCAATGCTTTTAGGCTTCTCTACCCTCCTTTTCTTTGGAATTTGGCTTTTATTCAAAATTTGATCAAACAAAGACTAGTGAGTGATAAAAAATAGTACGTCGGGTCAAGCTACCAAAGCCGCAGCAGCCCAAGCAGCAGTTGCTAAGCCTACAGCAGCTGCTAAAGCCTCAGCAGCCCGGATAGCAACTGCTAAGGCCCCAACAGCTCTGGCAGTAGGAGCCCAGGCAGCAGCTCCCGAGGTTGCTGCAACCCAAGCGACGGAGATGGGGGCCAGGGAGTCACGAGTGAGTTGAAAGGAATGGTGTCCTTCGAACAAGTGTATTAATCCGATAGAGGGTTCGGAATTATTAGAAAGCTAATTATTCAGTGAGGTCAACTGATCGGAATGCCTGGGTAGAGGCCGCTTTCGATCAGTAACATTAATTATTCATTAATATTACAGCTTAATCTTGACTGAACCCTTCGGGTCACACCCAAGCAACTAGCAAACCGAAGCGACAAATTAATTCGGAAGGAGTTAATGAGTCGCCCGAGTAATTAATATTTAGACGTCGGAAATTCGAGCTTGGAGCATTGAAACCGAGCGTCGAAAGTCGAGTTGATAATATTAAAAGATGAGACGAGAAAAAACTAATAAATCAACATAATCCCTAGCATCGGAATTCCCCAAGCAAACCGAATGCTAGGGGCATGGTGGCTAGTAAGCGCACCAAGTCGAGCGTGTGGCTGGCTGGTGCGTGCTAGCGCACCTGAGCTAGCATGGCTGCCGCGGCCATGTGCGCACAAGGCCAGAAGCAACCCGCACGCATGGTGCAAGGGCCTGCTGGCCGAGGGAGCTAGTAGCAGCCCACGGTTGCAGCAGCCCGCACAAGCGTGCTGGGCCTACTGGCCGTGGGTGGCAGCATGCATAGGGGCAAGCATGGCAACCCACTTGGGGTGCCTTGGTGCCCAAGTGGGGCTGCCATGTGGTGGCTAGCAAGAGAGAGTGAGTGGTGTGAGGTGGCGGTTTTTAGGAGAGGAGTGGGGAGCAATTTTGGTCCCCCCTTTCTCCAAATGGTCCTCACCTAACCTCTCATGTGAGCTTTACACTTGTTGATTTATTAGTAGCTTGCTTATTTATTTTATTTTAGGTTTAAAATAAAATGAATAAAATCAAAATCTCCCACATGGAAAGATGATAGGAATTTTGAGAGCCTTTGCGTATAAATACCAACCTTGGGTGTTGGGATTCTTCACTTGAGTAAGTGTTGAAAAAGGCATCACAGTGTGAAAACCTTTGAACACTAATTACTCGGGTTTTTGAGGTCGGGCCTTGCTAAATCCAAGGCAATAAACCGAGTTCGGTGCTCGTGTTGCGGGTGGACTTCGTTAGAGGTCCTCGTGTGAGCGGGGCTAAGAGCTTTCGAAGTAAGAGCTCAATTAACTGAGCGAAGCACACTACAAAGGTAATAATCTCTTACTTAGTCTTGTGTTAATTATGCATTATGGTTATAATTATTGTGAGTCTGGTTTTGGGGTTAGGCTTGCTTCCGCGGTGGGTTGGACTCACCGAAACTGAATAGCGGTATTGGAGCTTTGCTCATTTATTTTTATAATCATATTTTTCAAGGTGTTTTTATGGCTTAATTTTTCTGGTTTTAAGTTGCTAATTAGATTAGTAGCCCGGTTTATTAATTTTACCGTATTAGAGCTGACTTCAGCTCCCGAACCCATATTTTCGCCCAAAAATAGTGTATTTTGGGTGGAAAAGGCGTTCCTAGAAATGGATTTTTACCAATTTTCAGGCCTGTGTTTTTAGCCAAAAAACGACCAGAAATGCACTTTTCGAGGGATTTTTCGTTTTGACGAAAATTTTTAAGTCTTTCTAACCTAGAAATGTCATTGCATATTTATGGTGGTTATGTATTTGGTTCATTCCTTAATTTATATGCAATTTTAAACCTCTTTAAGCATGACTACTTGGTAGTAATTGGTGCTTGAAAGTTTGGTTTTATTTTTCACATAATTGCAAATTAATTACATTAAGTGTGAAAAGTTTGTTCTTTGTTGCTTCCAAGTACTAAAGATTCAATCTTTAATTGTTTTAAGTGATTGAAACTTTGAGTTACTAAATTCCATGAATTTTTGGATGAACTTTTGATTTAATGATGTATTAAGTTGATTGAAATCATAAAGTTTGAATCTTGTGATAGAAATTTTATTTATCTTCATATTGGAAGATATAATTTTTCAAGGATTCACAAGTGTTAAAGTTGGAGTTTTTATTGAATTTGTGTTCATGTTTCCAACTCCCTTTTAATTTGTCAAAATCTCGTGATTAATTTAAATTAATTAAATTAATAGTGAGTATTGCCCTCATTCATTTTATTGCATCAAGTTTAAACAATTTTATTAGAGAATGGTTCTTGGAAATAATTTTGGTCTAGTGCACTTGAATGAATTAATTAAGTTGGACTTGTTTTATTTTCATTTATTTTTGCTCAAAATATTGATTCTAAAATTAATTTAGAATTGATTAGAAACGTTACACAAAATCGGGAAATAATTTGAGGCACAAGCACGCAAACCGAGGCACAATAGCCATGAGCATCCCTCGGCCAGCTGGGCCGCTTGCGCAGCCCGCATGTGGCTGCTGAGGAATGATGGCAGCTGCGCTTGGTGCGTGTGGTGTTAGGAGTGTGCGAGGAGCTATGTACTGGCTTGGTGCGTGAGGGGTGTGCGAGAGGATGCTAGGCGCAACAGCAGTGCTAGGCAATTGCAGTTAGAAGCGCATCGAGTGCGCGCTGCCAAGCAGTGCCCAGCAGCATCACGGCACGCAAGGCCAGGGCTGCTAGGCTGCGCCTAGCACTTGCGTGCGTACGAGTGATCAAGGGGTGCTAGCCTTGGGTAGTCGACGCATTTTTCTCTCGGGTTTTAATTTTGCGTTTTAGCCGTTTTAATTATTTTAATTAATTTAATTATGGTCGTTTATTTTAATTAAAATTTTTAGAGGCTAGGCCTCGGTTTTTTAAGCAGCATTTGCAAAATTTAATTTTGGCAAATAATTGGGTTTACCGGCTTAATTAATTGGATTAATTAAGATGGATGCGAAATTTAGTGGGAGCTTCAATAATTAATTGCGTTAAATTACATAATTAATTAAACAACTTTGACTAGTTTTAATTAGGCCTGTTAATTGGATGAACGACCTAAATTGGTTACTAGTTTACGCGCGTTTTATGCATTGTTACTTGTTTTATCGTTGTAAAATGCGTGGGCCATTCACAAATAGTGAATGGATGAATGGAATGTATATTCTCTCACAGGTTTTATAAAATGGCAACTAGTGGGGCCCCATTAGGATAGAAAATACGGACTGCGATCCGTGATGTATTTTTGTAAATCTAAATACGGTCTGCGAACCGTCGAGTATTTTTTTACCTTAATATTTAGATTAGTCCTAATCGTAGATATTAGTATTTGCATAATTATGGTAATGTCTTGAAGACGAAGGTTCTTGGAAGACGAAGCCTTGAAGTTGCAAAAGCCATCCCTTGAAGACTTGAAGATTCAAGGGGTCATGCTAGTTGCCAAATGCATCTTTATTTATTTTTTCGATGTATATCTATGAGTATTTATATATGAATTATATGTTATATGCATGTTTAGGATTTCGAATGTTGTGATGATTAATTAAGTTCACTTAAATCAACCAACGTAGAAACCCTAGGTCCCTAAAATATTGAGTGAAATTACCATTCCAAAACAACACTTATCGACCTATTGAGAGCAGTGATGGGCTACGCCAAAATGAGGCATCACTATTACTCCCTAGGATACTTAAGGCATACCAGGTATGCGAGTTGGTTTTGGTTGTACTCAATGATATGAGTGATGGAGTCCTAACATGTCGTGGCAAAGTGAATAAATTGTTGAGAGAGCATTAGATGTGACGATTTATTCAACCAAGAGTGGCTTGGAGCCATTAGCAAAGCGTTTCTTACCTTAGGAGATTGAGTGTTAAGACAAGCCAAAGCATGCTTAACCACTCTTTATTTCTTTGGATCTTGGAATCGACTTATTCTCACTAAAATGGGGGAAATTTTAATGTGTGAATAAGACGTTTAAATAAGTTTGATTAAAATGCATGATTTTATTCTTATTTAAGTATTATGAATGGTTTTTCATTTCAAATTCTTTCAATTGTACAATCATGTCTTCAAATAACTCAAACAACCAATTCTCGTTACGCTCAATTCTTGACAAGGAGAAGTTGAGTGGGCCAAATTCTTGATTGGCAAAGAAACTTGCGTATAGTTCTCATGCAAGAGCAAAAGGAATATGTCATTGATGAGGAAATGCCTGAGACTCCCAATGAGGTGACTCAGACTGCCCTAAACCCATGGCAAAGTGCCAATCGGGATGTCAAATGCATCATGTTGGCCACAATGTCTCCCGAGCTTCAAAAGACTTTCTTTGAAAAGGAGGCAGCTTTTGAGATCATTTCTGAGCTGCAGAACATGTTCCAAGAGCAGGCCCGAACTAAAAGGTTTGAAACCCACAGGCAGATCGTTAAGAGTAACCTCAAGAAAGGACAGCCAGTCAGCCCATATGTACTCAAAATGATAGGATTGTTTGAGAACATGGAAAGGCTTGATGCGGGGTATTCAACCGAGATGGCAATTGACATCATTCTCCACTTGCTACACAAAGGTTATGATCAGTTCAAGATGAACTATAACATGCACAGCATGGAGAAAACCCTCACCGAGCTTCATGATATGTTGAAGCAAGCCGAGCAAACGCTCAAGGATGAGGGGAAGCATAATATGGTCATGATCAAAAGGGGCAAGCCGTTCAAATTCTCAAGCAAGAAGAAGAAAGGCTTTAGGGGGAAGGGTAAGAAGAAGACCTTTCTGCCTAAGCCTAAAGCTACCAAGGACAAGAAGGTAGCGTCTTCTAAATTTGATTCCGAATGCTTCTACTGTAAGAAGAAGGGACATTGGAAGAGAGATTGCCTCAAGTTCAAGGAAGATAAGAAGAATGGAACCGTTTCTTCTGAATCTGGTATATTCATTATAGACTTAAACTTCACTAGCTCAACATCATGGGTATTAGATACCGGATGTGGCTCAGACCTTTGTTCCAAGTCTCAGGGTCTAAGGAACATTAGGAAGCTAGCGAAGGGAGAGGTTGAACTCCAGATCGGCAATGGAGCCAGAATTTCAGCCGTATCCGTAAGAACTCTCAGTTTGTCTTTGCCCTCTGAGCTTGTTTTGGAACTGGAAAACTGTTTTTATGTTCCCAACATCATCAAAAACATTATTTCAATTTTGGCGTTGGACGCCAAAGGTTTTGAATTTCGAGTAAAGAATAATGAATGTTCGTTTTATCTCGTTAATGTTTTATATGGTATTGCACATTTTGAAAATGGTCTTTATGTGCTTTCTTTAGACAAACAAGTTTATAATGTGAATAATACCTCCAAAAGGGCTGAGACCATGGAGTCAAATCAAACGTACTTGTGGCATTGTCGTCTTGGCCACATTAACATCAAACGCATCAAGAAACTTCTACAAGAAGGTGTTCTTGACTCTTTCGATTTAGAATCGTTAAAGAATTGCGAAGGATATTTATTAGGCAAGATGATTAAGCAGCCATTCTCCAAGATGGGAGAAAGGGCAAAAGACTTGTTGGGTCTAATACATACCGATGTATGTGGACCAATGAGCTCCACCACAAGAAACGGACATCGATATTTTATCACCTTCACAGACGACTATAGTAGATATGGCTATGTCCACCTCATGTCGCATAAATCTGAATCGTTTGAAAAGTTCAAAGAATTTCAGAGTGAAGTTGAGAATCAGCTTGGCAAGAAAATCAAAGCCCTTTGATCGGATCGAGGTGGTGAATACTTGAGCCAAGAATTCGATGACCATCTAAAAGAAAAGGGTATACTTTCAGAATTGACACCTCCAGGAACTCCACAATGGAACGGAGTATCCGAAAGGAGAAATCTAACCTTGTTAGACATGGTACGATCGACAATGGGTCTTAGTGATCTTCCTATCTCTTTTTAGGGACACGCACTTCTAACTGCGGCACTAACACTGAACCGTGCTCCATCAAAAGCTGTGGAAAAGACTCCATACGAGTTATGGACAAAGAAACCTCCTAGGTTGTCTTTTCTAAAGATATGGGGATGCAAAGCATATGTCAAGAAATTGATTTCAGACAAACTTCATCCCAAATCTGACAAGGTTTACTTTGTGGGATACCCAAAAGAAACCAAAGGGTATTACTTCTACAACAAATCGGAGAACAAAGTGGTTGTTGCTCGCGATGGTGTCTTTTTGGAGAAGGAGCACCTTTCCAAAATGACAAGTAGGAGGAAAATCGAACTCGACGAAGTTTGTGAGGATGAGCAACAAAACCAGAATGATAGTCAAAGTGCTCAAACAGCATCTGTTGACGCAGGTCAAAATGATCAAAATGTGCAAAGTTAAACCGACAATGCAAAAGCTCAGTCCATTACCCTACGTAGGTCTTAGAGGCCGAGATCTCAACCTGATAGATATCTTGGTTTAGTATCAATCTAGAATCAGGACATCCTGATCATGGATGGAGATGAACCGGCAATCTACAAGCAAGCGATGGGAAGCACTGACTCTGGTAAATGGTAAGAAGACATGAGATCTGAAATGGATTCCATGTTTGAAAATCAAGTCCGGGACTTGGTTGACTTACCCGAAGGTTACACACCTATCGGGTGTAAGTGGATTTTCAAGTTGAAAACCGACAAAGATGGAAATGTATTCATTTACAAAGCTAGATTGGTAGCAAAAGGTTACAGACAAGTTCATGGTATTGATTACGATGAAACATTTTCTCCAGTCGCAATGCTCAAATCCGTTCGAATCCTCCTAGCGATTGCTGCATATTACAATTATGAAATATGGCAGATGGACGTCAAAATCGCCTTCCTAAATGGTATTTTGGAAGAAATTATGTATATGACACAGCCTGATGGTTTTGTTGACCAAAACATTGCTGGGAAGGTTTGTAAGCTTAAGAAGTCCATTTATGGACTAAAACAAGCAAGCAGGAGTTGGAATCTGCGATTCGATGTAGCCATCAGTAAATTTGGTTTTATCAAGAATCCAGATGAATCTTGTGTTTACAAGAAGGTCAGTGGGAGTGACATCACCTTCCTAGTCTTATATGTCGATGACATATTGCTCATTGGAAACAACATTTCGTTGTTAGAGTCTGTAAAGGCCTGGCTTGGAAAGTGTTTCTCAATGAAAGACTTGGGAGAGGCTCAGTACATACTAGGCATCAAGATCTACATGGATAGATCGAAAAGGATGATTGGATTGAGTCAAACTACTTACATTAATAAGGTTCTTGCTCGATTTGGAATGGAGGAGGCCAAGAGAGGTCACCTGCCAATGTCACATGGCATAACCCTAAGCAAGAAGCAGTGTCCACAGACACCTGATGAGCGGGTAAGGATGAATCAGATTCCATATGCTTTGCTTATTGGATCGATCATGTATGCCATGATATGTACTAGGCCAGATGTATCGTATGCCTTGAGTGCTACGAGTCGTTACCAATCAGACCCAGGAGAGGCCCATTGGACTGCAGCCAAGAATATCCTGAAGTACCTGAAAAGGAACAAGGATAAATTCCTGGTGTATGGTGGTTCAGAGGAATTAGTTTTTGAAGGTTATACTGACGCGAGCTTCCAGACAGACAGAGACGATTTCAAATCGCAATCTGGATATTCTGTTTAAATGGAGGAGCATTTAGTAGGAAGAGTGCCAAGCGGAGCACAACTGCAGATTCTACAACTGAAGCCGAATACTTAGCAGCTGCTGAAGCAGCTAAGGAGGATGTTTGGATTCGTAAGTTCGTTGGTGAACTTGGTGTTGTGCCCTCAATCAAGGGTCTAATAGCCCTCTATTGTGACAACAATGGAGCTATTGCTCAGGCCAGAGAGCTAAGGGAACATCAGAAGGTCAAACATGTCAAATGCGGTTTCACGTGATTCGAGAATGGAAATCAGAAGGTGAAATCAGAATTTGCAAAGTTGGAACGGATGACAATGTAGCCGATCCACTTACTAAACCTTTGCCTCAAGTGAAGCACAACAAGCACGTTGAGGCAATGGGAATCAGGCACGTTGGAGACTAGCTTTGATTTCCCTGTTTAGTGTTTTAGTTAAATTTGAACATTTTAATGTAAGACACTAAGAAATCCATTCAAGTTTTGGAGTAATATAAATTTCATGCAATATTTTATCACTCCGTTTGCTATTTAATTGTGGTTTAGGATTAAATAATGAGTCCGTTCGATTCTGAGAATATTCAAAATAGGGTATCAAGACCAGTCTTGGTAAGGAAACACCTATTAAGTGAACATTGAATATTATAATAAAAAATTATCCCTAATCGAGGTCATTTAAACGGTGGACGATTAATGACCATTTGAGATTAGTGTGTAGTTTGATTTATAGCACCGTTTCTTGTGCTACAAGGACATGATCGTCATGAATCATTTGCACAGGTATTGGTTTAGAACCATACTGGATCGACCTATGAGAATACTTTAAGAGATTAAAAATTGTCATAAGTATACTTCTCATTATGGCTATCGGAACTTATTTCCTCGACCATGAGTATTCTGAGTTCTCTTGTTTAAGTACTAGACCTCTTTGATGTTGTCAAACTTTTGCCGTAATAGGGGATTATAACGACAACACTCGGGCGGCTAGGTCCTCTCAGTAAGAGAAGCTTCATTACAAGACTGGGAATGTCCCCCTACTAAAAATAGGGAAGATGTCTTTGTTGTTTTCAAGGCCTCTCGAAGAGCGAGACTGTAAAATGCATGGCCGTGCTCGGATGGATTTTAGAAATCATCTGATAATTGACAATCGGACTCGGGATCGAGAAACACTTCTGGACAAAATAAGGATGACGAATAAATCTTACCTTATAGTTCATGAAGAGACATTAAGTGACATAGGAAAAAGACTATACACTAAATGCGCACTTGTCCGGAAGGACAAGTGGGAGATTGAAAGGAATGGTGTCCTTCGAACAAGTGTATTATTCCGATAGAGGGTTCGAAATTATTAGAAAGATATTATTCAGTGAGGTCAAGTGATCGGAATGCTTGGGTGGAGGTTGTTTCCGATCAGTAATATTAATGAATAATTAATATTGCAGCTTAATCTTGACTGAACCCTTCGGGTCACACCCAAGCAACTAGCGAACCGAAGCGACAAATTAATTCGGAAGGTATTAATAAGTCGCCCGAGTAATAAATATTTAGACGTCGAAAATTCGAGCTTGGAGCGTCGAAATCGAGCGTCGAAAGTCGAGTCGATAATAATAAAAGACAAGATGAGAAAAACTAATAAATCAACATAATCCCTAGCATCGGAATGCCCCAAGAAAACCGAATGCTAGGGGCATGGTGGCTAGCAAGCGCACCAAGCCGAGCGTATGGCTGGCTGGTGCGTGCTAGCGCACCTGAGCTATAGCACGGCTGCCGCGGCCATGTGCGCAGAAGGCCAGCAGTAGCCCGCACGCATGGTGCAAGGGCCTGCTGGCTGAGGGAGCTAGTAGCAGCCCACGGCTGCAGCAGCCCGCACAAGCGTGCTGGGCCAGCTGGCCGTGGGTGGCAGCATGCATAGGGGCAAGCATGGCAGCCCAGTTAAGGTGCCTTGGTGCCCAAGTGAAGCTGCCATGTGGTAGCTAGCGAGAGAGAGTGAGTGGTGTAAGGTGGCGGTTTTTAGGAGAAGAGTGGGGAGCAAGTTTGGTCCCCCCTTCTCCAAATGGTCCTCACCTAACCTCTCATGTAAGCATGAAACTTGTTGATTTATTAGTAGCTTGCTTATTTATTTTATTTTAGATTTAAAATAAAATGAATAAAACCAAAATCTCCCACATGGAAAGATGATGGGAATTTTGAGAGCCTTTGCCTATAAATACCAACCTTGGGTGTTAGGATTCTTCACTTGAGTAAGTATTGAAATTTGCATCACAGTGTGAAAACCTTTGAACACTAATTACTCGGGTTTTTAAGGTCGGGCCTTGCTAACTCCAAGACAATAGACCGAGTTCGGTGCTCGCGTTGCGGGTGGACTTCGTTGGAGGTCCTCGCGTGAGCAGGGCTAAGAGCTTTCGAAGTAAGAGCTCAATTAACTGAGCGAAGCACGCTACAAAGGTAATAATCTCTTACTTAGTCTTGTGTTAATTATGGTTATAAATATTGTGAGTTTGGTTTTGGGGTCGGGTTTCCTTCCGCGGTGGGTCGGACTTACCGAAACTCAACCTGAGTGTAGTTTTTTTTTTTTTTTTTTTTTTTTTTTTTTTTTTATGAGAAATAGTTAGTTAGTGCAGATTGGTTATTCAACAAAAAAAAAATATTACCTCGTTGATCAACCTTACCCAAGTACGTGGCCATTGCACAAAGCTACCTTTTACTTCCCAAAGTCTAGTAATCCCATCCTCCTCTATGGGCACCAGTAGTGTGATGTCTTCGAACCCAACAATCACAAAATTGATCCCGACCGAGTAATGTTATGGCCTAAGCAATCGGAAATGGACCATATCACTAGTCGTCGCTTGTGCACTACCATACGCCACCAAATGCAATCCTCCACTATTTTATAGCCTCGGGCCTAGAAGTGCACACTGGGTCTCTTCCTACACCAATAATGAAATTCACTTGTAAAAACAAAACTTATCAAAAGGGGTCTTTTCCTACATAATTGATAATGTAACGAAATTCAGTGCGCTAGAACCAAACAAATCACCTGTAGATCTGGAAATTCATACGATGTTGGATTATCAAGCTCCCTCGAGTCCGCATATGTAGGAGTACCAACCTGCAATAGTTAACACTTGCTCAAGATCTTCCAAATTTTGTGTATTTTGGACCCATCACCTTTTCCCATCTTAGTAATGTCCCTTCCGAACCTACTACTCGTCCTGGATGATAGGGCTTTCCCAAAGCCAAGGTGAAAGGGTCTTATTCTTCAGTTGGGACCAACTTGCCTTCAACAAGTTCTTCAGTGTATTCAAGCTGTAGCAAAAAGAAAAAGGTAACATGAATATAGTTAATGTTTTTGTATAGTGATAATTATACAAAAGCTTCATAAAGTTCACAAGTTCATAGTTAGGTTACAAGTTTATCTACCGTATTTTTTGTTTTCGGACCCTTGATGACCCATTTTCCGATTCCCTTATCAAACGCATGGAGAGAACAAATGAAATCACCAGCACGACTTAATGTTAAAAAGTGTTAGCACGACTGATAGTTTGGAGTATTTTTTGCACCCAGGATACGAAGGCTTTTTGAAAGCCTCCGATAATAACTCAAACATGCCACCTTCAACACCATGCATCATCTCATCCACCTCTTCGTCCTCGACCTCATCCACCTGATCATCCTCAGCTCTATCCTCGCCATTATCAATAATATATTCATCATTCTCGTATTCCTCGCCCACATGAATCTCATTGCTTCTATTATGCACATCATTCCCATCAAAATCCCCACTGTACTCTCCATCTTCACCGTGCCATATCCACTTATGGTATTTAAGTCTAAACCCACGACAAATCACATAATCTTTAATGATTTCAACACTATTGACCACCTTCACATTATTACAATCAACACAAGGACAGTAAAGGCAATCGACACCCATTTTGCGCTGATAAGATAAAGCCCTCTTGCAAAACTCTTCAACCCCATGAAAGAATTCCAATGTATCACGTCTAACATATATCCAACCACGATCCTTCTCCATTTAGTAAATTGTCTCTAAACATAACAACATATTATGAATAACGTATAATTGTGAAAAAATGCATGTTTCCAAAGGGTCCTTATCACTCCAACCCAACTCATCCTTGAATGTCTACTCTCACTAGTGAATGTATGTCAACTTTCCAATTTTAAGGAAAATCCGACAGCATTTCCCCCTAGTTCTCCAAGTACACAATGTAGATAATTACTTACCCACATATGTACCCAGAGAACATGGTGAGGAAATGGTAAGCCAAGATGTTCCTTAAAATCGAAAAGAAAACATACATTCACCACCTAAGTAAGAGTAAACATTCAAGAACAGTCCCAACTTGGGACTATTCAAAACTTACTCCTAATGAAAAAGCCTTGAACGAGTATCTATGCATATGATGATGCAAGCATTCTATATACTGTTGTATTTATTTGTAATTAAACAATACACAAGTTGTAATATTATGAAAAAACTTTTATTAAATGGATAAATAGAAAGAAATGTAGCTTAGTAAAGTTTGTAATTCATACCAATTATATTTTAATTACCAAAATTCAACTAACGAACAATCTTACCAATCTCTAATTTATTTAAAATTTCCCATTAAAACCACCTAAAATTCACAAAAAGAAACATATAATATAGACAATTTAACTACCAATCAAAATTGGGGTTAAATTATATTGAAACCCTAGCTAACTTTAGTTTACTCATATATGCCCAATAATTGTTCAAAATGCAAATTAAAATATAGGTATAGAATTCAAAAAAAAAATTGTTCAAAATGCCTAAAAAATTTAACACTAACCCTAAATGAAAGAGGTGAAGATATCCACCATAATTGGAGGTGGAAGGAGAGGAGAGTTGGAGGGCAGAGGACGCAGGTGGACGCGGCTGTGCAGGTGGCATTAGTGGTGGACGTGGCTGTGCAGGTGGCGGCAGTAGTGGACGCGGCTGTGCAGGTGGCGGCGGTGGTGGACGCGGCTGTACTCGTGCGCGCAGGTGAAGGAACGAGGGTGGTGAAATGAAGAGGGAACCAGAAAGAGAAAGAGACAGAAAAGAAGTGAAGGTGGCCGGTGAAGGAGGATGGACGACAGTGGTGGAGGGGGCTGCTGGTGTTTTCGAAGGAGAGAATTTTGAAGGAGCTCGAAATATGAAATTAGAATGGGAAACGAAATAGAAGGAAAAGGGGGGAAAGAGAATGGCGTATTTTTTTTTTTAAAAAAAAAGCCCTTTAAGTGATTTGGCACCAGTTTAATTTGAACCGACAGCAATACTCTTTTCTCCAATCCCGTCCATTTTTTAAAAACCGGTGGCCATTACTCGGTGCCCAATTATAATTTTCTAGTAGTGGTACCTTGTCTTCGGTGCATCTTCCTTATTGCCTAGGTGATTGCCATCCTATACGAACACTGATAAGGATGTCATCTACAATAAACTCATTCCCAGACACCAGTCCACTCGCAATTCTACCGTCTCTTTAAGAATCTTACGGTCTGTTCCGAATTCTAGTAAGTCCAGATCAAGAATAAGGGATGAATGCGCTGGCACGCCCACCCAACCTCTAGAAAGCCTCATGCCCCTCAATCTTTTTCTCGGACCAACATCTACTCGTTCAAATTCATTAGATTGCTTCTCAAAAAGAGTATACTCTTCTAAAGCGTGGCTCCCATAGATATTGCCAAACAGAGCGACAATTTTACCTTTGACATTAAGAGAAGGATGATTTTCTTCATCTAATTTATTACTTTCTCTAGGAGTAAACAGAAGTCTCACATGACCATAAACAGCAAACGGCATATAAATATAGCGCATTGCAAGGGCACCAAGCTCACCATGAACATATTCGAATTTTGCTTGTCCAAAGTCAGTCATATCCTCGTCACAACAAAAGTGCTCAGCAAATAGTGTTGAGCCCATAAACAACCCACATGTGAGCATTCTCTTGTTCCACACTAAAAAGACTAAAGGGGGAGTGTAGTGGTAATAGAAACCCACATTGAAAAAATTCAAGAGTTATCACCACTATATAATACTAAGGGGCTACTCCCCTCATTGCCATATTGTTTTAAGGTGGAACTTCGTTGGTCTTGTAAAGTAATTGACTTGCACTCTCCCGTGACGGGTGCAGTTCAGACCCGTATTTAACAAATAGTTTCTTACCTCCTGCATAAACATCCACTACAACCCTAGTTTTGGGAAATGACATTCAAATGTCCAATGGCCAAGACAGAACAATCTGGACTAATGAGTGTTAAGGTGCCACTTAGTCCAAGAACTTGAGCATTGTCACACTTACGGTTGTAGAGATCATGGAAAATCTTTTTTCCAGAAGTTGTATCATGAAATTCAGCATATATTTTACGGTTCTACCATAAAAGGCGAGTGGTTTGTTTTGATCCATCATATAATTAGGTAGAACTTGGACAGAAATTACCTGAACCAACGATCCTGTAATAATAGATTCTCTAACATGTTCCTTCTCACGTTCCCTTCTCCTATGGAGCAGTTTTACCGAACATTATATTCAAAAATGGCCTCACTGAAAGTGGGGTATTGTGAAGTTTCTCTCATCTTCTCCAATTTTTCCCTAGAAACATTGTTGTATTTTTCTATCAAATTCTCCGAATCCATGAAGCAAACCAGAGTTCCTACAAACATAAACGAATTCTTAGCATAGGAATGCATTGATCAATGGTCTCAGAAGTAGAGCATAGCACCACCAATACATTATACAAAGTCCCACTTCCAAACCACTCCATCCGTTCCTGAAATTTCGACTCATTTTGCATTTGCGTGGTCTCCAATAAACAACTTTGACCATGAATATATTCGACTATGTATAAGTGAAAATTATAAAAAGTTAATATTTGAAAAATTAATAGTAAGGGGAATCAAATAGGATCTTATATGATAATTTATTTATATAGTATAGTTCATTAAATATGGTCAAAGTTATTTTATTTTGACCCTATAAATAATAATTTGAACTTTTAAAAACGGAGGTAGTATAAAGTTTTGAATAACTCAACCAATAACATAATACTAAAACAGATAATCGGAATGATACATGTCAATTCTCGGTGTAGTTTTTTCCCTCCAAAAAAAACCCTTCCCTTTTTTTTTGCTAAAATCTTCTTTGATAAGTTTGGTGTAAGACAACTATCATAATATTATTTCAAATATTTTATACGTATATTTTATAGTAAATATATTTTTTTAGTTATTACTTCGTTTTCGATATATATTACTCTGTATGACAAATCTTTAATACATCATAATTTTTTTCATTCAATTGATTAATATAATTTAAAATGATGAATCTATTAAATAATAGATTTCTACTACGCAAATAATAATTAAACGGGAATTTTGATTTTAGCTACATAGCATAACATTATAAACATTTTATCTATACATGTAATCATGTAAGATAATTTGATTAAACTTTTATATTTGTATCTCCAATACTTTCATATAGTATCATAATTTAGGGAAAAAAATTTGACTAAATATCAAAAAGGGGTTATCATTCCTACCCATTAATTGTAATACACAATTTTAAATACTTATTTGATTAATAAAAAGAAAATTGTATACTCCCTCCGTCCCCTTTTTATATTCCTATTTGTCAAATTACACAAGAATTAAGGAACTTGGAATAAAACAAAGAACAATAAAACAAAGTACAATGGGAAGTACAAGACATTAATTAATGTCTTTGAGTAAAACAAAGATAAGATAATATTTAATGCTGCACATGTCATCAATCGTTTGAAAAGAAAAAGGACCAATAACATTTTTTGGTGGAAAAAAAAGGATCAATCGTATTCATCTAAATTGATGCACATGGATTCTAAAAATAAGAGTGAGAAAGAAAATAAGAGTGAGAAAATAGAGAAAACATTAATTACAAAGCAGAAAAATAGGGATAATTTGGGATATTTGGTAAAAATTTACTTACTAAAAAAGGAAAGTAGGAATGTAATTTTGAAATACCCAAAAAGGAAAGTAGGAACGTAAAAAAGGGACGAAGATAGTACTAATTTATCATTGAATTTTTAAAACAATCATATGGTCTAACATGTAGATGTAGTTTAATATACTCATTTGTCTCACGAACTCTTACGTTATATTTCATGTTTCATTTCATTATATACGCAAATTAAAAAGATAATGTAATAAATATGTTATACATGTATTTTATCTATGCTATTTTTTAATATAATTTTTTTATTTATTTATTAAATTTAGTGAAATAACCGTACATGACACGGGATCTAATCTAGTATATCATAAATCATAGCAATACGTTAGCAATCAATTTTGATTCGATTATCAAAAAAAAATTAAAACTCAAAAATCACATAATTGTAAGGATATGTGTTTCAATTATCTAATACGGCTCATAATTTTTTTTTCTAGCAACAAAATCGCTAGTTATATATGATCTTTCATAATCTTTGTTTAAAAAATAAAATAAAAATCATAATCTTAATTAGTATCTGAAAGACTGGAACCAATAGTTGAGATTTTGGAACCCTAGACTTACCTCACAAACTACTTCAATGGGACATACAAAGTGCGATTTTGAGTGCGTTTCAATGGAGAACTAAGAGAAAGAAGGAGGAGGCAGGGCTATTAATCACGTTAAGCCTAATATATTGTATTTAGTTGTTTAATGGGCCGATGCTTAGGCCTTGCTTTAGGTTGTATATAAATTCTCTTCACACAGTAATACGATTAAGGAAATCATTAATTATTACTCGTTCTAATTAAAGTTCATGCACGTTAGCCACCACTAGGTCAGATTTAAGTGGGGTTGAAGTCATTTTGATTCATTTTCGGGCTAAATTCGGGTCAAATCACTATCATGTTGGATTGTCGGGTTTAATGAGTGCTTGTTCGTGACTCAGAACCTCGGGATCTAGTTGACCAGCTCAACGAGTTAATGTCCTTTACTCCTTTATCATTATATATTTCAATGTAATATGTACACCAAAATACACGTATTTTATGCAGTAAATAGCAAAATTTAATCTAATACTAGTATAGCACCCGTGCGATGTACGGCTTACAAATCTTGATACTCATATTCATTTCACAAAATTTTTAAATAAAATAATTTAATGAGTAAAAAATAAATCTAATAACTAATATATAAAACTAAACTTTTAGCCAGACCACGAGGCAGCGACACTTGGCGTTCCAACTTTTCGCCAAGTGTCTCGCCAAGTATCGCGCCACGTTGGATAGATTTAAATAGACTTCATAAGATAAAAAAAGTTAGTTTAGAATTTTATTTGGATATAATTTTAGGATAAAATTGTTATTTTACAGTTTTATTTTGATAAAATACCAATATTTCAGATGTACAAATTGAATTATAATTTTATTCAAAAAAATTATTAAATTATAATTTTAAAAAATTATCATATAAATTTATATTTTATATCATAATATTTTTGGAGCGAAGAAAGTAGTTCAAAGGTAAAACATACATTTATAATATATACGAATCGGTTAAAATAATATACTTCACAATCTAATAGAATTTTATTCCTACGTAGACATGTCAATTAAGGTCGGGTCATGAGTCATCTCGGATTGGGTAACTTCAGGTTACGAGTCAAGAAATGTTCAACCCTTGCCCAAAGTTTTATTGGGTTCGGGTCAACCCTACAGGCTTTGAACATTTATTTTATTAATTTATTTTTTTGTTAGTTTTTAATTTTTTTTAATGTATTAAATCGAACATTTCCACCAACATTATTATTAGTCATTACATGCCTACTAATCGTCACAAAATCACATCAATTCCTAACTAATTTTGTATCAATGATGTATTTTAAAATTTGGTATATAGATTAAACATTTATCTTAAAATTCAATAAACAACCCTGGCATCGCACAGGGCACAAAACTGGTATATATATATAAAGGGGAGTTTTTTTTCGAGTTTTTAGAGAGCCACATAGGATTTAATTTTTTCAGCGCGCCATGTAGGATAATAAATTTTAGTGGTAGCCAATTAAATACGAGATTATTAATTTCTTTTAGAATTAAATAATTTAAATGACACGCAAGCAAAATTGACGAATGAGATTTCCCAGTTTAAATTAATTAAATATAAAATATTTTCCTTTGATATTAGGAATTTTATCTAAATATATAACAAATTTTAGCACATAAATATATATATATAAATTATTTTAAAAAATTCAAACAAATCGTGCATCGCACGGGCTTCATCTAGTTTACTTATAAATATGTCTTAATCATATATTTTTAACCCTAAAAAAAATGATATACAAAGTACAACTTGAAAACAACCTTTTTTTTATTTTTTATTCTTAAATTGTATGGAAAGATTTGAAAAATAATTCAACTCAATGAACTAACAATCAATACCCACATTAAGTCATATTTTTTCCCTCATTTCTACTTGCGCCACTAGCCACCTTATCTTTAAATGGGGGAATTTTCTGTGTGGTTGGGTTACTCGAATTACTCGGTCAGGGGTTACTTGAGTTACTTTTGACCGAGTAACCCCTTAAATAACCCTTGACCGAGTAACTCGTAACCCCTGACCGAACCCCTCGAGTAAACCCTTGACCGAGTAACTCGTGTAATCTCTGATCAAGTAACCCTTGATCGAGTAACCCCTAACCGAACCCCTCAAGTAACCCATGACCGAGTAACCCCTAACCGAAACCCTCAAGTAACCCCTAAATTAAATCATGACAGAGTAACTCGAGTAACCCCTAACCGAGTAACCCCTAGAGTAAAACCTAGCCGAGTAACCCCTTAAGTAACCCATGACCGAGTAACTAACCCTTGACCGAACCCCTCTAGTAACCCCTCACTGAACCCCTTAAGTAAACCTTGACCGAGTAACTCGAGTAACTAATGACTGAGTAACTCCTCGAGTAACCCCTGATCGAGTAACCTCTTAATTAACCCATGATCGAGTATTTAACTGATCCCTGACCGAACCCATCAAATGACTTCTGACCGAACCCCTTAAGTAACCGTTGATCAAGTAACTCGAGTAACCCCTATCACACGATGTGGTTAGCCACATATAAAAATTTGTCTTTTAATTGGCTATCTATGCCCTCTAACTTAATACGAAGTATATATTTGGAATTACCATTATAATAACAATATGATCATTATATATTGTACTTCGTATATCACAAATAATTTCGTATCCTTTTTCTCCTCAATGGCCTCTAAAAACACTTAAGTTTAACATGAAATTTTTTAAAATAGGATTTTTGATCCCTTCACTTACTACCTTAATTTGATTACATGATGAATTCACCTGATCATCACCACACACCTATTGCACCTTCTACACCCAAAAATCTACAAAGCCTCTAACTTAAAGCTTAGTACGAAGTTTTTTTTTTTTTTTTTTTTTTTTTTTTTTTTTTTTTTTTTTTTTTTTCTAAAATTTTAACCTCGGACTGATGTTTAGGCTTGTCAATTGTTTTATTATCTGTCTTTTTTTTAATTATATGTAATCATTTAATATTTTTATTACATATATATAATAGTAAATTAAAAAATAAAATATACAAGCATATAAGAGAAAAAAAAAATTGAATATCATTCTTACATATCATCCGTGACGACGTATGCAAAATCTGCAACATATTCTCTGTGCAGCTGGTCACATTGTGTGATCTCTTGTAAAAATAGGGAGTAATTAACCCCTATGATGCTAACAAACTAACCCCTATCATATTGATATAGTAACTTCTAAGCTATGTTCACTTCATCTTATATTTGTTGAATTAAAATTATTTTTGCTAATCTATCTTAAATTATTTTTACTGAATTGAAATTTTTTTTTTTTATTGTTTCTCTATTATATTTCTTCTTTAAAGTAACTACTTTTTACTGAGCTGGAATTAAATATACCAAATTGAACTTATTTATACTAAACTGAAATTATTTTTACCAAATATTATATCTTTAAGGTGTAGTGAACATAGTCTTATTATACCTATTTAGTAATCCTTTAATAACAAAGTACAATACTGATAGAGTAACAACTATAACACTAAATGGGTAACCCCTATAACACTAACTGAGTAACCCTATGATGGTTGGCTACACACATATAAAATTAGTACTAAAATCTATATTAAATATGAAAATTATAGCTTTTCTTATAGGGTGGTACATATACACTTACATGCCTCATATTTATTATTTTTTTTATATGCATTTATTTATGTCTAATATGCAAATTTATATATGATAGATAAATAAAATCATTCTTATGCACACTTAGTACTAATATAATTTATAAAATTTTCTAGCTTCATAAAATAGTCAAGAATGCTTATAATTTGTGGCTATACATAATCTATTACTAACTATCATTGTAGGAAAAAATATCACTTGTCAATCTTTTACCAAACTGTAAGAGATTTTTAATACATAGTTTTTATATATAGAATGGTAAAATATAGGATAAATATATCTTTTCTATAAATTATATGTATCATTCCATATATTTTATGAGAGACATCTTGATATTGGCTTGAATTTTGTCACTCTATAATATAAAGTCAATACACGCAAGTATGTAGAAGTTACAAAAGAAGTTGTTGATGCTAAGATAAAATCAATATAAAACTTTACTACATGAATTTGCCTTTACATCAACCAAAACTAACTCAGTTGATTTATTTATGTTTGGCTTGTAGTAATCGGGTTTACGCCGGAGTCTCACAATCCTAACCCTAATTTTCCAACTCTCTTTTAGTGGGGTAATATCTCTTATCATAGTGAATGCCATTGTTAATATAGGTATTAAACACAAATACTACGTATTGTAAATATATACTATACTTAAAAGATATATATGTATTCTTAGCTTATTAGTAAGAGAAAATATATTTTCAAATATTTGTATATTGAGTAAATATTTGCATGGGTACTATACTATGACTCCTTTGGACAACCGCATGAGCAATATTCTACCCAACATGACAATATTATTTGATGATCATTTTTTTTTAAGAAATTTAAACATAAAACTATATTAGAATATAAAATAAATTCTTTGATGTTATGTCCAAAGTGGGCGGATAGTAAATTTATTGTTTTTTTTAAGAAGAATATTCATTACATATACTTTGCTAAATTTATAAGAATATAATAGGAATAATATTATTTGATGATCAATTTTGTTAAAAAATTTAAACATAAAACTATATAGGAATATAAGATAAATACTTTGATGTTATGTCCAAAGTAGGCGGATAGTAATTTATTGTTTTAGTAAAGAAAAATATTCTTTACATATACTTTGCTAAACTATATAAGAATATAATATGAATAATATTATTTGATGATCAATCTTACCATAATAAACACAATTACACATAAACTGTTTATTAGCATGATTTTTATTTATTTATTTTTTAAAAAAAAATTAAAAAACTAAGATAGGAACACGTGACAGCTATGGAGCTAGTGTACTCTGTTTTAGTATAGTATATAGATACATAAATAGATAGATAGGGGAGATAATGTAGTATCATACGATTTCCTTAATTTAACATGTATTAGTTACACAATCCAACGATCTTTGCATTGACTTAAGCTCCAAGACTCCTAGTAACACATATCTGGCTTATTGGGTTTGAGAACTCAATTGTAAAATAAAGCCCAAAATGGATAGCCATTTTGGCACCCCAAATACCTCGTAAAATGCATAACATGTTGTGTGTATTAAAGCAATTAAGCATTCGACTAATAACATGGTATCAATAGCATGCATGGGAAGTTGATCTTTCAACTTTGCTTAGCGACAACAATTTAACTCTTTTAATAGATGCAAATCAAACATCAAGAATTAGGAGTCTAGATTTATTTTCATTAAGATTTATTTTCATTAAGATTTATTTTATCGTATTCATATGATTTATTTTGAATAAAGATTAGGAAAAATTATCTTTTTATAAGGCATTATTAGAAATTTTAGGATTTAATTTATCTTTTAAGTGTGTTTATCTTATCAGGCATAAAATTGTATGCCTATAAATATTTGTTTTCATTAATGAGAATATAGAATGTTATTGAATTTATGAAAACATGGAGCTATACAACATATTTTTATGAGAAAATTGGACTTGGTTGTTCATGAGATATCTTTTCCTAATTATTTTAATTGTTTGCATAATGAAGCAACCACACTGCAAAGTGGAATTGGTGGTAAAATTAGAAGATGAGGTGGAAACAATGATTTTCCTGAGAATATATTTTTCACATTTTGTCATTTGATTTGGATGATTTGTTGGTTTGAGAAAACTTGGGATAAGTTTTTTTTTTAAGAGGGGGAGAATGATGCGGATCAAGTATTGTAGTGAATATTTCAAGTATCCCACACTTGAGCCCCATTGTGATCATACACTTAAGCATGGTGGCGTCCAAAGGGAAGGAAGCTAGAGTAAAAGAGTCGCCTACAAGTTTTAGGAACTTGTAAACCGTTCACAGGGTGAAGGTTACACCCCTTAACGTCCAGGAGATCGTTAACTCCAATAGGTCTGGAACCATGACTAGAAGTTCGGGGATGAAGGTACAAATCCAACCTAAAAGAGATTGAACTTGCCCTAAATAGGCCTCTACTTTATTCTTATCGTATTCATGTGCGCTTTCTGACTAACATACAACCATTACGTTAACCCTAAACCTGTTTAGTCTATGTTGGTTGAAATTAATGCACAAATAAAACTATTATTGGCGATCACTTGAATTATAATCATATTAGCCTAAACAAGATTATTAATTATTTTATTAAGCGTGATTACAAGTACGAATTCCCTTTAAACCTGCAAGAGAGGGCGTGATCAAGCAATAACAATAACAAGCAACAATAGTAATAATCATCAATCATAATATTCTCAATCTCAATAAAGCTTAATAATAATAGCAAGATCCTAGGCATGATACTAACAAGATTAATAACAAACCCTAGCATGTCACTAAACAATAAAGATCAAAGCTTTATTTCTAACATGATACTATCATGATATTAGAAAGAATAGGAAGCATCATAGAAACATGCATGATATTAGAAATATTAGTTATTACCCTAAACATGATACTAGGAAGCAATAAAGACATCCTAACATGATACTAGGAATCAACAAAATACTCTAAGCATGATTTCTATATCAAAAGATCAATAAAGCAATTACTTACCTCGATGCCTCGTATCTCTTTCTAATAACAAAATACACACGTTAGTAACTTCAAGGAAAAATATTAAATCAAATAATTGAAATTGGAATTTGGGACCAAGCCCTCAGAAATTATAAACCTTTCACGTCTAGGGCGAAAGCAACTTCGAACTTGGCTCGGTGTGTCTAGAACTAATGTATGTGGTACGGCGTTTGTGAAAAAGCTAGTTTAGAAAGCTAGAGAGAGAAAGAATAAGCTATTGCTTAAGAGAGAGAAGAGAGAAAATTAGAGAATTCTAGGTGGTTTGAAAACGGAGGTCTAGGACCCTATTTATAAGAAAACAGTCCAAAAACCGATAGAAAGAGTAAGAATTCGAATCGGAATAAAACTGGCTTCTGTCGCCAGGCGACAGACATTAGTGCCAAGCGACAGACTCTGTAGTCTGGCGACAAACTCTGTCGTTTGGCGCTAATTTAAAGATAAAACGCACATTGTACGGAATCCTTTTCCTAATGTAACTAAGTAATTAGAATCTGCGTTAAATAGTTTTAAAGATCAGATTTATCATAAAACGCTTATTTTATTCCAAAGAAAACTCTTTAAAATATAATTATTAATCCTAATCTCATTAGAATTAAAAGGAACCTTCTACATATTCTAGAAGATTAAATCAATCCTAATAACCTTAAGAATAATAATTAATAGGCCCTCCTCTAGATCATTGGGCCGCATATAAAAATCATTTCGAGCCCAATTTAATATAATCCATAACTTCCTCATTATTCATCGGAATTGGGCTTATAATATATCGTTGGAAAGCTCTTTTCAAGCCCAATCAAACTACACTATTATTGGACCCTTATCACGGACCAAACCAAATTGGACTGGCTATTTTCATAAAAAGAGTAAGAGAAGAAACATTTTTGAAAACAGAAAGAGAAATATTTTAATAAAAACATCCTCATCACTAGACTTTTCACACTTTCACCTTGTTCGATAATCAAACGACATGAAAGGTATTCATCACTGGGTTTGGTTTTAGGGAGACACATTTGGGTGTCTACAAGTATCAAGAATTTAAAAGTCTAGATTTATATTCTTTAGGTTATTTTGTCGTATTCATTTTATTTATTTAGGATAAAGATTAGGAAAGATTATCTTTTTATAAGACATTATTAGAGTTTTTATGCCTGTAAATATTTGTTTTCATTAATGAGAATATAGAATGTCATTGAGTTTATGAAAACATCAAAATTGTGAGTTAGTTCGAGTGAATCGAATTGATTTCAACACGTTGCTTTTCTATCGAAAAAATCGAAATTTACGTTGTTTTTTATTCTTGTTTGAGTCGAAAAGATCAAAACTTATTGAATTAAGTTTAACCCTGATTGCTAGTATCCCTTATTGTGGTTTAATCCATATCATTAATTATTACATTGTTGGCTCTTAGTGAGTGAAAATTTAATTTGATATGTCTTCAATTCTAAGTTGTCATTTTAAACCTTTATGAAGATTTGGGTTTAGGATCATAAGGTTTCTCCATTGACATGAAACACTAAATGAAGAAGCATGATCTTACTTCCTCTGTTTTAGGTATTAGTTGACATATTTCCTCTAATTTTATTTAGTTGCACCTTTCTTTTATCACGCTTGTCAACACACTATTTTAACAATTAACATATCTAATTCTCGAGATTGTAAAATTATGAAAAGTTGGTATTAATAAAATATGCATTGAGACGAATCAAACAAGAACCAACTTGGATAGGTTTTTTTATCGTAGTTATAAATAACAAACGTTAGTCAAAGTGTAGTTTGTGAATAGTGTAAAAGTTAAATAGTGTCAACTACCAAAAAAACGGAGGTAGGCCCTATTCTTTTGAGCTTCTAGGCATTGCAGAGCAGGGGTGAGTAGAGTAGAGCTGATTTCAGCATTATTATTATTATTATTATTATTATTATTATTATTATTATTATTATTATTATTATTATTATTATTATTATGATTACTATTATTATTATTTTTAAATATTAATTATTATTATTATCTTTAAATCTTAATTATTATTATTAAATATTAAATATTAAATCTTTATTATTATTATTATTATTATTATTATAAAAATAATAAAAACCTACAAAGTCAATCAATTTACAAGAAATTGGTGGGGAGCCGAGATATAATCTGGGCCCCCACTCTTTTAGCTATAGCATACCCGATCTTATTGAAGATGTGAGCAGCTGCACGAGCACCAATATCCTGAGTCTTAGCGAACGCCTTAACCCGCTTCAGCAACACAATACCATCCTTCTCTAATTCCCCCAACGAAGAAAAAGGAGAAAGGAAGAAAACCATAGCCAATAGCCCTGCAACGCGCCCCATACTTGTCCCGTTTCCGTTGAGCCGCCGCCGACACAACACGACCAGGAACAAAGTCAAACAACCCAGATTGTGTTAAAGGTGAAGACCCCGTCAAGTCAACACATACATCAAGGCCTCTATCCCAAGAATAAGCAACACATCTGCTGGTTGAAGAGCACCGTCGTTCCCTCCGGTCAACCCAACATTAACCTCCTTTCTTGCAGAAATCCTAGACCGAAAATAAATATCAACAAGGGTATCACGAACAACGTTGTGCCGATGTTTAATACCCACCATCCCAGCACAAGACGCTGCATGATCCCCATAAATATCCCCATCAAAAACCCTTGAGCAAGCAGAACACAGTGTCGAAACGTAGAATAAAGGAACACCCAACCAGTAGCAAAGAACACAACGGTAAGTCTTACCATTCATAGTCTAACCCAAACCTGATATTGGGACCGTCCGCAACTATTATTATTATTATTATTATTATTATTATTATTATTATTGTTTTGGGTAAAATTACCCAAGACACGTGGCCTTATCAGAAGCTGACACGTGTCAACCTACGAGAGGTCCAAATGGATCAATCGCCTAAGGACACGTGTCCCTCCAAACAAATGAGAGAAAAGGCTGGCTTTTTAGCCCAAATCCCGAAAAAGTCGTATTACGACGCATCCCACCAAACTTAGGTAGGAATGACCTAAGAAAGGGCACTTTTTCCAATGACCCTATAAATAGGGAGATTTCCTCTATTTATGGGACAGATACATTTATTACAACAACCCTACACTCTCTCACATCAGAGAAAACACATGCTCTCAGAATCCGAGAAGATCTCACTTTTACCTTTTCTACACCTTTTCGTATTCTTCGACCGATTCTAACTTGATCGTCGGAGGCGGATCAGAGCTCCTACCAACCGGAGTCTCTATGTTTTGCACGCAGATACAGAGCGCATCGGACCAATCTTCGAGTTGTAACTCTCCTGAGGGACAAAAGCACCCAAAACATTTGACGCCGTCTGTGGGGAGAGTACCTCTAAGATGGTTCAAGAGTCTGTACCGCCACCTGACCCCAACCGGACTAATGCCGATGGGAAGATCCATACGAATAATGATTCAGATAGCGACTGCGAGATCGAAACTTATGTGGCCCCTGATAGGTCACTCATCTCAAAGTGCCTCCGTCCCAGAGATAAGCTTGAACGGGGCAACAATGAAGCTGGTACCGGCAAGCCAGTTGGGCCACCGCCTGGGGACACCCAGGCAGCGCGGGGTCAGGCTCCAGTCACCCGAGATAAACTCATGAAATTCATGACAAGTTTCAAGGGTGAAATCAAAGACCTGATTAACAAGAGGACGGCTGGCTCTAGCAAGGGTCAGTCGGCCAAAAAGACTCCTCAAGCTGAGAGGAGAAAGTTAGTCAGAGACAGGCAACTTACTCCACACACAAAGGAGAAGACTATGCCTGCCATTGACTAGTCCAAGATCCTTCTGCCCCAGACGAGCAAAAGAAAGGTCATCCGAGCTGTTCAGTCGGATGACAACAAGAAGACCTTCTCCGATGCTCGACACATCATTGAGCACAACCGGAGCCAGCAGCTGCTCGAGTCAGCCTCTACCTGAAGCTTTCCAGACAGCTTCAAAAATACATCTGCAAGGTATTCTCAATCCTTGCATGAGATCCATACAAGCGGCAAGTCCGTCCATACAGGCCCTCAGATGATCGGGTCAGCCCCGTAAGTGCCTCAGATGCCATACGGGCAGTACACCCCTCCTTTCATGCACTTGACCCTTTATGGAGGACAGGCGGCATATAATGTCTAACCCTTAGACTGGCAGCTCCGTCTGCTTAAACTTGGTGAACAAACTTCTGCGTTCACCAAGGAGATAACCGAGACGGCACAGCCGGCCGAGGTTAAGAATGTGTTGGTTGGTGCCTATGATGGTACCACCAACCCTGAAGACAACCTCATGACCTATACCAACCTTATGCACATGCAGGGGTTGGAGGATGCCATGTGGTGCAGATGCTTTCCGGCAACATTGAAGCGCATAGCCCAACAATGGTTTGGCAACTTGCCCGCCGGATGTATTGATAGCTTTAAGAGGCTTTCCTTCTTGTTTGCTTCAAACTTCTCGATGAACATCCCTACCAAGAAAACAAGTCTCTACTTAGGCACTAATCGGCAGGGGGAGAGAGAGGGACTCTACTCCTACGTCAAGAGGTTCAATCTGGTGAGAATCCAAATTCAAGGGATGTCTGACGAAGTTGCCTATACAGACTTCTTTAAGGGTTTGAAGGACGGGTCAACTTTTAAGTTTGACCTTGTCAGAAAGAGGTTTTCACCCTTCAAGAGGCGTTGATAAAGGCGGAAAGCTTTATACAAGCAACCGACCTCTGCACGTCCAGCAATCAGTCAGACTCCAAGAAGTCTGACAAACAAAAGGAGAGTCGGTCTGCTCACCCAGCTCCTAAGGCTGATCAGAGCAAAAAGAGAAAAGAAGTCTGGGCGGTTGAAGATTATGATCAACCATCCCAGCAGAAAAAGAAGGAATTCATACCGTACGTCCCTAGGTACGAGTTTAATAAAGACTGCTACTCCATCCTCATGGAGATAAAGGACCGGGTGAATATTGAGAAACCCGCGGCCATGAAAGGTTCCGCCAAGAATTGGAACAAAAATAAATACTATTAGTTCCATGAGGACATCGGCCATGTCACCAATGACTGCTTCAGCCTCAAGCGGTTATTGGACCGTCTGGCTAATCAAGGGGAGTTGAAGTCATACATCCTCAAGTCCAAGGTCACCCCGAAGACAAACAAGGGGCAGTCGTCCAAAAAGGCTCCCCAGCCTACTAGTAGTTCAGACACTGATAAAGATCCGATCTACACCATAGCAAGCGGGTTTGCTGGAGGGGGCCCTACCATCTGGGGCACCAAGGACCATTTGAGGAAAATGGATGTTAACTGTGCTGAGGACTGTTGGGAATAATTTCAAGCATCCTACGTTTGAACCCCACTGTGATCATACACTTAAGCATGGTGGCGTCCAAAGGGAAGTAAGCTAGAGCAAAAGAGTCGCCAACAAGTTTTAGGAACTTGTAAACCGTTCACAGGGTGAAGGTTACACCCCTTCACGATCCATGAGATCGCTAACTCCATAGTGGTCCTGAACCATGACTGGATATTCGGGGATGAAGGTAGAAATCCAACCTAAAAGAGATTGAACCTGCCCTAAAAATAGGCCTCTACTTTATTATTCTCATATTCATGTGCACTTTCTGACTAACATACAATCAATATATTAATCCTGAACCTATTTAATCTATGTTGGTTGAATATTAATGCACAAGCAAATCTATTATTGACGATCACTTGAATTAAAATCACATTAGCCTAAATAAAAATATTAATCATCTTATTAAGCGTGATTTTAAGTACAAATTCCCATTAAACCTGCAAGAGAGGGCGTGATCAAGCAATAACAATAATATATCAAGCAACATAATAATAATTAATACAACAAAATAATAATATTCTCAATAAAGCATAATAATATAGAAGAAATAGGAAGCAACCTAAACATGATACTAGCCTAAAATGACACTAGGAATAATATAAGCATGCTTTCTATAAAAATATTGCAATAAAACAACTTACTTTGTTGCCTCGTATCTCTTCTATCAAAACAATACACACGTTAGTAATTTCAAGGAAAATATTAAATCAAACACTTTATTTAAATAATTGAAATAGGGATTTAGGACCAAACCCTTAGAAATTATCAACCTTTCACGTCTAGGTTGAAGGCAACATCGAACTTGGCTAGGTGTGTCTAAGTCTCGTGAATGCGGAATATTGTATTTTGAAAAGGCTAGGCTTAGAAATCAAGAGAGAGAAGGAAAGAATAAGCTTTAGCTTTTAGAGAGAGAAGAGATGATGATTGTTGACTGTTGGTGATTGTTAACGAGGAAATACGACCCTATTTATAGAGAAAAACAACCGTAAACGATTAGAAAAGAGTTGGAATTCGTATCAGAATAAAATTGGTTCTGTCGTAGAGCCATCGCGGCGCGATAGGGTCCACCGTGACGAAATGGGTCCATCGTGAAGCGATGGGGCCATCGTGGCGCGATGGGGCCATCGTTTCGCGATGGAATAGTTTTTTGTGGATTTTGTTTTTATCATATCTTTTGATCCAGAAGTCCAAATAAGGCATATAATATGTCGTTGGAAAGCTCTTGAAGTCTAGTTTCCAACCTAATTGGAATCCGATTAAAATCTTTTGTGATATGGCCGAAATAGTGAAAGGAGTCAGTTTTGGATAGAGTTTCGTATTTCTTTCATATTTTTTTCGTTATAGCTTGGAATTAATATTATAATATATCATTGGAAAGATAATTTCAAGATCTATCCAACCATTTATGATTTGGATAAAAGTTATGAGGCACGAAAATAATATCTGAACATATTCCATTTCGCACAAAACAAGGATTCTCAAAAAGAGGAGTTTTATTCAATTTCAAATTTTTTAATCTTATCTTTTCAAAAAAAAAGGATAATTAAAATATCTTAGAAACATATAGAAGCTTCTAATTAATCGTAATTATTTTAGGAATGAGATTAAACCTTTGGACCCTCCACATGATCATTGGGTCGTAGGTAAAATCCGGTTTGAGCTCAGTTTAGTATTTTGGCCATAACTTCCTCATTATTCATCGGAATTGGGCTTATAATATATCTTTGAAAAGTTCTTTTCAAACCTCATCCAACTACACTATCATCGGACCCTTATCGTGGACCAAACTAAAATGGATTGCACGTTTTTCATAAATAGGATATTGTAGGGAATATTTCAAGCATTATCCCAAACTTGAACCCCACTGTGATCATACACTTAAGCATGGTGGCGTCCAAAGGGAAAGAAGCTAGAGCAAAAGAGTCGCCAACAATTTTTAGGAACTTGTAAACCGTTCATAGGGTGAAGGTTACACCCCTTAACGATCCAGGAGATCGTTAACTCCAAAAGGTCTGGAACCAAATAGAGTTCGGGGATGAAGGTACAAATCCAACCTAAAAGAGATTGAACCTGCCCTAAAAATAGGCCTCTACTTCATTCTTCTCGTATTCATGTGCGCTTTTTGACTAACATGCAATCAACAGATTAATCCTAAACCTGTTTAATCTATGTTGGTTGATTATTAATGCACAAATAAATCTATTATTTGCGATCACTTGAATTATAATCATATTAGCCTAAACAAGATTATTAATTATCTTATTAAGCGTGATTACAAGTACAAATTCCCTTTAAACATGCATAAAAGGCGTGATCAAGCAATAATAATAAATAAGCATCAAGCAACATAATTATCATCATAATAATCATAACAATTATAATCATGTTAATAATAAAGCTTAAATATAATAGCAAGATCCTAGGCATGATACTAACAAGATTAATAACAAATCCTAGCATGTCACTAAGCATTAAAGATCAAAGCTTTAAACCTAACATAGTACTAACATGATATTAGAAAAGAGTAAAAGGCACCCTAAACATGGTACTAGAAAGAAATAAAAACATCCTAACATGATACTAGGAATTAAACAAATTTAAACATGCTTTCTATGAGAATAGAGCAATAAGATTACATACTTTGATGCCTCGTACCTCTTTCTAATAACAAAATACACGCGTTAGTAAACTTCAAGGAAAAGTATAAAATCAAAGAATTAAATTAAATAAATTAAAATAAAGAGTTAAAAAGTTTAGACTGGATTTGGGACCAAACCCTCAGAAATTATAACCTTTCACGCCTAGGGCGAAGGCAACTTCGAACTTGGTTAGGTGTTTCTAGATCTTGTGTATGCGGAATTGTGTTTGTGAAAAGCTAGAGAGATGAGAGCTTAGAGAGAATTTAGAGAATAGATTGATTGTTGATTGTAGATGATTCAAAACAGAGGTTTTCGGAGCCTATATATAACGAAAACAGTCCGAAAATAGGTAGAATTTGATAAGGAATAAAACTCCACGCTGTCGCCGCAAAACCAACTTGTCGCTTGGCGACAAGCTCTATCGCGTGGCGACAAGGCTTGTCGCGTAGCGACAGACCTGTCGTTTGGCGACAACCTGGATTCCTACGCGTTTTCAAACACGGAGTCCACTTATCAATCAAAATTGACTTGTAAAGTCCGTATGAAAACTAAAATCGTATTTTTCATAAAATAATATTTTATTCCAAGTAAAACTTATCAAAATATAATTATTAATTCTAATTTTATTAGGACTTAAGAGAACCTTCTAGAGAATTCAAGAAGGCTATAATTAATTCTAATAACTTTAGGAATAATAATTAACATTGGGCCCTCCCCTAGATCATCGGGCCGCATGTATAGATCAAACCGGACCCAGTTTAGTATTTTGGCCATAACTTCCTCATTATTCATCAGAATTGGGCTTATAATATATCGTTGGAAAGCTCTTTGCAAGCCCCATCCAACTACACTACTACTGGACCCATGTCGTGGACCAAACTAAACAGGATTGGCTATTTTCATAAAATAGAGTTGTTTTTCGAAAACAGAAAGAAAGGATTTTTAATAAAAACCAACCGCAACACCTGACCTTTCACTCTTTCACTTTATTCGATTATCATTCGACGCAAAAGGTATTCATCACTGGGTTTGGTTTTGGGGAGACACATTTGGGTGTCTACAGATATGAAATGAATGATTTTCGAAAATAGAAATGAATTATTTTTATTAAAATATTTTAGAAAGGAGAAGAATTCACAAGACTCTTCAACATTTCACCTCACTCAATATCAATGATGTGAAAAGTACTCATCACTGGTTTGGTTTTTGGGGAGACATAATTTGGTGTCTACAGAAGCCCCCACTTTGACTGAGATTGGAGAAATGTAAGTTTCGAAAACAAAAGTCAAAGTAGCGATAGGGACGAAGAATGTTTCAGAACGTTATGCGATCCTAAATAATTCTTGTAACGCCGATACCTACAAACTAGCGTTAGTTAAATAGATAAAAGAGTTAAGAAATGCGTATCTTACACCGTCGAGGACACGTCTCTGAAGTAACTGATTTATTGCTTGTGACGACCTCCACAAGCTAGGGAACGCCATCGTTGAAGGTGACTCTGCCTGTAGTCATCTTCAGAATCTTGTCTGTGCTGCGACTTTGATCATTTGATTGACAACTTTCACATCCTAGTGAAATTCGTCGAAGTCCTCGATACCTTGTGATCCTCAGTTTGCTGATGCTTCGTTTAGTTGAATGCGTGCTTCGGGGTGGTGATAATCCTCTTTTTCTTTAGAAACAGTTGTCAACACAACTCTTGAATGATGAGCGACAATCTGATTTAGCGAAATTTGTCAATGTCGCGTAACAATTCATGTTGTCACGATGAAATGACTATCCGTATTTCGGAAAATTTGCCAAAATCCAATTTTGGGAAAAGTTGTCAATGCTGCGTAACAATCTGTCATAAGAACCTTGCTACGATTGACAATCCACGTTTTGGAACATAACTCTTCAAAGCAATCCGCCTTGGAAATTGGCCAATGGTAAGAGACAATCTTTTTAGGAGAATATTGCCACCATCGACAATCCGTGTCTTGGAACATTTGCAAAAAAGAGTTGACCGGCAATCCATCTCGGGAAAATTTGCCACTACTGAAATGAATGACAATCCACGTTTGAGGAACCTTTGCCGAAATATTAAGTTGAATAAAGACCTACGACAATCCTTTGGGAAATTTTACCATAGGGAACTTGGTGTATGACAATTCAATCTCGCAAAAATTGCCAAGGAGTTGATGACAATACAAACTTTGAAAAAAAAAATTGCCAAACGGAGAAGGAGCATGACAATCCACACTTGGAAACATTGCCAGTTTGAGATGACAATCCAATCTTGGAAAAATTGTCGAAGATTTGATGAATGTATGACAATCCGAACTTGGAAATAACTTTCCAAATAGAGAAGGAGTACGACAATCCACGCTTGGAAACATTGCCAAAGGTGACAATCCAATCTTGGAAAAATTATTGTTGAAGAAGATGCTCGACAATCAACTCTTGGAAACATTGTCAGTTTGAGATGACAATCCAATCTTGGAAAAATTGTCGTTTAAAGAAGATGTTCTTAAGCCCTGCAAAAGAGATCAAATTTTTCCAAAGGACCTTGACAGTTGATTTGCTTAAGGTTGACTCAAGGTTTGGTGTTACTTGACTCATTGTGTAAGACTTAACATTTTTGCTTAACTCGATGTGTAACTCGACATACTCAAATCGACTCGATGTGATAACCCGACATGACTAAAAGTGTACATGACTCATGTTCGCAGACTTAGCTCGATGTGATGACATGACATGACTCAATGTGTACATGACTCGTGTGCGCATTGTATTGTGATTGTGCTCGTGCGACTCGAAAATGCAGAAAAACAAACAATCAAAAATTTCCTATCATTTTTTTGGAAGGTATCGAATTTCTCCCGAAAAAGAAAGACGCGAAAAAGAAGAAGTGAAGTGTTTGAGAGTGCATGTTGAATGAGTTTAGTCAAATCTATGTGCTGATGTTATATCTCATGGTGCAAGGATTATAACATCCTAGGATGTCTCAATTGTTGACTCGATGATGAAAGTATTTAGGTAACTTAGGCACGGAGGATAAGTACTTCATACTTTGTGATGCAATGATGATTATGATAATGAGTGATCTTGATATGACAAGGCGTGCTTCATTGTTGCGTTAAGATTTCATGACAAAGGGTTCCTAAAGAAAGGATTATTTGGTCATGTATCTGTGATGTGTGTGAAAGTGACATTAAAGTTAGGCCGCAAAGGCTAAGTGTATGGAAAAGATATTTTGAGAAAATTCAAATAATGGTGACTCTTAGGCTAGGTAAGCTAATGATGTAGGGATCAATCCCCCAAGTCTAGCTCTAAGTGGATAGGGATGAGCATTGGGGATCCCTTGATATGATTATACGTGAATATGTATGTGAATGAATGAATTCATGATTATTACGGCCGCACCCTAATGTGAGGTTGCCTACGTATCCATTAGGAATTAGGCCGAACGTAGCTCTAGCCGAACCTCGCACAAGTATGTGTATACCTCAAAGAGGTCTTTTAAGGGTTGTAACGTGGTTAGGCTAAAGGTCGAAGAAGAAGGGGATGAAGGCTTAAGAACCTAGATAAGCCCCCAAGGTGTGCAACCTTGCTTTTGAATATTTGTATTTGTATGCTTGAGGTTTCTCACTTTTGAACTCTCTTTTATTTATATTTTTGCTCTTTTTTTTTTTTTTTTTGCTTTTGCATTTGTTTTTTAATAAGTGTGGGCAATCCCGATCATGTGGTCTATCACTCACTTGGAATTCATGTTTCTCAGGCACGGTGCCGAGCACTCGATAAGAGACGCAATCTGAGACATGTTCTTATCAAAGATATGTTCGTATCAAAGACATTGGAACACTTCCCCTTTTGCACACTTTTATTGCTTTTTTGAAATTTTGAGATCTAGGTAAAATCACTCAAGCTTTTGTCTTTTTGAAAATTACACAAATTGCACACCATCCCATCCCAAGGTTAGGTAGATGTGGGTTGAAGAAAGAAAGGTCTGTCGTTAGACGAGGCTCAAAGTGGTGTACCAAGAACGGATTGTATATTCGAAAGGGGTAAAGGTGATATGATATGGCTACAAGGGGTACCTCAAATCGTTAATATACCATGTGCTTAGTCCAGCGTGGATATTTTTTTTTAAATGCAATGCAATGATCATATGCAAGAAAAGAAATGCTCATTTTATTAAAGGAAAAAGAAAAACCTATGGAATAAATCTAAGGAAAACAAAAGTTGCCTATGCTAGACTTATTGGGGAAGGGAAAATCAAAAAGAAGAAAAGAAGTCACGAAATCTTTTCATTAAAGCTTGTCTTGTGTCTTTTGCTTTATCATCACCCGGTCTTCTTGCCAGCTAGAGGCAACGGAATCTTGTTTGCATCTATGAGATCTTGAATGAGATTTTGAAATCTGTAACATTCATCCGTGGTATAGACATTTCCTCGATGGTACTTACAATAAGAGTTGGGATTCCATCTTGAAGATCACTTTTCTGGTGTTGGATCTTCAGTAGGACCAATAGGTTTGATTAATCCTCGATCATAGAGACGATCGAAAGCAACATCATAGGTTATTCCGATAGGTGTGAATTCTCTTTTGGGTTTCTTTTTAGGTCCTTGTTTATCCATGTCTAAGACATTGTTAAGGTTAAAGGTACTAATATTATTACTAGAGTAGGTGTTTTTAGAAGAAGAAGGATTGTCGTTCTTCTTTCCTTTCCAGCCACTGTTGTTACTATTGTTAGTAGCTTTTTGTTTTACGAGGTTATCTTCAATGTCAATGCCTATGTTATAGACGGCCTTGAAATTATTCAAGTTGTGTTGGTATTTTAAATGTTTTGAATACTTCTCTTGGAGGTTCTTGATGAACATCCTTACAGATTCCTTTTCAATAGGAACTTCTGCCATCCTAGCAGAAGTTTCCCTCCACTTGTTGAAGAAGGAAGTAAATCCTTCATTTTCTTTTTGTTTTAACATCTCAAGCTCCCTATGGCCAGTTTCAACTTGGATGTTGCACTTGTATCTATCAATGAAAGCGTTTGTCATAGAGTCCCAAGAAGAGATTTTCTCTTTGTCAAAGGAGAAGAACCATTGTTGACAAACAACTTCTAAAGATAATGAGAACAACGAATGGAAAGATTTCTTATCAATTCCCTTAATATTCATGATTGTTTCAAAAGCTCTTAAATGAAAGTAAGAGTTATCTGTTGGCTTGAACTTAGGGATGTCATTGGCATTGAACTTCTGCGAAAGAAGTTCCTTGTCAACCGAGACCCCTTGTGAGCTAATCCCCTGGAACTTATAGTCATTGGAGAGCTTGCTCAAACTTTCTTCCATTCGCTCCAGCTGTTGTTGTTTCGCAGGGTCATTGACTTGAAGAGCAATAGTCTTCATCATCTCAGTGAAACTAGCAAGGTTTTTCCTAAGCTCATTGACTTCTTCCTGAGTTGTCATTTTCTTCTTAGCTTTTCTCTTTTGTAGAATCGGTTTATCAAAGAGTAAAACTTGGACGAAAGCGTTGTCCTTGATTAGTCGCCCTTCCTTTCTTGACCAAGTGATGTGGAAAGGGAAGTCATGGATACTTATTATTAATTATTTGACTCAAACTCGGTTCAACATGCATACATGAGGAAGGATCATGGAGTATGAGGGGAGTGATATGTATGTAGAAAGTATGTGGAGAGTGGAAAGATGATGTAGATGGAGAGATGTGTAAGAATTTAGGAATAGAGTGGACCCCCAACTCAAATGACAGAAAGATCGAGCCATGCATGAACCTAAGACATGGTCATGGTGTGAAAAGAGAATGTACAAAGTGCGTGCTAAGACTAGTGAGTGAAAGTGATATGTTCAAGACTCGTGTCATGACCATGTGACTAGACTATGTGACTAGAGTCAAACATAGACTAAGTTAAGACTTCACGTATATGTACTAAATTGGATAGGCTCTAGTATTTTAGTCATAACTTTTTATCTGTGACTCCGAATTTGACGAAACCAACGTCAAATGAAAGATAAAACTCGGGGTTACAGATCCATAGGTTTTACAACTCTTAATTATTTATAGAACTCCGGTTATGACCAAAACAAGTTGACGCTTGTGCAGTATACGAGAATAAAAATCAGGGTTGACTCAAAGGACCTATGACTCGATTTTAGACATATTTATTGGTTCAAATTAATTAATCAATTAATTAAGAAAAGTCCTTTAGTCATTGGTTAGTTTATTTAGACTTATACACAAATCAAACAAACGGTTAGTGTAATCACACATAGATTATGCACTAGCAAAAAATGCACAAATAGTCAAATAAGCACAACATGATGCAATGAGTTTGCAACCTAACCATGGCTCTAGTTCTATAAAGTTCAAGGATAAGGGTTAGTCAAAGAGGGTCCATGGTTATGAGTCCAGATGCATTGAGCGGAAGCCTTACCTTTGGAAGGGTTGGCGCATATGGATGGGACCCCGCAAGTTAGACTTGCTTCCATGGTTTGGTGAATTCACAAACTCGGATGTACCCTTCGTTGCAATGAGCGTTCAATTGGGTAGATGGAGCGTGAATTCCTAGAGGGTTATGGCTACATGTAGAACACATATGGGTTCAAAAAAGTGAGAAAAACTCAATCAAGAAGTAAAACCGAGCGAACAGTACTAGAACCGGTCAAAGCAAGAAGGCAGATTTCTGGCTCGGTATTGGAAGAACGTAGCGCGAGACAACAGGGACCATTGCGAGACGTTAGCCATGTCGCGCCACGATATTGCTATCGCGCCGCGACAGAGCCATCGCACAGGGATGGGCACTGTTTTCTCAGCGCTAGTTCCTACATGCCTCAGTAGCTCTCTGTATTCTTATAATTTTTCAGTTTTCGCAGCGATTTTCGATTCTAGTTGTGAAAGATATTTCCCAAATTTCCTATGTGTAAAAAATCCTATGTTTTTGACGCATTAAAGATGGTCTATCCAATGCGGACCTTTTTATGCTTATGCCAATAATGTCAATCAAAATTACGCACATGAATACTTAGAACTTTTTGAGTCTCATCCACTTATTCTAAGTTATTGCCAAAATAAATTTTAGGAATTAAAATAGAAATCCTCCCCAGTGGAGTCGCTAAAAACTGTAGGGAATAATTTCAAGCCCCACTGTGATCATACACTTAAGCATGGTGGCGTCCAAGGGGAAGGAAGCTAGAGCAAAAGAGTTGCCAACAAGTTTTAGGAACTTGTAAACTGTTCACCGGGGGAAGGTTACACCCCTTCACGATCCATGAGATCGCTAACTCCATAGTGGTCCTGAACCATGACTGGATATTCGGGGATGAAGGTACAATTCCAAACTAAAAGAGATTGAACCTACCCTAAAAATAGGCCTCTACTTTATTCTTCTCATATTCATATGCGCTTTCTGACTAACATACAATCAACATATTAATCCTAAACCTGTTTAATCTATGTTGGTTGAATATTAATGCACAAGCAAATCTATTATTGGTGATCACTTGAATTAAAATCACATTAGCCTAAATAAAATTATTAATTATCTTATTAAGCGTGATTTCAAGTACAAATTCCTTTTAAATCTGCAAGAGAGGGCGTGATCAAGCAATAACAATAATATATCAAGCAACAAAATAATAATTAATACAACAAAATAATAATATTCTCAATAAAGCATAATAATATTAGCAAGATCCTAAGCATGATACTAACAAGATTAATAACAAATCTTAGCATGTCACTAAGCAATAAAGATCAAATCTTTAACCCTAACATGATAGAAGAAATAGGAAGCAACCTAAACATGATACTAGCCTAACATGACACTAGGAATAATATAAGCATGCTTTCTATAAAAATATAGCAATAAAACAACTTACTTTGTTGCCTCATATCTCTTTCTATCAAAACAATACACACGTTAGTAATTTCAAGGAAAATATTAAATCAAACAGTTAATTTAAATAATTGAAATAGGGATTTGGGACCAAACCCTTAGAAATTATCAACCTTAGAAACATATAGAAGCTTCTAATTAATCCTAATTAGTTTAGAAATGAGATTAAACCTTTGGACCCTCCACATGATCATTAGGTCGTAGGTAAAATCTAGTTTGAGCCTAGTTTATTATTTTAGCCATATATAATTTCCTCATTATTCATCGGAATTGGGCTTATAATATATCGTTGAAAAGGTCTTTTCAACCCCAATCCAACTACACTATTATCGGACGCTTGTCGTGGAACAAACTAAACTGGATTGGACGTTTTTCATAAATAGGATACGAAATAAATGATTTTCGAAAACAGAAATGAATTGTTTTTATTAAAACATTTTAGAAAGTAGAAGAATTCACGAGACTCTTCAACATTTCACCTTACTCGATATCAATGACATGAAAAGTACTCATCACTGGGTTTGGTTTTTGGGGAGACACAATTTGGTGTCTATAGGGACAGTCAGGCGTCCACCAGCACATTTCCAGAGGTCGTCATCACTGAAAAGGACCGGGGCAAAGTCCACCGGCCACATGACGACCCTGTGGTCATTAAATGCAAAGTGGCCAACCAGCTGGTTGGCCGCATCTTAATTGACACTGGTAGCTCATCTTACATCATCAGCTATAGTTGCTGAAGAGCTGACCTTAAAAAGCTGACCGCCTATAACCTCATTTTGGGGCGACCTACTCTGAACGAGTGCAAGGCCGTCATCATCCCATCTCTCATGCTGCTCAAGTATGAAAGGGATGATGGCTCTGTTGGCTCCTTAAATGGGGATTAGAAGACAGCTAGAGAGTGTTACCTCTCAGACTTAAACCCACGGCCGCAGCGGCCGGACAGGGGTCGGAGCCAATAGACCTTGACGATGTCAAGGACCGTGATTCAGCCTCACCAGCTGCCAAGAAAAGAAAACCTACTCAGCTGGTGGAGGTGAAGAAAGAGAAGAAATAGCAATCACTAACCGGGGAATGGTTAGATGAACTCCGTCCCCAGTTAGCTGGCGAACACATTGATATCCCTATGGATGACAGTCGTCCAAAGCGAACTGTTAAGGTGGGGACGGTTGCTTTTGAAAAGTTGGGTTCAGACTTGCACCTTCTGCTGAAGGAATTCAAAGACATTTTTGCCTTTGAAGTGGAAGAGATGTTAGGCATCAGCCCGGATCTCGTTGTCCACAAACTCGCCGTGGATCCTAAATGAAATCCCATCCGGCAAAAGAAAAGAAATCACGGCGAGAAGAGAAGTCAGGCGGCAGCTGCCAAGGTCAAAAAGCTGTTAGACGCTGGGTTCATTCGGTTATGTAACTTCTTTGATTGGGTTGCAAACGTTGTGCTTGTAAAGAAGTCGAATGGTACCTAGCGCATGTGTGTAGATTACACTGACTTTAACAAGACATGTCCAAAGGACAGTTACCCGCTTCCAAAAATCGACAGTATAATACTCCGTATTTTTATGTATTTTTATAAAGTATTTAAGTATTAATAAAATATATTTTTAAAGGCTCAAGTATTTTAGTTAAATATTTTAAAGGGTTAAAGTATTTTAACTATAAGGATTTATAAAAGTAAAATATATTTTGGGCCAAACGTTTATTAAATATTGGGCCTTGTTTAAAATATTGTATGTAAACTATTCCTACATACTCTTATTGGAATAAATCACTTCATTTAAATAAGCCCAACCCTTCATTTGAACCCTTGTGGGTCAAATGTTTTATAATTCAAGCCCATTTATTCATTAAGCCCAAACTTAAACCCTACTCTCAACTCTATAAATATTTCCCAAAACCCCAAAATTTTCCCACACAACAGGCTCAAAGAAATCAGATTTTCCCATATAAGTTTTCTTTTTCTTTATTTTAAATTTTTCTTTTCCTATTTTTTTCTTTCTTTTCTTTATTTTTCCTTTTCCTTATTTTTTTTTCCTTTTCCTTGTTTTGGAGTTCATGCGTGAAGATGCCTCCATGCATGCCCCTAAATTGGAAGCCACCCCACGCCACCTGCCACCCACCGGAACACCGCCGACCACCACTCCTCGGTGGTTCTCTCTCTCCCTCCTCCTTTATCTTGTTTTAATTATTATCCCTATAATTTTATAATTTGGGTTTTTGATTTTAATTGTTTAAACATGATTAATATATTTTATAATTGTGTTTTGATGATTAAAGATTGTAAATTTTAGATTATAAAGTGTTTAATTTTCAGATTTTATAAAATATTAAAAGTAAGGGTTTTTATTATTAAAGTGTTGATTTTTAGGGTTCTAACTAGCAATTGATTTGGGGGTTTTATATACTCATTGATTGGAAGTGTTAATAAAGCTTAAAGAATGTATCTTTATGTAGTTTTAATGAGTTTTTATTTAAAATAAATTGCTGAAATTTTGTTATAAGTACTACTTTTGGTGTTTTAATTAAAAGGGGTTGATTACCCATAAGTAGAGAAGGTTTTATTTGGTTTTAATATAATTTTCACATTTATTTGAGGGGTTTAGACCTTAAAAAGTGTTCAGGAATTTTGATATAAGCACTGTAATTATGTTTTTACTTTGGGGTTTTAATTGCCCACTTAAAGAAAGAGTTTTAAAGGTTTTAACCCAAAATTTCAGCTTGTTAGAGAGGTTTTAAAGTGTTTAAAAGTTGCTGGAAATTTGTGTAATCAAGGGATTAATTGAGTTTATATACTTGGTATTGTAGGAGACTTTAAGTTGAGTAATTTCTAGCATTTTGGCTAGTTGGAAAGACGAATTGAGGTACGTACGCGTACTTGGAAATTTATTAAGCATGTAGAAACATGCTAGGATTTATTAAAGTGATTCCAAGTTAGTGTCATGCTAGGAATTGGTTGGATTGATTGAATTGAGAATGGTTTTGGTGAATTATTTGTGAAGCATGATTGGTTGAAATAAATTATTTATTGGATTGGTGAAGGGAAATAGTTAATTTGGCATGTTGTATATGAACCACACTTTTATTATTGGCATGATAATGAGCATGTTTAATTAAACTAAATGTTTAATTTGGTTTGGAATATTGAAAAGGAATTTTATTATGGTTCATATAATTTTTATTGATGCTATAAGCATGAGGAAGGTGCTATTTAAGTGTCTTTGTACACGAGGAATAAATTATATTTTTGGTGTCTTAGTGCACTTAAGGTGTTGTCAACGCCGAGGGATAGGATTTGTGGCACATTATGCGTTTAAGGTGTCTTTGACACCGAGGTAGATTTAAAAAGGGTTCAACATAAAATATTATGTGGTCACTAATTATTCAAGAATTAAATTGGTATGTTTGATTGTTTAAATAATTAAAATGATTGATTGTGCTATGGTTTGAGAGTCATCACTAAGTCTAATAGTATGTAAATAACGTAAAGTGAAAGAGATTACGCACCAAAACTCTTGGAACGTTTATACCTTGAGTATGAACATATGGGGGGAGTTATGGGGTTTTATATTTAACCATAACTTCTACTGGGAGTACAGGACGTTGTATTTTCCTTTTATTATTATGCGCAGGAATTTCGCCACTTACGAGTGGTTATTTTATACTGGAACGGTTAGCTCCCGTGATAGTACCCCTTTATTCGATGCGTAATCAATGCTAAATGAATCAATTAGTTACTTAATTGAGAAGTCATGTTGTATGTTGTGTGCTTGTAAACAGGTGCAATGAGGTAAGTTGTGTGATGATCGGATGAAAGCATGTTAGTGTGTTTTATTTATGCTTATGTACTCAGCTTTGCTGATTGTGTGTGTTTGTATGTTTGTTTAGCATTGTCTTTACTTTGGCCCTACGACGACCCATTTCTAATGGTGAGTAGTGGGGATAAGTAGAGAGAAGCTTTTCAGGTGATGTAGCATTTTCATGACGGGGCATGAGGGAAGAGCGAATCATGCTTAGTTTCCATAAGTTACGATGTGGATTATTGCATTGAATATTTTATTATTTTATCTGTGAGACTAACGCAAGGTTTTTAAGTATTGTTTGGTTTTAATAAGGGCCTACAATGGTTCCAAGTTGTAGGTTGACTTCGTTTTACTTTGGTTTGACTTTACTTCCGTTTGGATGACTTTTAAGTTGAATTGTTTTGAATGTTTTTGAAGATAATCTTCCGTTGTGTGTCTTTGATAGTTGCCTTAGCCGTTTTCACGGTGGCGGTAATATTTTAGATTTTCCTATTTTGAGTTTTAAAAAGGAGAAAACATGTATTTTAAAGGAAAGGAATTTCTAGGGTGTTACAGACAGCCTGGTCGACTTTACAGCCGGGCATGCTTTGATGAGTTTTATGGATGCCTACTCGGGCTTCCACCAAATACCCCTGCGGAAAAAGGATCAAGAGAAGACGAATTTCGTCAATGATCAGGGGTTTTTCTACTATACTGTGACGCCGTTTGGCTTGAAGAATACGCCTGCTACTTTCCAACGGATGATTAATACTGTCTTCATTAATCAGATCGGAAGGAATGTAGAGGTGTACATTGATGACATGATAGTCAAATCCAAGCAACAGACAGATCATCTTGCTGACCTCCGAGAAACTTTCACCACACTCAGGCGGCACAAGGTCATGCTCAATCCCAAGAAGTGTGTCTTTGGTGTTGAGTTTAGGAAGTTTCTCGGATTCCTGTTTGATCAAAGGGGGATAGAGGCCAATCCAGAAAAGATACAGGCGGTGATAGATATGAAATCACCTCGTACGGTAAGGAAAGTCTAGAAACTTACCGGTTGCCTGGTGGCATTTGGAATGTTCCTCAGCCGGTCAGGTGACAAGTGCCTTTATTTTTTCCAAGCGATCAGGAAGAAGACAAGGTTTGAATAGGGGGACAGTGCTGGGGCGACCTTTCAGAAATTGAAAGAACATTTACACTCTTTGCCAAGGCTTGTTAGCCCTCTGCCCAAAGAGACGCTTTACATGTACTTAGCCGTCTCAGATCATGCCCTTAGTGCCGTTCTCCTTGCTGAAAAATATGGCATTCAGCTCCCGGTCTATTTCATTAGCCATGTACTCAGAAATTCTGAACTACGGTACCCCATGGTTAAAAAATTCGGTCTTGCTCTTTACATGGCTGTCAAGACGTTAAAACCTTACTTCCTGGCACATCCGATTGTTGTCTACACAGACCAACTTCTCAAGCGGCCAATGACAACGTTGGAGTCATCTGGTAGGATGCTCAAATGGGCTATTGAAAATGGAAAGTCTTGAAACCACTTTCGAACTGAGAAAGGCAGTGAAAGGTCAGGCGTTTGTTGACTTCATTGTCGAAATGACAAGGCCGGTTGCTCCGGACAATCCTAATCAGGTTTGGAAAGTGTATGTAGACGGGAGCTTTACTATGAACGGCTGTGGTGCAAGCATAATATGTCAGTCCCCTGAAGGAGACAAATATGAGTACGCACTACGGTTCAAGTTCCAAGCCTCAAACAACAAGGCAAAATATGAAGCCCTGCTAGCCGGAATCCGCATGTGTAAGGCGGTAGGGGAAACAAAAATTGACGCCTGCTCTGATTCACAGTTGGTCGTAAGCCAATACAATGGTGACTATGAGGCCACCCATCCGAATATGATCAAATATCTTCAGGCGGTTAAAGCCGAAGCTAGTACACTTGAAGAATTCCATTTGAGTCAAGTGCCCAGGTCTGAAAACAATCAGGCAAATGCACTGTCAAAATTTTCATCCTCCGCCTCTTGTGATACGCCTCGGTCAGTCTTCTGTGAAGTTATGGAAAAACGAAGTATTACTGAAGAAGAGCCCATTGGAGTACTTGACCAAAGCTCTACCTAGACGGATGGCATCCGGGCATATCTACAAGATGGCACGCTGCCTGACTCACCATAGGAAACGGTTGTCTTGAAGAAGCGCAGCAAACTTCGAGATAAGAAATGGAGAACTCTTCAAGGCGGGTTTCTTAAAGCCTTTGTTGAAGTGTGTTACCCCAGAAAAGGAGCAGGAAGTTCTCGAGCAGCTGCATGCGGGACACTGCGCCTCTCACATAGGCCGTAAATCCCTAGCTGTTAGGGCCAGGCGGCAGAGTTCCTTCTGGCCCACTCTTGAGCCAGACACCATGGAGATGGTAAAAAAATGTGACAAATGCCAAAGGTTTGGCAAGCTCATCCATCAGCAAGAAACTGACCTGATAACAATTCATAGCCCAGTCCCGTTTGCTAAATGGGGCATGGACATCTTGGGTCCGTATACGCCTACACCAGGAAAAAAAGGTACATTCTTGTGGCTGTGGATTATTTCACCAAGTAGGTTGAGGCAGAGGCGGTTAAAAATATCAAGATAAAGGTTGTCATCTCTTTCATTTGGAGGAACATCATTTCCCGGTTTGGGGTACCTATGTGTCACGGTCCGAGTGTTCTGACACCAGATCGTGCGGCGCGTTCTTATCTATTGGCGACAAGGACGCAAGCCTTGAACGGAAGAGGTTCGTGAGCACACAGCGACACGGACCAAGGGTATCTCAAGGAAGCACTCGTTAACAACGGGTGCCAATGCTTCAAAGCGGGCACAAGCGGAACCGACAAGATGAAAGCGTCTTTTGAGGTTTCTTGGTTTGGTGGGGGATGCTTTAAAACAAGGTTAGCACAATATCTATAAAGGCTTAAAACAACACATAAGTCTTAAAGCAATAGCAATGGGATAAGGAGCTATGATTCAATAACCATTCACTCCTTAAAGAGCTTTATATTGATTCTATAGAGAAATACAAGTGAAAACTGAAACTACAGTAACACAATAATTCTCCCTAACGATTAGAAAGTAAAAAGAAAGGACTTAGAAGGAAAAACATAAGGGGAAAAAAAAGGAAAAAGGCAAGGGGTACATAGAGAGAGAGGCGTATTCTAACATCCTCCCCTACTTAAGCTTTCGACGACCTCGTCGACTTACAAATCAAAAACATAAAAGATTAATCTTTTGTAGCTGGTGTAGTCCTCGTCCTAGTTCGAATGTTGGCACGGTTGCTGGTGTTGCGGTTGCTGTCCTCTTGATCTAGATGATAAGGCTTGAGACAACTGACGTGGAAGACCGGGTGTATCTTCATCCACGCTGGGGGTTCAACCTTGTATGCATTCTTCCCAATCCGTTTGGTAATGCGGATGGGGCCTTCGTACTTCCTGATTAGTCTGCGATCTCTCCCTCTGAGGAATTTCAATTGCTCCGGTAGAACCTTCACCATTACCTTGACCCTACATCAAACTCTTGTGACCTTCTGTTTTGATCGGCTCACTTCCTCATTCTCCTTGATGCCCGCTCCAGGTAAGCGCGAGCAACTTCCATGTTTTGTTGCCACTCTTTCTTGAACTCCCGGGCTTCACGACTTCTTCCTTCTTCTGACGTTGTTATGGTGTGAGGTAAAAGAGGTTGTTGGCTCGTCACCTACTCATACGGACTTCTGTTGGAAGCATAGCTCTTTTGGGCATTGAAGCAGAGTTGAGCAACGTCAAGGAGTTTCACCCAGTCCTTCTGATTGGCGCTGACAAAATGCCTCAAGTATTTCTCTAAGAGCCCGTTGGATCTCTCTGTTTGCCCATCGGATTGGGGGTGGTGACTTGAAGACATGTTTAAGTTCGACCCTAGTAGCGTGAACGACTTCGTCCAAAATATGCTCGTGAATCTTGTATCTATATCGCTGACAATGCTTTGAGGCAATCTCCAATACTTCACAATGTGTTTGAAGAACATCGCCGCTGTCTTCTCACCACCACAAGCCTTCTATATGGGGACGAAGGTAGCATACTTTGAAAACCTATCAATCACCACCATTACGAACGAATATTGATCCACCTTAGGTAGACCACTAATAAAATCTATAGATACACTCTCCCACGGATGCATCGGAACGGGCAGAGGGTCTAACAGACCTCCGGGCTTCTGAAGATCAACTTTATCCTGTTGACAAACCAAGCAAGTTCGGGTGTAGTTAATGACGTCCTCCTTCATCGCTGGCCAATAATACCCCATGGAGAGCAACCTTAAGGTCCTCTGCCAACCGGGATGTCCGGCCCATAGGGTATCATGGCATTCTTTCAAGAGCATCCTCCGCAGGCCTCCTGTCTTTGGTATGAATAGTTTGTTGCCTTTGGTGTAGATGAGACCCCCGTCCATCTAGCACCATCTTGTCTTCCCTTCTTCGATCAACCCCGTGATGGTGTTCGTCATGGGGTCTTCGGGGAGGTGTTGTTTAACCTGATCCTTGATTGAGGTCGAAACATTGTTGGCAGGGAAAGGGACCAATCCTTGCATCGATGCCAGGTCCGCACGTTGACTCAACGCATCCGCAACTCGATTACTAGAACTTGTTCTATACGTGAACTCCACGTCAAAATCAGCGAGCACTTCTTGCCATCGAGCTTGCTTCCCCATTAACTTCGGTTGGGTGAGGAAGTGGCTTGCTGCGGTATTGTCGGTACGAACAAGGAACTTGGCTCCTAGCAGATAGTGCCTCCATCCTCTCAAGCAGTGGACAATAGCAAGAAGTTCTTTTTCTTGAGCAGCATATCTCTTCTCGGCTCCACTCAGCTTCTTACTCTCATATGCGATCGGGTGGCCTTCCTGCAGTAGAACCCCACCTAGCGTAAAATTAGATGCATCAGTCTCCACTTTGAATGGTTTGTTGGTATTCGGAAGAGCAAAGACTGGCTCTTTTGTTACTACTTCCTTAAGCTTGAGAACAGCTCCTTGCTGCTCGTCTGCCCAACTCCATTTTCTATCCTTCTTCAACAAATATGTGAGGGGACTTGCAATTGCCGAATATCCTTGTATGAAGCGGCGGTAGTAATTAGCTAGCCCCAAGAACGATCTTAATTCTGAAACATTCTTTGGTGCTTGCCAATCGCGGATAGCTTTTATTTTCTTCGAATCCATTCTAATGCGACCTCCGCCCACAAAGTGTCCGAGGAAGCCCACTTCTTTCTGAGCAAAAGCGCATTTCTCCCGCTTCACGAACAAATGATGTTCTCTCAATTTCAAGAAAACTTTCCTCAAGTGCTCCAGGTGGTCTTCAAGGGTGCGGCTAAAGATCACAATGTCGTCCAAGTAGACCACAACAAATTTGTCAAGGTACTCGTGGAAGACTTGGTTCATCAACGTGCAGAAGGTAGCTGGAGCGTTTTTCAGCCCAAACGGAATAACCAACCACTCAAAAGCTCCATATCTGGTGACGCAAGTCGTCTTCGGTTCGTCTCCTTGGGAAATTCGGACTTGATGGTAACCCGACCAAAGATCAAGTTTGGTGAAGTAAACAGCATCACCCAATTGGTCGAATTAGTCAGCCACCAAGGGTATAGGATAATGATTCCTCACTGTCAGCTTGTTTAGAGCCCGGTAATCGATGCATAATCTCAAACTCCCATCTTGTTTTTTCTAGAAAAGAACCGGTGCACCATACGGCCTTTTAGAGGGTCGAATGAACCCGGATTTGAGTAACTCATCAAGCTGTCTGCGCAGTTCCATTAACTTAGGAGGTGTCATTCGGTAGGGGCTCCGCGCGGGAGGTCTAGCTCCTGGCACCAACTCTATGCTATGATCGATAGCTCTCCGAGGAGGGAGTGTTTTTAGAAGCTCCTTAGGAAGAAGGTCAGCAAATTCTTCAAGCAATCCTTAAACGGCAAAAGGGAGGTCCGTCATCGTCTCATCTTCTTTCATTGAAAGAGTACCAAGGAATGTTGGCTCATTTCACTTCATTCCCTTTTGGAGTTGCATTGCTGACAAGAGAGATCCCTTCTGACCTTTCCCGGCTTTAACCGACGAGCACGTTCGCAGGAGATAGGGATGGTTGCGGACAACAAGTAAGGAGCCCAGGTGGGGTATCGGAACAGCTTTACTAACACGGAGAAAGTCCATTCCCAATACCATCTCGAAATCATTCATCGCTGCCCCGGTGAAGTCAAGTGTACCACTCCAGTCCCCAATCTTGGCTTTCACGTTCTTTGTGGTACCGTGGATCGGGCGAGCTTCAGCGTTGACAGACTTTATGCGGCCTCCGCCTTGTACCACTTCCAACTCCAGCTGGCTAGCAATCTCCCTGGTGACAAAGTTGTGGGTGGCTCAAGTATCAACCATAGCTTAGACCCTTTTCCCATTAATCGATACTTCCACGTACATTAGTTCATTCGGTGGATGACTACCTTCCAACGTATCTGCTTCCAGGGAGTACATGAAATGTATTGAACTTAGTTTTGAGGGCTCCTCTTCGTCGTTCTTCGCTTCCTCCCTGCTTTCTACCTTCTCTTGTTCGAATGACATCGAGGAGAGTTTCTTCTGAAGCTTGTCAATTTCCCCTTTGTGGCGACACTCGAACCATTTGTGAGGCCCATGGCAAAGAATGCAAGTGAGAGGCTTATTCCACAAGGTGAAGCTGGAGGCCGCACCTTTGTTGGACGACGCGAATGCTCCATTTCTTCGGGAGTCGTCTCCCCCAATCTTGTACCTACTCCCCACGCTGTTCGAACTGACTTGGGAGTTCCCGGTGTTGCTCTTTGGGGTACTAGATGCTAACCTACTATTTCCTTTCTTCTGGTTCAATCCCTTGTCCGACGAGTAGTCCATCAACCTTTCAGCCGCGGCTATGGTCCCCGACAAGGTGTCTATCTTCTGGCGCCAAATCTCTCTTTGGGCCCAATCCTTCAAGCCCCGTAAAAAATTAAACAGGCGGTCCTTCTCGGACATGTCATGGATCTCTAACATGCACCCGGAATATCCTTTCACATACTTCCGAATAGAGTTCTTATGTTGTAAGGTTGCCAACTTTGTACGAGCCACGAACTCCGTGTTCTCTGGGTAAAATTGGGCTATGAGTTCCTTCTTTAAATCCTCCCAAGTATCTACCGAAATCCTTTTTGCTTGTATGTCGGCATACTTGGTTCGCCACCAGAGTTTCGCATCGTCCACCAAGGACATAGTGGTCGTGTCGACCTTCAGATCATCTTCCAATTGACATATGCGGAAGTATTGTTCCATATCGAAGATGAAGTTATCGACCTCCTTTGAGTCTCTCGTGCCATTAAAGGTCCGAGGTTTAGGAGGCTTTATCTTAGCTTTATCTTACTCAAGTATTTGTCTTGAGCTTCGTCCGCTTCTCCTTGGACGAAATTGAGGTGCTCCGTCAACCCATCCACCGTTGACTCAAGCTTTTCTATTTGCTCAGCTTGCTTTATTACTATATCTTCGAGCTTGGGTACTCTTTCTTCGAGTACAGCCCAAAATTCCGACTTGCCTTCGAGCCAGGAAATTCTTTCTTCCCACGTATCAGCATATTCAGGCATCACTATGCCGGGCGACTTTAGAATGAACCTCGGCTCTGATACCAACTATCACGGTCCGAGTGTTCTGACACCGGATCGTGCGGCGCGCTCTTGTCTATTGGCGACAAGGACGCAAGCCTAGAGTGGAAGAGGTTCGTGAGCACACATCGACACGGACCAAGGGTATCTCAAGGAAGCACTCGTCAACAACGGGTGCCGATGCTTCAAAGCGGGCACAAGCGGAACCGACGAGATGAAAGCGTCTTTTGAGGTTTCTTGGTTTGGTGGGGGATGCTTTAAAACAAGGTAAGCACAATATCTATAAAGGCTTAAAACAACACACAAGTCTTAACGCAATAGCAATAGGATAAGAAGCTATGATTCAATAACCATTCTCTCCTTAAAGAGCTTTATATTGATTCCATAGAGAAATACAAGTGAACACTAAAACTACAGTAACACAATAATTCTCCCTAACGTCTAAAAAGTAAAAAGAAAGGACTTAGAAGGAAAAACATAAGGGGAAAACAAGGAAAAAGGAAAGGTGTACATAGAGAGAAAGGCGGATTCTAACACTATGTCTATGGTTTTTGACAATTACCCTCAGTTCGAAACGCCTCAGCTCAAAACTTGGTTAGGAGATCAAGGGATCTCACATTGCTTTGCATCAATCGGCCGACCCCAAGCAAACGGCCAATTTGAAGCCTTCAACAAACTCATCTCAGACGGCATCAAAAAAGAAAATAGAAAGAGCCGGTGTTTTATGGGCTGAAGAATTATTTCATGTCCTATAGGCCATTCGGACAACTGAAAAAGGGGCAACCGGTGAAATTTTTGTAAATGAAAAAGTTCTTTTGTTTCCAATATTGTTGTTCATTTCGTAATATACATGTGTAATTTTTCAAGCACCGCCTGTACAAGGTGCAGACAGTCAATTTTAATAAACTAAATTTAAATTAAGTTAAAAATTAATTTAAACCAATAACCAAGAAACCCGAGGCCAATGACCGGATGATAAACTAAGTTAAAAACTTAGTAGCTAAACAGATGTATAAGATACGTGAGGCCAATGGACGGATGATAGTTTATTTTATAAATTCGTCTACTCCAACATGAGTAAGGCGTCCGGCGGCGCCCATCCGGGCAGAATCGTTGCAGAGATTAAATCCCATCCGGGTGAAAAAGTGCTCTACAACCACATACAGACGGCAAAGATTGAACGACCAAATTGGTCAACTCATAGCTATCTGACGAAAGTGATCTAAAGGGAACACAATCGGACTTTGAAAGAGGCTGTGTCTAATAATACATCCGGAACCTGCATAAAGCCCTTACTTAGATTACGGCTTGAAATTATTAGCCTATACGAAGTATTCCCAATGGGATTGACGGATGGGTATATAATTGGATAGTAACTACTCCGCATTAGGGTAGGCAGTTCACCCGTTTGTAATACATCCGGGTGCTTTTGATGCAGTAAGTGTAATTTCAATTAACATGACTCATTGCTTCTAATATGCACAGGCGCCCAAGACTTATTAGCCTAATTGGTTCACTCATAGTCGTCTGGATTGAAAAGCTTAGGTGGGTCAAGTACGCCCTAAGAACCCGTTTGAAACGGGGCAAGCGGCGTCAATAAGACCGCCTGGAATATCTCAGCGCTATAAGGCCGTCTGTACTTGCAACAAAGCAAAGAAAGAGGGCGAAAGTAGATGGAATATTTTGGCCCACCTGCTCCTTTTGGGGAAAATGGCTAGAATACAAGAGCTAAGGCTCGAGCATAATAGCCATCCAACTACTTAGAAAAGGTCAAAGACCGCTTGTATAAATCACCGGATGCTTAGTGGCCGACTGTACGCTTGGTTTGGGCAATCACCATAGTGATTGATTGACTTGGAAATTTTTGATACTTATATCTAAGTATCAAAAATTACCAAGTCAATCAACCCACTCTTAAACCCATGCATACAGTCGTCCAGGGGCAAAAACACCCGGTATATCGCCTGTATCAAATAAGATGCAATCATTTAAAAAGCATAACTTTTAAACACAACTTTTAAAGAAAACCGACCAGATTGTCGGATGATTCATAATTAAAAAAGCTGACCCCTTGACCAGCCAAAGTACAATAACAAATTGTTACCCGGAATAAAACCGGGGGAAACAAGTAAATTGTAAACCCGACTCCTCAGTCGGTAAAAACAAGAGATACTCGGCACGCAGGCCAGAAATGTAATTGAAATGGCCATCCGGCCGCAGAAAAAACATAAAAACTCAATCAGCTCTGGGAGAGGACTCAGCTTCATTCTCATCAGCCACATCTTCTTCGTTGGCCGAATGTTGTTCATTTTGCTCCTCATCCTCGTCCTCATCCTGGACCTCCACCCTATTGCCCTCAGCCTCCAGGTCCATCTGCCCATCAAGCTCATTTGTGTCTTGCTCATAATAATACTCCCAGACGGAGTAATCGTCCTTAGGGAAGAGAGACTTCCACGCCATCTTCATCCGAGTGACGCAGTCAACCTCATTCTCCTCTATGAGCAGCCGCTTCTCCTCTTCAGCCCGGGCAGCCCACTTGGACATGAGTTGCTTTTCCTGGTTGGCAAGCTTCTTCAGCAAGTTCTCATTTTGGCGCTTTTAACTCTTTGTGTCCCTGCTAACATCGTGTAGCTTGCCAAGCTCAGTCCTGGCCGTCTTCAGCTCCGCCTTCAGCTAAGTTACCTTCTTTTAGGCCGCCTCCAAATCTTTCTTGACTTGCAAATTTGAAGTCGCCTGCAAATACAGGATATCCTGAGTCAGTAACTCAGTCTTATTTACATCGTACATCGCTTTGTCAAGATTGGAAGCGGCCCTTTGGTTGGCAGCCCTTACATCTTTCTGCTTGTCGTTGAATGGTTTTTTAAGACCATTCACTCTCAACATAGCCTACATCCGGTCAAAAGAAGAGGCGGTTAATATGTAGTTGGATAAGAAAAAATTTGAAAAATAATCTAACTTAAGAGAAATTTACCTCGGCCAGATTCGCCGAAATGGCGTCGAAGTTGAGGGAGCCGAATCCCTTAATGGAGTCACACTGTTTAGCAGAGACAACCTTGAGCATGTCCTTAGCTATTTGCCGTACATCCGGCATTTGAGGAGCATCTACACATGCAACATTTGGTGAGAGGTTGGCATAGATCCGACCAATAAACCTGCTGGATTCAGAACTGGTCGGCGACTGGCTATAAGTCTTAACCTTACAAGGGTAAGGCAAAGGGTCAAAGGCGGTGGTACATGGAATCACAACCAGGTCCTGGATGTTTTTTTTTCACCTGCTGGAAAGACAGCCTGGAGAGTCGGCAGCACCAATAGGAGGCCTGTCCTTTGAGGACTTAGATTCCTCCGCCTGCTTTAGCGCAGCCATAGTAGCCGGCGACTTACCGCCGATTGGGGGGTAGGAGTCAGATTTGCTCGCAGAAGGTTTGTGAGCAATCGTCTTCCTTTGCTTTTGGGGCGTCTACCCCTCTCTAGAAGAAGGCCGCTTGGGGGGCCTCAGGACCATAGCCGGCAGAACTAGCGGCTTAACGGATCCTTCCTGTAAAACAAAAAAAGAAACAAAAAAAATCACTTAGCAAAAATTGTGTAATTAATAAGTCCAAGGCAAATTAACCGAATGTATAAGAGCTTACATGCTCCAGCTGATCTTTTTTGAAGATCTGGCTTTTTTGCTAGATCATTTGACGGTAGGCGGTGGCTGAGTTTTCGGGCTTCTTGTTGGGCTTAAGCTGAGACATAGCTTTTTCTGCAAAAAGACCAATTGGGTAGTTAGCAAAACAAACAAGAAATTTTAAGATGCTCTACAAAACACTCATCCGGCTGCCTACCTTTTCCTTTTTCTGTGCTCAGGCCACAAGCGGCCAAGAAAAAGGGATCCCTAAGCCATTAAAACCTAGGGATATAACTATTTGAGAAAATCTCCCTCTCAGACCCCTCTTGTACAGTTTTAACGTCAACCTTAAACAACCCAAACGTCAAAATCTGATCCCAACCTTCATCAGATACAGACGGGAGAATTGCTTTTTGGCCAACAAGATAGGGATTCTAGCTCCAAGAGTTAAATTTCTTGTTCCGGGTGGTGTCTGGGAAAGAGATGATGTAAAATTTATTTTTCCAATCTTTCCACTTAGACTCTTTCCCAGAGTCATCATGTAACCTTTGTTACAACTCCAAGTATACCAGCTGGGTCCGGCTGACTTGGGAGCTTTACTCAAGTAATGCATAGAGGCGAATGCCACAAAGCAAGGCTCTACACCCTTCATCCTACAGGCGACCACATAGCCTAAAATGTTAACCCAAGTGTATAGGATAGCTCTTGCTGAGCTATCACCGGGCTCCCAGACTGGCCCCTGGGGTGCGCACTCACCGCTGGAAGAGTAGTCGAGGGGCTCCTTAGCCAACAGAGTCAGCCCGCAGGCTGACCAAGTATGATTCTCTACAAAGGAGATCGTACGTCTATAAATAGAGGATAAAGTACAGCGGAAAAAAGGTTAGACACACAAATCATTACTCTATACATCTCCCTAAAGTACACTTTCTCTCTCTAAACACATTCTAACTTAAGCATCGGAGGGGGGTTCCTCGAGCCACCCCCGAGGGCAGTTCACGTGTTCCGTCTTGCGCAGGTCATCAACGAGACCCATCTCGTGCCAGCAGAATCCTTGAATCCACACCTAGAACAATTGGCGCTAGAAAGAGGGGATAGGATCATCTAACCTGAGGTTCACCAGCTGAGCAAGGGACTAGTTGACAGACCGCCATGGCCGGAGAGGAAGCTGTACAAACACCAGTCTCTAAGGCTAACGAAGCCAGCCAAACACCACTGGATTTGTCGTCTAGTGCAACCAAAGCAGCAGCGAAGCCAGTAGATCCGATAGGGTCTAGTTCTTCTTTTAAGTTTAGAATGCCATTGTCAGGCGCGAACAACGAACCCATCATCTCAACACCAGTAACCTAGCAACCACAGCCCGTCAATATGCCATCCTGCAGAACCTCTCTCAGTGCAGTAAAGAGCAGTTGGCAGCCATGACAGCAGTCCTTACCAATTTCGGTAAAGGGACAGGCTCCTCACCATTAGCTACATGTATAGAGCCCAGCCGTAAAGAAGGCGCCACCCATAACTCTCCCCCCGGAGAAGAAAGAGCTGGTCCAGCTGAGCAAGAAGGTGCTGGAACTAGAAGCTCGAAACCTGAACCGAGAGTGGAGTGTAGAAAAGTCAGCCCAAGATAAGGGCAACCCAGAGACTTGCGTCGCACGCAGCAGGTCACCAGCCTCCGAGCGAGGACCAGGTCTGGACAGGGAAAAGCGAGCACGAATCCAGGTTATTCTAGATGATTCCCCATATTGCAGGGAGATTTTAGAAGAGCTGATTGAGAAAATAAAGATGCCCAGCTGCAAGTACAATGGAACCACAACACCTAAGAACCATGTTTCGGCATTCGAGAATCACATGGTGATGTACACTGTGACACACTCAGTTTGGTGTAAGGCATTTCCACCGACCTTGGAGGGGTTGGCGGCTGAGTGGTACGGAGCCATCCTGAAAGGATCCGTTTACTCCTATAATCGGTTGAAAAGAATGTTCATGGAGCACTTTGTCACCCTGGTGAATCGTACAGAAATGACCATCGAGCTTATGTCACTGGTTCAAGGAAAAGATGAGCCCCTAAGGGAGTTCATCACCAGATTCTAAAAAGAGGCAACAACCATCCTAAATATGAGCCAGGAAGTAGCACTGCTAGCAATGCAGAGCGACTCATTGTCGGGCTCACCGTTTAGAGCATATATGGGACGAAAAAGCCTTAAAATGTTGGCTGAAGCGTTGGGAAAATCGCATGAGTTCATAAAAGCAGATGAAACCGACAGGGCAATGCTGAATAGAAAATCACCAAGTGACCCAGTTAAGCGGGCTAAAGATACCCGAGCAGAAAATACAGCCAGGGTGGATTAGCACAGCAAAGTTGAACAAGGTCGCAGGAATGCAAACAGGGCGGTGGGGGTAAGAAAATCAAACCAGAAACGAGGAGGCGGGTGTAGAAGGTTTGATCAATACACCCTGCTCACTCATTCGAGGTCCCATATTTTCAGCGTGAACAAGCCTGATGATAAGTGGCAGAGACCACCCAAGATGGTGAATAGAAACCGTAATCCTAGCAAGTGGTGTGACTTCCACAAGGACCATGAGCATACCACTGATGAATGTACACACTTGAATGACAACATAGAGGACTTGGTCCGGAGAGGATACCTGAACCAGTTCAAGCTACATTCTGACTCCTCTAGGAGAAAGGAAGAGGACAGGTCTGGCCATGACCGCAGAGGATGTCACAAAGGCCCAGCTGAGGGCAGAAACCGAGACAGCAAGCCGGAGGGCAGGGTGTATGTAATCAATAGTGGACCAGTACATGATGGAACCATGAATAGAGAAAGGGCTGACTTGCGAACAATGATCCACCAGATAAATTACAATGAGAAGCGTAGATGGCCACCACTTCCCCCGCAGCCACGGGCTATATTTGACGAGTATGACCAGAAAGGCATAATCTACCCTCATGACGACCCTCTGGTAGTGACAATGAGAATCACAAACTGGGAGGTGGATAGAGTACTAATAGATAGTGGCATCTCAGCCAACATCATATACATTAGTGCATTCAAAGAGTTAAAACTGGATAGAAAAGACCTAAAAAGGGTGAGCTATGAAGTCACCGGGTTCAACGGGTCCGAACTGATTCTTGAGGGCATAATCGAGCTTTCATTCCAAGTCGGAGAGAGGTCAAAGCGACGTGATGTTCGAGCTGAATTCTTGGTAATCGACTCCCCATCACCCTACAATGTGATCGTGGAAAGACCGCTTATTCATAAAATAGGCGGAGTGGTATCCACCTATCACCTTGTCATGGCATAAACAACCAATGATGGGCAATCCGCAAAGCTCAGGGGAGTCAAAAGACAGCTTAACAATGCTATATTACAGCCCTAAAGCAGCCAGCTAGGACCGGAAAATAACTAGGCTCAGAGCCAAGGTCCAGTGAGCATGCTGAAAAGAAATCAAGAAAAAGGAAGCGAGAAGAGTACCACAAGGAAAAGGATAAACAGAAGTTGGCAATGGAAAACTTTGAGCTCGCAAAGCAAGAGATAATCAGGTCGCTGCTCAACGGGGAGCATGTAACTGTTGAGCTCACAGAGGGCGACAACTTTAGGACGGTAAAAATTGGGAAAGACATTGACCCTGGAGTGGGAGTGCACCTCATAGAGCTGTTCAGGGCGAATAAGGACATTTTTGCATTCTCAGCAGACGAGATGCCAGGAATTGACCCGATAGTGATGGTTCACAGGCTGAATGTGAAAGAAGACATCAAGCCTGTGAGGTAGAAAAAGCGAAGCTTCTCCACGGAGAAGAATCAAGCAATCCAAGAAGAGGTGGACAAGCTCATGGAAGCTGGGTTCATTGAGCCTTGTGATTATCCAAAATGGTTAGCCAACGTGGTCATGGTAAAGAAAGCAAATGGTCACTGGAGGATGTGCGTTGATTTCACCGATCTTAACAAAGCATGTCCAAAAGACTATTATCCGCTGCCACGAATCGATCAGCTGGTAAACTCAACCAGCGGCCATGCCTTTTTAAGCTTCATGGATGCCTTCTCAAGGTATCACCAGATCAGCCTGCAAAAACCAGATAGGCAGAAGACCGCGTTCATCACTGAAGGGGGAGTGTACAATTACATAGCTATGCCCTTCGGGCTGAAGAACGCGGGGGCTACTTTTCAGAAGACAATGGATAGAATATTCATGCACCAAAAGGGAAGAAATGTCGAAGTGTACGTTGACGACTCCATTGTCAAGAGCGTCACGCAAGCAGGGCATATCATGGACTTAGAGGAAACATTTGCCACACTGAACAAGTACAATATCAAGCTCAACCCAAAGAAATGTGTTTTCAGGGTGAGCTCTGGTAAGTTCCTAGGTTTCCTAGTCAGTGAAAGGGGAATTGACGCCAACCCAGAAAAAGAAGAGGCAATCCTAAGCCTCCCAGAGCGCAAATGCACTACAGATATTATGCGGCTAACAGGAAGAATGGCGGCGCTGACTCGGTTCATCAGCAAGTCAAGTGACAAAGTTCTACCATTCTATCAGTTGCTAAAAGGAAACAGGAAATTCAAATGGGGAGAAGCAGAAAAAGAAGCTTTCGAGGGGATCAAGGAGCATTTGACCAAGCTCCCAACCATGATCAGCCTGGATCAGAGTGAAAAACTCCAGCTGTACATCTCGGCCTCAATACAGACAGTACAATCGCGTCGATTCTCCTAGTCGAAAGGCAGAAACAGCAGAAGCCAGTGTACTTTGTAAGCCACATACTGACAGAGGCTGAGCAGAGATACCCACTGGTAGAAAAGCTGGCCTTCGCAGTGGTAACGACAGCAAGAAAGCTGAAACCATATTTGGACGCACACACAATTCAATTCTTACAAATCACCCGCTGGAAAAGGCTCTGTAGAAAATAGACGCCTCAGGCAGACTCCTGAAGTGGGCGATAGAGCTCTTTGAGTATGAGTTCGAGGTCAAGCCTAGGGCAGCCATCAAGGCTCAAGCCTTAGTAGACTTCATAGTGGAAGCCTCTTATGAAGAGAAAGAGGATGAAGTTGGAATTTGGAAAGTGGCAGTGGATGGATCTTCAGCCCAAATAGGAAACGGAGCAGGAATAATAATAACCTCGCCAAAAGGCAATGTATTCGAGTATGCCATTAAGTTCAAGTTCAAGGCATCGAACAACGAAGCATAGTACGAAGCAACTCTAGCAGGCCTAAGAATGAGTATTGCGGCACGAACCAAAAAAGTGCACCTGCAAACTAACTCTCAGCTGGTATCCAGCCGGTTGAAGGGGGAGTATGAGGCTGAGAGCCTACAATGCTAAAGTACACAACCAAAGTGAAAGAGCTGGCGGCTCAACTAATGCATTTTCAGATAGATTTGGTCCCCAGAGCGGAAAATTCCCAAGCTGATGCATTATCAAAGTTAGCCATTTGTAGGGAATATTTCAAGCCATTAACCCTAAGCTTGAACCCCACTGTGATCATACACTTAAGCATGGTTGCGTCTAAAGGGAAAGAAGTTAGAGCAAAAGAGTCGCCAACAAGTTTTAGGAACTTGTAAACCGTTCACAAGGTGAAGATTACACCCCTTAACGATCCATAAGATCGTCAACTCCAAAAGGTCTTGAACCAAATAGGGTTTGGGGATGAAGGTACAAATCCAACCTAAAAGAGATTGAACCTGCCCTAAATAGGCCTCTACTTCATTCTTCTCGTATTCATGTGCATTTTCTGACTAACATGCAAACAACAGATTAACCCTAAACCTGTTTATCTATGTTGGTTGAATTTAATGCACAAATAAAACTATTATTGGTGATCACTTGAATTATAATCAAATTAACCCTAAACAAGATTATTAATTATCTTATTAAGCGTGATTACAAGTACAAATTCCCTTTAAGCATGCATAAAAGGCGTGATCAAGCAATAACATAATAATCATCAAGCAACATAATAATAATCATCATGATAATAATCATAAAAATAATCATGTTAATAATAAAGCATAATAATAGCAAGATCCTAGGCATGATACTAACAAGATTAATAACAAACCCTAGCATGTCACTAAGCATTAAAGATCAAAGCTTTAAACCTAACATGATACTAACATGATATTAGAAAAGAGTAAAAGGCACCCTAAACATGCTACTAGAAAGCAATAATAACATCCTAACATGATACTAGGAATTAAACAAATTTAAACATGCTTTCTACAAGAATAGAGTAATAAGACAACATACTTTGATGCCTCGTATCTCTTTCTAATAACAAAATACACGCGTTAGTAACTTCAAGGAAAATATGAAATCAAAGAATTAAATCAAATAATTGAAAGAGAGATTTGGGACCAAACCCTCAGAAATTATAACCTTTCACGTCTAGGGCGAAGGAAACTTCGAACTTGGCTAGGTGTGTCTAGATCTCGTGAATGCGGAATTTTGTAAGAGTTAGAGAGATGAGAGCATTGAGAGAATAGATTATTGTGAATTGATTGTTGATTGAAGATGATGACAATTGGTGAATAAAAACGGAGGTTTAGGACCCTATTTATAAGAAAACAGTCCGAAAATAAGTGGAATTTGATGAGAAATAAAACTCCACGCTGTCGCTGCAAAACCGACCTTGTCGCCAGGCCACAGGGTCTGTCGCGTGGCGACAGGACTGTCGTCTGGCGACAGCCTGGATTTCTACGCACTTTCAACACGGAGTCCACATATGAATCAAAATCGATTTGTAAAGTCCGTATGAAACTGAAATCGTATCTTTCATAAAATAATATTTTATTCCAAATAAAACTTTATCAAAATATAATTATTAATTCTAATTCTATTAGGATTAAAGAGAACCTTCTAGAGAATTCTAGAAGACTATAATCAATTCTAATAATTTTAGGAATAATAATTAATATTGGGCCCTCCCCTAGATCATTGGGCCGCATGTAAAGACCAAACCGGGCCCAGTTTAGTATTCTGGCCATAACTTCCTCATTATTCATCGGAATTGGGCTTATAATATATCGTTGGAAAGCTCTTTGCAAGCCCCATCCAACTACACTATTATTGGACCCTTGTCGTGGACCAAAATAAACTGGATTGGTTGTTTTCATAAAATAGAGTTGTTTTCGAAAACAGAAAGATAGAATTTAATAAAAACCAACCGCAACACTTGACCTTTCACACTTTCACCTTATTCGATAATTATTCGACGCAAAAGGTATTCATCACTGGGTTTGTTTTTGGGGAGACACCTTTGGGTGTCTACAGAAGCCCCCACTTTGACTGAGTTTGGAGAAACTCAAGTTTCGAAAACGAAAGTCAAAGTAGTGATAGGGACGGAGAATGATTCAGAACATTCTGCGATCCTAAATCATTCTTGTAACACCGATACCTGCAAACTACCGTTAGTTAAACAGATAAGAGAGTTAAGAAACGCGTATCTTGCACCGTCGAGTACACGTCTCTAGGAGTAACCGATTTTTGTTGCATTCTTTGAAGACCCCTCTGCTTGTAGCTGCCTCCTATTTCATCGAAGATGACTCTGCTTGTAGTCATTCTCCGCCGCTTGTGACCATCTTCCACATCCTAGGGAACACGATCGAAGATAACTCTGCTTGTAGCCATCTTTAGTTTTTTTGTGACCATCTTCCTCATCCTAGGGAACACGATCGAAGATAACTCTGCATGTAGCCATCTTCAATTTTTTTTGTGACCATCTTCCACATCCTAGGGAACACGATCGAAGATAACTCTGCTTGTAGCCATCTTCAGTTTTTTTGTGACCATCTTCCTCATCCTAGGGAACACGATCGAAGATAACTCTGCTTGTAGCCATCTTCAGTTTTTTTTTTGTGATAATACTCCGAAGAATATCATCGAAGACCAATGCTTGTAGCCAGTACGTTGACGCTTTTGCTGCTTGTGAACCATTACGCAAGTGCCTTTGCTGTTTATGAACCATTATGTCGGTACCTTTGAGCCAGTGTTTAGGCGCTTTAAGCTAAGTGAGACGATCTTTTCATCAGGTCTATCACTTGATTTAATCGTGATCGATCCGATCATTTAAATCATGTCAAATTGCTTAGAGGGGCTAACTGGCGTACCAAGGAACCCAAAATTGCTGCACGAGGTTCTCATAACCATATTATGGAGCCCAGTATTCTGGCGCCGCTCCAGCGCTAGCCAGAACTGATTGTCGCCGCTTTTTTCGCTTGTCGCCAGGCGAAAAACTTGTCGTTTGGCGACAGAGTCGGGTTTTTTAAATACCCTCCCTTTCTTCTTCATTTTCCGTCGCTGCTGTTCTGTTTTTCGCATTTGCTTAAAATTCAATCTTCTCGTTCTCGCTCAATTCTCAACCGAATTTGCTTAAACTTGTTGCAAATCAAAGCTTATTCCATCTATTTTCCCGATCCATGTAAGTTTTACTCAAACTCAACTCGGTTTTCGCTGAATCATGCGTTCTTTGTTCACGAATTTTCCGGAAATTCGAACATGTTTTTGCTTAATTCGCTTCTTTTGCTGAATTTTATGCCTTGAACTTGCTTGATTATGTTTATGCATTGCCTTGGGAGTGTTTTGAGACTTGTTTGACTCAATTTGGTGAAGAAATGAGCGATTCACCATTGTTGGACCTCTTGAGGTCGTGAAGAACAATGTGATCCGTTCTTGATGTTTTTACTAGTTCTTCTTGTACAATTTGTCACAATATTTGTCATAGTATTGCAAGAAATTGTTTGATTACTTGAAAATGTTAATTATGCTCATGTTAAAATTGTGCTCTGTTTTTTTGTACTACATACTCCATTTATTGCGAACATAGTATCATGTGGCTAGGCGAACCTTAGATACCATAGAGCCTCATTCTTTATTATTTGCATAATATAGCATGGTTAGGCAACACGGCTCTGGTTCTCAGTCGAGGGACGCACGCCAGGAGGACGAGCCCGTCGGCAAGGGTGAGGACCTCTCTACTAGACATGGACCCCTTCCAAAGTGGGATGAGCACACTCTTTTCTTTTCTCCTGAGCACCATATTTTCGAGCGGGTGCGACGCGGGCTCATCAGCGGGAGGACTCGCAGTCATGGTTCTGGCAAAAATGTCATCGGTAGCTATATAAAGTGTATTTCAGCAGAGATGAGGTGTTGCGACAGCTCTGGTAGTCCTGTGGGTTGACTCCCCTCTTTCGGGCTACTCAGGCCATGTACTCCTATGATGGGGGTAACCTCGTTGTCCGAGCTTTGGTGGAGTTATTTTGGGACACTACCAACACCTTTCACTTTCCCTGGGGTGAGATGACGGTCACTCCTGCCGACTTCAGTCTCATCACCGGTTTGGAGTTTCGTTCTTCCCCTCTACCTTTTTGACAGTGACATTACGGTCTACTCACCGATGGTTTCGGAGTTATTGGGTCCGATTGCTATTCGAGCCTGTGCTGAGGCTCAGTCGGGACAGCTTAGTTCCCGGTGCATCCGCCGTTCCACCTTAGTAGCGGCTTTTGAGGACGATGCGACCACTCGCGAGCAACGGGTGCGCATCTTTGTTCTTATTTTGCTGTCAAGGACCTTTTCTCCTAACAAGGGTAGTCGAGTACTTCTCTACTACCTAAGAGTCGTTCGTGACCTTTCTTTGGTCGGGACCTATGACTGGGCCAGCTTGGCCTATGCTGACTTTCTTCTGGGCCTGCGGCGTTCCTGCCGTCATAGGGCCTTGTCTGGAGAGGTCGCACTTTCCAGTTTCTGGAGGGTTGTAGAGGTATATTTCCATCCTTTTGAAATTAGCTCTAGACTTATGCAAGCGTTTGCTGACTTTTCCTTATCTATGTAGATTTGGTTCTACAAGTACTTCCCCTCGCTTGCACTGGTGAGACCTTCACCTCACGAGCTTCCTGTCGGCGCTGGTTGGGGAGGTCGTGCGGGCCAGGTCGAGACTGCACGTATTCGAGATCTGATCCTCTCGGTAGGTTCTCGTGAACATTTGTTTTTTGATATTTACTTTTTTGAGTGCATTGATCTTACATAACTGTTTTGTAGGAGCCTGACGTGGTATACCGACCGTGGGCTGATTTAGTTATACCTGCGCTGGTCGCGCGTTATACCTGCGCTGATTTAGTTAGAGAGATGAGAGCATAGAGAGAATAGATGATTGTGAATTGATTGTTGATAGAAGATGATGAGAATTAGTGAATAAAAACGGAGGTTTAGGACCCTATTTATAAGAAAACAGTCCGGAAATAAGTGGAATTTGATGAGGAATAAAACTCCACGCTGTCGCTGCAAAACCGACCTTGTCGCCAGGCGACAGGGTCTGTCGCGTGGTGACAAGGCTTGTCGCGTGGCGACAGGACTGTCGTCTGGCGACAGCCTGGATTTCTACGCGCTTTCAACACTGAGTCCACATATGAATCAAAATCGATTTGTAAAGTCCGTATGAAACTGAAATCGTATCTTTCATAAAATAATATTTTATTCCAAATAAAACTTTATAAAAATATAATTATTAATTCTAATTCTATTAGGATTAAAGAGAACCTTCTAGAGAATTCTAGAAGACTATAATCAAATATAATAACTTTAGGAATAATAATTAATATTGGGCCCTCCCCTAGATCATTGGGCCGCATGTAAAGACCAAACCGGACCCAGTTTAGTATTCTGGCCATAACTTCCTCATTATTCATCTAAATTAGGCTTATAATATATCTTTGGAAAGCTCTTTGCAAGCCCCATCCAACTACACTATTATTGGACCCTTGTCGTGGACCAAACTAAACTGGATTGGCTGTTTTCATAAAATAGAGTTGTTTTCGAAAACAGAAAGAAAGAATTTAATAAAAACCAACCGCAACACTTGACCTTTCACACTTTCACCTTATTCGATAATCATTCGACGCAAAAGGTATTCATCACTGGGTTTGGTTTTGGGGAGACACATTTGGGTGTCTACACCATTTCTACTCTATAAAGCCTCAAAAGGACAGTCATGGTGGAAGTCTTGGAAGAGAGCAGCATTGCAGAAGCAAGCAAGTGAATTACACCAGGTAGCGCGAGCATGGTTCACAAACATACTGACCTATAAGGTACATGGCTCGCTGCCTGATGACGAGGCACAAGCCAAGAAAGTCAAGAAGGACGCCAATTGGTACTTGGTGAGGAACAGGGAGCTCAACAAAAAGGGCTTCTACAAACCACTGCTGAGGTGTATTCTAGAGTGGAGCAGGAAAAAATTATGGAAAAGGCACACTCAGTAATCTACGCCAACCATATTGGCTGAAAAGCCCTGCGAGTTGAAGTGCTAAGAAGAGGAGCATACTGGCCAACCCTGACGCAGGATGCCTTAGCATACGTCAGAAGGTGTGAAAAATGCCAAAAGTACGCTCCAGCCATAAATCAACCAGCAAACAATCTGACCCCAATTCTCAGCCCGATCCCGTCCACTCAGTGATGAATGGACATATTAGGACTTTTCACCACTAGGTCAACGGGCAGGAAGTATCTCATAGTGGCAGTGGACTATTTCACCAAGTGGCTTGAGGTTGAGCCCACCAAGTACATAAAAGCAGTCCAAGTGAGAAAGTTCATATGGAAGAACATCATAACAAGATTTGGGGTGCCACAGTGCATAATCTTTGACCATGGGTGCCAGTTTGACTGTGACACCATCAAGGATTACTTGAAAGAGATGGGCACCAAATATGCAAGTGCCTCAATCTCCCACCCGCAGAGTAATGGCCAAGCAGAGGCAGCAAACAAGCTGATCCTAACAGCCTTGCAAAGGAAGTTGGAAGAACATAAAGGCCTCTGAGCTGACCTAGTCCCAGAGGTATTATGGGAAAATAGAACAACGGAAAAGGAGTCTAATGGCAAAAGTCCTTTCACCCTGGCTTATGGGGCAGACGCAGTAGTTCCAGTAGAGGTACAAATCCCCAGCCTGAAAATCCAGCAATATGAGCAGCAAGGAAACGAGAAGCGTCTGCTGAAGGAGCTGGACTTCCTGCCAGAGATGCGGCTAGAAGTAACTCTTAAGCTAGTAGTCCTAAAAAGAAGAATCTCAAAGGCTTTCAACAAAAGAGTCAATCATCGAGAACTGTTCCTAAGGACTTAGTTCTCAAAAGAACAGCAGCAGTACGAAGGGGAAACTAGCATGGAAATCTATCAGCCAACTGGGAAAGCCCTTTCTCATCCATGAGCAAGTAGGGTCAGGCGCTTTCCTCCTCATAGATCTAGAACGTCAGGTCTTAAAGAATAGTTTCAACGTGGATGTGTTAAAGAAATATTTTGTTTAAAAGGCAAATGGCTAAGTAGAAATCAAAAAAACTTTGTTTAAATTATGCAAGCACTTTGTTTAAGATTACGTTATGTTAATCAAGGGAATTTAAGACATTTGAATTCAATGAAATACGAGCCTCTACGTGAGGAGTATACCATATGAGCTTGTTTAAACATGTTTATCTATTGGGTTATGCTTTAGCATTGCACAATACACTAACATGCAGAAAATGCCATGGAAACATTAAAGGCAGAAAGCATCACAATAAGGTACAACAAGACGCCATTAGCCAAGGGAGATCACACTTCCCTAAGTTTAACTTACCTGCTCAAAGTAAAATAGGGCACCACCTCGGGGACGCCTGATGAGGAGGCCTGTCACGTTCAACTTGAGCAGGGAAAGGTGAACGAAGGGAAAATGAGCGGGTTGAGCGGGCATCACTAAGGTTCTCCTAGTCCCACCCAGCTCACCTCTTTTGTAGGGTAGAAAGGAGATAGACCGGTAATAAGCTCTTACAAAAGATAAGTAAGATGCGTAAAATGACAAGTCACAGCAAAACAAGCTGAATGACGTACGAATAAATCACAGCAAAACAAGTTGAATGACATTAATAAGTCGCAACAAAACAAGTTGAACGACATAAATAAGTCGCAGCAAAACAAGCTGAATGACATAAATAAGTTGCAGCAAAACAAGCTGAATGACATAAATAAGTCGCAGAAAAACAAGCTGAACGACATAAATAAGTCACAACAAAACAAGTTGAATGACATAAATAAGTCGCAGCAAATCAAGCTGAACGACATAAATAAGTCACAGCAAAACAATTTGAACGACATACAAACAAGTCACAGCCAAACAAGCTGAATGACATGCAAATAAGTCTCTACAAAAACTAAGTAGATGACAAAACGCATAAGCCTTCACCATAAAGGACGAATGGCATAATGGCATAAAATTTGACAAGCTCCCACCAGGTGCAATAAAAAAAGGCCAAGAAGCAAGGAGGCTCTTTACAGCCAGGTCAGGGAGCAAAGTTAGAGAGCAGTAAGAGCAACAGGAAAGCCCAACCTACGAGGCTTCACCTAGTACAACAAAGGGGCTGCTGAGTTAAGGTCTAGATACCACTACGCCATGGCTCAGCAACACGTTCAAGCAAGCATACTGACAGCAAGATAAGCAGTAAACGAAATAACAGAAGAGTTATCAAATGCATATACTAACAAGCTGAGCCTCTGCCCACTAGGACAAAGTAAACATTCAGGAGAAAAGTTACAACATCAACAAAGCTAAACCCCCATCCACCAGGATGAGGAAACATTCAACAAAATAGTCAGAGAAGCACAGAATTCAAGTTAAGCTGGACAACCCCAGCAGTCAGAAAATAAAATATGATGGAAATCACACAGAAAATACAATATTTGGCGACTATACACCCTAAAGACAATAACAAAAGCTACCTAGTAACTACAGACCTAGGTGAGGGAAACTCCGATGAACCGCTGGAGGAAGGGGGAGACAGTCGCCAAAACCTTTATTGCTCATTGGCCAGAGTCTCCACTCCAATGGCAACAGAAATGTCAGTACACAAGGGTACCTTCAGATTCAGCACAGCATGGTTGGGGACTTTGCAGTTAGCAACACGAGGATGGTCGGCATAGCAAATCAAAAAGGCCAGCTTCCCCAGCAGCCTCAACCTTAGCCGAAAAGGCGTTGAAACGAGCCTGCTGCTCTTCACTCCCACCATGAAGACCACTCACACAGCGAGCTGCGGCCTCTCAGCCTCCACCGTGAATATCAGCGAGCAATTTAGCAAAAGCTGAAGAAAGCACAAAAGACCTAAGTGCCTCTTTCTTATTAGCTTCAAGGTCATTCTCTCGCTCAACCCCCAGATCAGCCATTTCAGCCTCCAATGCCTGCACACTGGCTTGATAAGTTCCCAACTGTCCCTCACAGTCTGCCAGCTTTGTCTTGGTGAGCTGGAATTCTCCTAGCTAAAGTTGCAGGGCATCCGCCCTCTCTCTCAATGGAGCCACCTCACTAGCCATCGTATCCCTCTCAGAACGAGCCTGCTGGACCTCCTTATCCTTCTGAGCAAGGGCTAGGCCCTAGTTTTGGTACTCTTTCTCCACTGTAAGCAAGGCATTAGCCAAGTCGTCAACAGACTTGATAAGCTACAAACAAACAAAAGGATGAAAATAAGCTAAGGCAAGAGCAAAGAAAAGCAAGCTAAGATAGATAAGCAAAGCAACAAAAATAGACTAAGACGAAAAAAATAAATAAATAAATAAGCAGAAGGAGGAAGCTAAAGAAAAGAGGAAAAGCTAGAAATATAAAAGTTAACCTTCTACAAATCATGGCACGCAGTGGCAGTAGGGAGACTGAATGAGTTGCTAGTAGAGTCAGCAGGGAGACGAATTCCCTGAGTAAGGTGATATCCCAAAGTGTCACCATTCTGTGGGTTATCCACAAATAAAGACTCGTCATCACGAACATTCATCAAAGGACGAAAGGGAGCATTCTCAGCCCCAGCAGGGCACAGCAAGGGACGAAGAGTACCATTAATGGGGACCTCCCCAAACTCTATAGATCCAGTAGGACGAAAAGTGCCTCCAACAGAAATTAAGGTCACATAGAGTGGTTCTCAAAAGTGTCACCTAGGAACTGGTGAACACAACGATTAAGCTCACTGGAGTTGGCAGAGTGAGTGCCAGTCTCTTTACCATCATTCTCACCAAGAAGCCCAGTGTTGGCAGAGTGAGAAATAAAGGGATCAAGAACAAAAGAAGTACGAGCTTTCTTAGTAGGGGTCTCGTCGGCGTCACCTGAAGGGGAAGGCGCAGGGTCATCCTCCAAGTTAATAACTGGATGATCCTATTTGTGCGAACCTCCAGGCTGAGAGTGCCCTCCCCTGCTACCACTTCGCAAACGGCCTCGCAGCCTAGAAGGGCGGGGTGGAATCTTTGGTAACTCCATAATAGCCTCATCAGGGAGTTGAAAATCAAAAGCCTCAGTAGAAGGACTAGTAGCGTCCTTAGTAGAAACGGTAGTACCAATGCTGGGAGAATAGAGCAGAACATGCTAGCAGAAATTGTGGGTTTCTCACCCACCGCGGCGTTAGTCTCAGCCTCCTCAATGGGAAACTTAAGAACACTGTCAGCAAAGTCATCAGCATTATTTTTGGAATCATCAAAAGCTTGATTCAGTGGTTCATTTACCACATAATTCTGAGGTTCCACCTGACCGAAAGCCGCAGCAGAACGCTTCTCAAGAGAAGCGCCTTGCACCACTAACGCCTCAGACCCTGAGGTAACTTCCCTGGGTGCAGGACGAGTTTCCCGTCGACCCCCAACAGTGGAAGAGGAAGGCTCAGCTTCAGCACGACTAGATCCTGCACGATCAGCAGCGGTCACAGTGCCAAAAACAGCTCTCAGTTCAGCTGAGGCTAAGCGAACTTCACCCTTCAAAGAGCCAGCATAAACCTCTAGGGTCTCAAAAAGCTCTAGAGGATTATCAGAAGTGGTAGTAAGAGGGTCCTTCCAGTTGTCCTTCAGCCCAAGAATGTCCCTATCCAATTTGTCATAACCTGAAAATCAGGCAGCAAAAGAGACAGAACAAAGGACAAAAGAGCACAGCATAAGCAAAAGCGAAGAGAGAAAAACTCTTACAAATAAAAGGCAGAATAAAAAACAAGGCTTACCAGGCTCATGGATAGAACACAAGCGCATAGCAGAAAGCCGCGCATTACCCACAATGTACAAGGAGTTAGGCAGTCAAAACTTGGGAAACTTAGCGTCACATGTGCCCGGCCCCTGCAGCATGTCAAAAGCGTCTGTTTTGCGAGCAGATTCAGTGGGGAAAACAGTAACCCTAGCCATATTAGTGCGAATCTCCCTGAAATTGTGTGGCACAGCAAAAGAGAAAGGCACTACAACCCAGAAAAACTTGCCAGTCCGGTCCCTAAAACGGCCAAGTATAGGGTAAGACAAAAGTCGGTTCTCCTTGGGAGCCACGTAATACCACCTAGACTCGGAACCAAAAGATGACCTTTTCAGGCTCATCAGAGATTTGAATAGATGCAGCAATTCATGGTACCTCCGAAATCGCAGAAACCACAGTAAACATATCAAAGTGTGTAGAGAAGCAGGATGCAGCAAAGCAATACAAAGGTTGAAGGTCCGAAAGACCTTTTCCAAAGTAGGGTCAAGAGGAAATCTCAATCCCAAATCCAATTGAGAAGCAAAGACTGCAATATGACCAGCAGGAGGAGCAGATAACTTAGAGCCCTTAGCTGGCAAAACCAGCTTGTAGCCTGGACCAAACCCATAGAACTTCTGCCCCACAGTAGCAAGATCCAACTTCCCTGCATCCTTACGCCAGTTGGAATCCAGCGCGCAATTCTTGGGGCCATGACACCTTTCATCTAGAAAGAAGTGGTTTTCCCTCTTCAACGGGCTCCTCCACATAAATGGGCTGACAGTCATAAAAAGCACTCTCACCGGGAGATTCAGCCACCCCGCTCACATTCACATTTGGAGAATGAGATGGTGAAGAAGTTGTAGCGCTGCCACCCCGCACTACATAATGGTCAAATCGATTCACATCAGCCATGTCATCAAGCCAAGCAAAACTGTTTAAAGGCTAAACATGGGGAATAGGGCTAACAAGAGAAACATCAGGGTGATTAGCCTTGACCATGTCAGCTAACATCTCATGGCGTATCGCGCACCTCCTTAAACGAGTGAGATAGGATATAGGTACCCCATCCTGAATAAGAACCCGCTCGCAATAAGGGTCAAAGAAATTAGGACGTGGTCTAGGTCGAAAAGGACGAAAAGCGCTACCCACAGCAAGGCGACTACTACCAGACTCGGGTACAACAGGAGGAGCCGCAGCAGTACTCGCCCTGCTCGCATCAGGAGGGTAATCGAAAGGCATAACCATTTGTAAAGGAATGGGGGGAGAAACAGGAGAAGCAAAAGAAGTGCGTGCAGAGCGCTCACCTGAGTGAGATGACTCTAAAAGAGAGCCTGACTCAGTAGCCACGAGAGGCTCACTCACATTTTGACTGTCAGAAGCGTCAGACATCCTAAAAGATCTACAAAGACAGAAAAGCCCCCCAAAGAAGATGAAAAGAGAATGGGGTGCCAAAAAAGCAAAGATCAGTCAGAAGAACGAGTGCAAGGAAAGCAGCGCAAGAATCGGGAGAAAAGAATTGAGAATACAAATACAACTACAGAAGGGGATAAATTGGACGAACACAGTCAAAATTGATCAAAAGACGCAATCTTGCGAAGAAAAATACAAAAAGAAACAAAAATGGGCACAGACATACAAGAAAAGGCACAATGAAAGTATCTTTATGACAAAAAGTTGCAGAAAGCAACAGAGCACGACAACAATGGTGGCCCAAGAAGCCGAATGAAGGACAAGATCTCAAGCTACTGCCGAAAAAGCAAGAAATCTCAGTGAATATAAAGAGTGAAGGGAAAACAAACGAATAAAACAAGAGTAGAGCAAATACAAAGACGAGAGAGACGAGAACTTACAATAACAATGGAGGAATAACGCGGGTCTGTGAAGAATATGAAGGGCGAGAAATTTGAAAAAAGAAAGAGGAAGATGAAAAAAATGAAGAAGGTAAAAAGAAAGAAAGGGAGACAGTGAATTTAATGGGGAAATAAATAGGCGGTTGAGTCAAGCAATAAAGCCAAACCGCCATGGCACTTCAATAAAAAATAAACTGAACACTCAGATGGCCGACACATGTCCCACTCATGCAAAACACTGTTCCCGCCATAAAAAAAAAAAAAAAATTTGACTTCAGCGGGAATAATCAAGATTCCTCCCTGCAAGCTCGTCATTTCTCAGACTTCAGCGGGAGTAATCAAAATTCCTCCCTACAAACTCGTCATTTCTTAAACTTCAGCGAGAATAGGATTAATTGAAATTCCTCCCTGCAAGCTCGTCATTTCTCAGACTTCAACGGGAGCAATCGAAATTCCTCCCTGCAAGCTCCTCATTTCTCAAATTTCAGCGGGAGTAATCGAAATTCCTCCCCGTAGGCGCGTCATGTCTCAAAATCCAAGCGGAACAATTAAAGTCTTGTCCAGGAAAAATCGTTCCTTTAGCATTAGCAGGAATAAATGAAACGTACTAAGATACAGAAAGACATACGGGTCGCAGGCAGAAAAAAGCCATTATCACCAAGCACAAACACAACGCGTCCCCACCAACCTACCGCATGACCACTCAAGTCTCAGAATCGCGTAGTCAATCAAGAGACTTGAGGGGCTAGTGGTACACGAGGTACTTTAACCAGATGACCCGTTGAGCAACGGCCGATAAGACCATGTGCTCAGAATAGCTGGCATGAGTGACCTCATACCACCTCTCGAGGGGCTAGTTGTAGAGGATAGCTCCTGCTAAGCTATTTCCTTCAGCCGGAACCATTTAAAAAGGATTCACCGTGCAAATAAGAGCCGGCATGAGTGACCTCATACCACCTCTTGAGGGGCTAGTTGTATAGGATAGCTCATGCTGAGTTATCACCGGGCTCCTAGACTAGCCCCCGGGGTTCGCACTCACCGCTGGAAGAGTAGTCAAAAGGGATCCTCAGCCCGACAGAGTCAGCCCACAGGCTGACCAAGTATGATTTTTCGTAGAGGAGATTGTACGCCTATAAATAAAGGATAAAGTACAACGGAAAAGAGGTTAGACACACAAATCATTACACTATATATCTCCCTAAAGTACACTTTCTCTCTCTAAACATATTCTGACTTAAGCATCGGAGGGGGGTTCCTCGAGCAACCCCCGAGGGCAATTCATGTGTGCCGTCTTGCGCAAGTCATCAACGAGACCCAGCTCGTGCCAGCAGAAACCTTGGATCCACACCTGGAACACCAAGAATTGGGGGCTAGTTGCCATACCCCCAAACGGTACCCATCAAGGATTCTTTCGACGGCTAAATCCAAGGAAAACCAAAGTCCCGCCTATATTGCGGCCGCATAACAGCCAAAGCTAGAGTCCCCATAGCTCTTGTTAGGCGGCCAGACGACTGTGTCGTCAAAAGTTGAGACATATATTTTATAGTCGCCGCCCATCACATAGGTGTCCCAGATGTCCTCTAAGTCTTTCCGCATGAGTCTTTGAGTTGCAGCAGAGATATGGGTAAAGTATGGGGTGTACAGCTCTTGAAGAGAGGAAGAAGTCTCCCCCTGGCCTTTCTCTGTAGAGGCGGCTTCTCCCTCAGATTCCTTCTCGTTAACCTCAGGCAGCCTCTCTTCGCCCTTAGAGTCGCTTGAGGTAGCATCCGTTTGGGATGACCCCTGTTCGGAGCCGGATGACCCCTCATCAGATTCATTCTCTGACTTATCCAAAATAGAGTCATTCGGCGTGCTTAGGATGCCAGACGGATAGTAGGAGATTTCGTTCCTAGGAACCCTAATAGGACTCTCATCCTCTTCATCACTAGACACCTAAGTTGTCCTCTTAGTTATGGCCATAGTGTCCTTCACAAACACAGAGACGGTCGGATTTGGGGACGAGTGCAGGTTGGGGCAGGCGACATCCCTAGTCCTAGATTCAGCCGTCCCAGGTGACCAGCTGACAACTATCCTAGGTCGTGTCGTGTGTGTTTGTGAAACCATTTATAAAAAGGAAAAACAAACATAGACGGAAAAGCAAAATATAAAGAGAGAGAAATAGTAGACGGTTACCTTGTGAAGGTACTGTTGAAGATTGCTTGAGCCGGCTGTGTCAGATGGATTGAAAGCAAACGGCAGGCGGAAAGTTCTTTTATGAAAGTCAAAGATTCTCTCAAATTCTCTCAAAATTTTTCGTGAATATGCGAAAAATGAGGGGCAAAAGATTTTAATTATAGAGGGTAAATCCTGGGGCAACCCCGTAATTTTCCCAGATGGGTAAACAGTAAAACTGATACCCCAACACATGCGTGACAAATGTCACAAATGCCCCGTGGCACGCCACGTCACATCTATGAGGGGCAAATGTTTTGTGTAAAATTACCCAAGACATGTGGCCCTATCAGAAGCTGACACGTGTCAACCCAAGAGAGGTCCAAATGGATCAATCGCCTAAGGACACGTGTCCCTCCAAACAAATGGGAGAAAAGGCTGCCTTCTTGGCCCAAATCCCGAAAAAGCCGTATTACGGCGCACCAAACTTAGGTCAGAATGACCTAAGAAAAGGCACTTTTCCAATGACCCTATAAATAGGGAGATTTCCTCCATTTATGGGACAGATACATTTATTACAACAACCCTACATTCTCTCACATCAGAGAAAACACCTGATCTCGGAATTCAAGAAGATCTCACTTTTACCTTTTACGCACATTTTCGTATTTTTCGACCGATTCTAACTTGATCGTCGGAGGCGGAGCTCCTACCAACTGGAGTCTTTGTGTTTTGCAGGTACAGAGCGCGTCGGACGAATCTTCGAGTTGTAACTCTCCCGAGGGACAAAAACACCCAAAACAATTATCGCATTATTATTATTACCAAATATTCGTTATTATTATTATTAAATAATAATTGCAATTATTTATTATTACTCCCTCCGTTTCATAATGTTAGTCCCATATGGAATCAATCATATAAAATAAGAAAACAAATATATTTGGAATCTAACATTAAAGTACAACATAATTCATAATTAGTTTACCTTATTTAACTTTTTTAATTTTTTATTAGAAAAATACAAGTCATAATTGCATAATTTTAAGGTAAAAATTTCCTTACTTAAAGACTTAAATTCATGTCATCAATCCACAATCAATTAATTCCAAAAAAAAAAATCAAGTTATAAATGAAATATATTCAATATGGGTAGATCTTTTTGAAACGCCCAAAATAGTATACGGGACTAACATTATGAAATGGAGGGAGTATTATTTTTAAGCAGAATAGAGCAGAAAAGAACAACTTAAAAGAACAGGGCCGTAGTATTTATTAAGGCCCATTTAGTTAACGCATGATTTCTAACATCAATGTCTTCAATTATCAATAGGCACCCATTTAATATATATATATATATATATATATATATATATATATATATATATATATATATATATAAAGGAAATATTAATTTAAATTATCTAACGAGACTCAATAATCCTATGATTTATGTAAGTAATCACAGAAGAAAGTCATAATAACATGGATGAATATTCCTGAAGCTAAAACATGTCAATTGATCCATAAGAAATTGATTATCTTTTTTGTCTTTCAAATATTTTTTATACTTTTTATTAGATTAAGCTATTGGTTTCAAGGGTTCATTAGTATCCTCCACTAGAGCTTCATTATTTGCATGGCATTAACATGTCTACTTTTCTAAACCCAAGAGCCCAAGAGACCAAGACTTTCCAAACATTTGGGCTTACCCTATAGATTTGGAGCCTTTTCTCTATTCCAAAAAAAAGTGTTAAAAAAGTAGATATATTAGGGGAGATACTTGCATTTGATAATTAACTTTAGATTATGAGTTGGATTGAATCAAAAATTCAAGATTGATATTCTTGCTTGTGATAGAAAATTGGCCTCCATTTTAGGCAACAATTTCTTCTCTTATGATGAGTAATATTAATTTTTTTTTATTTTATTTTATTTATTTATTTTTGTTTATATCGGGAGTTTAAAGATTAGTTATAGACTTATTATAGGGGATGGACCGGCGTAGGCAAAAAAAAAGTGTTTGAAAAAGTGAATGTTGTTAAAAACAATATGCAATAAATTGCTTCAAAAAAAAATATGCAATAATTGGAATTAGGAAGCAAAAAACCAAGCACAAGATCAAACAAGTCTTTAGTCTTTAATAATAAGCAAATTGAATAGTCGTAAAAAAAATGACCAATAATTCAATAGTCGTAAAAATAAAAAATAAAAAAAAAAAAAAAAAAAAACGAGTATGTTTACAAGCTTTCTCGAGCTGAACTTTGTTGTTTTTAGTTTGTAAACTAGATTAGATAGGTTTATTTACTTTGTTAACACCCTAAGCTAGACAATTTCCTTGGAGGACCTCAATTAACTTTGATAAAACTGTACAATTTTCGACATGAATCTGGAATTACTGTAAATCTGTAATAACAAAACTAGAGAACAAGCATAAAATGATTAGAATCAAACGGCTCTTTAAAAGCCAACAACCAATTGAATATTACTTCATAATAAATAGATGCATCAATTCTATATAATACTCCGTAAAAAAGCAGGTTAGAGTTGGTTCGTAGTTAATTACATACCAATGATACAAAACTACTTTAACATGCTTTCTATTACTACTAGTAGTTCTCCAATTAATGTTAATTAACTGCCCCCTCCCAAACTATTCAAGTAAATACAAAAACAACACCCCCCAAATTTAACTAAACGACTATATAATAATAATAATTGTACTGTAGCTTACATAATTATAACTCAACTACTATTCTCACACGCTTCGTAACGTCATCCTTTCACATTAATATCCCGTTGGAAAGTCGCATTTTCCATATCCTGCACAATTGTACAAGTTTGGTTTTATCAGAATACTCGAATAAAAATTACATAAAGTTTCATTCATTAAAAAAAAGGAATAGTAAGTGTATTATGTTAGTCTGTTACACAATAATTAAATTTTGATACTCCCCCCTTCATTTCATAGAGATTAGTAGGGTCGTGTAGGATTCTAATAACTTTGAGTACAGTATTTATTTTATTAGGTTGGTTTAAGATCTCGAGTTAGTGTTACCAACTTGATAAAATAACTCTCAAGAGTAAAATGAAGAGGATGATGATAGGTATTCCCGTAAGGGTCTCTTCTCTTCAATTTGATTTCAGTTCATTTTTAGCTCAGCTCCAATCATTTCATTTCATTTCAATTTAGTTTAGTTCCTAATTTTGTTTTCTTATAAACACTTCAATTCAGCTCAGTTTAGCTCCAATCAGCTCAGTTTAGCTCCAATCAGCTCAGCTCAGCTCAACTCAGTAAATCAGAACAGATCCTAACTCTAGCCACAATTACGAAATATATCATCGTTATGTACACTATTCACCACAAGCTATTTTTATACAAACTCTCATCATTTTTTACCTAACTCTCATGATGGAAGAGGGAGAAGATTTTCTATAGTGATTATAAAATAATCAACTTAATTAAGACAAACAAGTATGAGATCCAAAGTTCCAAAAGTATCTAGCGTTGCAAGACACTTTCAATAAAGACGACTCAAATTTCAATGCTTCCAACATTGGTCGAGAATATGCAAGAACAAACATTACAATATGTTAATCACATGTTACCAAAATAAAAACAAAAAGAAATAAACATAAAAAATGAACACTTTTATCATAAAAGTAATAATGTGGCACTAAAATTTGATCGTTAGTGTTAACAACTGCAGAAAATTTGACTAAATTGTCGATTCTCACTGACAAAATTCCAGCAGCTATGAAAACCTTTTTCATACAACATCTACCACATGGCTAACTGGGTCCAATGCCACACATTTTCACGCATTTGCGTTCATATACAAATACAACCAAGATTAAAGATAGCAAAATCTACGGTCTCAAATGCAGATTACGAGAGCACGAGGTCACCATTATACTAACATCATCACCCTTCATATTTTTAGTTTTTACCTTAGTTTTAAAACAGTGACAGCATTAATAATCGACGTCAAAACTTGACAACTCTATAGGACCACTTCTCTTAGCAAGTTTGTGTTATTGTAACAGATTTTTCAGGAGTCGTATGGACTTTTCATGTGTTGGGGTCGTTCCGATTTAGTTGATCTAATCGGGGTCGTATTCAGTTGTGGGTCGTATATGGTGATGAGTTATTCAGTTCGGGATAGGGTAGGGTGGAATTGAGGCAATTTTAAATCAGGTTCAAGTCTAGTGTTAATTGATTTTTGTGATGAATTGTTTTCTTGTCTAATTCTATTTGTTCCAAATAGAATTTGTGTTTTTTAATGACTATGTGACAATATATTGTCGCAAAATCTATGCATTGGACAATTGAATGTGTCTCTAACCTATCATTAACTCTTAAAACATTAATTTTTTCTAACTCGAAAGCAGGAAAAATTACACAAAAAATCATCTAGGTTTAGATGAAGTAAATTACACACTAAATCATCAAATACAGAGTATCTTCCGATCCCCAATAAATAAACTTACGTCCTAAGTACGGTGTATTAAGTACTCAATCATTTTTCCCCTCAAAAAACAATCATTTTATCATCACAGAACAACTGAAATACGTAGAAAATGTTGTCTAATCAAATTAGATAAACAAATGCCAACTTGATTTATAGCCAGACTGCCAGGCCAAGACCATTCGTTGATTTAAAAATAAAATTGAATAACATCAACTTTACCCTTTAAAAAGACGTTCATCTTTAACATCAGATGAGACAATTGTCAACATTAGCGTCCGTTTCTCACTTTAAGCTTGATTATAGGCTCACTAAACTTAAATTAGTTCAATATACACTATTAATTGGTCCATCTCTATGAAATATACCAAATTGCCAACAAGATAATGTAGACCTGATTTAATTTCTAATCTTACAACTAACTATACTAGATACAATTGCTTTCTCCGTCTATCTAGGACTTGATTCATTTGACAATGTAAACGGGATTTAATCTCAAATCTTTCATTTGACAATGTAAACGGGATTTAATCTCAAATCTTAAATACGTAAAACATAAAAAACATGAAACAAATATAGAATTGAGTAGAGAGAAAACGTACTTGGTGGTTTAGACACAACAAAGGCAGCCCCTTCAAAGTCACAAGAACCAAATTTCCGACCATTCTTCTGATAAAAACTATTAAAAGCATAAGAAGCATGAGCCTCAAGAGTATTAGGATCAAAACAAGGAGAACCAGGTTGAATCGGATGACAATCAGCTTGCCCTTCACCTCAAGCGTAATCCAAAGCTGCCTGCAACTTCGCTTCACTAATCTCCCCATTCGCAACACACCACGTCTCCTTCACCGTCACTTTCCCTGTCCCACCACCATTCCCCGTCGCCGGACTCACCGCCGGCGTCCCCACCGCCGGCGCCGGAGAACTCCCTTTGACATCTTTCCAGCTCTTCACCTCTTCCAATGTCATCGGAATGTTATAAACCTTCTTCTGAGACGGGTAGAATAGCCCGTAGTTCCTCTCTGATGTCGGCCCGGGTTTCTTATTCTCGTTAAACAAAGCAAACAAGAACACCGTCAGCTCCGCCTTGGGTCTCAACGGAGTCCCACCGCCGGTCAGAATCCGGCGAACTAAATTACCGTTATAAGCGGCGGCGTTTTCGACGGAAGCGCCGATTTCCATCGGATCACCTTTCGACGGCCAACCTGTTTCCGTCACAACAATGGGGATATCGTCGTATTTAAGCGCCGACATTGCGGCGAAAACAGCGTCAATTTGAGCGTCGAAAAGGTTGAAGTATCGAAACCCATTTCCAGAATCCACCACACCTGGGTTCTCCCTAAAAAGCGCGTAATCCAACGAGATGACGTCACTGTTACCTTGATAAGCAAAAATGGGGTAAGCATTCACCATTAAAGCAGACCCAGTTTTGCGGAGAAACTCCAACATCGGTTTAAAAACCGGGTCAACCAATTCGGGCCGAAACGTCCCGGATGAAGAAGGGTAAGAATTTCCCAATGCGCTCAACGCAATAGGAGAAGAAACCTTGATTTTGGAGTCTAACCCGTATTTGACAAGCGCTAAATGGATGTTTTTCATGGCGGGTACGAGGTAAGTGGTGGTGTTTTGTGGGTCGACGAAGACCTCATTACCGACGGCAATGCCCTCAATGAGGGTATGCGGGTAGTATGCGACTACGTTGCGAAGAACCCACACGCTGGCGTATGAGATACGAGTAGCGGCAGAGCGGAGCTGCTCGTTAGGGAGGTCGATAGTGACCTTAATGTTAGAGTTGGCGAGTGCGCGGAGGACGGCAGGGTCGGAGTCGTAGACTTTGATACGATCAATGCTATTGGATTTGAGGAGGTTGACGACTTTAGAAGCGGAGGGTAAGTCGTTTGCTATTCTGCCGTAGTTTACTCCAATGGTTCCTCCTTCTGTTGCACAAACAAACAAACAAACAAACAAACAAATAATATGAGTAAATTAGATCTAAAATGAGTGAAAATGGGTTTAATTGGAGGAAGAAGAAGAATGTACCTGAAAGAAAGAAGAATGGAAAGAGAAGGAGGAGAGAGAAAATGGTGAAGCGGTCCATTGGTGATGCTCTGTTTTTTTCCAGAGAGAAGGAGAGAGTGGGGGGAAGTGGGGAAATAGAGAGGGTCGGAGGGAGTTGAGTTAAATGGAGGTGAGACAGTGAGAGTGACTACACAAGTGGGCGAAGTGGATTAAAATAAGATTCTTTTACTGTACACTGCTACACTCTAGGAATACAGGAGAATGTGGGGACTTTTACAGGGTTTTTTGTTTTAAATTACGGAAGTATGTTAGGGAAACTTTAGGGTGTTACGACTAAAATAACTTATTACTCCCTTCTCTTTATTTCATAAAACTAGAGTATACCCGTGCAAAATGCAAGGAATATACATTATATTAGAAAGATTTTAATTATATAATATAACAAAAAATATATTTCAAATACTTAGGGCCTGTTATTTTAAACTATTTATGGTCTGCTCGGCTCTACTCTGCTAAAATCTGATATACTTTGTTGAGCATTGCTCTACTCTACTGTCACCTGTTGTACTCTTTTACAACTTGATGTGCTCTATTCTGTTATAAACTCAAAAGAACAAAACCTTACTCTTATATGTGGGTGGCCACGCAAATGTGTCAAGCTATTATGGGGGTTACTTTGTCAAAGCTATAGAGGTACTCGTTCTGTGTTATAGGGGTTACTCGGTTAGTGACTTAGTGTTATAGGGGTTATTCCATCAGTGCTATAGGAGGGGTTACTTTGTTCTTTTGCAAGCAACTATTCGATGAGGCCAGTTACGCAAAAAGCGTGTTGTACATATTTTTATTTTGATGATTAGAGAAGTGGAAGTTGTTTGAATTGAAGGGTTGGGGATTTTGAGTTCTATAGTGAATTGTTGATAAAGGAACTGTATATTCATGCAGCCGTGCTAATACACGACACATATTATACACGAAAGAAAATAACACAAAGTGAAATATTAGTAGTGTTTAAGAAAAAATGAATTGTTATTACTATTAGTTATTGCAATCCATTGAAAAAATACATTTTTTTTGTTTAAATAACAAATAAATAAAGTAGTGGAATGGTAGTTACTCTAAAAAAAAAAAAAAAAAAAAACAAAACAAACTCAAATGTATGAGATTTGAGGATTGGGGATTTGGAAGGTTGGGGTGAAAATGACTCTGCATTTATATATTAGATTTGCAATAATTAGACATTTTTTTTCTCTGTGTTATTTTGTAGAGTAGTTAAAATAATTTTCATATTTTCTGAATATGCTAATGATAATCCGTAATATATTTAACTAGATTAGGTCTCGTGCCATGCACGATTTTTTTTATTTTTTTTTATAAATAAAATTGATTCATAAATAAAGTCATACGACATCTACAAAGAGATTTAGATCTAATAAATACATAATAATTGAATCAAATAAAAACATTCTGTAAGCAAAGCTACGATGGTTATTGATAGAATATAATAAAGTCATGCACGATTATTATTATTTCGTAATATTTTTTATCAAATAATGTTATATTTAATTTTTTTTAAGGCCAAATGTTATATTTAATTGATAGAATATAATACATAAATTGTCTAAATTTATCATTAACAAAAACAAAGTATTTGACATAATGAAACATGGAATATCATGCTTAATTGACATTCTAATGTTTCAACCATATAAGAAAATCTATAATAAGATTAAAATTTATTATAGGAATAAAAAAATACAAAAAAAAAATCCTAAAAAACCATAGAAAGAAGAATATAAAAAGGGAGAGGATTAAGAAAAAACCTATATCTATATACTTATCGGTGAACATATATTGTATAATCTAGTTTTTGTCATTAACTTTTGTCAATTTCAATTGTATTCTTGAAGCAAATATTATGTTTGTCACACAAAAACTTATAGTAGAAGATTGTATTCTTTAATATATTTTCCATATTAGTTAATTGAATGTCAATATATATATATATATATATATATATATATATATATATATATATATATATATATATATATATATATATATATATATATATATATATATATAGTATTTAAATTTTACAAATAATATCTTTAAATAAATTTCCCATTAAATTATTTTTACAAAAAAAAATACTTAAGACATACCATGAGATGATACGTGTCATTGCTGGTGTGTCTTTTAGTATATAGTTATTATTGATATTACTGGCAAATTGAACATGTCAAGATAATCACAAAGTGTTGCCTCCTTCATTCATCATCAGTAAAATATTTATACACATATCTTAGAAACCTAATCAACGTAGGAATCTAAATAATCTACCTTAGGAAATAATTAGGAAATCTTATCCTACCTAAAGATAACAAAATATAATCACAAATATATTCCCTAAGATATACTATCTTATCTTAACATCCCCCCTCAAGTTGGAGCATGAAGGTCTCGAATGCCCAACTTGGAAAGTAGTGTCTCGAACTGAGCCTTCCCCAAGGCTTTGGTAAAAATGTCTGCAAGCTGCTCCTTCGTAGGAACATAAGAAGGTGAAATTAGGCCTTCCTGAACCGCATCTCTTACAAAATGCAAATCAATTTCAATATGTTTCGTCCTTTCATGAAATACCGGATTTTTAGCAATGTACAAGGCTGACTGGCTATCACAAAATAATTTCATACCCTGCGGGTGTTGTACACCCAAAGCTCTAAGTAGTTGTTTCAACCACTTTAATTCACATGTTGCAGCCGCCATTGACCTGTATTCCGCATCTGCAGATGATGTAGCAACTGTGGGTTGTTTCTTGGTTCTCCAAGATATTGGGGAAAAACCAAGCAACACAAACCAACCTGTCAAAGACCTCCTAGACAAAGGGCAACTAGCCCAATCAGAGTCACACCAACCCTCAAGTTGCAATTCACTATCCGAGCGAAGAAGTATTCCTTGCCCTGGACGTTTCTTCAAATAACGCACCACTCTAAGTGCGGCCTCCCAATGTGCTTCCTTTGGGTTCTGCATAAACTGAGATAAGATATGAACAGAATATGCTATATCCGGCCTAGTCACACATAAATAAATTAGACGGCCAACAAGTCGTCTATATTTCTCCACATCCTCTAATACTTTGCCTTCCGCAAGAGCTAGTTTGTGATTTTGTTCCATCGGGAAATCTGCAGGCTTAGCTCCCAACAAACCAGTTTCAGAAATAATATCTAATGAATATTTTCGTTGACAAATATAAATTCCCTGTTTACTTCTCGCAACCTCAAGTCCTAAGAAGTATTTCAATGCTCCCAAGTCCTTCATCTTAAAACAATCTCCTAAGTATGCCTTAAATTTTGATAAGGCTTCTTTATTGTTCCCTGCAACAATCAAGTCATCAACATATATCAACACATTCAACTGCAATTTTTCTTTGGTGAATGTGAACAAAGAATAATCTGAGTAGGATTGCTTAAATCCATATTTCTTCAATGCTGCAGTTAATTTTGCAAACCAACATCTGGGAGCCTGTTTCAGACCATACAATGATTTTTTCACCCTGCACACATAATCAGAATTATTTTTATTGAAACCTGGAGGAATTTTCATGTAAATTTCCTCCTCCAAGTCTCCATGTAAAAAGGCATTGTGTACATCCATCTGATGTACTTCCCAATTTTTCACTGCTGCTACTGCTAGAAAAGTTCTTACAGTAGTCATCTTTGCAACTGGTGCAAAAGTCTCATTGTAATCAAGCCCTTCAACTTCTTGATTTCCCAATATCATTAGCCGTGCTTTCAATCTCAACAAGTTCCCGTGCTCATCACGTTTCTCCGTATACACCCACTTACTTCCCAAGGCTTTCTTCCCTGGTGGAAGTTTCTGAAGAACCCAAGTCCCTTGCTCTTCTAGAGCTCTAATCTCTGCAGCCATTGCATCTCGCCAACCTGCATGTTTCATTGCCTCTTTGAAAGATCTAGGCTCATTCCCTGCTGTTATAGCTGCAATATACTTTTTATGTTTCTCAGAAAAACGTGAGCAATCAACAAAATGTGTGAGAGGAAAAGGAGTACCTGAGGAAGATGATATAGGTGTCGGTGTACTTGATGATGGATTGTATTTTCGTATTGTGTGAGTAACAAAATCTCGATATTTGCTGTTTGAAAACTTCGTCCGATGACCTTTCCCCAAGACCTCGACATTCCCCTCTTCCTCTCGCTGCTCTTCACGCACACGAGCAACACCATGCTGCTGCTCTTCACGTACACTGCAGCCAGCATCGTGCTGCTGCTCGTCTCCCCCACTGCTCCCCCCAGCGGCCGCTGGTAAACCCTCTGGCTGGGCAGAAGGTTGCTGGGGGTTTGTGGCGTCACCTGCACCCACTGGCTGGGCTGTGGGTGGCTGTTGTTCCTGCATTTGTGGCTCGGCACATGCTGCTAGCCACTCATCATCATCACCATAACACACACTGCCACCTGATCGCTCTTGCTTCTTCATATTTTCCCTCACTAAATCCTCATTAAATGGAAAAATATTCTCAAAGAAACGCACATCACGTGACACAATTATTTCTTCGGTTTCTAAATCAAAGACTCTCCAACCCTTTTTCCCAAAGGGATATCCCAAAAAGACACACCTTCTACTACGACTCGCAAATTTATCCCCCTTACTTCTTTGATTGTGAGCATAACACAGGCAACCAAACACCTTAATATATTCATATGATGGAGGTTTATTAAATAATATGTCGAAAGGTGTTTTGTTTTCAAGTAACGGAGTTGGAGTTCTATTTATTAAATGACATGCCGCTAAAACACACTCTCCCCAAAATTTTAACGGCAAATTCCCTTGAAACCTCAAAGCCCGTGCAACATTTAAAATATGTTGATGTTTTCTTTCTACCCTTCCATTTTGTTGAGGTGTTCCCACACACGATGTTTCAAAAATTATGCCATTAGTATTAAAATAATCTTTCAAGGAATTAAATTCCGTACCATTATCACTTCTAACAATTTTAATATCATGATTAAATTGTCGTTTCACCATAGCCACAAAATTTAAAAACATCAATTCAACATCGGTTTTATTTTGCAATAAATAAACCCAAACACCTCTAGAAAAATCATCAACTATTGTTAAAAAATAACGAGCACCACATGAAGAAGGTATTCGATATGGACCCCACAAATCTATATGCACAAGTTCAAATATACGACTTGCTTTATTCTCACTAATAGGAAAACTAGACCTAGATTGTTTTGCACGAGGACAAACATCACAAACTTTAATATTTATGGAATCAAATTTTTCTTTGCCATGAAAATTAACCTGGCTCTGATACCATGTCAAGATAATCACAAAGTGTTGCCTCCTTCATTCATCATCAGTAAAATATTTATACACATATCTTAGAAACCTAATCAACGTAGGAATCTAAATAATCTACCTTAGGAAATAATTAGGAAATCTTATCCTACCTAAAGATAACAAAATATAATCACAAATATATTCCCTAAGATATACTATCTTATCTTAACAGAACACAACTTCTAATAAAATAAAGTTATGTTTTTGGAAAAACATTATAAGAGTACTTATTCCATTTTTATATATTTGCAACACTTTTTAAAATGGATTTTTTGTAAGATTTACAACACTTGAAATACACCATAATCGAAAATTTACAACACTAGCAACATATCATAATTAGAATTTTTTTTTTTTTGGGTGAAAATTGTATTAGGCCAATTGACCAAATTGGTAAATAAAAAAGACTCCTAACAACAATTTGGTAATCAAATAACTCCGGCGACAATTTAGTAACCGGCGACAATTTAGTAATTAAATAACTCTGGCGACAATATGGTTAAAAAAAGTTAATTCAATTTGGTAAAAAAATAAACTCGAGCGACATTTAGACTAAAATATCTATTTTTTCTGACAAAGTCTTCAAATTTCCTTTTTTTTTTTTTTTTTTTTTTTTGAGAAGACACTTGTGGATAGTATTATTAATAGAGGTCAATTTCCGCCAAAGTTAGAAGGCTTTGGGAGAAAGGACCTAAGCAAACAAGTTCATTACAACCTTTCGAATCCCATCTAGCAACATTGTGTGCTAGAGTATTACCCGCACGTTTAACATGAGTAATAGAAAAGCAAGCAAAAACCGAGAGATATTACAAATATCATCAATCAATAAAGAAATGGGAGTAAAGCTGGCAGCAGATTTCTTCACGCCCTGCACCACGTTAGACGCATCACTCTCAAGCACCAGCGAGGAGAAGCCAAGCCTATTGGCCACCTGAAGCCCGAAGCGACAAGCAGCAGCTTCAGCAATGTCTGCTGCCCATCCAGCCTTCTCCTGTCTCACAGCAGCAACTAAGACCCTCCCTGCTGCATCCCTAATCGCGACCCCAAGTCCAGTCACCCTTCCCACATGAGCATCACAGTGGACCTTCACCATTTCCTCAGCAGGCCACATCCAAGATGTTCCAGATTGCATCACAGACACCCCCTGCCCCATAAATACTCTCTTCGCATACTCACCATAATCAGCAACAATTTTGACAAGTTTGCAGCAATACTAATAGGGAAAAGACTTGCATTTTCAAAGACAACCAAGTTCCTACACCACCAAGCGGCCCATGTTAGAGTTGCAAAGGATTTCAACTCATCATTATTAACCTGAGAAGCCACCCAAACCAGTCTGTCAGCAAAACTAGAAGATGGAGCTTGTGCAATAAGTTGGGAAAAACTTCTAGCAGCCCAAATTTCCCTGCCAGCATTGCACTCAAAGGTAGCATGGATCACGAATTCATCTCCATTCCCACAAATCGAACAAGTCATATTATCGATCAAATGGCGATAGTGCAGTCTCTCCCTCACAGCAAGGAGGCCCTTGCACGCTTTCTTCAAAAAATGAGAAAGTTTTGGTGGCCCCTTGAGACCCCACACAAGCCTCCAAACATCCGTATTTGGCCGAAATTGCCTTGAAGCAAGGCTCTGCTTCCCCAACCAGTATCCAGATCGCACGGAGTACTCCCCATACTTATTCGGCCACCAAAACATAATGTCATTTGTTGTTTAATGCCATAGCATCATGGTCTATTAAATCACTCACCCGCAACTCCATATTACTAGAGCTCAAAGGTGTTGGCACACAAATTCAATTCATTATTATACTTTTTAAAATTATTTTTCCTATTTTAAAATTTAAATTAATATGTCATCTCCTTTTATTTTGCTATATATCTCGATATCAAATTTATTTCCTACTCCAATTTTTTAAAATTTCGATAATAAGAGGTAGGAAATTATGTGAAAATTAATATTTAAACAATAATTTTTCTTCAAATTGTTAACTTCGGAGATGGAGTTGGAGATTTAAGTAAGAAAACCACGAAAAACAAACTAAATTAAGCATTTGCGAGTAGTTTGTTGGAATTTTTTTTTACCAAATTGTCGTATGAGGTTAATAGTTCTTTTTTTTTTTACTAAATTGTAGACGGAGTTCTTTTATTTACCAAATTTTTGCTAGAGGTCTTTTTTATTTACCAATTTGGTCAATTGGCCAATTGTATATTACTTTTTTAAGAAGCACATGATCCGCTAGAAAGTTATTTTTAGTTGACACGTTTCTTTTTTTTGTAATTTTTATACTTTATTTTTTTAGTGTACCCCACTTGGTTTATTATTTTCTCTCATTTTCTTTCCACTCCTTAATATGTGTGCCTAAATTAAACCTGTCAACTAAGGCTTTGTTTAGTTCACCTTATTTTTACTTATTTTAGAAAAAATAAATTCAGATTAGATCAGAAAAAATAAATTCAAATCAAATAAGAAAAAATAAGTTCAGTTCAAATGATCGTTTTATGTGCAGTTTTTTATTGCTAATAAGTATCTTTAATTTCGTAAAGAAAAAATTATGAAAATTACATATTAATAAAATACACATTATTACTAATCTAACTAGACTCCAATTGATATATTTTTTCCTTATAAATCATTGTACACTTAAGATCAAAGTTTGGTCAAATCAGACAATCAGATCATATCAGACCAGACCAAATCAAACCAGATCAGATAAATTCAGATAAGCTAAAATAAGGTGAACCAAACAAGCCCTAAATAGAAACGAAACAAGTATTACTAATCTCTAAAATCTATAGACCCACGAGGCATTTTTAAGGGAGGAATGTTATGTATTTGTAAATACTCCCTCCGTTCCCTAATACAAAGCCTCTTTTGATTTTTGAGCGGGAATTAAAAAATTGTAATTTTTTTAAAACGACTAATGATTAAAAGAATATGTGCATGTAGGGTTAGAGAGAGAGATAGAGAGAAAGAAAAAGTAGTTGGGAATAATTGAAAAGATAGAGAGATAAAGTGTTGGAAATTGATATTAAATGTACAAAAAAAGTAAAGGAAGAAAAAAATGACAACGCATTAAAAAGAGGGGGGATGATTTACAAAAATATAGCTTTTAAAATACTTATTTACGGTTTTGCGTTGGAATGAAACTTAATTACGGAAATATAGTCCACGTAGGCTCGGTTATACATTTTGGGTAATTTTTCTTTAGAGACAAACCACCAATTGGTGGTTTGTACACCCGGGTGTACCATGCGCATGGTACACCAAAATTAAAGCGGAAAGAACATAGCAAATAATTTTAAAGTACATCATGAATTTATAAAAGAACATATCACTAAAATATAAAGAACAAGGTATATTATGAGATACTTATTATCAAAAAGGTAAAACATAATTATGAATTGAGTTTTACCAATAATTTAATGTCAAATCATTCAAAATATTACATTTGAATCAGAAAATATATAGGATATCAAAAATTTCTCTATCTAAAATTAATTTACACAGATATAATTCAAAATTTCTTTCTTAAATTTCAAAAATTCAAAATTCAAAATATAAGAATATATTATATAAGTAAAAAGAACATATATAATTTGTATTATTATATACCCAAAGAACATAATTTGTATTATTATAACCAAAGAACATGATTAATATACATTACCTTAAAGTACATTGTTTGTATTGTAAAGAACATATAGTTTAGACTCAAAGAACATATTGATCACATTTAAAAAACATATTTCATTGCAATTAAAAAAATGATAAAAGAACATTCATCAAAATAGGAAGAACATCATCTTCAACCTTAGAAAATAACACCAAAACATAAAAATTGAAAACAAAAAAATATTTGAAAATACCTTTTCTCTCAACAACGAATTTGTCAATTACTTCGATCTTTCAATTAAATGATTCATCAAAACGATAAAATCAACTCCGAAATAACATCAAATCACTTTGAAATTCAAAATTTTACCATAGTTTCTCTCTCTATAAACCCAATTTCTTTCTCTTAACAAAAAAAATGAAATTTTGTTTATCAAAAGTAATATGGAATGTAAATAATGAATAAGGAATAAAAATAACAAAACAATCTTTTAAATCAAGAGGAGAATCGTTTTGATTTTTTTTTTTTTTTTTTTGCTCGTGTACTTTGTATTTGTATACAATGTTCTTTTCGCATTTTTATAACTCATGTATTTTGACCGGGTGTGCCATGCTCATGGTACACCTGGGCGTATGATGAAATTTTCAACAAACCACTACCTTAAGTTTCGGTAAAACAATGATTAAAATATTCCAAAAACACATGATAAAGAGAAAATATGAGATAATTAGAAAGAGAAAAAGTCTGTAGGTGGACCTCACTTATTTTCCGGTCAGATTGTCTCACGTGATGGGGAACCACATGCTAATTGATCCATTGTAAGCTTACATAATACCATTGAATCTTCAATAGTACAATTTATGCATAAATTTAGTACAACTTAAGCCCTGTTCACTTCACCTTAAAAAATAATATTAAGTAAAAATAATTTCAGTTCAGTAAAAATTAATTTCAGATCAGTAAAAATAATTTCAATTCAGTAAAAATAAGTTCAGTTCAGTAAAATTCAGTTTTCTTAAAGAAGAATTATAATAGAAAATCAGTAAAAATAATTTCAATTCAGCAAAAATAATTTCAGTTCAGTAAAATTAATTTAAGTTCAGTAAAAATAATTTAAGTTCAGCATATATAATTTTGTTTCAGTAAAAATAATTTCAGTTCAGTAAAAATAAGTTCAGTTCAATAAAATTAAGTTATCTTAAAGAAGAATTATAATTGAAAATTAGTAAAAATAATTTCAGTTTAGCAAAAATAATTTCAATTAAGTAAAATTAATTTAAGTTCATTAAGAATAATTTAAGTTAAGCAAAAATAATTTTGTTTCAGTAAAAACAATTCCAGTTCAGCAAAAATAAGGTGAAGTGAACGGGGCCTTATATACAACCACACCCATAAGTATTTTGTTCTCATTTTTGATGATTATTTATTTTTTAATCATCAAATGAAGAGTAAACACTAATTTTAGGTTAATTAGGTGTACGGTACACCAGGGTGTATCCGTGTATATAACAAATTCTACGTATATAATACCACTATATGTATATATAGTATCATCATATGTTCAGTGGTATTGTTTGATTATCCAATAATACCAATCTCGTACATAAATGTAATTATATGAATGCCCCTTATTTTACATTTCTACCTGCATAACAATCACTGTAGACTATTTTGGAGTAAAAAAAGTTCTAAGGGCTTAAGGCTATTAGAGAGTATGACTTATGAGTTACGGGAGTACAAACTCTACAACGTCTATCGGTCTATGAATTGGGAAATCTCTAAAAAACAGCTTGAGAATTTTTTTAACTCAATTTGGAAATATTTTTATGACAATTTTTTAGAACTTGAAAAAAATAGTGCGTTACAACTTTTTTTTTTTTGAAGAAGCGTTACAACTTGTATAACTGTATAACGGCTTTACGATGACAATATTATTTTTATTTTTTTTAACGGGAGGAAAGCAAAAAAAAAATGAGTAGGGTTATTAATGGGTAAATAATTATTATTTTTATCAATAATTTGGTTTCAAACACATAATTTGAATTTATTGGTTTTCAAAAAAAAAAAAAAAAAAAAAAAAAAAAAAAAAAAAAACATAATTTGAATTTATTTAACTAAATCAAGATATGGCGTTTTGATTATGCATGTCCGTAAAATCTTAAAATTCTACAATTCGATTTTATGATACAATTTTGAGAGCCCTTCTGATTCAAAGCAGAATCCCAATTTTGATAACTTTGCTAAAAAATACTTTTTTTTTACGGGTTGCTAAAAATACTTTATATTTCCTTTGTTTGAACATAAAATTGTGTTCATAACACTTTAACTAAAAATATGAGAGGATTTTGAGTAAAAATTTGCAAATTTATTGAACAATGAAAACATAATAAAATTTCCCATCTAGTCTCCAATTTTCCACCGTATAATTTCTTTAAATTTTGTAAAATACCTAATGCTGCAATTATTGCGAAATACTGTCTTTATTTTTAAGCTACACTTGCTATTTTTGTCCTATTTTTTAAAAGCTACGCTTCCTTTTTAAAAAAAAACCTTTAAAATTTAATACGGAGTATATATATACCCACTTATGATCCATACTCAATCTTAATTTACTATGAGAATCATTTCTCACTCCTTCAATGATCTTTACCCCCTCTCACACCACTTTACTTTTCAATAAAATAATATCTTTTATTATAATTTTTTTTATTACGTTATCTACCTCACTAACATTTATTTTATTAATCCTCTTAAAACTCTGCTTGATCCCAACTTTTTTTTTTTTTTTTTTTTTTTTGACAAAGCTTGATCCCAACTTTAACTTCAAATATTCTCTCTTTTTTTTTCATTTTAATGTATCATTTTGACAAACAAATTTGTTAAGACGTAACTTTGACCATTAATATCTTTAATTGTTTATTAGTAAAAACTATAGAAAAATTATAGTATTATGAAATTAAATATTATGATTAATCTAATACTACGTAATATATTAGTATATAATAACATTTATTTATTTTATAGAGCTGAAAAAATTAAGTCAACCATGATATATAAATAATACAAAAGTCAAAGTGATGTCTTTAAAAAACACGAAGGGAGTATTGAAAAGAGGGAGTATACTATAGACGTATAGTTATTCCATATTTTTAATTCTTTATTTTTAGGGTGGACCGGCGACAGGTGGTGGTGTGTGGTGAAGGGGGAGTGGGGAGATATCGAGGTGGTAATGTGAATGTGAGGAGAGAGAATCAAAGAGTGGTGTAGAGGACAGTGAAAGTGAGTAGAGTATGCAAGTATGCTATGCTAGTGCCCAAAATATGGACGAAGGGAAGCAGTTAAAAAGATGAGTGTGAATTTGTTTGTATTATCACTATTATTAAGGAATTATTTATTATTATAGGGTGATCATTTATTTGGTCAATTATTTCTTCGTTTTCTCTCTCCACGTTGGTTTCCATTATGTCATTTTAGTCTTACACTTCATTATATCTCACATTTATGCACTTGTTCCTTGTTTTTTCATCTTATTCTATGGACTTAATCAAAATAGCTCTCTTCTACAAAATGTGTATTAATGATTGTTAACTTAATTAAGAGTAACTAGGCACGACGTGTCTACAAATATAACGATGAGACAGATCTTATGCCATGAACAATTTTTAATGTGTTATAAATTACTTGTGAACTGCTAAACAATGCTCACATTTTTATCGAAATCGCCCACATTTTTATGTAAACTTCCAACATTACCCTTTTCTTCCTCTCTCTCCTAACACAACCACCACCGCCCGTCACCACCATTGCACCGTCGCCACCACCGCCAACATGACGGACAGTGATAAGGGCAGGCCATGTACTCCGCCGAATCCACTTCGCAAGGTAATTTATTTTCGCCGGAACTCAAACCGCCCAAAAAAAACGGTCCACCTTGGTCAAACCGGGCGGTTAAACCGTGGTAAAACCGTGCAATCCGGGCGGTCCAACCACGGTCAAACCGTGTAGTCCAGGCGGTTTGACCAATATGGTCAAACCGCCTGGACTACACGGTTTGACCGTGGTTGGACCGCCCGGATTGCACGGTTTAACCGCCCGGTTTGCCCGGTTTGTTTTTTTTATTAATATTGTTTTTATTATTATTATTTAATTGTTATTATTGTTATTATTATTATTATTATTATTATTATTATTATTATTTCATTGTTATTATTATTATTATTATTATTATTATTATTATTATTTCATTGTTATTATTATTATTATTATTATTATTATTATTATTATTATTGTTCTTGTTGTTATTATTATTACTATAACTATGATTATGATTATTATTGTTGTTATGATTATGATTATTATTATTTTGATTATTATTTTAAAAATATTTTGTTGGGATGTTTAATAGGCATCATTGCCGGATTATGGTGGCGATGGCATCGACTACAGTTCATATTTTATAACGTCAATGATCTTCCCGACTTTTGAAGAAGCATTTGAATGGGCACAAAACATTTCCATACGTTACGGCTTTTTCCTTACAAAGTCTTCGTATAAGAAACAACGAGATGGTCGACCAATCAAGTATCTTAAGTGCGATCGTGGCCATAGAAACACAGCCGAAGATAGAGATATGGAGAATGTTGTACGAAAAAACATGAAAAGAAAGGGTGTTAAGTGTCCATTTCGTATCAAGGTCACATGTATGGTGGACGATCAAGGGTGGAAAATCATTCCTTCATCAGGTTTGCATGGCTTGCATAACCACCCAATGATGTTATATCGAGAGGGTCATCGGCAAGTGAGTGGTCTAAGTCCGGCTGCGAAGCAATTGGTTAGTCAAATGAGTTCAGCATGTGCTAAACCTAGTCACATAATGGCTGCAGTGAAAGATGTGTTTCCCACTGAGAACCCTAACATGATACACATCTACAATTTCAGAAGTCGTGTTAGGGTTGATGCTAGTGAAGGGAGAGATGTCGTCAACCAGTTCCTTCACTTGGCCAATGAGCACAAATACGTTAGTTGGGTAGCTGCTGACCCCGACACACGTGTTGTCACCCACGCCTTTATGGCACATCCAGAGATGGCGAATATGTTACGAACATATCCACATGTCATAGGGATGGATTCCACTTACAAGACAAACAGATACAACATGCCGTTTTTCGAGATTGTTGGGATCACACCGACAAATCAAAACTTTTTGATCGCGTATGCTTTAATGAAGACAGAGTCCTATGAGAGTTACAAGTGGGTCTTGGAGAAATTGAAGTTGTATATAGGTTTTGAAGTGACTCCTAAGGTGATACTAACTGATCGAGAGTTGGGACTTATGAAGGCGGTGAAAGAGATATTCCCAAACACAACTCACTTGCTATGTAGGTGGCACATCAACAAAGATGTGTTGGCCAAGGTATACCATTTGTGTAAGAAAGACATGGTGACTGCCGAGAAATTTAGGAATGGGAGGTGGTCAAAAATCATGAATGCGACAACTGAGGATGAATATGAATTTGAGTTGCAACAAATGAAGGATACTTGGGGAAGGTCAAGGCATACCATTGTGGATTATGTGAAAAAACTTGGCTTGTGCACAAGAACAAGTTTATTCCGGCTTGGACAAATAAGGTGCTGCACTTTGGCAACGTGAACACGTGTAGAGTGGAGAGTCAACATTCTGTGCTTAAACAGTGGCTCGGAAGCTCCAAAGGGTCAATGGATTCTATCTTCAACCGTGTACACCGCGCCACTGAGGGTTTGCTTATTCAAATTCGTCATCATTTGGAGGACTCCAGACGACGAATTGGAGTGGAGTATAGGGGAATGCCCTTGCACAATCTCAGTGGCTATGTTTCCTTCCATGCTCTCAAAATTCTTAAGCAGGAGGTGAACAGGATGAGAGAGTTATATGATGATGTGTACGAGCGTTGTGGTTGTGCGATGTTGATGACACACGAACTTTCATGCGCTTGTACTATACACACCTCGATTCAGGATGGTACGGGGTTGTATTTGGATCAGATCCATCCTTTTTGGAAAACCCTAGTCATTGGAGACGGTGTTGACATTCCTATCTTTGAGGATGAGTTGGAACAGGACACGACGCAGTTTAGATCCCTGTATAACATGCATGGAGCGACCCATCCACTGTAAAAAATACAAAAAATAATCAGTACCAATATTAAGTTGCACAGTAATCTATGGAAAACAAATAACAAATACTTACGTAATCAGTGTTCGTCCTCCCTGGAATTGGTGGGGGGGGGGGGCAAGTACCGCGGTATCACTGATAAGCCGAGGATGGGAGTACGTGTAAAACCAGGCCAAGTAGTCAGGTGTGCATGTGGGCTGTCCATCCAATAGAGGTGGATGGAACGACAGGCCGAAACAGCAGCTCCCAGGACCAAACTTATCCCATAACCCCTTACCTCGAAAAGTAACGCTATACGACCGGACATTATCAGGTCTGTACGCGCTGTCAGGCCTAAAACCGGGCCGCGGTATCCCCTGCACATGACCAAGTTGCCGTAAGACCCTGACTGGGTTATACGGCTCGACGATGTCCCGAAACTGTATACATCCCATGTACGTGGTTCTCGGGACGTCCTGTGCTGGGGTAAGTGTATAGGGCCGCCAGTTAACCTGCATACGCAATCATAAGAAGAATGTTACATTAGTTGTGAAGACGTTAAATAATAATATAATATACGCAAGCTAAGTTCACATACTACCTCAGCATCAGTCATCTGATCAAGTCAGGTACGGAAAGATATGTCGTTGGTGATCCCTCGACTCTGAGCGTGGATCCCACATCGAGGCCCGTGCCTCACCTGGCTGTACCACTAAAGCTCCCTGACAAGGCCGAAAACATGGGAAGTACTCGTATATCCACGCCTGCAGAAGCGTGAGACAACCTCCGATAGCCTTACACTCAATACGGGAGGCGATACCCAACTGCCGATACAGGAAAACAAGTGTAGCTGACCCCCAAGAATATCGGTGAAGATCGTCATAAGACTTCTTCACCTCTAAAATGCAGGAGGGAAGAAGGCGGTGACCACTCTTGTCAACGAACAAGGTGCTACCAAGTAGTGTGACAAAGAAACCCATGAACTCAACGTCTGGGACCCGATCCAACAACTTGCACCGTTCATAAATGCTAGTCACCGCTACAGCACCGTTCTCCCAAATAGCTTTCGGCTTCACCAAAAGCTCATCCCTACTCAGCCCCAACAACTCCTGAAAGTCAACCTGGAGAGATGCACTGTCGCTAACCATGTCAACCAAGTCACCCTCAACGGGGATCCCCAGAATATAAGCGACGTCGTGTAGCATGATCGTCATCTCACCAAAGGGGAGATGAAAAGTGTTCGTATCCGGCTGCCACCGTTCAACGAACACAGAGATCAGAGGCCAATCAATGTGGAAATGCATGATAGACGGCAAGTGCTGTAGTCCAGTGACACTAAGGCGTGCACGTAAATCCGCACTCAGCTCTGTCTCCCATTCCTGCAACGACCTAAACCACTGAATCCTACTGTGGCACCTCAACGGATCACGATCATCCCCGACCCAAACACGAGAAGCAACGTGAGCTGCATAGCTAGGGATAAGACTGCCATCAGCTGAACCACCTGGCATCGCCTCGTGAACAAGCCAAGACGTATCTGAGTCTCGAGAACCACGAGACCTACGAGTACGGCCGGTGCTCGAAGTCGTAGTCGTAGAACCCACAAACCTCCCTCCTCTACCTTTCCTCACGAAAATCCCAGACGACGACTCCCCGTGCTCGAATCCTCCTCGCCCACTCTCGGAAGTCGTGGCATCCTCCGTGTCATGATGATCAGAATCATAATCATCCATGACCTGATCTAGCTCGGGCTGAGCATCCGAAGGCCAACCCAGGACATCATCCGCCGTGCGAGAAGCTGCCCTCTCCCTCCTAACAGAAGCATCAACACCACGAGATCGAGTATGTCGAGGACCCAATCCTTCGACACGTGTGAACTCGATATTTAGCCTTTTAACGGTTTGTGGCTATTATTTAATAAAAAAATGTAATGCAAATAATTAATACTCAATTCTATAAATCTAATAAATATTCACTAATAATAAAAAATTACATTATTTTATTTTCCTAAACATAAATCTAATTTATAATCACTTAAAATAAACAATTACATTATTTTATTTTCCTAAACATAAATCTAATTAATATTCACTACCAATAAACAATTACATTATTTTATTTTCCTAAACATAAATCTAATTAATATTCACTAATAATAAACAATTACGTAATTTTATTTCCTACACATAAATCTAATTAATATTCACTTAAAATAAACAATTATATTACTTAATTTCTTAAACATATTTCTAATTAACATTCACTTAAAATAAACAATTACATAATTTTATTTCCTAAACATATTTCTAATTAATATGCACTTAAAATAAACAAATATATAATTTTATTAATATGCAAAATAAATATATAATTAAATTAATTTTTTTTAATTACGTAAACCGCCCAAGTAAGACGGTTTAACCACGGTCAAACCGCCCAAGCAATACGGTTTTACCGTAGACAAACCGCCCAGAAAATACGGTTTGACCGTGGTCAAACCGCCCAAACTATACGATTGAACCATGGTCAAACCGTATATCCTGGGCGTTTTGATCATGGTCAAATCGTCTAACTTGGGCGGTTGTACCACGGTTGAATCGCACAGACAGGGCGATTTGAGTACTTTTCCGGCGAAAAAAAATATACCCGCTCCGCCTGGGCTGCGTCCTCCTCACTTGCGCGTGCTGCGTTCCTCGACCGTGGCATTCTCGGCAGTTATGGGCGGTGGTGGTGGTGATATTGAAGTGGTGGACCTTGTGGTGGTGGTTGCAATGTGCGGTGGTGGTGGTGATTTAAGGTGGTGAATGTTGTTTTGCGGCGGTAGCGGCGGCAATGGTGGTGTTGGTTGGTGGTTGTGGTGATTTTAAGTTTTCTTGAGAGGTTTTAAGTGAGGAGAGAGAAAGAGGTGATGTTGGAGAGTGAAAGAGAGAAAGAGTTTAGGATTTTGAGTATGGGTAAGAACGTAAATTCATTCCTAATTTGTGGGCGATTTTGATAAGAATGTGGGCGTTATTTAACAACTCCCTTTTAATTAGAGCTATCTAAGCTATTGTGTACTTGGTATTATTTTGTTAGAATCAATATTTTAATTGAAATTCACATTAACACAAAGACTACATATTGTGGCTATGTTGAATATACTTCTTATTTAGTAAGATTTAATTTACCGAAACAATTAGTTTCCATATCCTTAGATAGCTAATTTTTGTTTATAATAATCAATTAATCACATTTATCTAAGTTTTTTACGTTTTAATTTCTTATTTCTTCTAGAAATATGAAATTTTGAGGATTAAGAGCATGTTCTAATTGACTGAACTGAACTGAACTTATTGGAGCTGAAATGAATTGAACTGAATATTTTATGAGAGAAGGAAATTAAGAACTGAAATGAACTGAATTTATTGGAACAGAACAGAACTGAACTGAAAATAATGTGAAGAGAACAGACTCTAAGTGCGTATAATTTCTTTCAGCATCACAATTATCCTTCAAAACCTAAAATCAAAGTGTTAAGCTCTTATGACAACTTGATGGAGCTGACTTCCTTTGATGTAAAGCAACAGGTAAGCTTCTCACCAAAATCCTTCAGACAAATAATAATATCATCTTCTTGGTAGTAGCTTTGATCGCATAACCTATGATTTTACTGTTAACATTGTTCTTGCATGCATACAAATTCAGACTGGTTGCTGCATCTAATTGAGCCAATAATGGAATCAACTTGGGCAATCAGTTTTATTCCATTTTGGGTCTCATATATTTGGACAATAAGGCTCAAAATTTGGGTATTGAGTTTCTTTTCACTAAACACAAGATGACTCATGCCTCGTCTCATCCAATATTATCATTCGTTAGATCATACACCTAAGGTAGAATAACTTGAATAAACTGATCTGATTGACCATTATGAAAAGGAGTAACTTTAATTTTGATATAATAGACACAGAAGTCCGGGTTAAAAGAGTTAGGAAAATTTGATTTAAATAATCCAACCTTTGACGTATTTATTTTTAATATTCCAACCTTTTGATTATTCTATAATAATCCAAGTTTTGGGGGGTGTCTTAGATTATCAGGCCTAGCAGATCACTTAACCTAAAAGTGCAAGTCACCTTCCACGTGTCGGATTGTCATTTGTCCAATAAATTTTTTTTTATTTATTTTTTTAAAAATTAAATTTTTTAAAAAAAATCCCCTATTTTTCCCCTTCTTCTTTCCTTCAAACCTCCATGTCAGCACCACCACCACCGCTTCCCCTCCAAAAATCGACCACCATCACTCCTTCCCCTCCAAAATCCGACCACCACCACGCACGACACCACCCTCTCCTCCAAAATCCGACCACCCACAGTCGGTCCCTCCAATTGCCGAGCACCCCACCTCCTTCCTTCTCCTCCATAATTCCCAGCAGCTCATTCCTTCCTCCTTCCTTCTTACTTCCTTTCTCTTTCCTTCCTCCCTCCTTCCTTTCTCTTTCCCTTCACTCTCCATTGATTCCGATCCCCTTCACCCAGCCACCCACGACTGACCACGCACCGCCAACCTCCCTTTATCGTCCTCAATCTCTATCTTCGTTCTCAATTTCCGGCCGCCGCCTACCTCGAATAACAGAACCCTTTTCCGATTCCTAGATTTTCGGTGTTTTAGGTTCTGGGTTTTAGGGAATTGGGGTGGATTTAGAGGGTAGTTGGTAACTGGACAAGGGAGATGGAGGGGTAGCAGCTGCGCTGGGGTGAGGGGAGGGGGAGGGTTGGCAGGGGGGTAGGGGTGGCGGTGGTCGGAAAGTGGAAAAAGAGAGTGGGAAGGGTGGCAGAGAAGTGGGTCTGTGGGTGGCTGGGTTTACCTTTTTTTTATTTATTTATTTTTTTTGTCAAAAAAATTTAAAATGAAATGAAAAAACAAATTTACCTGAGAAACAGGTTGCAGGTCACCTTGGCCTGATAATCTAAGACATCCCCTAAAGCTTGGATTATTGTGGAATAATCAAAAGGTTGGATTATTAAAAATAAATACGTCAAAGGTTGGATTATTTAAATCAAAATTTTCAAAGAGTTATAAGTAATTAGGCATCTTTATATTCCCACTACATACACATATTTATCGGTCTAGCTAGAACCTAATGGTGTGTTTGGATTGAAGGAAATGGAGGGTAAGGAAGGGAAAAGAAATGGAGATATGGAGTATCTTTCATTTGAATAGCAAATGAGGAAGGGATGGAATTGGAGGGGAGAGAAATGGAATGATTAAATTGTAGAAAATTGATCCCTCCAACAATGGAGATATTTAAAAGGAAAACTCACCATTCTTCCGTCCCCTTCCTTTCCCTCCCCTCCTCTTCTCCTCCCTCCCCTTCTTTTCCTTCCCCTTTCTTTATCCAAACAAACTGTAAGTGAAAACCAAAAATTTGAAAATGGAGATTAAGAGATTGGATCATTTATGTTGGGACCATATACGGCCGTACCTATAGTGTCCTTCCAAACATGGTTTGAACCGATTTTAAAATATTTGTTTCCATATTTAATTTTTTTTTTTTTTTTTTTTTTTTATAATAAGATGGAAAAAGGCAAAAGAAGACTAATGCCTTATTCTTTTGAGCTAAACTAAATTGAAATGAAGTAGAAAATGAACTAAGCTAAACTAAGGTGAACTGAATTGAACTTAAAATAAGTCCAAAAGAACAGGGCCTAACTGTTTAATGCCAATTGACCTAAACTAATACTTCGTAAAAAATAACTCATATTATACACATCTTTCTAATAAAGTAATGGATATAAAATTAGATAATTAATTATTTTCACGGATTTTAATGCATAATTTTAAATAGCTTATCGATCCAATTCAAGATCAGTTTTTAAATGGACTTGAATCTCTATACAGAGGCCTGAAATTTGCTAAATATATTTATCATTGGAACAAATATTAAATATTTTATGTTCGAAAACTACACATGAATACAAATTAAATCTAACCTCTCATTTGAATTTTTTTTTTTTAATTATTAATTTGTTTAAAGGAATAATGTGCAAATGAGGTTATAGTTTAGTTAAATTGTAAAATCAAATTAAATTAATTAGAAATATTCAAATCATATAAAACAAAATGAAGTGAACATAGCCAAATTTTGAAGATTAGTAGATCCAGAACAGTTTTAGGCTGGTAGCAAGCTAATAATGATTTAATTACTCCATTAATAACTTAATACGGAGTACGAAGTATGAGTATACAACAGTAGTGCACTGGTACAATATTGTTGACATAATTAGTTGTTCATTAGTGTTTCACAATCTACGATGTTTATATGCACTAAACTGACTAAAGTACAAATTATCATGGCAAAGGCTACACATACACGAGTGTATGTGGGCCAAACATACACCAGTGATGTGTCGTCTTTCTATTGGCTTTTCATTTGGGTCCCAAAAAAACAAAAAACTCAAATTTCATTTGAAAATTGAAATTCAAATTTCAAATTTCCTTGGGCCCCACTCTCCCCAACTACTCCACTCTCTCTCCTCTCTCATTTCGACCAACTTTTTTTTTTGGTCTAATTTTCTCTCTTCTCTCACCTCTCTCCTCCATTCTTCTTGTTATTTTCTTCTTCTTTTTTTTTTCCAAATTTTGTTTATAAAAATACTTTACATGTTAAAAATTTTAATATTCTGGATTTGTGGAATCAATTTGCGTCAATTTTTTTTAACGATTTTTATTTTTAATATTCATTTCACAAATCCCCAATTTCTAGGGTTCTTCTCTCTCCTCCATTATTCTTCATAATATTCATCTCTTCTTCTTTAACTTTATTACCAGATTTGTTTGTGATAATTTACATGTTTATAATCTCTAATATTCTGGATTTGTGTACACAATTTGCTCCATATTTTTTAAGATTTTTTTTAACTTTATTTTCTTTTCACATCCCTTGAAATCCCCAATTTCCAGGGTTCGTAATCGCAAATAGGAGTTTAATTCCAGTACCGAAGAAATGGAATTAAATTGGAGAATTACCCCCGTCAAAATAATCCGAATCAAATTGGAGAATTGCATGCGTAACAGCAATTTGGAGATCGAATTCGCCAATTTTGTCAAATTTGAAGAAATTTTTGCTTACTGCACAATTATTGTAAATGAATGTGAATTTGTAATATTTAACATTGTTGATAACATATTTCTAATAATTAAACTTGGTGTTTTCCATTATACGATTTATTTCACATCAACCCAATTCGATTGTGATGTAAATAAATTGAAACATAATATATCGTTGAAGAAAAATGACACATCGTTAATTATAATGTTATTCGGTTTTTCATTATCATCAACATCAATGATGGATAAGTTAGGTTATTTTTTAGTAACACAAGATACAAGATGTAGTAATCACAATCATAAAATATGGATCACTTTTATTTATCCCAGTAACTAATTAAACACAAATTTTGAGTTCAAAATAAGGGATTCGTTGTTACTAATTTAGATTTTATTGCACTTTGATTTCAACACCTGTTATGTATAAATATTTTGTACTTACTATTTTTATGTAATGGGAACTATTAGTACATTGTAAGTAAATTTCACACAAATTACAATATCAATTCAAGAAACAAAAGCAATCATCATATTGTAACCAATAACATATAAGAGAATTTTCAATAACGAAATATTAAATATAGAAATTTGTGAGATTGTGATTATATATTTGTATATAAGAGAATTTTCAACCAAAAACAAAAGTATCATTGACAATATCAAGAGTTTCCTTACTACGTGATTTTTTTTTTATTTTTTTATTTTTTTTATGTATAATTTCACTCTTGGACATTAATCGATCAGGAGTTACTATCTAGTCATTTCTAGAATTAATTGTTGCCCTATTGCCATTTATGGGGGTCAAAATTTGATTACTTTGACCATACATTACCGTTTGTTTAAAAAAGATAATATTATAGTCACGTGATCTTGTTAGATTTGTCCCTTTATATATTTTTACTAAAATCGCATTACTCAGAGATATCCTTATAAGAAGTAAAGAAAGTATATCTTGTTACATTGTTTATTGTATCTATATGTTGTAAAAATTTTACTTCATTTGTATCATTTTTGACAATTTTCTATATTTATTAGTATTCGGTAGTTATTTTTATGAATTACAGTTGTTTTTATTGTAATTCTCCACTATTTGATTATAACCCTACACCACTTACTTTTAGCCCACTAACTTGAGTTTTGTCATTAGCAAAGGGTAGTTGAATCAACAATGAGTCTTTATAGAGTTATTCCTTTGTAAATATATTATAACCCTTCACTACTTACTTTTTAAATCATTGCTTTATTAATATTCCCACGTTAATGATAATTACTTTTTTTTTCTAAAACTCATAAGATTAGTGTAGGGATATTTATACCCCTAAAACTTATAAGAGAATTGAATTTTCAATAGGGAAATATTAAATATAGAAATTTGGGATAGTATCTATTAATAAGAATCTATTTTACGTGTAATTATTAACAATATGTATTTGAATAATATTTGAAGCCTATATAATAGTTTGCCAAAAACGACGTTGTATAGTATAATTACTTAAAGCATCCATTTTTAAACATGGTGAATAACCCGCAATTTTGGTTACAACTGCAATGTATAAATCGTGTTCCGTGCATTGAAGTCCCGAGTTCGAATCTAATCTTTTTTAATTATAAGTACTAGCTTTTTAATTTGTTTTTTTGAATGTATTTGAATAGTATTTCTATTATTTTTTTAGTAACTCTAGATATTATACTACAGAGAATATACGTGTCACTATCAAGTTACTAACATATAGTATTCAAAATACTTAAAAACTGTATTTGTTATTAAATTAAAATATATAAACATTTTAACATCACATATAACTCGATTCTTCGTCTTCATCCAACCAAAATAGTGGATTAAACCCAGAATTGTACAATTCCAAAAAATTTGTCAAAACCATATCACCTGATTTAAATTAAACAAAATATTTATAACATTCAAGTTAAACAAACACTACAATTATTGTTGGATTATAAAAAAAACGTTAACAATGAAAAATGAAATTACAACATTATAGTTCAATGATTTTATATTACATAAAACATGCTTTATATAAGGAGTGTGTAGAATGAAGTATTGAACAATATAATCTTGATATATTGATCATATGAAATACATAGTTGAACACCATTGATTTTATTAAACAACAAAATAAAAATAAAATAAAAATAAAATTCCATTGCCGGAAAATGCTTTCATCGTTAATGGCTTCCTCTGAAATTTTCTCTTTTTTTTTAATAAAATTGATGATGGGGTGGGTGGGAAAGGTAGCCCCCACCATCTTTAGCATTGGCACCAAACAAGTTCTCCCACCTAATAGTCCATATTGGCGGTAATTCCTTGAAATTCCCCCCTCCCCCAATTTTCCCTCTCTTTTATTTGGTGAATGGTGAGGTGTCACTATTTGATTGGGAGTGTATGTGGGAGCTACATACACTCAGTGTATGTGTAGCAGCTCGCAATTATCATTAATCGTAGAATACTCGTTCCAATTAGAAACAAGGAAGATGCCTAGATTTCCTACACTTCAACATAATGCTTGCTTTAGATTTTCTATACTAAGGGCATGTTCTGATTGACTGAACTGAACTTATTAGAGCTGAACTGAACTGAACTAAATATTTTATAAGAGAAGGAAATTAGGAACTGAACTTATTAGAGCTGAACTGAACTGAATATTTTATAAGAGAAGGAAATTCGGAGCTGAACTGAACTGAACTGAACTTATTAGAACTGAACTGAACTTATTAGAGCTGAACTGAACTGAACTGAAAATAATCGTATCAGACAGGCCCTAAGGATACACATACAATGGTTGTATGTGGTGACCCACATACAACCATTGTTGGCAGCATTTGATTGGTTTGTATTTTTGGGCCCACCTTCCCTAATCCCTATCTTGCTTCCCCTATTTTTTCCCTCTTATTTTTTCCCCTCCCTTTTAACGTGGCATACATACAATGGTATTGTAAGTGGGCTACCACGTACAACCATTGTATGTGTAGCATTACTCCTTAAGGAAAAAATTATAATGTTTGCTTAGATTCAATTAACCTGGTTTGAGAATAATTGTCATATTTTGACATTTCTCACTATTTATATTCTAAATTTGACTATACATCTTTACTATTCCCTCTATCCCTACATATAGTTCCCTAAATATATTCTAAGGCCCCGTTCTTTAGAGCTGCTCTGCTCCGCTCAAAAGAAATTTGCTCTGCTTTCAACTAATAATTAATAATAACAATAATAATAATTAATATTTAGTAGATAATAATTAATATTATATTGATGATAATAATTGATGTGTTTAAATTATTATTATTGTTAGCAAAATTATTATTATTATTATTATAAAATATTGTATACCTACAAATTTTTTAAAGAAACCTATAAGTATTAAAATCATCATATAGTACAAAGATAATAGACTTTAAATATTTGATAATTTTATTATTTACAATATCCCACTTCATAAATGAATTTTTTTTTTATAAGAAAGTATTAAATGGGGATCCTTAAAAAACTAAAATACATATTTTATCATAGCTTTTTCTATATAGGAAAAAAAAAATATTTGACTTGTTTTTGTTATAGGGCATATTGAGGGGGTTGCCAATACGTTCTTGGCACTTGAGGATGTTTGCTTTTATTTGTGTTTTCACTCACCTAAATCAATGGTATGCACTTAATAATAATAATAATAATAATAATAATAATAATAATAATAATAATAATAATAATAATTTTAACATTAATAATAGTATTAATAATAATGCCGAAATCTGCTCTGCTCTGCTCTGCCAGAAGCTCAAAAGATCAGGGCCTAAATTTGAGGGCAAATATGTAAATAAACATTTTAAATATAATTGTCTAGAAACTAGTCCATATTAATAAGAATTATCTCAAACTTTCTAAAAAGTAAGGATGTAATTATGTATAATTTTTTTGTCATTTACTATCTTTAAAAAGCACTATTTTGAAAAGGAAAAAGATATATGCAGCTCTAAGGGCTGCATATAAGAGACTAAAAGTGGAAAAATAGACTATAAATATACAATTTATTACACCGATTTTACTCATGAATTGTCAATAAATTTTCAACTTAATACTTAAAAAGGAATATATTAAATGCTTATACGCAGTCTTTAGGGCTGCATATAACATTACCCTTATTTTAGTCGAGTACCACTAAACCAAATAAATGTGTCCATTACTGTATCTACTTCGTATTAGTTGTCAAATTCATATTGACATGTAGTCATGTACGTATGTCTAATTTGATTTTGTCATTTATTATGGTATCCAGTGAGTAGTAGCACTACCTACAATTAATTCATGGGTAATGCTCTAAGAAGCCCGAAGTCTTCTTGAAAATTTTACGGAGTATAAAATTAGGAATTTATGGCAAAAACATGCATAAATCAGTGTAATTAGTGTTTATATTTTTATAATGTCCTAAATTTATACAATTTTTTAGTGTGTATTTAATGGATAGGGCTACATATAACATTTTCCTTATTTATACTGTACTTGGTATACAAGTACATTTTTAGTTTTTACGACAAATTAGAATTGTTTAAATGTAGGAAAAAAACAACCCAAACAAAGAAATTCGGGAAATTCTACATTATAACCCTCTAATATTGATTTTACCAGGTTGTGCCCATTTTTTTATTATTATTTTTTTAAGTTACACATGCATTGTAACCTCGGGTTTAATTATTAACCATACAATATTCTTGTGTCATCTTGCCGTTAACGAATTCTATTATATTTACTCAATCACCGTTAGTGGGGCCATTGTCCTTTTTTTTAATCGATTTACATGTTAGAAAATGTTCCATTAAAGGTTTTAGGGACCATTTGGTCCTTATGGAACCAAATTTAGCTCACATTTAGCAAAATTTGTTTTAAAAAAAATGTAAATCCCTTGTTTTGCACGAATGTGTTTCATTATTTTTTTTATCTGCAGAAATTGTTCAAGTAAGGTATAAGATGATTTTAGTTCTTGAAAAACCAAATTGAGGTCAAAATCGACAAAAATAATGTAATTGTCGTGTTTTACGTGTCAATTGCGCGCTATTTCTTAAAACGCCAAATGAAACATTACGTTTATTTATTTATTTGCTAATTCTAAACTTAATTTGGAACTATAAAACCAATCTCGAAACCTTACCCAATTAATTTCCACCACTAAAAATTAAGGATATTTTTTTTTACAAAATCATCCCCAAATACACCAGTTCTCTAAAAACCCTCCCAATTTTTACAAAATTCCCCTTGTTACCTATCACTATATCAACCTCATTCTTTATCCTCCTCATAGTTGGCCACCAGCCATTCTAGCGCAGCCTCGCCTTACCTTACCCCTCCCCCCAAAACACACTCACGCACACCCTCTCTTCTATTCCTTGCTTTCCTTGCTAAAACCTCTTACCAACAAGATCAAAATATGGTTTTAAACCAATTTTCTATTTATGCATGGTGTTGAGCAAGTTTGTAAAAAGATAGTGGTTGGATTGCTGGAAAAGGGGAAAAATAAATCAAGGCTTTAGACTTATTACACATGATGGTTAACGTTCCGAATCCGAAAGGTCCCAAAATGGTCAAAATAAAGAGAATATTTAAGGTTTAAATTATACGGAGTATTTTGGGAATGCATATGTATGTAGCCCTCTATTTCCACAACTTACAAATTATTGTATAAAAAAAAGGAAATTTTGTCAATTACATCCATTTAAAGTTTGTAATAGTTAATGCCTACACCCCATTGTAGGTAGGGATACCTACACCCCCCTCCTTACCCACCTCCCAATTGAAATATTACGTAATTTTTGTTAAAAAAAAATCTAATATATATATATAAGGAAAAATTGCCCAGAATAATCCGACCTTTTGCCTGTCCGCTGAAAATAATCCCACCTATTGATTATTTTTTAATAATCCCACTTTTACCCCCCGATCTTTTTTATTGGTCCCTACAGGTTACCTTACCTGTTGTAGCTTGTTTTGGGATGACGTGGCTTCCAACGGTTATATTGTTATTAATTTTCCTTTTAAAAATTGCTAGCTCCTCAATTTTCATTTCTCTTCCTTCTTCATTCTCTGTTCTGAAAAAAGCTCTTCCCTTTATACTCTGAATTTCGTCTTTGAATTCAGTTTCTTCTCTCAGTTTAATCTGTCAAAAATGGCTAGTAGGAGGCATAATGGTTCAAGCAGTTCTACTTCGTCCAGAAATTTTGGCTTGGGCTCCCCAAAATTGAAGTGCAGGTGTGGTTTGGAAGCAATTACGCGTACGGTTAAGCACGGTGAGAACGTGGGGATAAAGTTCCATGGATGCCCTAGATGGCCTGTAAGTCCAGTTTATTGTGCGAAATTACAAGTATTTGATTAATTAAGATAAATTAACTTGATTAAATTGGGCATTTGAAACTAGGGTTTATATTCTAATTGAATTGGGGTTTTATCAATTTTTTCAGGAGGGTGATTGTGGCTTCTTTCAGTGGGTTAATGTTAACCTCAAGGATGTTGATGAACTCCGATTATAAGTGTTTGAAAGAGATACGCAAGTAGCTGAAAAAGAAATGGAGATTGATTTACTTAAAGAACAATTGAAGAGGGTGGAGAAGAAATTGGGAAATAAGGAGGATGAGTTGGATGATACAAAAATGGAGCTTTGCCACACTTGAATTGAACTGATGAAGGCTACAAGGAATGAGAAGAATTTTTCCCTTGCTCTGTTTGTTTCATGGATTTTCTTTGCTTTCATGATAGTGATTTTAAAGGCATGATTGTGATGTATGTAATGATTGTAGGTAGTTTGGCTAAGTTAAGTTAGTTAAGTTTGGTTAAGTAATGCTTTTTGGTCATTTGTGTCATGTATTGAGCGAAGACGTATTTGTTATGTAATGACCAATACATTGATTAGTTAATGAAAGTTGTTTTAACAATGAAATGCACACTCCTTGAATTTCTGACATAATGCATAATCATATAACTGAATAAGTTTAACAAAAAGAGGGTGAAACTGTTTCCAGTCATACACAAAATGAACCTTATTCTTGGTTCATGACTTCAGAATGTATACTAGCAGTTGGACTTCACACAGCCAACATGATGAAAAGACAATATCCAAAAGTATTACATAAACATAGTTAAGTCTAATATAGTGCCATAAAAGTGACGTGAAACTATTCATTAGCTTGATGTAAAGTGGAGGTTTGGCTTGATTGACTGCACTGAAACCAAGACAGAGCTGATCTTGTCCTTCTTTGATTGCCAAGGGTCTGCAAACACATAAACAACAGAGAGCTGCATTAGGTTTTAGTCTCATTGACAATGAAGTCTAATATAGTGACAATGTACAACAACTCACATTAGTCTGGGCTGATCCATCAGGTGCAATGTACACACCTACACCTTGTGGAACCTGCAACAAATACATACAGTTCAGGCACATAAGCACACAACAAACACATACATTTTAGGTGTAATTGAGGTGTTTATAAGAAGACAAAAAGGACCTAGTAGCTTCCCCTGCCCCTTGAGCCACCCCTTGAGCCACCCCTTGCCCTTCCTGATCCCCTTCTGCCACCTCCAGCACCCCTACTCCCACTTGCACCACCTCTGCTAGAACCTGCAGCAGTTGAAACACCAATCTCAGCAGAGCCTCTCCCAGAAGCAGCCCCTCTCCCAGAAGCAGCCCCTCTCCCAGTAGCCACAGAACCTCTCCCAGCACCATCTCCTCTACCCCTTCCCCCCTAGAACCTCTTCCCATTGCTATCATTCTTCCTCCTCTATCAAGTATGGTAGGTTGAGCAGTTTGGTTGTAGTGAGTTGTATTTGGCTATTGGGGTGCTGATGGAACAGTCTGACTACCTTGTGTAGAAGGCACATCCTGAGTAGTTGTCTGGGGTTGAGTTGCTGGTGTAGATGGCACAGCTTGAGCATCTTTGCGTGGCCTTCCTCTAGCCCTTTTAGGAGCAGGTTCAACTGGCTGCACATTGTCCTTGTTGGGGCATTTTCTTTTGTTATGACCCTTGAGCTGGCACAATGAACAAGTCATTTCAATCCCAGTTCTTGTCATTGTACCAGATTTCTTAGGGTTTTCATGGGGGTCCTTGATTCGATTTTTCCTTGGCCTCCCTGGACCAATTTTGATTGGTGGTGGTGCAATACATTGGGACACTTTTGGCCAGTGTCTTTCACCTTGAATTGGAGGAATTGAGCCTGCCAAACACAATTAACATGTTACAAGTCTGTACACAGGTTGTTATAACTACAGAAATTGTGAAATAGATATGTTGTTATACTTGCATAAACTGACATATAAGTATCCTTGAAATATGCTGAATCCACCAACAGCTCAGGCTCTTTTCCCACAAAATAAATGCAGGCAACTGCATGACAGCATGGGATGCCAGTCATGTCCCATTTTCTACAAGTGCAGCTCTTCTCATCCAACTTCACCACTAGCTGATCCAACTTGTAACTAACATTGAAATGGATTTCAGAAGAGGGATACACTTCACACTCAGCAGCTTTTGTCTTCTCCAATTCCAACTTGGATTGAATTCTTGGACAGAGCACACCAGTAACTTTCAGCATTGCTTGCCTTTTGACTACCAACCTTTGCATCAAAGATGTTATAATATCTTCCAACATGTATAGCAAGTGTTTGGTCCTTGCTTGAATGATGAAGCCATTGAATGTTTCAGCAATGTTGGAAGTTATTGCATCTGTCTTGATTGCAGGACTCAGGAAAGCTCTACAAAACAACTCTGGCCTATGCAACTTGAAGTCATTGGCAGCATCCACATTGATTGATGCAAGCTTAGCCATGTTCTCCTCATAATCAGCCTCATTGTAGCTCTTTGCAATGCTCCAAAACAACAATTTCATTTCATCTCCTTTGTACTTCTTGTGCCAGTGAGCAAAGACATGTCTAGCACAATGTCTATGTTCTGCCCTAGGTAGGACAGCTGACACACTACTGAAAATACTCTGACAATTAGCAAAAAAGATAACAGGAAAAAAATGCACAAGTAAATCACCAAATCAAAATATATAAACACTAGAAAAGTGTATTTGTTTACAGTTAAGGGACATACCACATGCTCATCAGAGATGATTGAGATCCCTTCCCCTTCTCCAAGACTTAGGCACTTTGCTAGCTTGTTAAAGAACCATTCCCAAGATGAGTTATTCTCTCCTTCCACAACTTCCCAGCATACAGGGAACATTTGATTATTGATGTCCCTTCCCACAGCAGCCAACAACTGTCCCCCAAGAAAAGTCTTCAGGAAGCATGCATCCACTGCCAACACCTTTCTGCAACCTTCCATCCAGCCTTTCTTTAACCCCTCAAAACAAATGAATAACCTTTGGAATACAGGTTGGCCAGGTTGTTTTGCTGAGTCAGTAACAAGTTCAATGTCTGTCCCAGGGCTGCAATTCTCTAACTCCTTCAAATACCCTCCAAGCTTGTTATAGTGCTCATGCATTGACCCATGTAAAAGCCTATGAGCATTGTACTTTACCTTATAGGCAAAGTCTCTTGTCACCAACATCTTATAAGCCTTCCTTATACACTCCTGAATCTCCTTTGCTGGCCAGTGTGGCCTGGATTTGAAGACATCCAAGAATTATTTTGCCACCCAACTTGATTTCAATTGCCTGTTTCTTTTCATGTTTCTCTGACAGGTGTGTTCTCCCTTCACTGTCTTCACAACAATTGTAGCCCTCCTTGTCTCCCAAGAAGCATATACATAGAAAGGACACTTCTCTATGCACCTAACACCCAACCTCTTCCATACAAAAGAACTGAAGTCTGTGTGCTTAGAAACTAACAGCCCTACCCTTTTTTTCCTCCCAAGAATCAACTCTTCTTCATCACCACTATTAGGGGGGGTATGAATTTCATCTTCACTGTCTTCATAATCACTCTAAGCTTCAGGTCCTGCACTTTCCCCTGCCTCTGTCCTGTTCCCTTGATTCTCTTGTATGCTCAAACCCCTAGCAGCCTCTACTTGTATTTTCCTTGCAATGTCAACTAGCTGGGCAGTTGTATCCCTAACCCTTTGCCTAGCTATGTTGTACTCCTCATCTCCACTGTCAGATTGATACTGCAAGTCCTCATCCAGTATCTCTTCATGTTCCCTCTCATACTCTTCCTCTAACTCCTCTAAAGCTTCAACCTCTAATTCTAAATCAGCACCACCAGCCTGCTCCTCATCTGACTCCTCATCCCCCTCACTTTCATCTGTATATACTTCCCCAAAGAAAGGTGTAGAACTCACTCCCTTCCCCTTGTCAACTAGTGGGTTGTAAGGAGGGTCTTCATGGTCACTCTCAGTGCTATAATCTGGAATGAGGTCATTAATGGGAATGGGGCTATCTGGCCTTGAATCTTCCCACTCAAAAGAGTTTAACTGGTCAGCTTGTGTGTTTGAGGCTGCAATAATGGAAGAGAGAGCGGGAAGCTGTGTTTCATTTTGTGAGCTAGGGTTTATAACATATTTAACTCTAAAAGAACTTTGGTTAGATAAGGTAGTGGTGGATGGAGTAGAAAGTGAAACAGTGGGAGCATCTTTTTTTAAAGTATTAGTGAGGGCATCTTTTTTTGGCTCTTCTTTTTTGGACTTTGGTGAGCTGTCATGGGTTTTTTGGGAAGGTTCATCAATATTCAAAGGCTGACTTTTCTTTCTTGGACTAGATCTAACCTGTGGTCCCCTTTGAATTGGAAGTTTTTTAGGTCTCACTGTTTTGGGTTGGTTGTTTTTAGCAGAAGCTTGTAAATCTGAGGGGAAGGGTATTGGGTCATTGTCATCATGCATGGCATATACCTCTACCCCCCTGTACTTCTCTGCCACTTGTATCATATCCCTCATACTTGCATCATCTGTCACCCTCCTCAAACCATCCACAAAACTAAACCCAGGAACCAAGTATAAAAACCCCTTGATTCTTCCCTCATATCTAGCACACTTCATAACCAACTCAACCAAGTAAAAAGAACACAGTTCATCAGGGTCTACATAAAAGGTTTTGGCCATCCCATTTCTATAACACAACCTACCATTGTTGAGTGTCTCAAACACCCCTCCATGCCACATTTTCAAGGAAATTTTACCCATACCTAAATTCACAACAACTACATCACATTCAACATACAAACAACCAGAAATACTCAACCAAAATAGAATCAAACATCAAATAACATAATCCAACAAATAAAGCGCAATTTTTTACTAGCTACACACGACAATACACAACCACACTGAACAAATACAAACTAAAGACAATTTAGGCTTGTTTAGGCGAAATTCGCAATTTAGGGTTCGCAATTTAATCTACTTCCAATTGATTAGATTTAGGGTTCGCAATTCGCATGCAATTACAGAAGGATTAATGGCGAAATTTAGGGTTACGAACTTACCTAAAATGGCGCAATTTAGGCTTTAGCTGTTGAATTTCCCCCAAAAATGGAAGCTTTTGGACTTTACTGCAACGTACGAAGGTGGTTGAAGCTTCAATTATGGCTATCGAACTACTTTGTAAGCTACATTCAATTGCTCTGCTGAAGAAGTTATGAGGGAGGGAGAAATTTCAGAAATTACAGAGGGTGGGTGGAGGGAGAGATGACCTGTCAAGTTTAAGAGAGGGAAAATTAAATCCCCCAGTCCACGTCACAAGTCTTTACCTTCTTAACCGGTTCTATGTAAACTGGGACCAATTAATAAGATCGGGGGGTAAAGGTGGGATTATTAAAAAATAATCAATAGGTGGGATTATTTTCAGCGGACGGGCAAAAGGTCGGATTATTCTGGGCAATTTTTCCTATATATAAAGGGGAGTTTTTTCTCGAGATTTTAGAGCGCCACGTAGGATTTTTATTTTTAAAAAATTATTAGAGCGCCACATAGGATTAATATTTTTAAAACGCTACAATAGGATTATGCCACCTAATATAAAATTAGTTAACGTGCCATGTAGGATTATAAATTATAGTTTATCCAATAAATAATTTAAGTGCCACATAAGCATAATTGACCAATGAGATTTTAATGGTTACATCAATTAAATACGAAATATTATCTTTTGAGATTAGGAATTTAATCTAATATTTTTAAATAAATACGGAGAAAATGATATATTACGTACAACTAATAAAATAACAAATGTAATCACATAAATATGAAAAATATTTTTTTAAAAAAAAAAATAGATCGACCCGTGCATCGCATGGGCTTCATCTAGTAATAATTTATACTCATCATCACCATTGTTATCCTCTAAAAAGTTTCATCTTATCATTTCTTTTTTCAAAAACTTTTATCATTTTCATTTTATCTCTCCAATTTAACCTTTATTTTCTCTCTCCAAAATTCTCCATGTTTTCCCTCGTAAGAGTTTCATCATCATCTATTCAAGTCACCCCTTGCCGGAGCTTCATCGTCGACGCAAATTGATAGACAAGGTACTATTTTCTCTCTCCTTTTCCATTTCAACAATTTGGTATAATTGTTAATTGTTGATTTTATATATTTACCCTAATTTTTTCTCCAAATTAATTATCAAACCATAGAGAAGGAAATATTAAAATATTGGTTGAATCATAAACCATGGAAACGTTTAATATACTTTAGTATTTTCCAATAGATCTAAAAAAATAGGTAGGAGTTTGTGAGTTCGCTATTTTTTGGGGATAAATTTTGGATTTTTTTTAGTGTTGTGCTGAATTTTTAGATTATCATTGTTGGACAAAATAAAATTTGACAATAATGCATGTACGTTTGCTGTAATTTTCTGGATTAATTAATCTATTTCGTATAATTGCTAAGAATTTTCCTTTTTAATAAAATGATAGATGTTCATTCTCGTTTTGATAGATGTTCAATCTCCTTTTAATACATGTTCATTTATCTATATGAAATCAAATGTGCATTATAAGATAATATGATGCTTAATTATTTTGAGATAATATGATGTTCGTTTGCATTTTTATTTGACGTTAAATACATACTAATATAAAAGATGCATATTTGAGTTTTAATAATTGTTCATTTTTATATTAAAATATGATCATTTAAATAACGTTGTGTGCATGTTCATCTAGAGATTGATATATACTTGTGTATTACATATTAACAAATATATACTTGGTTATTGATACTCTTTCACCTAAAATGTTCATTTAATTTTGATACATGTTTATTCTCATATGGGTACATGGTCAATCATCACACATATTGACAACTATTCAATTTAATTTGGAATTTTAATATATGTTCAATCTCATATGAATATATGGTCAATCACATGTTGATAGTTGTTCATATGGTAACCTTATGAACATGTATCAATGTGCATATGCAAATATATTAATATGATCCCTTTTCTATTTAAGTGCAAATCATTATAATTAAGGATAATGAACATTTATATTTTATAAAATGATCAATCACAATTTGAGAGAAGATTACCCTAGTTTTGTATTAAATTAATATATTCTTATGAGCGTCATTTGAATATTATACTACATACATTTTAACTCTAATATTGATAGATGTTTATTCGAATTTGATACATAATTGTTCATTTGAATATGTGTATATTCACACATATATTAATGTATGTTCATTTACATGATAAAAAATGTTCAACAATAAATCACATAATGTTCATTCATCATAAACCTTTGATGATTCTATTTTGAAATATAATATAATCTTATGATATTTCATCCACATATATTATCAATATATATTAAGTTGTATTTTCACATATTAAATTATTATTAATGGTCATCTACATATTAATAGATATTCATTTGGATTTTGATATATGTTCTTTTTCATATTAATAAATGTTCATTTAGAATTTAATAAATGTTGATTTAGATTTTATACGTTTTTATTCTCATATTGAAATTTTTTTATATCTTTATAGTGTGTTCATTTCTGAATTCGTAATTGTTATTCATGCGTAAATGTTCAATTTTGAATCCTTATATTTCACGTAATTTTTTTTTGGAATGTGTTGTTATTATTTTTTTGGAAAACTTGATTAATCTCTTATTGTACAGGATAATCAAGTAAGAAAGTTGAAGGCCACATATATATTGTGCTCAGCTTATATTTTTCATGGAAAGCACACAAATATATAATTATACCAAATGTATTAAAGAGTGTTCATTTAACAAGGCACATATGTACATTTGGTTCACTTTCATGTATATGAAACAATTACATGTAATAGTATAGCTGTATAGAAATACGTTATTATTGTAATTAAATTAAATTTATTTTATATTGGAAATTATTTTTAACAACGTTTTATTTAAATAAATAGAATTCTAAGACGTATGTATTTGCATACATCTTACTATGAAACTTACACATAACTTTTGAAATGAACATTTGATGATACAAAACGAACATCTGTTGAAACACGAATAAACAAAAATGAACATTGGATGATTCAATACTTTTATAATAAAAATAGTATGAACGCAGTAATCCTTGTAAATAAATTTGCTCTATCATTTTTATTTATAGAGAATTCTTAAAATTCAATTCAGAAAGTATATTAATTTGAACAAAAAATGCTTATTATAAAAATGAACATTTAATGATATATAAATGAACATTTACCAATATAGAAATGAACATGTTATAAAAATTTACAAGAAATTTATAAATGAAAAAGGGCGGGACGGAGCACCCGCGGAGGGTGGGGGTGGGGGGGGGGGTGGTGTGCAGGCAGTGTTTCCTGTCGTGGGGTGTAGGTAAAAATTTGTATAAAGTTTGTATTTTGTAAATTGCAGACATTTTAAATTTTTTTTGCAAATTGCAGCCCAAAAATTCTTATAAATCGTAAATTGCAGCCAATTCAACTTTCTTATCGGTTTGCGTGTCAAAAAATGCTCGATTAAGGTTTTAAGGGCCATTTTAGTCCTAAAAGGTCCGAATTAAGCTCGAAATTAGCCAAAAAAAAAAAAAAAAAAAAACAAAAGTGTCTCGTTTTGCTTAACAAAAATGTATCAAGTTGTATTTCAATTATTTTTTGCTATCAAAACGAGGCACCTGCATTAATTTTTTGCTAATTCCGATCTCAATTTGGAAACTTAAGGAATAAAATGACCGCTTAAACCTTAATCGAATATTTTTGGACACGCAACCCGATGAAAAAATTGAATTATATTGCAATTTACAATTATAACAACTTTTGGGCTGCAGTTTACATTTTTTTTTTAAATGACTGCAATTTGCAAAATACTAACTTTAAATAGTCTGCAATTTGCAAAGTACTAATTTTTTTTTTTTTGTTTTTTTTTAGGGATGCTAAATACTAACTTTAAATAGCTGTAATTTACAAATTTTCCAAAAAAAAAAAAAAAGATAAGCCAAATTAGATTTATTTTTATTTTTTAATGCACCCAATCAAGAAACATCTAAGTTTGCCAAATATGCATGCCACAGCCTACAGGGTCGCACATATGTCAAGTCCAAACGCAACAATGTTAGAGAATTAATTACTTGTAATGCTTATAAGTAAATTCTCACAGCAAAATAAAACAAAGATTATGAAAATCAGTAAAAGTTGGATAAAAAAAACCTGGATCAGATATAAAGAGACAGTGTGATGAGAAAGGTACTGGAATTAAGATAGAAAAATCGGTTGATGTGGCAGAAAGAATTCATCAACCATGTTTCTAACACGAAGCTACCCAAAGAAATCCATAAGGATGAACAATCCCTCGCCTCCGCAAAAACAAAGGAATGGGGACTAAGTCTCATCTAACAGTTTGCCTCAGCTGTTCAAAATTTGTACAACAATTTAATACAAGGATGACCTCTAAAATCTACGCATATCTGCAACACATCACTAGGGTAAATCCAATATAACAGCAATATTGGACGCAAAGTGTGGGGAAGAATAATAATCTACACAGGTTACCTAGCATTAATGTAGTATTCTATGCACAATGTGTAGTTATTTCTTCCCTGTATCCTTAGAGGCCAAAGGAATACCCATTACCAAACCAGAAAGCACATCATTAGTAAGAACTGAACTAATCCTCCATCACAATGCTGGTACAGAAGAGAGGATCAAAAGTGATCAGCATTAGCATGCGGCTACGCTACACATAGAATAGTCATTAGCCCTTCCCGAGTTGTGCGAGGTATTCCTTGTCAGCATTTGCAAGTCGATTTTGGAACAGAGACCACTCTTTCTTGCATCTCTCACGGACCTTGATATAAGATCATAGATGAACAAAAGAAATCAGTTCGGAACTTCTAGGGGAAAAGAAGCAGTCAAAGTATAGCATGACAGAAGTAGTTAAAAGATTAATATTATATCTACTACATTCCATATGCGAGAAAACATGACTACATGATCAATGTGAGCAAAAAGAAACAAAAGATGAGAGAGTTTCACAAGCAGCTTAAAGATATTAAAGTACAAGTCCCTACCCCTTGCCATGGAGCCTTGCCATTCTCAGCCTGACCCTGAAAATGGATGGATGCACTAGTTAAAAAGAATCACAAAATGATATAACATTGAATTCAAAGAAAGCTGCAGAATAGCATGTCTGTGGGATGAAAGTACATATACGAGTTTGTGAGATAAAAAACACACTGCACATGACGGAGATCGTTAACAATTTAATAGGGAAGCACTGTCTCCAAAGATTTAAAGCCACTCATGCTTTATTATTAAAAAAATTATACTCTAAAAACACTTTTATGTGAAGTTTCACTTTTAGGACCTCAAAAACCTATGAAGTCTTTACATGTCCAAAGCCACTAACACGTTACTTATCCAAGTTTTGAAAACGTAAAAATTAAGTTAAATCTCATAATTGTGTACAGTCTTTTCATCAAATAAGAAAATTAAGCAATGTAATCTATGTGACCACCACTAAGAGGACTCAAAGTAAGTGCATCTTCATCTCCTTCACAAACACTGAAGCAAGTTGATTTTCCAATTCACAAAACATAGTCCATGACAATGCAGGACACGATGGGGGGTTAGGCATCTCTGCTAGCAGTTCATTGTTGAAAATGACAACGCGTTGACATTTTTAACATAAAAAAAAAGAATGCAAAACCATCTGATATTCTTTAAAAGCTGTCAAAATTGTTTCAGCAGGACACAATGATTTCCTACTACACAAAAAATACTCAGACCCAAGACATTTCTTAAAACATTATAGGATGCCCTATCTCTACTAACTAATAGTACAAGGGTACAGATAGACTTCAAAATTGACAACTCCAAGTCAAGTGATATAATTTTATATACATTCTGTGAGGACTAAGAACCACCTCAGGTCCCAAGTGATCCTTGAATACTTGATAAATAACTTTGCCTCTACCCTAGAAACCTCATTTTCCCCCTCGCAATTGAGTGTAATTGTTTGGAAAAAGGGGAGTAGCACTTTAGAATTTAAATATGTTATTTAAAGGATTTATTTACCTGGTTCCCAAGAGAAGGAATTACTTGATGAACTATCCATTGCTGATCTACAACACCAATTTTCTCATGCGCAGGCTACAGAACAAACAACAAAAAAGTTAAGGATGGAGTACATTATTCGAAATAAAAGATGCAAATCATAAAACCTTTTGGCCAGAATAGTGATAGGGCCACTTGGCCAATTCCACAGAAAAAAAAAATAAAAAATAAAAAAATAAAAAATAAAAAATAAAAAATAAAAATAAAAATAAAAAATTACATGGCATTATTGTCAAGAATCACCAATTAAAAAAATAAAAAATTATAAAAATGATCAGAATTGGCAGCACTTTTAAATTTTAAATTCAGCTATAGAAAGAATTAATGCTATAATAAAGTTGCCCAAGTCAAAACATAATCAAGGAATTACCTTGAAAGTGAGTCAATGACCCACTAATTTCATACTAGACAGAAGATAAAGCAAGTATTACAATATAACTCTCCGAATAGGTAGTAAAAGTGAAATGACAATTAGAAACGAAAGACTTACTTCTACACATCTTCTCAGAGCAAAATCCAGTCCCCACCCATGTACCAAATCATTCTGAAAGCATGATAAGAATGACAATCAATTAGAAATATAAGAACATCAAATTTACTCCAACATCGAACTGCAACTGTGATACATAACACAAAAACTTATATTCTTTGCATAAATATTCATACAGGATTATGCACATTAAAACCATAGATAATAATTTGCAATGATAAAACAAATTTTTTTTTTTAATGTAAGCCAAATACCTGAATCATATGCCACACACAGCGCCAAGCATCCCGAGAAAAAACAGGGGCCATGATTTCCACAAATCTGCAGCAACCCCAGAGCAAAAATACAGTTAAGTAGGAAGAGAAAGAATGTTTGTAAATGGTTTACTAATCCCTTCAATCTTTCATGAGATCAGTAATAGACTTCGAGTAATTTCTTTAACTAGATATGCTTTGGATTATTGTATTATTCACACAATATTCAAAATTCAGAGATCCATAACATTAATCAGCAAAACAGAGATTAATTTGCATTAGATATCAATCAAGCAGCTATTAAACATGCACTGAATACTGAAGTATGTGCATGCTAACAAAGTAGAGTGACCCCAGTTTTGCTTCAAATTATGTGACCCAGCATTAAATCAAGCTATTAAGGTCCTAAAAAACAACCCATAACATGATATAAGGATGATTTCTTTTCTTTTTTTTTCTTTCTATTTTACTTCAGCCTCCTTTTCCCACTATTTTGTTTTGTTGGTCATGCAAATGTCATAAGTGCGCAAGGAACAGAAGAACATACGCAGCACAAGGAGGCAAGTGTGGGTTGGAGCACCAGCCTGGTTTCTCCTCAGTATCCCTGGTGCACAAAAAACAATTTGGTCACATGAGAGGAAAAGGATTGCTGATGTCGACTGCATAACTTAAAATAGAAGGCATACTTGTGTACTTCTCTATCCCCTCTCCTCTTAGTCATCTCCCATGTCAAACCATTATTAGGCTCAAGACCAGGTTGAGAAATCTCCAGGCCATACTTCTTCACCAATTGAATATACCTATTAAAAATTTCAACAAGAAAAAGTTGTCTTAGAAATCAAAATCATAATAAAACCAAATCATTTGAAAAATTTCAACTTACTTCTCAGCATTGAAATGTTCAACACCAAGATCTTCATCCCAGATAAAGATATAGTCATAAGCAGCAACAACATCAGGGTGCAGAAATCTCTTCGCATACCACCTGCAGATTATTTTAGTGAGAGACAGAACTAGGCGACCATGTCAAATATAAGCAGCACAATAAGCTGTATGTCTAAATCATGTTCACATCAGTATGTTACAAGCATACAACAGAAATTACATATTCTTTGCACCTAATGCTAACAAATATTCCCGAAAACCAATGGAAAAAGAAAAAGGTCAGAAATGCCTGCCAATTTGGAGACAAGTCTTGACAAATTAGATGGATAAGAACCATTAACCCCCAAGTCTTTACAAAAATCATGCCTTGCATGTCACAAGCTCAACAAAGCTTATTTTTTATGGAACGGAATACAAATTAAGATCAAGGAAAATGGATATATGATACAAAAAGGAGCACAAAACCTAGAGTAAAACAGGATATATAATGGGGAGAAAATTTACTTCATTGTTCTAATTATGTTACTAAGTGTGCACTTAAGGCAATCAAAATTCAGGACTAAGTCATTTTAACCACGCATGAATCTAAGAGTATCAACTGTTATCAACTTTCAGCGTTGTTTCCAATCGATTTCATACAGCTGAAGAGTTTGTGAGAGAAATCAGATTGACTAAATGCGCTGTTGTATTCACAAAAATATGACAAAACTAGTACTCTGTATAAAAACATCATTTATACTACTATCACTCCATGGATTGTGTTATAGGAACAACATTTACCATTAACCGTTTCTACAGAACTAGGCTATTAGCTATACATAGCAAGAGTTGTAAGAAGGATTCAAACCATTTTGTTTGCTTTGGAGCACTGACATGGATAGCTTTTTTGGACCATTCAAACTCATCCCATTCAGTAACTTTGCCATCATAGTGGAAGAGCAAAATTTGGAAATCGTCAGAGAACTGCAACACAGTGTCAAACTCATATCATGTCCTTGAATATAATTTTAGACTTTCAGTGGTATAGAAGAAGCTAACATTTCAATACCTTCTTTACAGCTTTATTAATGTTGTCCCTCTGAGCTAATCCAACAGTGAAAGTTACCAAGTATTTTGGCTTCTTTTTCAAATCCTGCAGGTAAAAGTGATACAGTGATGAAAAAAGAGAAGATTTTTGAGCAAAAAAGAAAAGAAAGGAAAGGGTAGTTTCAATATTTTCTTCAAAAGCAATCAACATATCTCAAAAAATGAGAAAAGGTTTTTTTTTTTTTTTTTTTTTTTTTGGGGGGGGGGGGGGGGGTGGGGTGGGTTGTTATCAAATTAAGACATAACAACAATTCCTAATGCATAAGTTTGTATGCTATTAGTAAAGAGCAAAAAAAAAAAAAAAAAAAAAAATTGAAAGTCCAGATACTAAGAAACGATTTGAGTGAAAAGTGCACACAGAAATTGCAAGAACATCCTTCAAACCAACAGTCTGCCTTTTTTCCTTTAGATAACAGACTATGAGAACTATTTGAAAAAAATTTGAGATCCTGAGAAGTTAAATCAACTTATTTAAATTTCAATTGCTTTTCTGTCTCAAGGTTTTCTGCAGCTTTGCCCTCAGATAGAGAAATTTAATTCAATGGGAAATATATGGGAATTTAGCAAGGTTCCTTTATTATGAACTTATGCAATGTTTCAGCATCAGAATTGAGGGAGTATCAGTCAGATACTTGAACAGAAACAGTCAATAGCACTAATATAGGTATTTGTTGAGTCAAGAGAAGTGTACCTCACTCGGTTCACCCCACAGTCTTCGAAGAAAAAAATCACTTTCTCCTACTACAATTCCTGGAGGTAACATCTCAGCACCACGAGGGTTGGTCGGTACATATATCTGAAAGAATACCAGTAAAATGTTACCAGCCAAATAGAAATTTCTATTTGTCAAAAATGCAATTTTACAAGAATTTTGAAAGATTATTAAATTACAATATTACATTTAAACTAATTCAAAAAGCAACTAGTACAAACATAAATCAACGAAGAGAGTAAACAGTTTTTTACTATAAATAATGGTGGGTTGAAAAACAGAACTCTCAGAAAATCTTAATGCAGACTATATACATCCTTCTTGTTGATTAACAATGAAGATATCATATTTTCATATAGTTATGTAATTGGAGTATTGGACAACAAAGGCTTCTTGTCAGGTATTTCAGGTAGCTCATACGAAGATGCAGGAATTTAAACAATGCCAGCCTAGATTAATATTTTTGAAACTATAATAACTTAACAAACACCCAAGGAACTCAAATTTAAGGCACGCAACAATATAAAAACATTATTTAATTTTCACTAGAATTCCTCTTAAAGAAGTCTGAACTCATTAAAACTCATTGACTCTTATCCGACCTCATTGGCCCTTTTCTGAATTTCAAATTATAATCAACTGGAAAACCCTTATTTCAACACAACATAAGGTCAAAGGCAAAATAGGAAGTTCATTTAAAGCAATGTAAAATATCTAATTAAACACTTAAGTAGTGGCGACTGGTAAAAACCATCAATAGAATTCATTCAAGTTTCTAAGATAGCTAGCAAAGGTAAGAAAACAATGAAAAAAAAAACACGCGATTCGAAACACGAAAAACGATTAATGACATACTTTAGGGATTGTCAATGATGCAAGATCTTCAAGAGACTTCGCGGAACTTTTAGAAATTCCATCAAAAGAGGAAATAAGTCTTGAAGATAATTTAATCTGAAACCCAAATCATAGCTCAATCATAAATTATTAAATAAAAAAAAAAAACAGCATAATTCAAAATTCCGATCGAAATGATTAAATTAAACTAAATGCTAGTAACATTTTATATTTATTTGGAACCCAAATCATGGAAAACTGAAAAATTAATTACAAAATCAATCAATGTACCTTATCAGAAACTGAAGGAAATGAAACTCCAATGAAAAACCCAAAAACAACACCTAGAATAGTAGTCATTACAAGCCTTGCGCTATCATTCGATCGTTTCGAAAACCCACTGAAAACATAATCAAACGAAAAAGATCAACAAAAATAGCTGATTTAATCACTACAAAAAAAACCCAGAAATTTCCCAGAAAAATTTCAAACCTGCGAAGAGGTGGGCCCATTTTATTATGCATTAATCTTCCCCAGAATCAAGAACTAAAATTCGAGCACATTCAACAAGAGAATCAAGACGTCCGCCGTTCGCCGGAGTACCAAATCGCTGTAATCGGCGATCTAGTACTCAAACTCAAGGCGATCAATTGACAAAATTTCAAATTGAAAAAGCGGCAAAAACCCTAAATCTTTCCAATTGGGAAAAATTCAATTGAAATTGAATTGGGGAAAATCAATGAAAATTAATCGAAGTGGAAAAGATTAGTGTTGATGAAATAGGTTATATCAACCTAGATCTTGTCAAAAAAAAAAAAAAAAAAAAAAAAAAAAAAAAATATTAACTGTGTTGAGAATCTGATATGATTTAACTAAGGTTTTTGGGTGAAAATAAATAAATACAAAAACAAAACAAAAGTTATAAATTTCTGGGTTATTTTTTTAAAATTTTGTGTTTTATTTATTTTTTAAACTTGTGAAAATTAAAAATAAAATTAGGAATTTTATTATGATTGGTGTCGGCCAACCAAAATATGGCACATAAGAAGGCATGTGAAGGTGGGAAGCACGTACGTGGCACTGCGTTGTTGAACTAACCCCCACCCACATGAGTGCAACATTTTATTGACCTGTCGGATTTTTGGGTCTTTGCACCCTCTTTCTCTTAGTCACTTTCTTTATTGCCTACTTTTTTAAATACAATTATGAAAACAATTATAGTCCGTACAAGATGGGCAGATGGTGTCGCAATAGATAATGATGTATACGAGATTTAATTTGAGATATTTGGGTTTATGTACAATCAATGTTAGTAATAAAATTAAATGAGTTGATGGTTGGTAAAGTGGTAATTAAGGCTGTATTTGGTGAAAACTAGGAAGGACCGTGAATTCGATCTCATACAACAACAATTAGGAGGAAATTGAAACTAATCATCTAGAACTGAGCCCTAAATTCGAAATAGTCCAAAGGGTGATTGGGATAAAACACCAAAAAAAAGTTAGTAATGAAAACAATAAAGTGTTGCAAATAGTACGAGCTTTGATTCGAGCGTTTTGAATATAAGTATATAAGTGTAAATAAAGTTTTATAGAAATAAGACAATGTTACATAATCGTGGAGAGGTGGAAGAGATTTAAATTATAAAATTTAAAATTCTTTAGGATTGATAACAATTAGTTTTTTTTTTTTTTTTTTTTTGAAAGAAATGAGAAGCTTGCATTAATTAAACGACAAATTGTTCATGAGTACATAAGGAGCGACATCTCTAGGATAATGATTTTCCCAAATTTGTTCAACTCCAGAAGAAACAAGCTTCTCAAGATGATTAGCTACAAAATTACCCTCACGTTTAACATGGGACCAAGTAATAGAGCTAAAATAGGAGCCTAAAAAGATAATATCATCCAACACCATGTCGAGGTTAGTGAAGTAGACGACACCATTAGAAAGTCTCTTCACCAAAAATTGATAGTCCGACTCCAATATCACGTGCTCTATTCCATACTTCCTGCACAAATGAAGGGCCATTACTGCAGCATGAGCTTCAGCTATCTCTGGAGGCTAAAAAGCTTTGCATTTTCTGGTTGCTGCAAATATCATCACCTCACCTGCATCATTCCATGCAACAACCCCAAGGCCAACCCACCTAGCAGTAGAAAGGGAAGCATCTGAGTTCACTTTGACGAACCCAGAAGGAGGGGGATCCAATGCTTTGTACTCCGCTGTTGTTTCGGCCTTGCTGTATTGTACACTTTATGCGCATACTTCCCATGTTCCTCAACGTACCTTCTGACTCTATCAATAAGGACTAGGTTAGGGGTGGCTTTGTCACTAAATACCTTCTGATTTTGCTCTCCCCTAATGTACCACGCAAGAAAATAGCCTGTTTGTCGAACCTTGTTGTCAGTTTACTTCCAGCTAACAATCAATTCACACATAGAGGCAGCATTCTCCCATTGCGTCATAGCAGTACAACCAAGGTCCTCCCACAATTCAGATACTCTACTACGGCCAAAAATGGTGTGACCAGCTATTTCATCCAAGTCACACCATGGACAGCGAGTAATTTTAATTGAATGTTGCCTGTCGAGAAGAGTTTGGACACGTAAGGTTTCAGTGCATAGACGCCAGAAAAAATGTCTTACTTTGGGACTCACATCCACGTTCTAGAACTCGATCCATGCTTGATGAAAGTCATCAAGGTTGCATTCCTTCCCAAGCAAATACGCCGTTTTTACCGAATACGAGCCATCCTTTGAAAAAGCTCAAGTAAACTCATCCTTATAACCACGCAAACTCATGGGAATTGAAAGAATATATTGTGCATCTTCGTCATTAAAATTCTCCTCTATATACAACATCAGCTCTCCACTCCATAATATCATAATCCACAAGATCCGAAACAGTATGCAAATCAGGTACCACATCACTTGTTACAAAGCGACCATTCTCGTCAAATAGCAATTGGTCATGCCAAATATCAATCAAAGTTCCATTGCCAACCTTCCAAATCACTCCATTGCTTATCAAGTCTCTAACCCCCCAAATGCTCTTCCAAGAGTAACTACAAGAGTGATTTAGAGTAGATTTCAGAAAGCTAAAATTAGGGAAGTGTAGGGAATATTTCAAGCATAGAGATCGCTAACTCCGTAGTGGTCCTGAACCATGACTGGATATTCGGGGATGTAAGTACAAATCCAACCTAAAAGAGATTGAACCTGCCTTAAATAGGCCTCTACTTTGTTCTTCTCATATTCATGTGCTCTTTTCAATTAACATACAATCAATATATTAATTCTAAACTTGTTTAATCTATGTTGGTTGATGTTAATGCACAAATAAATCTATTATTGGCGATCACTTGAATTAAAATCATATTAGAGCCTAAAATCAAATTAGTAATTATCTTATTAAGCGTGATTTCAAGTACACATTCTCTTTAAACCTGCAGAAAAGGCGTGATCAAGCAATAACAATAAATATATCAAGCAACATAATAATATTAACTATCATCGTTATAATAATCTCAATCTCATCAAAGCATAATATTAATAGCAAGATCCTAGGCATGATACTAACATGATTAATAACAAATCCTAACATGTCACTAAACAATAAAAATCAAAGTTTTAATCCTAACATGATACTAGAAAGCAATAAAAACATCCTAACATGATACTAGGAGTTAAAATAATATTCTAAGCATGATTTCTAAAGAAATAGAACAATGAAATTACTCACTTTAAAGCCTCTACCTCTTTCTATCAAAACAATACACACGTTAGTAACTTCAATAAAAATATTAAACAATAAATCTAATCAAAGAATTGAAATAGAGATTTTGGACCAAACCCTCATAACTATCAACCTTTCACGTTGAGGTCTAAGGCAACTTCGAGCTTGGCTAGGTGTATTCGAGACTCGAGAATGAGGAATAATGTATTTGAAAAGGTTAGGCTTAGAAATCAAGAGAGAAAGAATAAGCTTTAGCTTAAAGAGAGAATAGATGATTGTTGGTCATTAAAAATGGAGGAAAAAGACCCTATTTATAGAGAAAAATCGACCATAACCGATAGAAAAGAGTCAGAATCAGACTCGGAATAAAACTAGCTCCATCGCGATGCGATAGCTCCATCGCATGGCGATAAGACCATAGCGGCGCGATGGCTACTGTATAATAAAATTCCCGTACGAAGTCCTTCTCCTAATTAAATTAGGTTACTTGGAGTCCGTACTTATCTTTAATCAAACCGGATTTAATCTTTTAAAAACACTTGTTTTATTCCAAATAGAATTCTTTATCTTTTCAAAATATACTATAATATAATTAATAATGCTAATCCCATTAGAACTTAAAATAACCTTCTAGAGGATTCTAGAAGATCATGACAAATCCTAATAACTTTAGGAGTACAATTAAAATTAATGGACCCTCCATATAGTCATTGGGCTGTATATAAAGCTCATTTAGGACCCAATTTAGTATTTTGGCCATAACGGCATATTCCTACATGCATCCTTATGCATGTAGAATAGGTGCAACACCAGCCCAAACTCAAATCAATCAACATTGCTCTTTGTTTCCTTTTTTAAATTTTTTGTTTCCTTCTTCCAAATTCTCTCTCTTTTATTTTCTTTCTTATAATAATTTTGATCCAAATTATCATCAAATTCTTCAATATAATTTTCTTCTCCTCTGTTTTTCTCCTTTAATTTGTTTTTCATTTTCTCTCTCCTCTGTTTTTTTCCACTTTTTTGATTGAATTTGTTTCTTACAACATGGAATTAGTTGTTATTCCCGAAGAGATTGTCAATGCAGATTAGTGTTTTGTTTTGTTGATTTGTAATTAGATTATTATGTATGAATTCTGTGTAAATTTCGTTCTTCATGTTTTTTTTTTGTTCATAATTTTTATATATGAATTTCGATTTATTATGTGGTGATTTTGTGCTTAATTTCGATTGATAAGGTTTTATATGATTTTTTGAATTCATAAGAATTGCATTTTGTTAGCTTTGATCAATTTGATCTGTGTATGAATTTCGATTAAAAATATGAACATGCATTAAAAATATGAATATGCATTAAAAATATGAATACATGCATTTTAGAAAATGAACATACGAATTCAAAATATGAACATATGCATTGGTTCTTTTTTTGAATGCATATGAACATAAGCATTTCAAAAGGTGAACATATAAATAAAAAAATATGAACATATGGATTTCAGAAAGCAAACATATACATTTAAGAAAGTTTACAAAAGCATTTTAAAAAGTTTATATAAGCAATCTGTTAGTAAATGAGACTTTTAGTGTTCAGCAATTAGTGAAGAAATCAGTGAATGAATAAACTTGAATGTACTAGAGTTATTAAGAGTAGTTGAAATGCGAAGTTGTGACTCTTCATTGCATAACAATAATGTAGAAGGCATCCTTCACCCCAATATAAAGTACTCTTGTACATATCAAAATAATATAAGAAATCTTTCTACATACACTGTTCAGCTCTGCTCTAACAATTGGTATTAAGAACCTTATGATCTTAAGGGCCATAAAAAATAAAAAAAATAAAAAAAAAATAGGAAGAAGAAGAAACTGAGCAGTTGAAGTATGGCTTCAACGTCAACCTCTTGCACAACTTCTATGCCAGCACCTCCTACTTTCACAGGAGAGAATTATGATTATTGGTGCATAAAAATGAAGATTTTTCTAAAAGCAAGTGCTTTGTGGGAGATAGTGGAAATTGGTTTTGTACGAAAACAAGAAGGAGTGCAATACACAGAAGCACAATTAAAGAAGATATGTGATGATGAGATGAAGGATGCTAGAGCCTTATCTTATATCATCAATTGTGTTTCTGACACAATCTTCCCCAAGATCATGAGAGTCTCATCAGCAAAAGAAGCTTAGAATCTTCTCGAGGAGGAGTTCCATGGTGATGAAAAAATAAAAAATATTCAACTCAATACTTTGAGGAGTCAATATGATAATATGAAGATGAAGGAGAATGAGGATATAAAAGGTTACACTTCTAGATTCATGGAAGTTATAAACCAAATGAAGACCTATGGAGAAGAGATCTCAGGTGCAAAAATAGTGCAAAAGATCTTAGGATCTTTGGACAGAAGGTTCAACACAATGTCCAGAATAATTGTTGAATCTAAGGATGTCACAAAACTCAGTGTGACGGAGCTGATGGGTTCGTTGCTTTCCCATGAGCATAAATTTGCAAAGGATGAATTAGGTAAATCCCCACCCTCGGAGATTTCTTTTCTGTCAAAGTCTTATAAAAAATTTCCGTTCAATAAAGGCGATAACAGGAAGAATCAGGGTGCCCCATGATCTGACAGAAAAGACAAGGAGCAGCCACAGACAAAAGGGAAATTCCCTTCATGTGGTATATGCAATAAGACAAATCACCTTGAAAAAGATTGTTATCACAAGGGAAAATCGAAGTGCAGCCATTGTAAAAAACTAGGCCACTTGGAGAAGGATTGTTGGCACAAACAGAAGTAACAATCGTCAAACACAAATGTTCGTGCTTCCAATGAATCAAGCGATGAGTGCTTGTAATAGAAAGGAAAGATGGTTGATTTACAGTGGGTGCACATCCCATATGACAAACAATTCAAGCTTATTTTGCAAGCTTGACTCTTCCATCAAAGTTCCAGTTCATATGGGGAATGGTGTCGTTGTACAGTCCACCGGAAAAGACACAATTGGTGTTCAAACCAAGAAAGGTATGAAGTACATCAATGATGTCCTCCTTGTTCCAGATTTGAATGAGAGTTTACTTAGTGTTGCTCAGATGGTCAACAATGGTTATTCACTTGTCTTTGAGAATAACCATTGCACTATCATTGACTCCAATAAGAAAGAGATTGTAAAAGTTCCGATGTAAAACAAAAGCTTTCTCTAGAAGTGGGATTATCCAGTAGAGAATGTGAATGTTGCAAACTCAAGCGACACATGGCTATGGCATAGGAGGTATGGACACTTTAATATGCGTGCTCTTAATGAACTTCACAACAAAAATCTAGTGAGAGATTTTCCTGTAATTTGTGTATCTAATGATCTTTGTGAGTCTTGTCAATTTGGCAAGCAACATTGGTTGCCTTTCCCGAAGGATAATGTGTGGAGAGCATCGGAAAAATTGCAACTTGTTCACACTGATGTCTGTGGACCTCATCGAACATTATCTCTTGGTGAAAACAAGTATTTCATCCTTTTTATCGATGATTTCACCCGCATGACATGGGTGTATTTCATGAGAGAAAAGTCTGAAGTTTTCAGTGTTTTCAAAAAATTCAAAGCACTGGCAGAAGCTCGAAGTGGCTGTAAATTACAAAAAATCAGATCAGATCGAGGCAAGGAATATACTTCCTCTGAATTTGATATTTTCTGTGAAGATGAGGGAATTGAACATCAACTTATAGTGGGTTATACACCTCAGCAAAATGGAGTTGCTAAACGAAAGAATAGAACGGTGATGAAGATGGCTCACTGTATGTTAAGTGAGAAAAATGTCCAAAAAAAATTCTGGGCAGAAGCTGCTCGCACATCTGTTTATTTGCTGAACAGGCTGCTCACAAAAGCAGTTCAAGGCAAAACTCCAATTGAAGCATGGAGTGGAAGAAAGCCAACAGCAAAACACTTGAGAGTATTTGGATCAGTTTGTTATGCTCATATTCCATCTCAAAAGATAAGCAAACTAGATGCAAAAGCCAAAAGAGGAATCTTCCTTGGCTATGACTCACAAGCCAAAGGATATTGACTTTTCAATCTTAGCAATAAAAAGATCATGATCAGTCGAGATGTTGAATTCGATGAAGATGCAAGTTGGAATTGGGAAGAAGAGAAGGTTGAGAAGAAATTTTTTGAAGTTGGCAGTGAAGTACATGATGAACCTAGAGATAAGAATACCGAAGAAGCTCCTTCCACACCTATACAAGCTGGAAATGGCATTGATGAAGCTAGTGATGATGATAATGCTACGGGTCCTATAGGTAAAAAATCTCTCTCAGATTACACCTAGGCCCGGAGGAATGTGAAAGATGTTACCTTGGTCTTGAAAAGCCCCAAACATATGAGCAGGCTTTTGAAGACAAAAGGTGGAAACAAGCAATGGAAAATGAAATCAATATGATCAAGAAAAATCAAACTTGGGAATTGGTTGATAAACCAAGTAATCGCAAAGTGATTGGCGTCAAGTGGGTCTACAAAATCAAATTGAATCCTGATGGGACCATAAGCAAGTTCAAGGCTAGATTGGCCGTCAAAGGATACTCCCAATAAGCAGGAATTGATTATGGAGATACAACAGGAATTGATTATGGAGATACATTTTCTCCGGTGGCTAGGCTTGACACGGTTAAAACTTTGATTGCTTTAGCAGCTCAAGAGAAGTGGAAGATTTATCTACTTAATGTCAAGTCTGCCTTTCTCAATGGTGAACTTGAGGAGGAAATTTACATTGAGCAACCTCCCGGATTTGCTATTAAAGGGCAATAAGAAAAAGTGTGCAAGTTGAAAAAGGCTCTTTATGGGCTAAAACAAGCGCTACGAGCATGGTATAGCAAGATTGACTCATATCTACTTGCACAAGGGTTCAACAAAAGTAAAAATGAGCACACTCTCTATGTGAAGAATCAAGGAGAAAATGATTTGCTCATTGTTTCACTCTATGTTGATGATCTTCTTTTCACGAGAAACAATTCAAAGATGATCCTCTCGTTCAAGGAGGAGATGAAAAGGAAGTTCGAAATGACAGACTTGGACTTAATGAATTATTTCCTGGGGATGGAAGTTCAACAAACTGAAGATGGAATCTTCATCTCTCAAAGGAAATATGCAAATCATGTTCTTAAGAAGTTTCATATGCAAAACTTTAAGCTAGTCTGTACACTTCTTGTAGTGAATGAGAAGCTGTACAGAGATGATGATCAAAGGAAAGCTGACACTAGGCAGTACAAGAGCTTAGTTGGAGGCCTACTTTACCTTACAACACAAGGCCAGATCTGATGTTCGCAGCAAGTTTTCTTTCAAGGTTCATGAGTGAGCCAAGTGATGTTCATATGGGTGCTGCCAGAAGAGTACTCAGGTATATAAGAGGAACCTCAAATTTTGGTGTTATGTTTAACACAAATGCAAACTCCAAATTGTTTTCATATTCAGACAGTGACTGGGGAGGTTCAAAAGATGACATGAAAAGTACTTTGGGATATGCCTTTTCACTTGGATCCGGAGTGTTTTCATGGATTTTGAAGAAGCAAGAAGTAGTAGCGCAATCCACAGCAGAAGCCGAGTACATTGCAGCATCGACAACTGTTAATCAAGCTGTGTGGCTCAGAAAAATACTTGCTGACTTGAGACACAAACAGGAAGAACCTACTGAAGTTCTGGTAGACAACAAATCAGCAATTGCTATTTCAAAAATCCAGTTTCTTTCAGCAAGACAAAGCACATGAAGATTAAGTATTATGCACTTTGAGAAGCTGAACAAGAGAAAGAAGTGAAGCTGTTTCATTGTCCTATTGAGTTCCAGCTCGCTGACATTTCAACCAAGGCTTTACCAAAAAAGCAGATTTGAGTTTCTTAGACTCAATCTTGGTATGATGGCCCAAAGTCTCAAGAAGGAGTGTTAGTAAATGAGACTTTTAGTGTTCAGCAATTAGTGAAGAAATCAGTGAATAAACTTGAATGTACTAGAGTTATTAAGAGTAGTTGAAATGCCAAAAGTTGTGACTCTTCATTGCATCACAATAATGTAGAAGGCATCCCTCACCCCTATATAAAGTACTCTTGTACATATGAAAATAATATAAGAAATCTTTCTACATACACTATCTAGCTTTGCTCTAACACATTCAAAATATGAACATAAACATTTAAGAAAGTGAACATGTGCATAAAAAATATGAACATATGCATTTCAGAAAATGAAGATAATCAAGCAAAATATGAACATATGCTTAGGTCCCTAAAAGTGAACATAAGCTTTTCAAAAAGTGAACATAGGCATAAAATATACGAACACATGCATTTCAGAATAGATATATGAACATAGGCATGCTTATTAGAAAGGGAACATAGGCATAAAATATATGAACACATGCATTTCAAAAGTGAATATAACCATTTAAAATATGAACATATTAATTGTTTTCCTTAGTGAATGCATAAAGAATATGAAAAGAAATTTTCACTAATTAATAGAAAATTTCGAAGAATAGAGTTTCGAAAAATTCAGATAAAAATTAACATAAATTTGGACAAAAATCAGTGAAAATTTACCTTTTCTTGGGATAATTCTGTTGATTTTGCATCTCTTCTCGTATATCCATTGTTGATTTTTCAGTTTGTAGTGAAGTAAAATCATGTAGAGGAGAGAGAATGAAGTTTGGAGAGAAAAAATAAGAGAAATTAATTGCAGAAATTTTTTAAAAATTAATGAGAGATAAGTAAAATGGTTTTTTTTTATAAAAATAAATAAATTGAAAGCCAAAATATGGCGGTTGGGAAGTGGGTCGCATTAGGGAACTGGGTCTTGTTTTCATTTGGGCAAGTTTTGCAACTAGGCTTCTTTATTGGGCCAGTGTTGCACCTATCTTAGGTGCATAAGGATACATGTAAGACCAATTGGGCCATAACTTCCTCGTTATAACTCGGAATTGGGCTTATAATATATAGTTGAAAAGCTCTTTTCAATCCCCATCCAACTACACGATTATTGGACCCATATCATAGACCAGAATAAACTGGTTTAGACGGTTTCCATAAATAGGATACAAAATGAATGATTTCGAAAACAGAAATTATTTATTTTATTTTAGAAAACAGGGGAATTCACGAGACTCTCAACATTTCACCTCGTTCGATATTCAATGACGTGAAAAGTACTTATCACTGGGTTTGGTTTTTGGGGAGACACAATCAGGTATCTATAGGAAGTATTTAGCTCTCCTTACCTTTCCAAACAGAGAATCTAGTGCCTTCAAAAGCCGCCACGCTAAATGCCCCAACAAGGCATCATTGAACACCGATAAATCCCTAAAACCCATACCACCAATACATTTTGGTTGGCACATAGAGTCCTGACGGGAGGAAAACCTAGGTTGTTGAGTTCTAAGTATCCCCCGATCAAAACCAAATTTATAACCAAACCCAACCCTAAGTATAGGGGTGAGTCCGGGTCGAACCCAAGAGAATGAGGTATAAGCTAAAGTCTCTGGTTAAGCTATTTTGAAATCTTAAGCAATTGGTTTGGTCTAATCTAGAAAATCAACACAATCAAAGCTAACAATAGAAATCAATATCAAAGTCCTAGGGAGTTAAGATCCGCATGCATTCACGATAAACAATGCTAATTTGTCGGGAAATTGATCAATCAAGCAATGCAAGGGAAAACGGTATTTGCAATCAAAATCACTTAAAAAGCTATTTCCTAGGGTCAAGCTAGAGGTCTCTACGAATGACTTCAAAGGAAAATCACAAGACAAGATCAATTGATAATAATAGCTTCCAAATCAATTTGTCGTATCATTGAAAACTACTATGCAATCTAGCTTGATAATCAAGGTTAGCTACTCATCAAATCAAACACATGCACAAATTCCATCAACCAATTTAATCACATTAACCAATCCATCAAAACCCCCAAATTAGCAATAGCTTATCATTCATACATGCTTCACCACATCCCTAGCAAAAGAACTACTTACTACACATTGTAAAATTGAAAAGCATAACTAAACTAATCATCAATTTCATCATCAACATTGCAATCCAAATATCAATAATCAATAATCAAATCAAACAAATTATAGAAATTCAACAATATATCAAGAATCAAATACTAAAATTACATTAAGAGGAAAGAATTCTTACAAAACTTTGATCAATATCAAAGTGAATGAAGATCAAAATGTAGCAATCATCAATTACCAAGTTTCTCTCTCTAAAATCTAAGAACAAAGTTTTCCAAAATCTTGAGCTTCTCTCTCTAAAACTAATCTCAAACAAATTCTAATCTCCTTCTCTCTCTAAAAATAAAGAAATTCTATATATAGTAAAACTAACAAAGGAGGAGTTATAGTTAAACGTCCAAAAAGAACCCCAATAGGAGCGCCCTCTCCTTGAAATGCGCGGCCGCAATGAAATGGGTACGGAACGAGGGAGAAGGGCTGCACGGCCGCACCTCTCACCAGCGCGGCCGCGCACAGGCCTTGCGCGCCCGCGCCTGGGAGTAGGGGAGGATTTCTCGTGCGTTCGTTGATGCTTCTGTGCGCTCCACTTGATACATATTAGGGGTGGCAGTTTCCAAAGGCCTTCACGGTAGGGCTGGCAATGGATCGGATACGAGTCGGATTATGCTCCATCCGCATCCATCCGCCTATGCTCATCCATCACCCGAACCATCCGTCACCCATTCCAAACTCCATCCATATCGGATCCATCCATCATCCACGGATGAATCGGGTGGATCGGGTGATAAATGGGTGAAGTTCTATTTGCATTCTAATTTAAAAAAAAAATCAGATTTGGAAAAGTAGTCTACTAACATCAACACTTCAATAGTCTAATACACCATCAGTGAAAGAAAATGGAATTATGTTGTGAACTAAAATCCTGTTGTGTGGACTGATCATTAGTAGGCATAGTCGCTTGTTTAGTAGAGGCTGATGGCGGTGGCATCTCCATCTCAGGAGCAGGGCCGGTTAGTGGGCTGTGCAAACAGACCCACAACACAGGGCCCAATTATTCTAAGGGCCCCCAATCAGTTTAAAGTGTTATATATAATAGTAGTGCTTAGGATTACAATAAGAATACATAGTAAAGATGGTAAGTCTATTGTTATAACTTCCACTTGGTTAGGGGTTCGAATCCTAGTAAAGCGTTTTCCCCCCTCCATATTTTGCATTTTTGCATCTTCTCATTTCGTAGGTGTCGACCCTTTTTTCCCTTTTTTGTTGTCTTAGTTCGTAGCATTTGTTTCATTTCCTTAAAGGTTTCACTACTCACTTATTTTTCACCCACCTTTTAATGGATTTTTGTTAGTAATTTATTCTTCAACCTTATTTTAAAGTGTATGTTAAAAGGTGTATTTAACATTATGGACAAAGTATGTTTTATTATACTATAATTAGCACAGGGCCCCCAAAATGTTTAGGATGGCCCTGCTCAGGAGGAGCTGATGACTTTGACGCATCACTACTTTCTTCCATGTCCATGAAATCTGTTGTTATATAAGAGAAAGATCAGTATAAATTAACAAAATAAACCTCTCAGGGCTTCCACAACCATAAATTATTAAAGTTTACATGCAACTATAACAAAATCTAACTATAAGAATATGAAATTGGCAAATTGCCCACACGCAAATGTCCAAATTATTCTTAAAAACCTAACTTATATACATTACAATCCCAAATTCTAATTATAAAGTCAAAACTCAAAAGCTAGATATTTTCTTATTTAATTTCCAGATTTTTCGTACAAGTATACTACCTAAACCACTTGCAAAACATGAAATTAATTAGTATGACTTTATCATCTTTGATCTGCAAGTTTTTCTTGATTTAATTTATTGTTTTATTAATTACATAATGTTTGTTCCTTCTGATTTAACTACGAAACAAAAATTAATTTATTGAAAAGTCATGAGAATTATTTAACTAATGAAAAATAAAGAGAAGAGTAATAATGAAGTGTTCTAACCAGTTTGCCGATGAAATTAGAGCGGTTGACGACAGCAAAACTCGTCGAAATGGTGTAGCTCTGAAGGTGCGTCTAGTCGGAAGTTAGATCTAGGGTTTGAACTTTAGATGAGAGAGAAACAAACTCATCAAAATGATTTTCTATTCTATGATTCTATCAGCTTCTAGACGTAGTAAATAATATATATATATATATATATATATATATATATATATATATATATATATATATATATATATATATATATATATATATATATATATATATATATATATATATATATATAATATGGTGTGTGTGTGTGTGGATGGATGGGTGGATCGGGTGATGGGTTGGATGAAGGTCCACCCGAATCCGACCCAATCCGTCACCCGATCCATCCGTCATCCATTTATAATCCGCCTTTGATAGGGTTTTTATCCATATTTTCGGGTCGGGTGGATCGGTTATCCGCGGGTTCGGGTGAAATTACCAACTTTACTTCACGGTGGGTTCAACACCGATTTTAATGCCTACGTAGCTTGAGAGCGTGGCCTTGAAGACTTGGATTTTGCACTCCTTGACATTTGAGCTTCAAAGGGAGGGACCTGCTTGCATCTTGAGCCTTACAAATCCCGAGAAAAAGCCATTGAACTCCTTAGACATCACCAATTTCCTGAAATCAAAGAAAAGCAAACAAATAAAAGAGGAAAAGCAAAATAATCCTAAGAAATGCAAGAAAATGGGAAAACAACTAAGGAAAACACAAACTAGAGAAATAACAAGTAACACTAAAGAAAAAGAGATAAAAGAGCTATAAAAGCGATTAAAATCCATCCTAAAAGAGGCTAAATAAGTGCCATAAATGACACTCATCAAGTCCCAATTTTACCAATGAATTCTTCAATTAGGACCCCGTTGACCCCACCAAAATCGAGCCATTGCAGAGTGAATGCTATTGATGATTGAAGTAGGAAATTTATAGACCCCCGACCCCTTAAGTATGTGGGAATGGCTTGGATAACTGATTTGAGCAATATTTCCTTTCCGGCCCTTGAAAGTAGTTTCTCCTTCCATCCCTGAAGCTTCTTCCATATTTCGTCAACAAAAGTTTCAAAAATGATTTTCTTTGATCTACCGACAATGAATGGTATACCCAAGTATTTGTCATACATGTCTCTCAACTTGCTTCATTTGTAGTAAACTTATGAGATAATCTTTTTGTTGCAAACTAACTCCTTTGCTAAAAGAAACTTCCAATTTTTCATAATTAATCTTCTGCCCGGATTTTGCTTTGTACTGGTTGAGAATGTCAACAATGGTGGAGCATTCTTGTCAGTAAGCTCTAGCAAATAAGAGGCTATCGCCTGCAAAAAGAAGATGTGAGATTTCCAGACCATTATGGCTAGCTTTAATTTGGCCCGACCCCATGGAGTTTCCTCTCTCGAACCTTATTATGCAACATTCTAGAGAAAGAGTCTGCAATGTTTATGTTTGGTTTGAGGATACTAGAATATAACCATTAATTTCAAATACTTTTCCTTTTGTGATGTTTGACATTTAATTATGTGACTTTGTAAGAGTAATAAGTAGTGAATTATTATATATGTCATTCAATTTTTTAATGTAATTGATTGTTCTAGCTTGGAGTGGTACTTTAAGAAGAGAGAAATTTGGAGATTGCTTTAAATTGTGAAATGCTAAGTTTTTAAATTCAAACTTTGAGGCATGGAATTTGGTAAGACATGGTGATAAGTCATCCTGGAACGACTTTATTTAAGAGTTTGCAACATAGAAAATCTGAAAATACGACATTTTGATGCATTAATGAATTTTTTAAAAAAGTTGCTCCACCTACAAAATTGACATAAGACTTACAATTCTGAGCCAACTCCCATGGGTTTAACGCTTATTTTTTGTTTGGAGAAGGGCTTTTATTGTTTTTGTTTGTTTTACTTTAGTGTAAAAATAGGAAGACGGTAATTGAGTGAGCATAATAAGGTACTTTGTTAAAATTCTTAAAACTAAAATCAGAATTTGTTGCAACAGGTTCCTCAAATTGGAACCAGAATCGAAACCTATTGAACAAATTCCATAAGGTATGTGACTGCTTATTTTTGTAGTTGTAATTAACAAAAACCACTTGCCTATTTTTACTAATTGATTGAAATCAAGTGTTATCTAGTAAGATTTTTTTTTTAAAACAAATTAATTAATTAATCAAAATCTATACGACATCTACAAATGAAAACTAAATCAACAAATACATAAAATTGAATCAAATAAGGGTATGGTTTCCTTCATCAAAGCTACGATCGTTGAATAGATATTGCACTGTGATACATCTCTCGCACACAATGCTAGAATATACAACCTTTTTCGAAGAGACGGTCTAACGAGTTGTTGTAGCCGTAAAGATAATTCATCTGATTTACTTGAACGCCTTTGAAGATTTGATAACTGTTGCGATCTCGGACAATTCTTTACCAACGAACGGATAATAGGGAAAAAATGATTACCTTTTTAATAAACCCTTACACACACAAAAACCCTAAACAAAAACAAACAACAAAACTTATAAAAACTTACGACTCCTTTATAGTGAGACACTCCACCATAGGGAGACGGACGAATATCTACACTACTCGTGTAGATTTATTAAAAATTAAAAAGCAAAACTGAAGAAAATTAAGGGAAAAGACATTGGAGAAACCCTAGAAGATAGAGAGGAGATCTAGTAAAAAGGTGTTAAATTAATTTCATTGATATACTCATACTAACACATGTTCTTAAAAGATTGCTACGTATATGATTTTATGTTTCTCAAGCATAGTTTTGACTATATATCAATATTTTCAATCTCAATTAGTAAAAAATTATATAAAATTAATAAAGTGTATATCGAGGGGAATTTAGCAAGATTTCACATGATTATATTTTTGAAAGCATATAAATAAATAAAAAATCTACTTAAGATTGAGTGAATAATGAAAATTTCTATATGCAGCAATTCTTCAAACAAGAAGTAGCTCTGTTCTCCTTACTTTATTATCACTTATTATACATGTAATAAGTTCACTCAATGGCATTTATAAATTATATTTTATTTGAGGTAGTGATCAAGTTTTGCAAATCAAATCAAGACGAGTCAATTAGTAATAAACTTTTGTACTAATTAAAACCTCGAAATTTTGAAAAATGTGAAGAACATATTGATGTATTACTCTTTTCTTTTTGAGTATTGATGTATTTGATCATAGGGTTTAATAACTTGGTTTTCTCTAAGGTCTTGTTCGCTTCACCTTACAAAAATAGTATGTAGTTAAAATAATTTTAGTTCAGTAAAATTAATTTCAGTTCAGTATAATTAGTTTAAATTCAAAAAATTAATTACACTTCAGCAAAAATAATTACAGTTAAGTAAAAACAATTTCAATTCAATAAAAATAAGGTGAAGTTAATAAGACCTAAATGCATTTTTGAATTTGGATTCTCATGTGGGTCTTTTAAAAAGGAGAGTAAGGAGAGAGAAATTTCCTTACACCAATAATCTGAAAACAACCGCGCAGCTGGAAAGAGGAGAGGGAAAATTGAATTAACAAAAATGATGAATAATAAAGATGATATACCCTCTACTAAACGAGTGCCATTTTCGCCCAATAATCATCGTCTACATCATCTCATTGACAAACAAACCTTGTCTTCTAGAGCAAAGGATCAATTTTTTTTCGTACTACAAAGTCTTCATTAAGGCGGGTACACACTAACTTGATAAAACGCATATATAAAAGTTACTATTATAATAAATAAAATTATACAAGTTATTAATCGTAAGATTATATAGTTTGCCTGAAAAAAAAAGATTCTATAGTTTGAATCGCGATATAATAACTATGCTCTCAACAATATAAAGACAAAATTGGCTAAAACAACACAAACTGTTGATTGGGTGCGCTCAATATCACAAACTTTAAGTGGATCAATAAATATCACAAACTTTGGGAGTTGGGTGCGGTAAATGACATAAATGTGAATGATAACATCTACAAAATGGAGGAATGATGATTTGTCCACAAATCAAAATGCAAGAAATTAGTGTTCAAGAACTCCTCATAAATATTACTATATTAGTGGTATTAGTGTTTATGGTGTCATTTCAAGAGCTAAAAGACATGCCAAAAAATGAAGACATTATAAGGCAACATCTTGAGAGGAACAAATGTTTTACAAGTCCACACCATCATTATTTATAGCAAAATTACTTTCCTACACACATATTTATGTTATTTTTCAAGCTTACATTGTGTTAAAGATCAATCACATAAAAAAGAACAAAAACAAGGCATTAAAACAATATTCTAGTTTATACTCAATCTATAAAATTTATACCATGTTAATTAAACCCTTATAAAGAAGAAGAAATAAAAGATGAAGAGCCAAAAGTATTAGTGGTAGGATCAGAAGCATTAGACAACAAACCATTTAATTCCTCGACGAAAATCTTCATAGATTTACTAGGCAAACACATAGGAATTAGGAACCATAATCCCATTCTTTCCTTCCTTATTCTTGAACGGAATATAATAACTCACAACTCCAGGTATTTCCTCTACCCCACCTTAAGCGGGTCCACCATAAATAGGTGGGTCCCATCCAAAATCCAAATCATCAAACCCAGCTCTAGTGACATCGGACACAAGGAAAACTTGACTCACAGTGAAGTGGGGCCTACCTTTTAGTACCATAAATTCTGTAAGTGACGCCATGTACTCTTGAGTAACACTAGCCTTAACCTTTTTCTATCAAATCTAAAGTATAACCTATGGAGTTGTTGCAAAGTTTGCTAGAAATGGAAAGCGCTGCTGGAAGAGCGAAGGCATTGCCATAATAACCTTTTGGAAGAGGTGGATTGAATCGAGATCGAGCATTGACGATGCACATAAGTCGGACTACTTCTTGTGGGTCAAGTTGTAAGGCGATTGTGCGGCAACGCCATATACATGCTATAATGATTTTGAATGTCGAGGTTCTACTGGATTTTAGGTGTGTTTGGATGAGACTACAGGTGGGCACGGGCCGTGCTGGCACGCAGGCGGCACAGGCCCGTCACGGTACGGTGGCCCACCTGTGGGCCGTGGGTCGTGCCGTGAACACAAATTCAAGATTTGGCACGGGCACGGCACGAGGCACGGCGGGCGGCACAATGCCCGACACGTGGGCCGGCACATGGCACGCCCGGGCACGACACGAGGCCCGCCAGGCACGGCACGGCCCGTGCCAACTAGCCGTTGGAAGTAGCCGTTTTCCAACAGCTCTAAAACGGCTAGTTTTTGGCCATTTTTCCCACCCAAAATCCCTATAATTACCCCATTTCTTCCTCCAAAATTTTCACAATTCATCAACTCATCTCTTCTATGTTATTCTCTAATTTTCTTATTCTCTAATTCCTACAATCTTACTCTCTTTCTCTTTTGTGCAAAGAAAAAAATATTCCTACTCTCTATTATTAGTTTACTACAAAAAAAAAAACAAAAAAAAAAAAACAAAAAAAATTCTTATATTTACACTCGGGAAATTATAAATTCGGGAAATTATAAGTTCGGGAAATTATAAATTTGGGAAAGCAATTGAAGCGTCATTGTAAGATCTAACTCAACTTTATTTTAATTTGTTATTGTTATTGTTATTGTTGTTGTTATTATTGTTATTATTGTTTTCTTGGAAGTTGGAACAACTTAATTATATAAAAACTATTTTCTATTTTTATTGTGGATAATTTAGATTGTTAGTGAAATCTGTCTAAGGCGGGACTTGGGCTCAGGACAACGTCGTTCCTAACCTCTCCTACATGGGATCTCATTGACCTAAGTAATCTACTATTATTATAATTATTTTTGAAAACTTAATTTATATAAAAACTACTTACTAATTCTTATTGCTATTGTTATTATTATTGTTATTGTTAATTTGTTATTTGTATTATTATTGTTGTTGTTGTTATTGTTAAATATCATGGCATCAAACCCGAACACTTCCTCCTCCTCTAGAAAAGCCAAGTCAAAATGTAGGGAATCACCAAACCCAAACACTTCAATGCCCCCCCCCCCTAACACCTTTCCCTCCCCTAACATGCCCTTTCCAAACACTTCCACCCTTTTCTTTCATCCCCAAACCACGGAAGGGCACGAAAAAATGGATGATATGGCTCCTTGGACTGTGCCTAGTTCGGGATTTCAACAAACCCAATTCTCACCTCATTTATACGGATCACAACATGAATTTTCTATTCCTAGTAACCAAGGTAGCCAAACACAAGCCTCCGGGTCGAGTGAACAATCCACCCAAATGCCTAACACCCAAAATCCTAACATATTAGAGTGGTGTACCGAAGAGGAATTTGCTCAAACTAATCGAAAGAGTGAAGTTTGGGCACATTATCAATTGAGTAAAAATGGAACCAAAGCCAGGTGTCGGACTTGTAGTAAAATTTTCTCAGCCGATACCAAAGGAGGGACGGGACACCTTAGTAGATATTCAAAAAGATGTGGTGGACCATCTAATGATCCAACCCAACCCAAAATTTCTCAATTCCATCCACAAGGCTTCATTTACAGTTATGAGAGAGATAAGGATGAACTTGGGAGAATGATTGTACATGCCGAACAACCTTTTCTTTTCGCCGAAAATGATGCCTTTAACAAGTACATTAACCGAGCACTACAACCCAAACACAAAAAAATCTCCCGAAAAACCGTTCGATCTGCTGCCATGAAGAATTATCAAGAGTATAAATTGAAATTAGTAAATGAATTGGCTAATCTTCCTAGTAGAGTTTCTTTAACCGCTGATGCATGGGATAGTGGATACGGACTTCACTATTTATGTGTTACTTGTCATTGGTTGGATAATGATTGGTTGTTACAAAAACGCATCATTCATTTTAAAATGCTTGAATACCCTCATACCGGTCTTAACATTTCTCATCATTTAATGGAAGCCATTGATGCATATAGTCTTAGGAATAAAATCATGTCTATGACTTTCGATAATGCAACTTCTATGACATATAGTGCGAATTTGGTTAAACCCCAATTGACCGATTTAGTATTAGATGGAGAAGCACTTCATATTAGATGCATTTGTCATGTTCTTAACTTGTGTGTGAAGGATGGAACACAAGCAATTGGTCCATTTTATAACAAAATAAGGAATGCTATTATGTCTATTAATAGCTCTAACTTGAGATATCAAGAATGGAAAGGTTTTTGCAGGCAACAAAGGATAAAGACTATAAAAATAGCACCGGATTGTCCAACTAGGTGGAACTCCACCTATGAAATGTTGAGTCGGGCAATCGAGTACAAGTTTCATTTAACACTTTTTTATAATATGAAATTTCCACAATGTGCTTTACTAGAAGATGATAGGGCTAATTGTGAAAAATATATGCAGTTTTTACAATTACTATATAGTATGACACATTGTTTTTCTTCTATATATAATCCTTGTTCCCATTCTTTTCTTAGCAATGCATGTATACTTGCACAACTTTTTGCCGAACACTGATCACAACATGATTATCTTCCAGCTATGGAGAAAAAATGGCGTAAATATTACACTGATATTCCTTTTTCTTCTATTTTAGATCCTAGGCAAAAATATGATGGCACTTTTTTATTAATTGATATTTATTATAGTAACATGAATTTTGAAGATGATGTTGAAACTTTTAAAAATAAGGTGACTAATGAGTTTTTCTCTTTATATAGAGTTTATGAAAGTAAATATGGAACCGTGTCTTGATTTGCCCCTTCTCAAACATCCAAAAACGTAAGTAAACGGGCCAAAGGTTTATTTGCACAAGCTGCTAACATGATGTCCAAGTTTTCAGGTACGGAATCATCATCAACTAGGAGAACACAAAGCGATGTTTCGGAGTTGCAAATGTACCTAAGTTACGACTTCAAGAAAGGTATGGACGATGAAGAGAAGTTTGGCCTCGACATCCTTGATTGGTGGAAATCACAAACCATGAAACATCCAATTTTGTCGGCAATGGCTCGTGATATTTTTGCTATCCAAGTCTCCTCCGTTGCCTCCGAAAGAGCTTTTAGTGCGTCGGGACGGGTTTTAGACGATACAAGAACAAGACTAAAACTCGAAACACTTGAAATGTGTGTTTGCTTCAAGGATTGGTTGAATGCCGAAACTCGTTCTCAAGATCGTACTTATGCACAAAACGACGACGATGAAGGAACGTCGACTTCTTTTAGTTCTCATACTTCTCAATCAACTCAATTGACCAATGAACTTGAACCACAAGAAGACGAAGACGAAAACGAAGACGGAGACGAACAATAATAATTACATTATTACATATTTACATTATAACACTATTGTACAATTTTTGAATTATCGAACTTCGTATTCCATATAATAAATGAAGTTATTTACCAAATATTGTACGATTTTTAATTATCATTAATTATTTGTATTATCGATTTATCGTACCGGCTACCGGTATATAATAAAATAAGTTATTCTTCAATTTTTTGTCTTTTCGGATTATCGCACTCATAATTTTTTTTTATTATATGCATTGTTGTTTTTTGCTAAATTAATAAGATTGTTTTTATTTGTTTATATAAACTTAAACATAATTAGATAAATAATTTATATAACCTTAATTAAAACAAAGTTGTTCAAAACAAAATATATTAACATTAACATAAACATAAACATAAATTAATCACATTATTTATATAAAATTAAGTTGTACTAAAAAAAATATATATCGTTTTTTATTTACATTTATTATTAAAAAAAAAAAAAAGTTAAGTGGCACGGTTTGACCCGGCACGGCACGGCCCGCCAGGCACGTGGGCCGTGCCGTGGGCTGGGATGTACCAAAATTAGGTACGGCACGGCCCATTGCCCATGTTTAGATGAGACGTTTAAGAGCATCAGTCTCAGTCGACCCTATTTGATAAAAAGTACAGAGTATAATTAGAGATCAGATTGGATTAAGTATTGGATGGCAAAATAACTATTTTGTAAAATATTACTAAGAGTTCATTTAAAGTAGTCTATGTTATTAATATTCATCTAATGTTATATATATCCCCTGTCATCAAGGCTCATATATATTATCTATAATTAAGGACATTTGATTCTCAAAATGACATGAGTTTGGAACGAGACAAGAAAACCATTGTAGTGTGGACTTTTGGGACACTATTTTCAATTTCGTGTGTTTGGATTTTTTGTAAACACAATTGTTTTTTTTTTATACCTACATGGAATGCGTCATAGCCACCTATCCCCATGAGTTTAAAAAACATAAGAATAATACAGAGTAATAACCAATCCCTAGATATAGGTTTTGAATCATACCTGATACCAATATTATGCAAATCAACACTCTCTATATGTAATCCACCCTATTTTAAATTTATTCTCCTTTTTTTTTTTATGGGAAGTTCTCCTTTTGTTTTAGTAATACTATCACTTAGGGCCTATTCCGATTTGCTGAAAACAACTGAACTGAATTGATTGTGGTTGAACCGTTGAATTGAACTGAACTAAATAGAGCTGAAATAAATTGTTTATAAAAGAAGAAAATTAGAAACTGAACTAAACTGAAATTAAGTTAAACAGAACTAGCCCTTAGCTTAGTTGGAATTTTGTTTAATTGGGATTTTGGTGGGAAATCAATAATATAAATGTGTGAGTGCCCACAAGGCCACAAATCGTGTTTTTACTAGTAGCATCTCAAAAAATCATCAAATGATGGCAACTTTTAATCAAATTGTGAATGTTAGGTGGTAATTTTTTTTTTAAAAAAAAAAAACATTAAGTTGGTACTCCGTAGTTTTAGAAAAAATGGAAAACCTGGGAGGTAAAGATAAAATAATCCTTTGCTTGATAATTTCATTTGTTTACAAAGAAACTTATTTTGTTTTAATGTGTTAATTGTATCCGTTTACTAATTATCATGCACGTGGTCGGGTGACAAGAATTTCAATTTATTATGTGTCATTTTGGGATGGTTCAAATTCAAAATAGGCACAAGTGCTTGATTTATTACCAAAGAAGAAAGATTTATGGACCATGTCATCCATTGACATAATCGTGCCTTCAGCGTCAGCTATTTCTTCTTACTCGTGATGCTCACAAGTTATTTCAGGCGTGTTCCGAGCACAAAGAAGGTGGCGTTCCCACACTGGCTGGATTGACGGTGATTCAGCTCCACGAGCAAGCTCGGCTACTGCGTTCATGAACTGGACTAGGCCTGAAGCATTAGCCATTGTGTGGTTTAATCGTAGTGCTAATATGAACCCTCCACTTTTTAATCTAGTCACCTATTTATTCATCACGGGAAATTAAAAAATGCATATTAGTCGCTGCATGTAATGTATTTTCCTAACTTCCTAGTTCCTACTGCATCAACTAGAACTTCATGGCACACAATTCACAAATACTCTGTAGTATAGTAAAATGGTATGTAAACGTATATATAGACAATCTAATACTCCGTCCATTTTTAATTTCTTGCTCCACTTTTTTTTTCTAACCGTTTTTAAATACGTGTTCTATTTCCTTATTTAAAAAGCTTTTATAATATTAAATTAATTTTCCTCATCTAGTGGACCCACCATAATCATATTTTATTATTTATATTCTCTCTCTTTCAATTATCTCCACTACTTTTGCATTTTATAAATTTTAATTCTTCCACCTACCCCACTACCTCCATATTTTATTATTTTCTCCTATTTCTCCATGAATTCTCCTAAAGCTCCGCGCATGGAGAAATAGAGTAAGTATTTAAAAACGAAGGGAGTATATCAGAACTTACTGAAGAACGCCATCCGTTTCTTAATACTTTCAGCGCAACAATGGAATGTTAAAAAATATGAGATCTAAATGCATAGGTTAATATAAGTAATATGAAATATATATTTACAAATTAACATTATGTTTGGATAAAGAAAGAGTAATCAATGTTCCTCATTCTACTGTCCTCATAAAGAAAGGGGAAGGAAAAGAAGGGGGGGGGGGGGGGGGGGGGGAGGAGAAGAGGAGGGGAGAGAAAGGGAGGGGAAGGAGGAATGATGAGTTTTCCTTCCAAAACTCTCAATTGTTAGAGGGATCAATTTTTTATAATTTAATCCCTCCATTTCTCTTTTCTCCAACTTCCTTCCTTCCTCGTTTGTTATTCAAATGAAGGATACCCCATCTCTTCATTTTCCTTCCCTCCCTTTCCCTCCATTTCCTTCAATCCAAACATACCGTAAAACTACCTGAATTAAAATCAAAGGGGTGTTTAAAACATCAGTAGAATCAGGGACATTATAGAGTAACTCTTTTAGATAAGGGAAAGGTGGCTCTAGTGCATCCCCAAACTCCTCAACAGTAACATTAGCATTCGCTTCAATGAACATTACCCCTTTCTCAATTACACTCCACCACCAGTTTTCTCCCTTAGCCGCCCTGCGAAAGGGTATTACGACACCAACGCATTTGCGACGGCCTCCTTGACCACCTTGGCTGGGTCCCTCCCTCTTAAGGCAGACCCACCACAGTGCATGTTCTCGTTCCGATAAAACTGGATCACCGGGATTTGGAACCGAAGGCCGTCTTGGTCGTCGATGTCAGATAGTTCTTTGAACTCGTATGGGGTGGGAATGGCAGGAGTGATTAGCTCCAGGGTCTGCGTCGTTACGTTGAACGATAGGGATGTGTTTGTACTACCTTTGGACTTTGTCATTATATTATGTATGATTGGAGTTGATAGAGTATACAAATTAATGCGTAGTATAGCTGGTGAGAAGATTGGTTTTACGATGATTTCAATTTGTGAAGAGGAAGTGAAACCATATACTCATATTTATAGACTGCATGGTGGAAAGAGTCAAAGACAGAGGGGACCTTTCACGGACCCCTTTCGTGTAATTAATTAGTTAATGAAATTAAATAACCTATTTTAACTTATTAATTATTAGAGTAAAGTGATTAGTTTTGAGCGAGAGGTAAAAATTCAAATCCCGACCCCTCTAATATTTTCGGCCAAGATCCGCCCCTAGATGTGATGGGAAGGTTAAGTGTATCTTGTAAAGTAAAATAATCTTAATATCTTTTTCTACTATATTTGATAATGACCTTGAAAATTATAGATTAAAATTAATTTGACTACTAATAACCTTACTATCTTTTGTAAAAGACGGCCGCAGAAGAATTTTCCAACAGAAGCAGAGGGGGACCTCTCGTCGGGGCCAGGTCCCTCGTAAATTATTGTAGTTAATTAGTAAATGAAGTTAAGTAACCTATATTTACTTATAAAATATTGGGGTATAAAATTAGTTTTGAGCAAGTGGTAAAATATTTAAAATCCGACCCCTCTAATATTTTCGGCCAAGATCCGCCACTGTATAGAAGCACCCAATCAATATTCTTGCTTCAGTTACATATTTAACAATTTTCTTGATAGTGAATCGTGATAAGTTCATCATGCATGTTGATTCCACCTCACAAGTATAAATAAAATAATTGCATGTTCTATAAATTGGATAATTAAAAAGTTGAAGACTAAGGGAGCAACTTGCAAAACAAAGACAGAGTCAAAAGAAGTTAAACTATAGCTGAAATATATGGTTTTGATCACAAGATGGCCCGAGATAAGATTTTCATTATATGAAACAAGCCATTATAAAGGTCTTTCATCACATTTTCTTTTCATATGGTTGTAAACTTGCAAATGACCAACCAACAAAGTTACTCGGTACATGGGTATAAAAGTTAACACCTCTTAATCAAATAAGTTTATTCGTCTATGTGGTGCAAGTTATACACCAAAAATAATAAATTTAAGACAGAGTGATATCACTTATAAATTTATAATATAATGATTTAGTTCAATTTAGCTACAAAATAATGGGTTCTTGCAGCTTACAGTATCTCTCGCAGTTTTGATAAAGGTGTAATAACAAGTGTAAAGCCATTCAAAAATATAACATTAACGTTGCAATTTTAGTACTCATTAAGTCATGGGAATTTTGTACAAAACTACCTTACTTGCACACTTTTTTGCAAAAAACTATCTTACATACAAAAGTTTGCATAAAACTACCTTTAATAGCCAATTCTTTGTTGACCCATATCTTGTTCACTATCCCTCTAATGTTGTGTGTTAGCTGGGGCAGAAAACACTAGGCGAAAATATCAATTGGCCACTGGTTCAAAACCCCCCTATGCCACCGGTTTTGAACCGGTGGTCAGTTGGGGGGTGGCAATACTCGGTTGAAAAGGCCACCGGTTCAAAACCGGTGGCAAAATTAAGTATTGCCACCGGTTAACCGGTGGCAATAGTCGTTCTCGCAATATATTTTTTTGTTTTAACAACTATTGCCACCGGTTAACCGGTGGCAATGAACATATATATATTTTTTTATTTTTTTTTTTGTTTTTTTTTACTTGAAATATAACTGAACAATCAAATCAAAAAAAAATGACAGCATCTAAATATAAATCGAACAATATCATTCAATTTAATCGAAAAATTACAACATTTAATTAAAAAAAAAATTCCAATATAATCCAACAATTATTACATCAAATAAATCAGTAAAAAATTACAATATAAATCATAAAAAATTACAACATCAAAATCACAAAAACCCCATACAACATCTAAATCAAAATCTTGATTCTTCACTTTCACATCCAAATCAATATACCTGCATCAATTAAAACAAAAATATAAATTGAATAAAAAAAAAAAGAACACTAATCTCGGAATTAAAAAAAAAACAGAACACTAATCAGTTTAAATTAAGCTGATGAAAAAAAAACAAGCACTAATCTCGGAATTAAAAAAAAAAAAAGAACACTAATCAGTTTTTTAAAACCCAGAAAAAAATCCAAAAAAAAAAAACGATAAATATCCTAAAAAACACAGAAATCATAAATTATTAAAACTAAAAAAAAAATTGCGAAAAAAAAACCCAAAAATCATGCATGTACTTATAAACTGTCGAAAATCAATCACAATTAAACGCAAATCAATCAAACCCGGCAAATCAATTAACCCCCAAACTTTCGAAAATCAATTAAACCCAGAAATTTCGAAAATCAATTAAACCCAGAAATTTCGAAATCAATTTCGAACAATATTACAACAATCAAATCCATAAAAATCAAGGCATTTACCTGTAGATCCATAAACATGCACAAATCAAGGCGAAAAGTGGTGTTGATGATGTAGATCTGTCGGTGTTGTTGATGTTGGTGTTGCTGGTGTGGTGGTGGCGTGGTGGTGATTTCGTGGGTTGATGGTGGCGAAGGAGGAGAACGGAGGAGAGAGGACGAGAGGGAACAGAGAGGGAGAGAAGGAGAGAGAGAGATCGAGAGAAGGAGAAAGAGAAGGAGGAGAGGGAAGAGATGAGAGAGAAAGAGAAGGAGGAGAGGATGAAGGAGAAGAGGGGAGATGGGATCGGAGTTGAGGTCGAAAGAGAAGGAGGAGATCAGAGGTGGATGTTTGGTTGAGGAGAGAGGGTGGAGAGAGGAGAGAGTATGGAGGAAACGGCTGGGAGAACAAAATGGTAGGGTTTGGGTATATAAAGGGCCGGGTTTTTTTTTTTTTTTTTTTTTTTTTTTTTTTTAATATACTTAGTTATTGCCACCGGTTCAAAACCGGTGGCCTTTCAAATTTTTGCCACGGGTTTGGTTGAACCGGTGGCAATAACTCTTTGCCTCATCCCGCCACTAATTTTTGCCACGGGTTTTCAAAAACCGGTGGCCAATGAGCGTTGTATTTTTCAATTTTTCTACTAGTGAAAGAGAAAATGAAAGATATCAAAGTCAATAAAAGAAAGGAAATTAAGAAGTGAATACTAAATGATACTCAACGTATTCTTGCTTTCCCATATGAATATTATAAATGCCTAGTAAAAATTTGTCTGAGTACCATTTTTGACACTATATTTCCACTGAAATTACAAGAATTTATGTTGGGGGTTTTGCTGAGGAAAACTGCTAGGATAGTAGGATTCTTGCTAGGCAATAAAATTTGCAAACGATACCTCATAATATATTTCAAGACCTCCCTTCTATAATTTTAGGAGAAGATAGATTTGATATATGTTCCAAATATGTCCGTCTTCAAAGTCAGCTCTTAGCAAATAAATTTTGGATGACCGGACAAGGGGGCCAAAGAAGCAGGCAATTGTTAGTAATACAATGCCTAATGCATTTTGATTCTAGGTTTCAAATATATATAGCACTATCCTTGATTCATGTCTTCGTCGCTTGTAATTACATAAGCTATTTAACAGCATTCCAGCTTCTCTCTAATCACCTTAAGATGAACACCACTTGAAAGATATCAATTATTTATCACTTTAAAGATAGCAAAAGACCATCTTATCAAATCAAGTTTCAATTCTTGGGCAACCTAATAAATATAGCACTCCTCCAATAAACATAACAGCTTGAAGACAAAACAAACATATAAACATTAAGGCCCTGTTCACACGTCACCTTAAAAAAAAATTAATCAATAAAAATAATTTAAGTTTATTAAAAATAAGTCCAGTTCAGTAAAATTAATTTCAGTAAAAATAATTTCAGTTCAGTAAAATTAATTTAAATTCAGTAAAAATCAGTAATTTTAAAATAATTTCAGTCCAGTAAAAATAATTTTAGTTCAGCAAAATTAATTTCAGTTCAGCAAAAATAATTTAAGTTCTATAAAAATAATTTCAGTTTAGCAAAAAGAAAGTGAAGTGAACGGGGCCTACTTATCATAGAATATTTAACTTATTGCTTACAAATAATATGTGGTTTTAATAGTTCAACTACATTCTTATGCAAGTAGTTCAAAACACAATGAATTGTGAATACTTGCAATCGCAAAATAAGTTAACTATTCACGTCACCTTGAAAAAAATAATTTCAGTTCAGTAAAAATATATAATTTAAAAATACAATAGAAAATCAGTAAAATAATTTCAGTTCACTTAAAAAGTTAAAATAATTTCAGTTCAGCAAAAATAAGGTGAAGTGACGGGGCCTAAGACCGTCTCACCTAACACGGAAAAACCGAAAATCATACTCCCTCCGTCCTTTATTGATAGTTCCTTATGGGCATTTTTCACGGGAATTAATAAACACAAATAAGAATAGTAAAAGTATATTGAAAAAGTAAATTGATATTAGGTATGCAAAAAAGTAGAGAGAGAAGGTAATAAAAATACATGGGAAAACAAAATTTACATGAGAAATTTAAATTTGCACAAATATTGTTGCAAATTGAAGGAAATTTTGGTAAAAAATTAATATTAATGGTTATTGGAAAAAAGAAATGAGGTGAATATTTTAAGATTAAAATTTACCCATAAGGGACTATCATTTCGGAACGGAGAGAGTATAAAGGGAACTCACCGTCTCAGCCGAAGCGTCTGGTCTTCGAAGCTTGGGCATGTTTAGAACTTCCACCAATCCTAGAAATACTAACGAAACAGCATCATTATAAGCCAAAAAAGAGAAGGACCTTGCCACTGAGCTAAGGTTTTCGACAAGAGCATCGGCATTCTGAATCAATTCTAATTTCAATCAATAATTCAAGGAGCATAATCATATCAGAGTCTTCGGCATAACATTATATAATTTTCCATCTGTTCAAATTTATAGGTTCGATCTTCTCTAACTTCTTTTTCTTTTTCCTCTCATTTTCAGTGTTTTTATTCTTGTGCTTTGAGCTCTAATTGCAGTTTTTTTTTACAATAATCTGGCGTAATTCTAATTTAGTATTATGCACTTAGTTCCAAATTTCAATTTTATGCATATACCCTTGTGTGATTCACTAACATCAAGTATGCTGTATAACATTCTGGAAAAAAACCTAGAAAATTTCAATTTATTGGGTCTAATTTTTGTTTTAATTTCTAATTACTACTCCGTAATTTGTTATTGCATTTATAAGTATTACTTAGTATAGTATTGTCACTTTGCATTGTCCATTGGAGTCAAATGCAAGATAAGTAACAGCGCTGTTAAATTGCTAGTAAGTTCATGTGTGAATGAATGCATGTAGTAGTTATGTTTGTTTCATGGAAATCTATTCCTCTACATTTAATTAACGAATTCATTGATTATAGATTGTAAACATATTTGTTCGTTCTTCATAGGCCCAGGGTGGTCAGGGACGGGCTTGATTATTTCGTAGGTGCTCTCAAGAATGGCTTTTGTAGATCCTTCGAACATGACTTGCAATGCCAACATGAAGAAAATCTTACCTTTGGAAGACATGGTAAGTTTTGTTTATAGTCATTACAGACATCATGTATATAAATTGAGGGTTTGTATGGACAAAAACTTTTGTATAAATTCGATGTACAATTACATTGGGGAAAATTTTGTTGAATTTAGGGTAACTTTTACATTTTTTTGGGTAACTTTTATCAATAAAACGTATATAACTTTTATAAATATCAGTGGGCAACTTTTATTCATTAAAGGGTAACTTTTGACATTTTAAGGTAACTTTTTAGGGGACGTACAATTGTACATTCGATTTTTGTAAATGTTTGTGTTGTCACGATTGCTCTAACTTTAATAGTATATATTCAGTGGCAATATTTTGCAATAAATATATTAGTGAGTAGCTTGCAGATTGATGGCAAATTTGTTATGCGTTAAATGCTATACTTGTTTGGTAGCCTGATAGATGAATCTTTGTTAACTTGGTGATTTAGTCATTTCTGATATCTGTCAGGCCTGAGTTGAATACACCTTTCTTATACTGTATTTTAGGACAATTTGGAAGGCGTGGATCGAATCAGTGAGTTGCCAGAAGATATCATGCTGACCATACTTTTTCAACTAGAGATGGAAGAGGCAGCCAAAATTAGTATCCTGTCAAAAAGATGGAGGTACATTTGGACCAATTGGACTGATTTCAACTTTGACTGTTTAAAAGTATTCCCAGAATGTAAGTATAATGATGATCCAAAGCGGATTGAAGCAGTTAAATATATTAATTGGGTTAATCAGGTAATAAGGCTGCATAAAGGCCAGTCTATCAATAAGTTTAGAGTCCAATTTGGCTTTTATGAAAGGCCGGTGCATCATATTGACAGATGGGTTAAATTTGCTTTGGCAAAGAAAGTGAAGAACCTGGAGCTGGAGAACCTGGACTTGCCATTGTATGACTGTCCATGTGATACTTACACTCTGAAGCCTTCACTGTTTGAAAGCGGCATCAGTTTTCTTACTTGCTTGCGTTTGATTGGTGTTAATGTTAGTGGAGAGTTGCTTGACTTTTTGTTGACAGAATGCCACCATTTAGAACAGCTTGTTGTAGACGGCTCTGACACACTTGTGAGCTTGAAGGTTGCGTCTTTCAAGTTGAAACAGTTGTCAATACGCTATTGTGGTTCATTGAATAAACTTGAAATTGATGCTGTGAATCTTAGTTATTTGGATTATTTTGGCAAGCCGATTATTGAGTTCAAAAGTTTGCCATTACCACTTGCTGAAGCAGCTTTTGATGGAGAATGTTGTCGTGCCACAACTCCAATATGTCAGCAAATTGCGTGTTTTGCCATGCAACTATCCAAATTTTCTGTTCGCTTCATGATTAATTCTCCACTGGTTAGTGCAAGGATGCTACAGTTTTATTTTTTCAGAAATTTGTTTGTTTGTTTTTTTTTTCTTTTCTTTTTGGGTTGGTAAAATTGTGAATTCAAGCTCCTAACCCTTGACTATATTTATGACACAGTGGGAACATGTCCTTTGTAATATTCCTGCTGAAAGTCTTCCATGCTTCAGCAACTTGAAATTTTTGGAGCTGACTTATTGGCTTGATTCGATAGTTGATCTTCCTAGTATCATAAGATTATTAGGGGCATGCCCGGTGTTGTGTGAATTCAAGCTGCAGGTAAATTAGTCTAACCTTCAAATTTTAGAATTTTAAGTGTTTTACTTTACTGCTACTGTGCATTGTTCCATTTCATTTACAATTCCAAAACCAATAATTCTTCTACCAAACTCTTTCCATAGCCTAGTTTCTGTTGCTAGATCTTGTGCTTGGACATGAGATTTGTTATTATAATGGTTAAAATACCTATTTTTTTTTTTAATGGGTTTGATGTTCATCATGTTGCAGGTTTGTTGGATTAGTGCATCGTGTATGCCAGAGGAGGCTCGAGTGTTGCAGGGATTGGAGCCCTTATCATTGATGAACCCGCGAGAGGGCAACAATCGCAACATTTATATTTATGATCATAGTTTGGAAGAGGACAACATAGAATACAAAGCTTTACCATGTCTGAGGGTGTTCCAACTTGTTGGGTTTGTTGGAGGTGATGATGATTTGAATTTGATACTAACCATATTTGATATGGCCATCCAACTCCATAGCTTCATATGTCACCCTTTAATGCCCTTAGTCGGGGGTATTACAGAGGATGCGGCTCATGAATCTAGAAGCCGTGCAACAAAGCTTCAAAGTTATATTCCACCCAAAGTGAACTATGTTATCACCAACACTTATAATGCTGTGGATTTGATGTAAAACCTTTGTGTTCTTTTAAACTTTTAAGTGTGTCTGTATTTCAAGTTTGATATGAAAGATATTGATTTTAATTATAAATAAAATGATATGTAAATATTTACTATTTAGATTCCTTTCCAATGTCGCCTATTACAAACAAGATTTTGGTCCTGCTTTTAATGCATTGTATGTATGGAGCTGAGGTCACTTTTCATTTTATTTTATTTTATTTACAACACATGCTTGCAACATATGTTTGTTACATAAACATGTTTCCTCATTTCCTCACTAAACATCAATCTCATTGTAATTTACTCACCAAAAATAATTCTATAAGGCGGTAGAAGGTAACTCTAATAATTACAAAATGGAGAAGGCAAATTCAATAAATTCTCTTTGTTTTAATATAGTAAAGGAAGCCACTTTGGCTTTGATTACAAATGTACAAAGCAATGAAACAAATTTTGAAATGGTCTGAATAATAGTGTTTACATGGATTACCAACTAGCAGTCAAAATCAAGTGTTGATCCCACCTTTAAGCTAAGGTTGGACATAGCTTTTGATACATCCTACAAAAGAAACCGGAAAAAAAAAAGAATATAAATTAAGCAGCCAAATTCAGTTTTCAGAACTTGACACACTGGTTAGGCAGGCCTGTAACATGATGCACAGTTACAACTTCCAGTGCAGTGCAGTTGAGCACATCCATTCTCAGCTTCGCGCCAGCTGACTTTAAGCCCCTAAGAGACACGGCCTGGTTGAATAGGTTGATCGAGGGCAATCTAGAAGCTGAAGGCAACTTACCATTAGGCAAATAGTTTCGAAAATCATCTGCCAGAAGGGGTACCTCAAAGTCAGTCTTATCATGCTTGACAACATTGTCTTTAGCACTAATGTGAGCTCCGGGTTCCATATGGTTGGTTGAAAAGCTAGCTTGATTCGGGAAGTTTGGATACAGACTCACATAACCTCGTAAGTACATCATGTCAATGAGGAACTTCTTCCATGAGGCTTGCCATCCATTGGTTCTAGACTTGGGAATCTGAACTGGGTTTTTCTTAGGATCCTCAGTAAAGCGCATGTTCATGTACACATAAAATTCTCTCCAGTGCTTGGGGAAGAAAACAGCACCCCAACTGCAGGGGAGCTGGTGTAGGTAAGGGGTGTTTGGATGAATGCGTTGGAAGAATTCAGTTGCATTCCACTTTGGTCTCTCTTTCACTACTTCAACAATTCGAGGAGTGTAAAGAGAAATTGAAGAGAGCTCGGGGAATGATACTTGAGGGTCATAGTGGTAGGCTAAGAGAGCATACTTGATCCATAGATAATAGTAAGGAGATACCTCAATATCATCTTCAAGCAATAGACCGAAGTCATCATCTGAAGACGGATACCAACTCTCACTCACTGCTCGAATTAGTCCTCCTTGAATGATTCTCCGCTTTAAAGTCTTTGTTCCATGTGGCCACTCAAATGTGCTCAATAGCTTTATTGTTGCCTCGTCTACTCTGCTATCCACATTGAAGGAAATTGGAATGTCGTCACCCAAGTAAAATGCATTAGTGAGAGACTTGAGAAGCCTCATGAGAGAACGCACACGATTTTGGGTGATAATGTTGATGGAGATTCTCATCTTGTTCCAATCTGTATAACGCGTAAGTATATGTTTGGTCAGAAGATGTTACATTAATTCAGAACTTTGAGTAGTGCTAAATGTTTTAAGACACTATTGAAATGAAAATTTCTATACAAGTCTAAGCAATCCTTAAACGCGACACATTTCTATCATTTTAGCCTGATTTACGTTATACAAGAGGTAGGACTTGAAAAAAGATAAGAGAACACTTACTTGGCAAAGCAGTAGATCTTAAATCAGCCATCCAAAGGACCTTGGTCACAGATGCTCTAGGCAGAAGAACAAACGTAGAGCCATTTTTACTGGTCTCGGATGCCATTTTCAATGCCTTTCTCACATCAGAATCAACATCATTAACAGCAATAACCACACTCGGGTTGTGAATTTTAATGAGCCCTTTCATGCTTGCATACACACTTTGCACTATAGGCACTTCAGAGTTAGATACTCCTGAAAGTGCCCCAACTCCGAGATCAAATATCTTAAATCTTCTCTCTTTACAAACTGATTTTGGCCAGCTCAAAGCGGTTGCAGCATCTTCACAAGGACAGTACTGGCCACCTGAGACAACAATGTAGGCCTTCTTACCAACAGTAGACCTAAATTTCTCAAGAAGAGGAGCAAGGGCCTTCACTTCATTGATGGAGTGAGCATAAAACAGTGCATCAATCTTTTGAGGATGCATTGCCGCCCATTGAGTCACATAACCACTCGAAAGGGCCCTCCACCACTGATCATCTCTTACTTGAACAACATCTTTGAATATGACAGTAGTTTCAGACACATAAGCAAGTCGATGTTCACTATCTCCCCATGTTTCCTTGTCTTTCGGATCAACTGGAAGCACAAAGGAGCCAGCATTTCGGTACTTTTGAAGCTGATAGCTGCATACCATCAACACAATGACATTAGACCATTTGACACAACTAAGTAGAGAAGGAAACAGAGAAGGAGAGAGTTGACAGAACGAAAAGAATGGAATTTTTTTCTCATTACATCAGTGTCAAATACTATGTTATATGTGGATTATGTAATAGTGATATTCAAAATGAAAGTTGTATAAGTATATAAAAGGATAAATAGCATGGTTCACAATATCAAAACAACACAATTGGTAGATCAAGACACGGGCTAAAAATGGGCAGATCAATTAGAAGGCTGCATGAATGAAAGGCGTACTGGATGAATAGATGCAAAAATAAAGTGTTTTAGGAAAAACTACGTTTAAGGTGATACATAAAGTAAAATTGTATCCAAAGTCAACAACAAAATACGCAAGAAAAAAAGGTGAAACAAGTAATGAAGGCATCTTCTCACTGTAGGATATGAATTACAACTTTAATCTAGTGCAAGATTTGTAGGCTATGCATTAAAACATAGCTTAAATGCTCAAGCATACATTGGTGTTCATTGACTGCTATAAAAATTACATAGAATAAACATAATACAATATCAAGTACAATAGAACTAGAAGCATCTCATATAAAATCAATAAATCAATGAACTAAGTTGCATCAAAAACATATTAAGCACAAAAGTAGATCAGGAGAAGATCCCATGTAGAAAACAATTCAGGTTTCTTAAATATTAATATAGCAAATTCCTTAAGTGTAGTAAATTATACTAAGCATGAGAGATGAATCAGGACTTCAGGAGGATGATTCTATTCACTAAAAAACAATGCAAAGCAAAGTAAATTGCATATAAATTAAAACATTGGCTTACCTTAGGTGCAGATCTTCACCAGTCATAAAGGTCATGGGATTCTCAATGAAAAGAGTCTTGACAAGCTCTGAAGATAAAAACCACGAGCTCGAGAGAAAATCCACCTGCACCACCTTTTCAACAAGGATATCATAAGCTGGATCAGGTAGATAGAGACCTGCCTCCTTCGAACGAAACTTCCTATAGCTGGGGAAGGTGAAATCCTTCTGTCTGAAAGGTAAAATCCTCCCTATGCTTCCAAGAACAGAGTTCTTGTACTTCTCTGTACCTGCAACATGGGAGAGAATCTGAAGCATTTTCTTTCCCGGTATCATGTCATCATCAACGATATATACAAGATCAGCTTCTGTCTGCAAAGCCATTTGAAACCTTCCATAGTACTTAAAATCATAATTTGAACCCACAAAACTAATCCTGCTATCATTGTAACTCTGCACGATTCTTCGTAGTGACAGCTCATTCGGACTTCCAAAGGCAAGAACCCAAACATGGTGAAAAGGGAGAGTTTGATGTAGCAAAGAATCTAGCTGAGCACAAAGAGTTTTTCTCTTGAAATGGTTTAAAATAACTGTAACTTTTGGTTTATTAGAGCCCTTTAAATCCCACTTTGATGGCATTGCCATTAGTTGCCGAAGAGTCTCAATGCCAAAATTCTTGCTTTGAAACTGCAACACCTCATTATAAAGCTCAGTCTTCAACTTGATCATTTGAAGATCATTGGACTTCTTCTGCATAAAATCGATCTTTTCGTGCTCACAGACCTCAGCCGGAACAGTTGTTTGCATTGCTTGCATATCAGTTGCAACCAAATTAGATACTTCTTGGTAGTGGCTCACAATGTTGGGTTGTATAATATAGTCTTTCCATTGCTTTGCAAATTGAGTAGCCCATGTGAAGTCCGGTTTAGTCCTTAGATCAACTGAAGGGCTCATGTAATACAGAAGAAACGTAGCATATATTGCAAAGGCGAATTGTACACAAGTGAGTGTTGTTACCAGCCTAGTAGAACCACTCTTATGCCCTTTTAGCTTCCCCTTTCCTCCTACATAATCATTTAACACTCCTTCCAGATAATCGCCACTTTTGGCATTTGTACTCGCGTTCTTGTAATTGTTGTAAATACCCATTTATCAGATTTGTTCAAAGAACTACTATACACCTGCTAGCCAAAAAAATATAAAATAACATTGGTCACATTCAAGATCTATCAAGCCATGTTTTCATTGCTATTCTATAAAAAGGAGAGAATAAGAATACACAAGATTCTTATTCTAGTAGTTCATAATAATGAAAAAGAGGGAGAAAAAGGTCAGAAGAGAGCACAAATTTCAAGTATATGTCTGATGTAAATTTTCAAGCATTAATTAACCGGGAAAGTGAATATAAAAAGAAAGAATGTCCTACAGATGAAGACTTGATATTTGATGAAGCACTTTATCATACAGAGAATCATACTGTTTTCGCCTTCTTTTTTACACAATGTTTAGGAAATTTTAGGTGTGAAAATTGGAAGCAATGGTGCTTAGGTACAAAACTCGATCATGGATAATTGACCTCTATTAGGAGCAGAAGGATTGAAATATAAATTAACCAAAGGCTTAAACAGAGAATGCAACACTTTATCTAAAAAACTATGTTTTCATTGTTTCGGAACATGCATCCACCAATAGTTACATACAAGTTCATAACAATCAAAAACACAAGAACAGATAATCCTTCATACCTTACTGTCAGCTGTACACTGATATCGTTATGCTGCAGATATCGCTGTTACTCTTGTTACAGCTGCAACATAGTCATTTACAAAACGGATCAGCAACACCAGAATGAACCTTGAGTACGTGAAGGATCCAACCAAGTTTGATCTCGCGTTGCAGCAAGGAAGAAAGAATTGTTACTGATAACACGAAAAGGAGTTAGTTAACAGAAAAGGTATTAAGGGTGTGATTTTTTCATTTGAATTACAACAGAAAGTGTGCAAACTAGTTTATATATAACAGTATAAATTGCTTCTACAAGCAATATGAAGCATACATGAGAAATGCATCATAGATCACATGGGCCTAAACACCACAAATTCATGTCTAATGATTAAACAAACTATTATTGTCATGAAAAAAACTATGCTTTAAATTCACTACATCTCATCCATTATCCCACTCAATCTAACTAAAATAAAGCCAGTTTTGCTGCCTTAAAACTGGGCTAATCCTGCGATTTTCGCATAGACTCTAGCTTTATTATTAATTGTCTTACTAACAGTTCTAGTTTATTACATGTAGTTAAATTTTTTAATTACTGCATTAACTAATAGCACACAGAATCCTTGTTTTTTTGCTTCTTTGTAACAAAAAAGTGTATGCTAATCTGTTTCTAGTGCTAAAATAACGTGTATTTTACCAATGCATTGAGCAAGCTTCATGCAGCAAAAAATGGACTGTCATCTAAAAGGATCCCCCCTCCAAATAACATATCACTTAATTTTTTATTTTATTTTATTTTATTTTATTTTATTTTTTTTGCATTAAAATTAATTCGTTAATAAAATATCATACGTAATATTACATACGTAAAAGAAATTGGATATAACAATATTTTCATTTAATTTGCTTCGTTGCATAGGCCATTTTCCAAATATAGTAAGAAAATGAATTAAAATACACTTGATAAAATATTCCACATCAAGATGTATAATGTACATAATAAGGAATGCCGGTTAAAAAAGTGTTACTAGCTTACGACTATCAAATTCAGCCTATTATTATTGCAAGGACAGAGAGACTAAAATCGAAATTCAAACCACAAAATAAATCCTAATAAAAATCTTTCAAAATCAAATATGTCAAACCTCTAGTTCCCAAGACCAAGATCTATGTGATCATGTCGATGCAATACAAAGAATAAAACCAATAATTAAGCAAATTAAAAATAAATCAACAGTAGACAAGTCAAAGTAGTATAATACCTTAGAAATTAAGAATAAATTAAATAAATGAATTAATCTAACTACGTTGGAACACGAGGATTTGGGTTTCCTTGTTCTTCACTAAAGGAAGCCAAAGAATAACCTCAAACTTACACCACCAAAATCAAAGTATGACCATTAACTTACAAATTAGGAAGCGTAATTTTGCAAAAATTGTATGAAAAAAGGAAGATTGATTCAAAATTATATATACGTGTATCATATTAGGGTCGGTATAGTTGACTTTTCTTTTTGTTTTTGAAAATTTAAAGTTATAAATTATGCAAAAAAAAAAAAAAAATTGTTAATGGCATTTTACCCAACTAAAATTTGGTCAACCATGAATGTGCAAAGAAACCCATGAACCCAAATTACACAAATTTGCTTTATTTATTTATTAATTTATTTTACTTATTATTTTTAGGAGTTAGAAAAATAACGAATGGGGTTAGGTTGCTTGTGAAAAAAAATAACGAATTTTCTTGAAAAAAGTGCTCATTTTTCAGGGGAAATGGCATTATATATGCATTTTATAAAACGAATATGGTATGAACTAAAATGAGTTTTGTGAATTGAAATGGATATTTTTTTGGGTTGTTAAATGGATTTTATGGTAAGGTCCAAATAACGTGTGGAAGATTGGAAACTATAACATTCATAGTGGAATGGTACTGAGATTCAATGGATTTTCATAAGATTGTTTTACTTCATATCAATTCTTATAAGGAATTATCTTAATTATGTACATTGGTCCTACATTGTACTCGTACATACTTAAGCTTGGTCCTACAAGTATACAATAGCAACTAGACTTTGCAAAAGATTACCCGACCCAGAGTGACACAAAGATCAACCCGATAAAATTGAGTTTCAAGCACAAAATTATGACATGAAATTTGATAATATGAATAAATTTATAAATTGATAATATGAAATTTGATAATATGAATAAATTTATAATACTTACATTATTTTTTTTGCTAATTCCGAGCCCAATTCGGATCCCTAAGGACTAGAATGACCCCTGAAACCTTAACCGAACATTTTTCGACATGTAAACCGATGAAAAATTTGAATTAGGCTGCAATTTACAATTTATACGAACTTTTGGGCTGTAATTTGCAATTTTTTTTAAATGGCTGCAATTTACAATTTATACGAACTTTTGGGCTGTAATTTGCAATTTTTTTAAATGGCTGCAATTTGCAAAATACGAACTTTAAATGACTGCAATTTACAAATTTTTCTTATTTTTGTGTACGTTATTATTGTCCGATCGGACCTAATTAGTACTTCTTAATATTTCCGCACCATATCGATTTTATCACCTTATCAATTTTAACTACTACTCCGTCTCTTATTAATATCAGATAACTAATCAATTTCAGCTCCTTTTCAAGTATCGCCTGCGTATGTAGCTTGAAATTCCATGAACATTGCATATGCATATACGTAGATGTACCTTTTGTTAGAACACAATCAAAGAGCTATTGGCATCCCCATCATCCAATAGCTCAATATTTATCTGCAAGATGAATATTTGAAGCCTAATAAGACCTTTTATGTGCCTAATATACGACCATGACTGTACTTTGTACCTACCAAACACCCTAGTTAATGAATATGAAACCAATTTCATCTGTCAAATAGGTATTTTAATTTAAGTACTCGTTTTAACTTTACTTAAAAGTGGAGTGCAACCTAATACTTCGTAGTAGTTGATTATCTCCCGGCATTTCAAATTGACTACAAACTACAATTCAAGTAATAAACTATAATAGTGTGATCTCTTTCTATCGTGCTTTCATTTAAGAATTGAAATACTTCATGCCTTAAAATAATTGGACTTCAACTTTTAGGGTCAAATTAGGATAGTTTGACCATTTATTGATTACTAGAAGTGCTCAATCTAGTTGGGGTTGGTCCAGATTGGATCATTTGCGAATTTTGGATTGGATTAATTCAAGTCGGCTCATTTTTTACTAAGACTTATTGCAAATTTCGATCAGATTGAGTTGGGTCATACATGGAAAAATGGTTTTCTTATGAAGTATATGTGTTAGATTTTGGGAAAACTCCTCAAATTGGAGTATGTACCATTGATTAATATGTATAGAATTTACAATACTAGTTTTAATCACGTTAGGAAACCTAGTACGATAAGGATACAAAATATACATAAAATCTATCATAATCTGCGACAAATATTATCATAAATATAATATCTATGACACCCCCGCAGTCGTAGCGGGAGGAGGTAGTACGCTAAGAGTGGACCTAAAATCCAATAATAATTCTCGTGGTAGGCCTTTAGTGAAAATGTTCGCAAACTGATATCTCGAAGGAACATGCAGAACCCGAACTTGCCCCAAAGCAACCTTTTCTCGAACAAAGTGAATATCCATCTCCACATGTTTAATGCGTTGGTGTTGTACCGGGTTGCCAGAAAGGTAGATAGCACTGACATTATCACAATAAACAATAATAGCCTGCCGTAGAGGACAATATAACTCAAGTAAAAGATTACAAAGCCAACACGCCTCAGAGACAACATTTGCGACACCTTGATATTCTGCTTTTGCACTCGACTTAGACAAAGTATGTTGACGCTTAGATGATCAAGACAGGAGGTTGTCCTCAAGGAAGCAACAATAGCCCGAAGTGGACCGTCGGGTATCGAGACAACCTCCCCAGTCAGCGTCAGCGTATGTAATTAGTCGATGTGAAGTAGACGGATATAAATGTAAGCCATGATCAATGGTACCCTAAACATAACGCAAAATGCGTTTCAATGCCTCATAATGAGGTTCACGGGGATCATGCATAAAAAGACACACCTGTTGTACCGCATAAATAATATCTGGCCTGGTGAAAGTGAGATACTGAAGAGCACCTGCTAAACTGCGATACAAAGTAGGATCCCGAAACGATGGTCCTGCATCTGCACTAAGTTTTGAGTTAGTGTCAACTGGAGTAGCTGCAGGTTTACATGAGCCCATACCTGCCCTGTAACACCCTAGAAATTCCTTTCCTTTGAAATACTTGTTTTTCTCTTTTAAAAACTCAAAATAGGAAAATCTAAGATATTACCGCCACCGTGAAAATGGCTAAGGCAACTATCAAAGACACACAACGGAAGACTATCTTCAAAAACATTCAAAACCCATTCAACTTAAAAAGTCAAACCAAAGTAAAACGAGGTCAACCTACAACTTAGAACCATTGTAGGCCCTTAACAAAACCGAACCAACTCAAAACCTTTGCGTTAGTCTCACATACATAATATAATAAAATAATTATAGCAATAAACACATCATAAACTTATGGAAACTAAACATGATTCGCTCTTCACTCACGCCCTTCATGAATATGCTTCATTACCTGAAAAGCTTCTCTTTACTTGTCCCCACTACGCGCCATTAGAAATGGGTCGTCGTAGGGCCAAGATAAAGATAAGGCCAAACAAACATACAAACACACAATCGGCAATACTGAGTACATAAGCATAAATAAAACACACTAACATGCTTTCACCCTATCATCACACAACTTACCGTGTTGCACCTGTTCAGAAACACACACAACATACGATATAACTATCCAATAAATAATTAATTTATTTATTTAGCTTGATTACGCATTGAATGGGTTTCCCCCTTAACCTGCCCCAATAAAGGGGTACTAACACGGGAGCTAACCGTGCCAGTATAAAAGAACCACTCGTAAGTGGCGGAATTCCTGCGCATAATAATAAAAGGAAAATACAGCGTCCTGTACTCCAAGTAGAAGTTATGGTTAAATATAAAATCTCATAACTCCCCCCCCCCCATATGTTCATACTCAAGGTGTATACGTTCCAAGAGTTTTGGTGCGTAATCTCTTTCACTTTACGTTATTTACATATTATTAAACTTGGTGATGACTCTCAAACCATGATCATTCAATCATAATAATTATTCAAACAATCAAATATACCAATTTAATTCTTGAATCATTAATGACCACATAATATATAATGTTGAACCCTTTTCAATTCTACCTCGATGTCAAAGACACCTTAAACGCATAATGCGCCACAAATCCTATCCCTCGGTGTTAGGAACACCTTAAGTGCACTAAGGCACCAAAATGTAATTTAATCCTCGTGTACAAAGACACTTAAATAGCTCCTTTCTCATGCTTATAGCATTAATAAAAATTATATGAACCATAATAAAATTCTTTTTCAATATTCCAAACCAAATTAAACATTTAGTTTAATTAAATAAAACTTCAAACGTGTCAATAATAAAAATATGGTTCAATGACAATATTCCAATATCACCAATTCCAATAAATAATTTATTTCAACCGATCATGCTTTAAAAATAATTCACCAAAACCATTCTCAATTTGATCAATCCAATTCAAATCACCAATCTCATTTCAATTCAACCATTCCAACCGATTCCTAGCATGACACTAACTTGGAATCACTTAAGTTAATCCTAGCATGTTTCTACACGCTTAATAAATTTCTGAGTACGCGTATGTACCTCAATTAAGCCCTTAAAGTGGCCAAATACACTCCAACACCTCTCGAACCAAGTCTCCTACATAAAGGGACAATAATACTATATTAATTACCCTTGTATACACAATTTCCAGAAACTTAAACTCACTTTAAACAACTTATAATAATCTGAAAATTATAGTAAAACCCTTAATTAATCTCTTCTTTAATGCGTAATTAAACCCTTTTCATAAAACCACAATTATACTACTTTAAATAAAATTCCAGCATTTTAAACTAATAAAAACTCTTTAAAAACTTCATCAAAATACATCTTTATACCTTAATTATTCATAGAAACATTGAGTATATAAAAGCCCCAAATTAATTTATACAAGAACCCTAAAAATCAAGTCTTGAATAAATTAAAACCCTAACTTATAATCATATCAAAATCTGAAAATAAAATTTAAACTATTAAAACATGATTTTAATACTACTCAAACATACTTTAAACAATGAAAACCAAAACTCATACATATAATTGTCAAGATAATTAAAATTAAGGAGAAGAGAGAGAGAGAGTGAAGATGGTACGGTGGTGACCGACTGGTCGCGCGGGGTGGTCGCCGGCCGCCAGTGGTCCGGCGTCGGTGGCGGACTCCGATGGGTGGGGCCGTGAGGAAGAAAGCACCCCAACTCCTCCTTGTGTGAATCCCACGTGAAACAAGGGAAACCAAAAAAAAGAAAGAAAAAAATGAGAAAAGAAAGAAGAAGAAAAGAAAGGAAAAAGGGGAAAAGAAAAGAAATAACTTACTTGGACTATTTGACTTTTGTGTGGGGAAAATTTTGGATATTGAATGAGTATTTATAGTGTAGGGTTGTTTAGGGTAGGTTTGGGCTTTATAAAAATTGTGGACTTGAATAATAGAATAGGTAGCCCAAATATGAAAATAGAATGGTTGGGTTTATTATGAAGATGGCTAAATTCGGATTGAATACTTATTAACCCAAAAATTAAACCTTGTATTATTTAAATCCCATAATAAAAATAATTTGACCCAAAATTATATTTTACAAATAAATAAATAATTTATAAAATACATTAAAAATACGGGGTATTACATGCACGCTCTAAAATCTCCTGTGCGTACTTTTCCTGTGAAAGAAGCAAATAAGAGGGAGTACGGGTCACCACAATCCCTAAAAAATAACTCTGTGGACCCAAATCAGTCATAGAAAACTCAGTTTGTAACTGAGATATGATCCCTGCACGCAACCTATCAGATGAGGTAGCTAAAATAATATCATCAACATAAAGAAGCAAATATGCCATATCATCACCCTGCCGGAAAGTAGAAAGAGAGTTGTCACTCTTGGCAATGACAAAACCCAATTTGATCAGGAAGTTTGCAAATCGCTGGTACCAAGCTCTGGGAGCTTGTTTCAAACCATATAGAGCCTTTCTAAGTCGGAAGACATAAGAGGGAGCTCTCCGATCGACAAAACCCGGGGGTTTTTGCATATAAACAGTTTCCTGCAGATCACCATGTAAAAATGCATTTTTGACATCTAATTTATAAATTGACCACTTTTTAGCCAAAGCTAGGCTGAGAACAGTACAAATAGTCGCCGATTTGACCACCGGACTGAAAGTCTCATCACAATCTATACCTACTTCCTGCGATCTGCCATCACAAACAAGACGAGTTTTGTGCCTTTCAAGGTCACCATTAGATTTGTAATTGTGTTCAAATAGCCACATACAATTAACAATATTCACCCCCGTAGGCCTAGGTACCAAGTCCCAGAGCTCTGTTTTAATTAAAGCACTCATTATTCGTTGCCGCATTCCAATTTGGGTTATTTAAAACTTGTTTATATGAATTTGGTAGAGGTGATTTATGAGGAGGTGGTCCCGAGTTGTGAACGGTAATGTTGCAATATTTCGGGTTTGGCTTGTATATACCTCGTTGACTACGAGTTATACGAGGGGAGGCCAGGTGGTGGCCGGGTGGGTTGAATGGGTGGAACACCACGCTGAGGTGGCGGAGTATATGGGGCGATAGGTGTGGCAGTGGTAGGCGTGAGAGGTGTGGTCAGGGGAGGCCGCAGGGTTTCCGCGGCTGAAGGTGGCGAGCCGCAACCCACCTGCGAAGTGTTCTGTATCGTGGGGGGGGAGTGGGAGAATGTGGGCTACGTGAATTTTGTGGGCTACTGGGAGTTTGTGGGCTAGCTTGATGTATTGGAGTCTGTGGGCCAACTTGTTGTAGTGGAGTTTGTGGGATTTGGAGGATACCCCAAAAAGACACACGGTGTGGAGCGAGGAGCTAGTTTATGAGGAGCAGTAGAGGAAAGATTAGGGAAACAAAGACACCCAAACACCCTTAAGTGATCATACGAAGGTTGTTTATGAAATAAAGCATGGGTGGGAGTTTTGTTTTTTAGAGTTTTAGTTGGCAATATGTTTAAAAGGTATGTTGCGGTCTCAAGAGCATAACCCCAATAGGAGGGTGGTAAAGAGGCATGCAATAGGAGAGTGCGTTTGATATTATTTATGGTGCGGATCATACACTCGGCCTTTCCATTTTGAGAAGATGTGTGTGGGAAAGAGAACCTAAAAATCATTCCAACATCTAAGCATTGCTTTTTGAAAGGGTCATTGTCAAATTTTCGGCCATGATCACTTTGAAAAGCCTTAATGGGCCTCTCAAATTGGGTTTGTACATACTTAGAAAAATTGACAAAAGTGGAAAAAGCTTGAGATTTGTATGTTAGGGGTATAGTCCATACAAAATGAGTGAAATCATCAATACGAACCAAATAATATTTATTACCATTAGAGCTCCGAATTGGAGATGTCCATAAATCAACATGAATATTATCAAAAGCACAAGTATTAAAACTAGTAGATTCATAAAAGGGTTGTCTAAAATGTTTCCCTAATTGACAAGAATTGCAAAAAATTAGAGTCATGCTCTTTATTACAATTAATGAAATTATTACTCCCACGAAAACTTAAGGAACTAGCTCCAGGGTGTCCCAAGCGACTATGACACGTGTTTGGAGAAGTAACCATGAGAGTTGAGGCAAGACATGAGGATGGTGGAGTGGTGGTGACTAGGTAAAGATCTCCCGAACTATCATATCTCATTATTATCCTCCCCGTGCGAAGGTCCTTCATAGAAAAGCCATATAGGTCAAACTCAATAGAAACTGAATTGTCCGAAGTGAATTAACGAACTGAAATTAAGTTTTTAGTGATTTGAAGGGCTAAAAGGACATTACGAAGAGTTAATTTATTATTAGGAAGAGTGGTATGACCATAACCCGTAATTGGAATGCGATGACCGTTACCAACTAAAATATGATTATTAGTGCTCAAATTAAATAAGGGCAAGAGAGTACCTGAGTTATTGGTCATGTGTGAAGTGGCACCGGAGTCCATATACCATCCATTGTCCGGGCTTGTCAAGTTCATGGATGAGAAAGCCGAACCCAATTCTGTTGGGGTGTAGAGTTGGCTGTATTGCGGCGGGCCCGTCATATAAGCATGTTGAGGTGGGCCGTTTGGAGCTGATGACTCACTTGGTGAAGGTTGCCGTATTTGTTTCCCAATTGGTGTAGTGGGATATGGGCAGGGAGGTATGGCCCAAGCTCCTGGCCATTGGGTGGCCTGAAATCCAGGCCAAGCTTGTGGGCCGGCCCACTGAGGCTGTTGTTGTTGACCTTGTTGATGTTGTTGCGGGGAGTTGGACTTGTTTGTGTTGCCGCAACCTCGTCCTCACCCTTTGCCACCAACACCTTTGCCACCGGTGCGACCACTGCCTGAGCCACGACTACCTTGAGAGGAGGACTGCGGCGATTGATTGGCGCCAAAGGTGGAGGAGGAGTCTTGTTGAGCAACGAAAGAAGATTGGGCCGATTGGCTTTGATCGTTCGAACGACGTGACTCTTCTAGTAAAATACGGGATCTTGTAGTGTTGAAGGAAGGGGGTGGGACTGTTTGTTGTATCATTGAGGCAACAATATCAAAATCAGAGTTTGTGAGCCCCGAAACAAGTCGTATGACAATCTTTTGCTCCGTCACAGGTTAGTCGATATTAGCAAGTTGATCACACACACTTTTCAATTGCTGATAGTCTGCTGTTACACTAGAAAAGTTGTATATGTGAAGGGAATTAAATAGATTTTCAAGATAAACGGCCCTAGTTGTAATGCCCCGTATTTTTATACGTATTTTATTTAAAATAAGTATTTTGTGGGGTATTTAAATAATTTGAAATGAATTATTTATGATATTTTAATTAATTATTTTAAACAAGTTTGGAAATATTTTATAAAAGGAAAGTTTTATTTAAATTAATTATTTCATTAAGTTGGAATTTATTTTAGGAAAGTTTTATTTTAGTAAAGTTTGTTTAGGAAAGAGTAAAAAGGGAAAGTTTAGGTAAGAAGGGTTTCTAGAGAAAGGGGTATAAATATTCAACACTTGGACAAATTAAACTTTGCCCAGAGTGGAGAAAACCCAAGGTAAACTTTCTCTCTCTTCTCCTTTATTTTTCTCTCTTTTTCTTTCTTTCTTTTCCCCCTCCCCTTGTTTTCGAATTACCACCGCCGGCCACCACCACCACCGGTGGGCCGCGGCCACCAGCAGCACCAGCCGGCAATGGCGCCGGCCTGCTGTCCGGCCTTCTCCCCTTCGAAAAAAAAAATTCAATCTTTGTTTTGAATTTTTTTTGTTTAAACCTTAGTTCTAATTATAAATTAAGGGTTTTGTGTTAAAATTACGATGATTGATATTTGTATGGTGTAATTTAATTTTCAGATTTTAATTTTAATTAAGAAGCCCCAAATTTGAAACCCTAGATTCATAAATAATTAATTATTAAAGGATTATGATTTAGGGTGGTTTAAACCTTTAATTTAAGTGTTTTAAAGCCTATTACAGCAAGTTTTAATTAATATATATTGCTGGAATTTTTGGTAGTATACTAAAAATCAAGTTTCTTTAAGGAATTTTACTTACCTATTAATTGGGATTAAAGTATGAGGTTTTAAATAAAATTTCAGCTTGTTTTAATTAAATTATGAGTAGTTTAATAAGAGTATATATTGCTGGAAATTTGTGTAGAGTGGATTTTAATGCTCTATTATTATTTTAATTTGTAGATGACTTTGAAGTGAGTGATTTCTATTATTCGTGGCAATATTAAGATCATATTCAAGGTACGTTCGCGTACTTAGCATATTTTTGATGATGTAGTAACATGCTAGGCTTGATTAATTAATCCCAACTAGTATCATGCTAGATTATGATTGGAAATTGTGATTTGGTTGATATTGGTGATTGAATTATGAAGCATGATTTATTTGTGATGGATTAATGATTTGAAAATAGTCGTTTGGCATGTTGAATATGAACCACATTTTTATTTGTGGCATGATAGGAAGCATGTCTTTGGTTTGGAATATTAAAAGGGAATTTTATTATGGTTCATATAATTTTTATTGATGCTATAAGCATGGGAAAGGAGCTATGTAAGTGTCTATGTACACGAGGAATAAATTTTATGTTAGTGCACTTAAGGTGCTTTTAACACCGAGGGATAGGATTTTTGGCGCATTAAGCGTTTAAGGTGTCTTTGACACCGAGGTAGATTTAAAAAGGATTCAACATTAAATATTATGTGGTCACTAATTATTCAAAAATTAAATTTGAGTGTTTAATTGTTTGAATAATTATAATGTTTGATGTTATTATGATTTGAGAGTCATCACCAAGTTTAATAATATGTAAAGAACGTAAAGTGAAAGAGATTACACACCGTTACTTGGAACGTATATACCTTGAGTATGAACATATGGGGGGAGTTATGCGACTTTATATTTGACCAAAACTTCTACTGGGAGTACATGACGCTGTATTTGTCTTTTATTATTATGCACAGGAATTCCGCCACTTACGAGTGGTTCTTTTATACTGGCACGGTTAGCTCCCGTGTTAATACCCCTTTATTGGGGCAGGTTAGGGGGAAACCCGTTCGATGCGTCATAAAAACTAAATAAATTATTTAGTTACTTAGTTGAGAAGTTTTGTTGTATGTTGTGTGCTTAAAAACAGGTGCAACTAGGTAAGTTGTGTGTTGATAGGTAAAAGCATGTTAGTGTGTTTAATTACGCTTATGTACTCAGCTTTGCTAATTGTGTGTTTGTGTGTTTGTTGGCCTTGTCTTTACCTTGGCCCTATGATGACCCACTTTTAATGGAGAGTAGTGGAAACAAGTAGAGAGAAGCTTTTCAGGTGATGAAACATATTCATGATGGGGCATGAGTGAAGAGCGAATCATGCTAGTTTCCATAAGTTTATTATGTGTTATTGCTTTAAGGAAATTTTGCAAATTGAAGCCATTTAAAGTTCTTATTTTGCAAATTGCAGCCATTTAAAAAAATTTGCAAATTGCAGCCCAAAAGTTCGTATAAATTGTAAATTGCAGCCCAATTCAACTTTTTCATCGGTTTACATGTCACAAAAATTTCGGTTAAGGTTTTAGGGGTCATTTTGAGCCCTTAAGGATCCGAATTGAGCTCGGAATTAGCAAAAAAATAACGTAAGTGTCTCATTTTTACAGTTTCTCACAAATCGATACATTTTAATTACGCAAAACGAGGCACTTGCGTTATATTTTTGTTAATTCTGAGCTCAATTCGGACCCTTAATAACTGAAATGACCCCTAAAACCTTAACCGAAGATTTTTCAACATGTAAACCGATGAAAAAGTTGAATTGGGCTGCAATTTACAATTTATATGAACTTTTGGGGTGCAATTTGCAATTTTTTTTAAATGGCTGCAATTTGCAAAATACGAACTTTAAATGGCTGCAATTGGCAAATTTTCCTTGCTTTAATTACATTATAATATTATTGTTGCGAGACTAACGTAAAGATTTTGAGATTTGATTTGGTTTTGTTAAGGGCCTACAATGGTTCCAAGTTGACTTTTTTTTTAAGTTGAGTCATTTTAATTTATTTTAAAGGAGAGTATTCCGTTGTGTGTCTTTGATAGTTGCCTTAGCCGTTTTCACGGTGGCGGTAATATCTTAGATTTTCCTATTTAAAGTTTTAAACAGGGCAAAACAGGTATTTAAAAAGAAAGGAATTTCTAGGGTGTTACACTAGTGTTCTTTTTAACTTGAAAGATTTCTGTAATGCGATCCCAAAGTTGTTAAGCAGTCGATTTTGGGGCTAAAATCGTGTTGAGAAGGTCGGTGGAGATTGTGTCGTATATCCACTGTTTGACAATTGCATCCAGTCGCTTCCACAAGGAGTCTGACACATCCGTCGGCCGTGAAACAGTCGAGTCCATGTGATCTAACACATTATACGCACACCCATGATTCTCAAATAATTCCACCCAATTGGAGTATTGAACTTTCTCATAGTCAAGAACAAAGGGTATTGCATTCTTGATGTTATTGACGGCTAAAGCCGGATGAAATTCCGACGTTGGGGGCTTCGTCGTCCTTTTCCATTGATGAACGTCAATGAAGTGCACAAAAGAGGGATGCGGAAAGTGGGAGTGCAGAGGTCTGTAGGATGCAAAGGAAAAGAGAAAAAAAAATAAAACTTGTGAAAGCAGGATCTAAAACCTAGGCTGTATACCATGTTAGATTTCGGGAAAACTCCTCAAATTGGAGTGTGTACCATTGATCAATATATATAGAGTTTACAATACTAGTCCTAATCACGTTAGGAAATCTAATACGATAAGGATACAAAAATAAACATAAAATCTATCCTAATATGCAACAAATATTATCATAAATATAATATCTATCAATATGTATGTGCAATTATTTGGAATTAACCATTATCAAATAGCTAGAATGAGATGATAATAAAAATTGGTAAGGAAAGCGGGTATAATTTCGCGGATTCTACGCTACACTCGCCTCAATTAAAGTGGCTAGAGCCTATCATGACTTTGATGGGTAATGAGCGGATATGGATATTAATTAAAAGGTCATACTAATCAAGGTGGTAGATTTTATATATACCCCTCAAATACCTAACCCACCTACGTCCATTCTCCCACTTAAGGTTGGCAATTGGGCAGAGCGTGTACGGGTTTCCCTTTGCCCACACCCGTATCTGCCAAAAAATTCTATTCCCACACCCATATATATCACCCATGCATGGAGAGTAAATTCACACCCAATTCAGCACCCAAGTTAGTTTTTGATTGATTTTGTTAAATCTGTTTTCATTATCGTTGATTGTAAATTGTAGATGTCATATGACTTTAATTGACGAAATATAATGTCCTTTAAGACTAAGAAATTTTGAAAAATACCACCATATATTGTTCACATTTTGTACAATACCACCTCAAGTTGTTTTTATTTTTTTTAATTTTTTTAATTTTTTTTTATTACCAACTTGTTTTTTAAAAACCTTAAAAACTTCCACCACTTTTGTCCAACTCCCCTATATGATGTCACGATGGGTCCCACTAACCAAATTTCCTTCGAATTTCACCTTTCTTCTTCCCTAATCATCCTAATTAACCAATTACATATCCTCGATTTTGCATTGTCGTTTTGCTTGAAAAACAAATTAGCGAATAAAAACCCTAAATAACGCCTAATTGATTTGCAAATTGATATTAAAGTTAGACAAAGAGGAAGAAGAAGGAAAAACAGAGGTGATAATCGAGGGAAAAGAGAGGAACAATTGGTTGTGGGACCCGCCGTGACATCATATAGGGAAGTTGGGCAAAAGCGGTGGGAGTTTTTTAGGTTTTTGAGAAAACTAGGTGGTGTTTAAATAACTTTAAATAATTGTGTTATTTTTAAACTCACCCGTCATCCCTAATACCACTCTTCATATACACAAATAACACAGTTATTTAAAAGTTACTTTAAAAAAATAAATAGTTCGAGGGGGTGTAAGTTTATAAAGTAAAAGGGGGATTTGGTTGATAGTTTTTGAGTTGACCATTTTACCCTCCTCAATAATTTATAATTTATTGTTAATAAAAAAATAGGAGAAATTACACTTAAAAACACTTTGCAAAATTTCACCTTCAATTTACAAGATCCTCATATCCTTAAGATTCCAAAAGTAGGGTTCTTTTGAGTAGGACTTTTGTCATGCACTAAAGCAAGTTCTTGCGAGTAAGGTCCAGAAAGGACAATATCTACTAGTTGCTTCATGTTAACCTAGGGTGTTACAAATCTGATATAAAACATCAAAATCTAATATATCTTTTGCATTTTATTTCTTGCTTCATTTCTTCATGCACGGAATTTTAGGATAAATAATATAAAGTTCTCCCTCCTTTCCATAATATAGTTTTTGTGTTTTCTATTTTGGAGAGTCGAAATGTTGTTCCTGTTTCTATTTTTAGATGATATGAAAGACCATTATACCCTCACTTTTTTTAACTTTATTCTACATTACCCTTGAATTTTGCACATGCCTTGTACAATTTTCCACTTTCTCTCTCTAACTTTTGTCTATAGAGAGAAAAATAAATTAACTTTGTATTTAAAAATGTGAATTATAGTTTATCTTATAGGGTGGTACTGTAGGCGTCGTTCGAAGTGCGCCTACGTTAAAGCATGTTGTGAATATGCTTGGCACTCATAGGAAGTGGGAATTGACATATTACGATTAGGGATAAGGAAAGTAGAGAGCCGCCAACAAGTTTTTAAGGAACTTGTAAACCGTTCACGGATCATAAAAGGCAACCACGAATAAGGGACAACGATAGGCAACAACGATTGACCCGTGAAGGTTACACCCCATTCATAATCCATGAGATTACTAACTCCATATGGTTCGGAACCACGAAAGGAGGATCGGGGATGATGGTACAAAGTGAGTCATGGAGTCACATTCGCCCGTATTGGCCTCTACTCGATTCTTATAGTGAAAAGTATTCCTGCGATCTCAAAGGCATACAAACAAAGATTCAATTTGCTTCAAACTATTATTATACTAAATTGGTTGAATATTAATGCAACATATAATTCTAAAATATTAGTGATCACTTGAATTAATAACAAGATTAAAAAGGAACCTAAACCGATTGTCCAAATTATCTTATTAGGCGTGATTTTCAATTACATATTCCCTTTAAACATGTAATATGGTGATCATAAATAATAATAGAATAAACATTAATATTGGAAGCAATTTAACAATAATAGCGTTAGTCAAATCAAATATAAATAAACCTAATCATGATACTAGCAATAAAAATAAAATAAGTAATTAAATTAATTAATTACTCACATGACGCGCGTTCCTTTAAATTGCTACATCATGAATAAACTGTTAGTAACTTCAATGAATAATAAATCAAATGGAAATAATTAAATAAATGTAGATTTGTATTGGTCCAAACCCTCAGTTATTTGTACCTTTCACGCCTTGGTTTAAGGACGGAACCTCAGGTTAAGTATGGACTCCTTGGAGTGCTTAAGGGAAGAATGGTGTAATTAGGAATATAGGTTTAAGGCTTAGAATATGGGAGAAAAAGAATAGAATGATTTTTGGTGTAAAAGAGAGGAAGAGAGAATGATTTTGTGCCCCGAACTGCAGAAAGGAGGGGGTATTTATAGGGAAAATGAGTAGAGGGAACACACGGAACCCTAAAAAGATAAAAACCCTAAAAATTAACACCGCGACACGGCAGTGAACACCGTAACACGGTTCCAGGCACCGTCAGACGGGGGGATTTCCCATGATGCGGGGAAAATTGGAGTGACGCGGGACATATTTGACCTACGGGAAGTGAAAATGCGTGAAGGGTTTACACGGAAAAGACACGAGAAAATTCCATGACACGGCACACATACCGTGACACGACAGTGTTCACCGTGGCACGGTACAGTACACCGTGTCACGGTAAAAAAAAAGTGCGCGAAAATTACACGGAACAGCCTCGTGTCACTGAATGGGCACCGTGACACGGGAACTTGTACCGTTACGCGGTGCAAAATCCCGTGGCGCGGCAATATTGCCGTGATACGGTGGATTAAAAACATGGAAAAATGCACCGTGACACGTTGTAAATTACCGTGTCATGGCACCAGGCACCGTGCCACGTCATCAGGCGCCGTGACACAGTGCTTTTACACCGTGCGCAGTAATTCCAGTTTTTTACACGTTTTTAAAATCATCATAACTTTTGATCCGTAACTTGGAATAAGGCATATAATATATCATTGGAAAGCTTATCAAGTCTACTTTCCAACCCAATTTAAATCAGGTCAAAATAATTTGTATATTTTAAGATATGGCCGTTTTAGTGGAAGGGTGTCGATTTTGGGCCGAGTTTAGTGTTTGGCTCATATCTTTTTCGTTATAGCTCGGAATTGGGCTTATGATATATGGTTGGAAAGATTATTTCAAGGCCTATCCAACGAAATAATAATTGGATCAAAATTATAAGACCAAAAAATCAGTTTCTCTCGGTTTTGCGATGTGGACACGAAAAGTGGATAACAAGTTATGGTTTAGGGAAATGAGCTAGGAAATGGATTGGTTTATGAAATGTATTGGATAGAACATGGATTTAAGCACTCCAAAGATTAAATACTCAACCCGACCAATAATTATATTATATATATATATATATATATATATATATATATATATATATATATATATATGCATTTATTTATGTTTATCATGCAAATTTATATAAGTTAAATAAATAAATTCATTCTTATGCACACTCATCACTTAGAATAGATACATAGTGCAAAGTATAATAGTATATATATTATGCATGCATGAGTGTGCTGTGAGTTTGACTTTAAATTAGTTGTCGAATAAATGGTTTGATTATAGATGTAGCAAAAAGTTTAAAAACTTGTTATAATAATTCAGATATTTCGGGTTTAGGAAATTTGTAACAAAATATTATAGCAAAAATTGAATTATATATAGTTTATCTTGTTGATTGTATTATTCACAAAGCATCACATCTATTTATAGTTCCTCTGTTTTTCTTATATTGCTACACTTTATTTTCACAGTCTCCTAGAAATTTTTTTAAAAGGAGAGAGATAGAGAGAAAAATAAGAGGGGTTTATGTGGGTAGGAGAGATATAGAGAGAAAGAAATGTCAAAAATGGAAAGGTTGCAACTAATTCACAATTTCCAAATTATGGAAAGTATAGTAACTAAAAAGAAACGGAGGAAGTATTACAAGTCTAGAGCATATGCAATAGCCATACATGATCTAATAAGGAAAGCAAATATATACAAAATAAGAGAATATACTCTCCTTGATTAAGAAATCTAAAGTCAAATAATATGGACTACATCACTAAATATATGCTGAATATCCGTGAATCATATCGATTGGGAAACAATATTAAGCCCGTTAAAAAAAAACATTTTTAAGCAATTCAAGTATATTATATATCTTGGAGTATCCTTAATAATAGGATATTTGTCAATTATACATTTTACCAAAAAAATGAAAAAAAAAACACTAAAATTGGGACATGTGTCAGCTTTGCAGCTAGTGTACCCATATAAATAGATGGATAGATAGATTAGTCTCGTGCAATACACGATTTGATCAAATAAAAATTTTTAAATTTATTTTTTCATACCAATATTAAAAACAAAAATATTCCCAAATCAAATTAAATAAAAACATCAAATATAATAATAATAATAATAATAATAATAATAATAATAATAAAGCTAGTAGAAAAATTGAATGATTAAAGAGTATCCCAGGAAGACAAGTTAATTATTATTGTTAAATAGAATAGACCATTTTTCATAATTTGATACTAAGGGCCTGTTCTGATTTACTGAAATGAGCTGAACTGAATGGAACTGAATTGAACTGAATATTTTATGAGGGAAGGAAATTAGAAAGTGAACTGAACTGAAAATAAGCTGAAGAGAACAGGTCTAATAATGATGTAATTGACGTGAGTTTTAATAAAATAAAATAAAAGTCACAAAACAATTACATCATTTATAGATTTGGAGGCAAAATTTTTAATCACAACATGACATGTGTCTAATTTTAAAACAAAACGATGTCGGTGGTTACTACTTTAGTATTAGTTCTAGATATAGTTATTGATGATTGATGAGGTAAATTGTTATTTAAAATAAAAAATAAAAAAATAAAAACAGTTACAACTAAAATAAAAATGGTAGTAAAAGATATAAGGAACACGGTTTAAAAAAAAGAAAGGATTTTGGGAGGGAAAATAGTCGTAATGGTTATTGCTTTGATGCCTAAATATACTCCGTATCTACTAATCTCATTTTTTTAACAAAATAATAACTTCTTCACAAATTCGTATATTTGGTTGGCCACGGGGTTATAGTACTTCGTTAGTGTTATAGGAATTACACGGTCAATATTTAGGGGTTACTTCGTCGGTGTTACAGGGGCCTTCGACAATGTTCTAGAGGTTACTCGGTCAGTGTTTTATGGGTTACTTTGTTCTTTTGCATACGACCACACGGTGTGGTTAGCCGCACACAAGACGCTCTTTAACTTCTTTAGTCTTGTTTTTATTACAAGGGTAAAAAAAAAAAAAAAAAACTTATCAAAGTAATTAAAAAAACTTTTTTTTTAATTTTTTTTATTTAGTGTCTTATTAATTTTATTATTCAATTTCTAACTTTCTTTTTTCGTTTTTTAACGAGTAGAAAATACATTTCATTTATAAAATAATCAAACGACATTTACAAACAATTCATAAGAAATCTAAAATTCCAACACAAATATATAATATATAATATGTGAGTTAATACTAATTATTATATCATAGGTTTGATCAATAATAAGTAAAAAACTTTATCTTAATCAATACAATATGTGAGTTAATACTAATTCGACTTGAAATCCACTAATGCATAGTATTAAATTCAAGATATAAGTCGCTTTTTAAATGAATTACCCTATATTATATAGCCTTTGACTCCAAATACTCTTAAAGCACTCGGAGTTTCAATTATTTTCAATTTTTTATGAAGTATTTATAGGTGTCAATTATAATTCGGATCGGATCAAATCCGCTTAATTTCATAACTACCTGTTACCTCTCACCCCATCCACAAAACCAACTTGACTTGCAAAAGAAAAAGAGAGAAAAAAACAACTAGACTTGGTAATGAAGTTGCAGCCACTAATTAATGGTAGGCCCATCACTGGTAATCTGTCAATCTTTTGTCTTACACAGTCAGCCAATCAATCACTGCCATTGACAGACTAAACTTGTAAAGAGAAAGAGACTCCCTTCAACTCCCCTTCTTCAACAAGACTCTCAATTAGATTCGCTTTAATCATAAATTAACAATTTTTAATCTTGTTTATCTTAATAATTCTCTGATTCCCTCTTAAAATTGGGTCAAAAATTATTCCAAAAAAACTTTGAATATTAGCAAGATTAAAAGCGCTTTATTATTAAAAAAAACCCATTAATTATAACTGAAATTTTCTGGAAGACTAACACGATTGAAGAAGTGGGTATTGCAGATTTGCAGTAATTACTCAAATGGGTATGTCTGAAACTGGAGAAAAAATTGAGGGTTGGTTGTATTTGATTAGTTCTAATCGTCTGGGATTGAAGAATTCGCGAAAACGCTACTTTGTTCTTCAGAATCATCATTTCAAATGCTACAAATCAATCCCTAATTCCCAAAATGAGTTGGTAATGAAATTTTTAAACTGTTTTATTAGATTTATCTTTACTATACTGATTGTGCATAACTGAATAACTGCACTATTTTTTGGGGAATTTTTATTTAATTTTGCTGTGATTAAGGTTTAATGATAATGTAGAATTGTGCCTTCTGGAAATTTTAATATTTGATGTGTCTTGAACTAATTTATTTTATCTGTTGCATGCATACACTGTTTGTTGGATGAATGTCGGGTTCGTAACGGTTATAAACAATTTATCTATGATGCACATTGTATGTTGTAATGTTATAAGGTCTCAATTGGGTCATAGTTGTTCTACCTATGATGAGACCATCTATATGCTTATTTCTAGTATAACTTATTGAACTAATTGCTGTCTGAAGTTTGCTGCAGATTATGCATTTTAGTCGTGTTCTCAAAATGTTATTTTGGAATTTGATTTTGTCTTTGTAGGAGGAGCCATAATTTTCTAAGTTGCATAAACCCTCTGCTTGTGATTTGGTTTGTTTCAGCATCCTGTCAAAAGCACGATCGTAGACTCCTGCATTCGTGTTGCAGATAATGGCAGAGAGAGTATTCACAGAAAAGTAAGGATGATTAGGTTTGAGATGGGGTTTGAGATGATCTATATTGTCGCCTTTCTAATGCCTTTTATCAAAATTCTATGTTTGGCTTGCAGGTATTCTTTATTTTCACACTTTATAATAGTTCTAATCACAATGATCAGCTAAAGGTATACCGATTTTCTATCAGAGTTTGTTGTTGCTATTATTATTGTCATCTTATTATCATAGTGAGATATCCTAATGTCGGAAGACAAAATTATAGTTGGGCGCAAGTAGTCCTGAAGTAGCAGCCAGATGGATCCATTTCTTTCAGGAAGCAGTATCTAAGGTTTAAAGTTGTTTTTTTATGTCTTTTATATCAACTGAGATTTTGAGGCCCTTTAAAGTAAACAGGCTTTCCTCTATGTAGGTGTGTCCCATTGATGAGATTAGTGGTTTGGGTTGTCCCAAGAACACATGGCAGTCTTACAGGTAACCTGGTTGTCATGCAGATGTGTCTTGTTTACTTGATCAACTTCTTATACAGTTTGTAATACGCTGTTCTGATCATATCAGTATGGCAGTTGGTTTCATACTATTGGTAGCTTTCCTACATTTTCCAAAAGATTTAAAGGATATTTGTAGTAGCTGGTGCTATCTTATAGTGAATAGTTTTGCTATGCTTATTAGATTTTACATTTCATCTCAAATCTCCATGCAGAACATTGAACACTTCCACATTGATAAGGATACTTGGTGGGCAATTTTAGTCTAATCTAAGACCCAGACCCTTGCCTTAGTTTAGCGCTTGTAGCTGAGATTGTGTGTGTTAAAAATTTTATGAGCCAAAAAGTTGACGTTAGTGCAAAATCTTCTGTGAAACAGATTGAACAGTTCTAAGAGGATACATCATTCCAGTTCAACAAATTGGCCTACTGGTTCATCTTCTCAAATGGATCTTATAACTACTGATGTTGTCGCACCTTCTGCATGGACAATTTTTGGATGTCAGAATGGTAAGACTTGGTATTTTCCATGAAGTTTTTTTAAAACACACACACACACACACACAAGAAACAAGGAAAATAATTGTATTAATTATCTTGTTGCAGGATTACGACTATTTAAAGAAGCCAAAGACAGGGATATTCATGGAAAGGTTGGTAGCCTTCTGAAACTCCAAATCTCTGCTTTCTAACCTGAAATATTTCGCTGATTCATCTTTTTTATTCAGCGGTGGGATGACCATCCTGCAATCATGGCTGTTGGTGTTGTGGATGGAACGTCAGAGAACATATTCCGGGCTGTCATGTCTCTCGGTTCCTTAAGATCACAGTAAGCTTGGTGAAATTTTGTACAGTAACATATTTTTATATGATAGAGCTTTTCTTTTCTTGCACTTTGCATATTTCATCATACTTGTACAGATACATCATAATATGAGTATTATTTTTCTGGTTGGCTTCTTTCCCTATGGATTTTTATCAACAAGATAGTGTATAGGTGTGCTAACTGTTCTGAAAATGTTAGTACCTTCATATGGTGAATAGGAGAGATGATAATTTAATCAAACATTATTGTCTCTCATTTGTTTTAAGCACAGCAATATGATCTATTAAAAAACTTAATAAAGAAACGAGGTCTGAGGGGCATAGTGGATCCACAACGTAATTATATATGACCCTAAAAGTTGTAGCCCTTGCAGGAAATTTAGAAAGCAACAATAAGATGAATAATACGTATATTATTTTGCAAGGCAGTGAAATGCAACCTGTTAAACTTTTTTATGAGAAAGTATGTATGTGAAAATAAATTAATAAATAAATTATGATCCTGGTGTAACATATAAGAGAATCAATTGGAAATGTTTAGCATGAAAGAGATCTATAATCTAGCTGTTGCATGAGTAGTGAAGAGTGATCTTTGGCTGCATCTGTGATGAAGAGTGTACTATTGCTGAATCAGTGGTGAAGAGTGATGTCACTCACTGAATCGATAGTCTAATTATGCGGGAAATTGATTTTTTTTTTTTTTAACAAAAAAAGATATACAATTAAATAGTTTTGAATAGTGCGACAGGTATTGACAAAATTAGCTGTATGTTTTATGACTAATTGCTATCTGAATTATAAATTCCAACTCATTTGCTCTTTGCTTCATATAAAGATTTCATCTGGGATTCATCTCAGGGTTGTGTTCCTGCTTTCTTTTCTCCACCATTTCAATTCAATAAGTGGAGAGCTTGCTTGACATTTCTACGAAGTTCCCAGTTTTTATCTTCACTTTCTTGAGAAACCATTGATTTAATATTTTTTTTTAATACTGACTAAGATGAGAATAGACCCCTGTGCCCCCTCATTGAAGCTTGATAAGCAGATATTTCTTTCTTTCTTTTTTTTTTATTCTTTTTTTTTTATTTTTTATTTTTTTTGTGGCTCAATAAATTTACTAATGCGAGGGTACCTCTAGATTCAACATAAGCTGTGGCTATATACTTGCTGAAAGGAAGCTTATGATACCCTTCATTAGCAGACATGGGAACTTGTTTTGGTTTTTGGCTAATATGTATGATCAATGTGGTCCAAACTAACTTTTTAGAATGGGCTGTTCCTGTGACTAATCTGTCCTAAAGTCTGGTCCTGAAGAGAGACATTTTTCTAATTATTATTTTGAATTATTAAAATCTTTTGAGCATAGGAATTGTCACATCTTTCTCTTTGTATTGTTTCAGCAACTAATTTGATTTATTAATTTATTTTTAGATGGGATTACTCTTTTTATAGAGGGAATGTTGTTGAGAACCTTGATGGCCATACAGATATAGTTCACAAGGAGCTATGTGCTTCTTGGCTACCTTGGTGAGAAATTTATTGAATGCTACATGATGGTTATATCTATTAAATTACTCTGAGGTTATTTTGGTTTTCATGATACCAAATTACCAACTAAATAGTTTTTCATGCTTTCCAGGGGAATGAAACAAAGAGACCTCTTGTTGAGACGGTATTGGAGAAGGGATGATGATGGAACATATGGTGCATATATATTGCTTTAGTGCTTAACCTTCATTACAAGCTGAGTTTTATTATTTCCATACTGATAGCTGCATAGCTCATAGTTTCTCTGATTTTTGTTTCACAGTGATCCTTTATCATTCGGTATATCACAAAAAGTGCCCTCAACAGAAAGGCTTTGTTCGTGCGTGCCTTAAAAGTAATGTACTTTTGAGCTACACATTTATCTAGAATTTACCGTATCTACTGCTATGTTCATTCTACAATCCAATTTTTATAATTCTGAGCTGACTATTTACTAGTTTTCTGGAAGAATGCACATGCCTGCTGACTCTGCTCTATTTCCTGACCCATTAATTTTGGCCATCTTTTTATTAATTCAAGCAACATCCTAAAATTTTACAGAACAGTGGTGTAAGAAGTGTTTGGCCATTAGACATGGTTAGAAAAATATCCCAGGTATAAAATTTGTTCTGCTTCATTCTTTTATCAGGAAGCATATGTCTATAGCATCAAGTCTACAAAGCTAAGGTCACCATTGTGGAAAGTCAACAAAGTAGAACGTTGCCTATTTGGGGCACAAAAATGAAATTCCTTTTAATTGGACTGTTCTAATGCTGCAATCATGTTTCATCCAAAATTCCAGTTAACGTGACATGCAGTGAAGTTGATCTTTTGTATTGGTTGCGGTTTTTGCCTTTGTGCTGAATTTTCTTATTTACACCTTGAAATGAGGAAGCATTTATTACCTTGCAAGGACTTAGGAGTTTGATTAATGACACTAGGAATAGCTAAGAAATAACTGTTGAAGGAATTATTATCATACTTCCTCCCTATGTTACTCGGACTCTTCATTTCACCTCATGTACCCGTGCCAGACCCTCAACACTCAGACATGGATATGACACTTGGACCTTCATTTTAGTTCAAAATCATAGAATTTTTTAACAAAATAGCCGAGTCGGACACTTGAACACATACCTATGTCGGACATGGGTACCCAAGTCCGAGTAACATAGCTTCCTCCATTTTACGAAAAATGCAACACCTCATATTTCATGTTGATGAATTGTTTCAATAACTAATATCTTTAATCATCAGTAAGTAAAAATTATAAAAAAAACTGACATTATGAAAATATAAATCATAAAAGTTAGTCAGAGTAGAGTATGTGAATTGTGCATAAGCACAGTGTTGTAATTTTAGTGAAAAGGAGGAAGTATATTGCTTATATTGTATATTTATGAATTCTTGTATTGAGTCCTTTGGTTATTTAGATGAAGAGTCTATTTGATACTAGTGACTACACAATATTTCAATAGAATCATTTCTATTTTCTAATATATAGTATTTTTTTAAGGTCCAAATTCATGTCATGTGTAAACTGTAGTTTGATTAGGGGATGCTCTTTTTGCAGGTGGAGGTTATGTAATAACTCCTATCAGCCATGGGAAGCAGTCTGTTGTGAAACATATGCTTGCCATTGATTGGAAACAGTGGGCAGCTTATTTGGCACCCTCTTTAGCCCGATCTACTACTATACATATGCTTGGAAGAATTGCTGGTATGGCTTTTTCTAAACATGCAATATTGATTTTGGGTTGTGCATATCAAATATCTTCCATGAGTCCATGCCTTAGAGAGTTTTGTTTACAGCATTAAGGGAACTTTTCAAAGCAAGGGCAGGAGATTGCTTCTCTAATATAATATCTGGTGATTTGGCTTTTTGCCATAACACACAGAATGAGAATAGGACTGAAATTTACCCACCTTCTCCTAACGGGGTAGAAAATATGGAAGAGCAAAAAGACGAAACAGCTGAACTTGGTAGCCTTGCTGAACTCAATGATGTTAGTGACGAATTTTTTGATGCTCCAGAAGGATCAGATTTTGATCTACCAGATCATGGTTGGCCTTCTGATTGCAGTCCAGAGACAATTTTGCAGGTATAAAAACTCTTATTAATTTCACCTAGTATATGTATGGGAGTCAGTGAAAACTTAACTAATTTCAATCTGATGTAGCTTATAGTAGCGTTCTCCTTGGGCCAGCATAAAAAATTATTCTCCACGTCTTAATCACTAAGAACTATGAAATCTTTCTTTTTCTAGTAATTAATAAAGTTACTCTTGGTTGGTCTGAATCACCTCATTAGTAATCAGTTCCTGACTCCTTGTCTATGCCATTGCTACATACTATTGTCATTGAAGTTCATAATTGTTTTTAGCAAAATTGCTTCTGACCGGATCATTTTGTAACTACCCTAAGTTTAATGGTAGTGGCAGAATGAGAAATTTTAAAACTATAGGTTTCATAAAAACTGATCAGAAATTTGTGATCAGAATATTTCAATTTGGGTTTCCTCCTAAAAAATTAAATAAAGTGTGATAAAACTGAATTATAATCTTTATCAAGCTTATAATTTTCATAGCAGTATAGGACCCTCCTTAATATAACCGTTAGTCTTACTTTGGATTTTATTCATACTATCTGCTGGCTTCATCATGTCATCTTACTTCTGCTCTGAATTGGTAGGATTCACGGCCAAAGCTATCAACTGCTGCTGTGTTTGCAAAAAAATTGCATGAGTTAGCAGGTCAGTTAAATGTTTGAATTAATTGTGAATTTAAGGCATACTGCAAGCTAAATTTATCACGAATGGCATTAAGAAGTGCTCCTATATACTAGAAGTCTTGAACTGGTTTCTTTTGATTCAGTGCATAAGAAGGGCTACGTCGATTTGGTAGAGATGGCTGCCAAAGATGGAACATCTTCTTGCTATGGTGCAACACTTAATAAGGATCCAACATGTACCATTGCTTCCAGTTGGACAACAGCCGAACCATCTACATTTCTGATTCGTGGAAAGACTTATTTAAAAGACAGTAAAAAAGTATGTGGGTAAAGAATGCTGATAATGATTGATTATTAATGTTGGTCTTCGAAAAAAAGTAATGTTGACTAGGGTTCTTGTCTTAAGATAAAGTTGTGGCAAGTTGAATGCAAGATGCAGCTTTTAGATAGATTACTAATATTAGGCTCCCTTTTTTTAAAATTAAAATTATTTTCTTGGTTTCAGCAATTTCATTGCCTGACATCTTACTTCTTTCCTTTTTCTTACCAAATTTGGTCATTATGTCATCATCTTCATGGTACCATGGATCATATATAACCTGTGAAAATTATATCATGTAGTGGTTTGACATCTCTGAAAAAGACAGCATCCCCAGCTTAATATGGTGGATTTTCACAAGTGTGTCAATGTTATGAGACGCGTGCTCCTCCATTTTCTAGTGCTAGCTTTTATTAATAGAACTTCATATGAATTAAATTACTAAGAGAAAAGGATTTGTAGGCCTATAAGATAATCTTATTCCGCACAATCGCTGATGCATTTTTGGAGTATTTCAGAGCTCACTATTTTTATGCAATTACTTAAGTGGTTATGTATGGTATGCAGATTAAAGCAAATCATACCTTGATGAAAATGGTTGCTGCTGACTGGCTATCATCTGACAAAAGAGAAGATGATCTTGGGGGTCGCCCTGGTAGTATTGTGCAGGTTATTGCGATCACTTTGTTATTTTTGTGCTGATAATGTGTCTAATGTCAATGAAAGCTTAAACTGCAAGTAGATAGTTTGAATTAATAGAAGATACTTGTTTCTGGCTCACAGAATTATGCAGCGAAGGGCGGGTCTGAATTCTTTTTCATAGTGAATATACAGGTATTCTTTGTCAGTTTGTTAACTTGATTATTATTGCAGTTATGAGAAATTTTTAATATCCTAAATCTACAGAACTACATTACTAAGTTTCTAGGTTATATTACCCAGGTCCCTGGATCAAAGACATACAATCTAGTACTGTACTATATGATTAATAATCTAGAAGATGCACCTCGGCTGAAGAGTTTTGTTGACAGAGACGATGCTTACAGAAATTCAAAATTCAAACTTATTCCATACATATCCAAGGTCAGTGTGTACAAAACTGGTCTCTGCTCTGGGAAATGCTTTAGATTTTTTATCCTGTCTATCTTGTGCAATTAAAACTTGTTTTGTGCATTTTTGATGATTTCATCCATTGAATATTTCGTGGACTCTATGGTGCTTATCCTGCCCGATAATCCTGTCAAGCTGACTGCCTTCTCATACTTACCATAGAAGAGTAGATAGTCTTGGGTGTGACCATGTCACACTAACTTATTGTGAGACTCTAAAAGGTAAGAAGTGGTCAATCACGAACAGAAAATGTCCATATTAGACAATCACAAGTGCATGCTGGTAACTTCCAAAATGAGTGACATTTCTGCCTGTCTGGTGGCACTTACTACTTAGTGTCACAGTGGTACTGCTTCGTACTGCCAGAAGATTTTGTATTACTACCACAGGGATTTATTGAAGCATCTCACCAAAAAGTTTCATAGTATTATCAATGCACCTTCAAGATCACGCTTTCAAAAACGTTAGTCTTAGTATTATCACACTTTCACGAGAACCCTTAAAAGTATTTACAGATCTTTACCGTGCCCAGATTCCTCGCTGAAACTAGCAGCAGATGGATAGCTGGATGGCATAGAGGTCATTTGCAGAGGTACAGGGAATCCTCCCACTATAAGCCTCTGCATTTGTTATTCACCTCCATCCTACTGTTATTCAGTTAATCCCATGCGAAGGAAATGCCCTTGTGCACAATCGTGAGGCTAATTAACTTTCAAGGGGAATTATGAATTCCAGATTTTTTATTTTTATATATTATAAACCCATCATTGACAGAACTGGAATTCGTAGATCTGGTTCGTTTCATCCACCTGATGACTTTTCTCCTGACCTTACAGAATAGTGTCCATCTTTGGTAAACTGCCAAGCCAGCCCATCTAAAGATGCCACAAGCCAGAATTTTAAAAATTTCTTCAGCCTTAAACAGAAAGATTTCCCTTGAGTTAGTTTCTCACAATCTCATGCCAATGACAGCCATATTGCTCAACTAAAGATGCCACAAGCCCAATCTCCGTAACTAAACTTTTTTTTTTTTTTTTTTTTTTTGGGGGGGGGGGGGGGGGGGAGAATGCTAAAGAGAAACAGGTTTTTTTTGTCTTGCATCTCAAATTCCGATTATGGTGTAATCCTCAACTACCTGTCCCCAACCATCCTTAATAATCTCTAGGAACCAATTATTCAACTTTAAGTGTTGCTCAGTAGGCCCAAAACACCATCAAGCTACTCACAATTAAGTATTGTGAATTGTGATATCAACAATTGAGCAACCAAGGAATTTGGTGCTTTAAATTGTGCCAGGATTTTCAGCAAGGAGAGCCTCATTGCAAGATTCTTTTGAAAGAAATCCAATTTACCATTATTCTTAGTTTCACATAAATTTTCCAAAAAAATCAAGTGCATTTATGTATATTCTTCACTTTTTTCCCCACCAAAAATGAGCGACCAAATCTTGTAGTTCATTTCATTTGTAGATGGGAAGTTTGATGGGCTTATTATATAGGCAGGGACCGACTGGGCCTCCACCTGTGTGAGGATATTTCTACCAACAATGATGCTAATTGCAGCTTTTCTATATTCTTTTGCAAATGTTCAAGTATACTATCTGTACCTCTCTGCGATTGTTGGCATTCCCAAGTACTTGAAAAAAGTATATTCCACCGCTACCACGTGAGGAATCTCCATATTATGCCTATCCATTGCTGATACATTAAAAACTTTCAACTAGAAGATATTAGTCTTTTGTCCTGATGCTTCGTGTTTTTAACACCTTTAAGATAAAAATAAAAGTTCTTGTATTTCCCTAGCAAAATATGAGAATATCATTTGCACTGAGGAGGTGAGAAATACAGGGTCATCCCTTCAAATACTGATACCCTGCAAATTATTCCTGCAGAGAAATTAGAGACTTGTAATAGACAGTGTTTGCTAATTTCTCCCTGCCGTGAACCTTTACCCTTTGATTTGTAATGTTGTAGTAGACAGTGTAATCTGGTAAAGAGTAAATTCTATTGATTGACTCAAAATGCATGTGTTTCAGGAATCTAACAAATCTATATGTTCCTTGTGTGTGCTTAATCCTGTGGAGAAGTTCAAGTTTGTGCAAATCTTTGATTGGAAAATGTTCAAGTTTTCCTTATAATTTAGTCAAAACTATATTCTAGAAATGAGCCTGTTCGCTGCTTTAACATGGTGTATCAATTACATTGCATGCATATTAATGTCTTAACCTTTACAAAAAAAGGAAGAACCATTGCGTACTGTTCTTGCTGTGTGCAGAGAAGGTCCATGTGTGCCATCTTGCCCTGTACTGTTACGGCTTGTGTCTAAACTTTAAGCTCATACCACAATACAATTTTGTTTAGATGTTTACTATAATGTTCTATGCCTCTGGAAGTGTAGAATCCTCTTGGGGAGAGAGACTGGAAAACACGGCATCTTATGTCATTGTCTTGTCAGTGAGTTTTTGGAAGGGTTTTCATCAGAAATTTATAATATTATTCTTCTGGAATGCCACCTGTTTAACCCAGTCTATTTATTTCAGGGCTCATGGATTGTCAAACAAAGTGTTGGAAAGAAAGCATGCTTAGTGGGCCAAGCATTGGAAATTAATTATTTCCAAGGGACGAATTACATAGAGGTAGGTGCTTGACAATCAAAATATTATCTTTGTAATTATGTTGGATTTTGGCTTGTTTATTTTGGAGCTTTCTCGTGGCGACCCTTGGTAATTGGCAGACATATTGGGGTTTAATTCTTAAATTCACTATCAAAGCTCTGCAAATTGTTCTATTTATGTTCATTTTTGACTTCATCTGAGCATGTTCATTAATCTTGAATCCCTTGATATCTAGACTTTGTTACTTGGAATGTGTCATCCTATCATCAATTACCAAGACTATAAGCTGTAAAATGTAGGACTTTAAGCTGTAAAAATGTAAGACTTTAAGCTGGTAGTCGGCTAGAAACTTCTTAACATCAGTGATTCAGTATATCTTTTGCAATTATGGAAAGTGAACATTTTAGACTATGTTTGCTTTCAGTCATTTGGATCACATTGGTGGGAGTTTTTACGAGGCTGTAAAGTGGAGCTCTGACTGTTTTTTTCTGCAATCCTTGCAGCTTGGAATTGATATTGGCTCATCATCAGTGGCAAGAGGAGTAGTTAGTCTTGTTCTTGGCTACCTTAACAACTTGGTTATTGAAATGGCATTCTTGATTCAGGTACAACTTGGTTATATACGCAGGCAGAAGGAACTTATCTTTTTCAAATTATTAAACTATTGGAAGTTATATACGAAGTAATACATTTAGAATGTGGCTTGTATTTACAGTCCGAGTTCAGATTTTACGACTTTATCATTTTATTGAAAAATGTTGTGTCTTGATTAATTAATCAATTACTATGGAACACTAAACTGGAACTGGAAGCATTTTAAAATTGTTGATCTTCTGTGAACTGTTGTTTGTAGGCTGATACAGATGAAGAGCTCCCTGAACAACTTCTTGGAACCTGTCGTCTCAACCATGTAGATGCTTCTAACGCGGTTCAAGTAACATAATAAAATCAGAATCAGGGTTTTATTCATTTACTTTTCCGATGAGGCGCCTTATTATCTTGAGATTGAAGCATTTGGTGTTCTTCATTGTCTACAATGAGGCTACCATGATGAAGTGAAAATTTGATTTTAAACCAAAAATTTTCACATGTATATCCTAGTTCTTTGATGTACATAACTGATTTGTTGGGTTTTACTAATTTATAGTGGATAGTCAATTCTTTGTTGTCTCATAGGGTGTACTATGTAGTATAGGATCTTACTATTTTAGCAAAGAAAAAGGTCTAGCTGTAGTGAAAAAGGTATGGATTGATATTGGACATCCTGTATCAACCGAAATCTCATCCTCTCTACCAAAAGCCATTCGATTGCGCCTCAAAAATTTGTATTGGATTATATGTAGTATTTTATATACCTTAGTTTCAAAATGTTTTTTTTATTTATTTTTTTTTTTTTAATGATGAAAAATTCATAATGTTCTTAACATTTGCTATTTACACAAGAATTCTGCATAAAGTGTCTAATGATAGGCCTTGTAAATGGGCACACTTGCATCAAAATTCATAATTTTTTTGCGCAAGAGTTAAAAATTTGATACTTGCTACTTTACAACTTATTTTTACCCAATGCCAGTTAAAGCTAAAAGCTACTCAATATTGATGACTAGATTAAAATCTCGTGCAATGCACAGTTGTAAAAAGATTTGCAGAATTATTTTATTTGGGTATATATGGAATATGACTGTCAAACTGGAAAGAAAATATTATAAGGTATAAATAGTTTACTTAAAGATTTTGGAAAAAAAAAAAAAAGCAATTAAGACGGGAAATTTTTCTAGAAGGTTATGACAAGTATCATTGGTTATACGCTTTTAGTATAAGTTAATAGATTTTGCCAAACATAGCCTTAATACAAGTAGGTCTAGTACAACTTAGTTCATTAAGAATCTACATGGCGACCTCTAGTTTTTGTCATTTCTATTTTGTGGGAAAAAAAATTGACACAATAACCTCTTAATTTGATTAATCTGCGCAAATACCCTGTCGATGTGTCGTTGAGCCCACCACCACCACCACCTCCAACCCATTACCGCCTAACCCCACCTACCTACCCCTGTAACTACCCTACCCACCCAACTCCGCCTCAAACCCGCCCCACCACTGCACAACCCTAAGGTTCGAGACCACCTCCCCAATTTGAAACAACCTGCTCACCTAAGAACTACCCACCCCCATTGAAAACCAACCACCTGAAAACACTTGAATAGGATAGGGGTGGGTGATTTTGAACTGAGATGGGTTCGAAGTGAATTAGGTGGTTTTGGGTTGGGTGTTTTGGGTGTGAGGGAGAATGGGATTGTTTTTAGAGTGGTTGTAGGGTGATTAGGGTTAGAGGTGGTGGCTATTGGGTGGCAACGGTGGTGGTGATTTTGGTGGCTTACCTACTAAGATTAGGTGGGTGATATGGTGTTAATTAGCAGTAAGTTAGTTAATTTTAGATTAAGGTTAAAAAATTAGGAAAATTTGTTAATTACTACCTCAAAAAAGGGGTCTTTGTGAATTACTACTCCTAAAAAAAAAATTGTTAATTACTACCATTAAAACTGATTAATTCTAGCAACTACTATTTTTTTTACTAATCAGCCTACTTAAGCTCTTAATGATATCATTATTCATCTAAATTCTAATTAGTAGCTCTTAAACCTTAATTAATTAAATAAACTGTAGCACTACCTTCCCACCACCATTGCACCACCTCCGGCGGCCCCCCTTTGGCCCCTTAACACCTCCGACAACTCCTCCACTATGAAACCCACTCCCTCGCTCAATCCCCCACCACGAAACCCACCCTCCCGTTCCCCCACCACAAGATCCACCCTCTTCTTGTTCTCCCACCACGATTTCCACCTCTATTCCGCTTCCTCGACATACAATTCCCACCCCCTTACTTTCCATCACCACAAAACCTATATTCCTCCCATTCCCCACAACAAAACAAAGCCCTATCACGTGGCTGGGCTGTTTTCGGGGGCTAGAAGAAGGGAAGGGGCGGTAATCGGGGTTGAGGAGAGGTAAGGGGATGGGTTTTAAAGGTTGGGGCAAAGGGAGGGGCGATAATTGCGGTGGGAGTGAGTTTCGTGGTGGATGACCAAGAGGGCGTGGATTTTGTGGTGGAGGAGCTGTCGGAGGTGGTAAAGGAGGGCTGCTGGAGGTGGTGGGTAGATGGTGCAAGAGTTTATTTAATTAATTAAGGTTTAAGAGTTACTAATTAGAATTTAGATGAATAATGATATCATTAAGAGTTTAAGTTGGCTGATTAGTAAAAAAAGGTAGTAGTTGCTAGAATTAATCAGTCTTATGGGTAGTAATTAACAACTTTTTTTTAAGGGGTAGTAATTCACAAAGGCTCCCTTTTTGAGGTAGTAATTAACAAATTTTCCAAAAAATTAACCATTTAATTCTATGACTTGGTTAGCCATACATATACATATATATATATATATATATATATATATATATATATATATATATATATATATATATATATATATATATAAGAGTATGTTTGAAGTATATGCAAAAGTAGAGGGTCATTATACAATATGGTTATAAAAAATCTCAAGTAGAAAGTGCGATTGTTATATTAGCCTTATTTGGGCTAGCGTGAAACCTTCTCATAGGAAAGTTAATAATCCAACTTGATAATCTAACGTGTGTGCAAGCTCTCAATTTAGATCCCTAAGGAAGTAGTGAGTGTGCTCACTTGATCAATTATTGTCGCATGATGTTGCATAATAAGGATGATTGGATAAGAATATAAGATGATTTATTTTTTTCATGAATGAAACCTTGCAACTATTCGGCTTGCTAATCAAGGGGTGGCATAATTGATAGGCTAAAATCGTATCACCTAATCAAAAGTATTGCCTAAATCCTCTGACTAATGTAGATACGGAATTAAGGTCGAATCCACGGGGAAATAAGTCTTTCTATTCCTAATTAATATAATCTAAACTATCAAGTAACCAAATTGTTTTAGGGGAATTAAATTAAGGAGAATAAATAGGGATAAATCAATAATAAAAAGCATAGGGTCACAGGTTCACCAATAATTAATATTACGAGATAAAACATAACAATCAATAATTAACATTGCACATATAACATGATTAACAAGCTCCCGCAATTTATTAATCAACATAGATCTAACAGGCTCTCGCAATTTACTAGATCTAAGTTCCTATTGAAAATAGCTTTTAATATCAAATTAACATCTGCTCGTTATTTAATATTGCTATACTTTTACAATCAAATCACATCTGCTTGATTCATCATCTAATTGTAAAGAATTAAAACAATCCAATAAGAAATTATCATGCAATGCCAATAATCAACAATAATAATTTATCCCTTCATATTAATTACGGATCCCCAAGAACCCTAGAATGAAGCTACTCACACATAATTATATCTAAACTAATCAAAGCATATAAACATGATTAAGATCAAACCACAAATTAATAAAGCAATTAAAGTCAAAGCAAAGAAAATAAGCAATAAGGAGAGAACAAAGAATACCGAAAGAAGGAAATATGAAATTGCACTAAAAGAGGAAAACTTGAGTTCAACAATAATCACCAACTAAGAATCTCTCTAAAGTTAAGTAAGAGGAATAATGAAAAACGTAGCTAAAAGAGATTACAAGAAGAGTTTTAATACTAAGCTCGAAAATTAACCAAAACGAAAATACTAAGCCGCCTAAACTTATACGCGCCCGATCGGGCGAAGTCGGGCAGCCTTTTTTCTTTCTTCTTTGTTTCTGGGCAACTGCCCGATCGAGCCATAGGCTGCCCGATCGGGCCCGGTCTCTTTTGGCCGACTCTTCTCTTCTTTGTTTTCTTTGGGCTTCAATTATCAAAAGCCCAACTTCTTCTTGGTCCATTGCTCGGACCAATTCCACGAACCAAGCCCTTAGTCACAGATACAATCGGTCTTGGCCTACAATCAACGGTCATGAATGTACTACAAGCTTCGATATCTCGTAGTGGCTGGAAAACCATAAGAATTACCGCTAAACTCGGGAAATTCCTACAAAACAAATGCCAACTCTACAAAACACTTGAAACCACACATTAATACTAAAAGTAGCTCCGAAGAGCTCAAATACACATATAAATGACCGTGGAACGGGGGATAAAATAGCACATAAAACACATATATCAATAATCAATCAGACTTGTTATTCAAGGTAGTGGTGTACTGGTGTAGTGCTCCTATAAAGTTTGTAGGATCCTTGATGAAGATGTAAGGAAGGGTGGCTTTCCCACGCCTTGTGTCTCCTTGATGATAGTCTAGTTTATTTTGTTATTCTTTTCTTTGATTGTATTCCTCTTTTGCAATTTTTTTTTTTAAAAAAATGATAATAGGCTAGCTCTGATGATGTTGTTTGTGGACATTGTACTTGAGAAGAATGGTTTATAGTCTCATAGAGCTGGATGTATTAGTGATGGGCAATATATTCACATTAGATGCATGCATTATTGGGTCATATCATTAATCTCATTGTTTATAATGGCATTGAAGAGCATGGTGTATGCATTGAGAAAGTTAAAAATGTTGTGAAGTATTTCGTATGTTAATATTTCTCTTGTAAGAATACTTAGGTTCAAAAACCTTTTACAAATATGTACATGAAAGTATTATAGATATCAAAGATTCCTAGTCTTTTAATGTTCCAATACGTTGGAATTCAACCTAATAAATGTTTGAAAATACACATTGTAGAAATGTAGACAAGTCTTGCTTACTAGCACCCTCAATCACTGGCGGAGCCAGAGGGGATACCTGTCCCCCCACTTCCCAAAAAAAAAAAAACAGATATATATATTATTGTGAAGGATATTATGAGATACAAAGTGGATGGTGTGGTGGTGTGTACAGTGGAATTTATTACAAGACACCAGAGTTTGAACCTTGCTATTATATTCTTTCCATTTTTGTGTTTTTTTTCAAGTGAAGAATCCTTCCATTTTATTTATTAACAAGTACTAATTTATTTACATAATTGTAATTGTAATATCGCATGAACAAAATCCCTAAATTACGATTGTCATTGAACCTTGGTGTAGTTTTTCCATTCACTTTTTTTTTTAATATATATATATATATATACATATATATATATATATATATATATATATATATATATATATATTAGGGGAGGGATCTGGTAAGAACTCATCCTTATATAAGAACCTTAGTTATATAAGAACCAATCTCATCCGTAGGATTAGGTTAATTTGGACGGTTTAGATTAAAACAAAAACCCTCCCTCAAACCCCTAACCAACTGTCCAAAATTTTCTCTCCCCTCAAACTTTTAAACCCTTTTCTCTCTCCTCAGATCCCAAAATCTAACACAAATTGTTGCATAAACAACCTAAATTGCTCAAATTAGGTACGTATTTTTTTCGATTTTGTACAAATTTCATGAATTTTGCATGATATTCAAGTCGATGACTGTGATTTAGGGATTTTGATTTTTGCGATTTTCATGAATTTCGCATGAGTTCAAGTCGATTTTGATTTTTCTGATTTGTTTTTCATAAAATTTCGGCGATTTTAGGGTTCAAACTTCAACGATTTTGTTGGAACTTTCAACGGATTTAAGGTTCGAATTTAAGCAATTTTAATGTTCGAATTTCTGTGATTTTAGTGTTCAAATTTCAGCGATATTAGGTAATTTCAGCGCTACTCTTAATTAATATTGTTTGATTTTTTTTGGCGTCATTTTACCATTTTTGTGCGATTTATGTGCGTTTTTTTTGGGCAATTTTGTGCGACTTTTTTTTATTGTTAGATTAATGTATCGTTGATATATAATTGGATGATTACGGGTGAATATGGGATTATATGATATACGGTTTGGGATTATAGAGTTAATCAGAAGTTATCGTACAAATGAAATAGAGGATGGTGTTATTGAAAGACAAACAACAGCAGAAAGTACAGGCATGCATGCATCTTAACATTACTAACTGAAGTTACTTAAATAGGTAGAGAAGATGACTTGCAAACTAGTTGGAGAAAACAATACTAGTATATATAATTAGTAATCATTTTCTATGCTATTGTGGAATTCAATTATTGCTAGTATTATCGGATCAAATTTTGTTGTTTGTTCGATTTTTTATCAAAATTTGAGATAAATACTTAGATTATGGTACGAAAATGGCATTGCTCTTGGGGAGAATGATGGAAAGTGAAGGTTTCTTATTGTTTTGCAATGGAAAATGAAGTTCATTTTGGTTGTGGGAAAATAAAATTAATTTCTTATTATAGATAATTACAATAGCTAAGCCACCAGGAAGCTAGAAGTTATGATACTAAACCTTACAATAATTGAGTTGGTATCAATTGTTTATGCAAATATATTTCTAAGTAGAGTGACAAAAAAGTGGAGATATTTTGCTCTCTTTCATATCTTTGGATTCATAATCTGTAAGCTAATGGCTTTGCTCTTATTTTAATTTTCCCTTTTTGTTTTATTATGACTAGTATGACTATCGCTCGTCTGATGTACATTCCATTATGAGAGAAGGATTATGGACTGTGTTTGGGTTATGTGTTGTGCTAGCAGTTTAATAGTGTGATTGTGGTTAATTAGTGCTTAAAGAATCAAAGATAGGTTTAGAATTAGAATAAAAAAAGGTTCGGGCCAAAATACAAATTGGACTATGCTTTGACTAAACATTAGGAATGATCCGTTGACTATTTTGTGAACTGAGTTTGATTGAACATGGACTTTAAGCATTCCCGGGATTAAATACTTAACCCGACCAATAATGGTGGTGAAATGTTGTTCATCATCGGGTTTGGTTTCGGGGAGACATTTTTAGGTGTCTACAGATCCCCCACTTTGACTGAGTTTGTAGAAACGTCAGTTTCGAAAACGATAGTCAAAGTAGTCGATTGGGACGGAGAATGATTTAATACGTTCTGCGATCCTAAATCACTCTTGTATACGTCGATACCTGCAGAAAAGCGTTAGTTCCAAAGATAAAAGATTAAAGGGATAGAATGCGTATCTGACACCAGTGTATCGGTGGCAAACGAGTTTGGTAATTTTCTACGCTTGAAGAAATCCACTGGATGATGTTCATTGAGATACTTTCCATGCTTGAGGAAAGTCGATAGATGGTATAATCGCTGACTTCTTCGCCTTGAGAGTTGGCAACGACCGACAATTTTCCATGCTTGAGGAAAAACTTGTCTGATGATGAGATTGCAAGTCTCTGTGTACCAAGAACCTTGCGCCGTGAATCGCCTTATCCTGGAAGATGATCACTAAAAATGATAATGGTTCGATTGTCCCCGAACATGGGCCGTATATGGTTCGCTTGTCCCCGAACGTGGGCTGTAGATGGTTCGCTTGTCCCCAAATGTGGGCGGTAGATGGTTCGCTTGTCCCCGACCGTGGGCCGTAAATGATTAGACCTTTTAGTCGACTATCCGACCGTATAAGGTGCTTGAAATATGACTTTGATGCTTGGTAGGGGTAAAATGGTGATTTTGGTACTATTTAAATATCAATTAGAATTTCCCGCGAGTTTTTCAGTGGAAAAATAACTATCACAAAGTTGTGGAAAATAATTCAAATTGGTCAAAGATGCCTGGAATATTCCAGGAACAAGTCCTTGTGGTGTGTAAGTCACGCACATGCACCGTGCTACATGGGCGGTTGCTGTGACACGGCGTGTTTTGCCGTCACTCGGCAAACTATTTCGTGACACGTGCTTGTTCTCTGCTGCTGAATTGGTCAAAAGCTACCAGGAATTATTCCCTGGGAAATTCCTGGAATTGTAGACCACGCGTCAGCACTGTGTCACGTGGCTGGTTGTCGTGACACGGTAATACTTGTCGTCACGCGGTATGTTTTTTCGTGACACGAAGCTTCTGTTTTTGCTGCAGCAATCACATGTGCTCGATCGCACCGTTGACTAACTGTTTTGCCGCGTCACGAGGATTAGCACCATGACACGGGACATTACGCCGTGTCACGGAGTTTTATTTTGCCTTTAAATTCGAAATTTCGCATGCTTTCTTCCTCATTTCATTTTGTTGTTGCTGCTCGTGTTCTCCGCCACTGCCGCCAACATTTTCGATCTTTTCTCACTCAATTCTCCATCAAATTCACTCAAATTTCTTGCTAGCTTCCTCATTTTCGAATCTCTACAAGGATCTATGTAAGTTTCCTTGCCTTATGTCTCAAATTTTGCTGTAAATGATCCATTTTCGTATGGAACCCTTAAAAAAGTCAAATTGGGAGTTTTTGATTTTGAGCTTTTATGTCGAAATTCTTGTCATGAATCAGCTTGTTATGAATGTATGTTGGTTTCTGAGCAATTTGAGACCAAGTTTGCATGATTTGGTGAATGTAGGGAATATTTCAAGCATTACGATAACCCCAAACTTGAACCCCACTGTGATCATACACTAAAGTACGGTGGCGTTCCAAAGGGAAAGACAAAGAGCAAAAAGAGTCGCCAACAAGTTTTAGGAACTTGTAAACCCAAAAGACAATCCAAAGGTCCGTCAACTACTCCATAAGGTCTTGAACCAAACAGGGTCCGGGGATGAGGGTACGAATCCAATCTACAAAAGAAAGGACCCGCCCTATAAAATAGGCCTCTACTTTGTTCTGCTCGTATTCATGTGCGCTTTTCGAATAACATACAAACATTATATTAATCCTACCCTGTTTAATCTATGTTGGTTGAAATTAATGCACAAATAAGACTATTATTGGCGATCACTTGAGTTAAAATCACATTAACCTAAACCAAATTATTAATTATCTTATTAAGCGTGGTTTCAAGTACAAATTCCCTTTAAACCTGCATAAAAGGCGTGATCAAGCAATAACAATAAATAATATCAAACAACATAATAATAAATCAAGAAATAATAATAATCATGATAATAGCATGATAAGGCATAATAAAGCTCAATAATAATAGCAAGATCCTAGGCATGATACTAACAAGATTAATAACAAATCCTAGCATGTCACTAAACAATAAAGATCAAAGCTTCAAACCTAACATAGTACTAACATGATATTAGAAAGAGTAAAGACATCCTAAACATGATACTAGAAAGCATAAAAACATCCTAACATGATACTAGAAAGCATTAAAAGCATCCTAACATGATACTAGGAATCATAAACAATAATAAGCATGCAATCTACATTGTGAAAGAAATAGAGAGTAAGCTAATCTACTAACTTTGAAGCCTCGTACCTCTTTCTAATAACAAAATACACAAGTTAGTAAACTTCAATGAAAATAATAAAGAACGACTAAAGAATTAAACTAAAATCAAATTAAATAAAGTTTTGACTAGTTTTGGACCAAACCCTCAGAAAATATTAAACCTTTCACGTCTAAGGCGAAGGCAACTTCGAACTTGGTTAGATGATTCTAAGTCTTGTGAATGCGGAATTGTGTTTTGTAAAAAGCTAGTTTAGAAAGAGAGAGAGAAAGAAAGCATATATTTCTCAAGAGAGAGAATAGAGAGAATTGATTGGGAGAATAGATGAGAAATGATAGTAGTTGATCTTAGATTGATGAAAGTTGATTAAGAGAATTGATGAATAAAAACGGAGGTTTGAGACCCTATTTATAAGGAAAAAGTCCGGAAAATCATAGAATTTGATAAGGAATAAAACTCCACGCTGTCGCTAACAAACCGACCTTGTCACCAGAAATTTATCCTGTCACCAGGCGACAGAGTCTGTCGCGAGGCGACAAGCCTGTCGTTTGGCGACAGAAACAGTTTTTGCGGATTTTGTTTTTATCATATCTTTTGATCTAAAAGCCCAAATAAGTCATATAATATGTCGTTGGAAAGCTCTTGAAGTCTACTTTCAAATGCAATTGGAATCAGATTAAAATCTTTTGTAGATAAAAAGATATGGACGAAATAATAGGACGGTGTCAGTTTTGGATAGAGTTTCGTATATCTTTTATATCTTTTTCGTTATAGCTCGGATTTATTATTATAATATATCATTGGAAAGATAATTTCAAGATCTATCCAACCGTATAAAATTTGGATAAAATATATGAGGCACGAAAATATTATCTGACTATCTTTGAACATGTTTAAATCCGAATAGAATTAGGAAAGTTTTAAAAAAGGAAAGTTTATATTTAAATCAAATTCAAAAATCTTATCTTTTCAAAAAAGGATAATTAAGATATTTTAGAAACTTTATAGAAGATTCTAATCAACCCTAATTAGTTTAGGAATAGGATTAAACCTTTGGACCCTCCACATGATCATTGGGTCGTAGGTAAAATCCGGTTTGGGCCCAGTTTAGTATTTTGGCCATAACTTCCTCATTATTCATCGGAATTGGGCTTATAATATATCGTTGGAAGGTCTTTTAAAGCCCCATCCAACTACACTATTATTGGACCCTTATCATGGACCAAACTAAATTGGATTGGACGTTTTCATAAAATAGAGTGGGTTTTCGAAAACAGAAAGAAGAGAATTTAATAAAAACTAACCCGCAACACTTGACTTTTCACACTTTCACCTTATTCGATTATGGTTCGACGTGACAGGTATTCATCACTGGGTTTGGTTTTGGGGAGACACAAATGGGTGTCTACAGAAGCCCCCACTTTGACTGAGTTTGGAGAAACTTATGTTTCGAAAAAACGAAAGCCAAAGTATCGATAGGGACGGAGAATGATTCAGAACGTTCTGCGATTCCAAATCATTCTTATAACGCCGGTACCTGCAAACTAATCATTTGTTAAAACAGATAAAAGAGTTAAGAAACGCGTATCTTGCACCGTCGAGCACACGTCTCTGAGCGTAACCGTTTTGCTGTTACTTCATTTGTTGTTTGTGACAACCTCCACAGTATTTCGTGAACGCCATCATTGAAAATAACCGTATGTCGTCGCCTTCAATATTCTTGGTGACAATCCTCCACAGTATTTCGGGAACATCGTCGAAAATAACTGTATGTCGTCATCTTCTAGGTTGTGGCCGTACATCGCCACGGCAGTGCATCGCCGCTATAGACAATCTCTTCTTTACCTTGAGGGACCGTCGAAGGTGACCTTACTTCGCCATCTCCAAGATTTTTGACAACTCTCCACATCCTAGGGAACGTTGTCTATCATCTCGAGCTTTTCCTTGAATCATGGTGACAACTTTCACAATCTTAGCGAATGTCGTCGAAGAACGCCTCATCACGAACCGCTCTTCTCAAATCTAGGTGAAAACCTCCACAATCTTAGCGAATGTTGTCGAAGACCGCCTCATCACGAACCGCTCTTCTCAAATCTAGGTGACAACTTCCACAATCTTAGCGAATGTTGTCGAAGACCGCCTCATCACGAACCGCTCTTCTCAAATATAGGTGACAACTTCCACAATCTTAGTGAATGTCGTCGAAGATCGCCCATCTCGTGCCGCTCTTCTCAAATATAAGTGACAACTTCCACAATCTTAGCGGACATTGTCGAAGATCGCGCATCTCGTGCTATCTTCTCAAATCTTGATGACAACTTCCACAATCTTAGCGAAGGTCGTCGAAGATCGCCCATCTCGTGCTATCTTCTCAAATCTTGATGACAACTTCCACAATCTTAGCGAAGGTCGTCGAAGATCGCTCATCTCGTGCTATCTTCTCAAATCAAGTGATAACCTTCACAATCTTAGCGAAAGCTATCAAAGAACCTTCATCTTGAATCGTTCTTCTCAAATCTAATAATAACCTCCCCAATCATAGTGAAAGCTATTGAAGGTCGCTTCATCTCAAACCGTCCTTCTTAAATCCAAGCAATAGACACTTTTTAATCTTAAAGCCCCCTGTTGAAGGCTTCGTCATCTCGAATCTTCAAATCTTCTTCCATCCTAGGAAATCGTTGTGAACCGTTACTTTGGTGCTTTTTGCATTTGTAAACCATTATTTCGGTGCCTCTATTGAACCATTATTTCGGTGCCTTGTTATGAGCCAATACTTAGGCGCTTTAAGTTAAGTGAGACGATCTTTTGTCAGGTCGATCACTCATTGTGATTGTAATCGAGCCGATCACTAAATCATGTCAAATTGCTTAGAGGGGCTAACTGGCGTACCAAGGAACCCGAAATTGCTGTATAAGATCCATATGACCACATCATGAAGCCACGTGACCTGTCGCCGCACCAGCGCAAGCCAAAACCTTCTGTCGCCGCGATATCGTTCTGAACTTTCAATTTGGTCGTTTCCTTACAACCAAATCTGCTCAAATCTTTTGCAAATCAAGGCTCTTCATCTCCATATAATTTTGCTCAAACTTCTCTCATCTTGGAAAAGTTTCATACATCTATATTCGCAGTTTTTCGAAAAAATCCGGGAATATTCTTGCTCGCTGGAATGTACCTGCATCTATATTTATGACTATAGGACTTTGCTAATCTTTTATTATCTTAGGGTTGACCTAAGGCCTAGTGTTGCTTGACTCATTGGTTGGACATGACTTAACTCAAATCGTTTGACACATGTGTTAGACTCCACTCGATGTGATATGACACAACATGACTCAATGTACATGACTCGTGTGTAAAGTGCGACTTGAAAATGCAAAAAAGCAAAAATTTTCCGTCATTTTTGTGGAGGGTACCGACTTTCTCCCGAAAAAGAAAGACGCGAAAAAGAATCGAAGTGTTTAATGGTGCATGTTGAATGAGCTTAATCAAGTATATGCATTTGATACTATCCCTCAAGGTGCAAGGATTAATTCATCCTAAACTATCTTAGTTGACTCGATTATGAAAGTATTTAGGTAACTTAGGCATGGAGGCTAAGTACTTCATACTTCTTGATACAATGATGATTATAAGTGATGAGTGATGTTGATATGACAAAGCATGCTTCAACGTTATGCTAAGACTTCATGACAAAAGGTTCCTAATTGGAAGTCTATTTAGTCATGTATCTGTGATGTGTGTGAAAGTAACACTAAAGTTAGGCTACAAAGGCTAAGTGTATGGAAAAGTATTATTTGATAAGAGTCAAATAATGATGACTCTTAGGCTAGGTAGTCTAATGATGTAAGGATAAAGCCCCCAAGTCTAGCTCTAAGTAAATAGGGATGAGCATTGGAAATCCCTTGATATGATCATGGTGTAAGTGTGTGAATGTGAAAATGAATGCATTTTTATTATGGCCGCACCTCAATATGAGGTTGCCTACGTATCCGTTAGGAATCAGGCCAAACGTAGCTCTAGCCGAACCTCGCACAAGTGTGTGTATACCTCAAAAGGTCTTTTAAGGGTTGTAACGTGGTTAGACTAAAGGTTAGAGAAGAAGGGGATAAAGGCTCAAGACCCTAGATAAGCCCCCAAGGTGTGCAACCTTGCTTTTAAATCTTTTTATTTTTTATGCTTGAGTTTTCTCATTTTTGAGCTTTTTTTCTTTTTTTTTATTTGCTCTTCTTTTTCGCTTTTGCATTTTTCATATTCGCATTTTTTTTATAAGTGTGGACAATCTCGATCATGCGGTCTATCACTCACTTGGCATTCATGTTTCTCAGGCACGGTACCGAGCACTCGATAAGAAACGCAATCTGAGACATGTTCTTATCAAAGATATTTTTATATCCAAGACATTGGAACACTTGCCCTTTTGTACACTTTTATTCATTTTTGCTTATTTTTGAAATCACTCAAGCTTTCATATTTGAAACTTGCATAAGTTACACACCATCCCATCCCAAGGTTAGGTAGATATGGGTTGAAAAATGAAAGGTCTATCGTTAGACGAGGCTCAAAGTGGTTTATCAAGAAAAGGATTATATATTTGAAGGGTAAGAGATATGATATGGCTACAAGAGGTGCCTCTAATCATGGGTATACCTTGTGCTTAATTCGACATAGAATTTTTTTTTTTTTTTTTTTTTTTTGTTTTTTTGTTTTTTTTTTTTGCAATGCAATGATCATATGCAAGAAATTAAAATGCTCATTTTATTAAAAGGGAAAAAAAAGTAAATAAAAAAAACTATGTAATAAATCTAAGGTAAACAAAGGGTGCCTATGCTAGACTTATTGGGGAAAAGAATAAAAAATGAAATAGAAAAAAGATGTCACGAAATCTTTCTCTTGTCTTGTGCTTTATCATCACTCGGTCTTCTTGTCGACTGGAGGTATAGGAAGCTTGTTATTGTCGATCAAATATTGGATGGCCTCCTTTAGCTTCCAACAGCTCTCAGTAGTATGACCCCTACCTTGATGGTATTTACAATGTGCATCCGGATTCCAACTAGGCAATCTCTTTTCAGGTGCGGGATCTTGAATAGGTCCAATGGGAGTAATGAGCCCCTTAGTATGGAGTCGATCGAAGGCAACATCATAGCTCATCCGAATAGGAGTGAATTCTTTCCTTAATTCTTTCTTAGATTCTTGGTTATTCATGGCTAAGACTTCATTGAGGTCAAAGGTACTAACATTGTTACTAGAGTGGGTGTTTTCAGAAGAAGAAGGATTGTCGTTCTTCTTTCCTTTCCAGCCACTTTGGTTACTATTGTTAGTAGCTTTTTGTTTTGCAAGGTCATCTTCAAGCCTATGTCGTAGACTGCCTTGAAAGTGTTCAAGTTGTGTTGATATCTCAAATGCTTCGAATACTTCTCTTGTAAATTTTTGATAAATAACCTCACAGCCTCTTTCTTAGTAGGGACTTCAATCATTTTTGCAGTAGTTTCCCTCCATTTATTAAAGAAGGAGGTGAAACTTTCATTTTCTTTTTGTCTTAGCATCTCAAGCTGTCTATGGTCGGTTTCAATTTGTATATTGCATTTATACCTTTCAATGAAAGAACTTACAATAGATTCCCAACTAGAGGTCTTTTCTTTATCAAGTGAAAAGTACCACTGTTGACATACAGCTTCTAAGGATAATGAAAATACAGAATGAAATGCTTTTCTATCTATCCCCTTAATACTCATTACAGTTTCAAAAGCTCTTAAATGAAAATAAGGATTGTACATAGCCTTGAACTTAGGGATGTCATTGGGATTGAACTTTTGTGGGAGAAGGTCCTTATCCACCGAGACCCCTTGGGAGCTAATCTCTTGAAATCTAAAGTCGTTGGACAGTTTGCCCAAGCTTTCCTGGATTAGGTCCATTTGTTTTTGTTTTTCAGGATTACTTATTTGCAGTGATAAGTTTTGTAACATCTCAGCCAAGTTGGCTACCTGTCCCTTGACCTCATTAAGTTCTTCTTGACTAGCCATTGCCTTCTTAGCTTTCCTTTTCCTACCGATTGGTTTGTCAAAAAGTAAAACTTGAACAAAGGTGTTGTCCTTGATTAAACGCCCTTCTTTCCTTGACCAAGTACTGTAGAAAGGGAAATTAAGGATAAGTTTTATACCAATTATTTTGACTCAAGCTTTATTCAACATGCAATAGATGGGAAAAGATTATGGAAGAGTGAGAGGTATGATATGCATGGGGAAAGAATAATGGAGATGGAGAAATATGGAAGAATTAAGAATAGAATGGACCCCCAGATCAAATGACGGAAGAACGACTCATGCATGGACCTAAGACATGGTCACGGCGACATATACAAAGTGTGTGCTAAGACTAGTGAGTTTAGGTGACATGTTAAGACTTGTGTCATGACCATGTGGCTAGACTATGTGACTAGACTTAAGCAAAGACTAAATTAAGACTTCACGTATGTGCATTAAACTGAACAGGCTGTGGTATTTTAGTCATAACTTTTAATCTGTGACTCTGATTGGGACGAAACCAACGCCAAATTAAAGATAAAACTCGGGGCTACAGATCCATAGGTTATACGACTCGTGGTTCTTCCTAGATTCCGGCTATGACCAAAACAAGTTGACGCATGTGCAGTATGCGGGAATAAAAATCCGGGTTGACTAAAAGGAACTATGACTCGACTTAAGGCTTATTCATTAGTTCAAATTAATTAATTAATTAATTTAAACAAAGTCTTTGACTCTTAGTGTATGACCATTGGACTTTAAGTGCCTAAACTCAATTAAAGACTTAAACATGGTTTGAACCATTAATAAAATGATAAACTGATTAGTAGACTGTGAATTAGACTCGTCGTGATGACTCGAGCAAGAAAACTGGAGTGTCGCTAAAACAACAGGACTGTCGCCACTGTTTAGAGCCTGTCGCCAGACGACAAAACTGTCGCCAGGCGACAAACACTAAACTGCAGCGCCATAGTCCAAATTCCTGTGCCATTGCTGGAACATTAATCTGGACTGTTTCCAGTAATTTTACTCTAATTGGACATGCCTAAAGTCGTACTAAGTCGAATTGATTGATTTATTAGCCTTGAATTAATTCAAAATTAATTAATTAGACAAAGTCCTTTTAGTCATTAGTCAATTTATTTAGTTTTTAACACAAGTCAAACAAACGGTTAACACATATATAATATATACAAGCAAGGGTGCACAAGTAGTTCACATAGTCACAAGATGAGTTTGCAACCTAACCATGGCTCTAGTTCTCTAAAGTTCGAGGATATGGGTTAAGTAAAAAAGGTCCATGGTTAAGAATCCATATGCATTGCACACAAGCCTACCGGGAGGGTTGGAGCGAATGGACAGGATTCCGCGAGTGCGAGATGAAATCGGAATCGACTCCATGGTTTGGTGGATTCACAAACATTACACGTACCCAAATCTGAACTTTGCACATGATAGTGGGATATTCCATTGGGCAGGTGAAGCAGGAACCCCCAGAGGGTTATTTCCATATGTAGAACACATATGGGGTTCAGAAAAGTGAGAAAATAACTCAATCAATAAGCAAAATCGAGCCAACAACACTAGAAATGGTCAAAGCAAGAAGGCAGACCCCTGGCTCGGTATTGGAAGAACTTGGCGCCAGACTACAGGGACTGTCGCCGTAAAAAAGCTTCTGTCGCCAAGCGACAGAACTGTCGCCAGGTGACAGAAACTTTTTACGGGCGACAAGCCCTGTTTTCTAGACGCTAGTTCCTACATGCCTTGGCAAGTTTCTGTGTTCTTCGAATTTTCCAGATTTCGCATCATCTTTTCGATTCTAGGCATGAAAGATATTTCTCAAATTTCCTACGTGTAAAATTCCTATGGATTGACTCATGGGGTACTCCCATGAGGACCTTTTAATGCATATGACAATAATGTTAATCAAATCACGCACATGAAATACTTAGAATTTTTCGAGTCTCATCCGCTCATTCTAAATAATTGCCAAAATTAAATAAATTTCAGGAATATAAATAGAAATCCTCCCCAGTGGAGTCGCCAAAAACTGTAGGGAATATTTCAAGCATTATGATAACCCCAAACTTGAACCCCACTGTGATCATACACTAAAGTACGGTGGCGTTCCAAAGGGAAAGACAAAGAGCAAAAAGAGTCGCCAACAAGTTTTAGGAACTTGTAAACCCAAAAGACAATCCAAAGGACCGTCAACTACTCCATAAGGTCTTGAACCAAACAGGGTTCGGGGATGAGGGTACGAATCCAATCTACAAAAGAAAGGACCCGCCCTATAAAATAGGCCTCTACTTTGTTCTGCTCGTATTCATGTGCGCTTTTCGAATAACATACAAACATTATATTAATCCTACCCTGTTTAATCTATGTTGGTTGAAATTAATGCACAAATAAGACTATTATTGGCGATCACTTGAGTTAAAATCACATTAGCCTAAACCAAATTATTAATTATCTTATTAAGCGTGGTTTCAAGTACAAATTCCCTTTAAACCTGCATAAAAGGCGTGATCAAGCAATAACAATAAATAATATCAAGCAACATAATAATAAATCAAGAAATAATAATAATCATGATAATAGCATGATAAGGCATAATAAAGCTCAATAATAATAGCAAGATCCTAGGCATGATACTAACAAGATTAATAACAAATCCTAGCATGTCACTAAACAATAAAGATCAAAGCTTCAAACCTAACATAGTACTAACATGATATTAGAAAGAGTAAAGACATCCTAAACATGATACTAGAAAGCATAAAAACATCCTAACATGATACTAGAAAGCATTAAAAGCATCCTAACATGATAATAGGAATCATAAACAATAATAAGCATGCAATCTACATTGTGAAAGAAATAGAGAGTAAGCTAATCTACTAACTTTGAAGCCTCGTACCTCTTTCTAATAACAAAATACACAAGTTAGTAAACTTCAATGAAAATAATAAAGAACGACTAAAGAATTAAACTAAAATCAAATTAAATAAAGTTTTGACTAGTTTTGGACCAAACCCTCAGAAAATATTAAACCTTTCACGTCTAAGGCGAAGGCAACTTCGAACTTGGTTAGATGATTCTAAGTCTTGTGAATGCGGAATTGTGTTTTGTAAAAAGCTAGTTTAGAAAGAGAGAGAGAAAGAAAGCATATATTGCTCAAGAGAGAGAATAGAGAGAATTGATTGGGAGAATAGATGAGAAATGATAGTAGTTGATCTTAGATTGATGAAAGTTGATTAAGAGAATTGATGAATAAAAACGGAGGTTTGAGACCCTATTTATAAGGAAAAAGTCCAGAAAATCATAGAATTTGATAAGGAATAAAACTCCACGCTGTCGCTAACAAACCGACCTTGTCACCAGAAATTTATCCTGTCACCAGGCGACAGAGTCTGTCGCGAGGCGACAAGCCTGTCGTTTGGCGACAGAAACAGTTTTTGCGGATTTTGTTTTTATCATATCTTTTGATCTAAAAGCCCAAATAAGTCATATAATATGTCGTTGGAAAGCTCTTGAAGTCTACTTTCAAATGCAATTGGAATCAGATTAAAATCTTTTGTAGATAAAAAGATATGGACGAAATAGTAGGACGGTGTCAGTTTTGGATAGAGTTTCGTATATCTTTTATATCTTTTTCGTTATAGCTCGGATTTATTATTATAATATATCATTGGAAAGATAATTTCAAGATCTATCCAACCGTATAAAATTTGGATAAAATATATGAGGCACGAAAATATTATCTGACTATCTTTGAACATGTTTAAATCCGAATAGAATTAGGAAAGTTTTAAAAAAGGAAAGTTTATATTTAAATCAAATTCAAAAATCTTATCTTTTCAAAAAAGGATAATTAAGATATTTTAGAAACTTTATAGAAGATTCTAATCAATCCTAATTAGTTTAGGAATAGGATTAAACCTTTGGACCCTCCACATGATCATTGGGTCGTAGGTAAAATCCGGTTTGGGCCCAGTTTAGTATTTTGGCCATAACTTCCTCATTATTCATCGGAATTGGGCTTATAATATATCGTTGGAAGGTCTTTTAAAGCCCCATCCAACTACACTATTATTGGACCCTTATCATGGACCAAACTAAATTGGATTGGACGTTTTCATAAAATAGAGTGGGTTTTCGAAAACAGAAAGAAGAGAATTTAATAAAAACTAACCCGCAACACTTGACTTTTCACACTTTCACCTTATTCTATTATGGTTCGACGTGATAGGTATTCATCACTGAGTTTGGTTTTGGGGAGACACAAATGGGTGTCTACAGTGAAGAAATGAGCAAATCACCATTTTTGGTACTACTTTGTGCGTGAATAGTGTTCTTGTTTTTCCTTGTTGTTTCTTGCACTTGAAATGATGATATAATTGTTGTAGATCTTGTAAAACATGCTATGATGTGCCGATCTATTGTTTTTGTGCAATTTCGAACATGCTCTGTTTTTTTTTTTTTTTTTTTTTTTTTTTTTTTTTTTGTGTGTGTGTGTGTGTGTGTGTGCATGTACTACATTGTCATGGAAAACATAGTATCACGCGATTAAGAGAACTGTAGTATAAGTTTTTCATGGAGAAACAATATACTAGAAATGATTCTATTATTTTGCAAATTTTTAGCCTTGAGGTAAAAATTTAGCGTATAACAGAAAATGCAATTTGCAGTAGCTGTTAAGTTATTTTGTTTTTTTTTTCTTTTTGAATAAATAACTAAATAACTTAGGAAATGATGCTAAGTATTTAGATTTTTATTTTTTTGTTTGAACATAATAGCATGCCTAGACAACGAGATTGAGATATTTCTACTATTGGCCGGCGTCAGGCTTTCAGAGAGGACACTCCCTCGGTTCCTGAGGACATAGATGATGCCTTGGAGACCGAGCCTCGCCCCTTTACGAGCCGGGGTAAGTGGACTCCACCCTCGTGGACACCAGACGAGTTAGTTTTCTGTCGTGAGAACCATATTTCTCACCGTCTGCTTGCCGGATTAGTCAATGGCGTACGTCACCATCATGGTTCAGGAGCTGGAGACTTGATTCCCCGACTATACAGAGTCATCACAGGGGATCCCATCACCAACGCCTTGTGGGAGTCTGCTGGTTTAGGAGATTTTTATTCAGCAGTTGTGGGATTTCGCAGTCCCCAAGATTGTGGTTCGATAGTCGTCCAAGCGTTGTTGGAGTATTTTTAGGATACTACCAACACTTTCCACTTCTCTTGGGGGGAGATGACTGTGACTCCTCTCGATTTCAGCATGATCAGCGGCTTGCGTTTCACCGATCGGCCTGTTTAGCAAATTCCTGACCTCACTTCGGGGGCGAGTGAAGCAGTGGACTTGTTAGGTCTTGTCGTTCACCATATCAGGACTCGACCGGTGCCTCGGGGTGGTCCTCGGAGTGGACGATCAAAGTCGACTTTTGTTCTCGCTCATGGTTTTGATATTGCTGAGACGACGCCTGAGCAGCGAGTACGGATCTTCATCTTGATCCTAATTTCCAGGACTCTTTCCATGATAGGAGTTCTCGCGCGCTCGTTTATTACCTGCCGTCTCTAACCAGGATCGCTGAGATAGGATCCTTTAGTTGGGCTATTGTAGGGTATGCTGATGTACTCTAGTCTCTGCGTCATGGCTGCAGGCAGCTGAACGATCAATCCCTTGTCGCCGTTTATGGTCTTTGGAGAGTCGTAGAGGTGACGATCCTTTTTTCTTCATGTTTTTCTTTTACTGGTTTGGCTCATGTATTTAAAAATTATTCTTGTTGCAACTGTGGTTTTATGAGTACTTTCCAAGATTAGCCCCTCGACAGCGTCGCGGAGTAGTCCACGACTTTCCTATCGATGCCAGCTGGCGTGAGCGGGACGAGTCACGAGTGGAGTCAGTACCGAGTCTGCGAGGGCTGTTGCGTCGGGGTACCTCTACTGTTGGCGTAAGGATCGACTTCACAGTGTATTTCTTTCACTTTGATGTTATTTTTTTGGCATTCACTGCATTCTTTTATGGTTATCAGGTCCCGATCGAGATCTAGTATCGGCCATAGGCTGGCTTGACTGAACTTCCCAAGGCTTTGGAGCGCTCGACATGTCATATCGTCTTCTTTGGTACATCACGTATTGTTTGGTACCTCGGAGAGCGTGCAGTCCGTCGGCACATCGTTGATCGTTTTGTGTTGCCATTGTCTCCGCCTGAGTTGATGTTGCACTCACGCTTGTTGGAGGAGCTGCTGAACACAAGAGAGCACTATCAGTTTTCTTGGCAGGAGCTTGTGCGCATCGACGGCGATTATTCTCAAGACTTGCATCCTTACTTGGCTCCTCCACCCCGTCTTCCTGAGGTTTTGATTTTTTGAGAATTTTTTATGGTAATCCCTGTTTAAACCGTCGAATAACCTGATTATTCGATCATGTTTTAGGCGACTGCTTGTCGTAGGGGGGAAGGTCGAGATCCCGCCTCAGTCCGTCCGTTACCCGAGACCGATTGGTATAGTCGAGGAGCATATTGCTAATGCCCCAGAGGGTTTTAAACAGGCGTAAGAGTCCCTGCCTGATGAGTTCGAGCCAGTAAGCTTTCTAACACAACTTGCATTCTTCTTAATATTGCTTGTTACTGGTTTTTTTTTTGCTTTCGGGTTACGCACTTGGATATGATGGGTATAATGAAGCTGGTTGATGCTCTAAAACATTGCGTCATCAAGCTACGACGCGGTGCGAGTTGTCAGAGTGGTTCAGACGATGTTCATGAGGTATATTCACATGTTTTCCCATGTTTACCTTTTGTTTTATCTTACACCACTGATATTTTTTTTTCATTTTGTGACCTTCAGGAGCGACGGAGGTGACGGAAGTCTCGCTCGTGCTCGAGGCATAGAGGCTCGGACGGAGGGGAGACTAGTCGCCACAAACGATCCTGTAACACCCCAGAAATTCCTTTCTTTTGAAATACCTGTTTTTCCCTATTTAAAACTTTAAATAGGAAAATCTAAGATATTATCGCCACCGTGAAAATGGCTAAGGCAACTATCAAAGATACATAGCAGAAGACTCTCCTTTAAAATATTTCAAACAACTCAACTTAAAAAGTTAACCAATCAAAAGCAAAGTCAAACCAAAGTAAAATAAAGTCAAACCTACAATTTGGAACCATTGTAGGCCCTTAACAAAATCAATTCAACTTAAAAACCTTTACGTTAGTCTCGCAACAGAAATATCATAATATAATTAAAGCAATAACACATCATAAACTTATGGAAACTAGCATGATTCGCTCTTCACTCATGCCCATCATGAATATGCTTCATCACCTGAAAAGCTTCTCTCTACTTCTTTCCACTACTCTCCATTAAAAATGGGTCATCATAGGGCCAAGGTAAGACAAGGCCAACAAACACACAAACAAACACAATCAGCAAAGCTTAGTACATAAGTGTAATTAAACACACTAACATGCTTTTACCTATCAACACTCAACTTACCTGATTGCACCTGTTTTCAAGCTCACAACATACAACAAAACTTCTTAACTAAGTAACTAAATAAATTATTTAGTTTTGATTATGCATCGAATGGGTTTCCCCCTAACCTGCCCTAATAAAGGGGTTTTAACACGGGAGCTAACCGTGCCAGTATAAAAGAACCACTCGTAAGTGGCGGAATTACTGCGCATAATAAAAAGGAAAATATAGTGTCTTGTACTCCCAGTAGAAGTTATGGTCAAATATAAAGTCGCATAACTCCGCCCATATGTTCATACTCAAGGTATATACGTTTCAAGTGTTTTGGTGCGTAATCTCTTTCACTTTACGTTCTTTACATATTATTAAACTTGGTGATGATTCACAAATCACAATAACATCAAACATTATAATTATTCAAACAAATAAACACTCCAATTTGATTCTTGAATAATTAGTGACCACATAATATTTAATGTTGAATCCTTTTTTAAACGCTTAATGCACCAAAATCCTATCCCTCAGTGTTAAAAACACCTTAAGTGCACTAAGGCACCAACATATTTATTCCTTGTGTACATAAACACTTACATAGCTCATTCCCCATGCTTATAGCATCAATAAAAATTATATGAACCATAATAAAATTCCCTTTTAATATTCCAATCTAAATTAAACATTTAGTTTAATTAAACATGTTTTCTATCATGCCATAAATAAAAGTGTGGTTCATACTCAACATTTAGTGTGTTTTCCATTCATTAATCAGTCACAAATAAATCATGCTTCATAATTCAATCACCAATATCAACCAAATCACAATTTCCATTCATAATCTAGCATGATACTACTTGTAATCAATTAATCACATCTAGCATGCTACTACATCATCAAAAATATGCTAAGTACGTGAACGTACCTTGAAAACGATCTTAATATCGCCACGACTAATAAAAATTACTCACTTCAAAGTCTCCTACAATTTAAAATAATAATTGAGTATTAAAATCCACTTTACACAAATTTCCAGCAATATATACTCTTATTAAACCACTCATAATTTAATTAAAACAAGCTGAAATTTTATTTAAAACCTCATACTTTAATCCCAATTAATGGGTAATTAAAATTCCTTAAAGAAACTTGATTTTTAGCATACTACCAAAAATTCCAGCACTATATATTAATAAAAACTTACTGTAATTATGCTTTAAAATACTTAAATTAAAGGGTTTAAACCACCCTAAATCATAATCCTTCAATAATTAATAATTTGTGAATCTAGGGTTTCAAAATTGGGGCTTTTAATTAGAATTAAAATCTGAAAATTAAATTACATACTACTTATAATCAAACATCATAATATTAACACAAAACCCTTAATTTATAATTAGATCTAAGGTTTAAACAAGATTTAAAAACAAAGATTTAATTTTTTTTTTCGAAAGGGAGAAGGAGCAGCCAGACAGCAGGCCGGCACCACTGCCAGTTGCCGCCTCTGCCGACTGGTGCTGGTGGCGGCCGGCGGCCCACCGATGGTGGTGGTGGCTGGCGGTGGTGCAAGTCGAAAAGGGGAAGGGGAAAAAGAAAGAAAAAGAAAAGAAAAATAAAGGAGAAGGGAGAGAAAGTTTGCCTTGGGTTTTCTCCACTTTGGGCAAAGTTTAATTTGCCCAAGTGTTAAATATTTATACCTCTTTCTCTAAAAACCCGTGTTACCTAAACTTTTCCTTTTTACTTTTTTCCTAATCCCTTTCCTAATAAAACTTTACTAAAATAAAACTTTCCTAAATTAAACCCTAACTTTAATAAAATAATTAATTAAATAAACTTTCCTTTTATAAAATATTTCCAAACTTATTTAAAATGAATAATTAAAATGCCATAAATAAAACATTTCAATTTATTTAAATACTCCACAAAATACTTATTTTAAATAAAATACGTATAAAAATACGAGGTATTACATATCCCCAAAGGTTCGTCGGCATTTTCAGATCCAATGGCAGCAGCCTCAGTCTTCTCAGCCATTTTAGGAGTTTCAGACTCAGTAACAGCGTCCTCTATCTTTCCAGACATTCCATCACTCTCAGACCCAATAGCCTCAGTCTTCTCAGCCATTCTAGCATTTTCAGGCCCAGTGGCAGCGTCCTCCATTTTCCTAGCCATTCCAGCCTTCACAACCTGAGTTTAGGCCGATCATTCCTCCTGTGGATCAGGGCTTATTTTCGGTTCCATTGTCTGGGACGATGCCTCCACCGACGATGCCTACATCTTGGAGTCAGCCTATGCAGTTTACCAGCTGGACAGGACCTTCCTTGACTATGTCTTCCACAGGATTTGTGGGGACTAGTAGGGACACTACTCCTCGTACTCGGATGATGAAGGGTCTTTTTGGTCTGCCATTCCCTTACTCGCAGTCTCGTGATGACATTGATCCTAGTTCTTCAGATTTTTGACCAAGGGTTTTATTATGTACATTGACACTACTTTTGTACCATCACTCACTCTTGTACATGTCATCACACTCTCTGTATTTGACACTTTATCTATTCGATTAGTGTGTATGTTAGTGTGTAACTGTGACTGTTTGTGTGTGATTGTGTATTTTATTAATGACACGACAAAAAAAACTGTTAGTTTTTTCGTAAGTGGAGGGTACCGACTTTCTCCCAAAAGAAAAAAATACGAAAAAGGAATGGAAAAATTATAAAAAGAAATAAAAAAAAATGGGACAAGTTTTACAACTTCCCCAAAAATAAAAAGAAAAAAAATGGGACAAGTTTTACAACTTCCCTAAAAATAAAAAGAAAATAAAAATAAAAGTAAAAATAAAATAAAGGGAGAGTTTTATTAGGAATAAAACTCTCGGAAAAAAGAGTTAAAAGGATAAACGATTAAGGAAAAATAAAAGAAAAATCCGGAAAAAGAGGTCAAAGATAAAAAATTGATGACGCGTAACCACCGTGACACGTGGCCAGTGCTGTGTCATGGTAGATGTTATCGCGTCACGGTAATTTGTCCTGTGACAAGGTGTACTTTACCGTGTCGCGGAGCACAAATAGTGCAGCGGTGTGTTTGCGCGTGGGACAGGATAAATTTTTTGCGTTTCTAGACTATTTTGGTTATAAATTACGACCAGTTAATTCGTGATATGCATAATTACGAAACATAAAATAACTAAAATTTCATATTTCAATAATAATGTCTCAGAATTTTGATAATACATTGCGTGACTGGTCATATTCTTTTACCAGTGCAGAGAAAAGAGAGCTAGAGTTGTTCCATGTCAGAGGTTTATCGGCGTTAAGGCATGTTGCAATTGAACATGAGTTTTTGAGAGCGGCCATAGACTATTGGAGTTCGGAAATCCATTGTTTCAAGTTCGATTATGATGAAATATGTCCTCTGCCAGAGGAATTTGGTGTTATCTTTGGCTTCCCTGCTAGAGTTCTCGTTGCAATGCCTACTCTGCGTGAATATTATTACCAGGATTTTGAGCGTCATCTAAATCTGACATATCCAAATTTAAATAAAATTATGTCTAGTAACGAGGTAGATCTAGAAAATCTTGCAAATTTATATTTCAATCGTCCTGTCTCTGAGTCATACCATGTATACCGTAGAAGAGCTTTTGCATATTTAGCAAGCTTTTATTTGCAAACGGTAGAGTAGGACATGCTAGCTTAGCATCTGTGCTTGAACATATTGAATCTGGAAGATCCCCTATGCCTACATGCCTTGGAGAAACTCTGCGTGGTCTCGACGAAGCAAACTCTGACCGGAAAGCCGTCAGGAAGGGCTCTCTAGTACTGTTCCGGTTTGATAACCGTGACACGTGGCTGGCACCGTGCCACGGCACTGCTTTCCGCGACACGGTGTTGTGTGCCGTGTCACGGTGCTCCATCTTTTTTTTTTTTTACTGATCATCTGTGTTTTTTTTTAAGATTTGGTTAATGGAGCGTTTGGAACTCTTTGAAGCCCCTGAAGGTATCAAAAAGTATGGTCCCTGTCTAGTTCGTAGAAAGAAAAAATACTCTGCAAACATGTCTTATGATGATTGGAAGTTGTTCTTTGCGAAGAGATAATTTTCCATTCGATGGGTGGTGCCTTGGTGGAGGCTGACTAAGATGGTTGGGACGAATGATACCCGTATTGTCGTGTTCCTAGTCTCTCTAAATTGACTTTTTATTGCCCTTCCCGATTAATGTGACAATACGGACTTGAACAGGTAGTTCCACGCTATAATGATAGCCCTCGTGAAGTATCATTGCATGAAAGTAATGTTCACAAGTATGAGACGTATTGGATTGGAAGACCCTTGTGGACCGTTTCTGCGAGTAATCAACCTCCTCCACCCTTGTCTAGTGTATACAAGTCATGGTTGAATCCTCAAAGTAGGAGAGAGCGAGTTGGATCGGGTAGATTTGACGGTGATGTGAAGGAACGACATGGAAGTAATAAGGCACCTCCTAAGGATCGTCTTGGTCCAAGAACACAAGGAATTAAGTTTAAGACTCCTATCATGCCTAAGAAGAAGAGTTAGGTAAAAGGGAAGGGTAAAGACAAGATGGTTCGGCGTTTTCTGCCGTGGCGCGGTGTCGTCTGACATGGCGCGATGGTTGCCACTGTGCGATTTTCTTGGCTTTGTCGCATTTTGATGCCTTGTGTGTTGTATTTGGTTAATCGAACAAGGGATTTTTATTTTTTAAATGGTCGGGCCCCCTTGAGGGGTTGCCTACGTATCCTTAAAAGGAATCAGGCCAGACGTAGCTCTAACGGGTCTTGAACCCATGCAACAAGGCATAAAATTTCTTGAGTTGATCCAAGTTGGTTAAATTATGGAAGCCGTTGTCATCCATGTCTACTAATTGTGCCGCTCTGCCCGACAAAATGGACTTGACAACGTATGGACCTGACCAATTTTGTCTAAATTTTCCTCTTGGATCTAACACATTTTTGCGCAGTGCCTTAAGCACTAAATCGCCTTCTTTGATATTCCTAGTCTTGACTTTTTATTAAAGTGTCGTTCCATACGTTGTTGGTAGATTTGGACATGATACAAAACTGCCAAGCGTTTTTCATCAAGTAAGACTAGTTCATCATATCTCACTTTAATCCAGTCGACTTCATCTAGTTGGCTTTCTAACGCAATCTAGAGAGAAGGGATTTCTAACTCGATTGGTTGTACGGCTTCAACTCCATAGACTAAAGAAAAAGGTGTAGCCCCCATTGATGTACGAACGGAAGTTCGATAACCCTAAAGAGCGAAATGTAGCTTGTTTGGCCAATCTTTGTAATTTTCAGTCACTTTTTCGATGATAGTTTTCACATTCTTATTGGTCGATTTAACCGCATGCACCATTCGTTTGTGGTCTGTAGGGTGATGATCTGTGATGCTTGATATGATATTTCTGTAATAGTTCAGCGCACTCGGCTTGGAAATGCGTCCCATTATCACTGATCATTTCATGCGGTACACCGTGGCGGCAAATAATGTTCTTCTCGATGAATTGAGCTACATGTTTTGCTGTAAGTTTAGCATATGAAGTCGCTTCGACCCATTTGGTGAAGTAGTCGATCGCTACAAGAATAAACTTGTGTCCCCCTTGTCCTAGTGGGTTATTTTCCCAATGATGTCGATTCCCCAAGTAGAGAAAGGCCATGGAGAAGTGTATGTGTAGAGAAGTGAAGGTGGAACGTGTTGTAAATTTGCGTAGACCTGACACTTCATACATTTCTTGACATATTCGTGACAGTCTCTCTCCATGGTAGTCCAATGATAACCTTGTCGTTGAATCTTTTGGACTAACATTTTAGCGTTCATGTGCGTTCCACATATTCCGGCATGAAGATTTTCCATGGTTCTGTGCACTTCTTTCTTACCCATGCATAAGAGATTTCTCCCTTGTGCAGTCCTCTTGTGGAGTTCTTCCCTGAGGAGCACATACTGTGAGGCCAGGAGTCTCAAAGCACGGCGTGCCCTTTCATCAGTGTTAGGAGGGTATTCACCCTTTGTCACGTAGTTAAGGATATCTTTATACTATGGCTCTTCACCTTCTTCTTGTGATTCTTGTTCATCATCAAGTGCATGAATATACGCCGGCTCATATCTTGTTTCTATAGTCAATGTCATTCTCACTGTGTCTCTTGGGATTCGCACCATTGATGCCAACTTAGCTAGTGCGTCGGCAAACTGATTCTCCTCTCTAGGCAAGTATGTGTATTCCACTTCATCTAGTTACTCCGTGAGAGTTTCTAGATGAGCTTGATACGTAGCGAGACTTTCACTTCTCACTTTCCATCTCTTAGAGACCTGGTTGATGATTAATGACGAGTCGCCAAAGATTCTGAGCTTCTTAATTCCCAAGGCCACAGCTATTTCTAATCCCAAGATGCACTATTCTGCAGCGTTGTTGGTGACATCAAAGTCGAGCTTCATGGAAATTGGGATGTGCTCTTCGTTGGGTCATACGAGAAAGACTCCTACACCACAACCCTTTTGGTTCGAAGCTCCATAGAAATAGAGTGTACATCTATCATCTTCGGTCATGAGTAGATCTTCGTTAGGGAAATCATACTCTTCTTCTTCTTTCTCAACTTCTTCCAGTGGGAAATTTGCTAAGAAGTCAGAGACTGCAGAACCTTTGATGGCCTTTTGTGGTACAAATTTTAAGTCAAACTAGGCAAGATTGACTATCCACCTTGATAATTTGCCATTAAGTATTGCTTTCTCGAACAGGTACTTAAGAGGATCCATCTTTGATACGACATGCACTGTATGAGTGAGCATGTAATGTCTTAATTTCTGTGCGGCCCACACGAGTGCGAGACACAACTTTTCGAGTGGCGTGTACCTGGTCTCATAACCTTGAAGCTTCTTACTCAAATAATAGATTGCATTCTCTTTGCTTTCGATCTCTTGTGCTAGCATTGCTCCCATCGTTTCTCTTGTGACCGTAAGGTAGAGTCGAAGAGGAAAGTCAGGTATTACTGGCGCTAGCACGGGAGGATTTGCCGAGTATTCTTTGATCTTGTCGAAAGCTTTTTGGCAATCATCATCCCATGTAACTGGAACATTTTTCTTTAGTTTCTTGAATATAGGTTCACATATCGCAGTGAGTTTGGATATGAACCTGCTTATATATTGCAACCTTCCGATAAAACCTCGAATCTCTTTCTCAGTCTTGGGTGGTGGCATGGCCATGATTGCCTTGACTTTTGTGGGATCTATTTCAATCCCTCTAGAACTGATCACATGACCAAGAAGTTTGCCTGATGTAACTCCGAATGCGCACTTTGCTGGATTCAATCTCATGTTGTATTTGCGGAGTCGTTCAAAGAATTTGCGAAGTGCAATGATGTGGCCTGGTCGATCTTTTGACTTGACGATCATATCGTCAACATGGACCACCACCTCTTTATGCATCATATCATATAACAATGTTGTGGCTGCTCTTTGGTAGGTGGCACCCGCGTTTTTCAACCCGAATGGCATTACCGTATAGCAATATGTACCCCATTGTGTAATGAATGTGGTTTTCTCCATGTCTTCCTCAGCCATCAGTACTTGATTATATCCAGCATAGCCGTCCATGAAGGAGAGGAGTGCATGGTTTGCTGTATTGTTGACCAGAATGTCAATGTGAGGTAGAGGGAACCCATCCTTTGGGCTTGCCTTGTTGAGATCCTTGTAATCAACACACATTCTGACCCTTCCATCTTACTTTGGGACTGGAACCACATTAGCTATCCACTCTGGATACTTGGATACTTTGATGTATCCTACAGCCAGTTGTTTTCTGATTTCTTCCTTGATTTTGAGAGCCACATCCGGTTTCATACGTGTAGGGAATATTTTAAGCATTACCCCAAACTTAAACCCCACTGTGATCATACACTTAAGCATGGTGGCATTCAAAGGGAAGGAAGCTAGAGCAAAAGAGTCGCCAACAAGTTTTAGGAACTTGTAAACCGTTCATAGGGTGAAGGTTACACCCCTTAACGATCCAGGAGATCGTTAACTCCAATAGGTCTGGAACTAAGACTGGAAGTTTGGGGATGAAGGTACAAATCCAACCTAAAATTGATTGAACCTGCCCTAAATAGGCCTCTACTTCTCGTATTCATGTGCGCTTTCAATAGATTAACCCTAAACTTGTTTATCTATGTTGGTTGAATTTAATGCACAAGAAAACTATTATTGGCGATCACTCGAATTATAATCATATTAGCCCTAAATAAGATTATTAATTATCTTATTAAGATCAATTACAAGTACAAATTCCCTTTAAACCTGCAAGAGAGGGCGTGATCAAGCAATAACAATAATAAAATATATCAAGCAACATAATAAATAATAAAAATAATAATCATCATAATAATAATCATTATAACAATCATAATAATCATAATTATCATAATCATGTTAAAGCATAATATTAATAGCAAGATCCTAGGCATGATACTAACAAGATTAATAACAAACCCTAGCATGTCACTAAACAATAAAAATCAAAACTTTAGCCCTAACATGATACTAACATGCTATTAGGAAAGAAAATAGGAAGCATCTTAGAATTCATGATCAATATAAGCAAATCACCCTAAATATCATACTAAGGAAAACATCCTAACATGATACTAGGAACCAAAATAACAATCTCAACATGATTTCTATATCATAAGATCAATTAAACAATTAAAGTACTTACTTGGATGCCTCGTATCTCTTTCTAATAACAAAATACACACGTTAGTAACTTCAAGGAAAATATAAAATCAAACAATTAAATTAAATAATTGAAATAGAGATTTGGGACCAAACCCTCAGAAATATTAAACCTTTCACGTCTAGGGTGAAGGCAACTTCGAACTTGGCTAGGTGTGTCTAGAACTAATGTATGAGGAATTTCGTGAGAGAAGGTTTAGAAAAAGAATAGAGAGAGAGAAAGAGATGATGTTGTTGAGAGTTGATTGTAGATTGTAGATTTAAGGATGCTATTTATAATAAAAACAGTCCGGAATATGATAAAAAAGGAATCAGAGTTCGAAAAGGAATAAAACAAGACACTGTCGCCGCAATAGCCTTTGTCGCCGCGCGACAGAGTGCAACGCCGTGCGACAAGCTTGTCGTCCGGCGCTGCAAGACAGTTTTTTGCGGATTTTGTTTTTATCATATCTTTTGATCCAAAAGTCCAAATAAGGCATATAATATGTCGTTGGAAAGATCTTGAAGCCTACTTTGCAATCCAATTAGAATCAGATTAAAATATTTTTTAGATAAAAAGATATGGCCAAAATAGTGGAAGAGTGTCAGTTTTGGATAGAGTTTCGTATTCCATTCATATCTTTTTCTTTATAGCTCGGAATTAATATTATAATATATCATTGGAAAGATAATTTCAAGATCTATCCAACCATATAAGACTTGGATAAAGATTATGAGTCAAGAAAATAATATCTGACTGTCTTTGAACATCTTTAAATTCGAATTGAATTAGGACTTAAAAAAGGAAAGTTTTAAAAAAGGAAAGTTTTATTCAATTTCAAACTCTTTGATTTTATCTTTTCAAAAAGGATAATTAAGATCTTTTAGAAACTTATGGAAGCTTCTAATTAATCCTAATTAGTTTAGGAATGGGATTAAACCTTTGGACCCTCCACATGATCATTGGGCCGTAGGTAAAATCCGGTTTGAGCCCAGTTTAGTATTTTGGCCATAACTTCCTCATTATTCATCGGAATTGGGCTTATAATATATCGTTGGAAAGGTCTTTTCAAGCCCATCCAACTACACTATTATTGGACCCTTATCATGGACCAAACTAAACTGGAATGGACGTTTTCATAAAACAGGGTGAGAAAAGAAATATTTTCAAAAACAGAAAGAAGAGATATTTTAATAAAAACATCCTCATCACTAGACTTTTCACACTTTCACTTCGTTCGATAATCAAATGACGTGAAAGGTATTCATCACTGGGTTTGGTTTTGGGGAGACACATTTGGGTGTCTACAATACGACGTAGCTTTTGTTTGACAGGCTTCATACCTGGAATGAGTGGTATCATATGCTGAGCTATATCCTGTCAATGCCTGGCATATCTTGGTGTTACCAAGAAAATACATCAACAAATTCACTAAGTAAGTTAATTAGCTCTTTGCGTTCGTCTTGACTTAGCGTTAATCCAATTTTAACTTCTTTGATAGTCGTATCATTGGAAATATTAACTGTTTCTTTATCTTCAATGATTGCAGTTTTATTTTCATGTTCTTCCATTGCTTTTATTATTTCTTTGTCATTTTTATCATTAGCAAAGCAATATTGATCAGGGTTAGGGGAATGACTCGCTTCGTAAGCAAAGGTACTCATCTTATTGAATTCATTAAACATTACATCAGGGAGGGCGAGGTCAGTTGCGACCTCACCGGAATTATTTGGGATAGAGGGAGGAGACTTGACAAGAGGCTCAACACTAGAAGGAACTACAGAAAAAGACTCAATAGCAGAAAAGGGGTCGGCCTTAGATCCTACAGGCTCATCAACAGACTCAAACTCAGACTCGGACCCAGACTATTCAGATTCATCAAACATAGGGCCTTCGCCAGTGGTCACTTCCAGCTTTTCTCCACTCGGTGTAGTGATCTTCACTGTCTTGCGCCACCCCTTTAGAACACCATCAGCTGGGACAATTAACTCAGAGGGTTCGAAATCTTTGCTTGACATGACAGCTTGAATGAGCTCAGAATTATCATTGTCGATGTACTTAGGTTCATTCTTTTCCAGCCCGAAAAGAAGATTAATATTCATATCATCAGAGCGTGGACTAGTTAGTTTCTCAGCTGTTGAGAACACATCACCTTCGTCGATGAAATCACAATCCATGATCACCTCAAACCCTGGCTCACGTTTCCCATTGTGGATGAAAGGTTTGGGAAATTCATAGCATGGGAAGTCTTCCCCTTCTTTGATGTACTGGCCATTGAGAGTGAAGGGATAAGGATCCATGGTCATTTATGTTTTCATGGTTCGAGCATTGTTGCGAGCTTTCATCTTCAAGAGAGCTTGTTTCATATCTTCTTTTGTTAGCTTGAATCCCAAGCCAAAGGTGTCTTTCTTGGGTGCACCTAAGTGGCCCCAAAGTTCAGCCATCTTTTTCTTGATGTCGAGGGTCATTCTAGGGAAATGCCCTTGCTTCTTCATGATTTCATTAATGTTGACATTTGAATAAGGATCAAAATCAAGGTGACACTTCTCCTCTTCTTCAATCATGAGAACATCTTCTAGAGAGAACCCCTAGAGATCCTCGTGTTCCTCATCATGCTCGACATGAACAATGGGAGTGTCAATAACTTGAATACGCATAGGAGAGGCATTAATGGTGATTGAAACCCCTCCAACTATGGCTTTGACAATCTGGTGCAGCGATGATGGGATTGCCTTTAGATCATGAAGCCAAGGGCGACCTAACAATAGATTGAAAGAAGCCTTAATGTCCACCACCTGAAACTTGGTGCGACGTTCAATGGCTCCAATAATGATATTCAACATGATAGTACCCACGGCTTGACGGCGGGTATTATCATAAGCACAAATCCCTTGGGTAGAGGGAATCAATTCTTCATCTTTTATGCCCAGCTTCTTCGCATTGCACAACGGGCATACATTGATTGTTGAGCCATTATCAACTAGGCTCATGGGAACATTCATCTGCCTACACACCACAGTAAGGTGTAAGGCCTTGTTATGTTGATCCCCTTCCAGGAGCAAATCCTTATCAGAAAAGGAAATTAGATTATTGGTACTTGGCAATTCAATAGTGAGAAAGTTGACTAGTCCTTGAGGAGTCACGTCACTATCAACCCCTATCTTCACAAGAGCATTCATTACATCCTTTTGATGCTCGTGGGAGGTAGCTAAAAGCTTCCAAACATTCATTTCCACCTTAGTCTTTTGCAGTTGCTTAATCACATCATTGCTTACAGGGTCGATGGGATCAACTATTGGTTGTGCTTGTGGTAGAGGTGGAGGTGGACTAGGTTGTTGTAACCTTCCATTCCTGGTGAGAACCTTGACCTCACCCCAAACATCTTCTCTATCTTCATGATTGACAACGCCAAGAGATGAACAGGCTATATCTTTGAGATAGACGTCCTCATCGTCGCTATCTCAAATTCCATTAACTTCTTCATAGCTTGAAATAAAAACAACTTCTGGTAGAGGTTCATCCACAGATTGGATGAGTAATGACGGATCAAAGGAGACTTCATCTCTTGTGATAGCCAAAGCATCAAAAAGAGGACATGTTTAAATATTAGGCTTCTTGGCCCCTGGAGAGACAGGAAGCTGATTAGCATCAATCAGGTCTTGTATTGCATCCTTTAACTTCCAGCATTGCTCAGTAGTATGACCCTTGCCTTGGTGAAACTTGCAATGAGCATTGGGGTCATAGCTAGCAGTTCTGTTCTCAGGCCTAGGCTCTGAAAACGGGTCCGATAGACATGATCAATCCTTGACTGTGCAGGCGATCAAAAGTAGTATCATATCTCATTCCCAAAGGTGTGTAAACCCTCCTTTTCCTTTGGAATCTATGAGTGGGAGCACTAAGAGCCAGCACATCATTGAGGTTAATGTTGTTGGTAGCATTGTTGGGCTTAGAAGACGAAGAAGAAGGACTGTCGTTCTTCTTGTTTTTCCAAGTGTTGTTGTTGTTATTGTTGCTACTAGCAGTCTTCATCAACTCGTCCTTAATATTGATACCAATATCGTACACAGCTTCAAAAGTGTTCAAAGGCAGAAACTTCAAATACTGCTTGTACTTATGAGTCAGATTCTGAATGAAGAGGCGAACCATCTCCTTCTCCTTAGGAGGATCCACTAAGAGTGCAACTGTTTCTCTCCACCTGTTCAGATATGTAGTGAAGCCTTCATTCTCCTTCTGTTTGAGAATGGAGAGTTCACGTTCAGAAGTCTTGACTTGGATGTTACATTTGTAACGACTCATGAAGCTTTCAGTAACATCCTCCCAAGTCACAATATGCTTGGAATCCAAAGAATAAAACCACTGTTGACAAGCGTGCTCCAAGGAAAGAGGGAACACAGTAGGAAAGAGTGCTACATCTAATCCTTTGAGAGCCATAGTTGCAGAAAAAGCCTTCAAGTGAAACATAGGGTTATCAGTAGGCTTGAACTTTGGGATGTCCACATTAGAAAACTTCTCAGGAAGCTTGTCCTTGACATTCAGAGAAGTGGTAGATTGCTTCACATAGGTGAAGTCCTCAGAAATTTTACTCACTTGTTCTTTGATCTTGTCCATTGCAGCCACAGTGATATTAGTCTGTTCCATGGTAGAGACTTTAGTAGTGAGAGTTTGCACCATAGCAGCGAGTGCTTTAATGGTCTTGTTGAGGTTCTCGACGTCTTCCTTAGTGGCCATTGGAATGAACTCAAAATGAACTGGAGACGAAGGTGGAGTCTGTGGATATGATTATGGAGGTTTCCTTGTAAGCCTCTTAGGTTTAAGAGGTTGTTAAGGTAATGATTCGAACCGTAACAATCTACCTCTGCTACAAGCGCTGCGATATTAAAACAAACGCACCTTTAATGACTAGACTCAACCTTGACCCATCCGGAAAGAAAAAGGCAAGAAATTTTTCGAAAATAAAAGTATGGGAGGATACCATACGACTTAATCCCTAAAAAAAAAGGGAAAAAAAAAACCAAGACCTTCCTAATGTACGGTCATGAATGAAATGGTGCACGAATCAAGAAAAAGTGTGTGAACTCAACATGACTTGTGAGTGTTTAAGTTAGGTTATGGACGCATGTTATAACCGTACAGCTAGACATGGTACTAAACCGGACATACGAACCACATAAGTGCGCACAAAAACCAAAAAAAGGACTGACAGAGCACTATTCCTGGGCACCGTGTCACGGTGCTAACTGTCGTGACACGGTGCTACATACCGTCAGACGGTACAAAGCGCCGTGTCACGGCACTGCCCACCGTGGCGCGGCATATCTGCCGTGACACGGTACACAATTCCTGGTCAAGTTTTGTGATTTTTCCAGATTTTATTCGATTTAAGTCCGTATTAAATTATATGTGGATAAAAACCCTCGGTCACAGGTTAGTCCAAAAACAAAATGAACAACACACATGTGAGGTTAGCACCAAATAAACCACGTAGCATTAGTCACGATGATACAAAAAAAAAATAAAAAAAAGTTCGCAACCTAAGGTCAAGATCTATGTTCAACTATGGTCAAGCTTTTTGGTGTCAAAGGGTACCATGGTTAATAGTTTGGACGCGTTGGCAAGGCAGCCTCCCTTGAGGGTGTATGCCAACGGGCGGCTCCGCGAGTTCGTGATGAAATCGAACTCGACTCCATGGTTTGGGTGGATTTAATAACTCGGACGAACCCTTTATTTCCATGAGCGTTTTGAAAGGAATGGTGTCCTTCGAACAAGTGTACTATTCCGTTAGCGGGTTCAGAATTATTAGAAAGCTAATATATTCAGTAAGGTCAAGTGATCGGAATGCCTGGGTGGAGGCCGCTTCCGATCAGTAATATTAATGGATAATTAATGTTACAGCTTAATCTTGACTGAACCCTTCGGGTCACACCCAAGCATTCAACAAACCGAAACGACGAATTAATTCGGAAGTAATTAATGAGTCGACCGAGTAATATTTATTTAGACGTCGAAAATTCGAGCTTAGAGCGTCGAAACCGAGCGTCGGAAGTCGAGTCGAAAAATAGTGAAAGACGAGACGAGAAATAGTAATAAATCAACTAAAGACCAAAATACCCCTAGCATCGGAATGCCCAAGCAAACCGAGTGCTAAGGGCGTATGGCCTAGCATGGTGGCTAGCATGCGCACCAAGCCGAGCCTAGGCTGGCTGGTGCGTGCTAGCGCACTCATGCTAGCATCGCAAGGCTAGGCGCTGCCTAGTGCGTGCTAGCATGCTAGGCGCAGCCTTGTGCGCGCAATGGCTAGCAAGCCATGCCGCAACAAGCTGCTGGAGCTAGCACGCTAGGCGCGCCAGCTCGCAACAGCTAGCAGCAGCATGGCTAGGCCATTGCTTGCTGCCTAGCAGCGCTGGCCGAGGCACAAGGCCAGCAGCAGCAGCCCGCACAAGCATGCTGGGCGTGCTGGCCAGCAGCAGCAGCAGCCCGCATGCAAGTGCTGGGCTTGCTGGGCATGGCTGCCACGGACAACAGCACATGGCAGCCCACCTTGGCTGCCTTGGTGCCCAAGGGTGGGTGCCATGTGGCTTGTGGTCCTTGAGTGTGTGGAGAGTGAGATGGCCAGTTATGGGAGAGGGAGTGGGGAGCAAGTTTGGTCCCCCCCCTTTTCCAAATGGTCCTCACCTAACCACTCACATGAGCTTGCCACTTGTTGATTTATTACTAGCTTGATTATTGATTTTATTTTAGCTTTAAAATAAAATGGAAAAATCATACTATCCCACATTGATGGGAGAGTAAATGATACTCCCATCATTTCCTATAAATACCCAAGTATGGGCATTGGGAAAGATGCTTGAGTAAGAGTTGGAAAAGGCATCACAATTAGTGAAAACCTTTGAACTCAATATTATTACTCTGGTTTTGTTGGTCGGGTCTTGCTAACTCCAAGACATTGGACCTAGTCGGTTTTGTTGGTGCGGGTGGACTTCGTTGGAGGTCTCCGTGCGAGCGGGACTTGAAGCTTTCAAGTAAGAGCTCATTTGGAGCGAAGTACGCGTCAAGGGTAATTAGCTTATCTTAATCTTGTGATTAATTTAATTATGTTTATGGTTTTATTTATTGCGAGTGCGGTCTTGGTTTTGGGTTTGTTTCCGCGGTGAGTCGGACTCACCAAACCCCAACAGCGGTATCGGAGCCTCGCTCGTTTATTTTTAAAATCATAATATTTTCAAGGTGTAATTATGGCTTATTTTTTCTGGTTTTAAGTTGCTAATTAGATTAGTAACTCGTTTTTCAAATTTTACCTCGTATTAGAGCTATCTTCAGCCCCGAACCCAGATTTCGACCCAAAAATAGTGAATTTTGGGTGGAAAAGGTGTTCTGGAAATGGTTTTACCCTTTTAGGGCTCGGTTTTTAGCCAGAAAACGACCAGAAATGCATTTTTCGAGGGATTTTTCGTTTTGACGAAAAATTTTAAGTCTTTCTAACCTTGAAAATTGATTGCATATTTATGGTGGTTATGTAAATGGTTCTTTCCTTATTTTATATGCAATTTTAGACCAATTTAAGCATGATTACTTGGTAGTAATTGGTGCTTGAAAGTTTGGTTTTATTTTTCACATAATTGCAAATTAATTGCATTGAGTGTGAAATAGTTGTTCTTTGATGCTTCCAAGTATTAAAGATTCAATCTTTACTTATGATAAGTGATTGAAACTTTGAGTTACTAAATTCCATGAATTTTGGTTAAACTTTGTTGATTTAATCATTTTTTAGTTGATTGGAATCATAAAGTTTAAAACTTGTGATAGAAATTGGTTTATCTTCATATTGGAAGATATAATTTTTCATGGAGTCACAAGTATTAAAGTTGGAGTCTTTATTGAACTTATGTTCATTTTTCCAACTCCCTTTTATTTTGTCAAAATCTCAAGATTAATTTAAAGTGATTAAATTAATAGTGAGAATTGCCCTAATTTATTTTGTTACACCAAGTTAAACCAATTTTATTAAAGAATGATTCTTGGTAATAAATTTGGTTAATTGCTTTGGATGAATTATTTAAGTTGGACTTGTTATTTTTCATTTTTCCTCAAAATTGATTCTAAAATTAATTTAGAATTGATTTATAAAGTCACACACAAAATTCGATAATTTTCGAAGCATTAGCACGCAACACGAGGCCTAAGAGCCCCGAGCCAGCTCTCGGCCAGCTGGGCTGCTCACGCAACCCATATGTGGCTGCCGAGGCTGCTGGGTGCTTCGTGCTTAGGTGCGTGGTGCTGTGCGTCTGTGTGTGCGAGGAAGGGCGTGGGCTGCTGCTCGCTGCCAGCCACATAGCGCACCAGCCAGCAGCAAGCAGCAGCATGGCGCAACAGCAGCATAGTGTTGTGCGCGTTGTGCGTGCTGCTACGCTTGGCTTGGCTGGGCGTGGCGTGTGCGAGCACAAGCAGCCCATGGGCATGCTTGGTGTTGCGGGAGTGCGAATGGGTATGTTACGAGCTTGTTGTACGGTACGTACGATCCCATAATTGGCACAATAACCCCGGCTTATTAAGGCGATGCTATTTTAAAGTTAATTTTAGCATTGCTTAATATGTAAATAAGGGTAATTTTGGGTTCCAAGTCTTAGTGCTAGGCACTTAGACATTATGGAATACGTAATTTTGCTTAACTTGTCGTTTTAATTATTTTAATTATTTTGTTTATTTAATTAAAATTTTGGAGGATAGGCCTCGGGTTTTTGAGCGACATTTGCAAAATTAATTTTGACAAATATTTGGGTTCACCGACTTAATTAATTGGATTAGTTAAGATTGGATGCGGAATTTAGTGGGAGCGTCTCTTAGTTATTACCATAACCGGTTAAAACAACTTTGACTAGTTTAATTAGGCGTGTTAATTGAATTAACCACCTAGATTAATTACTAGTTCTCGCGCGGTTTTATGCATTGTTACTTGTTTGATCGTTGTAAAATGCATGGGCCATTCACAGATAGTGAATGGATGAATGGAATGTAAAATTCTCTCACAGGTTTTATGAAATGGCAACTAGTGGGGCCCGATTAGGATAGAAAATACGGACTGTGATCCGTGATGTATTTTGTAAATCTAAATACGGTCTGCGAACCGTTGAGTATTTTTGTACCTTAATATTTAGATTAGTCCTAATCGTAGATACTAGCAATTATATTATTTGGTCAAGTCTTGAAGACGGGGTTCTTAGAAGACGAAGCCATGAAGTTGCAAAAGAAGACCTTTTGAAGACTTGAAGATCTCAAGGGGTCATGCTAGTTGCCAAATGCATCTCTATTTATGTTTTCGATATATATTTATGTTTATATATTTGAATTATATATTAGATGCATGGTTAGGATTTCGAATGTTGAGATGATTAATTAAGTTCACTTAAATCAACCAACATAGAAACCCTAGGTCCCTTAAAATTGAGTAAAACTTGCCATTCCAAAACACACTTACCAACCGAACGAGGGTAGTGGTGGGCTACGCCAAAGCGAGGCATCACTACTTCTCCAAGGAACGTAAGGCATACTAGGTATGCAAGTGGTTTTGGTTATACTCAACGATATGAGTGATGGAGTCCTAACATGTCGTGGCAAAGTGAATAAATTGTTTAGAGAGCATGGGATGCGACGATTTATTCAACCAAGAGTGGCTTGGAGCCATTAGCAAAGCGTTGCTTACCTTAGGAGATTGAGTGTTAAGACAAGCCAAAGCATGCTTAACCACTCTTTGTTTCTTTGGATCTTGGAATCGACTTATTCTCACCAAAATTGGGGACAATCTTTAATGTGTGAATAAGACGTTTTAAATAAGTTTGATTAAAATGCATGATTTCAATCTTATTTAAGTATAATGAATGGTTTTTCATTTTAAATTCTTTCAATTGTAGAATCATGTCTTCAAATAACTCAAACAACCAATTCTCGTTACGCTCAATTCTCGACAAGGAGAAACTAAGTGGGCCAAATTTTCTTGATTGGCAAAGGAATTTGCGAATTGTTCTCATGCAAGAGCAAAAGGAATATGTCCTTGATGAGGAAATGCCCGAGACTCCCAATGAGGAGGTGACTCAAGCTGCCCTAAATCGATGGCAAAGTGCCAATCGAGATGTCAAATGTATCATGTTGGCCACAATGTCTCCTGAGCTTCAAAAGACTTTCTTTGAAAAGGAGACGGCTTTTGAGATCATTTCTGAATTGCAGAATATGTTCCAAGAGCAGGCCCGAACTGAAAGGTTTGAAACCCACAGGCAGATCCTTGAGAGCAAGCTCAAGAAAGGAGAGCCAGTCAGCCCACATGTGCTCAAAATGATTGGATTGTTTGAAAACATGGGAAGGCTTGATGCGGGGTATTCAACCGAGATGGCAATTGACATCATTCTCCACTCGCTGCACAAAGGCTATGATCAGTTCAAGATGAACTATAATATGCACAGCATGGAGAAAACCCTCACCGAGCTTCATGGTATGTTGAAGCAAGCTGAGCAAACGCTCAAGGATGAGGGAAAGCATGATATGCTCATGATTAAAAAGGGCAAGCCATTCAAATTTTCGGGCAAGAAGAAGAAAGGCTTTAAGGGGAAAGGTAAGAAGAAAACTTTTCCGCCTAAGTCTAAAGCTACCAAGGATAAGAGGGTAGCGTCTTCTAAATCTGATTCCGAATGTTTCTACTGTAAGAAGAAGGGACATTGGAAGAGAGATTGCCTCAAGTTCAAGGAAGATAAGAAGAACGGAACCGTTGCTTCTGAATCAGGTATATTCGTTATAGACTTTAACTTCACTAGCTTAACATCATGGGTATTAGATACCGGATGTGGCTCACACCTTTGTTCCAATTCCCAGGGACTAAGGAACGCTAGAAGGCTAGAGAAGGGAGAGATTGAACTCCGGGTCGGCAATGGAGCCAGAATTGGTGTCGTATCCGTAGGAACTCTCAGTTTGTCTTTGCCCACCGGGCTAGTTTTGGAACTCGATAATGTTTATTATGTTCCTAACATTACCAAAAACATTATTTCAATTTCGGCGTTGGACGCCAAAGGTTTTGAATTTCGAGTAAAGAACAAAGAATGTTCATTTTATCTCGATAATGTTTTATATGGTATTGCACATTCTGAAAATGGTCTTTATGTGCTTTCATTAGACAAACAAGTTTATAATGTGAATAATGATACCAAAAGAGCTAAGACCATGGAGTCAAATCAGACTTACTTGTGGCATTGTCGTCTTGGCCACATTAACATCAAACGCATCAAGAAACTTCTACAAGAAGGTGTTCTTGACTCTTTCGATTTAGAATCGTTTGAGATTTGCGAAGGATGTCTATTAGGCAAGATGATTAAACAGCCATTCTCCAAGTTGGGAGAAAGGGCAAGCGACTTATTGGGTCTTATACATACCGATGTATGTGGACCAATGAGCTCAACCACAAGAAATGGACATCGATATTTCATCACTTTCACAGACGACTATAGTAGATATGGCTATGTCTACCTCATGTCGCACAAATCTGAATCGTTTGAAAAGTTCAAAGAATTTCATAGTGAAGTTGAAAATCAGCTTGGCAAGAAAATCAAAGCCCTTCGATCGGATCGAGGTGGTGAATACTTGAGCCAAGAATTTGATGACCATCTGAAAGAAAAGGGTATACTTTCAGAATTGACACCTCCAGGAACTCCACAATGGAACGGAGTATCCGAAAGGAGAAATCGGACCTTGTTAGACATGGTACGATCAACAATGGGTCTTAGTGATCTTCCTATCTCTTTCTGGGGACACGCACTTCTAACCGCGGCACTAACACTGAACCGTGCTCCATCAAAAGCTGTAGAAAAGACTCCATATGAATTATGGACGAAGAAACCTCCTAGGTTATCTTTTCTAAAGATATGGGGATGCGAAGCATATGTCAAGAAATTGATCTCTGACAAACTTCATCCCAAATCTGACAAGGTTTACTTTGTGGGCTACCCAAAAGAAACCAAAGGGTATTACTTCTACAACAAATCGGAGAACAAAGTGTTTGTTGCTCGCGATGGTGTCTTTTTGGAGAAGGAGCACCTTTCCAAAATGACAAGTGGGAGGAAAATCGGACTCGACGAAGTTCGTGAGGATGAGCAACAAAATCATAATGACAGTCAAAGTGCTCAAACAGCATCTATTGACGCAGGTCAAAATGATCAAATTGTGCAAAGTCGAACCGACAATGCAAATGCTCAATCCATTACCCTACGTAGGTCTCTGAGGCCGAGATCTCAACCTGATAGATATCTTGGTTTAGTATTAACCGAGAATCAGGACATCCTAATTATGGATGGAGATGAACCGGCAACCTACAAGCAAGCGATGGCAAGCACCGACTCTGCTAAATGGCAAGAGGCCATGAGATCTGAAATGGATTCCATGTTTGAAAATCAAGTCTGGGACTTGGTTGACTTACCCGAAGGTTATACACCGATCGGATGTAAGTGGATTTTCAAGTTGAAAACCGACAAAGATGGAAATGTATTCATTTACAAAGCTAGATTGGTGGCAAAAGGTTACAGACAAGTTCATGGTATTGATTACGATGAAACCTTTTCACCAGTCGCAATGCTTAAATCCGTTCGGATCCTCCTAGCGATTGCTGCATATTACGACTATGAAATATGGCAGATGGACGTCAAAACCGCCTTCCTTAATGGTTATTTGGAAGAAACTGTGTATATGACACAGCCTGAAGGTTTTGTCGACCAAAACAATGCTAGGAAAGTTTGTAAGCTTAAGAAGTCCATTTATGGATTAAAGCAAGCAAGCAGAAGTTGGAATCTGCGTTTCGATGAAGCCATCAGTAAGTTTGGTTTTATCAAGAATCCAGATGAATCTTGTGTTTACAAGAAGGTCAGTGGGAGTGACATCGCCTTCCTAGTCTTATATGTCGATGACATATTGCTCATTGGAAACAGCATTCCGTTGTTAGAGTCTGTAAAGGCCTGGCTTGGAAAGTGCTTCTCAATGAAAGACTTGGGAGAGGCTCAGTACATACTAGGCATCAAGATCTATAGGGATAGATCGAAAAGGATGATTGGATTGAGTCAAAGTACTTATATTGATAAGGTACTTGCTCGATTTGGTATGGAGGAGGCCAAAAGAGGTCACCTGCCAATGTCACATGGCATAACCCTAAGCAAGAAGCAGTGTCCACAGACACCTGATGAGCGGGTAAGAATGAATCAGATTCCATATGCTTCGCTTATTGGATCTATCATGTATGCCATGATATGTACTAGGCCAGATGTGTCGTATGCCTTGAGTGCTACGAGCCGTTACCAATCAGACCCAGGAGAGGCGCATTGGACTGCGGCCAAAAATATCCTAAAGTACCTGAAAAGGAACAAGGATAAATTCCTGGTGTATGGTGGTACAAAGGATTTAGTTGTGGAAGGTTATACCGACGCAAGCTTCCAGACAGACAGAGACGATTTCAAATCGCAATCTGGATATGTGTTCTGTCTAAATGGAGGGGCGTTTAGTTGGAAGAGCGCAAAGCAGAGTACAACTGCAGATTCTACAACTGAAGCCGAATACTTAGCAGCTGCTGAAGCGGCTAAGGAGGCTGTTTGGATTCGTAAGTTCGTTGGCGAACTTGATGTTGTACCCTCTATAAAGGGTCCAATAGCCCTCTATTGTGACAACAATGGAGCTATTGCTCAGGCCAGAGAGCCTAGAGAACATCAGAAGGTCAAACATGTCAAGCGGCGATTTCACATGATTCGAGAATGGAAATCAGAGGGTGAAATCAGAATTTGCAAAGTTGGAACGGATGACAATGTAGCCGATCCACTTACTAAACCTTTGCCTCAAGTGAAACACAACAAGCACGTTGAGGCAATGGGAATCAAGCATGTAGGAGACTGGCTTTGATTTCCTTGTTTAGTGTTTTAGTTAATTTTGAGAAAAGTTAATGTAAGACACTAAGGAAAACCATTCATGTTTTGGAGTAATATAAAATTTCATGCAACATTTTATTACTCCGTTATGCTATTTAATTGTGGTTTAGGATTAAATAATGAGTCCATTCGATTCTGAGAATATTCAAAATAGGGTATCAAGACCAGTCTTGGTAAGGAAACACCTATTAAGTGAACATTGAATATTATAATCGAAAATTATCCCTAATCAAGGTCATTTAAACGATGGACGATTAATGACCAATTGAGATTAATGTGTAGTCTGATTTATAGCACCGTTTCATGTGCTACGAGGACATGATTGTCATAAATCATTTGCACAGGTATTGGTTTAGAACCATACTGGATCGACCTATGAGAATACTTTAAGAAATTAAAAATTTGTCATAAGTATACTTCTCATTATGGCTATCGGAACCTATTTCCTCGACCATGAGTAGTGTGAGTTCTCTTGTTTGAGTACTAGTTCGCTTTGATGTTGTCAAACGTCTGCCGTAATAGGGGATTATAACGGCAACACTCGGGCAGCTAGGTCCTCTCAGTAAGAGGAGCTACATTACAAGACTGGGAATGTCCCCCTAGTAAAATAGGGAAGATGTCTTTGTTGTATACAAGGCCTCTCGTAGCGCGAGACTGTAAAATGCATGGCCGTGCTCGGATGGATTTTAGAAATCATCTGTTTATTGACAGTCGGACTCGGAATCGGGAAACACTTCTGGACGTAATAAGGATGACAAAATAAATCTTACCTTATAGTTCATGAAGAGACATTAAGCGACATAGGAAAAGGCTGTACACAAAATGAGCACTTGTCCGGAAGGACAAGTGGGAGATTGAAAGGAATGGTGTCCTTCGAACAAGTGTACTATTCCGTTAGCGGGTTCAGAATTATTAGAAAGCTAATATATTCAGTAAGGTCAAGTGATCGGAATGCCTGGGTGGAGGCCGCTTCCGATCAGTAATATTAATGGATAATTAATGTTACAGCTTAATCTTGACTGAACCCTTCGGGTCACACCCAAGCATTCAACAAACCGAAACGACGAATTAATTCGGAAGGAATTAATGAGTCGACCGAGTAATATTTATTTAGACGTCGGAAATTCGAGCTTAGAGCGTCGAAACCGAGCGTCGGAAGTCGAGTCGAAAAATAGTGAAAGACGAGACGAGAAATAGTAATAAATCAACTAAAGACCAAAATACCCCTAGCATCGGAATGCCCAAGCAAACCGAGTGCTAAGGGCGTATGGCCTAGCATGGTGGCTAGCATGCGCACCAAGCCGAGCCTAGGTTGGCTGGTGCGTGCTAGCGCACTCATGCTAGCATCGCAAGGCTAGGCGCTGCCTAGTGCGTGCTAGCATGCTAGGCGCAGCCTTGTGCGCGCAATGGCTAGCAAGCCATGCCGCAACAAGCTGCTGGAGCTAGCACGCTAGGCGCGCCAGCTCGCAACAGCTAGCAGCAGCATGGCTAGGCCATTGCTTGCTGCCTAGCAGCGCTGGCCGAGGCACAAGGCCAGCAGCAGCAGCCCGCACAAGCATGCTGGGCGTGCTGGCCAGCAGCAGCAGCAGCCCGCATGCAAGTGATGGGCTTGCTGGGCATGGCTGCCACGGACAACAGCACATGGCAGCCCACCTTGGCTGCCTTGGTGCCCAAGGGTGGGTGCCATGTGGCTTGTGGTCCTTGAGTGTGTGGAGAGTGAGATGGCCGGTTATGGGAGAGGGAGTGGGGAGCAAGTTTGGTCCCCCCCCCCCCCTTTCCAAATGGTCCTCACCTAACCACTCACATGAGCTTGCCACTTGTTGATTTATTACTAGCTTGATTATTGATTTTATTTTAGCTTTAAAATAAAATGGAAAAATCATACTATCCCACATTGATGGGAGAGTAAATGATACTCCAATCATTTCCTATAAATACCCAAGTATGGGCATTGGGAAAGATGCTTGAGTAAGAGTTGGAAAAGGCATCACAATTAGTGAAAACCTTTGAACTCAATATTATTACTCGGGTTTTGTTGGTCGGGTCTTGCTAACTCCAAGACATTGGACCTAGTCGGTTTTGTTGGTGCGGGTGGACTTCGTTGGAGGTCTCCGTGCGAGCGGGACTTGAAGCTTTCAAGTAAGAGCTCATTTGGGGCGAAGCACGCGTCAAGGGTAATTAGCTTATCTTAATCTTGTGATTAATTTAATTATGTTTATGGTTTTATTTATTGCGAGTGCGGTCTTGGTTTTGGGTTTGTTTCCGCGGTGAGTCGGACTCACCAAACCCCAACACGTTTTTAGGTTGATAGAGCTTAAATCCCCCGGGGCTAATACGTATGTAGAACACACACGTTTTTTCAGAAAAATCGAAGGAAGCCGACTATGAGAAGAGAAATAAAGCCACTGGAAAGATTTCAGGACTGTCGCGACACGACAAAATATACCGTGTCACGGTGCTAAACACCGCATGACAGTGCCCTGCGCCGTGACACGGCAAGCTCTGCCGTGGTGCGGCAGTCTAGAAATCTGACTGGTGCCCCTGTTTTCTTCGTTCACGACCAGGTTATCCAATTTTTCCTACGGGACAGACTTGAATGCGATGTTAGAAACGTCTATGCTATGCAAATTTGCCAAATTAATCATAAGAATACTTTTCAAGAATTTTTCAAGTCTCATCCACTCATCTTAATTAAATACCGATCACTCAAATCGATAAATAACCAAGAATCCTCCCCAGTGGAGTCGTCAAATTGTAGGCGTCGTTCGAAGTGCGCCTACGTTAGCATGTGTGAATATGCTTGGCACTCATAGAAAGTGGGAATTGACGTATACGATTAGGAAAAAATAAATTAGGGAGCCGCCAACAAGTTTTTAAGGAACTTGTAAACCGTTCACGAGTCATAAAAGGCAACCACGAATAAAGGGACAACGATAGGCAACAACGATTGACCCGTAAAGGTTACACCCCATTCATAATCCATGAGATTACTAACTCCATATAGTTCGGAACCACAAAAGGAGGATCGAGGATGATGGTACGAAGTGAGTCATGGAGTCACATTCGCCCATATTGGCCTCTACTCGATTCTTATAGTGAAAAGTATTCCTGCGATCTCAAAAGCATGTAAACAAAGATTCAATTCACTCCAAACTATTATTATGCTAAATTGGTTGAATATTAATGCAACACATAATTCTAAAATATTAGTGATCATTTGATTAAACAACAAGATTAAAAAGGAATCTAAACCGGTCGTCCAAATTATCTTATTAGGCGTGACTTTCAATTACATATTCCCTTTAAACATGCAATATGGTGATCAATAAATATAATAAAATTAAACATTAATATTGGAAGCAATTCAACAATAATCCAACAATTAATATATGACAAACGTAATAAAAATTGTTAGAAAAATAATAGAAATAAAAGGAACATGATTCCTTACTTTGATTTTGTTTGCTTGCAAATACAAAATAATAAACGCGTTAGTAACTTCAAGGAAATCAATAAAAAAATAATTAAAATTAAATTAAATAAAGTTGATTTGGGGCCAAACCCTCAAACAGTTCTACCTTTCACGCCTTGGTTTAAGGATAGAACCTTGGGTAAAGTACGGACTCCTTGGAGTGCTTAAAGGAAGTATTGTGAAAGAATAAGGTAGGTTAGTGTTTAGGCTAGAGCATAGAGGAGAGAATAGAGATTATTTGATGCCCCAAACTGTAGAAATGAGGGTCGTATTTATAGGGGAAATGAGTAGAGGGAATACACGGAACCCTAAAAAGATAAAACCCTAATTTTGGGGCACCGTGACACGGCAATGACTGCCATGACACAGTATAATGTACCATGACGCGGGACACTATTTTCCCTAAAACATGTTCAGATGGATAAAGCGCGTGCAAGTATACGCGAAGAAAACACGGAAAAGTCCCGTTACACGGCACATGTACCGTGACACGACAGAAAATGCCGCGATGCGGCAATTTCCATCATGGCGCGGCATGTGGCACCGTGACACGGTGTACATTTTTTCCATATTTGCGTCCAACTTCATTTTTAACCTAATTACACTCAGCATTTTTAAGTGTCGTTTCACAATTTCGAGTTATTTAGGTTTATTATTCATTGATTGGGCTAAATTAATAAATCATATGAAATGAATAAAAAAAGGTTTGGGCCAAAATACAAATTGGACTATGCTTTGACTAAACATTAGGAATGATCCGTTGACTATTTTGTGAACTGAGTTTAATTAAACATGGACTTTAAGCATTCCCGGGATTAAATACTTAACCCGACCAATGATGGCGGTGAAAGGTTGTTCATCATCGGGTTTGGTTTCGGGAAGACATTTTTAGGTGTCTACAAATAGTATTTAACTAAACACTTGAATGATACAGTTAAGGAATTAAAGAGTGAAAAATGATTTTTGCATCTATATCAAAATATGGAAAAATGGGTGTCTACTTATGGAGAATTTTTTTTTGAAAAATAAATTTAAAAAAATAAATTACTATATACAAAATAGCTGTTTTACACTAAAACGGTAGCATTTTTACTGTTAGAATAAATCTCTTCCAAAAAGTAACACGTGTAAGAAGATCATTGTCTAACATTTAATCTCACTACAACCTTTGCAATTATACTGTTGAATAAATGTTGGTTACTTTTTTGGTGAGGCCCCCATGAAATTAATTTTTTTTTTAAAAAAAAAAAAACCTGCGCACCTACCCCACCATTTGTCAGCAAATATCAGTAAGATTAAATATGAGAAATTTTTCTCCAAGAGGAAAAAAATCCCAAATTGTCTAGAATTTTTATGAGAAATTTCATTGGTGGGGTAATATTCTAGGCAAAAAAAAAAAAAAAAAAAAAAAAAAAAAAAAAAAAAAAGTAAAATAAATTCTAGAGGAAAATAGATTCTTTGTTGTAAGTGCTCTTATAGGTGCTCTTGACCTCTTGGGAAACATATTCCAAACATAAAATAGTAGTACTCTCATAATACTTCTCACATAATTGGGCCCCTCCCCCATTTGCCCCATGCCCCTTATTTCCTCATCTTTTCTTAAGAAATTTTTACTTGGGGTTTGTGCAACCAAGTTTGTTGCACATAGATAGTATTTTTTAATCATTTCCTTCTTCTTGCTCCATCTTTCATCTTCTTCTTCCTCCTCCATTTTCTTTGTGCTTTCCTTCTTCATCCTCCTCAATTGAAGTGGCTCGTGAACTATGACTTTCACCACCATATTTTCGTATTAAACGAAAATCCTAACAAAAACGGAGAAATGAAGGGCATTGTTAGCCTCTACTAGAAAGGTTTGAGGAAATTCCTAACTTCTAACACTGAATATACTTATCAAGTGACAAATATGAAAATAAAAAGAACTTCTGTATTGTATAAAATAATTAAAAAAGACCCAAAAATTCAAAGTTAGTAACGTTATCCATCGTTACCCTTCGTTAACAAAACGTAGACTTTTCATCCATATCATTTGCTAGCTGTTAAGGGAGCAAGATGGGTGTTACTATACAATTACAAATTTACCCCTTAATAAGCTTCAAGGTTAGGATTTGGGTAGCCCTCAAAGAGGGTTGCGCCTCCTCCATTAAAGCCACTTGTCGTCTTCGATTTCTCCATTGAAAATCTTCCTTTTTCGAATAAAGTTCTTCATTTCTCCATTAAAGACTTGTGTGTTTTGCTTGAAAATACACTTTTTTAAAAATAAAATTACAACATTAATCCAATTTAGGGCATGTTCACATTTACTGAACTGAGCTAAACTAAACTGAACTGATTGGAGTTGAACCGAAATGTACCGAGTTGAACTGAATATTTTATGAGAGAAGGAAATTAGGAGTTGAACTGAACTGAACCAAACTGAACTGATTGGAGCTTAACTGAACTGATTAGAGCTTAACTGAACTGATTAGAGCTTAACTGAACCGAACTGAACTGAACTGAACGGAAATTAAGCTGAAGTGAACATGCCCTTATTGACTAAAAATGACAAATTTGCTTCTTCGAAATATGTAAAGTATTTCTCAAGTTGCTTAAAAAAATATTTCTCAAGTTAAGAAACTTGTATTTTCTGTCTAAGGGAGTATTAGATGATTTTTTTTTTTATTTTTTTTATTATTATTATCAATATTATGTTTATAAATTTTTTTTTTTTATAATCAATATTATGTTTATAAGTTTTTTTTTTTTCTAAAAAAAAAGGGAAATTCTCTCTGGTAATCACGAACTTTTATTTTTTCTCGGTGGTAAAGTCTGAAATTTTTTATTATCAATGGTAATCACGAATTAATATTATTTAGCCAATGGTAACATTAATGATAATAAAACATTATTAAACTATTAACTAGGGTTAATCTTGGTTAAGTAACAATGAATTTACATTAATACCCTTCAAAATATTTAAAAAAAAAAACAAAAACTCTAAACCCCCACCCAACCGGCAGTCAACCACCTGAACCGCCGCCGTAGAGACCACCCACGAAACCCCTTCCCCTGCTTCCCCTCTTTCTCTCCCCTTATTACTTTCACTCTCCTCCACATTGCCCTAACTACCACCAGCGCCACCCACCTGAACCGTTGGCGTAGAGACCACCTGAACCACTCCTTATCCCTCTTCCTTTCCTTCCCACCTCCTCCCTTTCCCCTAGAAAACGCCCCCTCCTCGAGTTTTCAAAACATCCGACAATATGCCATGGATAATTAGTACTAGATTCATGGTTAGCCATACATTATCCAAATTAATCTCTCCATAAAAACAAACCCCCACAAATAAAAAAAATGCTAAGCGTAGAATTGAGCATTTCATCCAACATAATCAGTAACAAATGGGAGGATCTCCCGAACGAAATCCTTGAAATAATTGCAAAACCCCTTCAATCTCGTATCAACATATTTCGATTTTGTGCCATCTACACTTTGATAATCATTCTCCAGCGAATTACAGGTTGTTAGCCCACTCTCTACCAAACCATTTCTGGGTAATAGTAGTTTTCAGAGGACGATTAACTTGGTGGATTTTTGATTAATTGAGTTAGATAGAGGTTATCGATCTGAGATTGAAGCTTCGCGTTAATGGAGGTCTTCGAGAAATTCAGGTGGGTAAAATCGAGTATTTGGGTGTTTGATTCTTGGGATAGGTTTTGGAATTGATTGATTGTTGGAGATTGGTGAAATGAGAAGTTAGGGATTTGTATAGATAGGTTCATTTTCGAAGATGTTATGGACTTTGTGTTTTTGTTATAGGAGGTGTGCTGCCATTGATGTTGGAAGGAGGAAAGAGAAAGGAAGAAAAACAGGTGAAGGAAGAAGGGGGTCATTTTTGGGGTATTTTTGTCTTTTTGTAGTCTAGTAGCTAAACTATAATTAAGGATTAATAAATTATTTAACTTAAATTACCATTTGCTTAGTAATATTAATTTGTGATTACTATTAATAATAAAAAATTTCAAACTTTACCACCGTGAAAAAATAAAAGTTCGTGATTAGCGGAGATAATTTCCAAAAAAAAAAAAACAACAAAGCTCTGCTACTTCGCCACCTTCATCTCCCTACCTCATCTTCCCCCTAAAATTCAGGTTTCCCAATCATCCCTAAACCATTTCCTTCCAACCATGGCTTCCAAAATCTCAATAATCCTCACTCTAATCACAAACCCTAATTTTCGCAACTCGAAGAATGTGAAACTGAAACCCTCAGCCGATCGAATTCAGAATTCTACAACCCCATTTTTTCAAATTCGGGTTTATTAACATGATAATCATGAAATCGAAAGGCAATATGGGTTTCTTGATTCGCTACTTCGTGTTGTTGCCATTAATATTGACGACATTGTTTCGCGCCATAAATTGCCAAGGAGATAATGGTGGGAGTAATAATTCTACTGATGATAATCTTGATAATACTGCTGCTGTTGATTATGTTACGCAGATTATTTATGATCGATTTGCTAATAGCACCGAGTTTTTGACACCTGAGATTACTAAAACATTCAGATTTTGCATCAAAGATATGTAAGTTGATCTGCAATTTATCCTGTTGATCATATAATTCATGTGTTGTGATTTTTTTTTTTTACTAATGTAAGTTTAATTTGGTTTTAGGGAGGCTGAATGGAATTCCGCATTCGATTTCTCGAGGAATTTGAGTTTTTTGTCCAATTGCATTATCAAAACCAAAGGTACATTGTTTGATTAATTCACTTTCATGGGATACTAATACATGAAGTAGTCCAGTAACAATAGGCTGTTGAATGTGATGTGGTAGTTTAAATATTGTTGAGAAGTCAATTACAGTTCTTGAAGTGCGCTACCTATGAAGTATTGAAGTTTCATATAGTTCTTTGTTGCAGTTCTATCACAAGTCTTCATTTCAAAGATTAACTTTGAAAATTCTATTCTCGGTAATGATTCTTATGGCTACATTGTATCATTATGGAGGAGTATCAGAAATATATGAGATTTTTGTGAGAACGTGGGTGCTTGGTTGAAGACTGAGTGCCTAAGCATGATAACTTACTAATATAAGTTCTTGAATATTTACACATTTAAGGGGATCCCGGCTCTTGGTCACATTTGAGTAACTAGGGAAGGGCCTCGGGTTGTCAAACTTTCTAAGTAATTAAGGCTCGTTTATATTTTGTAGGCAATTTCTCATCTAGAGAGTTTTTTTGTATATGGTATTATTTATGTTTGAAATTTTAAAGAATTTTTGCATGATTGGAGCTTCTTCCCTCCATCCCTGGTGGTTAAAGTCATCTAGCTTACTGATTTTGTGGGTTAGTGAAAGTGGATGGAAAGTTCATTACCACACTATTTCAGCATATATTCTCTATGTTGATTATTGAGAACCCTAAGAGTTTATTGGTGTGTTGGAAGGTTTGTGGTAAAAAGATAATTTGTTTGTATTACTTTCATTGGTGTGGGATTTTAAATCGATAGTTCATCGCACTATAAATATTTCATTTCATAGGTACCAACTAATAATCAGTGTATATAATCCATTCTAGACAACATATAGTTGTTTATGTCACCAGCTGAAACAACAAGCATATTTAACGTCTGCTTTTGGGTGGGTTGGGGTATATATAGGTCATTTAAATTATCCCAATGAGCCAGCTATTGATTCGTTGAAATTGATGTTTGTTCTTGAATAGAGGGAAGAGATTTGCAGAAAGTGGTTTTCTGTCATAGAGTCAAACTTAATTATTCTTACTTAGTAGCTTTCTTGAAAATATGCATAACCTGCAAAAATTGTGCGGGCATTTTTCTTTTAAATTTATTTTTCTAGATGGCTGATGATTTTTTAAAAGAACCACGGCTGTAGTTCGGTAAATTTCTCTTCATTTTTTTTTTTTTATTATTCCTAAAGATTTTACACAAACACCATGTTAGCAGGACTCAAGTAGGAGGATCCGATATGGCTATGTCTTTGTTCAAATTTGACCATGTAATAATTTACAAATTGCTAATGCTGAAACTGGTCAAATGATAGGGGACTTGGTTCAGCGCTTGTGCACAGCAGCAGAAATAAAGTATTATTTCTCCAGTTTCCGTGAAAGTGGCTCCACGGGCATTCTTCCCATGAAGTTAAACCGCAACTGTAACTTGACCACATGGCTTTCTGGGTGTCAGCCAGGATGGGCCTGTAGTGCTGGTAATGAACAGAGAGTCAATTTTAGAAATTCAAAGGATATTCCAGATAGAACAGATAATTGCCAGCCTTGTTGTGAAGGGTTCTTCTGCCCTCATGGATTAACTTGCATGTTACGTGAGTTTCTATACTCCTTTATTTATTTTGGAATGTATGCTATACCAGTTTTGCCTTTTGTTTATTGCTTGTGTCAAGTTACAATATTTATCTTCTATTTAGTTATCTCAACTACGTTTCCCATTTCTTGTCTATATTGCTAATGCACTAAACTAGGGGTGTTCAAACCGATCTGGTCTACGGACAGAAAAATGGATTGGATTGGACCGGACTCGACTCCGAGTCGAGAAATTTGACTATCGGCTCTTTGGTCCTGTCCAAAACCCTTTAAAATTTGACCTTGGAATGACCAGAATTTTGTTTTGAATTATGCATATAAACCTCTAGAATGTCAAATTTTTAGCTTTAATGTGGAAAAGAAGTATATCATAAGCTATTCTATATTTGGCATTCAAAAAAGGCATTAAACATAATAAACAATTAATTTTCTTTTTCCCTATTTTTTATAAATAAAAACATAGAAAAAAAAAAATTCTAAAACTGATTTGGTCTGGGTTTTTGACTGGGTCCAGTCTCCAAGTCTTGAATTATTAATTTCAGATCTTCAATATGGTCTTGTCCAACTGATGAATAGCCCTACATTAAACTTATGATAAGTTTCTACAAACATGTAGTTCTATCTCAGCCAATAGGCTCGCCACATGTCTTCCATCTTTACACCTATATCAACTAGCTGGATTTCTTCCATTTACCAATAAGCTACTCCTTGTGGTATAGCTGGATCCGGTGAGAAGCTTGCTTAATGTGAGAAGTGTGAGAAGTTTAGGTACATTAAGGTGCTAGAAACATACCTTCAAAACTAACAAATTTGAAGTTAATTTTGTTTTTGACTTTTTTCTTCTTTTTTTTTTCATGGATTAAATTTTTTAATTTTGGATTTGTACCTTATAATTTTGTAACGTGTATCTTATGTGGTTCTCACGATTCTTATACTCCGTATTAAATTCTACCGAAACCTACTCTATAGGAGTGTGTGTATTTCATTCGAAGTGTCTAATCTCCATGTTTAGAATTCACAGATTATTTTAGCATAAGAATTTAGTGATATTAAGTTGTGTGATTTTACTGTTCCCATTTCTTTTCATCTGCTTCCATGAAGGAGGCTCCTCAAATTTTTTTTGCTTGCATCCTTACCTGTGATTTTGTACTTGAAGCTTGTCCACTCGGTTCGTATTGTCCAATAGGATCGTTCAACAAGACTACAGGTGCTTGTGACCCGTGAGTTCAGATCAAAGCCTAAATTGTTATCAGAACCTTTTTTGCCTTTATGTAATGGATGCTGACATCTTCATGGAAACCAATTGTAGGTATCATTACCAACTTCCCCAGGGGCAACCTAATCACACTTGTGGTGGAGCTGATATCTGGGCTGATATAAGCAGTAGTGGAGAGGTTTTCTGTCCAGCAGGATCATACTGTCCAACTACTGCTGAGAAAGTACCATGCAGTCGTGGGTATTGATTATTACTCTATTTCTTCGAAAATTTTGGGGCAATAGGATTTTCACTTGTGTGCCTAGCTCCTAGGCTTAGCACCTGTAGCATTTCTCACATAGATTGACTTCATCATTTGATTTCTGATTTCTTTAGGTTGTGGGATGCTGATCTTTCTGTTTGATCATCTTATGGCAGGCATTACTGCCGATCAGGCTCTACATCTCAATTACGTAAGCTCTGTTCCTTGTTTTATTCGTTGAATGAGAAACTGAAGTAGCATTTATTTATTACACATATTTTATTTTTAATTTATAATATAATATTCTTAAATTTCCAGTTATTGGTTAGCGCATGGAGGATGATAGTTAACGTACCAGTTAGGCTGTTGTTCAATCTGCGTCATCGGGATATTGCTAAGAATTTCAGTGTCTTATTTTTCGTTTTGCTATGAGGTGCTCTGTAGAAATCATTGATTGAAAGTCTTATTCAGAATTTACTATTTGTGCTATTTGTGGCTTCAGCTGACCAAAGTAGTTCGAGGTTTTTGATTTTTTATGACTTTATTTATACCAAGTATTAATATACACAGGCATGTTATTATAATCTCGTTTTCTATGTTTAGCTGTGTAAACCACCTTCTAATTCCTTAGGCCTTGGAAATTCCCATACCATACATGGAGGATGATAATTTACGTACCAGTTAGGCTGTTGTTTAATTTGCATCATCGGGATATTGCTAAGAATTTCAGTGTCTTATTTTTTTGTTTTGCTATGAGGTGCTCTGTAGAAATCATTGATTGAAAGTCTTATTCAGAATTTACTGTTTGTGCTGTTTGTGGCTTCAGCTGACCAAAGTAGTTCGAGGTTTTTGATTTTTTATGTATACCAAGTATTAATATACACAGGCATGTATTATAATCTCATTTGCTATGTTTAGCTGTGTAAACCACCTTCTAATTCCTTGGGCCTTGGAAATTCCCGTACCATACATCATATTCAATTAATGAGAATAGATTATTGGGTGGCTCAAATTGTTTGCAGATTCTATTAAGTGCCATAAATGACTTAAGTAGCACAAAGAAACACTAATACATCTTTCAAATGTTAATTTTAGAGAAATTGTCCTTGGTCTCATGAGCTAAGGGTGATAATTTAGATAGCGGAATCGTCTTAAGAGAAAAAGAGTATTTCTGTATAGAGCAAATGTGAAAATTAAATGGGTTGTGGAGGGAGATAAAGCTTGTAAATTCTTCTTTAAGATTATTTATAAGATTGATGGACATTATATCGAGAAATCAGCATTTTTGAGAGACATTAGTTGGTTAAGGGATCAGAGACTATATTTGTTGAGGTCTCCTATGTTAGAAGTTTGTATTGAAAGGTGGGTGGGAGGAGGGTGGGAAGGTTCTTAATGGACTTTAGAGTTACATCTTTATGGAAGCAAATATTGCTTTGAGTGGCTTTTTGTATGAGTCTAGTGTGTGATGATACTCTGTCTTGATTTGTTGGGATGTGGGATGCAATAATTCCATTTAGTTGTGTTAGTTGTAGATACTCATAATTATAGATGATTTGCTGTGCTTAATGAACAAATTTATCTGACTCACTGTGATATTCCACTTAAAAGTTGGGTGATGGTCAGTGCATCTAACCTTGCGGTCTGGGTGCATGTGCACCATTTTAGTAATTATGAAGTATTGTAAATGAAAAGATTCCCTTTTTGTTACATTGGTTGCGACTTTGGCTAGTAGTCTTGTGAGAGGTCTTTCTCCACATTAAAGAAAATTAAAATATTCCCCAAATTAGTAGTTTTCATTGTCACGTCTTGTATTTTGACCAAAAAAAAGTTCACTTAGATGAATTTCTGAATTACCTCTGTTAGTAGTAATAATATATCTTTTTATTTCTTATTAATGGTAATAAAGTTCCTTTTAACGTATGCAGGATGTTTGCTTATGACTAAATGTGATGCAGGAAGCTCAAACCAAAATATTACTGTTTATGGGGTCTTGCTTTTTGTAAGTTTACTCATTTTACAGATCTAACCAACACCTGTTTATTACAAAGTTCATGAGCTAGTTGATAGTTTGTTTTGGGAAGAGCCTTATTTTCTTCTTTGCTTCGCTAGAAACAATGATGAATTTGAGGGATCCTGAGAAAGATTTTTTTTCTTCTTTATATGGCATGTAGTCATGGGGGAACTAGCTTTCATGCTTATTGTTGATGTCGCAGATAATGATGATATGCTTGGGAGCATTTTGTTTTCCCTTGTGATTTTTTCGAATGATTTTGTTTTTGACATGCAAAGTTGAACTGAAGTCTTTGCTGGCAATCTGATTTGGCTCTTTCCTTCAGAGCCAAAGACTGTTGCATAAGATACACTTAAGTTTCTTGTTAATGAGATTCACTGAACTTCACTTGATTTTTTATGTATTAAATTTAATGGTAATTTTTGTTGTGTTGATTTCTTCTTTCCAGAGCAGATTTTGTCTTCCACATATTTTATGTACGCTTCTAGATATGAATAGTTTTATGCTTCTAACATAACATAGTTAAGAGATTTATCTTCTAGGTAATCTTTTATTCACCTCCCTGATACATAGTCTGTATGTGCTTATAGGTTGGATTAACCTCTTTACTTCTGCTTATTTATAATTGCTCTGATCAAGTTCTTGCTACTCGAGATAGAAGACTAGCAAAATCTAGGGAAGCTGCTGCAAAAAGTGCACGAGAAACAGCTCAAGCACGAGATCGATGGAAATCTGCTAAAGATGCTGCTAAAAAACATGCAGTTGGACTACAGAGACAATTGTCGCATACATTTTCCAGGAAAAAATCTGCAAAGCTGGAAAACCAGCCTAGAGCTCTTCCTCAAACTAATCCTGAAACAGATGCATCTTTGCCTACTACTTTAAACACACCAAATTCATCTCAAGAATTGTCAAAAGCTGGAAAAGGGAAAAAACATGAGTGCAGTGACCTTGCAAATATAATGACTGAATCTGAGGAGGATCGTGATGGCCATAAAGGTTTCAACTTTGAGATTGGAGATAAGAATCTGAAGAATGTGAAGGCTAATCAATTTCATACTCATAGCCAGATCTTTAAATATGCATATGGTCAAATTGAGAAGGAAAAGGCTCTGCAGGAGCAGAATAATAACCTCACTTTCTCGGGAATACTTTCAGCTGCCAATAATATAGAAATTATGAAGAGACCCACGCTTGAGGTGGATTTCAAAGATTTAACCCTTACCTTAAAGGGGAAAAAGAAGCTTCTGTTGCGATGTGTAACAGGGAAAATCTCTCCCGGAAAAGTGTCAGCTGTCATGGGACCATCAGGAGCTGGGAAAACAACATTTCTTTCTGCTTTGGCTGGGAAGGCTACTGGCTGCAAAAGGACTGGCATGATTCTTATTAATGGAAAAGCTGATTTGACCCACTCATACAAACGAATTATTGGATTTGTTCCTCAAGATGATATAGTGCATGGAAATTTAACAGTTGAAGAGAATTTATGGTTCAGTGCAAGATGTAGGTAAGAATCATATATTATCATCTTGAGTGACTTTTATTTAAGATACCAAAATATTTTCTATTTTAATTTTCGTTTTTCTTCAATGCTAAGTCAATATTAACAGCAACTTTGGCAATGTAAATAACATTTATGTCATGCTAGGTAGGAATTCTTGTTTCTGTTTTTGGATTTGAGTTTTACAGTGTTTTATGTTAGAATATCGAATTTCAGATAATTAATACTCCTTGTCCCTTTGTCATAAAAGCCCCATTTCTTCCAGACTCACGTCTCTAATAAAAGCTCCACCTCTCATTTAGGCGGGGTTCATCATCCTCTAGCTTCTTATTTTATTCTCTTATAATCAAGTAAACCTCTGAAACCCCTCCATTTTTTCTCTTACTTCCCCTAAAGATGAAAATTATTTCTTCTGTCTTCCTTTTGTACTTAACTTTAATCAACAGTATACCCCACTACCACTCATATCTTTAATCTATGTGCTCAGGTGAAATAGGGATTTTATTTAGGGACAGGAAGCAGTAAAAAAAAAAATATAGAGTTAATTGCTCATTCTATTCCATTTTTCTTGAGTTAAAACAAGTTAAAAACTTGACCTTCAATTTTCATGAAAAGTGGAAATTTGAATTCTAGGAATCATACAGAGGATATGCTCATTTTTTGTATAACTGTTGCTATTTTAAAATCTGTGTAGATTTTATAACCCAAAACGGGTGTTTATGAAAATTTCTTGTATTAATTTTATGTAGGCTATCGGAAGATCTGTCAAAAGCGGAAAAGGTCTTAGTTTTGGAGAGGGTAATTGAGTCATTGGGGTTGCAGACTGTACGGGATTGCCTTGTTGGCACTGTTGAGAAACGGGGAATCTCAGGAGGGCAGAGGAAAAGGGTTAATGTAGGGCTGGAGATGGTTATGGAGCCTTCACTGTTGATCTTGGATGAACCTACATCTGGATTGGACAGTTCCTCATCGCTGATGCTGCTAAGAGCGCTCCGTCGTGAAGCACTCGAAGGTGTAAATATCTGTATGGTGGTTCACCAACCAAGGTAATTAAAAGATTTGTGACACTTATCACATTTACAAAGACTGTATTATAAGTTGATATTTTCAGGTTTTTTATATTTTAATTTTATGTTACCATATTGGGTAAGTAGCATTGCAAATTCTGTTTTTCTTCATTATTTATAGCATCACTTTTTTTCTTTTTTTTTTTTGTTGGCAGCTACGCTTTGTTCAAGATGTTTGATGTGTTGATACTTCTGGCAAAAGGTGGTCTTGTTGCTTATCTTGGACCAGCAAAGAAGGTAGAAGAGTACTTTTCCAGCATTGGAATCACTGTCCCTGAACGTGTCAATCCTCCAGACCATTATATTGACATCTTAGAAGGAGTTGTGAAGCCAAACTCAGATGTAAATTATAGAGAACTTCCTATTAGGTGGATGCTTCATAATGGATATCCTGTTCCCCTTGATTTGCTGAGTGAGGTTGGTCTTCCCGGATCTTCACAAGGGGAAAGTTCTGGTGACAATGAAAAGCCTGCTGCTGAAAGAAAGTCTTTTGCTAGAGACCTTTGGCAGGACATGAAGTGTAATGTTCAGTTAAAAAAAGACTACATGCTGCATAATTTTCTAAAATTGAATGACCAATCAAATAGAAAAACTCCTGGTATTTTCCAGCAATATAGATACTTCCTTGGACGGTAAGTAACCATCCACTTCACTGTTTTTCCTGTATAGGTCTAGTCTCTAGTGTAAAGGTCCATCCCTTTGCTGTTATTTCCTGCTTCCTATTCTATACGTATTATTGCAGAAATTGGAGTATAAATGTATAATTAGTAGGTACACAGCTTTTCTATCTTCAGGAACAAAAAAAATTTGGTAATACCAAAGTACAAGAAAAAATATATTAATAAAATCAAAGTATTTTGTTCACGTGGACATTGGTTGAATTTATAGGGAAGAAAGAGTCCAGTTTCAAAGGCTTGATCAACTCTGTAATCATGGGTTATCAAGGACTTCTTAAATGATGTTATTTTGGACATTTTTTCAGTATATGATTAAAATTTAACTTTTTAAGCTAACAAAACAATAACTGACAGTAATCAGTGGCATTGTGTATGTATTTTGCATTTAAGATTTTATTAATAGACATACAAACCAATTTGGGTTTCCATGCCCTGGAATATGATTAGCTAATGGCCATTAAGTGCTAGAATCTTGTGCAGTGCTAAGGTAAAGTGATTTAGCTCATAGCTTCATACGAAGTGTAATTTATTGTAATTTTCAGAGCTGGCAAGCAGCGGTTAAGAGAAGCTAGGATCCAAGCTGTGGACTACCTTATTCTGCTTCTAGCTGGAGCTTGCTTGGGTACCCTTGCAAAAGTGAGTGATGTGACATTTGGCGTGGTTGGTTACACATACACTGTTATCGCTGTGTGTAAGTTCACCGATCCCAGACTCTTTTATTTGACAAATGTAGGGGTAGAAAAATTTTGATTTGATTATTTTTTTGTGGAATGTGATCCAAATCTGTGGACACAAAGAAGTCAAAAAGTCTATCTGATTGTCATTTGGTAGACTAATTCAATGGCTTTTTTCAATCGTTTCTTTTAACTAGGCTTTTAACTGGTTGCACTGTGAAAAATGAATCCGAGGTTATGGACTTATCTTCAGCTGCTTTTTTCACTGTTCTTTTTAACATTTTATATTCTTATGACTTGTCTTGATCTATCCGAGCTTTTTAACTGGCCTTACTTGTACCATTACAAATTTATGTGGTAAATGATTTTAAAATTAACATGTATAAAATAAAATTTAATGGGAAAAGATGTGTTATCTCAAAGCTCACTTTAAGTGATGCATCCCTGACATTTTGGTGTGATGTGGTAAATTCTTAGCTGTTCTTTATCTCAAGCTTATGACTACATAGCCCTCTTATTCTATCCTGTTGTGTCTTTTTGCTTCTGTTGCTTTGAAGTTTTCCATTAGATGTTATGATTTTTGCTTTTAATAAGATTGGTTTCCTTCCGTCATATAGAATCTAATCACTTTGAACTGCTGTTTTCAGCTCTACTATGTAAAATTGCAGCCCTGAGATCATTTTCTCTAGATAAGTTGCATTATTGGAGGGAGAGCGCTTCTGGCATGAGCAGCCTGGCTTTCTTTCTTGCTAAGGACACTATCGACCATTTCAATACGATTGTCAAGCCTTTGGTTTATTTATCAATGTTTTACTTCTTCAACAACCCTTGTTCCTCCGTTCTTGAAAATTATGTTGTTTTGCTTTGTCTCGTGTATTGTGTAACTGGAATAGCATACGTACTTGCTATCTTCTTTGCACCTGGTCAAGCTCAACTGGTATGTCTTTTCTTACTTTCCTAAGTGCTACAATTTTTAATTGAATGTGGGACTTCTGAACACTTTTTTTTTAATTGTTAATTTACATTTCCTTGAAACCATTTACATGTTTATCTGTGGATTTGTAGATTACAAATTTAAATTTGGTGGTTTTTAAAGATCATTCTGTGCAATTATGGTGGTTCTCTTCTGTTGCAGTGGTCAGTCCTGCTGCCGATTGTCTTGACTCTGATTGCAAGTCAAGAAAATGGAAGTGGGTTTCTTAAGAAGCTACAAACTTTGTGCTATACAAAGTGGGCCCTGGAGGCATTTGTAATTGCAAATGCGCAAAGGTTCGAGATGCTATTTCTATACACCCCTCTAAATTTCTCTTAATATTTCTATTTAGGCTTGTGTTTTCAAATTTTAGTCTTGAAAATTATGCCTCCTAATGTCAAGTGACTCAAATTTTTTCTAGAGGACGACACAGTTGGGACGTAGACAATTAGAGTAAGGGTGTGCTTGATAAATCCATGTCTCTTTAAAAATAAAAAAATAAAAAAAAAAATCTCATTTCACCCAAAAAACCTGTTTCTAAATATTAGTTCCAATCCAAATTCTCTTTTTTTCTTTTTTTTTTAAATGTTATTCACTTTTAATAAACCATATGAATTTATATATTCTTCTTAAGCAACTAACCTCACTTTTTACCTTTTAATCAACCAAACTACATTGTTAATTTTAATTTATTTTCTAATATATATTCCTTAAAATGCCTGCAAAAGACATGAGACTTTTATTTTATAAGAAAGGAGTAATACTCTCGTAAGTTGTAACTTTTTTTTTTTATAAAACTCAACTTTTTTTTAGAACATAAGCAACATCCAACCATAAGTTCTTTTGATAAGAGGTCTATATTTGCACCATACTTGATCTTAGCTATTCTCAAAAGGCTGAGAAAAGTAGTCATAGCCATAGAAATATAGAATCATAGAGAAACCTATTCATACTGACTTTTGCTTCAAAAATGCTGAAGCAGTTTTTTTTTAATTTTCCATTCATATTCATTTGTATACTTGCTGTCAAAATAAAAGAGACTTGATGTTGATGGCATGCACTTTTGAGATAAAAGAAGAGCTTGATCTATTTGCAATCTCATACACGATACCATCTACTGTACCCTCTATTCTTCCATCACGATTTCCATAAAGAAGTGTCCTTATATGACAAACTTTTTAGCCTGCCATTATATCTTCAGCATAATTGTATCTGATCGGAATTTTGTGATGATTTTGGAAATCTCTTAATGTAACTTGCATACTTCTTTGAGTTTCAGGTATTCGGGAGTTTGGCTGGTAACACGTTGTGGTGCTCTTTACGAAAAAGGTTATGATGTTAATAATTGGGGACTCGCCCTATGTTTCCTCATTGCTACTGGTATAATAAGCAGAATTGTTGCGTTCAATTTCATGATACTCCTTCAAAGGAAATAATGCAGTCGATTCCTCATGATATATACATTTCCCCTGCCCATGAAAAGTGTTCCTGTTTAATCCTAGAAGTTACATCATGATTGATTTTATGCAATAAGAAAGTTTCATGGGAAGGGCGAAAAAAGATGTGGTTTACTGGTGGTTAGTCTGTTTCGACAAGGACACATACAGAAGGAAGTAAGGAACCAGCAGCACCCAACAAGCTGACTGAAAGATTGAATTATATTTATCAGTTTCTGTTTTGTTGTTCCAACTCCCAAACGTATGGAAAGACTACCTAGATTGACAACAATGGTAATAGTGTTTATGTAAGAAACATGCGCACACTATTAATTTTAGATATCATGTCTTATCAATGTTATCATAGGATTTGTGTATATATGTGATATTATGTGTACAGATATGCATCTAATTCTATTGCTAAAAATTTCAAATGTTGTACATGCATCTTAATCAGCACTCATTATCATATTTGTAAACTCTATTTCCATCCATTTTGAGAAGAGCAACACTATGATTATAAGTAATCCCTCGGTCCCATGTTTGTTTGCAATTTATTTCTATTTTTACAAAATTTCGTTAAAACTCTCATTAGCTATCTTAATTTTAAATTTTGTCAAAAAAATAAAAAAGAAAAAAGAAAAAAAAAAGAAAAAAACCTTAATTTTAATTAATCAATTATAGCTTTTTAACTTAACGAGTATAAAATGAATAATAATTTATACAAAGTATTATTTTTCCAAACACATAATACGCTAGACGTGAACCTCTTATTTATACAAGTAAACTAGGTTAGATTCCGTGCCATGCACGGTGATCTATAGTTATAAACTAAATTAGCCCCGTGCGATGCATGACATAATAAATTTCTTTGAAATAAATATATTTTATATATGTACCTCATACGAGAAAAAAAATATAGAAACATAACCATTAATTGCAATGGTATTTAGATCTAAATAATTTTAAAGATAGTAAAAATTTAACCAAATTATGCAATACGGAGTACTCTTAAATCGAGAGTAATTATATTTGGAATCCAGATAGTTTTCTATAAATCCATAATAATTAAAAAATAGAAATAACATATTATAATAATTGTCTTCAAAAAAAGTATACTCCGTATATATAATTTAATAATTTAAGGTAAAAAAATAAGAAGGTTTCAAAAAATAAGTAAAAATAAAAATAAGAATATGATCTCAGCAATAGATTTAGGCGGGAAATTTTTTTTACCACAACTTGATATCTGTACAATTTAAATAGGGGATGATGTCAGTGGTTGTTACTTTAGTTATATTTATAGATGTATATTTTTTAATAGCGAATTCTATGTTTATGTATGCATTATTTTGAGATTTTTAAGTGTCAACTTGTTTATGAGAAAAAGTCATATAATGAAAAAAAAAAAAAAAAAGTTTGTTTATAAAGTCAACTTGAATACGGAGTATAATGTATATATCATATAACTAATATATAAAGCTAAACTTTTAGCCAGATCACGAGACAGCGACACTTGGCGTTCCAACTTTTCGCCAAATGTCGCGTCACGTTGGATATATTTAAATAGACTTCATAAGATAAAAAAAAAAAAAAAAAAAAAAAAAAAAAAAAGTTAGTTTAGAATTCTATTTAGATAGAATTTTAGGATAAAATTGTTAGGTTAGAGTTTTATTTTTGATACAATACCAATATTTCATATGTATAAATTGAATTATAATTTTATTTAAAAAAAAATATTAGACTATTACAAATTTTTGTATGTGGCTGGCCACACGGTGTGGCCAGTCATAATTTCTATTATTATTATTTTTTTTATAATACCACAAGTCTTCTCTCTCCTTTTTTCTTAGCTTCTTCTCCAAGCCAAACCACACATCACCAACAATATATCTCTACTCCATCCATTTTCTCTCTCCTCTTTTCTTAGCTTTTCCTCCAAGCCAGACCACACATCACCAATAACCATATCTCTACTCCACCCATTTTCTCTCTCCTCTTTGCCAAATTATTGCTGCAATTAAAGCCTGAAATTGTAGAAATTGGGTGTCAAATTGCTGTGAAAAATTACGATTAATTAACCTTAAGATCATCAACAACATTTGAAGTAGTGAAATCGATGAGAACCGGAGAAATGTGAGCTCGTTTTCTTCATGGAATCTTAGATCAAACATTCTTCGTCAAAAATTCAGCAATAGAAACAACAATAGTAATATGAGTAGATTGTAGAATATTTGAAGGGTGCGACTGGTTTGGTCAGTGATTACTTGTAGGGTGTTACTGGTTTTGGTCAGGGGTTACTTGTAGGGTGTTACTAGTTTGGTATGGGCCCTACAAGTAACCCTTGAATAAGTAACTCATACAAGTAACCCTTGAAAAAGTAACTCAAGTAACTCATACAAGTAACCCTTGAAAAAGTAACTCAAGTAACTCATACAAGTAACCCTTGAAAAAGTAACTCAAGTAACTCATACAAGTAACCCCTGAAGTAACTCATATAAGTAACCCCTGAATAAGCAACTCATACAAGTAACCCTTGAATAAGTAACTCATACAAATAACCCTTGAATAATTAACTCATACAAATAACCCTTGAATTAACCCATACAAATAACCCCTGAATAAGTAATCCATATAAGTAACCCCTGAAAAAAAAATACAAGTAAACCTTGAAAAATGCAAGTAACCCCTGAATAAGTAATCCATACAAGTAACCCCTGAAAAAAAAAATACCAGTAACCCGTTATGCGCGTGAATAGTAACCCCGTTATGTGCGCGTATGGATCCGTTATTTTTGGTGTGGCCTGCTGCACCAAAAAGGCTCTGTTAGATTATAATTCTTAAAAATTATCATATAAATTTATTTTTTATATCATAATATTTTTTGGAACAAAGGAAGTAGTTCAAAGCGTAAAACATCCATTTATAATATATACTAATCGGTTAAAATAATATATTCACAATCTAATAGAATTTTATTACTATATAGACCTGTCAATTAGGGTTTAGTCATGAGTCATCTCGGATTAGGTCACTTTAGGTTAAGAGTTAAGAAATGTTCAACCCTTGCCCAAAGTTTTGAGTTCGAGTCACCCCAACGGGTTTTGAACATTTATTTTATTTAATTTATTTTTTGCTAATTTATTTTATTTTTTTTAATGTATTAAATCGAACATTTCCACCAACATTATTATTAGTCATTACATGCCTAGTAGATACCAAATCGTCACAAAAGCACATCAAAACCTAACTAATTTTGTATTAATGATATATTTTAAAATTTGACATATAGATTAAAAATTTATCTTAAAATTCAATAAATAATCCGAGCATCGCACAGGACACAAAAATAGTATTATTCTAAAGTAATCCCTTAGAAAAATTCGTAGATTATACATGTCAACACCACACAAAAAAATTCCCGCCAAAAACATTGTTTTTTTTTTGTTATCATTATTTTTCATTAAAAATAAATAATTTCAATTTGACCGTACCAGAAAAAAAAAAGAAAATAAAAAAGGTTTGCTACATAATGATATATAATTTCATTGATCGACTTTATACAAAACTAGTTTTGTGCCCCGGGTAATGCCCGGATTATTTCTGTGTGGCTGGCCACAACGTGTGATTGGAATTACTTGTAGGGGTTACTTAATCAAGGGTTACTCAATCGATTAGGGTTTACTTAATTATAGGGGTTACTTATTTAGGGGCTACTCAATCGATCAGGGTTTACTTTATTATGAGGGTTACTTATTCAGGGGTTATTCAGTCATTTAGGAGTTACTTATAGGGGTTACTCAGTCGGTCATGGGTTACTTACAGGGGTTACTTATAAGTAATCGCGGCCACACGGTGGGCCAACCACATATAAAAATTTGTGTTAATCTATATAATAACACAATATATCATATCATATCATATCACTAATATATAAAGCCGATCTCGCAACCAGGCCACGAGACATCGACACTTGGCATTCTAATTTTTCGCCAAGTGTTGAGCCACGTAGGTGACAAATAAGTATTATTGTGACACATATGATGTAAGTAAGATAAAATGTAAGTATTATTGTGACACATATTCTTGGATTGATTTTTTAAAGATAAAATGTTTTATATAGTTTTATTATCACTTTAATTTTATATTATATGTATATATACAAAATTAATCATAAATTTTAATAAATATCCAATAATTCAGTTTTATTTTCCATCATAAAATTCGCTTAAAAAATATTCTTTAAAATAAGATCCCATTATAATATATTTAATTTAGTTTAAAAAATAATAGAGAATAAGTTAAAATTAAGTTTTAATTAGTAAAAATAATTTTGGTATGATAAAAATACTTTCGGTTCAATAAATATAATTTGAGTTCAATAACAATAATTTCTAGTCAACAATAACATAGGTATCTATTTACAAACAAAACTACAAAAAAAACCAAAGTTTATCCTAAAATTTATTAATAATATGGACATCATTCTGTTCTTTAAAAGGAGATCCATTTATAATATGTGTTAATAAAAAAACTGGAAATCAGTAAAAATAAGTTTTAATCAAAAATAATTTTGTTATGGTTAAAATACTTTCAATTCATTAGAAATAATTTAAGCGCAATAATCAATATCAAAATTAATAATTATATATATCTATTTACAAATAAAACTACAAAAAGTAAACTAAAATATAAATAAGCGATATGATGTCATATGCCTAAATATTTTTACGTTGTCTGAAGGGGTTATATGATCATATAGTATTTAACATTCACGCTAATAAGTTTAGGACAATCCGGGCATCGCTCAGGGCACAAAACTAGTATAATATATATGTAATTTCATGTAATTTGTTAATTTATAAATAATTATAATATAATTTATTTAATTTTGATTCAATTTGAGTATAAAATTATGATTTAATTTTATTTAAGATGAAATATATGCAAATAATATCTTTTAGATAATCAGATTAAGTTTAAAGTTAGTCAAATTTGATTGATTTTGGCATATTATCCTTTTTGGGTTGATTTCTATACGAAAGTTGTCATATATAATGCATCTTTTGATCGATTTTATTCTTATGGACAGAAGCCTAATCTAAGCGAAAATCCAAAAGTGCACAAGAATAATGCAGTAAATAGTGTTTTAGAAGTAGGGGAACAAGGAACGTCAAAGGTTGCTTGTCATGTTTTTAAAGATTTTCTTATATTAGAATATCATATACGATTTCTAGTGGATGAAGCTGCTAATGAATTAGTGTTAGCCAACTACGAATATCAACTGGAGCACAACATAGAGAACGTGAATAATTTCAGGAAGATTCTGATACGTTACAATGAAGTGATTGAAGATACTGAACGAATTGTGATTTAAAGTTAGCCAAAATTGATTGATTTTGACATATTATCTTTTTTGGGTTGATTTTTATACGAATGTTGTCCTATTTAATGCATCTTTTTATCGATTATACTCTTATGGACAGAAGCCTAATCTTAGCGAAAATCCAAGAGTGCACGAGAATGGTGCAATAAATGATGCAATTAATATTCAAGTAGAGGAAGAAGGCAATAGTGTTTTAGAGAATGGTGTTTTGGGTCAGGCAAAGGGTCAGGGCCCTAATCAGCAAGTGGAGAAGGAAGAAGCAATTGCCGACGGAGGGGGAGGAGGAGATAACATCGTCATCGAAATCATACAAAGGCAATATGTACACATTTGCGAAACCACAAGGGCAACTTGTTCATGTGTTTCAAGACTACCTTGTATTAGAGGATCACATAAGAGGTCTAGTGGAAGAGACTGTCATGCTAGCTGACTACGAATATAAAGATGTTTGACCTGCATAAATTGGTCATTTTTTAGCTGCATAACGAGTGACAAAAGTGCTATAAAGTACTAATTAATGGCCCTTAAACACGAAAAACGATTCATGCAAAATTATAGAGAACACAGAAAACTTGCATGGAGATGAGACATTGTAATTAAAACCTTTATCACTAATCAGGGATGTCACTTTTTGGGAAGAAAGGTTTATTGTACACAATTACACAGTACATGCACTTTTTGCAATGCATTAATAATTCATTAATTAATTAATTTTTAAAAGATTGGATTTTAATTTTTACTTAATCTCTATAAAAAGTTGATTTTGCTTAATAATATGAATTTGTTACTTGGCCTGCAAGGCGTCGCATGATCACATAAAATGATAAAATCATTTGACAAAATGAGGCTATTTTGTCTTTGCATAATTTGGACAAAATCAATAGTGATAATGCTTAGATCAAATCAAAAAATCCAGATCAAATTAAAGAAACTTTAAAAAAAATTAAACTAAAAAAAGACTACGAGTGTGTTAGCCAACACAGGTAAGTTAGCCTGAGCTCCTGCAACTTCTGATGCGCTACTGCCTGCATGCTTTCCCTGCAACACGGATGTGTCCATTTCCACACGTTTGTGTCCCCTGCTTTCCTACTTACTTCCTTCGTGTTATCTCCACACTACCTCAACAAATTGTACTTTGAAAAAATTACAACAGGTTAATCTCAAGATCTCATTTTATGATAATAAGGATTTTTTTGCAAATAAGCACCTTTTAAGTTTTTTTTTTCTCTTTTTTTTTATGAAAAAACTCCTTTTAAATCATTTTGTGAAAAAAAAAACACCTTTCAAGTGGGTTTTACACACCTTTAACCGAAATTCGACCAAAAAAGTGAAATATTTTGGCCAAAATATGGAGTATTAGTATTAATTACATCTGTAAATGCATCTTTTTGCAATAAATTACTAAATCTATACTAATGTAGATAATGTATTAAATGCTTATACATAATTGAAGATGAATGGACTTTGATGTGAGTTTGATGGATTTGCTGATTTTAATATAGTGGGTTTGTTCTTTCAAGAAATATAGTGGGTCTTTGATTTAGAAAGTGAAGATGAATGGTTCTTGGATGGGAGTTCGATGGAGCCCAGCCCACTTCTTTTGCTTTTTTTTTTTTTTTTTTTTTTTTTTTTGAGGAAAAGCTCCAACGGAGCAACTAGCTTTCATTAATTGGGAGATCGGCTAAAGCCAAAGTTACAAAGTTTGACGGAAAACTCGTCAATCAAATACTACTACCCACTGCCCCTGGCAAGTAATGAGCAATTTCGTGTGCTAATTTATTTCCCTTCCTACGAACAAAACTCCACCTAACATGATCAAAGAAACAACAAAAATGATGAACATCATCTAGAATCAAATCAACACTACTTCTCCCCATCTCTTGTGATGTAATTGCATTAATCAAGCTGAGGCAGTCACTTTCAATCACAACCCGTCGAAACCCCGAGTCAACAGCCACCCCCAAAAACAAAGCCTTAGCTTTAGCCCTTCTTCCACCCCCTACATTGCAAGCTTCTTCACCCTTCAACTCGCACATAAGCTTCTTGACATACTCCATTGATCGTTTCGGGTCACACTCCTCTCCCTCGAAAATCCACTTATTTCGTGCATTCCAAATCGCCCAACACACAGTCATGAAGAGCCCATGTTTAGTTGTTGGTAAGCGCTCCAAGCAAGCTGCAGTCATGTCCCCAAAATTACAGAACACACCTTGCACATCTCCCCCCAATCCACTAGCATCCCACATTATACGCACAATTACACAGTCTCTCAAGCAGTGCAGCTTGGTTTCCTATTCAACCTCACAAAGAGAGTAGATATCATCCCTCTCTAGCGGTCTCTTCCTAAGTCCAACCATCGTAGGCAATGCACCCTTACCTGCCCTCCAAACAAACAGATTCACCCTTGGTAATGTATTGGCATGCCAAAGCTTATTCTAGAAATTACCTCGCCCTGAAGAAGCAGCAACATTCTTAGCATCAAGTTCCCCAAAAATAGTCCTATAAGCAGAACGCACCGAATACTCTCCATCTTTCTCAAGGTCCCAACAAATCGAGTCCTCCGGAAGGCGACAACTAAGTGGAATACTCATAATACGCTCCCTCTCAAATGGTAGAAAAATCTCATTAATCATGCCCAAATTCCAAGAAGCAGTTGGAAGGTGAATCAAATCACACACACGAAGATCTTTCGACATACTGCCCCTAGGAGAAATGATTTTTCTAGACTGTGTATTTGGTATCCAAGGACTCCCCCACACCGGAATGTTGAGACCATCACCTACACGCCACCTCATTCCACGCTGAACCACCCACTTAGTGCCCCAAATTCCGCGCCAGGTATAACTTGGTAAGCTACCAAGTTCTGAGCTTAGATAATCGCCCTGAGCATAATATCTTGATTTTAAAATCCGGGCCACTAGACTATTGGGATATTGTATCAATCTCCATGCCTGCTTCCCCAAAAGTGCCAGATTAAATGATTTAAAATCACAAAATCCCAGCCCTCCCGACGCTTTAGGCTTACAAAGCTTCTTCCACGCAATCCAGTGAATTTTCCGTTCACCCTTCTTCTGCCCCCACCAAAACTTAGCCACTAAGATTGCAAAATTCATCACAAAAGGAAGAGGGAAATTTGAACACACTCATCGCGTAGGTAGGGATAGATTGGGCTACCGCCTTTATCAAAACCTCCCTATTCGCCTTAGATAAAAATCCCCCGTTCCACCCTTGAAGTCTCTTCCACAACTTCTCTCTAACACCTCTAGTAAGAACTCTCTTAGACCTTCCAATAACCGTCGGCAGACCCAGATATTTGTCATGAACATCCACCACATTAACACCAAGAATGCTCGCTAACTTCAATCTTCTCTGATTCGACACCTTTTTGCTAAACGACATTGTCGTTTTTCCAAGATTCACCATTTGTCCCGAAGCCAACTCATAAATCTGCAAAATTTCTTTAATGGTGTTCACCTCATCCTCATTAGCCTTAGAGAAAATAAGGCTATCATCAGGAAAAAAAAAAAAAAAAAAAAAAGTGATACAACTGGAGTCGTCTGAGCAACCTTAATACCATGGAGTCTACCATCAAGAACCGCTTTATTCAGAAGACCAGATAAAGCTTTCGTACACAAGATAAAGAGATATGGAGATAGTGGATCACCTTGCCGTAAACCCCTAGCCGGAGTAAACTCCCCCGAAGGTGCACCATTTATAAGGACCGAGAATGAGACATTTGACACACAATGAATAACACGGTCCACCCAACACTGCATAAACCCCATTCTCTCCATCACCGCTCTTAGAAAACTCCACTCCACCCTATCATACGCCTCTTCCATGTCTAATTTAAGTGCCATATACCCATTTTCACTCCCTGAATTTTTCATGTGATGAAATAATTCAAACGCCACCAAGATATTATCTGTAATCAACCTCCCAGGAGTGAAAGCACTCTGATTAAACGAAGTAATATCAGAGAGAAAAAATTTTAATCGATTGGCTAGCACCTTTGTAATCAATTTATACACCACATTGCAAAGACTAATTGGCTTATAATCTGACATATTTTCCGGATCGTTCTTTTTCAGTATCAACACAATAAATGTTTTATTAATACTCTCCAGAATAGCAGCACCATTAAGCACACTCATAACTAAAGTATTAATCGCAGGGCCAACAATGTGCCAATAAGTCTGAAAAAAAAGGGGACACATACCATCAAGTTCAGGCTCCTTCAAGGGATGCATTCGTTTGAGAGCAACTAGAACCTCCTCCTTCGAACAAGGAGCGCACAACCCCTCATTCATATCTTCCGTCACCCTGCGCTCCACACCAGCTAAAGCATCGTCAAAATTATCGGGCATCGAAGAAGCAATTAACGATTGAAAATAAGAGGCAGCAGCCCCACGAATATGCTCATCATCTGTATATTTGCTCCCGTCATCAGCCATCAAGAAAGGAACTCTATTCTTGCTGCGCCTATGAGTTGTTTTCCTGTGAAAATAACTCGAGTTTCGATCCCCTGCCTCCAACCAAAGGGCCCTCGACCTCTGCCTCCAATAGATTTCTTCTTGATGGAGCAAATCATTAATTTCACGAACCACCATTCTCCTCTCATTCACCCGAGCTACACTTCGGCCTCCTCTATTCAGCACCCCAAGCCTTTTCCTCTTTTTTCTAATTTCATGGAAAAGATTCCCAAATTCCTTATCACTCCAACTGCTCAATTCAACCGCACACCTCTCCAATTTATGCCCAACAGAAACACCTCCAAGCTGCCAGGCTGTCGAAATTACCTCTTCACACCCATCATGCTCCGTCCATAATTGCTCGAACCTAAAAATCTTCTCCTCCGCCCTTTTACTATCATTCTCAAGCTCATCCAACACAATCTTAATCGATGCATGGTCCGACCACTCACGGTCTAAATTAAACACTTTACTCCGCGGAAAAATATTCATCCACTTTTGATTAGCTAAGGCACGATCGAGCCTACATTGCACATTATCCTCTCCACTTTGCCCGTTGTCAAAAGTAAAAGTGTAGCCTGTAAATGGAACATCACGGAGTTGACAGAAATCTACCACCTCTCTAAAGTCCTCCATTTGCCACATAGCTCTATCTCAACCCCCCTTTTTTCCGATACAGAGAGAATCTCATTGAAATCCCCCGCACACATCCACTCCACATCATCTGAATGAGCCAACTCAAAAAGCAAACTCCATGACAAATGACGATTATGCACCTCTGGCCATCCATAAAATCCAGTAAACCTCCAACTCTTAGATCCCAACCTACTCCCCACCGTCACATCAATGTGGTGCACAGACATAGAACGCAGCTCCACCTTAATGTCTTTCAACTAAAACAACGCAATCCCACCCACTCTACCACAACTATCAACTGCTAATCCATCATATGCCACAAGCTTCGAACGTAATTTCACTACTCAACTTCGTCTCCATAAGAAAAATAAGAGACGGGGCCTCCCTCCGTACTAAGTTCCGGAGGTTATTAAATGCAGAGGTATTGCCCAACCCTATGCAATGAATACATAACGCACTCATTGGCCTCGGCGGGACTGCTCATTAGCAGCCTCCGCCCCTCGCCATCTATCAGTATTATTACCAACCATAGCCTTCTTAATCACCAATCCCTCCTCCCCTACCTCATGCTCCCTATCCTTTTTCCCAAAAATCTTATCAATTTCCATCGCACGACCATCCTTTCCATCTTTTTCCCTCACCTTTTTCCTCATAATCTTCCCAGTAGCTTTAACACCAGTCCCCCCTTCCCCAAGGAAAACGACACTCCTTGCTGCCCCAACATGTTCATCATAAATCCCTCCCCCATGCCATCTTCACTCCCCCCTGTCCCCCTATCATTAACTTCCCCAGACAAAGTCCCTACCCCCTCCAACAGTCTGCTTCCCTTTTCTGCCAATTCCCCCTTCCACCCTGCCATAATACCCTCCCCTAACTGCAATGTCACACCCAAATTCTCAGCCACCACGACCTCCCCCCCCCCATTATGAATCCCCTGCCCAGCAACAACTAGCACTCCCTCCCCATCACTCCTTTCTCCAGTGTCCATCTCCCCCCCCCCCCCCCCACTCATTGTTAATGGCAGCATCCTCTTTTTCAACCAAGTCACGAGTGATAAAAAGTTTCTTTCTCATCAACATTACTGCTTCCACCTCCTCCAGCTCCTTCATACGTCCCTTCCTAGGAGAGGCCTTTAGCCATCTCCCCCATCCCAATTGCTTCTTTTTATTTTCTTCAGAAACCATAACACAATCCCTCTCCGAATGTCCAATAACACTGCAGGCATAATAGAAAAAAGGGAGCCTCTCATAAGAGAATTCGACTATGACTTCCCTCCCTTCTTTATCTCTGATTCTCTGAATGCGACGCAGTGGTTTCGTCTTATTGATCATCACCTTCACTCGTCGAAAACTATCCAGACCAAGAGCATCTTCTTCAATTTCTAGCAAATCCCCCAAATTCATCACCAATTCTCGCACATCATTGTCATAACGACAATTAAAGGGTAAATTTTTCAATCGCACCCAAAACGAAGAATGAAACAGCAACACTTGCTCCGGTTGTTCGCTGCCCCCAACCTCCTTAAGCACCAGAAACATATTATCAAAACACCACGGTCGCCCAGCCAAAACCTTTTTCTTATCCCCCCCAATGGAAGAATTGGAATGCATAGAGATTAGGGCTTAAAGTTCTAATAATTAATTTGTCCGGCAGGGTCCAAACCTTTGTCATTGTTTATTTGAACGCCTCCCCGTTATAGGGTCTACCAGTAACAAGTCTACCAATTAGCATAAGGTCAAATTTCTCCGGCAGTTGATTTGAATCCACCGCCCCAAGATCCACAACACCACCTTCATCCTCATCTAAACGAAGATTGGCATAACGAGACACAATTTCCTCCGCCATAGCCCAGAGAACAACCAAGAATGGAGGAAGATCCGGCAAACCGGCAGCAAAACCCTAGGCAAGTAGAGAGCAAAACCCTTTTTTTGAGGGAGCTATTTTATAATTAAGTGTTTGCTTTAGTTATTCTAGATAATGTTACTAAATAAATTTCCTCAAAAAAAAAATGTTACTAAGCAAGGTTGTCAGGATCGGGATCCTACTTTGGATCAGTGAGAGGATTAGGATCGAATCGGTAAAATCGGATCGTAGAATCGTAAGATCCTATAAAATTGATAAAAAGAGTAATAAAAAGGTTGCTACATAATTAGATAACATTTTTTAAGCCATAAAAATGGTAACATTTATAGGTTTAGTAGTTAGATAGTAATTTTCTTAGCTTAGAGAAAAGTTTAATTGCTTTAGGCTCATTTTATTAAGTAAAAAGTAGGATCGTACGATCCTGATCGATCCTACTCGATTCTGACCGATCCTGCACGATTTTGTCCGATCCTAACCGATCCTGTACAACCCCAATAATAATTTAAGCGAAAAACAGGATCGTCCGATCTTGTACGATCCTGACCGATCCTATGCGATCCTGACCGATCCTATGCGATCCTGACCGATCCTACAGTGATCCTGCTTGCTCTGCGACTGCATCTGATCCGAATCGTTTGGCTAAAATGGGATCGTAGAATCGCACGATCCTACGATCCGGATCGCTATTTTGACAACAATGTTACTAAGTAATTGATACGGACTATTTTACAATTTTTTATGTCGAAATTTGACCATAAATTTCTCTTAAAGATATATCTTAAGTTCTAATACTGACCTCATCAAAAAAAGTTCTAACAATAACAAAATTCAAAATGTTTAATACTGAAGTATTTAAGTAGCATGGAGTAATATATAGAGACGCGATGTTAAGTCCAACGGAGTAATGCGTAGCACTTAGACACTATGTCAAGTAAAATCAATGGTAAGGGAATGCAAAATGTGCACCAAGTAGATTCAAAGGCAATGTCTTCAATGTATCACTAAAATATTTAAGATTAGTTACAATTCTTACAAAGACGTTTGAATAGAGGTCCATCTGCCTTATCTCTTTTGAATATCAGGCATAACTAGAGAATTTCAGACCACTATTAATAAATATAATAGAAGTATCATTTTCTTTAATCTGACAAAAAAGAATTTAAAATTTTCTAGATCTTTAAATTTACTCAAATATTGGGGCAATCCAGATTTTATAGGGGACTTGGTCTTATGTTTTAATAATGCAAGTGCACAGCTAACTAGGTCATTGTCTAATAAGAGCAAGTAAACAATCTTGAGCTTGAGAATCCAGTCAGTTTTCTGCGAACACGATTATTTGGTCAAAATTTTCTAAACCAAGCATGGAACAGGTCCATATCGGATCATAGAATTGTAATCGGAATAGATAGTTGAGTGGCGGCGGTGGTGGTGGTTGTAGTTGATTCCTATAAATGGGAACCACTGAACCACACCAAGATCGTGCAGGAATCAGTTTCAGGGCATGTACACATTTACGAAACTGAGCTGAACTGAACTGAACTGAGCTGAGCTGAGCTGAGCTGAGCTGAGCTGAATAGAACTGAACTAAACTGAGCTGAGCTAAAATGAATATTTTATGAGAGAAGGAAATTAGGAGCTGAACTGACCTGAACTGAACTGATTGGAGCTGGATTGAAATTAAGCTGAAGTGAACAGACCTCAGTGTCAAGTACCCAGTCATTTCATCATTTGCAACGATTTTACTAAGTTTAGTATTACAGCCCCTAATTGAAAGTGTAACCAACTAACTACTAATATAGGCTGTAATTGTTTTGCTTATACATTAGAGCATAACAATCTATGAAAGTGAAAAAAATAGCCATTCAAACAATCTAATTAGGTATAACAGATAGTCGAATCTAATACTTGGTCTAATATCTGTTTAAGAACAGTACAGGATTTATGTCCACTTCTCAATATAACATGATTTCCTGCAGTACATGATTCTATTATAGGAGATAGTCTAAAGATTTAGTTATATACCCAATCACCGAACTTCTGAGCTACATAAGTTATATAGAAATTATCATTAACAAAAAGCACAAAGACAAATCTATCTTAAAAAGACCCTAAACAGTACCAAAAGATCAAACATGGTAGCTACAGCATACAATACATCAACAGGACAAGCTGCAAAAACATCAAGAAATGCAGTGAATGTCAATGAGAAACTTACACTAATGGCAGAGTGGCCATGCAGCCAATGTACATCAACAGAAATGAGAATTCAGGACATCTACATGCACTTTGCGAGGTAATTCGCCAAAGAATTGATTGGCTTCTCCATCACAACCATAGTTCCCTCTTTTCTTCCATTCCTCACCTTGATACGAGCAAGGTAATCAGCGGGGACCCAGGCAAAACTCAGAATAACATTCACCTATTCTTCGTCATCAGGACTTTTTCACCCATTCAGAATGATAAGTCACCTGATACCACGTTGAAGCTTTCTTCTCATAAACTGAATTCTTCTCCTCATCACCTAGGTGCTCAAAATCAGCACCAAGTTTATCAAAATGTTGCCTAAACTCTCTCTTTAGACAACTGTAAGCATGCTTGAGCTTTTCCTTGAGCTCTCCTAGCTTCTTACTGCTGGATCTGGGCATGGACCATACATGTCCGATTACAATCTCCTCTTCATTGCTGACTTTATAATGTTCTAGCAGGCCACAAAGCTTTCCTACATACGAGCACTTGAGACCCCATGCCTCGTTTGTGAAATTGTCTAAACCTGGAACCTCCAGATCTGTGTCGTAATTAATATCCTTAGGACTGACGTTTAATTCAGGAGATAGACTTGACATTCTAATTTTTTACCAAGTTTCCAGCCACATAGGTGACAAATAGGTATTATTGTGACACAGAGGATGCTAAGTAAGCGAATTTTGGATAGATTTTTTAGGATAAAAATGTTGCATAGTGTTTTATTATCGATGTACTTCTAATATTTCATATATACAAAATTAATTATAACTTTTAATAAATATCATATAAATTGGTTCTATTTCCATCATAAAATTCGTTTAAAAATTTCTTTAAAATAAGATCCATTTATAATATATTTGATTTATTTAAAAAAAAAAAAAAAAAAAATTAAGTTCAATAAAAAATAATTTCAAGTAAAGAATAACATAAATATTCACAAACTAAACTACCAAAAATACACTACTCCGTATATTTAACCTTACTTAACCAAATAAGAGATATGACATCGTATGTCTAAATATTCTACATATCAAAAGGGATTATAAGACCGTATTTAACATTCAAGTAAAAAAGTTTATACTAAAATTTTATCAACAATCTGGGCATCACCCGGGCACAAAACTAGTATTATATAAATATACATTCTATATGAGAAAACTATTTATGTAATTCAAATTTTTTACTCATAAAATAATAATCACTTGACAATCATACTTGTTAAATAAAAAAAATAAAAAATAAAAATAGTTTTACTACTCATAAAACTGCGTGTGGAGGGATTAAAAGAATCTATACTTGAAATTTGTAAAACAATAGTAGCATGGTCAGAGCAATTCAAAGAAATCGATTTGGAGTTGCACCTATTTTCATGTTATTGGATGATATTTTTTATGATAAGTTGGGATTTTAATGTACATAAGAAATGTTGGATTTTCTTTTTTAAGTATAAAGTTAAAAAGCATATTAAATTATATTAAAGATCGTAAATAGGTTTCAAAAATTTTGAAAATTTTACTATGCAAAAACTATAACTATAGTTGTAACATGAAAATTTACAATCAATTGTATTCTAATTAATCTAGTGCATTTTGTATTAGACCTATTATTTCAATCAAATTACATTTTAAGTCACAAACAACACTTGCAATTTATATTTAATGTGTTGGTTTAGGCAGAATTTTCTAAGATTACCCTTTTAGGCGAACAAAAGCACTACAAGTCTTTGAGCCTAGTCATAACTCCCAAAAGGGAAGAAGCGGCGAAAGCACATACATAGGTAATAGGTGAACCTACATGCGAGTGTGCGACCATGCACGTTTACAGTTCAGTTGCGATGATCTTTGAATTCTTGAATTATAAGTTGCTAATTGAGTCCAAGGGGTGCCTTAATCATACAAAACAAAGGAAACATATACCCCTAAAAAGCACAATTTATACTGTTGCATGATCTTTGAATTCACATCTTAAAGGTGATATATAGTCCTTAAATTCAGTTATTGTCTTGAGTCAGTCGGGAGCTAGCCTCCTTTTTGGATCATTGTCAAAAAAATAAATAAATAAATAAAAATAAAATCCTTAAATTTATAAAATAATTATTGAAATTTATAATTTAGTTTATACATATAAAACATTGGAATTTTATCAAAAATTAAACTCTAAACCAACAACTTTATCCTAGAGTTTTGTTGAAAATAAAATTGTAAAAACCTATTCAAATTTTGTTGAAAATAAAATTGTAAACTATTTTATCTTACAAAATTTATCTAAATCCATCCAACATGTTTAAATTATCCTACATGTCATATATTAATACTTAATAACTGCCTACGTGACGCTTGGAGAAAAGTTTAAATGCCAAGTGTCACTGTCTCGTGACCTAACTAAAAGTTTAGCTTTATATATTAGTTACTAACTTTGGGCCCGACCGATGCCCGAATTGTTGATAAAATTTTAGGATAAACTTTTTGGCTTTTGATAATGCAGGATATTTAGACATATGACATTTGTGCTTTTTACCATGGGGTAAAAGTCAAAAATTTTCTTTTTATTTATTATAAAAGTCAAATATTGATCTAGATAAATAATTTTGGTGAATTAAGATTTGTTCCAATAAGCAAAATTAGTACGTGCAATTCAGTGAAATTCAGCTCTACCAAACAAGACAAATTGACTACTCCATATCAAATCAAAATTATTTTTACCAAATAAAAATTATTTTTACTAATTCTATATTATTTTTTAACTAAATTAAATATGTTATAAATGGATCTCATTTTAAAGAACTTTTTGAAACGAATTTTATGATTAAAAATAAAATCGAGTTATAGGATATTTATTAAAACTTATGATTAATTTTTTATAATATGAATTATTAGAAGTATAGTGATAATAAAACTCTATATAACATTTTTATCTTAAAAAATGTATCCAAAAATTGCTTACTTATTATCCTATGTGTCACAGCAATACCTATTTGTCGTCTACGTGGCGCGACACTTGGCAAAAAATTAGAATGCCAAATGTCGTTGTCTCGTAGCATGATTGTGAGACCGGCTTTATAAAATCTATCCAAAAATTGCTTACTTATCATCCTATGTGTCAAAATAATATCTATTTGTCGTCCATGTGGCGCGACACTTGGCAAAAAATTAGAATGTCAAGTGTCGCTGTCTTGTGGCCTGATTGTGAGACCGACTTTATACATTAGTGATATGATATGATATGATATCCCAATATCCATGTTATGCATAAAAATAATCCAACTATGTATTAATTAAAAAATCCGAGCATAGCTCCGACATCAACTAGTAATCAATAAGCTAAAAACACAAGAAAAAAATATATCAATATAATTTTTTAATAAAAGAGAGAAAAAAAAAAAAAAAAAAAAAAAAAAAAAAAAAAGGCTAGGTATAACTGCAAAACTGCAAGTGCAAGCTACGATATGTATGTAAAAAAAAGGCATACACCACTCTCTTACGCACAATGTCATCCCCACCAACTAATTAGACGGTTAACACCAAATCATAAGAGATGAAGTCTTTTCGAAAGCTCCTCTTCATCTTCTCAATTATCATTACTTCTTCTATTCTATCTTATGATTATAAACAAATTACATTATCATTTCTCAACTACTACATCATTTCCAACTACAACCTTACTTGATATTAATCCTTTTACTCGCTTTATACCTAAGCATCCTCATACCATTACCCTCCTTCTTTTCCCCTTACACTCTCGGATTAAATCCGTCGTAATTTAGTTTCTTGATTCCTCTAGCTAGCGGTGTCTCTAGCATCATATCATACGCGTAGCTCGTTCGACTTGAATACCATGTCTTCCTTGGCCACTCCTACCCGTATGCATTTACTTCCTGTTATACCAGAAAATGGAGTAAGTTTTATTTTATGATGATCTATGTTACGTTGCACTCTTTCGTGAATTATTTGTATTTCTTTTTCAAGCCTCGAATATAATTAATCCGGTGTGTATTAAATGTTTGCTGCTATATGTTTTGTTCGTTTAGGTAAAGAAAAATCTTGGCGGACAACGCAAATTACAAGAGTTACAACAAGAGGTAAAATTTTAAATTGGTTGATGCATGTACTCGTGCAATCGTGTTAGCATCATATCAAACATATTATCTACCCCTAAAAATGTTTAGTGAGCAATTTATTCCTTGTGCATTGCACAAACAAAGATAATATATGATTTCTAATTATAAGAGCATTTCACTTTATCTTTTTTTCCTCATATTTTTTGCATGAAAACTTACAATTGCATTTTTTTTTTTTTTTGAATAAATTTACCATTACATTATTACCTTATATTTTTCTATTAAATTTATTAGATACATAGATCTTTCTTTAATAAGTAAATTATAAAATATTTATACATTTTGAAAACAAATATACTTTGCTATTTTTAGTATGCCTATCCACACCCAATCCAACCTTTTAATTTTTTGTATTACGAAAAACACACTCCTATATTATTTGTCCTAGCTATATGTTGTCAATGAAACAAAATTTATTTATTTTTTTAAAAAAATAAAAAAAAAAAAAAAAAAAAAAAAAAAAAAAAAGTGGCTTTTAGTTGTCTATAATTATTCCATAATTAGTTGAAAATTCAATTGATGATGAACTAGCTAGTTTAGATTAAATATGATACTTTTTTTTTTTTTTTGATCAGATCGTAATTGCTAGCATATTATAGGTGATGGAGCTCCATAATTATATTATTTGTCATAGCTATTAAAGCTTGGTTGTCCTATATATGTAGAAAACTTAATTGATGAACTAGTTTAGAGTAAATATGATGCTTAAATGTGTTGTGAACATGTGAGTTATACGATGAGTATGTATGTAATTGCTTGCATATTATAGGTGACGGTGCTCCAAAACTTGTTAAACCACGAGGAGCAAGTCCGTGAGATTTTGCAACAAGTTTATAATCGAAAAGCTGGCATGTCATTGCACATCCCGGATCATCTTCCTTCTAAGGTAACATAATTTTCCACATTACATTTTGGCGTAATTTAGAATCTTAATCCACTAATTGTTCGTGTAAAAGTAAAATCACCACCTATAATAGAAAATCTTTGGTTCATAAAGTTATGCACATTTGTTACATGTACAAATAGTGTAGTAACGCCAATGCCACATGTTTACCCTAATACTTCCGAAAATTACTATTGTATATATTATTGTTCTTTTCTAATTACGTTTGGGAATTCATGCTTGCTTATGCACATTTCATATTATTAATATCTTTAATTTTACCATAGCAAAATTTATATTTTTCCAAGACTTACGAATCACAATTAACAATCAAAGAAATTTTTGTGAATAGTGTAAAATTTCAACCTTGTGATTAAAAGAAAGTGGAAAGCCTAACCTTGTACTCCCTTTTTCCAAAAGGTGGATTAATAATTACAAAAAAAAAAAAAAAAAAAAAAAAAAAAAAAAAAAAAAAAAAAAAAATTTACACTAAGTCCAAATCTTCAATGCTTGAATTGCAAGTTTAATACATTATTTGGGGTAGAAGCTTGAAGTAGCACTCATGAGTTGGTGTTGTTTCATTGTATGACAAGATGAAAGAGCTTTTATCCGAATTGGTGATGGTTGAGGATGAAATTGTTGGACTTGAAGCTCAAATCGAGCATCTTCGAAAGGATGTTAAAGCCGAGCAAGAAGCATCAAAACAAGTGAAACCAAAGCAGCATTCATCACAGTTGCGAAACAACACAAGTATGGCAAAATATAATCAACAACACACGCAACAAAGAGCCAACAACAACAACAACAACAACAACTATAACAACAACAATGATCAACGGATTGGTTACGAAACTAGGGCTTTACATTTCATTAGTAAAGCCATTAATGGAAGTTATAGTCTTACTGACTTTACAATCAATGAAAAGGATATCGGAAGTCCGATAGGAGGAGGGAATTTATCCCCATACATTCAACCAACTTCCAAGCAAAGTGGACTGCAAGATCAAAGAATGACAAAGAGAAGTGGTGTTCAAAAGCTTACTGCTTCGCCCTTGCGAAACTTCAGAGATCCAACTCCTTTTAAGGTATGTAACATGTAACTTTAGCCCTAATCCTATATGTTTAAGATTATGTAAATTTCTTCTTTGTAGTTTATAGGTATGTAATTTTTGGAGTCTATTGGAGAAATGAGGTTCATATAAGATTCGATCACTTGTTCTATTTTAGAGCATTAGAAGTGATTGTATAGTATCATGATGAACTAAAATAGAAATGTGACCAATCATTTTGGGCCGGAGGTAGTGCTGCCATAATTCAGATATGATCTCCCTATTCCTATCTAGCTAGACTAATTCATAGTGCAAAATTGCATACTTTTAATTCATGTATTGGGGGTTTGGTTGCCTTTTGGAATGTAAAATTCTATTCTTGTGTTAGATGGGTCAATCATTTTTTTTTTGGGCTTGAATTCATTGTTGTACTAGTTTTTTGATGGCCTATTAAGATTTTCACGTAATTTTGTTGGTTTGGACAGGGCTGGCAACCCCCTTACCCGATCTGAACTCGAAGTTACCGAGAGAAATCCGAACCCGACCCGAACTGAACCCAAACAGACCGAATTTGACCCAAATTTTATATTTTGTAATAATATTAAGTTTTACATAAAAAAAATTTTATAGTTCCTAAGCATAATCCGAAAGCGACCCGAAATCTGACCTGAACCCGACCTGTTGACCCGAATTGCCACCCCTAGGTTTGGATTCTTAGTTTATGATCGAATTTTAGATTTGGAGGTGGAGTCATATTTAGGTTAGGTCAATGTTTCGACATGTCCAAATTCATTCTTTAGGCTATAAATATGATCTATTGCTCTCATATTGATATTAAGTAGAAATTCATTATATCCTTATATTTTATACTTGTTGATGCAGCCAAAAGAAAGGAATGTAGAAGTTCGAGTTGATCCACCTCAAAAATCAATAGGGTCAACACAATTGGAAGAGAGTAATGGAACAAAATGGCAACCCAACAAATTGTCTGAAAACATTATGAAATGCTTAATTCTCATTTATGTGAGATTAATTAGGATATCAAGGCAAAGTGAGCTAGAGAAATCTGGCCCTATTTCAAGATCCATGTATTCTTCATTAAGCTTCAGGACTGAGCCAGGGGTGAACTTGTCAACAAGCCTCATAAAGGAGTCCAAACAACAAGATCCATACGGCATTTTCGATATCGAAGGGGCTATACCAAGGGACATTGGTCCTTACAAGAACTTGGTCGTTTTCTCTTCTAGTTGCTTAGACCCGAAATTTGTCTCTAATTCAAGCTCCATTCCATTGTTCCAAAAACTCAAGTAAGTCAAAATTATGTAAACTCTATGTCCGAATTTAGTTGTCATGTTGATGGTGTACGTACTTTAAACTAGTAATATGACAGTTAATGGAGTGAGGTAGTAGGTGTTCGTGAATAAAACTAAGCGAGTTATAAAATCATCCTTAAATTTGTTGTTTGGGATCAGGGGATTATTCAATAGCCTTCAGAAGGTGGACCTCAAATCCTTGTCAGATCAACAAAAGCTTGCATTTTGGATCAACATATACAACGCTTGTATAATGCATGTAAGCTTCTCCTAAACAGATTTTGAGTTTTTCTTTTTATAATGTTTTCTTTAACTATATAAACAAGGAAAAATTAATAGGAATAATCTAACCTTTGTACCAACTTTGTACGTCAATTCGACGGTATATTAACTTATAATCATTGTATTAATTTCTTGTATTGATCAATTCGAATTTAGGCTTCTAGCTACGAGTAACATTTTCGACATTTTTCTGCAGGGATTTCTCAAGTTTAGTGTGCCTTCTAGCGCAGAAAAGTTGCTCAACTTATTGAACAAGGTACTAATTAATATTAGAAAGAGTAGAAATTAAACCTTGATTTATTTATGTATTGCATGACATTCTCTAAATTAATTTCAATAAAATTACTATGAATTAATTTAAGTTGAGTTTACTTTGATTAAATTACAGGCAACATTGAATGTAGGAGGAAAAGTTGTGAATGCACAAGCTATAGAACGTTGTATTCTAAGGAAACCAACACTAATGTCTTCTAAAGACGGGAAGGAAGCCATTATCCATGAACTATACGGTCTCAACACTGTGAATCCTAATGTCATTTTCACTCTATGTTGTGGAACTCGATCTTCTCCCGCTGTAAGTTAAATTACTCCATCAACTTCTCTTAACACGACCTTAAACAATCTTAAATAGATGGTCCTTAGTTAACTAATTAAATTATAAAGTGAACTTTTTACTGTGGTACGTCTCAAACATATATATTGTAATCTAGGTAAAGTGTTGAGCACACGTGTGTCACATGAGGCTAGCGCGTGACATTCACGTGTGTGTCCGCCTAGGGTGCATTATTGGAATGATCCGTGCCTAATTAGTATGGTTTGTGCAGGTAAGGATATACACAGCTGAAGGAGTGACATCGGAGCTAGAAAAATCGAAACAAGAGTACCTACAAGCTTCAATATCGGTGACAAACTCGAAAACGATATGGTTACCGGAGCTACTAATACAAAACATGTATGATTTTGCAACGGACACGGATTCCTTAGTTGAATGGGTTTGTCATCAGTTGCCTACATCAATTTCACTCAGAAAATCAATTGTGGACTGTTACAAGGGTACCAGCAATAGTGGTAGAGTAATTAATAATGGTATTAATATTGAGAAAATGCCATATGATTTTGACTGTCAATATTTGTTACAAGTATAGTTAACTAAGTTTAGCTCGATCAATTGGATTTTGTATACATCAAATGAAGCGTTTTTAGTATCAATCCCTTATTCTCTTTGTTTCTTCTATTCTATTGGTCATTGGGTGTTGAAGCTAATCATAGATTATTCCTTGTTTACAATTTTATTTTTAGGGGATTTATGTTTCTTGTGCATAATCACAATACGCATACAGCAATCATTTAGACAAATTAATCAAGAATTATTGCAGGAAAATAATTTCTAAAAATTCTTATGTTCACCTAATAATAAGGTGTATTCTATTGCACAAAGAAAATTAAAAAGTTAAAGGGGAAATACTAGTTCATCAGCCTGATTTACATATTTTGTACATCAGGGGGTGCTTTCGTCTTTTTACATATTTAGTAGAGGGTAAAAACGTAACCACGCAAAGAAGGTTTGCAAACGGTACATTCTGGTTCATTTTTTTGACTCGCGACTTTGTTAGTCAAACCATTTGACACCGTTTATTTCACTTTTCCAATCTGAAGCCTAATTTATTTTTACTGCTACTTCATCTTCTTCAACCTCTATGGTGCTGATTTTTTGTAATTGAATTTTACTGCGACATCATCTTCTCCAACCTTCTGGTCTTGAATTTATTTTTATAACACGACTAATTATGATGTTCACGGCATTCTCCGAGCTGATTTCCTCACGACTCGTCTTCGAATTGTAACCTTCTCCAATTTCCCCTTCTTAGTCCCACTGAGTAGAACATCGTCGTCAATTGAATTCAGACGTATTGTTATCACCTTTGGTACATAGGTAGCTGGAGGCGTGGAATCAATGTAAGTTAGTTGATGTTTATTCTATATATCAGCGAAGTTGTAGTTGATGTTTTTTCTATATGTCAGGGAATTTGTATGCTTTCTTACGATGATTATGGTGATAAGGAATGACATCTTCAAAGTCAACACTTCCAACATTAGCTTACGTGATTGTAGGAATTACAATCAATCTTATAGCTGTAATTATGTAGTGCTTAATTGTAGGGATTTTATCTCCCTTAGTTCTAGCTTACTGAAATTATAGCTCTCTTGTATCACTATATATTGAGTTGTAAATATACAACAAAATACAACTTCTTTCCAACTCTTCTATATGGTATCAGATACCTTGATCCTTTCTATAAACTTTATTCATGGATGACAACCCAAACTCGTCCCATTCAAAACCACAAACCAATACCGCTATCCTCGCTTCACCTTCACCTTCTTCCTCTTGGATTCTTGACAGTGGTGCATCTCACCATGTCACTGCTGATTTGGAAAATCTCTCTCTCCATACACCATATGATGGCATGGAAGAACTTCTTGTAGGTGATGGTACGGGCCTCAAAATCACTCACTTTGGTTCTGTAAAATTTTCTTCATCATTAATCTTGCAAAACGTTTTAGTAGTTCCTGCAATTTCGAAAAATATCATCTCTATCTCTAAATTATGTCAAGATAACAATGTCTCTATTCTATTTTCATCCACTTCTTTTCTTGTTACGGATTTAAAAACTGGGGCATCCCTATTCCAGGGGCACACTAAAAATGGTATCTATGAAATCCAAACACAATCTCCTAGAGTTTATGCAAGCATCAAAACAAACTCCCTTGACTGGCATCACCGTCTAGGGCATCCATCCAAAAATGTTTTTAGAAGACTTATCTCTAAGAATAATTTAAATATCCCTAGTATCTCTACTATTGATTGTAACTCATGTGCTTGCAATAAAAGTCATCGTCTTCCTTTTGCAACATCATCAATTACATCAACTTCTCCACTTGAGTATGTTTATACGGATGTTTGGTCTTCTCCTATTCACTCTCATGATGGCTTTAAATACTATATTATATTTGTTGATCATTTTACCAAGTATATATGGCTTTACAATCTCAAGCAAAAATCTGACGCTAAAAACGTCTTCATTCGTTACAAAGCGTTAGTGGAAAAATATTTCCAACTTCCTCTCAAAACTCTATACTCTGATAATGGTGGGGAATATGAATCCTTAAGCAATTATCTCTCAATTGACGGCATTTCTCACTTAACAACTCCACCTCACACTCCTCAATTAAATGGATACTCAGAACGTCGCCATCGACATATTGTTGAAACCTTCCTTTCTCTTCTCTCTCATGCATCCATGCCTCTAGAATATTGGTCAAATGCTTGTGCTACTGCAGTTTATCTCATAAATAGACTGCCCACCTCCACTCTAAACAATGAATCTCCATACTCAAAATTATTTGGTGTCCAACCCAATTACACAAAACTTCGGAGTTTCGGTTGTCTTTGCTACCCATGGCTTAAACCGTATACCTCAAACAAACTAGAGCTAAAGTCACAACCATGTATATTTATGGGATACGCACCAACTCAAAATGCCTATTATTGCATGGATTTAGATACTAAGCGCATCTATGTCTCACGCCATGTTAAATTTCTTGAACATGTATTCCCTTTTTCAAATAAAAATGACTCATTCCCCATTTTGCAAACTATTGACCATTGGGCCCCTCTTTACTTACCCGTACTTATCCCACCAAATTCAATACCTAGTACTCCACAAATTTCCGCTGCACCATCTCCTTCAAGCCCCAATCAAAGCCCACCATATCACCTCCTTACTAGCCCATCAGTTTCATCCTTCTCCCCCACCTCTCAAACTACAACCCCATCTCCTACAAACAGTCATCACACGTCTCCTACGTCCCCATCTACTTGCCCCCCACCATCACCACCTCAATCTCATATTGACCACCCACCACCCATTCCTACTCACTCTATGTCTACTCGCCTTCAGCACGGCATTAGAAAACCCATTGACAAACTCAATCTCAATGCCGAATTAGTTCCTATTGACATTCCCAAAAATATCACACAAGCCTTAAAGAGCCCTGTTTGGAGAAAAGCCATGGATGACGAGATGAATGCACTCATCAAAAATCATACTTGGACACTTGTTCCTCCTGAAATGTCTCAAAATGTTGTTGGTTGCAAGTGGATATTTCGCATAAAGAAAGATAAAGATGGGAATGTTATTCAATACAAAGCTCGGTATGTTGCTCGAGGTTTTAATCAAAGGCATGGCATAGATTATGGGGAAACATTCAGCCCTGTAGTCAAACCTGCCACAGTTAGGCTCGTTCTCTCTCTCGCGGTTAGCCAAGGGTGGCAACTACGTCAACTCGACATCAATAATGCTTTCCTTCAAGGCACACTTACTGATGATGTATACACTATCCAACCTCCTGGATACATAGACCCTCAACATCCTACTCATGTGTGCAAGCTAAATAAGGCCCTCTATGGTTTGAAACAAGCTCCAAGAGCTTGGTATAAAGAGCTTCGCCACCACTTACTTGGGTTAGGCTTCAAGAATACAATTTCTGACTCCTCATTGTTCACCTTGCATAATCATGGCTCCACAATCTATCTCCTTGTTTATGTTGATGATATTATTATCACAAGCAATGATAATAATGCCCTGGAGTCAGTCATCACCAATCTTGCAGCACGCTTCTCTCTAAAAGATTTGGGAACATTATCCTATTTCTTGGGAGTGGAAGTTATGCCTCATCCCAAGGGAATTTTCTTGAGCCAGAAAAAGTATATAAATGACATCTTATGCAAGGCTAATATGGAGAATGCTAAACCAGTTGCTACACCACTCGCAACTCATCCCCCCTTGACCATTCAAGGAAAACTCCTTGATGATCCTACTGAATATCGTACTTTGGTGGGTAGCTTGCAATACCTAAGCCTCACTAGACCTGATGTTGCTTTCTCAGTGAACAAGTTAGCTCAATACATGCAACGACCAACGGAGGAACACATGCAATCTCTCCATCGCCTACTTCGATACCTTATTGGTACATCAACCATGGGATTAATCATCCACAAAGATTCTCCTCTCACTCTTCATGCTTATTCTGATGCGGATTGGGCACGTGACAAAGATGACTATATCTCAACCACAGCGTATATCGTTTATCTTGGCAAGAACCCAATATCGTGGACATCAAGGAAACAGAAAACAAGGGCGCGATCTTCTACAGAGGCTGAATACAGAGCAGTGGCCAATGCTACTGCTGAAATTCTTTGGGTAGGAAACTTATTTAAGGAGCTACATCACAACCTTACACTTGCCCCAGTCATATACTGTGACAATGTTGGAGCAACATACATAAGTGCTAATCCAGTCTTCCACTCAAGAATGAAACATCTAGCCTTGGATTATCACTTTGTTAGGGAGAATGTTCAATGTGGTAAGTTGCGTGTCTCTTACATCTCCACTAACGATCAGCTAGCTGACGCCTTAACCAAACCGTTGCCGCGAGCCACTTTCACAAATTTGGTCAACAAAATCGGGCTTTCATCTTGGCCGCCCGTTTTGAGGGGGCGTGATAAGGAATGACATCTTCAAAGTCAACACTTCCAACATTAGCTTACGTGATTGTAGGAATTACAATCAATCTTATAGCTGTAATTATGTAGTGCTTAATTGTAGGGATTTTATCTCCCTTAGTTCTAGCTTACTGAAATTATAGCTCTCTTGTATCACTATATATTGAGTTGTAAATATACAACAAAATACAACTTCTTTCCAACTCTTCTATATATGGCTATACAATTAATTAGTGTGTGCTAAGTTATGATGATTGTGGTTATGGATGTCTAATTCCGGGTGCCTGTACTTGAATTGCTTCCATATGTGGTATAAAAGCAGGCTGTACTTTTTAATCAGTGTATCTTGGTTTGTGGAATTTTGACATTGTTTGCAATTTGCCATATAATTCTACAAAATATTAAATTAACCGTTTGCTTTGGATGTAACGACGTTTTTTTCGACTTTGGTTGGCCCACATTAACGGATGTACTAAGTGAATATAAAAGCAATATCTAGTACACTGTGGGGCCCACAAGGACGACTGATTGACAAAATTTTGTCAATAAGCCTGATTGCCTGGATCTGGCTCAAAGTTAAACATGATGGGTGCACCGAAATCGGGCTAACGGACAATTCCATCGACTTGGGTATAGGTCATCAATAATTAGTCCGAGCCCTTTGGGTTGTTCTATCATGTTCGACTCATATTATTAAAATGACGAACTTAATCTATATACATAATTACATATACACATTTCACATTTGACACATACATGAAAATGTCTTCTTTAAAGACCATGATTTACCCGTCAAAAAAATTAAGACAATGACTTAAATTGTCAAAAAGAAGAAAGTTTGTTGTAGATGAATGGAGGAATTTCCTAGTCAAATGTCCTAATGCATGCATGAATTTAAGTTATTGAACTAATTAAGTCAAATTGCTTGAGAAAATTCCCTGCTTTTTTTTGAAAAACAATTGACTCTTCTATAGGCAACAAAATATATACAAATAATTAATGATTGTTAAACCATCTCTATTCATAAAGGTATGCTAAACATTTTTTTTGTTTTAGAAAGATAGTATGCGTTTCGGGTGAGCTCCGGTATTGTGAGTCTTGAGATCCGTAAAGATTTACCGTCCAATTATGCACGTGAACAGTTGTACACTTTATTTAAAACATTAAGAACCCCATAAACATTCTTTAAAATGGTCAGAACTCAGAAAGATGTAATGTATTTAGGATATGCAACAATGTGTTTATAGTTGTACAGATGTACACTTTGTACAATTTTAAAAGTCAACGACTCAATGTGAGTATTTTTCAATTGGAGATCAAGATCAACGCCAGTATGCCCCAACACTGTACTCGAACAATTATGAGCTTATATTAATCATTGATTACTAAACTTGGCTGTTAAATTACGAAACATAATCATTCACTAACATATAATAATTTATATTTTATGGTTTTTTTCCCGAAATACTCATGTATCATATGCACTTGTGTGTGGGAGGATACCAATATCTTGTACAGTGCCGATAACCACCCTTTTACGGTCTAAACGGGTTTGGGTTTATAATGATAAAACCAATATCGACACCATCAAATAACGGCATGCATATCGGCACCTCTTAAAACTGAGCACATGGCGTTGGTTGATCGACACTTGGCATAAAGTGGTTTGCATGGCATGCAGCCACCTGGCGGTAGAAGTCATTATAAATAGGTAAGGTTATCCAAAAAGAAAGGTGGCATTTTATTACACTCTTTCTGTCTCTCTCTCTCTCTCTTCATATCGTCTTCTCTTTTCTCTCAAACACATTCTAACTTTATCATCGGAGTGGTTATCCTCGAATTCATCTCGGGGTTAGCTAATCCTCTTTTCCTGTGTAGGTGTTTAGCCAGACGATAGGGTATTCACGGATCTCGGATACGGGCAATTGGATTTGAACAGGAAAAACTTGTATTGCCTAAATTCCAAATTGCATTAGTATATATACATGCACTCTTAAGGTTACTATCTTAAATTATTGATCTGAGAATATTGCGGCTGATATCTTATAAATTATAGGATTCATAACTTGTATAGAAAGCGGATGAGACATGCATGTTAGGTTCATATCCAATTGAGGAATGTAATGTACACACATGAACTGATTGACGTGGAATTTTAAACTCGCATGGGATACTAAAAAGAAAATAGAGAAATGAGAGGGAGAAAGCATATAAAATATTGAAAAACTTGGAGAAAGAGGGACTCACATGAGGAGAGGAATAGAGGATTGTAAAAACATAAACATAAATAAAAAAAAAATAGATTATGGATATATGCTACATCCGTTACGTATTATGTGCAATTTCGGAATATTTTATATCTCACAAATAATACCTAAAAATTGCACATAATATGTAACGGAGGTAGCACTAATATTCAGTATACATATTTTGTACCATTAAGAAGCTAGAGAGAACAGGGTTGAAGTATCATTGTCCGCCTTATGAAAAATATACGCCTACGTCTAAAGTTCTAAGTAATAGAATTGATTAGTACTAAAGTCTAAGTGGTACGGAGTAGTATTGATAGTGAATTGTTGGATATTTGGCTTATTACAGCAACTTGGGTCTTTTAAAAGGACAATTTAGATCTCTTTAATTTACGAGTTCTTATAACCTTATAATCAACTAGTTCATATGATATGAATATAGACAGAATCCAAAATATGGTGATCCCATGCAACGAACACAAGTCATTAAGTCAATATTTTTGTATGAGAATCTAATAAAAATATGCATGCGTTGATCTCTAGTCAACTAACAACTCATCCTACAATAATTAAACCGTGTTAATAAAGTTGGTCTTATTTTATTTTTATTGATTGATTTATTTTAGATGAATGTTGCCTTGATTTTTAGATGTCGGCATCATCAAAATTCAAGTTGAGTAGCTTATTTGATTGAGCTTCTACCAGTACTAAGGAGATAATGAGTAAAAAAAATGTACATATTATGAGATAATGAATACTTTCCTCGTTCTAGAATAATTGATGCAATCAAATTCTAATATACAATCATAGAGTTGTAGTATAGAAAACTATGTCACAAGTCTAAAACCCAGAAACAATAATCATTCTAAATCATTTCTTTTGTTAATACTCTGTACATTATTACAGGTTATTGTACACAAGAACATCCAATTATAAAATACAAAATCTAAAATGAGAAAACAATCTTAAAAATAAGGTTGACTTGTATCAAAGTCAACAATACATATACTATACTATCGGGGAGCAAACGACACCGTAAAATCAGTAGGAATTTTCATTTTGTCGCACCAAACTTGAGATTCCAAATAAAGCTTGGATATTTTGCCTGCCACGCGTCGCATATCTGGCCGTTTATTAGGGTCGACGTGTAAACATTCAACCGCCAATCGCGTCATTTTACCAGCCACCTCAACCGGGTACGAATCTTTTAGCCTTATATCAATCCATTTCCTTAGTCTCCCTTCCCTATCTACTCCACCTTCCTCCACCACTGCTCGGGCGGCTTCCACTGCCGATGATTTTATGTACTCCTTCGTCGCTTTGTTGTATTTATACTTTACCGGCTCCTCCCCCGACAACAACTCTACCAACACCACCCCGAATGCATACACATCGGATTTTCGAGTCCCTACACCAGTCAATTGGAACTCTGGCGACATATACCTGTACAAAATGGACTATCTACATCATCCTTGCAGATAAAATACTCATATCGTTATCCAAATTTGTAGTTTTTCTTTTTAATTAGAATAAAATAAAATGGAGCCGTCTTTTTACTTTATTTTTAATTTTTAATCACAATAACATCACATTCAAATCAAAATTCAACTTATGTTTGGCATTCCATACTTCAATTTGATGCAAAAATGCAGCGTGTGAAAATTGAAAACTACGAAGTGGGAACCACGATTATGACGATCTAAATTTTGACCAATATTTTCAGGATATAAAAGGATAACACGAAATTAATTATGGAGTACTATCTTACTTCTAGATTCTACTTTCTACTAATTTTTTTGTCTAAGGCCCCGTTCTCTTCACCTTATTTTTGCTGAATTGAAATTATTTTTACTGAAACAAAATGATATTTTCTGAACTTAAATTATTTTTACTGAACTTAAATTAATATTACTGAATTGAAATTATTTTTGCTAAACTAAAATTATTTTTACTAATTTTCTATTATAATTCTTCTTTAAGAAAACTGAATTTTATTGAACTGAACTTATTTTTACTGAAGTGAAATTAATTTTACTAAACTGAAGTTATTTTTATTGAATTGAAATTATTTTTACTTAATATTATTTTTTTAAGGTAAAGGCCTAACTCCTAATTTCCCTCAAAATGTAAAGTCTAACAACAATTAATTCTAGTCTCCTACTCTAATAAAAAAACAGACGGACCTATCATGAATTTAATCATCTTTGTGTCCAAAATCAAACAACATTACTCCGTACAGCTTCCCTCCATTTAGATTAGTCGTCATGTCCAACTTCAAACTACTTTATTAACATATTATTAACGTGACGACTAATTTTGAGCAGAGAATGTCAAACAACATTACTCGCGTTAACTTATTATTAACATGACAGCTAATTTCAAACATGGAAAATCAAATATCATTAACTTATTATTAACATGACGACTAATTCTGATAGAGACGGTATAAGCCGTATAACTATTTGGAACCAAGGAAGTAAGATTAAATCAAAAGTTTCATACCCTGTAGTGCCGTTGAACTTGATACTGTTAGATCGGTTCAATTTCTTCGGTGAAGAAGACAAACTTTCCTCCTCATCAACAATCTCTTCAACCTTATAACTAACACCCAAATCATCCAATTCTCTCTCCTCCGTTGGCTCGCCGTAGAGCTCGGCGGTCCCAAAATGGCAAAGCTTCGCATTAAACGACGGCTCAGTAACAATAACACTGCTCGATTTAATATGATTATGAACAGATTTCACATCTAACCCAGTATTATTATTATGAATGTAATCAATCCCATTTGCTAAATCAGATGCAATTTGCATCCTCGATATCCATGAATCAAGAACAGTAAACCTCGGATTACTCTTATTATGCAACAAATCATACAAATTCGCACCCTCAATGAAGTCGTAAACCAAATAAATATAATCCCCAGAAATCGAAGCTCCGATTAGATTAACAATAGCAATATGATGCGACCTACAAATGGAAGACAACTTTTGTCGAACAGTTGGTGGGCGTAAATCATGACTATGATTCGCCTTCCTCTGGAAAATCAACACGTCTTTTCCAAGCAAATGACATCGCCAACACCGGGACGGAGAGTAAGTTTTAGCAAGGAAGTTGTTGGTAGCAGAGCGAATCTCGGAGATGTCGTATAAGTGGGGGTTTTCAGGGAGCGAGTTGCGAAGGCTGGATAGAGAATTACGGCTAGAGAGGGAGGTTGAAGAAGAGGTGAAATTATTGAAAGTGGGTTTGTTTAAGGTGGTTGATGGGTCGGAAGATGCGGCGGAGGAAATCGGAGTTGGGGTTGATTTGCCGGAGTTTGATGGTGGTTTACGGTGGTTGTTGCGGTGGCGGGGAGATGGGTGTTTTGGATGTGGTGATGTGGGGGGTATGGCGTCTACTGCCATTTTTCTTCTGCACATAATATTTCGGATTTTTGTGGTGAAATTTTTGGAGACATTTTTTTAATACAACAAGAATGAGAAATTTTCGGTATATTTCATTTTCTTTGGTTTGAATTGCATTTTTATTGTTATTTTTATTTTATTTTTTGAGAAATTTATTGATTTGGGTTGGTTGTGAATTTGTGATGTTGTGAAGTTGTACCAAAAAAATTAAAATAAAATGATTGGATGAAATTATTGTTCAGGGAAAAGTGGGGGTCAAAATTAATTTAGAATTAGAAAAGAGGTAAAATTATAGGGAAAAATTGGTGGGAAGAAAGACAAGAAAACAGAAGACTAATTAAATTAAGAAGGAAAAGTGGCAACAAGTCAAATCCTTGCCTATATGCCTTATGGAGGCGGCACACCACCGATTTTTTTATAAGCTATATTCATTTGTTTTTATACATTGTGGTTGTGTCATTGTGATTTGATTGTGATTTTGTGAATTATGTAATTATAGGAAAACTAGATTGCAATATTAAAAAAATGAAGAAATAAATTGTTATAGATTTATAATGAATTTTAAAGGGAGAAGTGTTTAACTTTATGAAATTCATAAAGTACATATGAATTTATGAAATTCATATTAAATAAGGTAGTCCGGGTTCATCGTGATAAACCTGGACCGTTGATCTAGGAGTAGTGCTGTCAAATTTCAAACCGAAACCGTTTAACCGCCCGAAACCGACCGACCCAAATGAGAACCGAACCGATTAAAAACCGATTTTTTTGAAATCGAAAACCGACCCGAACCGTATTTTAGTAAACCCGAAACCGAATCGACCCGAATAATGTTAAATCGTATAAGAACCGAACCCGTTAACAAACCGAACCAAATATAAACCGAAATGAAAGAAAACCGAACCAAAAAAGAACCGAACTGTATCTAACCCGAAACCGGTTCCAACCCGAAACCGTTTAAACTGGCGAAAAAACCGTTTACACCGAACCGTTAGCAAACTGCTACCCGTTTGCACCGAACCATTTAAAAACCAAATTGATTGTAAACCGAACTGGTTATAAACCGAACCGTTTATGAACCAAACCGCTTCTAAATCGAACCGTTTACAAACTTTTTTATATAATTAAATGGATTTTTTTTTTTATGGGAATATAATTAAATGGATTAAATATTAGAAATCTTAGAATTTTTTTTTAAAATAGCAAGGCAAATCATTCATTAAGGTCTTAAGGATAATCAGTGTTCACAAACAAGAGCAAAACAAGCCTCAGGCCCTGCCTGAAACTATTAGCAACACTACTGCCTCTAGTCATGTATACATTTGAGGTGATGAAACCAAATGAACAACCTAAAACTCATTAAAAAATAGCAATATTTAGGGCCTGTTCTCTTACGTTGAAATTCAGTTCAGTTCAGTTCAGCTCAATTCAGTTCAGTTCAGTTCAGTTCAGCTCCTAATTTCCTTCTCTTATAAAATATTCATTTCAGTTCAGTTCAGTTCAGCTGAGTTCAGTTCAGTTCAGTTCAGCTGAGTTCAGTTCAGTTCAGCTGAGTTCAGTCAATGAGAACAGGCCCTTAATAGATATGGACAATAGATCAATTTGACAAAAAGGAGTAGTACATACGCTGAACAAGGCCAACCTTGAAACCAAGAAATCGAGCAACTTGACAAACCCACTCACAATCACAACGACTAAAATAATCATTAACAGTAATAACATGAACCCTTTACCCATTAAATTAAAGCATTGAGATAGGCTGATAACATGGCAAAATGAGAATCAACTCTCCCTTGACCCATAAATCTGCAATTTTTACTTCATTTTAGCGAGATCTAAAATAAAAAAATAAATTAAAATTAAGGGTATGAAAAAAAGATTGAGGTAATAAAATTAAACGATTGTTTTTGAAAAAAAACCTGTTCTTAGTGGTAAACAATGATATATATCAAAATTGCGTTCGTGAAGCCACTAAATGGCAGATTATCTTCCTTGACGGTCCATTCTTTCTTGAAGATGACTCAGAAAATCGAGAAAAGAAGCTCGAACGCCATTAAAGGTACTTCAGAAGCTCCATTGGTTTCTAATGCGAACACCGTGAATGAATGTATGTGAGAATGAGAGGCGCCGTGAGACGGAGAGGCGATGAGACGGAGAGGCAATGAAACCGTGAGGATGAGAGGTGCCGTGAGAATGAGAGGCGCCGTGAGTGGTACAATGAGAGTGGCAAAGTGAGATGAGAGTGAAAGGGTTTCAAAAGGGTTTCATGTAAATCTAACCATTGATTTTTTAATCTATGGTTCAGATTAGTGATATGTGTGTGTTGTGGGAAAAAGAATCTAACCATTGATTTTTTTAATCTATGGTTGAGAGTGGTGATCCGTGTGTGTTGTGGGAGAAAGAATCTAACCATTGATTTTTTAATCTATGGTTGAGAGTGGTGGTCCGTGTGTGTTTGTGTGTTGTACATTCATCTACAAAAATATTATTCCCTCAATTCTTTAGAATTTTTTTGCCTCATTTGATCGGGATCAGTGCCCAAGACACGTATTAAAACATCTACTAGTATATCTTTATTTTCATACACGTAAAAATTATAAAAACGTTATATTAATAAAATATATAACTAGATAAATTTAAAAAGATCACTAATGAGTCTATAACTTTGTACTAATACATACGAATAACGATGATACGAATATTTAACTATGAGATGGTTAGATGCCATGTGTTAATAATGTGTACATATGATCGATTGAACTAATCAATATTACCTTGTTAATTAGTCATTAGTGTTTTCTTTCATTACAAATCAAAGCAATTTGTAATATCTTCATAATTTCATGAAAATATATAATGATAAACGAGTCATAATTAGCAGTCTTGTTGACTAATCAAGTATGGAATTACCAAATTGCAAATTTCCATTTCACAAGAACTCATCAAATCATGATTATGATACTATGCGTAGACACGTAGTATATAAATGATTAAATAAGAAGCATATAATAACCTAATTGTAAAACAATAATACATTAATACACTAACTCTTATAATCTACTTCGTAATAAACTAGTAAGATCAGTATGACTAAACTTGAAACTGAACATAATATGTATTTATAAAATCAATGAGAATTTGTTTATAATATGATGCCTAAATATGAAATGATTCGCGACTTCCCCGACTTTATGTAAAACTTGTGAACGCAAAAGGTTAGCAAGTACTATCAAATTTCAAATCAAAACCATTTAACTGCTTGAATCCAAACAACTCGATAAACTATTTATTTTTTGAAACCGAAAACCGACCCGAACCATAATTTAGTAAACTTGAAATGGAACCGATATGAATAACGTTAAAGTGGTTAAACCATCGAAGAACCGAACCAGTTATAAACTGAACCGAAAAACAAGCGAACCAGTTAAAAACTGAACCGAAAAAGAACCGAACCAGCTATAAACTGAACCAAAAAAGAACCGAACTGTTTCTAACTCGAAACCGTTTCCAACCCGAAACTGTTTGAAGCGGGATAAAAACCGTTTACACCGCACCGTTAACAAACCGCAACCCGTCTGCACCGAACCGTTTACTACCCGGACTGTTTACAACCCGAACCGAATTAAAACCGCTTAAGAATATACCGAAACCGAATCGAACCGATAACTATTTAAACCGAACCAAAACCGACCCGTGAGACAATTAAACCGATTCCAAACCGACCCGATTAAATACCGAACCGATTTCAAACCGAACCAAAACCGAACTGTCAAACCGTTTTGACAGTACTATCTAGGAGTGTAATGTTCTTTTCGCATCTTTAGTTAGGGGTACCAAGGTACTTTGCTAATCACGTATAATATTGTATTTTGACCCCATGGCAGATGTTGTTAAGGCTAAATTGTTAACCATAGTTAACTAGTGTCAGTTTTGCAACCAACATCCGCAAATTCAGTGAACTTCTTGAATGCTCGATTTCTCTGTAGTTTCAAGTCTTTCAACTGTTTTTCCAGTATTTTATTGGGTTGTTCTATTGTGGGCAATGCTAGTTGCTGATTGGGTTTGTTGCAGTGGAAAGAGAAGGTATGATATTTACCACCGTATGCCAACCGAATGGTCGCAAAACCACCGTATCCCGACCATATCTAGCCACCACCACAATCTCGTTTAAATCCCTTCACTCATGATAATCGCAATTTTGTTAGAACCGTTAGAATCCTTCTCAATCCTCTCTCATCAGTAATCAAAAATTTGATCTCGTTGTTTTTTTACTGGTTAGTTAGCTATTTTTACTGTTTAGTTAACTCATCTTGAGTTAACTCCCGTGGAGTAGAAGTTAACGATGCCAAAGCGTTATTTTTTTCCGTCAAACAGCTTTCCATGTCAAATGAACCACATGGCTTGAAAAAGTGTTGAAAACATATTTTTTTATTGTGTTTTTGTGAAACCCAATGCAAGATTATTACTGAATTGCCATGTGATAATAAACAGTCTAAGTTTATCATCGAGATCAACTTGGATTTCCTTATATTAAATCATATTAATGATATGATTTATTTATAGTTTGATTTATAACCAGTCCGTCTTGTGTGCGGCCAGCCACACCGTGTGACCACTTAAAGTAACCTCTATAACATTGATTAAGTAACCCATATAATATCGATTGAGTAACCCCTATAACACTAACAGAGTAACCCTATAACAATGATGAATTAACCCCTTTAACACTAACCAAGTAACCCCCATTATACTAGTGAAGTAACCCCTATAGTGACTGGCCACACGGTGTGGCCAGCCGCATATAAGACTTTGTGAAAACCGATTTATTGAAGTTTTGTATTTATCAATGTACAAATTCTACCATAATTTATCTCTAATTATCAATTGATAAAAGTTATGAAACATTAAGAGAATGTAACAAAGTAACAATAACTCATTTTTTTTCCTTATTTATACATTACAAAAGTTAGCCAAAGTAAAGATGAAAAAATAATAATATACTTTGTATATAATATGTATTACTACTATGTTTAGTTCATATGAATAAATCTAATTTGAAATTTCAGATTTTACAAAAATTGACTTTATTTATACTCTAATTTGTAATTTAAAAAATTTGTTAGATAAGATGTCATAAAATTCGTATTTATATGCACTTTTCAAACATGAAATTTTCATAATTTTATAAGTAACAAAAATTAAAAAATACAACGATAAACAAAAGAAAATTAAACGATAAGTTTGATTTGATTTGATTATTCTAAAATAAGCTAATATCAACTTAAGCCCTGTTTATTTCACCTTAATTTTGCTAAACAAAAATCATTTTTAGTGAACTGAAATTATTTTTATGGATTCTTTATCATATTTCTTCTTTAACTTTATTGATTTTTACTAAACTATCATTTTTACAGAACTGAAACTAATTTTACCGAACTGAACTTATTTTTACTAGAAATGAAATTATTTTTACTGCATATTATTTATTTGTGGTGAATTGAACAGGGCCTTATACTTTTTTTTTTTTTGAAATATCATTTCAACTTATGTAGTAAGGTGAATTGAATATAAAAAAACATTAATTGGATTAAAATAGAGCCAAGTTTTCATTACTTGGACTAAGGCCCTGTTCTTTTGAGCTTCTGGGCAGGGCAGAGCAGGAGTCAGCAGAGCAAAGCAGATTAAATTTCAGCAGAGCAGAGCAGATTTCAGGATAGCAGAGCAGAGCAGAGACAAGCCGAGTAGAGCATATTTCAACATTATTATTAATACTATTATTAATGTTGTTGTTGTTGTTGTTGTTATTATTATTATTATTATTATTATTATTATTATTATTACTATTATTATTACTATTATTACTATTATTATTATTAATACTATTATTAATGTTGTTATTATTATTATTATTATTATTATTATTATTATTATTATTACTACTACTATTATTATTAATACTATTATTAATGTTATTATTATTAATGTTGTTGTTGTTGTTGTTATTATTATTATTATTATTATTATTATTATTATTATTATTATTATTATTATTATTATTATTATTACTATTACTATTACTATTACTAAGTGCATATACCATTGATTTAGGTGAGTGAAAACATAAATATATGTATACCATATTTAACATATGTTAATAGTAGAAAGATAAAAGACAACGGTTTACTTATATTTATTTCACAAAAAATTTAAAATAAAATGATTTAATGAGTAATAATGATTTTACCTATAAATTTGTCTTAATCATATATTTTATACCCTAAATATAATAATGATATACAAAGTACTACTTGAAAACAACCTCTTTTTTTTAATTCTTAAATTGTATGGAAAGATTTGAAAAATAATTCAACTCAATGAACTAACAATCAATACCCACATACATATAATATTTCTACACATTGTGATTTTAATATCAAATGTTTATAAAAGAAATTGTTATTAATTGTTATTATTATTATTTATTTATTTGGAAGAATTGTTATAATTATTAGAAATTATTAATTAATAATATTATTAAATATTAATTCTTAATAGTTTGAATTATTAAATATTAATAATGATAACTATTATTATTAATTATTATTATGATTAATAAATATTAATTATCATTAATATTAATAATTATTAAAATTATTTTATTAATAATTATTATAATTATTCAAAATAATAAATTATTATCATCAATACAATATTAATTATTATTATTATTGAATATTAATTATTATTATTGTTATTATTAATTATTATTTGAAAATAGAGTAGAGTAGTGCAGAGCAGAGCAGAGTTAAGCAGATTTCTTTTGAGCAGAGCAGGGCTCAGCAGAGCAGAGCAGAGCAGCTCTAAAGAATGGGGCCTAAGCTTGGTTCAAAAGAATAAAAAAAACAAGGTGAGTACATAGAAGTTCATGCCATATTCAATTGTGAATTCAAATTACCAAATCCAAGTTATCTAGCAATGGGCTGAACAATAGCCTACCCCTCAGATTTTCTCGGGGCTTACAGCCCAATAAATGTTCATATCTTTTTTCTTTATGTGGATTGGCCCAATAGCAGCTCAACCAAAACTATTCAGTCTATGAATTTCTCAATAGATTTCTAGAAATTCTACCTATCTTCTTACACTTAATACATTACGGACAAAGGACAATATTAGAACAAAGTTTATCTAATGTATAAAAAAATAACGGTGTATTGAATAATAAGATGAAAATAAGAATTGAATCTAAATGTTAATAGCAAAGTTGTTGTATTCATCTTAATATACATTATTGGAATAGCAAGTTTAAATTAAAATTTATTTCATATAATAGCAATAAAAAAGAGTCTAAGTTGATTACAAAACAAAGTCAAATGTGTCAATTATTCTGAGACGAAATGACTAATTTTTATGTAAACTTGAAGTGTATCCATTCAAATTATCCAAAAAGACGGGTGTATATTAATTTATTGAAAGATGGGTTAAAGTTATATCGCCCTTTATACTACAAAAGTTATTATTTTTCTAATAATAAATTTTATCTTACAAATAACTTAGGGTCTGTTCCAATTTACTGAAAACAATTAAAGTGAACTGAACTAACTGAACTGAACAAAATTGAACTAAATAAAGCTGGAATGAGTAGAATTGTTTATGAGAGAAGGAAATTAGGAAATGAAGTGAACTAAACTAAACTGAATTGATTGGAGCTGAACTGAACTAAACTGAAATTAAGCTGAACAGAACAAGCTCTTATAATGTATTAGACTAATCATATTAGCCTTTATATTATGCAATAATGATATACTAAGAAATTACACCTTAAAATAAAATCCAAACCAACGACAAATTAGAAGTAACCCAATAAGGGGTTAAAATTACCACAAAAATAGTTAAAATTACCCTTAAATGATCGTTTTACAATAAAATTAACGTACACCCGTCTTACACAAGTCTTATTAGTTAATGGTATCTATTGACCCAAAACATATAAATAGAACTAGATTTGAAATACTCCCTCCCTTCTCGAAAGTTCGACTCATTTTGCATTTGCGCGGTCTTCAATGGACATCTTTGACCTTCAATATCATTGGCTATGTATGAGTAAAAATTACAAAAAGTTGATATTTGAAAATTTTATAATAATAAGATGAATATAATAAAATCCTGCACGCTAATTTATTTTTATTGTATAAGTCATAAACTATGGTCAAACTTATTTTATTTTGATTATAAGTGAGTTAAACTTTTAGACAGAGGTAGTATAAGTGTGTAACACAATTGTTTTGAAATGAAAGTTACAACTACAACCTACAAGTAGAGGTGTCAAAACTAGAACTGACCCGACTCAAAAAAATATCCGATTCAAATTTTGATTCATTTAGACACAATAATTTAGCATGATTCAAGTTAATAGACTTGACCTAACCTCACCGAAGTACCGAACACCATACCTCTCTCTACAAGTTAAATAATTCGTAGTATTCTTATTTTGGTAGCAAAATGCTACAAAAGAATTGGAGTTGCAGATTAAAATGGTACTATCTCCGTTAAATGTTATTTACAATTTTGAAATATTTTATATATCACAAATAATAACTCAAAGTTCCACCTAACTTTCAACAGAGGTAGTATATTCGTTATTACTCCCTCCATTTTTAAATACTTGCTCCAGTTTCCTTTTTTGGCCGTTTTTAAATACTTGCTCCATTTTCTTATTTAAAAAGCTTTTACAATATTTAATTAATTTCTCTCACTAAGTGGATCCAATAATATTAATTTTTTATTTTCTCTCCTTCAATTCTCTCCACTATTTTTGGTTTTTTACAATTTTTTATTTTTCCACCAACCTTACTACCTCCATATTTTATTACTTTCTCCAATTTCTCTTAAAACTCCGCACATGGAGAATGGAACAAGTATTTAAAAACGAAAAGTGTAATTTGAATGTCAAAGCTGTGAAAAGAAGTAAAAGTTCAATTAAATGGGTGCTGATAATTAATTATGATAATTAATTAGGGTAGCAGCCTATCCTTACATGACAGATGATAGAGGGTAGGCTATCAAGCTTTATTAAACTGACGTGATTGCATGACGTCCTCTTCTTCTGACGGTTATAATCATTCTTGTTTTCTCTTTCTTCTTAAAATAATTAGTCCGTAACATAATTTAATGAATGTCTCGTTAGATTTTTTTTTTTTTTTTAATTTATTTTTTTTATTGCAATATAGGAATTGAGTACAAGATTTTTGATAGTGGAAAAAAGGGTGAGAGAGAAAGGTAAAAGTACTAGATTGGCCATATTTGGTATTTGTACTGTGAATACAAATATTTCTTTTTCTAAAATAGAAATGGTGTAATATTTGTGAATTTTGATACTTCCTTAGAAGGCAAGTGATGTATTTAGGGTCTGTTCAGTTCAACTTATTTTCAGTTCAGTTCAATTCAACTCCAATCAGTTCAGTTTAATTCAATTCCTAATTTCATTCTCTCATAAAATATTCATTTCAATTCAGTTCAACTCAGTTCAGTAAATGTGAACAGACTCTAAGTCCATAAATTCTCCTTATAATAACTAGATGGAGTAACAATAGAGTATGGTATGTGTCGAGAAAGCAAAAAAGTAATTGTATTGATTTTAAAAAGGAAAAAGATATATGCAACCCTAAGAGATGCATATAAGAAGCTAAAAATAAAAAGAATTGACAATAAATAGATATTTATTACACCGATTTACTCGTGAATTGTTGATAAATTCCCAACTTAATACTAAAAAAAGAAGTATATTAAATGTTTATAAGAACTGCATACATCATTACCTTTTTAAAAATTATGTTCTTTTATTTAAATTTTATTGTTTACATATTTATATTATCATTGTAGATACGGTATAATTAATGACATTGTTGTTTTCCATTAAAAAATAAAAAACTACTGCACTCGTATATCATCCATGTTTATAAAACTTGGGTTAATTATAGGTAAAACAATACTTTACCCATCATTTATTAATTGTAATACCCTTACTTTTCTATTTATTTACGTGTAATTTAATCATTAATATCCATAAATCTATAACTCTATCGTCTTACTTTAATCGTTTCACCTTAACTAAAAAAGATCTCACAAATAATGTGTAGTATTACTATATTAGTTAAAGGAGCGAGTAAAATGAAACGGAGAAAGTATTCATAAACAATTACTTATAAATGAAAAAGTTGATACTTGTGGAAGAAAATCAACTCATTTGATCAAAGTTTTAGAAGTATTTATACTTTGATATTAAAAAAAAAAAAAAAAAAAAAACCGTTTAATACCTTTTATGGATCTTTGCAAGTTGTTTGTTGTTCTTCAATGTGTTTTTTGTTGTTCTATTTGGGATTTGTCAAGATTAGGATTGTGGTTGTGTAAGACCTTTGGGGATTTAGGGGTGTGTGTTACGCTCCTATTCATGGCTTGGGGTACTTGGGATCGGGTAATTTTAGGGGTTGTCCTCCTTTGTGGTATAATTTGGTTCATAAGGTTGTTATGGGTTTGTAGGTTATTTGTTGTTACTTCTTTCGACTTCAATCGAAGAAGTAGTGTGTGATTTTGCTAAGCCATGGTTTTAAAATCCATAGCTTTGAAAATTTTATATCTCAACCCTGCTCTCCAACATGGGGGCTCCCATAAGAAATTATTGGGGGTTTTTAGTATGGTAATGGTATTTTTTTTAGAAAATGGGCCAAAAGTATCCATAGTTAAGGGTACCGAGTTACTTGAATTTGTGACTCAATTTGTGTTGTTGATCCATGTCCGCTTTGTTTCCTTTCCCCTTATACTTAATGTTCTCAAGTTTGTTAAAGTGTGTACCACAAGCTATGGGTTACCCGTCCTTTCACTCATCTCCCATCACTACTAGAAAACAGTCATTTTCAGACGGAAAAATGTCGATGGAACACCCACGACAGAAAATAGGATGTTTTCGACGGAATTCCGTCGAAAAATGTCGTCGGAAAAGCTTTCGTAGGAAAAACGACCTTTTCCGACGGAATTTCCGTCGGAAACACTTTTTTGGCGGAATTTCCGATGGATATCATGCATCGGAAAAGATATTCCGGCCCGGAAAAGTCCGTCGGAAATTTCTGACGGATTTGTATTCCGTCGGAAATTTCTGTTCGAAAATGCTTTAAAAACAACAAAATAAAAAAAGCCCACAACACCCCTACCAGCCCACCTAACCCGTACCACCCCATCAAACGCCCAACACCACCCACAACCCGACCTCAACACCCACCAAAACCCGTAAACCACCACCATACACCACCACCAGCACCCACCTCACACTATCAACCCAAACCCTCAACACACCCACTCACAGGCTCAAGTCGTATTCACCCAATCAAAAATAAAACCTAAATCCGCTAACTATGTAGATAGGGAAGAAGGGTCGAACCACAGGGAAACAGGTCAATTTACTCCTAATTAATTAAATGCAATCTAAATTATCAAGTAACAAATTGTTGTAAAAAGGGTAATTAAATACTAAAAGGTAAGAGTAGGAAGGGAATAAAAAGGGTATAAATCAATGAAGGGAAAACCTAGGGCATAGGTTCACTAATAAACAATATTCCAGGGCAAATCATAATAAGCAATCATCAAGCATCAATTAATCAGATTATAAAGGGCTTTCGCTACGTATTATAATCACAGAGTTAATTTACCGGTATTAAATCTCATCTCTCGAATCTCGACTTAACCATTTATAAATTAGTCTGCCTATTGAAACTAAGCCTAAACATCAATTCTCATCTGTCGAATCTCGAATTAATATTGCTAAACTCATACAATTAAATCTGGCCAAACCTAATTGCATAGCATTAAATCAATCAATAGGAAATCAATCAAGCATTGATAATCAACGATCATAAATTACCCCTTCATATTATTTATTGGATCCCCATAAACCCTAGAATAAAACTACTCACTCATAATTAAATCTAAACTAAATAAAACAATTAAATAAGCCATAAGAGAATAAAGAAATAAAATTGCTGAAATTAATAGAGAAGAAATCGTTACCAAAATCAATGGAACTACAAAGTTGAACAAGAACAAAGTTGAGAGAATTTTAGAGAGAGAAGAATAATCTAAGTAGAGAGAGAAAGTCTAAAAGAGAAGGTAATCAAAATTACGTCCAAAAATCGCAATTAAACATCCCTCAAACAAATCCTAATTGAAAACTAACAATCTTGACAATCAGGTCCTCTAAAAAACACGCGCCCGATCGGGCGAAGGGCCGCCCGATCGGGCCCGCCTTTTTTTTCATTCGCCCTTCCTGACGCGCCGTGCCTGATCGAGCTTACGCTCACCCGATCGGGCGCGCCTTCTTGGTGCTGCTTCTTTGTGCGCGCCCGCCCGATTGGGCGCAAGCTTGCCCGATCGGGCCCCGCTTCTTCTTCGAGGCTTGGAGTTCGATTGGGCTCGATTCTTCGGCCCAATCCGGATTTCCTCTTCGGGTCTTGAATACTCGATCCATATGCCCCGGTATCACATACCGAGCCCTTAATCACCGGCTCTAACCGGTCCTGGGCTTCAAAGACGGTCGTGTCCTCCTAATGCTCGTAGTTGCTTCGTGAAAAACCCGGAAAATGCTCCAAATGTGCAATTTCCTACAAAACTCAAGCAAAACTACAAAAACACTAGAAAACACAAATTAGTAATAAAAGTGGCTCTAAAAAGCCAAAAACACCACTAATTATGACCATGGGACGGGGGTAAAACACTATATATATTGGACATATCACCCACCCAAACAGACAAACCACAAACTGGAAAAAAAAAAAACACCCAAAACATACCTGTAGACACCTAAAAATGTCTCCCGAAAACCAAATCCGATGATGAACAACCTTTCACCACCATTATTGGTCGGGTTGAGTATTTAACCATTGGAGTGTTTAAATCCATATTCATTCCCAATATATTTCACAAACCAATCCAATTCCTAGCTCATTTCCCTAAACCATAACTTACTTTCCACTTTTTGTGTGCACATCACAAAACCGAGAGAAACTGATTTTTGGGCCCTATAATTTTGATCCAATAATTATTTGTATGAATAGGCCTTGAAATAATCTTTCCAAAAATATATCATAAGCCCAATTCTGATTAAAAACGAAGACGATATGAGCAAAGTACTAAACTCGGTCCAAAACCGATACCCTTTCAATAAAACAGCCATATATTAAAATATACAAATGATTTTGACCTGATTCTAATTGGGTTGGAAAGTAGACTTGATAAGATTTCCAATGATATATTATATGCCTTTTTCTGAGTTACGGATCAAAAGTTATTGTAGTTTTAAAAACGCGTAAAAAAACTGGAATTACCGCGCAACAGCCAAAATGCCGCGTCGTGGCAAAACATGACATGGCACGGTGAATATTTCCATGACATGGTACTCTACACCGTGTCACGGTGCTTTTTTCGTGTATTTTCTGCGTTTTCTTCACACATATATGTATTTGGACACAATTTTAGGAAAATTGTTAACCGTGATACGGTGGCATTTACCGCGCCACGGTGGGAGTTGTCGCGTCATGGCATCTTGTATCGTGTCACGGAACACATACCGTGACACAGGAATTTTTCGTGTTATTCCCTCGTCCGTACCTGCACGCGTTTTATCTTTTAGGGCAGATATTTCCTGCGTCACGTTATATTATCCCGTGTCACGGCATATTTTGCCGTGTCGCGGCAATCCTCTGACGTGTCACATACCCCAAATTAGGGTTTTTTATTTTTAGGGTTCCGTGTGTTCCCTCTGCTCATTTCCTCTATAAATACCCCCTCCTTTCTGCAGTTCGGGGCACCAAATCATTCTCTCTTCCTATCTTATACACCAAAAAATCATTCTCTTCTCTCTCTCTCATACTCCAAGCCTTAAACCTATATTCCTAATTACATCATTCCGTCCTTAATTAAGCACTCCAAGGAGTCCATACTTAACCCGAGGTTCCGTCCTTAAACCAAGGCGTGAAAGATATAATTAACTGAGGGTTTGGACCAAATCAACTCTACTTTTTAATTAATTTAATTTCAATTTGATTTATATTTTATTGAAGTTACTAACAATTTATTCATGATGTAGCGATTTTAAGGAACGCGCGTAATGTGAGTAATTAATTATTTTATTTTTTATATTTCTAGTATCATGATTAGGTTAATTTATATTTGATTGGACTAACAATTTATTGTTAAATTGCTTCCAATATTAATGTTGATTTTATTCTATTGTTATTATTGATCACCATATTGCATGTTTAAAGGGAATATGTAATTGAAAATCACGCCTAATAAGATAATTTGGACGACCGGTTTAGGTTCCTTTTTAATCTTATTGTTTAATTAAGTGATCACTAATATTTTAGAATTATGTGTTACATTAATATTTAACCAATTTAGCCTAATAATAGTTTGGAGCAAATTTAATCTTTGCTTGCATGCCTTTGAGATCGCAGGAATACTTTTCGCTATAAGAATCGAGTAGAGGCCAATACGGGCGAATGTGACTCCATGACTCACTTCGTACCATCATCCTCGATCCTCCTTTCGTGGTTCCGAACCATATGGAGTTAGTAATCTCATGGATTATGAATGGGGTGTAACCTTCACGGGTCAATCATTGTTGCCTTTCGTTGTCCCTTTATCGTGGTTGCCTTTTATGATCCGTGAACGGTTTACAAGTTCCTTAAAAACTTGTTGGCGGCTCCCTACTTTCCTTGTCTCTAATCGTATGTCAATTCCCACTTCCTAAGAGTGTCAAGCATATTCACACATGCTTAACGTCAGCGCTCTTCAAACGACGCCTACAGTACCCAACCCCACCTAACTGGAAATAAACACCCAAATCACACTGAAACGCACAACCCGAAAAATTAAACTGAAAAAAAAATGAAATCAGGTCGATCCCTAACTAGATTCACTCAAACCACACCCAACTAGATCCACTACGACAGCACAACTACTACAGCAACAACAACAACAACAACAAAATAGCTCAAAACGAAAAAAAAAATTAAAAACAAAACGAAAAACATACCTTAATAGAAACTTATTTGAATTCTATCTTGAATTTGGTTTAGTAAGGCCAAATTCGACCATGAAAAGTCTAGATCTAGAGTTTTCATGGTCGAATTTAACCTTAAAACCCTTGAAAACAAAAATAAAAGGGCATTAAACCCGTATGCAACGGTATTAGAGGTGTTTGCAGAGAATTTGGGGTTAAAACTATATAAAATTAGCGAAGGAGAAGAAGAAGAGAAGGGGAACGAGAAAAGGAGATGGAGATTCCGACGAGAAAAGAACAAGAAGAGGAGATGGAGAAGAGAACAGAAGAAGAGAGTAGGAGAGGAGAGAGGAGGAAAGGTGAGAAGAGGATAGAGAAAGAGAAAGAGAAAAAAGAGGCGGAGTGAAAGAGGGATGGGGTAGGTTAAAATAGAGTTTAAGGTTTTGTTTTTCCATTTTTTTTTAATTAAATATCGACAGAAATTCCGTTAGAAATTTGACTTTCCAACGGAATATTTCGTCGGAAGATATGTACTAGATAAAGCAAAGTTATGGTACAGTTAGGTTGTTTATCATTTGATAAAGCAAAGGTATGGTACAGTTAGGTTGTTTATCAACTAGATAAACTTGTATTTTCTCCGAGTAAATCAAGTTTCTCTTATTGATAAGCATCACATGTATCTCAAAGAGCTAAAATTGTCTTTTCAACCACTAAAATAGGGATAAAAGTGTAATATGATTTTTTATTTTCTTTTTCTCCATTCATTCTCAGTCATTTTTTCTCTCTATCCCCGCCATAGTACTCCATTAAAGCAACATTTGAGTTTTCTCTCTCCTCGCCATAATACTCCATTGACGCCAGCTTTGAGTTTTTTCTCCACCATTTGAAGCAGTCTTTTGAGTTTTTTCTCCACCATCAAATAAATTGTCAAACGCCCATTTCTTAATCTAACACATAGCTACTTCAATGAGGAGTGAAACACCTACCCTTTAGGTCAGGGTTAATGATGCCCTTAATTTCTCCCGTATTCTTTGGGTTTTCATTGAATTAAGCAAGAAGAAAGAAGAGGAAGAAGAAAGGACGAAAGAAGAGCGGCGAGTCATCATCTAAAATAATAATAAAAAAATAGTGATAATTTTGCTTTTATTTACAATTTCTGCTATTAGAGAAACAATGAGTGTTTCTCAAAAAAGAGAAACTGGGCTCACCCATTTTCTCCCACAAGACATGTTGGGGTTATGACTCATATGAGTGTGTAGCGAAAACTAATTAAAGACATAGTGTAGACACCTGATTGTGTCTTCCCAAAAACTAAACCCAGTGATGAGTATTTTCACGTCATTGATTATTAAGTGAGGTGAAATGTTGAAGAGTTTCGTGAATTTTCCCTTTTCTAATATTTTAAATTAAAATTAATACACTTCGTGTTTCAAAAATAATTCATTTCGTGTCCTATTTATGAAAAACGTTCAATCCAATTTATTTTGGTCCATAATATGGGTCCAATAATTGCGTAGTTAGATGGGGTTTGAAAATAGCTTTCCAACAATATATTATAAGCCTAATTTCGAGTTATAACGAGGAAGTTATGACCAAAATACTAAATTGGGCCTAAACCGAGTTTTATATGCGGACACGACGATCATGTGGAGGGTCCATTAATTTTAATTATATTTTTAAAACCATTAGGTTTATCTTAATTTTCTAGAAGTATCTAGAAGGTTATTTTAAGTTCTAAAGGCGTTAGGATTGATTATTATCTTAGAAGGTTCTAATTTATCCTATTTTGGGAAAGATAATGACTAAGAATTATATATCAGATAAAAACAAGTGTTTTTTTAATGTATTTAAATATGATTTAATAAGGATAAGTACCATTAAATGTTACCTGGTATATACTCCGTATAAGTAGTTTTTTTTTTTCCTGATGAGTACTTCGTATAAGTTATACGGAGTATATTTATACCCCTACAACTTAAATCAGTTTTATTTATATCAGGATAACTTATATGGAGTATATTTATACCACTACAACATTTATTGTATAATTCACCTTCATAAACCCAACCCATGCGAATTTACGCCTCTGCCCTCCTACTACCTCAGTTAAATGTTATCAGGGCCGACTACTAAGGGGGCTCATTGAGCGATCGCTCAGGCCCCCTTTTGTAGGGCCCACATGTCTTTTTTACATATCTTATTATTTAAAAAAAAAAGAAAAAAGGTCATAAATTTATGTAATGTAGACCTATAGTACTAATCACAAGTGTAAATGCTTCTTAATCTAAAAATGAATCAAAGATCATTTTAATGAGCTAAGTGATTATTTTTGGGATTCAAATGGAGGAAATGAACAGAGTAGCCGAAAGAAAGGAAGAAGCACTGAAGCAAGGGTTTGGTTTATTTGCTTGATTTTCCTTTCGCTTTGTATATTTAGATTTTCATCTATTCTTTTACGCGAGCTTTCATTTTCCTTTTTTCTTGTATACTTTCTCTTTTAGTTTATTTGTTTGCTTTAATTACCTAATTTCTATTATGTTACCTTTATTAATTTAATTTCTCTTCTTTATTAATTTTTTTTATTGGATTTAAATTCTTGCCTTTTTTAAAATTAAAAAAAAAGAAGGTATTGGACAATATAGCTTGTGAGGTTTGATTGATGAATTTCCTTTAAAATAAAAATAAAGCTTGTAGGACAAGATCTTTTTAAGTAATTACTCACTTTGTTTTTAAATACTTGCTCCATTTCTCCATGTGCAGAGTTTTAGAAGATATTGAAGAAAGTAATAAAATATGGAGGTAAGAGGGGTAGGTGAAATAATAAAAAAATTGTAAAAAGTAAAAGTAGCGGAGAGAATTAGAGGAGAGAGTATATGAAAATAATAAAATATGATTTATATTGGGTCCACTAGGTGAGAGAAATGAATTAAATAATGTAAAAGCTTTTCATATAAGAAAATGAAGCAAGTATTTAAAAACGGAGGGAGTATTATGTAATCCATAATTTTGGTGAACTTTTTAATACTCGTATAAAATTTTATGAATTACATTACCATAATTTAGTGGTCTTTCTCAAGATTTCGCTCGGGGCCCCAAACTGTTCAAGACGGTACTAAATATTATATACAACTTTGGGGTATTATTAGTGTAATATAAAATATTTCAAACTTGTACGTAACATTTAACATAAGTAGTATTTACAATTCAAGTAAATACCGCTTATATATGCGCCTAGATCCACTCCATTGAAACGGGCAGGTGGCAAATATGCTCTCAAATTAAATCACGTACTCTAAAGTTAATTAATTGTGTGCTTAAATATATAAAGTCTGGATTCAATTTCTACTCGTAATTGATTTTATTCTTTTTGCACGAAAATGAAACATTTATTACTCTACTCCGTATTTAGAAAATTTAACCACAAAGTAAAAATTAAAAGAGTAGAGTACTGTTGTACAGTAAAAATATAGTAGAGTGCAGATGGAGGTAGAGTTAAGTCTGGCAAAAAGAGCAGCTTTTGGTAAAATCAGAAGATAATTGCTAAAATAGTAAGCAAAAGATACGATCCACAGTTAAATAAATTTACTTAATGCCTAGATTCGTGGCCATGTTTACAGTCAAGTAAGTACGCTGTAAGTGTGACGTTAACACTTACTTTTCCACTCTTACTCCTATCCGTACTATTTCCACTCTGCTCAACTTCACTCTTTTTTTTTTTTAATTTTTTTTTTATTTTACTTTTTATTTTACTTCCATAATCTATTAAACTGATTGTCCTCAGTGGACCGTCTTTCTGATTTTTATTTTTTGGTAATGGTGAAAGGGTTTTTGGGTTAACAAGGAGTGCTCTTCTACGGAGTACCAAAATTAAGTTAGGTTTAGGGTACGAGTGTAATTTTATTGTACAATACTTCTTTTTCATCTCCGAAATTTAATTAGGTATTCCCTCTAGACCTCCGTATTTTAATTTATATTCAGTAGAGTAGAGTAGAGTAGAGCAAATCATAATAATTCAAAAGAACGGAATCTAAATTAGGTTTAGCCGTTTAGGGTATAGTTTTATTGCACTCCGTTTTCTTTTCCAAAATTTAATTATGTACCGTTTCACTCTGTTTGGATATCAATAGTGAAGGAAAAGGAAAGGGAAGGAAAAACAGGGAAGGGAGAGGAAGGGAGGGAGAACCGGAGAAGATGACTATTGAAGTATATTATACCAAATACACATGTAAACATCCCACATTGATAAAAATTAAGAGAGTTAAAACACTTATAAGCTTAAGGTTAAGGGGCTAAACTTCCTATACCCATATAATTTTGGGACGAAACTTTATTTGATCTTGTGAAGTGGAGTCTCTCTCTTGGTTTCCTCTGTTCTTTTTTACTTCACCTGTTTTTTACTTGCCAATGTAAAACTTTACAATCAATAACTTTATTTCTCCATAAGTAAAAATTATAAAAGTTATATATTATGATAGTATTTATTGAGACAAATTCAAAAAGATCCTATATGAGTATGTTTTTCCTTACATATTATTCATAAAAGACAATCAAAGGAGGGATGATGAATAGTGTAAAAGTCAAAGCGAATTAAGTAAAAATTTAACAGCGACCTTTCAATTTCCTTCCAAGTTTGGAAATGGCTGAGTAATTATAGTTATTCTCCGTTGGGTAGAATATGGTTGGGATGGCTTCATCAAGATGGGGATTTGGTTTATTAAAAGGGACTTATGACAAGTGAGTATTTAAAAAAGTGAAAAAGGGTTACAAAAAAAAAGTCAAATTGGGTACCCTTTTAGAGTGAAAAAAGTGAGACTTGTAACAAGTGAGTGAAAATATAAAGGGACTAAGGGCTCGTTCACTTCAGCTTAATTTCAGTTCAGTTGAACTTTAATCAGTTCAGTTCAATTCAACTCCTAATTTCCTTCTCTCATGAAATATTTATTTCAGTTCTATTTAGTTCAATTTAATTCAGTTCAGCTCCAATCAGTTCAGTTCAATTCAGCTCAATTTAGTAAATGTGAACAAATCCTAATTCATTTGCAAATAAAAATATAAAAACATAAAAGCATGTCAACTAAAATGAGATGACTCTATAATAAAACGTAATCAAATGACAATGAAAAGAGTATTACCTTTAACATCTTTTTTTTTTCTATTTATGAAAAAAAAATGTCATTATGCATTTATGCCCATATTAGCACGATAATTATTTTGAAATAGACGAGGGAGTAATACAATTTGAACATTTAATTTGTTACTCAAAACATTTGCAAGTATTCATAATGGATCCACCCACACAACATCATAGCGGGAGAAAGTACAAGCGTTGGAAAAAAGTTGTAATAAGAATTCGGTAAATAGAAGAACCAAAAAAAAAAAAAAAAAAAAAAAAAAGGGTGAAAAAAAGAGAAAACAAAAATGAAAGGGTGTCGGCCTCATCAACTTTAAAACGCAAAGTTAGCGTAAGAACATTTCCGTGCTGTCTCTCACTTTCACTCTTTCTCTCTCCTCTGCCTAACTCACACTTCTCTCTCTTTTATTTCTCCTGTTTTAGGAAACGTGTGGGTGACATCTCCATTTTCGATTTTCTCAAACAAACTAAAAAAAAATAAAATTTATTTAGTATTTTTCTTTTCTTTCTCCATTGACACTGTTACAAGCTTAACTCAGATTATACACAGTTATATCATTTCTTTTACTGTTGCACTTTTTTTTTTTTTTTTTTTTTTTTTTTCTTATTAATCCATGGTACGTTATCCTTTTCCCTTCTCTTCCTTTTCGGCTTTGGTGAGATCATCTCATACTAATTTATTATTATCATCAAGTTTTATTTCTTTTGTAATTATCTCTTTTGTAATATTAAGTTATTGTGAGTGTCTTGCTTTTAGGATTATTATTGTTATTATCATCAAGTTTTCTTTCTTCTAGCTACTGTTGTTATCTTGATTTGTTGAGCTTTATTACGTTAGAACTTAGAACTAGATCTACTTTTTATTTATTTTTTTAGTTAAAAAAAATAAATAAAATAAAAAATAGAGCTTGAAAAAAATTTAGGGTTTTTGACATGATGATGATGGGTTAATTAGTATGCTTTCAGAAATATTGACTCTTTTTTGTTTACACTATTACCTTTGTTGAAGCCTTTTAGTTTTATTTTTTTCTTAATTATTTAAAAGAAATTAAAAAATAAAATAAAATGGGTATGATTTTATTTTTGTGGTTTTAGGAGTATTAGCTTGCCGACAGCAAGGCTGTACTATGTGGATGATATAGCTCTTGATGATATGATATTTTCTTTCTTATGGTTTTTTCTCTCTCTATTACATTTCCACTATTTTTTTTTTCTTTTTTTAAAAAATATTCTTGATTTTTATTCTCATCATTATTGTTACATTTTTTGTGAAGGTTTGAAATCAAACATTTGAGAAGATAAGTTACTGTATTTGACTGATATGGAAATGAGCAACAATTTCATGCCGGAGTTACACGTGGCGCAACAACGGCGGCGAGATAAGCTTAGAGTTCAACATCTCGACGAACTTCAACATATGAATAGTTTTGATCACCTTCATAATAGCAATGGTAACACTACTACTTCTTCGATGATGATGCTTCTGCCGTCACCGGAGATGTTGAGTTTTGCTTCGGCCTCGAACTCGTTCCCTAACATCCACCCAACTCGATTCGTAACCCCTTCGAGTTCCGATTCGTGTGACCCTCAGCAATTGCCGCCGCCGAGGTGTGATGATAATTGGGTACAGAGGCATGTTTCGCCTGCTGTACCGCAGTTTATGGTTCAAACTCAAAATCATCCTCATGAAATTCATCATGATTATCATCAGGGTAATTGTAATGTTCATCAAAGTTGGGGGAATAATAATAATAATAATAATAATAATAATAATAATAATAATAATAATAATAATAATAATAATGAACTCCCTTTACTTCCTTCGAATTTCGTTAATCAGTCTACTGAGGTTGGATCTCATCCTCACGGCCAAGGGCTGTCTTTATCATTGTCGTCGAATCAATTATGTGAGTATCGTCATCTTGGTGGTGATCCCCCGGAGTTAAAGCCGTTCGAGTCCGGTAGCATATTGTCTGTTGTTAAGCAGTCTATGAGCAGCGGTACTGCCAAGTTAGAATGTGGTAATGCTAATAATAATACCAATCAGGTTCAGGATTTAGCCGGAAGCTCGATTCAGGTGCATCGAAATGTCGGTCCACTCGGGCCATTTACCGGGTATGCAGCTATATTAAAGAGCTCTAAGTTCTTGAAGCCGGCTCAACTGATGTTGGATGAGTTCTTCAGTGCTGCTGGTTTATGGAAAGGGGGTGAAGAAGTGGAGAATGATCAGAGTTTAACGATTTCGAGGAGTCGTAATGTGGGTGATTGTTCTACTGTCGTGGCCTCGAAAATGGATGGATCCAATCAATTGAGTTGCAAGAGTTCCTCTTGTGAGTCTTACAGGCCGGATTGCCATGAAAGGAAAGCTAAACTTCTTCACATGCAAGAAGAGGTTTGTTTCCTTTTTCCTTGCCTTTATAATTTTGTTTATCTTCTAATTGTTTTATTGTTCTTTTTTTTTTTAAGTATAATTCAAGAATATATGATTATCTCCATGCATGTAAAATGTGTGTATGTGTTATTTAATAAATCGTACACAATTTAATTTCAATTGTTGGACTTGTTACTCTTATGAATTAATTATCAAGTTTACCAATGTTCTTCCAACTTGTTTCGTCATAAAGTAATAGTGTACATTTTACCGAGTATTTTGGTTAAACTTTGTCAGCTTTGACTATTAATGTTTGTCGTAACATATGGTACACAATACAGATTATATGAAAGTTATTACAAGTCTTACCATTAATAAATTTTGAAAATTTTCTTTTTTAATTAACTTACAACATGTTTTGTTAAGTCCGTGAAATACCGTTGGCCTCAAATATATATGTATTTATTGTCCGGACTATATTTATGAAATGAGACTAAAGTTTTTGGTATTTGATGGGATGATTTTATTTGGTTATGAAATATTGATCGATTAAATTTTGGTTACTTGGTCAGTACAAATCAATCTTTGTTTAGCATCTTGAAGGGCTGCAAGCCTACAGTACCACCAAAAAAAATGTAATTGTAAATAAAAACAAAATTTTCAATAGTTAAAACGAATCAATGAGAGTTGGATAAATCTATTAAATACTGGTTTTGATAATTCAACTACCTCTATATGTTTCTTCCCTACCGATTTTGTCTTTGTTTCAAACTGATGTCTATCCCGGCTCCCACTTGTAAAATTAGTAGTGATGGTTGGCTATAGATTTATTTATTTATTTTATTTTATTTTTTTTTTTTGTTTTGTCATGTTTAATTAGAAAACAATTTTTTCATGAACATTGCATGGAAGATGTATCCCTTCAGCGAGTTTTATCATGATTTGCCCCCAACTTATAACATGTTTTATGCCTATCTATACATAATTTTGATCATTCAAAACAACTTTTATGCTTCAAAATATGTATGCTATGCTTTCACTGCCTTGAGGTTGGAGTATAATAATTGCATATTAGCCAAAACTTGAATGTTTCGAGCTTCATAAGCTATTAAATAAGTTAATTGTTCTTGCTTTTAAAGAAGCTAAAATTTGTTTGTTAATGATTTTAACTTCTTGTTCTTCTACATAATTATGTAGAAAAAGGAAAGTTTTCCTTGTCCAAATAATCTTGGTTCGGTCTCAGCTCCAAATTGTCCATGCAGGATAATAGTCTTTTTCTTATGATTTCTGTGTTTACATGATTTGAACATTTCATTCTAATTAAGATCCCTCGCACCCATTTGTGCTTTTAGATATGCTAGCTAGGGTGTAATAGTTTTGTAAATCCATTGCATTATCGTTAAATTTTGCTTGATCAAATGTAAAATTAAAGCATGACCGCGACATAATTAATTTTGTTTCTGCTTATGTTTGGAATCTAAAGGTGACATACATCATGTCTGTTGTTGAATAAAGTATAGTAGGGGAAAATGATATATACAACGAAAATACGCAAAATATGTGCTAGAACTTTTTATATTTTTGGAGGTTTGCTTCCAAATTTTCTCATCAATTCCTGTTGTACTACTTTTGCCTTTTGTGGTTTGGTCATGAGTATACAGTAATGCTTTCCTTCGAATGTTTCGTAAGTGGAATTATCTTGTCATATTAAGGATAAAGAATCAGCCACATACTTATAAATGACATTTTATGTTTTTCTAGTATCTAACCTGCAGATGTTGTTAAGTATAGGAATATTGTGGTGGTGTTTTCTTATTAAATCGCTACTATCAAATTGGCACAATTATTAAATTGCATCAGATATGGTTATCATGGAATGTATCTTTCTCAGTTTGGTAGCGGATTGAAAAGTTTTATTCGGTTTATGCAATGGTTTAAAGGATTAATCTGCCCAAACTGCATTTAGGTATGATTTACAATTTGCAACTGGTTCCTTGCAAATATTATAATATGATAGAATCGGGTTCCTAAATAGATTATGATTATAACTTACAAGCTACACTTCTTATAATAATTCAAACAATTCCTTTTTGTTTTGGCTGAAGGAAGTTGAAACTTGTTATATTTGCCTATCGAAGCTAAATCATGAATGCTTTAGTTGCTTGTCTTAGGCCTCCATTTGTTACTTTTGTCTTAAAATTATATCATTTGAGTACGTATTCAACATTTGAAGTGTATAATCCAATAAGAATATTTGAAAGGAGAATTTCTGCCCCTTCAATATTCATTGGAATATATTCAGCACTACTAAAAAACTTGTTAACACTATCTTGAAAAAGCTTTCTATTGTTGCTGAATTGAATTTTCAATACAATATTTTTTATTTATTTTTTATTTTTATTTTTTTATTTTTTTATTTTTTTTTCCTTATGCTCTTTTTTTGTTTGATGAAATAGGGGAGAGGGAGAAAATTGTGTTCAACCTTGTGATTGCCTAACATGTACAGTGATTTTTGTGTTCAAAGTAAATAGTATTACGAATTTGTGATGATTTGAGAATATATGTTCAGATATGGCTGAAAGAAAACCTACCATAATGGTTAATGACTTCGAGGTCCTCAATTCGTGCATCAAGCAGCCTTGCTTGCTTAGGATATGTGTCGATCTGTTTTGCAATATTTGGAATTTTATAAAGTGAATTCAAAATTAAGCTATGTGGTCGACCTCTTCTGTTTTGGCCAAGTGCTTCAAAAACTTATATTTGCATACATTTGACTAGGTACGTGTAGTCCTAGAACTTATTGTAATTACGGAGACAGCATAAAATTTTCCCTTCAACCCGTCAAGGTTTTTGTGGAATAATGGTAATTTGGCTGTATGTCAGCTCTAGGATAAAATCAATAGAATAAAGAGACATTTGATATTATTTTGTGGTCTGCTTGAAACTCGAGGATGAACTTCTTCTAAAATTATGCATGGTTTGTTAAGGCTCGATTGACATTGAAATATGACTAAGACCCTGTTCTCATTAGATTATTTTCAATTCAGTTCACCGCTAATAAGTTTAGTTCTGCTCTAATAAGTTCAGTTCAGTTAATGAGAATAGGTCCTAAACACTGCAAAATTTGGGGCTTTTATTGCGTTCTTTTAGGTTTTTGTTGGCAGTGAAGGTTGAAAGGACAACAAACATAAGAGGGCAAAGATGTGGGATGTAGTTGAGTTTTATTATTTGAGTTATTTAGCTAATTAGTTAATTATTTGCTCATGCATTCTCAAATGGATTTTCTTAATGCATGCAATATAGTGAAGAAGCTGTAAAAGGGTTTAGGCTTGATGGGTTTTACAGTTGCTGTTGGTCATTTCGTAGCTTTAACTTTTTTCTTCTTATTCTTATCCTTACACATTATATTCCATGAAGACTACGGATTATGAAGGTATTTGTACGTTGGCATCGTGTAAGGAAAAAAGTATCATGGGCAGTTATGGTGTCGGATATTGAACATTTGATGTTCAATTCATTATTAATTAGCCAACAAGCCAGCCTATTATCTTACGAAATCAAACTTCGAAAACACCCTTCGACAAGCAATATGAAGCCTGTGAAACTAGGTTTATGCGAAGTGTTAAACAAAGTCATGTAAAACCAATAATTCCATCTACATGGAAGCAAGGATGATTTTTGCTGTACCATTAGCTTCTGATGATAATCTATTATGCTCCGTTATGGCTTGCTTAACCAATAACTTTTTTAAGAGTTACTTGTTTTGGATCAATGTTCTAATTTTTTTTATGTCTAGAAGTAAACTAAACTTTTTGTGTAATATGCAAGGTTTTTACAAACAGTCCAATATAATAGTATTCGAGCTACTACGTCAATTAATTAAGCATAAGCAATAAATTAAATGCGTGCATTGAGAGGGCTTTGTTTCCTGGCCCTGAGGGCATTCCAACCCTACGTCATTTGGTTGTTTACATACTCATCTAGACTGTTTTTTGTAAATTGGTTGTTGGTTAGCAAAATGTTTTGTCAAGGATTTGATGGCGATGTATTATTTTGTTGAACCTTTTGTTTAGTTGTCTTGTAGTTACTTTTACAAAAAGTATTTGACTGGACTTTTCATACTCAAACTATTATTTTTGACTTGTGTGCCTCTTCTAAAGATTCTGTAACTTGATTACTTGACCAGTTGTATGGTCTTTAAGTCGGAGTCTGAGTATTGATTGGCATATCTATATGTATATATGCTCGAATGTTTTAGTAATTTTATTAGCTCATAATTTCTCAATGTTTTGTTGAATTTGCAAAGTTGTAGGGATTTGAATGAGGTTGGACTTTCTTTTGTGCTGTCTTATTGGTTTAACAATATATGACGATCAATTCTAATAAGAAAGTCTCCTTTTAAACTTGTTTATTACATATGTAACACATCCAAATTTGTAGCTGTTGCTTACTTCCCTATTTTAGCAATAGTTTTGCTTAAAGGCCCCATCATTTTAGTGAAAAGTGTTTATATAAATGTGTTTCTTTTGCATGCTTTAGCCTTTAATTTAAAGAGTTCTGGAGATTCAAAAATTAATAATCATCGACTTAATTATTGTTGTGGGGTTTGGTGGACCATTGAAAAGTTACTGAACCATCAATCTCTACGTAGTTCGAATTTCTGTTGGATTTAGATATCTTTCTAATTTACATAATCTGGTTGAGATGCAGAATTTAAGGGTATAAATCACACTAGAAGTTTTTAGCTTACCTATGTAGCATGAGCGGTAAGTTTATGCTGTATTTTGGGGCTTTTTAACAATAATATGATACTCTTGCCCCTTTGGTGTCAATCCTATTAGTCATGCTTAAGTTTTTTTTTGGTGATAAGATGTACAAAGTTGTTTGTGGCATGATAACAACTTGTCGTCTCAAACATGTGAAGTTTAAGTTAGAGCTATCATTGTCTTATCTTCCAATAATCTACCGATAAGACTTGAACAAAAATGTAAACGTCTATTATGAATGTTCTTTTGGCTAATGCTCAAGTTTTTACAGTCTTTTGGGATTTTACATATTTGGTTAACATTTTGTTCATGCAATGTTTAAAGGTTTGCAAACGACACAAGCAATATCATCAACAAATGCAGATGGTGATCTCAGCATTTGATTCGGTACCAGGGCTCAGCAATGCGACACCCTACATTTCACGTTCAATTAAGACTATCTCGAGGCATTTCAGGTGTCTCAAGAATGCAATTGCAGACCAACTCAAGCACATAAAGAGAGCTTTGGGTGAGGACCTAACTTCTCCTACCAGCTTTCTCAGGGGTGACAGTAGTAGCAGTTTAAGGTATGATCAGAATTTTGCAAAGGTCAGATCTGGTGCCATTGGTGGAACGGGTCACGTGGGTCACCAAAGCCATGTATGGAGACCACAGAGAGGCCTTCCGGAGCGTGCAGTTTCTATTCTTAGAGCATGGCTCTTTGACCATTTTCTTCACCCGTGAGTTTATGCCTCATCTTTTGTCATCTTGACAAGTATCATTTGTGAAGTATTTGAACTCAAGGGGCCTCAACATGCATGTTTGCAGGTATCCAACCGACAATGACAAACAAATGCTAGCTACCCAAACTGGCTTGACTCGAAACCAGGTGAGGTATCCTAAAGTTAGTGTTTATTAGTTGAACTGTGTTTAGCAATATACTTCTATATTACTCGCATTTGATATATATGTATGTCTTTGGTCCAAAATGATGTGAATTGTAGAGTCTAAATATCTTAAGGTAAATTTATGACTCCCTCATGTTTTTGTTCTACTCTTAATTCTTTTATTCCCATGGAAACTTGACCATCCCATAAAATGAAGCCCCTATGGCTGGTTTCTTACAAGGTGTAGGTATATCAGCACGAGGATAAGATAATGTAATTTTACACAACAATTCATCGAGACATATCCTTAATTTACAGTGCCTTACATGAAGAACCACTTTAAGGTGAGATGTGGAAGTTTTTTGCACTAATGAAACTGCATCTCTTCTCGGAACACTCTAATACTATATATTGTCAAATCACCAATAGTTAAGAATTACACTGCATATGTGATGTATAGTCTAAACTTTTATCCCAACCCGTCTCTTCCATTGCACATGTATGTTATACCTTTTTGGATATATGTTCAGTACCCAAATGAAAGCTAAAGCAAACTCTTGCTACTTGGAGAAATTCTTAAGAGGCCCAAGCGATAGATTTACATTTTACTCGTATATCTAAACTCCCATGTGATTGTAATCTAATCTTTGAAATATTGATCAACCTGATTTCAAAGTTTAGCTCTTTATTATCTAGTTTCGACTTATTTCTCTTACAAGTGTTATTTGATTTGTCTATATTTTGACTTGGTGAAGTAAATTTGCAATTACTCTTGGTACTCTCCCATAATTTTTTCCACGCTAAAGATCCTGTAATGCCTCATACCCCATCTATATTCTAACCGTAAATTTGTGAAAATGGGATAGAGGGAGGTTCTTTGAAGTTTATATAGTTTTGAGTTTCATTGCATGATACAATTGTCGCTCTGATTTGTACATTTTGCACCTGAAGATTGTAGACTTAGTGAGAAAATCACTATTTTATAGGCTTGTAGAAAAGACTCGAATAGATTTCTTGGAGAAGTAATATAGTCTATATATAGTTGTTGAGAAACTCGATTTCTCTAATCAAAGTAGAAAGCTTATGATTTCCTTGTTGTGTGGCTTACATTAATTAATGTTTAATCATGCAATAAATGGGTGCAGGTATCAAATTGGTTCATTAATGCTCGAGTACGGCTGTGGAAGCCTATGGTGGAAGAAATACACATGCTTGAAACCAAAGGTTCGTCACGTTCTGAGCCCAATTCAAACAACAGTGTAATGTCAATCATTGAGAAAAATAGACAGGCAACAGCAGCTAATCAATCAGGCTGCAAACCGTTGCCTTTAAATCCTGTATGTGATAAGCAGCTGGAATGCTTAGGACCATCAAGCTCCCTTGAAAGATCAACAGGTGAGCCAATTAACACAGAACAGCTTTTTCAAAATCAAAAGTGCTCAAGGCTGGAAAGTCGCCAAGTTCCTACAAGCATTGATAGTTCATTCATCGGGTTTTTGCCTTACCAAAGGCGGGGGATTGAACTAGGAGGAATAGGTGCAGTATCACTTACTCTAGGTCTGCGGCATGGTTCAGAGACTACTCAGCAGCAGCTGCAGCATCAGTTCATACCCCAAGGAATGCCTTTCGGAGGTCACGTTATTCATGACTTTTCTGGCTAAGCCATCTCGGAAGGTAGTGCTTGGCGCTCCTTTGAAGCTAACAACTTCCAAGGGAGGGGGTGGCCTGGCCTACAGACCATGTTTGTGTATAAAATTAGGACCAGAAGATTTTCGGGAAGATTAATCAAGTTCCGAAAATGGTAGTTGTCCACCCACCAAGTTAGTAAAGCAATGGGTAGTACAACGATTCGAAGGTAGTTGCACACTTGAGGTAGTAGTGTGCAAAGCTAGTCAATGACTTGTAATAGGTTACCAATACACGTGTCAGCACGTGATTGGTCTATAATTAAAAAAAAAAACTTAAAACCATAACAGCCACCATGCCCTCCCCTCCCGCCACCGTGAAACGCCACGGCCAACCCCCAGCTCGTCGGAAAACGGCCGGCCGTTTCCCCTAACCCCCGAAAACGGCCAGTCGTCCCCTCCCAACCCCAAAAACCACCCTAGCCGTCCCACTCCCCCCCCAAACCACCCTATCCTTCCTCGGAAAACAACCTCCACCCACCGCAATGGCGCAGCCTAAGCAGCGGTAGCCACCACTGAAGCAGCAGCAACCACCGCAATGGCGCGACCAAAGCAGCGACGAATCGCACCCCTCAATTGCAGCAGCCCCAAAACCGTCCTGCCACCACCGCCCTTTGCATCCTTATCACTCCCCTCAGCCACCACAACCCCTTAATCTCTCACCTCAGCTCACTGCACATCAATTGCAGCACAAAGATGGAAAATTGGGAAAAATTAAGAGCAACAAACCAATCACCTCGCTGCAAATTTTCGCCCTATACATCGACACTGCCATTAAGCACCACCAATCACCTCCTTATCCACCATTCACCGCCCCGCAGCATCCACCTCCAAACACAACAACACTAGCAGGTTGAAACCCAAATTCGCACCAATTTTTGCCTCGATTCACAGCAATTTTGCACAGCAACCACCACCATAAATTGAAACCCAGATTTGATCCGGCCATTTTCGGAGGGTTAAGGAGGTGGTCGCTGGCTTTCAGTTAGTTGGTTGTGGTGGCTGAGATTTCATGGTGGGGTTGCTGGGATAGAAATCTGTTTTATTTTAGTTTTTTTTATTTTTGTTATTTATTTTTAAATATTAGGCCAATCATGTGTTGGCATGTGGCATTTGAAAACAGAAAAAAAAAAAAAAAAAGTTTACCCTTTCAACAAGTAACCGGTGTTAGGGTCTGTTGGAGGAAAACTCACCTAATAGTTAGGATTATTAAAAAATAAACCTTAGTTGGGATTATTAGAAGTAAATCGACAATAGTTGGAATTATTAAAGGGTATTTTTCCAAAAAAAAAATTGTTAGGACATGGGAGGAGTCTGATAGGTATCTGGTATTTACATGACTGTATGTTTTGTCACTTACTCCGTATAAATCACAAAAAAATAAATTGTCAATTGTGTAACTACAGAGTAGAATGGAATGAATGAATGAATGATGCAACTTAATAACAGTAAAATTATTATTTCCTCCGTTTTTTTTATAGTTGCAACAGTTTGACTTTTACACTATTCATGTGTTTCACTGTAACTAGCTTTGCTAATCTAAACATAAATAAAAATATAGTCATGTGGGATCTTGTTAGATTCGTCTTGATTTTTATAATTTTAATATCTAAAATTTATATTTTTACATATTGGTAATCAAAGATATTAACAATTCAAAACATGCATTGACAAACGTGAAAAGAGAAGTGTTGCAACTATTAAAAAAATAGAGGAAGTACAAATCACGAAATCAATTATACAGAGTATAAAGTATGAATCTTGGTGGCATATTTTTAAATCTTTACCGTTCCTTATCTTATGAATATACTCGTTCGTATTTAAATACGTGTTTCACTTTCTATTTGCGGTCGTTTTTAAATACTTGTTATATTTCCTTATTTGGAAAGCTTTTACAATATTTAATTCATTTCTCTCAACTAGTGAAACCCAATAAAATTATACGAAGTATACTATTACCTTTAGATTCTCTCTCCTCCAATTTATCCTCCAATAACCCCACTATCTTCATATTTTATTACTTTGTCCAATTTCTCTTAAAACTCCGCGCATAGAGAAATGAAGCAAATATTTTAAAACGGGGGTAATTGATTGTTGGACAACCACTTTTCATAAAGTTAAAGGAAAAGTTGAAAGTGATAGCTACGGTTTACTCGATGGCCGTTTGATGGCAAATAACGAATGTTAACTCAAGCAGTCAAGCTAGCTACTATCAATACATTTTACAAATTTTTGGGAAAAGTTTAGAGAGAGCAACGGTGGACGGGTAGATGATGAGTGTTATTTCCGACACTATTATATACTTTCTCCGTTTTTTTATTATTGCACCATAGGGGTTGGGCACAAATATTTTGGTAGTGGAAAAAAAGTAAGAGAGAGAAAGGTAAAAATACAAAATTGCTCATGTGACATATTGATAAACTAAAAAGTAAATGTGAAAAAGTAAGGGTATATTGGGTATTTGTAGCGTGAACACAAATAATTTTTTTCCTAAAGAGGAAATGGTGCAATATTTGTGAAACTTCCTAAAAAGGCAAATGGTGCAATAATAAAAGAACGGAGGAAGTATATATGTTCCTTAGATTTTAGGTTAGTTCCTTTAGTATTTTAGTGTCTTTATTTAGGTTTTTGATAGTTTGTGGCTTATTTCTCTTTTATGTGTTTTTATAGGTTATTGAGTGGTTTTAGAAGATAAAAGATTAACTAAATAAAGGAGCCAATATGGAGCACAAACGGAAGTTCCTATAGAGGAACTTGAGAAACTGACGGAGATGAAAAGAGCTTGCTGGGTACGTTTTGTTCATCTAGGTTCATTGAATCCCCGAATTTGGGAAGTCTTGTGGAATAATTTACAAGATGTAGAGCAGTTGGAAAAGATATATTTGATTAAAGAGAAGATCTTATCAATTGGCTAAGATATGGAAAGAGATATATTTTCACAATCTTATCTAATCACTTTCCTTATCTTTGAGAGATTCCAAATCATCTCTTAGCCTATTTAAAGCCACGAAATCAGAGAGAAAAAGGAGAGACGCAAGAGGAGAGAGACTTCACTCCAAAACCTCTTAAGGGTTTAGAGTCATTCGTCACTGTTCGTGATACATTGCAGCGGAGGAACTCGGAGCAATTTGAGAGGAACTCCGATCCGAATATGAGAAACTTGATGGGTTCTTGTTTCATTTTCTTTTCTTATCTTTGTGTTATGAGTCCTTAGCTTGTTATTCTCAGTAAATATTAGTTTGAACACATGTATTAAGTATTTGAGATGAGTATTGTTGGTTTTAATGATTAATGCTTTGGAGTATTCTTGAATTATTGTTTTGTTCATACGAATTGAATGATGATTTCTTATAATAAGTAGGTGTACAACTGTTTGTTTGAATCTGATTTCTTTTGCTAATTAATACTACTAAGTTCGTAATTGCTTGGGAACATTATTAATGAAATAGCAAACAACTGTAGAGGAGGACGTTCCACTCTATTAATTGAAAAGTAATTCTTGATCAAGGCCAAATCACGTAAGTGCCGGAGTGTTGTGGTTGTCTTGATTTGATGTTTTCCTAGTTCTTAATGCTGTCATCAGATTAAATTCCTTGCTCGTAGTATAGGGGTTATCTGTTGGATAGGGTTAGTGAAAGTCGTACGGGATCTAACCATTAATAAGGGGAAACGGAGGAACTTGTTCCATAAGTCAAGATATTAAGTATTATGTCTGGGATACATTTGCAGGATGGATTTCTATATATAGTTGCTGAGTATCTCAAGTTCCTTATTTGTTCTTATCCCTATTAGTTTAAGTTCCTAGTTGTTAGTTGTTCCTTATCCTTAAACTCCCTCCAAACGTTTCTTTTATTGTTTTGAGTCTTTGTTAAGTGTTTTGGATCTTATTCTTAGTTATTTGCAAATACATTCTTCGTGGGATTGACCCTTACTTCCGCTAATTAAAGTTAGTAGTTTTAGGGTGATTATTATTAATTTGTGTGTGTTTCAACGCCGCACCTGTAGAGTATGATAATGGGTAGCAATTATTTTCAATTATTTGTTCTTAATTTAGATCTTGTTGGTTCCCTAATTAATCCAATCAGGAACATCCCCACTTAGTAAATTATTTAGTAAATTCGCGTATGGAGTTATGTTCATCGGTTCGTTTTTTTTGGAGATGGTGGTGGCCTTCAATAGAGGACTTCAACGGAGGACGATGCCAACCCTACCATTAGGGGTTCACGATGCCCTTAATTATACCTTTTTTCATAGGGTTTTCATTTTAATTGGTGGAAAAGGCGTCGAAGATGGTGGTGTTGGAGGAAGGGTGAAGATTGCGGAAGGAAGAAGAAGATGGAGGACGAAGAAGGGATTTCAATATAGGAAGAAGAAGAATGAAGGAAGAAGAATAATGCAGCAAATGGCATTTAACTTTCCATCCATTATTGAAGTTTGATTTAAAATACACATGTACACTTAACTTTTAATGTGAAATAATGAAAAATACCCCCAGATAAACCACCTTAGGGCCTGTTCTCTTCAGCTTAATTTCAGTTCAGTTTAGTCCAGTTTCTAATTTCCTTCTCTCATAAACATTTCATTTCATTTCAATCCAGCTCCAATTAGTTCAGTTTAGTTCAACTCAGTTCAGTAAATCAGACCCTTAGTTTACCAAGGAGAGCAACTTGGTGCAGCTCGATGTTTTATTTGATACTAAAGTGGGTATTTTATGAGAGTAGAGAAGTGGCTTTAGGGTAGTTAATACTAGAGCTGTTAATTCGAGTATTCGGGTCAACTCGAGTCGGGTTAGTTTGGGTTAATATCATTACCTTTGTGGGTCAAGTCAATATAGGGCGGGTCACATTGGGTCATGCATTATACCGGATTTGAGTCGGGTTCACGTCGGGTCAATAACAGGTCGGGTTGAATTTGGGTCGGATTAATAACAGATTGGATTATATTCGGGTTTCAACATGATATAACGGGATAGGGACAGTTGGAAACCCGCGAGTCAAGGACGTCGGTGGTTCGCTAGCCTACGAAGTCTCTAGACGGTGGTTTGCGTAATCTAGCCAGGGTTCGCTAGCCTCAGGGTTTGTTGATCGTGTTCACTCTAGTTTGTAGTGGTTAGTGTCACTGGTGATTGTTGATTGGTCGGACACTTTTGCGGTGCATGGTGCTTAGTTGATTACTCCCTTCGTTTTTAAATACTTGCTCCATTTTTTTTTCCGGCCGTTTTTAAATACTTGCTCCATTTTCTTATTTAGAAATCTTTTACAATATTTAACTTATTTATCTCACATAACGGATCCAACATAAATAATATTTTATTAATTTCATATTCTCTCTCCTTCAGTTTTTTCAACTACTTTTGATTTTTACAATTTTTATTCTTCCTTCTACCCCACTACCTCTATATTTTATTACTTTCTCCAATTGCTCTTAAAACTCCGCGCATGGAGAAATAGAATAAGTATTTAAAACGAAGGTTGGTGTATGTTGTGATGGGAAGGAACTTGAAAGTTGATGGGAGAAAGTGATACTGAGAGAGGAAGGGTGAAGGAAAGAAAGGTGGAGAACGGCTGCTAGTTTGCTAGATCGAATTGCAACCAAAATTATGGTTAATAGGTAAAAGATGATATTTGTATTTTTAAAAAAAAAATAACCGGGTTTAATTTTCAATTTTTACTCGGACTGAATCGGAACCCTTTTTTAACAGATTGAAGATCGGATCGGAATTCACTTGTCCGGTTTCCGGTCTAGTTCCAATGCTTCACACTCTTAGTAATATTTGTCTATGTAGGGCCATTAATCTTTAACTTGTTTTTTCCTCAAAAAAAAAAAAAAAAAAAAAAAAAAAAAAAATCTTTTACTTGTTTTGACTCACCCCGTAACATGGCTCACTATTGTTGGTGTAGTTTTAGTTAGGATATCTTGTAGAGAGACTTTGATAGAAAGAAAGGGAAGAGTCATTAAAGCATGCTACATAATAAGGTTAAAAACTTCTGATAGTTGTTAGCTAAATTATTTACAATTGCAAGCATACACACTGTTATTCCCCCATAATTGAAGCATAAGAATCACGTACATTAATATTATTGTCCATGAAGTCATCAAATAGTATGCGCATAAGCCTGGCCTTCAGTAAATATTTCGGCTCTGACATTGGGATAGAAAATAATCAAAATATTAGACACAAACTTTACCTCAAACATGAAAATTCTAAGGTGATCAAACTTTCACTACCACACTACATGTGATATTACTTCCACTCATATATACAGTAGTTTGTTCATGAAATCTCAACACCTTCCTTATTATATACTATATACTTCATACTCATCATGTCAATTTTATACCTTTTAACGGCCTATTATAAAACAAAAAACAAAACGAAATTCTCAAATAAAAATATCACATAGACACATAGTAGATTAGTAGTACTAGTTCTTTTTATCACCCTTGCACAAACTAAACTTACTTTCTTTTTTTTTTTTTTTTTTTTTTTTTTTTTGGTGAGAGAAAGTTACAATAACTTATTCAAATTGCATATAGATCAACAAACCAAAACAAAACATTACAACTATTAGCACATACATTAAACTAATGTTCATACTAAATAAAATTACATACATACGTAGGCTAGAAACTTCATATTAGTATATACACTCACCACAACTTCACAACTTACTAAAAAATATACACATGCATACACTCATAGATCATGTTATATTTTTCACTTTCATTCTTTGGGAGGATTGTTGTTGAAGTCTTGCCGTGGGATCTCATGGTGATTATTTGGATTACTTTCCGAGTAGTAACCAAATTTCGGGTTATCAACACCGCCTTCGGACAACATTCTTGGCATCCTCTGGTTGTTCTCTTGAATTTGCACCATCAAAGTTCTCCCTTCTGCTAACAACAAGAAACTTGAGATTATTAAGATGATCATAACCACCCCTTGAAACCTCATTATAGCTAACACAAGAAAATTAACAAGAGCTTAAGATAAAAATATCTAGCAATCAAGTTTTTATTTATATGTATAAGCTAGAGATTTATTTAATTGTATGTTTAACTAAGAGCTACTACATAGTTGAACAAATTTATAGAAGAAATAATATAAGGCAAATGACAAAATAAATAATGTGGTTAGAAATTTAAATTAATTAATTAGTGATTATTGATGGGGTCACCACGAAATCAGGCAACATTAAGTGAGTTGTAGCCACTTGTTGAAAATGTGAAGAATGATGGGAGTAGTAGGCATATATGCGTTTTTCTGTTACTAGAATTAGGAGGCTTTCTCAATTCTCATTGGAGGAGACAATAATATTGGATGTTGGTGCATTGCAACAAGAAATTTTAAAATTGATTTTACTCAATAAGTCATTAGCTGTGGACCTACATATCATAAATTGATGTTAATCTAAGGTAAAAATGATGAAATAATTTTCACCTATATATTTAACGGTCGAGTTTAGTGTAGATAGGTTCAAATAGAATCGAAAAATAAGGGTTAATTTAGAGTGCGGCCTAAATTCAAATGATTTTTTAATAATTAATTTGATATGCGGTTTAAATTGAAGATTTGATATATTTGGATTACTCTCCTCTATAACACTAGTTGACTATGTCATACTTTTTGGCTATTTGAGGTGCAATAGTCTCTCTTTTTTCCGTAAGAAATTAGACTATTTACAACCCGTTTCGTTTATTTCTCTATATATTTATTGTTATTAATTTTTAAAAATATGTACAAATAGTGTAGATGCACGTATTTTCAGTCTCCCTATAATGGAGTTGCGTTGTTGATTTTTGGTATAGTTTGTTTTAAATGTAGATTGATTTTTTTAGGGTAACTAGGCTTTTTTTTTTTTTTTGTATCTCACATGCATCTTTTTAATCAATAAAGTCTCGAGCATTTTGTCCCTTAATTAATGAAATTATTATTTCAGCATTTTCCTTTTATTGATATATATGCAGAGTATATATAGTAAAAAAAGGCACAAACATGCATCATCATTATTGTGTTTTGTTTATCGATCTTTATAATAATTATCACAAATTCTTGATTAAAACAAACTTTCATTAACCTTTTGTAAGATATGTTAAAGTTCCTTAAAAGAGCATTGAAAGCTACCTTATATAAAGTGTCAATTCCTTACATAAATTTTACCCTTACCAAACACGTATAATGTATTAGATTAATCACGTTAACCTTCTTAACATGTATCTTTTAGAAATTAGACATTAAAATACAACCAATTTCCTTACAAATTAAAAGTTACCCTTAAAGAGATTAAAGTTAACATAAAATTAAAGTTATTCCTAAATTGATCATCTTACAATAAAATTGATGTAACCCCGTTTTATACGAGACTTATTGTATAATTAATAAGCCTAATCATACAAATTTGCCAACAAAATTTGATGCATGTTGGGTTGTTTTGGAAAAATGTCTAGCCGTATTTTTGCAACTTGATTTATATGTCCTACTTCCTATGCCCCTAATTATTTGCCTAGCCTAGTAGCAAAAACTTGGGTCGAACTAATCTATAAGAGAAATTATAATTGTGTAAGATCTTGTTGGATTCGTCTCATTGTATATTTTGTTAATATCTAGTTTTTATATTTTTTACACGTAAGAAAGTGGAGTTAAATCTGTTCTAAAATGTATCTTAGAAACCGCAAAAAGTCAAATGGGGCAAAATATTAGGAACGGAGCGAATATGGACTATATTCGAAAATGTGAACCGCATACTTCACGTGAGAAAGCTCAATTTTCTTTTAAATACTTCACTGTGACCTACACTAGCTATTTATATACTAACTTTGACTTAATTTTTTGTACTAACATCAGAAAGATCACTTTTCTTGTAATTTTTTGTACTAATCAAATAAGGGTGCATAATTGGTTGCGGGATTAGGTAAAATGTCTATTTTCATAATATAAAATTTGTATAATGTTTTACTAATAGACAATTACAGACAATATTAAATTGATGTTTCTCTACAAATTGGTTAGTCTAATTAGTGATGCAATTAAATGAAAACAAATTAGCAATATGATTTTATGTAGTATAATACTTCCTATATGCTCCTTTATTATTGAAGCAACTAAGGTTATTTTTACTCTACTAGGTCTATTCACATAACATCATTTGACCATTTAATTACTATGTTTTTTTTTAAATAATAATATTAATTTATTAATAAATAAAATCATACGACAATTACAAAAGAAACCAAATTAATAACAAATAATACGTAGTAGTACATAATATAACAAATTGAATTGTCTAAAGGCTTTTCTCATTGCCGTTATTATTGTTGTAATTTATAGTTAATATTGTACAATTGTAGTAGTTGGCTATATAACTAGATTTTATTATTAGTCATTTAGCTCAATTTCTATAAGTCAAATGTTTTCCACTTCTATAAAAATAATTAAAATGACAAGAAGTCAAGGAGGCACACTAAACTAACTAGAAAATTGCGATCTGATGTCAAGGCATACGCATGGTTGCCTTATTGAAGTGGTTTATAAAGGAGAACCATTTCGAAATTTTTAACCTAAAATCATCATGACTTGCTAGGATTACTTATCAAACTCAATTATATCTACAATTTTCAACAACAATTTTATGTATACATAATATTTACTTAACTATAACATTATCATCGTCAAGAATATTGTTGGATTGGAATTGTAGAGTTTTTAAGGCAACTCAAAAAAGACAATACTTAGGTGTTCAAGCCAGCAATTTCTTGTGGAGAAGCTATTGCGTGCGGATGCCCGTACACAAATTTCTGTGCGGATGGTTTGGCTGACAGGCCCGTTCCTAGCTTTTTAGTGGTCTATGGGCGAAATGAATAATTGGGGCCCTTTAGCCCTTATCATCGAGTGAAGTAAAAAAAATGAAAAATAAATCTTTTTTTAAATGATCAAATAAAAAAAAAATTGCAAATTTACAGTAAAGAAAAAAAAACAGTAAACTTAAAATTAATTATTCAAATCATCATACAAAATATTGTCTACGAGCATTTCTAGATGCAAAATCACCAATAATAGTGTCGACATCAAGATGCTCTAACATATTTTTCTCAATACATAAAATGGATAGACCGTTAGGTCTTTCTTGTGACATTGATGACCTCAAAAACGTTTTCAATAATTTTAACTTCGAAAAACTTCTTTCGGCGGATGCAACGGTCACCGGCATCGTAAAAAGGATTCAATAAGCAATTGAAATATTTGGATAACAATATGCAGATTTGACAAAATCGAAAACTTCAAATGCTGACATCAACACGTTTAGCAAAGTCATTTGTAGAACTTTTAATTCAGAAAAAAGATCATCTGCATCAACATCAAACACATTTTTATCAGAGAATACATTATTAAAATGTGTGCAAGATAGTTTTAATTCATCATTATCCAAAGTTTCAATCTGCTAGAATCAAGTAAAAATCCAAAAACATTTTCGAAAACCTCTAATTGTTCAAATCTACTTTTTAAAGAAGCTATTGCCATATCAACAATCACAAGAAAATAATTGACTCTAAAACACTCCTCAGGTGACTGTATTTCATGATTTTCATCATCATCATCATCATCATCGTCATCATCATCATCATCATTTCCATCAAATTGCCTTCTTCTAATAATACGACGCTTTGTTGGAAGTGTTGGCTCTATATTCATATCCAATGCAAGGCTTTTGGCTATATTCATGCTAGATTCAAAACCTTCATTTCTATATTTTTCAAAGTATGACATTACACCTTTCACTTCATTCATTGTAGTTCCGATGCACATAGATTTTGTTTGCAATTTCTTATTCACCATATTAATGGCATATAAAATATCATACCAAATTACCATGCCAAGCAAAAATTCAAAATTTGCTACAGAATTAGCTAAACTTTCAGCTTCACTTTTTGTCTTGGCATCCTTATCGCTACAATCATACAATTTCATTAAAGCTAACCTTATTTGAGGTGCTTGATGCCTAATACTTTTGACTCGACTTTCCCATCGAGTATTACACAAAGATTTCACAGTTAAACTAGGAACATTATCAAGTAAAATCTTCCATTTTTTAGTGGAACTTGCAAATAATGTATATATGTGTTGCACAATTCCAAAAAAAGAAATATCCTTATTACAAGAATGTGCCATGTCCGATAAAGTAAGATTTAGACTATGACAAGCACATGGCATATATAAAGCCCTTGGATTTATTTCAAGTAGTCTCTTTTGAACCCCTTGGTGTTTTCTTTTCATATTAGAACCACTGTCATAATCTTGACCCCTAACATTATCAACATTCAAATCTAGGGACTTTAATACATTTAACAATTCATTTAAAAGCCCCAAACTAGATGTATCATCAACTTTTAAGAACTCCTCTATTTTTGTTTTATTATTTGACAAATTAACACATCGTTTTATCAAAGTCATTTGTTCTTGATGGCTTACATCAGGATTACAGAAAAATATTTTTCCTTTTTAATGATTCTTATTATAGAATTTTTAACACCATCAGCTAAAAGAGAAATCAACTCATTTTGAATTTTAGGGCCAAGGTAGTTATGGTGAATTTCTTGGCTTTGAATACGTCTAATATGATCTTGCATAACCAAGTCAAACTCAGCAATCATTTCAATCAACCCCAAAAAATTATCATTGCTATCCTCATAAAGTTTTCCATTAGATCCACGAAATGCTAAATTATGTTTAGCAAGACATTTAACAACGGATACTATTCTTATCAAAACATGTCTCCAACGTTCTTTTTCTTTTGAAATCCCTTCTTGCAAACTATTATCAATACCTTTATTCTTCTCTAATCTTACTCTCGCTTCATTCCAAATACTCATATTAGTCATATGCTCAATGCTGCCCTCATGTTGTTTAAGCCTTTCACTAAGATGTTTCCAATTATTCATTCCATCAGTTGCTAAAAGGCTTATATTATTTTGAGATGTAAATAATTTGCAACAAAAACAATATACTTTATTCACAGCTTTAGAGTAAATCAACCATTTTCTATCACTTGACTCTCCATTACTCAACTTTCGAGAATAATAAGTATTAGAAAAATGCCTAGACAGATTATCTTTAGGATATGGAAGATCTAATTCCCTAATAGGCCATTTTTCTACCAAAATATCCCTACCTTTGTTGTCGAGATTACCCTAATTCATAGGATCATAAATATTAAAAGGAGGGATAAAGTGTTCATCAATGCCTATATCATCATTAACATTTTCCACATCATGAGCATTCAAAACAGAGGGGTCATCATCAATATTTGTCATATTTGGCACATTATCATGATCATACTGTAGTGAATATTTCAAGCCATCCCACACTTGAGCCCCACTGTGATCATACACTTAAGCATGGTGGCGTCCAAAGGAAAGGAAGCTAGAGTAAAAGAGTCGCCAACAAGTTTTAGGAACTTGTAAACAGTTCACAGGGTGAAGGTTACACCCCTTAACGATCCAGGAGATCGTTAAATCCAATAGGCCTGGAACCAAGACTGGAAGTTCGGGGATGAAGGTACAAATCCAACCTAAAAGAGATTGAACTTGCCCTAAAATAGGCCTCAACTTTATTCTTCTCGTATTCATGTGCGCTTTCTAACTAACATGCAATCAATAAATTAACCCTAAACCTGTTTAATCTATGTTGGTTGAATTTAATGCACAAACAAAACTATTATTGGCGATCACTTGAATTATAATCATATTAGCCTAAACAAGATTATTAATTATCTTATTAAGCGTGATTACAAGTACAAATTCCCTTTAATCCTGCAAGAGAGGGCGTGATCCAGCAATAACAATAAATAATCATCAAGCAACAATAACAAATCATAATCAAAATAATCATGTTAACAATAAAGCATAATAACAATAGCAAAATCCTAGGCATGATACTAACAAGATTAATAACAAACCCTAGCATGTCACTAAGCAATAAAAATCAAAGTTTTAGTCCTAACATGATACTAACGTGATATTAGAAAAGAAATAAGAAGCATCACAATAATCATACTTGATATTAGAAATATTAATTAACCCTAAACATGATACTAGGAATCAATAAAATAATCTAAGCATGATTTCTATATCGAAATAATAGATAAGTAATTAAATTACTTACTTTGATGCCTCGTATCTCTTTCTAATAACAAAATACACACGTTAATAACTTCAAGGAAAATAATAAACAAAAAATGTATGAGGAATTTTGTAAAAGGGGAAGGTTTAGAAAAGAATAGAGAGAGAAAGAAAGCTTCTAGCTTTTAGAGAGAGAAAGAGAGAGATGATGGTTGTGAATGATTAAAAACGGGGAGATACGACCCCTATTTATAGAAAAAATAGCATGGAAACGATAGAAAAGAGTTCGAGTCCTATTCGGAATAAAAGAACTCTTGTTGCCAACGACAGGAGCAGTGCCAGATGACAAGATCGTCGCCAGGCGACAGGTATCGTCGCCGGGCGACATGCCTGTCGTTTGGCGCCGGGATAACTTTTTTGCGGATTTTATTTTTATCATATCTTTTGATCCAGAAGTCTAAATAAGTCATATAATATGTCTTTGGAAAGCTCTTAAAGTATACTTTCTAACCCAATTAGAATAAGATTAAAATATTTTGTAGATAAAAAGATATGGCCGAAATAGTGGAAGGGTGTCAGTTTTGGATAGAGTTTCGTATTCCATTCATATCTTTTTCGTTATAGCTCGGAATTAATATTATAATATATCATTGGAAAGATAATTTCAATATCTATCCAACCATATAAGATTTGGATAAAGATTATGAGGCACAAAAATAATATCTGACTGTCTTTGAACATCTTTAAATTCGAATAGAATTAGGATTTAAAAAAAAGAAAGTTTTATTCGATTTCAAACTCTTTGATTTTATCTTTTCAAAAAAAGGATAATTAAGATCTTTTAGAAACTTATGGAAGGTTCTAATTAATCCTAATTAGTTTAGTAATAGGATTAAACCTTTGGACCCTCCACATGATCATTGGGTCATAGGTAAAATCCGGTTTGGGCCTAGTTTAGTATTTTGGTCATAACTTCCTCATTATTCATCGGAATTGGGCTTATAATATATAGTTGGAAAGGTCTTTTCAAACCCCATCCAACTACACTATTATTGGACCCATATCATGCACCAAACTAAACTGGAATGCATGTTTTTCATAAATAGGGTAAGAAAGAGATTTATTTATAGAAAACAGAAAAAAAAATATTTTAATAAAAACATCCTCATCACTAGATTTTCCACACTTTCACCTCTTTCGATAATCAAATGACGTGAAAGGTATTCATCACTGTGGGAGACACATTTGGGTGTCTACACATACAAATTAGCAACATCCTCATTTATTGGATTTTCATCATTCAATGGTTCATTAGATTGCTCAAGATTATGTTCATGTTCCTCACCAACCCCATCACCAACAGAAGACTCTCCGACTCTCCTAGAAAAAAATCAGTCCAAGGCCCCCTTTTGTGATTCTATAAAATCTTGGGTTTGCTTTCTTTTTTTCCTTTTTTCACTACCAGATAAATGTTTTCTAGGCAACATAATATTCTACAAAAATATAAAACAACAATTTTAACAAGAATTAAAGAACAATATAACATGATTTGTGTGTTCTTAAATTGCAAAATCAAAAAGGCTGCCTCAAATCTGAACAATTGTTATGTAATTTTCAAAATTATAAGGGGCATGAAAGTCTTTTTATAATTGCATGCTATATGCAATTAGCATATAGCACTGTGTAATCGCATGCTATATGCGACTCTGCCGTGGTGGAGTCGCATATAGCACGCGACTATGCGAATCTATGCGAAAAAAAAACTTACCGACGAATTGGCCGGCATTTTCCCCATGTTTCCCGGCAAACGAACCCCCTTCCCACGCTGCGATTCCATTGTCGTCAGCCTCTTCCTTTTTCCGGTTGATTTGGTGTGATAGATAGTGAGAAAATTGGATGATTCCGGCGACCTTAGGGTGGTGGTGGTGGTGGTGATGGTGTTTAGGGTGATGGTGATTCCACGACCTTAGGGTGGTGGTGGTGATGGTGTTTAGGGTGATGGTGGTGGAAGGAGTATGGTTGGTGAGAAAAATTGAATGATGTCAAACATGGAATTTATAAGGGCAAATGAGTCATTTAATACCGCGCCCTAAGTAATTCTATTGTGGCATTTAGTAACCCCCTTATAAATTACTGTACAAAATCTTAAATACAAAAATTAAAAACAAAAATTTGACATTACCTAAAGGACTTAGATTTTTCAAGCATAGCAAAATTGATCTCCAAATTTCCGATATTCGTCCACCGTAATACCCATAACAAGTGTTTAAATCAAAGCAAAGAGTAAGAAAATAAATCAGAAAATTGAATTGAGATTAAGAATAATTGGATGGGGGATTATTTATAGGTGAATAATGTGAGGCGAATTCCATTGAAAATCAAAGAAGAAGACCGTTTGATTATTGAATTAGAGTTGTTTTAGGAGATTAATGTGGTTGAAAATTGCAACAAAAAAAAATAACGGGAAGAAGTATCAATTGATTTTGACTGGAAGAGATTATTTAGGAAGGGAAGTTGAATAATCGTAATTGATAAACCTTTGGCAATTAAGAAATTTTTGGGAAATTAATTAGGAATGAATCAGGGAATTGGAAGTTGAGGGAGATTTGGGAATTGGGAATATGAACTGATAAAGCATGCGTAGGTACAGAAGAATTAATTAAGATATTTTCTTTTTTCTTTTTCTTTTTTTTTTTAATTTTTTTTATATATGGCTTTATGGCTAACTTGGGCCTCCTTCAGATGGGCCCTGAGCGATGGCACCTATTGCCCTGCCTTAGGGACGGGGCCTATTGGCTGATATGTTTTACTTGTTGGCTTATATGTTTCATGAGTTAGCTGATATATTTCATTTGTTGGCTAATATGATTTTTGGCTAATGTATTCTTTTTGTTGGCTGATATATTTTTAAAAAATTTTGATAAGTTTTTTTTTTTTTTTTTTTTTTGCTGATATCAAATATCATTTGGCTTATATGTTTCTTTAGTTGACTGATATGTGTATTTAATTGTTGGCTTATATGTTTTATTTTGTTGGCTTACATGTTGGTTTTGTTGTTTTATTTAATACGTGCGGCGCGCTCTAGCCTTTTGGCGGCAGGAACGCTAGCCTTGAGCGGAAGAGGGGCTTGTGAGCACAAAGCAAAACAAGCGGGCAATCAAATCACAAGAGCACTCACGTCTATTTGGGTGACGGAGTGCGGGTGGTCGGGGCTTGTGACGGCCGATACTTCAAGGCAGGCACAAGTGGGTCCGAACCACGAGTTCTTAGTGCATCAAGTTGGTTTGGAGGGGAGCTATTATGCAAGTAAGACACAATATCTATAAAGGTCTAACAACAAACAAGCATAAAAGTAAGGCCACACTTGATAGAAGGCTTAATTGGCTAATATGTTCATTCTAATGGCTAATATACATCTTTTATTGGCTAATATTAACAGCATACCTACAATCATTTCTTTGTCTCTTTCCACTTCCCCCTCTTCCTCTCTTTCTTTCTCAAAGAACCCACAAATCCACGCCACCCCAGCCACTAATCCCATTACACCCATCAACCACCAACCACCAAACACCGAACCAACACAAGGAAATGATCTAAATTGAAGTCTCTAAATGCTCGAGACATAGCAAGGCCTGGGATGTTCTCTTCGGGTTGCCATATTCGTGGGATGTGTGCTTCATCCTCTAGAGCAAACACTCGGCCTTTACATTCTCTAATCCGATCAGCTTCAACTGCATCGATCCCCACCGCATCTCCAGCCACCGAGCCCACTAACCCACCACCAAAACCCACCCATTGATCCCCACCGTATCACCAGTCACAACCCATCAAATCCGACGAGCCACCAGCCGTGATCTGCATCAACTAACCCCAGCCGCGACCTACATCAACCCCAGCACCGCTACACCAATTCCACCACCGCGACCTGCACCAACTCCACCACCTTTGGATTGTCAAAATTGAAGTCAAAACAATTCGATTCAATAGCAAAGTTGAAATTGAAGTGAAATTGAAGTCGAAACAATTTGATTTGGGACGAGAAAGAATGGAAGAGAAAGAAGGAGAGATATAGAAAAGACAAAATAGTCGGGACGCACAAACCTTTGGTGCGGGTGGACGCACCCAATAGTTTGCGTCTCTTGTGAGGAAGTTGTACTTAAGTTTTATTTGTACTCTATGTAATGTCGGAGCTAGTAAAACTCTTCTTAACTTTTTAGTAGCTTAGCAAATTTATTACATCGTTTGTAATCCAAACTTATGTTTATTAATCTCATGTCAAAAAAATAAAAATTAAAAAAAAAAAAAAAAAGTAAGAACAAAAAGTTGTTCAAGGATAAAAAAATTTGCTATGTTGTGGCAATTAAGAACCAACGACTTAAAAACTACAATTCGGTGCAATCAGGGTGTACATTATATTCGCCAATCGGTTTCAAAAAAAAAAAAATTGCCGATTCGTACTTTAAGATTTACACACTTCTATCACTCTTATGCATTTAGGGAACTTCTTCTTCTTACAACAACAAAAACAGAATAAAACACTAAACAGTAAATAAGTAATAGAGCAATGTAATTAAACTTATGCCCAAAAGAGAAATAATGTTTAGTTTTCGAATAAATATAAAAGTTCAAAAGTGTATGTCTCATGGATAAAAAAAGGTTGAATATATACTTCTATCGTTCCCCTATTATTGCAACAGTTACCATTTTAAGAAGTTTCACAAATATTACAGTAATTCTCTTGTATATCACCAATTGATTTTACCATGAAACCTCCTCCTCCTTATTTAGGTTAGTTGCCCACACTCGTTTAGTAACATATGAATTTCTAACACAATTAGACTCTTTTTTTTTTAGCTTCTGGGCAGAGCAGAACATGAGTCAGCAGAGTAGAGCAGATTTCAGCAGAGCAGAGCATATTGAAGCAGAGTAGAGCAGAGCAGAGCAGATTTCATTATTATTATTATTATTATTATTATTAATACTACTACTACTACTATACTACTACTACTACTACTACTATTAATATTATCGCATTATTATTATAATCATAACATATTATTAATAAATATTAATTATTATATAATGATAATTATTACTATTAAATATTATTTAATTATTATTAAAAATTAATAATTAATATTATTATTATTATTAAAAATTAATAATTAGTATTATCTTTAAATATTAATTTTTATTATAAAAAATCAATTATTATTATTACTATTACTATTACTATTACTATTACTATTACTATTACTATTACTATTACTATTACTATTACTATTACTATTACTATTACTATTACTATTATTATTATTATTATTATTAAAAAACCTACAAAGTCAATCAATTTACAAGAAATTGGTGGGGAGCCGAGATACAAGCTATAGCGAACCTGATCCTGCTGAAGATGTGAGCAGTTGCACGAGTACCAATATCCCGAGTCTTAGCGAACGCCTGAACCCGCTTCAGCAACGCAACAACATCCTTCTCTAATTCCCTCAACGAAGAAAAGGAGAAAGGAAGAAAACCATAACCAATAGCCATGCAACGTGCCCCATACTTGTCCCGCTTCCGCTGAGCCGCCGCAGACACAACACGACTGGGAACGAAGTCAGACAACCCCGATTGTGTCAAAGGTGAAGACCCCGTCAAGTCAACACATACATCAAGGCCTCTATGCCAGGAATAAAGCAACACATCTGCTAGACGAAGAGCCCCGTCGTTCCCTCCAGTCAACCCAACGTTAACCTCCTTTCGAGCAGAAATCCCAGACCGAAAACAAATATCAACAAGGGTGCCGATGTTTAATACCCACCATCCCAGCACAAGACACTGCATGATCCCCATAAATATCCCCATCAAAAACCCTTGAGCAAGCAGAACATGGTGTTGAAATGAAGAATAAAGGAACACCCAACCTGTAGCAAAGAACACTACGGTAAGTCTTACCATTCATAGTATGACCCAAACCCGATATCGAGACCGTCCGCAACCAGGACGAAGAGTGATCCCCCTGCCGGGACTTCCATAAGGCAACCTGACGCGCAGATAAGGAGAAAGTGGAATCTGCAGATGCAGCGACCTTCGTGAAATATATATCTGCCAATTTTTTCATGAGTCTGGGGGCAGCGATCTCACTAGGGTTACTCATAAGGTCAGTCTCCACAGTTCTATTAAAAAGACTAAGAGCACCATCGAAGGCCGGTCCCGGACCAACAATACCAGAATTGCTAAGAAGCATAGCCTGAAGACCAGAAGACTGCAGACGCGACGCAAGGAAAGCATAGTGCCGAACATCACTCGCCGAATAGACACCCAAACTACCAAAAGCAAAAGGTAAGGTGGAAAGTCGCCATTGCCAATCACCAAAACCAGGCCCCGAAGCAGTTACAATGCGCTCCAAAGAAGCCTGTAGGGCCACATCAAAAGAAATTTGTGCCGTATCAAAAAGACGAGGAGGACAAGTGCGCATAGCAACGTACAGTTTCGAAACCCCAGTACACGCACGAAGAAGCAACAACTCGCATTGGGGATCATCAATCTTAGCAACAGCATCCATTAGCACAATGGCCTTCGACACTTTCTACGTAACAAGCTCACCACAGAAAGAGGAATCATCACTGATAGGACCACCCAGCAACTTAACGCCATGGATAGGACGACCAATATCAGGAGGAAAGACACCCACGAGACGGCTACGAGGGTCCTCCAAGGGCCAGAAAACTTCCGTTTTCTCAACGTTGACATGGAGTCCGAGATGAGGTCCCTCCGCCATAATCAACTCCAAAACCTTTCCTACCACTAAGGTGTCACCAATAATAGTGTCGCCATCTAAATACCAAGCCTACAAACATAAATCAAAAGAATCCCTGATTTGGAACACCAACGAATGAAGAACCAAAGCAAAAAGCAAAGGGCCTAGAGGATCACCCTGCTGCACCCCCTGACATGACCAAAAGGTATGCTCCCCGTAAAACAGCCTGGCTGGAGTAGAGTAACAGAATTCAACCCAACGCGAGAGAGCTGGATAACGGAGACGAACCTCACGCAACAAAGCTGAATGGTCTACCAAATTAAAAGCATTCTGGAAATTCACCAGCAACATAGAAAGGCCAACATCACTACCACGAGCCTCAACTAAACAATTAACAGCATGAACAATAGCCTCACCACCCGCCGGCACCCCGACACCAAACTGAAGACCTCCTAGATAGCTTCCCAGACGCGGACCAATTAAAGAAGGCCCAACCTTTGGAAACCAGAAGCCTCCAAACGGTACCCACCGCAATAAGCCGAATACAACCACCAGGTTTAACAAGAGGCGTAAGAGGAGCACTAGCAATATATTCTCCCAATTCAGAAGGACATTTCCCAGCGAGAAAAAGATTAACCACCTGCGTAATAGAGGCCACCAACTCATCTGAAATAGCAACTACAGCACCACTCAAACAATCCATAAGGTGTTGAGCATGCAAGCCGCCTCTACCACATGACGTACCTCGCAGAAAACCCCTAATCTGATCCAAAACAACAGCAGGAGTAGCAATAAGGTGCTGATCAACGGGAATATCCGGTAAGATAGGAGCCGGAAAGGAAGGGTGCTTAGCTTGCAAATCTGCAAGAGTCGCATCATTGTAAGGGGCAAGACCAGAAGACGAAAGAACCCTAATCGCAGCAGTGAAATGTCCGTCAGAAATCTTTCTCTTACACTGCTTGATATTACGTTCAGACAAATCAACGTCCTCATCATCATCCAATAAAGGCGGAGACACATCAGCCAATGTGTCACACATAAGATGCACAGAACCACCAGGCTCACAACAAGAACGAATAGCAGAAGTGATACTCTCTTCCTGCCGCTGACGCCTGACACCTGAAGAACACTCTCGACTACTCCTCGGAGAAAAGGTTTTAAGGACACAGAGAGGCAACACAAGCAACTGAACCCAACAAGAGATGTCATCAGGCTGGCAAATCACCTTATCAAGGGCCCCTTTGAGAACCCGAGAAAAACCCAATCGACACTTAGGAGGAATAGATTTCACCGAACGAAACCGCTTAGATAGCAGACTATCAAGAAGAGCAACATCAAAAGAAAAATGAGGCTCACGATGCACACCAGGAACAAGATCAGATGTCACCGAAGGACCCTGCGGTCTTGGAAAACCATAAAGAATAAAACTCACAACACCATCCCCAGAATCAGGAGGGGCCACAAAATCATCAGGACCATGTCGACACTTCGTATGAAGAGTATGTGTCTTGAAACACTCCCCACAAAGCCAAATGCCCATACGACGAAGGGTTGACTCCGCCGCCAAGAAGATAGCCGAATTAGAAGAAATAGAGTGCCGGGTCAAATCTCGCGTATTTGCACACCAATGACGATCACGGAGATGAGTAAGCAAAGAGGCCTTTGTGAGCCCATTACCCCGGCCATCACAACACCCATTTAGACCCACAAATAGGCAATGGAACGGAACAATAGGAGACATAACACCCACGAGAAGATCGCCAAAATTGCACACCCAAATCACACCAACACTGCAACAAAAACAGCCTTGAATACACACCAAAACAGCACCAAAATCACACCCAACCTGCACCAAAAATAGCAGCAAAAACACTCCAAAACTGCACCAAAAACAGCAGCAAAAGCAAATATTAAATATTAAATATTATTATTATTATTAAATATTAAATATTAATTATTATTATTAATATTATAATTATTAAATATTAATTATTATTATTATTATAATTCAATATTATTTATTTATTATTATTATAATTATTAAATATTAATCTATAATAATATTATTATTATTAAATATTAATTTTTGATATTATTATTATTGTTAAATATTAATTTTTTATTATTATTAAATGTTAATTTTAAATATTATTATTATTGTTAAATATTAATTAATTATTATTATTATTATTATAATAATAATTCAATATTAAGTATTATTTTTAAGCAGAGCAGATTTCAGCACAGTAGATCAGAGCAGCTCTAAAGAACCGAGCCTTAGTGTTATGCCTTTAGTTATTAGTCTTATACTCTTATTACACATGCTCATGGCGGCCTGACTGCAGTTTTTCGTACGAAACTATCAAATAAATCATCCTAATTTTATGTTACTATTATATAATAGTCATATTTTTAACACTTCTTAATTTGAATATTATTATTATTATTATTATTATTATTATTATTATTATTATTACATAGTATAATTATTATTTTTTTCCCATTAATCCTACTTTTACTATATTTATATTTTTTTTATTGTTTATCTTGCTATCAAACTATATATTAAAAGGCGATACTAAGAACGTCAATGTGCCACGTAGTGGCTTTTTTTTTTGTTGCGCCACGTTATCAAATATAAGGATAAGGAGGATCGAACCCTCAACCTCTTATAACAAGAGTAACTGTTCACCATCTAAGTCAATTATCAAGTATGTTATTAATATTTTTTTTAAAAAAATTATATAAGTGCAAACCACAAGGTTCAATTAAAAAAAAAAAAAACTTATTTTTAATAAAAATATAAGTATAATGAGATTTGAACATCCAACCTCTTGTAACGTAGGAAAGGTGATTATTTAACCATCTAAATCAATCAGTAACCATGTTATAATTATGAAACTAAATGTACATAATTGAAATTGACAAAGACTAATTAAAAAAAGGAAAAAAAAAAGAAAAAGACACCAAAAATATTAAATACATATAATCACAAAATTGAATTAAAGTAACAATCCAGTGCCACGCTCAGACCATACACTACTTAATTATTAAAAACACCCTATTAATCCCACTTTATCAAAATATCACTCTTTATGTATTACCCACGTCGGCCACATGCTCTTTTAAAATAACCCAAATTAATTAAAATAAAGATATTAAATTAAATAAATTAAATGTGCAAGATAACAAGAGGACTAGGCGAAACCATCCTCTTAATCGCTGTCACAGTGTCACTAAGACAAGATTAGGTGATTGTATTTAAGTTTAGGTGATGAAAGCAATATTTTTTAAACATCATCGTTGGAAATAATGTTATGTATTGTTGACCCACTAAACAATATGAGCATAGTAAAAGACCGGGTCTCCACTAGATTGGGGCGGGCGGTGCCGCGGGTGTGTCAAGACTGTTAACTAGCCACACATGCGGCCCTAAAAATATATGGGTCTCCCTCTCACAAGATCTCTAATACGTAGTATTTTACTGCTTATAAAATAGTTTAATTATTTTATTAATTTAAAAACCTAAATTTAATCATTTCAATTACTACTTTCGTTTTTTATTACTCGCAACAAAAAGAAGTTTTGCGGACTCCCAGACAAAAAATGTTAAGTATAATTATCGAAAAATAAAGGCATATACTTAAGTATTAATCCAATCAAAAAAAAAAGACAAATTCAACCAAAATTAAACTAAATAACCCAGCATCACCGAAACCACCTAGCACCACCACCCAGCACCACAAAACACCGAACCCACTACCACCTGAACTGAACCCACGAACCTAGCGAACCGAACTCACGAACCCACCACCAACCAGCGATACCAAACCCACCATCCCATTGAACCCATGAATCCAACAACCTAGCACCGAACCTACCAACCCATAAACCTAGCACCGAATCTAGCAAACCCACCAACCCATTGTCTGACCAACCCAACGAAACCACTAACCCAACAAGCCCACACCCACAGAAAACTATGAGAATGGGGTTGAAGGAAAAGAGAGAAAAATAATGGGGATGAGGAAGAAGATCAAGAAATTTGATGATGAAGGAAGAGAGAGAAAGATGTTGAATGTTGATGAAGGGGAGTGAATTTGGTGGGTAGGGTGAAATCAATTAATCTTGGGGTTTAATGTAATGAGATAACATTGTAGTTTAATTAGAATATTTTTTTTTTAAAAAAAAAGTAAGGGTAATTTTGTCACTTTACTCAAAAAACTTATTAAAAAAGGAAAGAAATTAATTTGTTGCGAGTAATGTGAAAAAACCAGTTTTAGGCCCCGTTCTTTAGAGCTGCTCTGCTCAAATCAAATCTGCTCTGCTCAAAACAAATCTGCTAATAATAATAATAATTAATATTCAATAATAATAATAATAATAATAATTAATATTATATTGATGATAATAATTTATTATTTTGAATAATTATAATAATTATTAATAAAATAATTTTAATAATTATTAATATTAATGATAATTAATATTTATTAATCATAATAATAATTAATAATAATAGTTATTATTATTAATATTTAATAATTCAAACTATTAAGAATTAATATTTAATAATATTATTAATTAATAATTTCTAATAATTATAACAATTCTTTCAAAAAAATAAATAATTATAATAATAACAATTTCTTTTATAAACATTTGATATTAGAATCACAATGTGTAGAAATATTATATGTATGTGGGTATTGATTGTTAGTTCATTGAGTTGAATTATTTTTCAAATCTTTCCATACAATTTAAGAATTAAAAAAAGAGGTTGTTTTCAAGTAGTACTTTGTATATCATTATTATATTTAGGGTATAAAATATATGATTAAGACAAATTTATAAGTAAAATCATTATTACTCATTAAATCATTTTATTTTAAAATTTTTGTGAAATAAATATAAGTAAACCGTAGTCTTTTATCTTTTTACTATTAACATATGTTAAATATGGTATACATATATTTATGTTTTCACTCACCTAAATCAATGGTATATGCACTTAGTAATAGTAATAGTAATAGTAATAGTAATAGTAATAGTAATAGTAATAGTAATAATAATAACAACATTAATAATAATAACATTAATAATAGTATTAATAATAATAGTAATAATAATAATAACAACAACATTAATAATAATAACATTAATAATAGTATTAATAATAATAATAGTAATAATAATAATAATAATAATAATAATAATAACAACAACAACAACAACATTAATAATAATAACATTAATAATAGTATTAATAATAATGTTGAAATCTGCTCTGCTCGGTTCGGCTTGGCTCTACTCGGCTTTGTTGAAATTTAATCTGCTCTGCTCTGCCCAGAAGCTCAAAAGAATAGGGCCTTAATAAATGTTGCGAGTAATAAGAAACAGAGGTAGTATAAAGGTTAGCCATAAAACCAAGGGCACTATACTTAATTTTTCAAAACTAGACTGCCACTTGATAGAATTGGAAAAAAGTTTGTGTTTCACATAAAATTATTGATTCCAAGTTGCCACCATATAGGATTTCCCTTTTTGTTTTGCTAATGAGAAAATAGAGACAAGCGAGCTTTATCCACAAATGATTTTGACATACCGTTACATGCAACAAAATTATTCTATTCCAAAGGTTCAAAATGTCTAAAACTAACCTCTCAGTAAACAAATAATTTTTAATAATATTAGATTCAAACTATTAACTAACTAACAACGACATAATCATATTTTTGGCAATTTCAAAGTACGTAGAATCTTTTGATTACACAACATAATATATTAGTATATAACATCCCTATCGATCCAAAATAGAATCTCAATTCGACTAACTCTAAATCTCTAATCACCACAATTATATAGCATAATCACATATTTAACAAGTACAGAGTAAGCAGAATATTACAATTATATACAATATTATTCCAAATATTCCGATTGATTTAAAGTAGAATCCTGATTCCAATAAATAACTCCAATCATCACAGTAACCAATTTATAAAGTCCAACACGGATGAGAATCAAACCCCACACTTTCCCCTAAACTCCCACTTGATTGAGACGGTGTAGATAATAATAAAAAATGATCTCAAGTTAGGTCAATTTTTAACAAGTCCCCCTTTCGGTCCGCGGTCGTACTACACGGAGGGAATCCCGTCCTTTTGGACATAGTTGGACAAACACGACCTAAACAAAAACAAAACCAAACGAAGCAAAAGAGCAAGATTGCGAAGGTGGACGGGGCAGGCGCGAAAAGAGAGAAAGAAAGAGAGCAGAGGACTCGTGTAGCCTTAACGCATACGATGCGTGGCTTCTATTGACAGCAAAAATGGCGACAACATCCAACACTCGTCTTCTCTTTTCATTCTCATTTTTGTCCTAAAATGGACATCTTACACTATAACTTTAACAATTACACAAATTCTTTATTCTTTTTTTTTTTTTATTTTAATCCCCAAATTAAACCCTAATTTCATACTTCAATCTTTTATTCAATCTTACATTGCTTTTTCAGGTATGATCTTCAATCTTTGTTGTGTTTTTATATGTTTTATTGCATTTTATATCCACATTGTTGATTTTCTTCATTTTTTTGAATATTTTTTTCAATTTTCATGATCCTGAATTAAGTATATGATTGTTATTTCAATTTTTTCGAGCTATTTTGATTTTCATACGAGTTTATTTGATTTTTTTGGGAATTTTTTGCACTTGATATAGAGAGGTTATGAATTTGATCTCATTTTTTTCCTTAATTAACTGGATTTGAGAATTTTTTTTTGATAATTTTTTTTTTTTTTTCATTTTTGGTGTAGAAAATGGCGGAAATGAATAAAGTACTGTATATAGTAGTGATGGACGGAGATCACAATAAAGCTGAGAAAGGGGAAATGGAGAAGGAGTCGTTTCGATATACTCGATCTGTATTGCAGAGTACTTTGCAGCTTATGGGATGCAAAGCTCGACATGCTTTTAAGGTAGTTTTAGTTTATTGTTTTCGTTTCGAGTTTAGTCGATTTTTTGCTTAATTACTTTTGTTTTCTGGTACTTTACTTTTAGCTTTTGTTAAGGTAACAAAGTGAAGTTTGATTTCATTTTTGGATTTGATTGCTAGTTGTTTTTTTGGAAGTGTATGATTTCGTGTACGAGAATGTTGTTAGGTTGGGTTTCGCGGTTGTTTCGTATAGGGAAAGTAATTGATTGGCTGATATTTGAGTATCTGATGCTGGTTGAATTTTGTAGAACTGTACTGCATTTAGAAATTTACAAGGATGTGGCTGAAAAAAGAAAGTGCGGGAAAGATTCGAACTTTTGGCTTTTGAATTATAAGCTGGAGTTGCTTTTATATTGCTTGGCTGGAAATCAGAGTTCCTTGGATTGGTTGAATTTTTATAGTTTCTTTACTTTTCAGCAGACATGTGTAGTTGACGATGCGTTTTTTTGTGGAGTTTCAACTTGCAACTTAGGAAGTACTGTACGGGTGACAAAGTACATGCTTCAAAATTAACCTTAATAATTGGCTGGCACTTGTATTATTGCATGATATTGAAACTGATCATGAAATTTTTATCATAATTATTTGTTTTTTGTGTTATTGAGAGGAATCTTGGAACAGACTTGTCTTTAAATTACTTCATAATCATGATCAATGTTACCTAATTGGCTGAACTCCCTGCGAATTGCAAATTGAGATAAGCTAATTATGGTCAGTTTTGGGCTATATGTTTGGGCGAATTGCGAATTCAAAAGGAATTAGGGTAATACTGATCATGATCAGCCGATTTTGGACTGGAGTTTCATTGTCATGTTGGTATAATTTAGTTTTGGAATGAATCATATATGGGTTGTTCCTAGTGTTAACGAATCATCTCTTTCATATAAATATAACTTGTCCACATTTTCCTCAATATTTTTTTATTTATTTTATTTTTTTATTTATAAACTGACTTCACTGTTCACAGTTTCTTGAAAATTCAATGTAACTTGTGATGCTATCTCTATCTTCATTTGAATATGACAGAGTTTGCATCACTGCTAACAGTTTAGACTAATGTTGATTGTAGTAAAATGATCTTGCTGAAGCCGTGTGGGTAATGTTTTGTTAGCCTGAACTACCCCCAATCGTTTTTAATGTAACACAGATCTCTGTTTATTTTTCTTGGTCATATGTCAGAATGTTAATTAAAATGCTAAAAAAATTTGCCTATTGTTTAGATTAGCAAAAGGGTTTTTGAAATGGTGAAAAGTCAATGCTCAAGTGACACATCAGCTGGCATGGGTCAATTTGGAGCTGATACAACTTATATAAGATCAAGGTTTCAAGAACCTCCATCTCTTGGCAATTGTCTGGGTGAAGCTCAGGTGAAGAATAACTTAGTTATGGAGAAGGATGGTGGACCTAAAAGTTTGTCATCAGAGTTGTACAAACGGCGCACGACAGTGTTCATTGGTAGAGACAAATTCTTGGATATTGTTTGTGATGGCCTATCTGAGTATAAATATGTGGGTCCCAATCAACGTGAAGATTTGATTTTGGCTTGCAGGTATGCATAGTTTTTTTTTTTTTTTTTTTTGGTTAAAAAAAAGCTATTTTGTTGACAATTTGTTTTTCCTCATAAAGTCACAATAGCCTTTATTACATCTGGATTATGTGTAAGTTGGGTGAGGTTCAAGTATCGTTTGTTACCAAGCAATATACTGAAATTTCTTTTTGCATACTGAGCAAGTCTCACAAATTTTATTATTCCATAGTTCTTAGCTACTTGTTATGGTTTCTAATTTACTGGGCTGGTCTGTCTCTTATGGATGAGTTAATCAGTAGCTGGATGTAGGTTTTATACGTATTATGATTTGTCTTCAATGCTTGCTTTCATGTTTGATATATCTGTTGTGGCTGATTCTTAAACTTCTCTTTGGTTAGATGGAATCACTAGGAGAGACACTGAGGGGGAAACCCCCTCACCAGACTTGAACCTGTGTCTCACATGGCTCCTTGGGGGAAAACACTTGAATTTCACTCGAGTCTTATTAATTAAAGCTGTAAAACGTATGTTCTTATGTACTCCTTCTGTCCCCAATTGTTTGCCCCAAACCATAAATCCACTTTATTAAGGCTTTGGGCAAAAAATGGTGCACATGGGTTGACACAAATATCAATGAGGAGAGAGATAGAGAGAGTGCAAGTGGGAAAACATGCCAAAAGTAGTATGAGGCAATCTTTTGGGGACACCTTAAAAAGGATAGTGGAGCATACAATTAGGGACATAGGGAGTAAGTTGGAAAAGATTGTTTTCCTTTTTTGTTCTGGTAGAACAGTTCATCATCATGAAATATCGAAATCTGTAGAAAACCAGTGCACCTGATTGGCATATGGGCCAATGTGAGTACGGTGTGAAAATACTAATCATTATGATTTATTTATGCATCAAGTTACTGTCATCCAATGATGTTGTCTTTGATTGTATTGTCTTATACTTCCATACTATCCATAGTTCCATGTAATATTGTTTTTCTTCTTAGATGTTCATAGTATAGCTATTTTGAGATTTAGTTAGGGATAGCATGATGATGATTGTCATAAATAAACTATCTCTATATAATAATGCTTCCTTCTATCTCTAACTTCTAATACTTTAGCAATTATGTTTATTGCCGATTGTTTAGCACCAAAAGGAGACTTCAAGGCCAGCCAACATTAGGGATTCAAATGTCAAACTCTTATAAATGTATGTGAACTTTAAAAATCTTTTATGAATAGGAATAGTGTGTTCCATCTCAAGGTTCCCAGGCTCTCAGCCCTGAAGAGTTTTGGATTTCAAAAAAGGTTCTTTTATCATGTACGGTTCGATACTATTGTGGAATCTCTTACATAGTGTGTTATTGATTCAATATTCTTTATCCACTAGTGAGACACATGTATGCAACTTTAGTAATTTAGTATTGCTCTTAAATCATATATCTTGTAGCTGTAAGCTATACATTTTGGGGTGAATTACAATCAAGATTCAAGTATAGTTCACTTGGAAGATTGTTGAGTGTGAGTGTATGCAAGCCTTGGGATGCATCTTTTGCTTCCTATTGCTTAGTAGACAAGAATTTTTGTTTTTGTTTTTTTACTCTTTTTGAAGTGTTGTTTGTTTCTGATTCTTGAGATGTAATCATGTTTGCATTATCACCTGTCTAATTGATTCACCCTTTTCATTTCTTTGAATCACATTGCTGAAAGTGATATGTGTTGATTGTAGAATCCGTGAGAGGAAGGAATCCATGACCATCTTGTTGTGTGGAACTAGTGGCTGTGGCAAATCTACACTGTCATCCTTGCTGGTATGTACACATTATTTATTTAATATCAGCTACAAGAATGCAATATTTCTTTGCTAGTTTGGGTGTATTGATATCTAGCTTCTTGTCTTCTCTCTTGGTTCACCTTTTTTTTTTTTTTGACGGGACACTTATGAGTTGTTATATATTGTAGTTTGATAGATCAATTTGTTTGCTGTAAAATTATTGGTTGTTTGAGTTCTCTACTGTAATTTCCTGGAGATTTCATTATGCAATCATGTAAAGTTTTTATGGCATTGAGCATCCACTATGTCACCTCTGTCTGCATGTTCTTTCACCATACTGTCCTAACCTGATGCCTGTTTACATGACTTCTTTTTAAAACAAAATCTGTGAGAGGAATAGATTTGTTATGATGGGAACCTTTATATGTGCTACTTGTTAAATATCGTTTTTGTTGTTGAAGCTTAATTTCATTATTTGATTATCAATTTATGTTGGGTTACTTCAGAACCTATTGTTCTCTGTTTTAAATCAACCTCAAAGTTATTTCTTTCTCATGTTTATAGGGAAGCAGATTGGGAATCACTACTGTTATATCAACAGATTCCATACGACATATGATGAGGAGTTTCGTTGATGAAAAACAAAATCCTTTGCTGTGGGCATCAACCTATCATGCAGGAGAGTGTTTGGATCCTGTTGCTGTTGCAGAAGCAAAAGCTAAAAGGAAGGCCAAGAAAAAGGATGGGAGTACTCAATCATTCTTGAAAGATGGTTTGAATGATAATGTTCAAAATGGAACAACTGATCATCAAACGCCAGAGGTGGGTGCAAATAATACTGAGCTGATCAGTCCAAAACAAATGGCAGTTGAGGGATTTAAGGCTCAGAGTGAAATGGTCATAGAGAGTCTTGATCGGCTGGTCACTGCTTGGGAGGAACGGAAAGAATCAGTTATTGTTGAAGGGGTACACTTGAGTCTTAACTTTGTGGTGAGTAGATGTTTATTTGTTCTCAAAATGAATAATTACCTCGTTCAACTTTAAGGTTCTGATATTGTCTTGTTTGGCAGATGGGGCTTATGAAAAAGCATCCTTCAATCATACCGTTCATGATATACATTACTAATGAAGATAAACATTTGGAAAGGTTTGCGGTGCGTGCAAAGTACATGACCTTGGATCCTACAAAAAATAAATACGTTAAATATATTAGAAACATTAGAACAATACAAGAATACCTATGCAATCGAGCTGACAAACATCTTGTCCCTAAGATAAACAATACTAATGTAGACAAAAGTGTAGCAGCAATCCATGCCACAGTTTTCAGCTGTTTACGAAGGCGTGAGGGTGGAGAGCAGCTGTATGACCCTACAACTAACACTGTAAATGCTGTTTTAGAGGAATTCAGGAATCAGTGTGCGGCAGATTCGCTGAGCTCTAAAGGGATGTTTCAACTTATTCAGAGGCAGGGATCATCAAGACATCTGATGGCTCTTCTAAACGATGATGGCTCTGTAGCTAAGGCTTGGCCAGTAAATTCTGTTGGCAGCAATGGCAATCCTAGTAAGGGGCATGGTGCTGACACTGAGATAGGAACACCTATGTATGGTCCGCTGCAAATTGGTAAGGCAGAACCAGTAAATCTTCAGTTCGGTCATTTTGGTTTAAGTGCTTGGCCCAATGATACTGGCTGCACGAGCCATGCCAGCAGTGTTGATGAGTCTAAGGCTGAGTGGAATGGTACTGATACTGGGAGTAAATATTACTCTTCCTGCTGCAGCTCACCCCGTATGTCTGATGGGCCTGCTAAGGAGGTAAGTCTTTATGTTCATTCAGATTTCTAATTGGAACTTTTTTTCCCTGTACATCCTTTTGATTTCATTAGTATGCAAGCCTCACATTTAATGAAAAATGCGAAGTACCAAGTGTTTTTTTTTTGTGCACCAAGCTTTGTTTGAAACTCAATTGTTTTACAGCTAAAGGAAGAGCTCTCAGTATCTGGCAGTGATGAAGAGGTAGATGATCCACCCGAGATGGATAGCGATGAGGACCTGAGTGATGGTGACAAACATACTCAAGAAGAGGTAATATATTTTGTAATGTTATTAGGAACAAATGATTGTTGTTTTCCTCATGTAGTAGCTATTTATACGTTTATTACTGTTTGACCATCAAAGTTATTGTAAAGCTGTGTTGATGTCTCGTCTTCAAGTTCTGGAAATAAATTATGCCATTGGTGCTTAATGGAAATGTGGATTTCCTACTGTTTGGTCAATTCCACCATTGAGCTTGAAGGAATGCAAACCTAACGGCAATATTTGTTTCTTTTTCAGATGGAAGGTTCAGTTGATGAGGGATCCACCAAGTCAGATGAAGAGTATGATGATCTAGCAATGCAGGATGACCAAGAATATGGCTCTGTGTTGAGCAATCTGTCAGATGTGGTAAATAATAACAAGATGAGGGACAACTACAAGTACCCGCCAACTCTTGACATGTTCTTGAGGACTAAAAGTGAACCTTTGTCTGATGCATTCTGCCCATACCCTCCCGTGTTTGCTAAGAGTGATAAGAAGATTCTTCCAAGCAGTAGTAGGCTGAAGAAACGCTCCCTCAGTATTCCGGCCTTTGGAAAGCACGGGAAGGCTGCAGATGCCATAATTTCTGGAGCAGCGGACTAGTAGTGCAACAATTAACCGTCTAACCTTGCTATTTTAATTACTTATCCTCTTTTAGAACCCTCCCTTTTTCTGGTTGAAGGCATGTTGTTTTCTCAACTGGCAGGTTTTCTTTTTTTTCTTTTCCCTCTTTCGCTAGGGTTATGTAGATCTGTATTTTATATGTTGATGTCCTCCCTTAGTCCCTTGATTGTATAGTGAGGGCTGTTGTAATCTTAGACCATTTAATTTGCTGTTTTTGGCTGTCAATAACTATAGGTCTGTAGGTATAACTCTATTAGATGTTAGTTTTCCGAAATTGCTGTATCTCAATAATAAAGTTTCATTTCTGCAATATATCTGCTTGCTTACATTTACCTGTAAATATTTTCTATCTTGATATGGACTTGATTCTAATTTACTGATTCTTTAATTGGGGTTGAATCAACTTAGATTTTGAATGAAATAAAGATCAAAATACAATTTTATTAGCCAAAGTAACACAGGGGAGAAATATAGAGGTTGGGATAAAATTTATTTACATATTCTCTGATATGAATTAAAATTGCATAATATACAAGACTTGATGGTACTTCTAAACTAAACTTAAGACAAGAACAGAAAGAAAAAAAAAAAAACACACTAGCAAATTATGGCCTGTGTATCCCAAAGGCCCGAAGGATAACAGACTGGGTTGTCAGATTTACAGCCTATTTGTGCAGTTAAAAGAACTATCCTCACGCAATTTCAACCTTGATCTTTGGGTGCAACGCTGAGTTTATCATTGCTGCCATCCTTGTGAGGTATCAAGAAACAACACTTTCAGCAAATAATTACGGTGTTTGCATACAACATGCACTCAGGGCAGATACCAGGGTTTTGTAGACTTAACCACAAGCGCAACAAAGGTCTTGATTGAAATCTAAATGAATAGCTCCACTATATTTTTATATGGCTCATCACAAGCATCAAATTTTGGATATAGTGGTATGTAATGCTTGTGTATTCTTTGCACACAAGACCCTAAACCACATGACATTTTGCACAACAACCATAAGGTTGCACAAGGGAGCTATGCTTATTGTTTTATTGCTTCAGCCAGGCTTCATTAGTTTGAAAGGCACAGAAATGGTTACAAAAACATTGACAGCTACACAAAAGATTCCTTTAAGAGGCTGAAAGTTTAACAGCGACGAAGATTGATGATGTTATAGGTCCATACACATTGGTCATCCATTTATTGCACATCCTCTCAAAAAGCTGCTGCCTAAATCTTATTTGTTTATCACAACTTGATTCATTAGAGTATCGACCCATTTTGTCAACACAACCAGAGGTTCTCCTGAAATGCCAAGTCTAACATTGTCCGTTCCTGAGATGTCCCAAATAAAAACTTCAGCAGGATCAAAAGAGCTGCAAGAAATTCGACTATTTCAGGATGTTGCTATAGTCTGACGGCTCTGATAAATTACCCCTCTTTAGACCTATACAATTCAGACATGAGTGTTAGATCATTGCTCTAAGGCTCTGCCTTCTGCAATGTTAAGCATGCTATAAGTACAAAATCTGCGCCCATCCTTTCCCTTGATCCCCTCATTTCCAGCTCTTTCACATAAAAGACTATAATTATCATCATCATCATCATCATCATCATATTGACTAAGCTTGGGGTTCAGAATGGAGTTCTGACATGATTAATCTTGCTCGGGGTGGAACTTCTTTATTTTATTAGATACTTTAATTCTTCAAATTCTTCCATCATCCCAGCTTTTTTGTATCCATCAACTAAATCAATCCACATAGCACCATCAACCTCACCTCCCTTGTTTAGCACCTCATTCACCAACTCCTTTACCTGACCCATCTCTCCAATCTTGCACATACCACTGATCAAACACCGATAAATACCATCACAGGGGGCAATTTTCTTCCCTTGCATTGTTCTAAGTAATAAAAAACCATTGCTTGGATCTCCCAATCTACAATAGCCTCTAATGACCATATAGTACAAATATGTCTCCATCTCGAAACCTTTATCTTGCATCTCCAAAAGCAACTTCTTTGCTTCATCAACCTTACCATAACCCGAATACCCATCAATCAAAAGCTTATAAGTCGTATCATTAAACATAATTCCTTCTCGTTCCATCAAACACAACACTAAATCCAACTCCGCGAATTCCCACATTCTTGAACATGCATCCACTAAAGTATTAAATGTTATAACATTAGGTTTAACCCCCTTCCCAACCATTTCTTCCACCAATTCTCTACCCATTTTCAACTCCCCAATCCCACACAATCCACTCACAACAATTGTCAATGAAAACACAGAAACCTCCATGCCTGAATCCACCATTCGACGAAAAAACTCCAAACCTAAATCAACCTTATCAGCCTTAACCAAAGCATACAAATGAACAGAACAAGTTCTCTCATCCCTCTCGACTTCTCTCTCCACCATGTACTCAAAAGCAGTAACAGCCATATCAAACATGTGATGATCAGAATACAATTTAAGCAACATATTCAACAATTTGGTAATAATTCTAGATTCCTTGCAATAATTCTCAACCCAATTTGTAAAATCACTAAAAGGGTACCTATATTTCGCACCAATAATGAATTTCTGCAACAAAACTTCAGCATCCGAGTACAACCTAGATTTAATTAACCTGCAAATTATGGTAAAATGGGCATGAATATCAGGCTTGAATGAAAGCTCTGATTGATTATGGAGTACAATGTTGAAGATTCTCAAGCAATCAATAGTTTTTACAGATGGGTCAGAGAGAAAAGAGTGAAGTTGATGAGAGGAGAGAGAAGAAAGGAAAGAAGAAATGGTGATTTGGGGAGATGGGGTTGTTTCTGAAGAGGAAGAAATGGTGTTGAAAGATGAATTGATGAGGGTTTTAATGGGGGTTTGTTCATGGTGCAAGGATGAAGAAATGGTGGATGGAATTGATCTTTTTGCAGTTTTCAGGGTTTTCAGGAAATCTTGGGTTGTCATTTTGATGTTCAAAAATGGAGATTTTGTGGGGATGGAATGCTAAAATCAGAGTTCATTAATGGCGGATTGGCTGATTATAGTGAGCGCTTCAGCGTTTCTTCACTTCTTTGGTCGCAAAAGGGCCAGTCTTTGAATGGTTAAGTTGGGTCACTGAGTCGGATCTGGGATCTGGGATCGATTATACTCGTATAACGATTTCGGGTTATTTGGATTTGGATTTAGACTCGGTTAATATGACCGTGTAGGGTGTTAAATTTTCTCGACAATTATAAATTGAGTTATCAAAATAATTTATAATAATGATATATGGTTAGTTACCTCAAATCACATAAAAGTCACTCCTTATATATTTGGGAAATTTAGAGTCATTAAAGCTCATAACATAATAAACTTGTATATATTAAATCTGTATCATATCACATGAAAAATCCTTCCATTATCCTCAATATATAAGACTTCTTTGTAAATCAATTGAGATACTTTTTTCACTAACCATGTTAGTTACCTTAAACTAGACTCAAATTAAGCTAATTTTGAGTGCCTCCACAATGGATTAAGGAATTATATTCCGTATTTCATTTCTATTAGAAAACCAACCTTCAAGGGCTTGAATTTTAATTTGAGGGTGCGCACCTGTCAAGAAAAAAAAAAAAAAAAAGAGGGCGCATAATAACTATATTGTAGAAGCTAAATATATGATACTTCGAATGACACATCTTATTTGTTGCTTGTTGCTGATTTGCTGCAAATAATGAACAAGGTTATTAATCTTGTAAAAGTGATTCAGTTTTCAAATTAGGGTGTTTGGCAAAAGACTTTTGGCTTTTTAGTTTGGTCAAACAGTTAAAAGATATGTTTGGTTGTTGGCTTTTAAGCTAGCTTTTCAACCAAAAAATGAAGCCAAAATAAGACTAGTTTTTTCAATTAACTTTTGGTTTTTGTCAAACACTTTTGTAAACAGATGCTTAAACAACCAACTTGATAAGTCAATCTGTATAGCTAACACTTCCAGATGATCTAACAAGCCAAACAAATCAGCCGTAAACCGAAAGGCTGACAACCGATTGCCAAACAATCCCATTATGTTTGACACTGGATAAAGCAAGAATAACAAGATCGAAGCCTAACTATTAAAGGTAGTACTGGTCTAAAACTTATTGAGCTTGCGGCAGCTTGTTTAGCAAGATTATGAGCATCTTCGACCTTTGATCTATGTTCCTTGTGTATGATACATCAGTCAAGGTAATGGCCAATTATATTGATCTCATTGAATAATTTATAGTCCATAGCAGCGTTTTATCTCGTGTTCCCTTACCTTGCAGGAGGTCCACCAAATTACTAGAATCAGTCTTGATTATTATGCTTCGAATCCCGGCTTCCCAGCACCACTAAATTGCTTCAAGACAAGCAACAGATTCTGCTTGAAGGGCTGTATTTGATATCCCGTAGGAGCACCCTTTAAGATTTGTTATGACTTCATTGCACTCCAAACCCCATCCTGCTCCCCTTCTCCTTGTTGCCTTGTTCCAAGTCTCGTCAATTTGGATCGACAATCTTGCTGTGCCCCTCTCATTCCTTCCAAATGTGAGCTCAAGTTGCTCATTTAGCAACTTGAACATTCAAGATCATACGGAGTAATAAGAAATTTTCTGCCCATGCCCAAGAGTCCTCTAAGTTAAAATACTCCAAACCCAAAGATATACAACCCGAAATATAATACTTGCAGCATTTAGAAATTTACACCATTCATACATTCTCCTATCCTATGATTTATATATTATGAAAAATATACCCATATGAGATCATATAAGATTTTCCTCAGTTATACATTTAAAAAAAAAAATCAACTTATCAAATTTTAACTAGAAGATAATCATGTAGTTGTGGTCAAAATTACACGTTGATATGCAAAACTTCAAATGATGCAGGCAAAAATGAACAGTGAAAGTATTTTGGAACGTAGGGAGATATCCATAAAACATTAATTACAAAAAAAAATATGCGAGGTACAATTTACTCAGAAAAATCTAGCTATTTGTTCACCTCAGACAATAGTAAATTAGTCAAGTTGAATTCTTCAAAATATTTATCTGTGGATTGGTGAAGTCATTCCAAATTCCATCATCAACCAAAGAAGAACCAAACACAATCTCAATGTCAATCATGAAACGGTCTCATGACATCGGGAAACATATAAACAAGTGGTCAGCTCCCTTTAATAGGTACAACATCAAAAGCTGCCAATAAATTCTTCATCTACTAGAACATTGTATATGATGCTAACCAAATAATCTTAGACAATGCTGAGGCGGTGTGGTGGAACAATCCTAGATATGGAAGTTTTTGATTACCAGGCAATAAACCACAAAGGTAATTTCCCTGAAGAAAATTTCAGAATAGTCCACATTAAATCGAGGCAAAATGGGCAATACCTAATTGAATAACTAATTTCTGGCTATACATCAAGCATTGCTCCCCCTTCTCGGGACAGGCTTGTAAAGAACAACTGTGACAAACTTTGACCGGAAGCGATGAGTAAAACCGAGCGCCACAACAGATCTTGGAGCCTCCCTGTTTTCGATGTAAAGATGATTTACAATCACGTTTTGAGGCAGGGGAAGTGTACCAGAGGTTTCTCTACTTGGAGGACAGCTTAACAGGGTATGCTGCAAGTGGGGAGGGACAACAGGTGGTTCACGTGCTTCATCTTCATTTCCAGGGTATACACTGCTATAACTTGAACTAGGCGAATCAGGAGTTTCAAATCCTACTACAGTACCTTCTTCCTGCACAGCCAATTTTTTTTCGTTAATCTAAATAAAAAACAATCGTAACAAGGTAAACATAGGCTCATGCTTACTCGCTCATCAGTGCATGTGGTACTCATGTTGACAGTCACTCAGAGAGGCAAGGTCACATAAACAGAAAATTCTTTTAAGTGAAGAACCTGAAACAAAATACTAGATTTTCAGTAAAAAGTTGAACAGTTTACAACACCAAAAATGCAGTATAAATCAAACAAAATTATATTGATGCGCACACAAAGCTGAAACAATTCAAGATAGCATAGGAAAAGGATCAATATTTTGATCTTTGAACTCCAATAAATTCTTGGACAATGGAACAAAGCATGTTGGTGCTCAGCATAACAAGCTAAAGTAGAGACAGCCAAAAAGAAAACCAACACAATTTCAAAATTATCATTTTAAATTTCATCTTCAGATTACTAAAAAGGCATGGGCTCACCCATAAAATGATACATTAGCTCATTCCATGTTTAAGTTTGCAGTTCCTGAACGACATCATGTTTTAGAACCCCAATATGCACAGGTTTCTGATACCTAACCCTCAGATGGTTTTTGAAACTCATATCTTAGTCAGCAAAATGTGCAAAGCAAAGGTGATACGAGAAGAAACTTGTAAAATAAGTATAAATAAATATATAAAGAATAAAGGAAAAAAAAAGGCATAACTCATCTTTGCATAAAAGGCCTCCTCTCCATGATCTGGCTTGCCCTTTTCCTACACATCCCATATAAATCCGTGACATAATCTCCCTACCCCCCCCCCCCCCTCTCCCAAAATAATACTCTGAATTGAGCTTAATTAAATATCTCATCTCTACCATCTCAATCTGATTGGCCACCAAAGCAGTTGTGAAAAGATAGGTAGGAATGAGTGATAAAAGCTACTCCAGATTAGTTGCTAGTTCCACCTCCATCAAATGAACCTAACATCATCTTGTGTGCAAAAATGATTTGGGATTCAGGCATAGTTGCAAGGCCTCTGTCTAAAAAGAAGCAAGTCTCAAAAGGTGACAAAGGCTTATCCACTTCTAAACGAAACACAGGAAACTGGTATAGTATTGAAAGGTCCAGGTTCAGACATGAAAGTGTAGCTTAGAACAATTCATATTCCCATAATGTACTCAGAAAGTGATAGACTTAAACTGCAATCCCAGACACATTGAATCATTAAAAAAATCAGGAGTTCATGACAAAGATTCATAGCATAAAACCTGACAGAGCCAGGATCCTATAGTAACAGGTTAAAGGTAGCATTATATACACTTAACCTAAGCCTCAGGTAAAGAGCAATAATGCCCACCCTCCCAAATGAGAGAGCAAAGGAAGAAATAGAGGGTGGACAGAAATTAGGAGACCACAAGAAAAATTTATCAGGAAGAAGAACAGAAAGAAGTGATGAAGTTAGCTGACAGAATTTACATTCACTACTCATTCCTTAGACCACCAATGCCCCTAACAATCAACATTTCACCAACTACTCATTCCTTAAACCACCAATGCCCCTAACAATCAACACTTCACCAACATTAATTCCAACTCTCGTATCCATTCCTCAACACCTTACATGGTGTTGGACACTTGGACCTCACTCGGGCCTAGAGGGATAGAACAATAGATCCATACAGACAAAGGACCTAAAATAATTGGTTATGAGAACCAAGAGTATCCGAATACATGGTAAAAAGCATATGTATCATCTAAGAACCTCAAATTATGTTCAGAAGGCTAAGAGCCTACAGAACTTTCAAGGGGCACTATACCATCTAAGTATTGTTAAAGCAACATATGCAATTCTAGAAATTTATCCTACCATATCACAACAAATTGCTAGATATCAAATCATTCTAAGACCCTGAACATAACACCTAAGGTAGGGAGTCACATGTACACAAATACACAATCTCTATCGTATTATTTCAAAAAAGCTCTATCGTTAGTTTGTTACCCTAAAATTGCAAATGCAACTCAATATCCTACTTACACACGGATACAAAGTAAGCTACATACTTTCTGGGCACTTGATTCAATGTATCATGCTCCTAAGTCAAAAAAAACTACGCGTTTGATGCTCTTTCAACTTTGTTGAAGAAGATCTAGAAATCATAAGATAATAGGCAATCCTAAACAACCAAGAAGAACATTCCCACCCTAACTCCTACCCAAGCCTCTTCCTTTGAGAAAATATTATAGATCCTTGGAAATTCATATGAATTAGATTGCTCTTCCAGCTTGTAGCACAAATCAAAATATGTCAGCATTTGGAAGACCAAAGAAGTAATATCTGGCCAAGTAGAGGAGATGAGTCATCTTCACTTGGGTCAAAGAACACCCTTCCTAATCCGACCAATAAATTTGGCAGCTCTGTAGTTATGTTTTAGTAAATAGAGAGTATTGCACATGTGCAATATCATTGTCAACAAATTGACACCTAATAAAATGTAATAGTTATTTATGCATCATTGATCATACTATGAACATTAGATTAATAAAAAAAAACTTAGAAGAGAAAACCGTAAAAGGTGATGGCAAGACTAAAGAGGGAATAAATTAAATAAAGTAAGAATAAGGGAAGCTTGGTTTTCTAAAATTATTGCTAGAATGCTTGACTGACAATCAAATATAAAATTCACCAGATTCCATCAAAATTTTAATGCTCCCTCAGTCAACAGATCTTTACAACATAAATATAATTAGTGGTGCTATTAGCTATTTTTTATACATAGCTGCGACGGTACTAATCACACTAGGGTGACTAGATAAGGTGCCCCAAATAATAGGAAGCCATTGCAGAAAGGGCACAGCAAGTGAACACTGTAACTAGTGAATAGTGGTAGGTGAAGGGCACAGGCAGAGAGCCCAAAGTGCTGCTACATAAACGAAAATGGTCAATCATTAGTCTACCCCCAGCAACCCCTAACATTATCCCTCCAAAGGTGACACAGAGGACCATCCATGTGTTTTTAATAAAGGAAATTACCCCCTTCCTTACAGGGCAACTGGTCAAAGTCACCAGAAGGCTGCTAAAATATTACAAAGCCACTAGAGCATCACCCAGAATCTACACATCACCCCTTGAAAAGATGGAAAAATTAAAAAAAATAAAAAATAAAAAATAAAAACTATATCAAAAAGGTGAAAATTAGCTCTGGACAGTCCATAAGATGAAAACTCTTACTAGTGCAAGATTTTTCTGTTTTCTTATTTTGTTTCACCATCATTGTTTAACATTTCCCCGCTTTATGGTTGTTATAGAAAGGCTATTCTCCCAAACTACTAGTAAAACAGGAGTTCTAATCACCTATTGTTAAGTTTTATTGCTAAGGGAATTTATGGTTAAAAAGGTAGTGAGTACACAGCTGCTGGCAGCACACATAATAATACAGATATCTATTGCAACTTTAAGTCTGTTTCTCTTTCAAATTTTCAATACTTTAATTATTGTCCCATTCTTTGGTTGTAGGGGAAATGGGGTGAAATAGAAATCCAAGCACAGAGAACATAGATGCTGAAATCACAACACTGTCTCAAGCTAGTATAAATGTGAAAAGGTCCAAAAATCAAACTGTTAAAATGAAAAGATCTTTGAATTGACTTCGGCATAAAAAGGACCTATAAAGGCTACAATAAGTTTACTCACTATGGGGAAGAGGATGATGTTTTATGACCTTTAAAGATGTTTTTCTTACTTATCAATCCATTCTATTGCAAGAACTTGGAATATTTCATAAAATATCTTGGAAAATATTTGGGATTTGAATCACTTGAAAACAACCTAGTACCAGTGTTACCAGAAACGCAGTACAGAGACTACATATCTCCATTCCAAAAACAACCCAATACGGTAAAACCTTTGACCTGGTTCAACAACCCTATGACTTATATTATTTCAGGCATTTTTGGTTTAGAGCACACCCAATTCACTATGGGTAGCACCTGTACCTTTTCCCATACCACGAATTGTATTGTACATTGTACCATGCAAGACATATAAAAAGGTTCACTACATTTGCATTCCCAAGTGTTCCAATTCACCCACAGGTAGCACTCTGAGCTCCCGAACCTGTACTAGAAAACATATTGTACCAGTACCATGCAAGCCATGAAATTTTTTTTTGCTACTTTTGCATTCTGGAAATAATGCAAATAATCCATATGGCTCATTAAACTATATGTACTTATAATTTCAGAAGAAGCATAATATCATTGCACTTACAATCAGAAGTCAATTACACAAAAATCTTTTCATTACCTACAAAAAACAATCCATATAAGATATAACCAACCCTCACACAGTCACACTATCACAATTCACAAAAGCCACTTACAAGGTGCTAAAATAATGTTAATGACCATAAATTCTAGTGGCATGGGCATGCATGGATACCCAATAAAACTATCCTATTTGCCTCTTTACCCCACATGACATTTCGCTCACTGATCTATGTATATAACTTTTTAATTCTTTTCCTCTAGCAAGAAAAGCAAAGGTAGATCGGCTAATCAGGGAAAAATGGATACAATCCAGTGTAGGAGCTCCAGGGCAAAGGTAGATCGGCTAATCAGGGAAAAATGGATACAATCCAGTGTAGGAGCTCCAGGTAAAGATCGACAGCATATAGGTCAAAGAAAATAAGAAAAACAAATCAACCCACCCCCTCCCCCCCAAAATAATAAAAAATAAAATAAAAAATAAAATTAATAACCTCCTAGCATATCAGAAGGGAGACAATGAGATATGTCCTTTCGAAACAAAGTGCTCATTGCAACATACTCCAGAACTCCTATTATCTTTAGATCCTCTAATAATTCTCTAGGAGGACTAGGACTGTCAGCCAGCCCTTCCAAGACCAAGAAAGTCACTAAACTCAAGGTTAATATTGTAAACATGAGACTGAGCTTTAAGATGTTCCCACCCTCTTAAAGAAACCAGTTGCTGTGCTGCTAGACCTAATACAGATTTCTCATACAACGGTGGGGATGTGATAACAGCTATCAAATTGACACCTCAACTTCTCAATGTACTGGCCTGACCTATGTGACGGTGGCCTTTGACAAATTTAGATAATGCTAAAAGCTCACTGAGTAAAGTCTGACCACGTTTAGCCATTCAAGATAGCACCCGTATTCACATATAGACTAATATTTAAGAAAATTGGACAATGCTAGAAGCTTTCCAATTAAGTACAGCACAATCAATACATTGTTCCTCCATTCAGGACAACAATCATATTCAGTAATTGTTGTTCTATGATACAAAGTTCCAACAATTATAGTCAAAAATTCCATTAAATTTGTTCCTCTAAAGCACTAAATGAGTTTTCATATGAAATACTAAATCCCCTTTACTAATAAATATGATTAAATTTATCCAAACTCAGTTACCACTCTTCCCAAAGGTCACATTTCTGCAATACCCTAACATACAATTACCATCACAATGCACCTTAAAAAATGCCAATAATCGCATCAAATTATACTTACCCACAAATTCAAGTATCTTAAACATTTAAATACCAACAATATCATTGCATGTCAAAAAAAGAAAGATACCCAAAATAAACCTAAACAAAAATCTCACAAAGTCGCAAATCCAACAAAAAAATACCACCCATTTGCACAAATTAACATGAATAAGAAACCCTAATCGCCAAATTCCCCTAATTTCAAACATTTCTAAAATCCGAACTAACCCACATAATAAACGGGAAAAAATAACCCAAAAAAACACAAATTCAATTCAAAAATGAAATTCAAAAAGCAAAGTAGGAATTACCGTAATGTGAAATTCGTGGATGAATATATACCGAGGTTCTAATATCTAAAGCTTTGTCAGAGATGCTTTAATGGCGGAGTTCTGAGAACTGAAGTTGATCGTACGATTCTTCAGTCTTCACACTCTCTCTGATTTTTATTTTTTATTTTTAATTTTATTATATATTTTTGGTTTTTTGTACTTTAATTTTCCATCAATAATTAATTCCTATAATATGATTCGTGTTTGATAGGTAAAGTTCAGGTATTTCATTTTTGGTACGTCAGTTTTATGTGATATGGGTCCCCTAATTTCAGTTTGTGTGTACTTGGGCTTCTTCTCCTACCAACCCACTCCAATTAAGTTTTTAAGTTTTCGTACCTAATTCCATGGTAGAAAGAACTAGTGGTCAGAGTAAAGCATAAATACGGTCTCTGAACTTTTGTATTTGTGCACTTTTAATCTCTCAACTTTCATTTGTACACTTTTAGTCCCTCAATCACCACTCTTGGTGTTTCTGACCAAAAAGTTGAGAGACTTATCCTAGTCATCAAAAGTTTAGAAACCATGAGTCATTAATTTTTTATTTTTCTCTTTATTTTTTTGTAAGAATTTTAATTACAAAGGAATCGTTCTATCTGATGTGACAAATGGTATGATGAGAAATAGTTTAGGGACTTATGACTTGTTTGGTTGACAAATGAATTAATTTCCTATGGGCATTTGTATTTCATGGGAATTAAAATCCCACATCAAATTTCCTAGGAATTTACAAAACTTGTTTGGTTGTTATATGGGTATTTATAAATCATGGGAATTTTAAATTACCAAGGAAAGCTTGGTAATTAAATTCCCATGATTTTACACTTTCCACATTCTCACTTTTTAAGGTCTACCAAACAAGCCTTTTATTTTCAAATTTATGAGAATTTTCAATTCTTCCATTTTTTGTGTGCAACCAAACAACCCCTTAATCTCTTTCATGGCTTTCACTCTCCCTCTCCCTCTTCTCTAATCCCCCCACCCTCAATTTTCTCTCTCCTCCCTTCTTCCATGACTTACGGTGGAAAACCATCAAACCCAAAGCCTAAAAAGACCATTTCAGAAACACAAATGACACACACAATAGGACAAATCAATAATTTCATACGTACATCTCAAAAAAAAAAAAAAAAAAAAAAAAAAAAAAAAAAAAAACTCAATCCCAAAATTAAGAAAAAAAAAGAAAAAGAAAAATCATCCCAAAAACACCTCATTGGCTAATCCATTTTTGGTGACGATTACCACCATTCACCTCCTATCACCACCATTAAAATCACTACTCACCACCCTACCAAAATTACCAAACCACCCTTCCACCTAAACATGGGCATCATACGGTGCCGGGCCATCACGGGCCGTGCCGTGCCATGCCAAATTTTGGCACACCCTAGCCCACGGCACAGCTCACGTGCCTGGCGAGCCGTGTCGTGCCGGGCAACGGGCCAGCCCGAATTTATTTTATTTTATTTTTTAAAAAAAATATATATGTATATAAAAAAAATCGATATATATATATATATATATATATATATATATATATATATATATATATATATATATATATATATATATATATATATATATATATATATATATATATATTGAACAACTTAAGTTTATATAAATAATTTTATTAATTTATGTTTATGTTAATGTTAATATATTTTTTTTATGAACAACTTTAATTTAATTAAGTTTATATAAATAATTTATATTTCAGTTTATATAAATAATTTTATTAATTTAGCAAAAAACAACAATGCATATAATTAAAAAAATTTACGAGTGCGATAAGCCGATAACACAAAAAATTGAGAAATAACTTATTTTATTATATGCCGGTACGATAAATCGATAATACAAAAAATTAATGATAATTAAAAATCGTACAATAATTGGTGAATAACTTCATTTTATTGTACGGAATACGAGGTTCGAAAATACAAAAATTGTACAATAGTATGTAATGTAAATATGTAATTATTATTCTTCGTCTTTGTCTTCGTCTTGTTCAAGTTCATTGGCCAATTGAATTGATTGAGAACTAGTAGAACCCGACGTTCCTTCATCGTCGTCGTTTTGTGCATAAGTACGATCTTGGGAATGAGTTTCGGCATTCAACCAATCCTTGAAACAAACACACATTTCAAATGTTTTGGGTTTTAGTCTTGTTCTTCTACCGTCTAAAACCCGTCCCAATGCACTAAAAGCTCTTTCGGAGGCAATGGAGGAGACTTGGATAGAAAAATATCATGAGCCATTGCCGCCAAAATTGGAAGTTTCGTGCTTTGTGATTTCCACCAATCAAGGATGTCGAGGCCGAACTTCTCTTTATCGTCCATGCCTTTCTTGAAGTCGTAACTTAAGTACATTTGCAACTCCAAAACATCGCTTTGTGAACTCCTAGATTATGATTCAGTACCTGAAAATTTAGATATCATGTTAGCAGCTTGTGCAAATAAACCTTTGGCCCTTTTACTTACGTTTTTGGATGTTTGTGAAGGGGTAAATCGAGACACGGTTCCATATTTAGATTCATAAACTCTATATGAAGAGGAAAAAATCATTAGTCACCTTAGTTTTAAAAGTTTCAACATCATCTTCAAAATCCATGTTAGCAAAATAAATATCAATTAATAAAAAAGTGCCATCATACTTTTGTCTAGGATCTAAAATAGAAGCAAAAATATAAATCATAGGAATAGTAGTATAATATTTACGCCATTTTTCCTCCATAGATGGAAGATATCCATCATAATCGTGTTGTGATCGGTGTTCGGCAAAAAGTTGTGCAAGTAAACATGCATTGCTAAGAAAAGAATGGGAACAAGGATTATATACAGAAGAAAAACAATGTGTTATACTATATAATAATTGTAAAAACTGCATATATTATTCACAATTAGCCCAATCATTTTCTAGTAAAGCAAATTGTGGAAATTTTTTATTATAAAAAAGTGTTAAATGAACCTTGTACCCGATTTCCCTACTCAACATTTCATAGGTGGAGTTCCACCTAATTGGACAATCCGGTGCTATTTTTATAGCCTTTATCCTTTGTTGCCTGCAAAAACCTTTCCATTCCTGATATCTTAAGTTAGAGCTATTAATAGACATAATAGCATTTCTAATTTTGTGATAAATGGACCAATTGCTTGTGTTCCATCCTTCACACACAAGTTAAGAACATGACAAATGCATCTAATATGAAATGCATCTCCATCTAATAGTACATCGGTCAATTGGGGTTTAATCAAATTTGCACTAAATGTCATAGAAGTTGCATTATCAAAAGTCATAGACATGATTTTATCCATAAGACTATATGCATCAATAGCTTGCATTAAATGATGAGAAATGTTAAGATCGATATGAGGGTATTCAAGTATTTTAAAATGAATGATGCGTTTTTGTAACAACCAATCATTATCCAACCAACGACAAGTAACACATAAATAGTGAAGTCCGTAACCACTATCCTATGCATCGGTAGTTAAAGAAACTCTAGTAGGAAGATTAATCAATTCATTTTCTAATTTCAATTTGTACTCTTGAAAATTCTTCATGGCAGCAAAACAAACGGTTTTTCGGGAGATTTTTTTGTGTTGGGGTTGGAGTGCTCGGTTAATGTAATTGTTAAAGACATCATTTTCGGCGAAAAGAAAAGGTTGTTCGGCATGTACTATCATTCTCCCAAGTTCATCTCTATCTTTCTCATAACTATAAGTGAATCCTTGTGGATAGAAATGAGAAATTTTGGGTTGGGTTGGATCACTAGATGGTCCATCACATTTTTTTACATGTCTACTAAGCCGAGTAAATTTTCCTACAAGTTTTACACCTGGCTTTAGTTCCATCTCTACTTAATTGATAATGTGACCAAACATTACTCTTTCGGTTGGTTTGGGCAAATTCCTCTTCGGTACCCACTTGTCTAATGGGTTTGGAATTTGGGTGTTTGACATTTGGGTGGATTGTTCACTCGACCCGGAGGCTTGTGTTTGGCTACCTTGGCTAGTAGGAATAGAAAATTCATGTTGTGATCCGTACAAATGAGGTGAGGATTTGTTTTGTTGAAATTCCGAACTAGACATAGTCCAAGGAGCCATATCATCCATTTGTTCGAACCCTCCCGTGGTTTGGGGATAAAAAAAAGGGGTGGAAGTGTTTGGAAAGGGCATGTTAGCGGAGGTAAAGGGCATATTAGGGGAGGGAAAGGGTATGTTAAGGGGGCATTGAAGTGTTTGGGTTTGGTGATTCTCTACGTTTTGACTTGGCTTTCCTAGAGGAGGAGGAAGCGTTCGGGTTTGATGTCATGATTAGTATTTAATAATAATAACAATAAGTCAGTAATAATAATAATAACAATAACAATAATAATAACAAATTAACAACAACAATAATAATAACAATAACAATAAGAATAGTAAGTAGTTTTTATATAAATTAAGTTTTTAATAATAATAATAATAATAATTATAACAATAGTAGATTATTTGGGTCAGTGAGATCCCAGGTAGGAGTGGTTAGGAACAATGTTATCTAGAGCCCAAGTCCCGCATTAGACAGAGCTCACTAACAATCCAAATTATCCACAATAAAAATAGAAAGTAGTTTGTATATAATTAAGCGTAACACCCTAGAAATTCCTTTCTTTTAAAATACCTGTTTTTCCCTGTTTAAAACTTTAAATAGGAACATCTAAGATATTACCGCCACTGTGAAAACGGCTAAGGAAACTATCAAAGACACACAGCGGAAGACTAATTTCAAAACCATTCAAAACAAGTCAACTTGAAAGGTCAACCAACGAAAGTAAAAAAACCAAAGTCAAGCGAAGTAAAATAAAATCAACCTACAACTTGGAACCACTGTAGGCCCTTATTAAAACCAAATCGACTTCAAAACTTTGCGTTAGTCTCATGAATAATAATATCATAAATAATTAAAGCATTAAACACATCATAAACTTGTGGAAACTAGCATGATTCGCTCTTCACTCATGCCAATCATGTATATGCTTCATCACCTGAAAAGCTTCTCTCTACTTGTTTCCACTACTCTCCATTAAAAATGGGTCATCATAGGGCCAAGGTAAAGACAAGACCAACAAACACACAAAACACACACAATCAGCAAAGCTGAGTACATAAGTGTAATTAAACACACTAACATGCATTTACGTATCAACACACAACTTACCTTATTGCTTCTGTTTTTCAAGCATACAACATTCAATAAAACCTTTCAACTAGACAACTACATAATTTGTTTAGCGTTGATTACGCATCGAACGGGTTTCCCAACTAACCTCCCCTAATAAATGAGGTTACTGACACGGGAGCTAACCGTGTAATACCCCGTATTTTTGAAACGTATTTCTAATTAATTAATTAATTAGTATTCTCTTAAAAAGGGTATTTTAGTAATTTATTTTATTAATTTGGATTTTGGAGCCAAAATAATAATTGAATTTGGCGTCAAAAGTATTTTAAAACTCAATTATTATTTTTGGATTTTGGATAAGATTTATTATCCATTTATTTTATTTAAAAACCGGATTATTTATATATATTCCGGATATTTTAATTAAATAAAATTATATTTTATTATTTATTTAAGATGGCTGAAAATTCCTAATTTAATGACTATGATTTTCGGATTTTCTATGTATAGAAAATCTGATTTTCTTAGTTATTTTATTTAGTGAATAATTGGAATTTTATTAATTAATTATTTTATACAATAAATATTATTTACACAATTATTTTTAATTCCTTAAAACTATCAAATCAATTCCCTAAATGTCTAAAGCCACCATGATGGATTTTTGGGTGACTTATTTTGGTAAATTATATTTTTAATTATCTCCCGAAATCTCTTATTTTCCTCAATTCTAATTCTCCATCTTTTTAATATCTAATCATCATATTTTCTTGCCATTCATTCTTCTTAATTATTCCCCAAGTAATTCTAATTTCCTTATTATTTTTCATGAGATACATACCTTCCATATTCAAGTATACACAATCACCTTAATATCCAAACTTTCCTTAATTCTTTTATTCACTTCTCCAAGTAATTTTGCTTAATTCTTTTTACCATAATTCTTCCCACATTCTCTTGCCATAATTCTTGCATGAGCTAGCCTATAAATACCCCTTCATACCTCTCATATTCTTCACACCAAAAACCCAATTCTCTTCTTCTCTCTTATTCTTCTTTTCCCTAAACCTTTTCATACTTTTCTTCTCCTCTTTTCATTCAAATATTATCCCGTATACCTTTGAAGCCAGTTTTCGAGCATTTCTGATCAGTTTTTGAGGTATTGATGTTTCACAGAAGATTGTTCCTCTCGAAAAATCCTTGAGGTTAGGCTCAAGAATCACCCAATTTGGAGTTATATTGAAGGAGTTATGACCTCTACAAGTTTTGCCTATTCTTTCCAACGAAAATTCAATTCTCTTTAATCCTATTCTTTATCTTCTTCATGGTTTGTTTTCTAAAATACAAATACCTATTTCAAAGCTATAATTTTATATTAAAGTATTATTTTAAAAGAGTTTTATAGTCCATGCATATTAGATTTGAGTTTATGTTGTGATAACCTTATGGTTATGTTATTTGCAAGGTGTATTCGTTATTGAACTTTGAAAGTGCGAAGTGTTGATTGATATTCGGAATCAAGGTTCTTGAGGTTCTTTTTGTGTAATTTTTCTAGCAAGGATCAAGGTACGTTTAGGTGACTAGATACCTTTGAAAGTGATTGGTTTGAATAACATGTTTTATATGATTTTATTGGTGATTGAATTAAATTGATTTGAATTATGTTTGGAGGGATTTGATTTTAATATTTAATTTGTTTTAATAAAAGTATTTTGAATGATTGATTTTTAAATCATGTTTTGAATGGTTTGAATTACTTATCATGTTTAAATAAAGGATTTGATTTTAAAAGGTTTGTTGAATTAAATAAAAGGTTTTTCAAGGAAGAGTTATTGATTTTGAAAAGTTATTAATATGAGATTTTATTCTCAAGTATCTATTTAAAAGGTTTTGATTTTGAAAGTATGTGGACTTAAAAAGGATTTTTAATTATATTGGAACTATTGGATATTAAAAGGATTTATTGAACCATTGAATTATTATTATTAATGCTTTATAAGCATGTTGGTAATCCCACTATGCGGATTTGGTTTATTGATAAGGTCTTGGACTTTGTATGACCGGGTCTTTCCTCAACAATAGCCTTGTAATATAAGGAGACTAGCTTGGGGAGTGTGCACACTTGGGTGAGGAAATGGATTGAAAGAAATTGGTTCTTAATAAAGGAATTGGTTTTATTAACTATTATTTGAAATATTGAATCATTGGAATTGGTTTTGGAATAATGAGTTTGGAATTTATTGGATTAATTATTGGGATTGATTTTTAAAGCATATTTGCAAATAAATTGAGTTTACATTATCTTGCACTTATCGTACTTAGCATAATTTGCTAATCCGTATTTCTTATTTGTTTTGGTTCGCCCTGTTTACCGTAATGGTAAGCAGTGTTATTTCAGGTGGAGTGAATAAATTGATGCATTGTAGTCCCGGGATTTGGTTTTATCTAAATTAGGAGTTTTGGTCTTGTATTTAATTTGAGTACTCATGACATTAGTTTCTATTTATAGTTATTATTAATAAAGAAGAGTTTTGAAGTTTCCGCTACAAAGTATTGGTTTATTTGGTAAGTTTAAGTAGCCTTGCGTAATCACGCGGCGGTAATATGCCTAAGTCTACTTCTACGGTATAATTATACGTATTATACTAGTATTTCCGTAGAGGGAGATTTGGGGGTGTTACAAACCGTGCCAGCATCAATAACCACTCGTAAGTGGCGGAATTCCTGCGCATAATAATAATAATAAAAGGAATGTACAGCGTCCTGTACTCTAGTAGAAGTTATGGTTAAATATAAAACCCCATAACTCCCCCCATATATTCATACTCAAGGTATATACGTTCCAAGAGTTTTGGTGCGTAATCTCTTTCATTTTACGTTATCTACATATTATTAAACTTGGTGATGACTCTCAAACCATAATCATGCAATCAATAATAATTATTCAAACAATCAAACATACCTATTTAATTCTTGAATAATTAGTGACCACATAATATTTAATGTTGAACCATTTTTAAATCTACCTCGGCGTCAATGACACCTTAAACGCATAAAGCGCCACAAATCCTATCCCTCGGTGTTAAAAACACCTTAAGTGCACTAAGGCACCAACATACAATTTATTCCTCGTGTACATAGACACTTACATAGCTCTTTTCCCATGCTTAAAGCATCAATAAAAATTATATGAACCATAATAAAATTCTCTTTTAATATTCCAAACCAAATTAAACATTTAGTTTAATTAAACATGCTCTTTATCATGCCATAAATAAAAGTGTGGTTCATATTCAACAATCCAAACTATTATTTTCCAACCATTAATCCATCACAAATAAATCATGCTTCATAATTCAATCACCAATAACAACCAAATCACAATTTCCATTCCAAATCTAGCATGATACTACTTGTAATCAATTAATCACATTTAGCACGCTACTATATCATCAAAATTATGCTAAGTACGCGAACGTACCTTGAATACGATCTTAAAATCGCCACGACTAGTAGAAATCACTCACTTCGAAGTCTTCTACAATTTAAAATAATAGAAGAGTATTAAAATCTTCTCTACACTAATTTCCAGCAATATATACTATTATTAAACCCCTCATAATTTAATTAAAATAAGCTGAAATTATGTTTAAAACATCATACTTTAATCCCAATTAATGGGTAATTAAAATTCCTTAAAGAAACTTGATTTTTAATGCACTACCAAAAATTCCAGCATTATATTTTAATGAAAACTTGCTGTAATTAGGCCTTAAAACACTTAAATCAAAGGTTTTAACCATCCTATAACATAATCCTTCAATAATTAATAATTTATGAATCTAGGGTTTCAAAATTGGGGCTTTTTAATTAAAATTAAAATCTGAAAATCAAATCATATGATACTCATAATCAAACATCATAATCTAATCACAAAACTCATAATTAATACCTAGATTTAGGATTAAATTAGTTTTTTAAAAACAAAAGATTAATTTTTTTTTGTTCGTGGAAACCGGGCAGCCGACAGCCACCCACGGCTGCTGCCAGCGCCGGTGGCCCACCGGTGGTGGTGGTGGCCGGCGGTGATGGTGAGGGTCGAGGGGGGGGGGGGGGGGGGAAGAAAAAAAAGAAAAAGAAAAATAAGGAAAAAGGGAGAGAAGTTTACCTTGGGTTTTCTCCACTCTAGGCAAAGTTTGATTTGCCTCAAGTGTTGAATATTTATACCCCTTCTCTAGAAACCCTTCTTCCTAAACTTTCCCTTTTTAATCTTTCCTAATCCCTTCCCTAATAAAACTTTACTAAAATAAAACTTTCTTAAATAAATTCCCAATTTAAATAAAATAATTAATTAAATAAACTTTCCTTTTATAAAATATTTCTAAATTTATTAAAATGAATAATTAAAATACTTTAAATAAAACATCTCAATTTATTTAAATACTTATTTTAAATAAAATACGTATAAAAATACGGGGTATTACATTAAGTTTCAAGAATACAACAACAATAACAACAACAACAACAACAACAACAACAACAACAATAATAATAATAAATTAAAATAAAGTTGAGTTAGATCTTACAATGACGCTTCAATTGCTTTTCCAAACTTATAATTTCCTGAATTTAAATATAAGATTTTTTTTAATTTTTTTTTAGTAGTAGACTAGTAGAATTTATAAGAGAGTAGGATTTTTTTTTTCTTTGCACAAAAGAGAGTAGGAATTAGAGAATAAGAGAATTAGAGAATAGAGGGCATGGTTGCCATGGGCTCTCAACTGGCTGAGTCAGTTGTTTGTGGAAGTCCCACTACATAGAGGAAGGCTAACCCACTGCAGCTGACGGCGGATTGAGGCTTAAACTATGATTAAAATTAGGCGCTTGGGTGAGGTCTGGGGGGTCCCTTCGAAACGTAAGTGTTCGGAGGTACCAGGGAAGTACTCCAGCCTCGAGAAAGCGCCTTTACTCGAGCGATATGCAGAAATACGAGGAGAGATGAGTTGATGAATTGTGAAAAATTTGGGAGAACAAATGGGGTATTTATAGTGATTTTTGGGTGGGAATTTTGAAGATTTCCGCTGGAAATCTAGTCGTTTATGGCTGTTGGGAGCTAACGGCTAGTTCCAATGGATATATGGCACGAGCCGTGCCGTGCCTGGCGGGTCGCATGCCGTGCCGCGTACCGGGCTGGTGGGCCATACCGGCGTGCCGACGACCGTGCCGCCCGTCGTGCCCGTGCCGAATTTCAATTTTTTTGTTCACGGCACGGCCCACTTGTGTTGTGCCGTGCCGGAATCGTGCCAGGCCCGTGCCGGAATCGTGTCAGGCCTGTGCCGGCACGACATGCCCATCTTTATTTCCACCTTAAATGCAAAATCAATCATGGCTTACTTGTACTCCCACAGTCCCACTGCTTTCACTACTTCTACTCGTAGTAAACTAGCATAAACTCCTCTTCCTTGAAATCTCCACCATTTTTAGAATAAAAACCCAGAAAATTGACAAATTTAGGAGAGAGAAAATTGGATCACAGTAGAATTAAAAGGACTTTCGAATCTGGGATTAAAATTGCTTCGGTTGATGAAACTTTTAGGGTTGTAATGGCGGTGGTTGTAATGTAAAGAGAGGCTTCAACGGCAGAGGATCGGAGATGGCGACGAAGGTGGTGGTGGAGAAAGAGTTTGAGTGGCAAAAGAAAGAATAAGCAATTTATTTGGGTTTAATATATGATTTCTTGGTATTTTTGATTTAGTGGGTTTTCTTATTGAATTAGAAGATCAGGGAATAAGAATAAGGAATGAATTAAATTAATTGTTTTTTCCTTTTTTTTTATTTTAAAAAATAATAGAGTTTTTAATTTTGAAGAAAAAGAACTTTTTATAATTTTTTTAATTAATGTTGACAAAAAAAAAAAAAAAAAAAAGATGGTCCCTAAACTTTTGGTGACTAGGTTAAGTCCCTCAACTTTTTGGTCAGAAACACCAAGAGTGGTGGTTGAGGGACCAAAAGTGCACAAATGAAAGTTGAGGGACTAAAAGTGCACAAATACAAAAGTTCAGGGACCGTATTTATGCTGTACTCCTAGTGGCCACATGCAACTCTGTTTTCTTTGCCTTATTTTTTTTGTCAATTGACCTCAAGTCGTTAATTAGATGATCATACTTCATATTTAGTGAGATAATTTTTATTAAAATTTGATTTGTTATCGCGTTAAATGGTGTATTTTATTATTTGTTTTAGAAAATATAAGGGAGCATGACCTATAATGAAAACACAAAATAATTCACAAACTAGTGACATAAGCTAGAAACATTGTGTCATTATACTTATTAACTCCGTTGCATTTTGAAAATGAGAAATTGTTGGACCAGAACTGGTCAAACAAGATCAAGCTAGACCAAAATGCTCTAACGTGCGGTTTGATTTTGGATCACTTTTAATTTTTTTTTTTTTAAAAAATGGTTGAAATGGAAAAGTAAATTGGAGTTAGTTACTTAGTTAAACTTATACATTCATCACCTAACTTTGGAGCTATGCGATGAAAGTTTGTTTTTTTTTTTTAAATCCAAACAATGGGATGTTAATTTTCTTAAATAGCTCAACATTGAATTGCTCCGTAACTAGAATTGAGCATAGGTTGGCAATCGGCTTGTTTAAGTCTGGCACGACATTGGCCCAACTTATCACGTGCCCATCTAATACAAATTTTTACTTACACCCCACAACAGGGAACACTACCTGCACTACCCACCCTCCGCGCGTGTTCTGCCCCGCCCTTTTTTCATTTACGAATTTTCTGCAAATTTTTATAAAATGTACATTTATGTATTGGTAAATGTATATTTGTGTATCATAAGATGTTCATTTTTATAACAATGAGTTTTTGTTCAAATTAATATATATTTTGAATTGAATTTTAAGAATTTTCTATAAATAAAAATGAGAGCAAATTTATTTATAAGGATTACAGCGTTTAAACCATTTTTATTATAAGAAGTATTGTATTATCCAATGTTCATTTTTGTTTATTCGTGTTTCAACAGATGTTCATTTTTGTATCACCAAATGTTCATTTTAAGAGTTATATGTAAGTTTCATAGTAAGATGTATGCAAATACATACGTCTTAGATTTCTATTTATTTAAATAAACCGTTGTTAAAAAATAATTTCCAATATAAAATAAATTTAATGTAATTACAATAATTACACATTTCTATACAACTATATTGGTAAATAGAGATTTTATTACCAAAGAACAAAGTTACAACTTACAAAAGCTAAACTGTAACAAACACAAAACACCAAAAGACCTACTAGGCCACACCACCACAAACAGTTCCAAGTTCAAACTTAGCCACCTTCTAGGAAGGGTTCCTGGCTGTTCCAGGCAGAGCCAGGAACAACTACTGGACTCAGGCAACTAGCCACCTTCTAGGAAGGGTTCTAGAGACCAAGACCAGACAAGAGATGTCTATACAGAATATAGCAAATATCTATCACTACTATTACTTCTGCGAGAATTTTCTTTAGAATCCAAGAAGCTCTTTAGAAATAGTAAGATTTTTAGAAGAGAGGGGTACATCAAGGTATCTAAATAACAAAATTAGATACCTTGGTGTACCCCTCTCTTCTAAAAAGCTTACTATTTCTAGACTCCATTTCTCTTAGAATTTTCTTTGGTAAAATGAAAATCTGAGCCCAAAAGGCTTGAATACCAAAGAGAACACTTTTGACTAGTTGCAGCCTATTAACATAAGAAAGATGTTTAGCAGCCCAAGTGTCAATTCTATTGGTAACCCTTTCAACTAAAGGCCTACACTCAGAAATAGTAAGCTTTTTAGAAGAAAGGGGTACACCAAGGTATCTAAAGGGCAGGGAGCCATTAGCCATTCCAAGCACCTGTAGAAGATCAGATTTCTCCTACTCCAAGATACCCCTAAAATAGGCATCACTTTTGTCCAAATTTTCAGACAACCCACAAGCCTCAGAAAAATTCTAGAAAGCATAAAAAAAGAAGCTTAACAGACCCCAGATCAGCCCTAGCAAACAACAGATCATCTACAAACATTAGATGAGTAATCCAAGCTTCACACACCTAGGATGAAAATTGAAATCTGGATTCCGAGTCATATCCTACAAACATCTTGACAAATACTCCATACACAAAGCAAAAAAGAAAGGGGGACATAGGATCACCTTGTCTTAACCCTTTTTTAGCCTGGAAAGGAGCAGTAGGATAACCATTGATCATAATTGAAAAGGAAACTGAAGTGACACACCCCATAATCTAGCCTATAACCTTGTTAGGAAATCCCAACTCACCAAGCATAACCTCAAGAAATCCCCATTCAACAGAGTCATAAGCTTTCCTGAGGTCTATTTTCAGCATACACATAGGATTGACAAATTTATGAAAATAGCCTTTGATCAACTCTGTTGCAAGAAAAATGTTATCACCTATGTGTTTACCTGATATAAACCCAGCCTGAGCTTCATTCACTGCTAACCCAATAACTCTTACCAATCTAGCAGTAATGACCTCAGAGATCAGTTTATAGACTAGAGTACAACAAGCTATAGGCCTATATTCCTTCATATATGAAGGGTTCTGAACCTTTGGAACCAGGGTAATAGTAGTGCAGTTCTAGGATTTCTCTAACACACCATAATCAAAGAATTCCAGAATAGCTTTATACACATCAGATTTCACATGATTCCAGGCTTGTTTGAAGAATACAGCATTGAACCCATGTATGCCAGGAGCTTTATCATCCCCAATACCAGCTAAAGCATGGTCAATTTCACTATGAGTAATATGAGCAGAGAGAATAGTAATATCATCAAAAGTCAGCTGTTTCCCAAACAATATCAACATCCACAGCTGGTAAAGTACTGGCAGTAGAACCCAGCAAATTTTGGTAGAAGCTAAGAATTTCAGCTTGAACCAAAGCAGGATCCTTAAGCAAAACATCATCACTAGTATAAATGGAATCAATTCTATTCCTATTTTGTCTTTGCTTAAGAACAGAAAAGAAATAGTGAGAGTTAGAGTCCCCAAGCTTGATCCAATCAACTCTTGACTTTTGTTTCTGAATACTCTCGTAAGTATCCATCTAATACTTCACTTTCTCAATTCGTGCAGCTCCTTGATTATGAAGAGATACATTAGTAATATCCTTAGCCAAGTGAACCTGAACCTCAGACAGAGATAATCTAGCAGCATCTAATCTATCAGTTATCTTAGCAAAGTGCTTAATATTCAAACTTTTAAGACCAGTCTTGACATACTTCAGCTTCTTCCAAACCTGCAGTATAGAATTACCAGACACATGAACATCCCAGTAAGAAGACACAACATCTTAAAAATCAGGATAGGAGGCTAGACAATTAAGAAAACGAAAAGGTCTGCCTTTCCCATTAGTGACAGGCTAAAGTTGTATCACCTAATAAAAAATAGTTCCTAAGTCCTCTAACTAAAGCAGATAGGGAAGTAGGGTCGAACTACAGGGAAACAAGTCAATTTATTCCTGTAGACACCTGATTGTGTCTCCCCAAAACCAAACCCAGTGATGAGTACCTTTCATGTCATTTGATTATCGAACGAGGTGAAATGTGAAAGAGTCTCGTGATGCGCCGGTTTTTTAATAAAAATATTTCTTTCTGTTTTCGAAAATATTTCTTTTTGTACCTTATTTATGGAAAATGTCCAATCCAATTTAGTTTGGTCCATAATATGGGTCTAATAATAGTGTAGTTTGATGGGGTTTGAAAAGAGCTTTCCAATGATATATTATAAGCCCAATTCCGATGAATAATGAGGAAGTTATGGCCAAAATATTGAATTGGGCCCAAAACGATTTTATATGGTCCAATGATCAAGTGGAGGGCCTATTGATTATCATTCCTAAATTTATTAGGAATTAATTTAGTTTTCTAGATTAATCTAGAAGGTTAGTTTAAATTCTAATGGAATTAGGATTAATAATTGTATTTTTTAGAAAAGATAAAGAATTTAATTTGAAATAAAACAAGTGTTTTAAAAGATAAAACTGATTTTAATTAAGATAATTATGGAGTCTAATTACCTAATTATATTAGGGAAAGGACTCCGTATAGGATTTTTATCCTGATCAAGCCATCGCACTGCGGAGAGCTTATCGCATCGCGATAGCTCTTTTGCGTCGCGATAGAGGATGTTTTACTTCGAGTCTAATTCTGACTCTTTTTGAAGCGTTACGGATGTTTTCTCTATAAATAGAGGTGTTATTTCTCCATTTTCAATCATCAACAATCGTCCAATTCTATTCTTCTCTCTCTCAAAGCTAGAATCTTGTTCTTTCTCCCCCTTTCTAAGCCTTCCCTTTTCAAATAAAATACCGCATTCACGAGTCTTAGACGCCCCTAACCAAGCTCGAAGTTGCCTTCGCCCTACGTGAAAGGTTGATAATTTCTGAGGGTTTGGACCCAAATCTTTATTTTAATTATTTAAATTAATTGTTTGATTTAGTATTTTCCTTGAAGTTACTAACATGTGTATTGTTTTGATAGAAAGAGATACGAGGCAACAAAGTAAGTTGTTTTATTGCTATATATCTATAGAAAGCATGCTTATATTATTTTGATTCCTAGTGTCATGCTAGGACGTTATTTATTGCTTTCTAGTATCATGTTTAGGTTGCTTCCTATTTTCTTTTATCATGCTAGTATCATGTTAAGGTTAAAGCTTTGATCTTTATTGTTTAGTAACAAGCTAGAATTTTATATTAATCTTGTTAGTATCATGCTTAGAATCTAGCTACTATTATTATGCTTTGATGAGATTGAGATTGTTATTATGATGATGATTTGTTGTATTAATGATTTATATGTTGCTTGATATTATTTTTATTGCTTGATCACGCCCTCTCTTGCAGGTTTAAAGGGAATTTGTACTTGAAATCATGCTTAATAAGATAATTATTAATTTTATTTAGGCTAATATGATTTTAATTCAAGTGATCGCCAATAATAGTTTTGTTTGTGCATTAATATTCAACCAACATAGATTAAACAAGTTTAGGATTAACCTATTGATTGTATGTTAGTCAGAAAGCGCACATGAATATGAGAAGAATAAAGTAGAGGCCTATTTAGGGCAGGTTCAATATCTTTTAGGTTGGATTTGTACCATCATCCCCGAATATCCAGTCATGGTTCAGGACCACTATGGAGTTAGCGATTTCATGGATCGTGAAGGGGTGTAACCCTCATGGATCGTGAAGGGGTGTAACCTTCGCCCTGTGAACGGTTTATAAGTTTCTAAAACTTGTTGGCAACTCTTTTGCTCTAGCTTCCTTCCCTTTGAACGCCACCATACTTAAGTGTATGATCACAGTGGGGCTCAAATGTGGGATGCTTGAAATATTCCCTACAATTCCTAATTAGTTAAAATAATCTAAATTATTAAGTAATCTAATTGATGTTGTAAAAAGAATTAAACTAAAGAGATTAAGATAGGGAGAAATCAAATAATAAAAGCCTAGGGCATAGTTCACCAATAAATAATATTCCAGGGTAAGACACAATAATCAATCATCAATGCATCAATTAATCAGATCATAAAAGACTTTCGCTACGTATTACAATCACAGAATTAATCTACCGGTATTAAATCGCATCTCTCGAATCTTTACTTAACCATTTATAAATTAACCTGCCTATTGAAACTAAGCCTAAACATCAATTCTCATCTCTTGAATCAACATTGCATAACTCATACAATTAAACCAGGCCTAATCTAATTGCATAACATTAAATCAATAAATAGAAAATTAATCAAGCATTGACAATTAACAATAATAAATTACCCCTTCATATTATTTATGGATCCCCACAAACCCTAGAAATAAAACTACTCACACATAATAAAATCAAAACTAATCAAAACAATTAAGCAAAACATGATGAATCAAAGCAATTAAATTACTGAAAATAAAAGGGAAAGAAATTGTTACCAGAATAACAAAAATAATGAATATAAAACCAAGATCACTACAAGAAAAATGTCTTTTCGTAGCGATTATTTCGTAGCGATTTGTATATTCGCTACAATATGCAAGCATGTTTGTGAAATAATTAAGGAACTCGTATCATTTTACAATCGCCATGGTTTTCCCATATAAAATCGATACAAAAAACATAATAATACATATCCACACTATTTTTACACATTTATATAATTTTGAGAAATCGTATCATTTACAATCGCCACTAAATCCCAAAAATCGATACGAAAAGCCTTTTCAACACTAGATATATAAATATTGTTTGAAATAGAATACATAAAATATGTCATAGCTTATTGGTGAAACATTTACTATAAGAGTTTGAGGTTGCATGTTCAAATCTTATAAAGATCATATGCATGCTTTTTTTTTTTTTTTGAAGAAAATGAGTTCAACATTTATAGCGATTGTAATCGCTACAATAATCACCACGATTGGACGTAGTTTTTCGTATCGATTATTGAGGCCAACCCCAGCGATATTGAAAACCACTACTAAAGGCTAAGGCAACGGGGGATATTGTATCGAATGACCATTCGTTGGGAAAGCTTTTTGTTGCAATTACAATCGATACTAAAGGTTAAAATAATCGCTTCGAAAAGGTTATTTTCTTGTAGTGGAGTAGTAGAGTGAGAAACAAGAGAGAAGTCTAAGCTTAAAACTAAGTAAAAGAGAATTTAGCTAATGAAAGAGATAATCGTATCAAAGCTAAACAAAACGTATTTATACAAAGCTTAAAAATCCTAATTAGAAACTAAGTAGAAAACGACGGAAATCACCTCCAAAACACGCGCCCGGGCGCCATTTTACCCGGTCGGGCCTGCCTTTTCTTCTATAATGCTTCTCTTGCTCCCGGTCGGGCGCGAGACAGGGCTCGAGACGAAATCTCATTCTTCCGCCTCGCCCGGTCGGGCGTACCTCAGGGCGAGGACCCATTCGATCGGGCGGTGTCTTGGGAACTACTTGGACTTTCTTTTAGGCTGATAACACAGCCCAAATTCTAATATCCTCTTTGGGGCTTTAATCACTCGGTCCAATGCCTCGTTTCCTTCTATGCCGAGCCCTTAATCACCGGTTTAATGATTCTAACCGGCCTTGGGCTATGAAAGATGGTCAAGACCTTATAATGCTCGTAGTGGCTCCAATAATTCCGAGAAAGTGCTTCAAGTCTGCAATTTCCTATAAAACCATACCAAAACTACGAAAACACTAAGAAGCACATATTAGTAATAAAAGTGGCTCTAAAAAGCCAAAAATACTCCTAATTATGACCAAGGGACGGGGGTAAATCACTATATAAAATAGACATATCAAACTCCGCTCCCCCAAACCAAACCTTTACTTTTCCTAAAGCAAAGAGCTCATCAATGAACAAATAAAACATACTTCACCCCAAATCAATAAAAACCAAGCATAACCAATTCAAGGCAAATCCAACAAGTATGCATCAAAGCCAACCAATCACTCATCCCCCTAACAATTGTCAAATAGAGTAAACCACAAGAGCATATAGAATTCAAGACTAGTGCTCACACACTCAACTCTCATTTATGTGGCGGATATAAGATGTATCCGATCGCTCTCCAACCCAACCCCTTTATGTGAACAATTCCCTCCCAACTCACAACACTCGTGTGTTTGAAAGACATTCACTCAACCTAGATAGTCGACTCGAAATATATCAAATCATTATTTGCATTGATAAGCAACTAATTTCACATTCACACAACTCTATGCACAAAGGTCGAAAGGTATTTAAAGCTTGTAATGTAAGGCTAGGGTAAAAGGGTAGGAAATATTTGGGAAAATGTGAGAGTAAAGCAATGCTTAAGGGAGCCATAATCCTAACAATCAAGAACAAGGTCAAAATAGATAATGATACTATAAACCATCTCCAACACTACTCAACTCAACCAAAGGTTCACCAAACATCCAATTCAATCAACAACTCCCAAATCTTACAAAATCGCTCATAAGAATATAATAGTTAAGAACTTGAGCGAACTAAACAAACTTTTTGAAACAAATAATACTTGTAATTTTTTTCCATTGAAACTCAATATTTCTTATTCTTTTGAACCCTCTTATTAAAACATTTGAACATTTTTCACTTTTTTTCCTTTTGCTCATCATTTTTTTTTCTTTTGAAGTTCACTTAATTTTTTTCATTCTTTTTCTTGAACTTCTCTTTTTTTCTTTTTTTCAACATCATGCCTTATTTTTTTCTCAAGAAAATTTCAACTTTCAAAACCACAAAAAAATAAACCACAATCAAGAGCAATTAACTTCTCAATACCACCCAAATTGTGCAAATAAATAGCACACCACAAACTCCCTCACCTCACTCACTAATAGCTCCTCCAAGTCAAGCTTGGGACTAGTAACCAATGGGGCAAATTCGGCTTGTAATGTGGCTAATAAACAACAAAAAGTCAAGGCAATAACATGGGTAGCAAGAAGGGAAACAAATGTATCTAATTTTCGTCTGAAGGCTACCTAAAAGAACAACGCCTTCGTGCTCCTCAATGTGCATAATTACGAGTCATATAAACACTACTCAAAGTTGCAAACCAATACTCAAATTCATTGACATACCAGGAACTAACACATATTCCTAGCCAAATCAACTAGTCAAGCACTATATTCACAAGTAGTTAGGAAAAATTGATTCATGTTAAGGCATCCAAGCAATCAAACATCAAATCATAGCTAACCTATCCACCATACTCATCATCATATACCAAGAATCAAAACAATTCTTATGTATGTATGGGGCACAGGGAAGCATGATTTATCATTCATTGAATCATATTTTTGTATTTTTTTTATTTTTCTAATTTTTTTTGTATTTTTCAATTTTTTCAAAGCAATAAAATCTATACTAGAAAGAAATAAAACTATACTAAACACACCAAAAATAAAATAAAAAAGAAGAAGAAAAATACCTAAATCCAAAAATCTCCCCCAAACCAAAATCAGACAATGTCCTCATTGACTCGGGAATCAGCCCAGCATGGCTAATCCTCACCATCATCATCCATAGCGTCAAATCCTCCACCACTGCCACCTGCATCACCAGAAGAACTACCACCAAAATAATTAGGGTTAACATGTCCCCCCGGCCCCTCAAAAGGAAAGTCTTGGCCATAGCCGGCAAAAGAAGAATAGTCAGTATAAATGACATGGGAGGTGGAATCCACATATTCCTAGGATGGTGGCTGGTACCAGTCCAGGTAAATGGCATCGTCGGGAATAGCACCCTGACGAGCATAGTCATCGTACATCTAAAAGAGGGCCCTACCCTGGTTTATCTCAACATACCCTAGTCTCTGGTCTAGAGAGCCCACCATCCTCCTAGGGTCAACCTGGATCTGCTCTATGCGACCTAAAGCCTGACCAATACTTTGCATGTCCCAGATAGTCTCAGGATCTTGCGTGGGGGGTGGTATAGTGTCTCGAGGTGGTGATGGTGGCACCATAGGCTGTGGCTATGGTGCACGTGGTGATGGTGGTATTGCCCCTGGGCATGGGCAACAAGAATGTCATATGTATAGGAGTCTTGCCTAGGGGGAAAGGCAGTCAGCTCGGGGTTAGGAAGGGGGAAGATAGGCAAGGGGTTCAATCCTATCCTAACACACCATTGGAGGGTTGGTTCTATTGTAATCCAATCTAATCATTTTAAATATCTCAAATTCATGAGAGTGTCCCCCCCCCCCACACACACACAATTAGTGAAACCCTTTCTCCTAACTTCACTAAACTTGGCCTTCTTTACCGCTATCCTAGTGATGATGCCCCCTAGTCGGATAGGGGTCTTAGTCGCGCCACCATTAGAGGTGGCATGCCTACCTAGGTGATGAATAATATATCTATCGTCTATCGATGTTTAATTTATCATACCCAAAGACATAGTGGCCGATAATAGCTAGTTCATTTGTTTGTGCATTATGTGGTTCATGTCTAGCTAGAAAACAAGTCCTCGAAAATCTTTGGAAGATTTTAGTGACGGGATGGTGAATAGGTCGGGCACTAGCATGTTGGGCATCGGGGGTCGGTAAACCCGTTAGAATATGGTAAATATCTTCCATTTTATAGTTTTCATGCCAAGCGGTAGGGGGTTGGGAATCAAGATCAAACAACTTACAAAATTCAACATAAGTCAAACTAATATTTATATTATTTAACCTAAAATGCAATTTGGACCGTTTTTAGTTTAATCAACATGCAAAGAGGATAAAAATTCACAAGTTAATTCATGGTAAGTCGGATAATGCATGTCCATGAATTTCCTCATACCAATATCATTCATAAACCTCCTAACTTGATCATATAAGCCTAAAGATTCAAGAGTAGGTCGGTGTAACCACCGAGAAGGGATTACCTCACGCTCATAGAGCTTGATGAGCTGGTCTCTTTGAGTTGAGGTCGTAATCCGGATGGTTGGCCATTATTCGAGCTGCAACTCCGGGTCATATGCTTGGCTCAAACCCGAACCACGTCCCCCTTGAATCCTTACCTTCTTTGAAGCCATGTGAGAATGTGGGTTTGGAAGAAATTTGTTCAAAAGTGAACAAAATTGGTGTAGGATTGTAGAGGATGAAGAATATGTAAAAAATTTTGGATTTGGGTGAAAAATGGAGAGGAGATCTTACAGAGAAGTTGGAGAAATTAAAGGTTTTAGAAAGAGAAAGTATGAAGGAAAGAGAAAATATGGAGAAAAGAAAGAAGAAGGAAGAAGAAAAGAAGATGGTGTTCGGCTTGCTATGTTGTCGTGCCCGATCGAGTGATCTTGGTTAGAACAATTCGTTGCTCTCGCGCCTGGTCGGGCGGAGCTTTGCCCGGTCGGGCGAAAATTGCTCCGGAATTTTACTTAAGCTCGCGCCCAGTCGAGCGGTGATTCACCCGGTCGGGCGAAGATTGAGCTCCGTACACGTTAACTCTCGCGTCCGGTCGGGCGAACATCTTTGATATTTTTAACTTATTTTCACGCCCGGTCAGGCGAAAATCCCTCTTTTTCTAACCTCTCTCTCGCGCTCGGTCGAGCGCGCTACAACACTTAAGGATTGAAATTTCTTTTCTTTTTCTCCAACTTTGGTTAACTCTTTTTCTCCTACCTGTTTAAAGGTACTCCAAAACACATTAAATTCACTCCTCTCTCCTCTCACAGAATAAAAGGAAAGAAAGAAACTAATCTAAAAAGCAAGAAAATACGGGTTGTCTCTCGCAAAGCGCTGGTTTATCTAGGTCTCGCATGACCTTCTTAACATATGTTGATCAAGATGAAACAGAATCGATTAGGTGAAGTAATTCAACCGCACCAATCGTAGCCCTTTCGTGGTACAACTTTAGCCTTTGGCCATTTACCTTAAACCCACCACCATGTTCATCAATTAGTTCCACATAATCAAATTTGTTTGCCCTCTTCACTGTAAAAGGACCCGACCACCTTGACTTCAACTTTCATGGGAAAAGTTTAAGTCTAGAGTTGAACAACAAAACCTTTTCACCCTCTTTGAGTTCTCTAATTCCGCCGAGAGGTGACATGCTTTACCATACACAAGTCTATAAGGGGTAGAACCAATTGGGGTCTTGAATGCGGTTCTATATGCCCAAAGGGTGTCATCCAACTTATCGCTCCAATCTTTCCTAGATTTTGCTACCACCTTCTCTAAAATGGCCTTAATCTCACAATTAGAAACTTCAACTTGGCCACTCGTTTGGGGATGATAAGCTAAACCCGTCCTATGGTACACACCATACTTCTTGAGAAGGGTGTCTAACTTCCGCTCATGAAAGTGAGATCCTCCATCACTAATAATCACTCTAGGGACTCCAAATCTAGGAAAAATTATTTTTGAGAATAACTTGTGGACCACCTTGGGATCATTGGTAGGTGAGGCGATGGCTTCAACCCACTTGGATACATAATCAACGGCGACAAGGATATATCGATTTCCTCTTGAAGAAGGAAAAGGTCCCATGTAATCAACACCCCAAGCATCAAAAATTTCAATTTCCAATATACCTGTTTGAGGCATCTCATGCCACCGCGAGATGTTGTCATTCCTCTGGCAAGAATCACAAGCTTGAACAAAGGAGTGAGCGTCCTTGAACATGGTAGGCCAGTAAAAACCCGACTCATTGATCTTTGCAACCGTTTTAGTGGGACCATGATGTCCTCCATAAGTTGAGTTGTGGCATCTAGTGAGAATACTGTGAACTTCCCATTCGGGAACACACCTGCAAAATAATCCATCTGCACACTCACAAAACAAAAAGGGATCATCCCAAAAATAATGTTTAACATCATAAAGGAATTTCTTCTTCTCTTGGTAGGATACATCGGGGGGTAAAGTACCTCCCACCAAATAATTTTCAAAATCGGCATACCAAGGGTGTTGCTCTAAAACTACATACAAGTGGTCATCAGGGAAAGATGGAAGAGAATCTTTACCCTCGTCGTACCTGATTCGTGACAAGTGGTCTGTCACAACGTTCTTTACACCCTTTTTGTCTTTAATTTCTACATCAAAATCTTAGAGCAAAAGAACCCAACGGAGTAGCCTAGGCTTTGATTCTGCCTTGGCCATTAAATACTTCAAAGCTGCATGGTCAGTAAAAACAATAACTTTAGAACCAACTAGATATAATCTAAATTTTTCTAAAGCATAAATCACGGCAAGAAACTCCTTCTCCGTAGTGGCATAATTAACTTGGGATTCATCCAAAGTTTTACTTGCATAATAAATAGCATGCAAAACTTTGTTCTTTCTTTGTCCTAGCACGACTCCTAATGCGAAATCATTAGCATCACACATGATCTCGAAAGGAAGATTCCAATCGGGGGCACATATGATAGGTGCCGATATCAAATCCTGCTTAATCCTGTTAAAAGCCTCAAGACACTTGTCAGTAAAATCAAACGGGGCATCCTTGAGTAAAAGCTGAGTTAGTGGTTTAGAAATTTTAGAAAAATCTTTTATAAAGCGACGATAAAACCCCACATGACCTAAGAAACTTCTAACCCCCTTAACATTAACCGGTGGAGGCAATTGCTCAATCACAGAAACTTTAGCTTTATCTATTTATATACCCTTATAAGATATAATATGACCAAGAACTACTCCCTCTGTCACCATAAAGTGACACTTCTCCCAATTTAAAATCAAATTGCATTCTTCACATCTTTTTCAAGATTTTAGTGAGATTAACTAGACATGCATCAAAAGAAGAACCATACATACTAAAATCATCCATAAAGACTTCCATGATAAACTCTATGAAATCAGAAAAAATACTCATCATGCAACGTTGAAAGGTAGTAGGGGCATTACACAGACCAAAGGACATTCTACGATATGCAAAAGTACCATAAGGGCATGTAAATGTAGTCTTAACCTGATCTTCAAGGTGAATTGGGATTTGGAAAAATTCTGAATACCCATCTAAATAACAAAAGAACTTATGATTAGCCAACCTCTCAAGCATTTGATCAATAAAAGGTAGAGGGAAATGATCTTTATTAGTGGCGATATTTAATCTGCGATAGTCAATGCACATACGCCACCCTGTAATAGTTCTAGTACGTGGGAATCAATTCATTTTTATCATTTTTTATCACAGTCATCCTACCCTTTTTAGGAACCACCTGAAAAGGACTTACCCACTTTGAGTCAGAAATAGGATAGATAATACCTACACTAGTAGAAAAAATGTTATTTGTAACTGGCGAAATTGACTTTTTGTAACTGGCATTGTTGGTTGCGAATGCCACCGTTAAAACTAGTAAAACTTATTCGTAACCGGCTAATGTTAGTTACAAATAATGTACTATTCGTAACTGGCTTAACCTAACGCCAGTTACAAATAGGCTATTTTCCAAGTTAGAAAGCATACTATTTGTAACTAGCGTTAAGTTATGCTAATTACAAATAAAGTATTATTTGTAACTGGCATAGCCTAACGCCAGTTACAAATAGTGTTTTTATTATAAAAAAATAAATAAATAAAATGGTAGCAGTAGCAAATTCCTCTACTGCCACCACCCGTACACTATATTTATATTTTTTTTAATGTAAGACCATTAATTGTTAATAAACTTTTATAAAATACAATAATTATTGATCTAACCAATATAAGACCAACTTTAAGCGACATCTTGTAAATTATATTGAATTGATGTACTTGTATATTACAAATATTTCTCACAATTCACAATAAATAATACTCTATAACTAAAAAAAGCTAGTTAGTTAATTGATATAATGGTCCACCTTTAAATTTTGACGATTTTGTCAGCTTCAAAAATTTGACTTTTCTGTATGGGATAGCAGCAGTTCACACTGAGCACTTGATATTGCGATAGAATTCTACATGGGAAAGAAATATATACATAAAAAAGGCCAAAATTAAAAAAGGGTTGTTTCAGACAGTGACCAAGTGAACTCTTCCAACATGATCAATGCATCAAACTGAGGGGATATAAAAGAAAATAAGCATCAAAACTCACAAGAAAAACTTCTATCACTTATTAAACAAAACTAGTCACAAATAAATTCAATACAGAAATCAAAACCAGTAATTTCACTAAAACAATGCTATGACTAAACTAGCTATCACATACATTTAATTGTATCTGACTAAACTGTCACATACATATAATTGCATTTATAGTTAAGAGGAGAGCAATAAAACAACCACACATATAAAATACAACCAAAACATAGGGTAGCAGATGCTTTGGTGCCTAAACTAGCTAGCTCAATTTTCAGTTTCTTAGGTGTCTGAACTAGCACAATCTATTACATACACAAGCTATGAGGTACCTGAAGTAGCTCAAATTTCAATTTCTTAGGTTCCTCAACTGGTGCCTGAACTAGACCAAACCATCACATACACAACATAGCAGGTGCCTGATATCACAATTCACCTATCACATACACAAGCTAGAAGTTGCTTATTAAAATACAGGAAGACAACTCAGGTAACATCAGACATCAACATACACTTAGGAAAGTCATTCTTTGCAAAATTATTTAATTACCTTGATGAATCTAAGTGCCCAAACAAGCTCTGTTGACCTTTGCTTGAGTGAACTCCAACCGGAAATGTGACCACCACTAGCTAGATACATCTGATATCAGTTTGATATGTGCCTGAACATTGTATGTAATAAAAATAATAAATAAAAAAATGTACTCCTTGAAGATACAAGTGAATCTGACAACATACATGCCAACCAAAATGACATATGTACCAAGCAAGCATAAAAAATAGGCAATTGAAAAAATGATAAGCAAGGATGGGAAGAAACTAAGTGCAGAATATCGATCACAAATTAACCCTTAAAAGAAGAAAGGTCTTACTATGTTATTAATCAAATTAAATTAGAAAATTGATTGTATTGAAAATTTAAAGCACAAATTGTATCAAAGTAGCAACATTTATATACTACCAGTCAACGATTGAGCACTTATTTTAATTTTCCAGACAATAAATGGTCTATCATAGTAATTCACAATAAACACCTGCCGATGTCTGGAATTCAATTTCATCAATTAAAATATTAAAAATCAAAGAGAAATAGTGAAGAAATAAAAATTTTAAAAAAGGGAAAATCTCTGATAAACTCAAGGAAATGAGCTATGCAGACAATCAACACGGGATCAGTTCAGTCCGCTCGTCTGCTTTTCAACATCATCGATTCAATTTTCATAATGTAGTGAAATTTCAAATGCTCAATAACTTATTCAGATTCACACAAACCATTTCTAAAAACAACTCAAGTATAGCTAAGAGGTTGGCTGACTTGATGTATCCAAAGAGCAAAAATAAGAGCACTCATGACTAACCACATGAGTTCTAATGCCTAAGTGATCTTCAGATGTTGAGAGCTTCCTTTTAAGTCCCTTTGGTGAAGGTAGTTCGCCATCATCATCAGAACTGCATAAGTCAACATGTGTAGATGCTGATGGAGATTTGTGTGCACATGGCCTAGAAGAAGCTGATTTCTCATCAGAAACTGACCAGATTCCCACAGGTCCTCCAGGCTTTGTGTTAGACTCAAAACTATTAGGATGTCCGTGGACACGAGTTGCACTGCTTTCTTTAGGGCCTAAAACATAGGGAAAACATCATTTCAATGCCAGAAAATAAACATAAATAAACAAGACAGAAGAAAATTTGAAAATTGGGAGTATTTGGCTTAGATGAGGCAGTCTTCTCTTCAATGGGTGGTATTTCATGACCAGATAGTGCTCCAACGAGCCCTTCACATTTTGCTTCAAGATCGAGCACTCCTACTCTTGCATGACTTCAGTTGTGTCAACCAGTTGTGAACCTTTAAAAAATAAATGAGAAAAGTAAAAATCAAAGAAAGAAAGAAATCTTCTCAATGAAAAAAAGGACAAGCAAACTTGATAGGTGCACAAAAATCACTTCATTGGTAGCTGGTTAGGCATTAGGCAAGTCTGCACAATATTTATTAATAGCTACGAGGTCATATTTTTGTGCTTAAAATTCTATGAAAGAAAGAAATATACTCACACTAGAATATTTAAATAAGGCATGCCAAAAGTTTAAGTACTACAGGGAATCAGAATTAAGTGGTCAGCCATATTAGACAGTGGTCCTTAACTCAATTCCATCCAAGCAGAGAATAGGAACTCATATAACAGAAAATTGAGGTTAGTTATGCAGACTTTGACATGTCAACATCTAGTTAGATCGTAAGGCTGTTTGGTAAGTCAACTCATGCTTGTATTGCTATTGAATAAGAGAGCTATAGTACTATAAATTTCATTCATTCAGACAATTGTTGTAAGATTCTTTTTCATCATTAATTAATGCTCTAGTGTATAAGCACTTGAGTTGACAAGGTTCAACAATTAAGAAAAAGTTCATATTGTGTGTTCTAATTTAATAATTAAATCAGTACTTGTAACACAGAGTAAGGAGATTGAGAGACCAGAAAATAGGTTGTAGTCACAGTAACAACTAACAAGTAACAAATAAAACCCACAGGGCAACAAGCACACAACACAAATACTTCCTGCTCCATTGCTTGTATACATTCTAATAACCTTTTTAAGACCAAGAGTTCACAAGATAATTACACTCCATCTAAAAACCTTTGCATGAAGAGAGTGCTGATACAAAATCTTAACGTCCACAATACTAGTCACAAAAGGTGCTGACCTAAAAAGTAGTCATCCTAATGAGGAAACACTATGATATATGAGATAGCCAAACCAATAATTAACAAAGAAAATAGAGATCAACCCTTAAATTAATTATTGCGTACGTTTTGAACATTTTCAATAATCATGTTAGCCACAACAAGAGCTAGAAAAATTACAAGAATTTTCCTGTACTATAGATTAATAGGTGGTCCTAAACAAGCAAAAAAGATATGAATCGTACATGACTTGAAGTCTTGAACCTGAAACTTAAAATTTATATGCTAAAATCTATACCACTAAACAGTGTAATAAATTATCCTTTCGAAATACAATATATATAAAACAATTTTTAAAAAAATATAAAAAAACACACACACATTTGATCATGACATTCATGCATAGATCTTATTCACGCAATAATTCAAGGCATTGCCCGGGCCCAAAATCTATTGATATTACGACTTTCAATTTAATGACCATGAAAGATCTACCGAAATACTAGCAACACAATTTAAAAAGTGATACCGCATTCATTAGACTTAATCCCAGCTTTACAATTCTCTTTAAATGAGCAACTCAGGTAATCTTACTACATGAAATAACCAAAGGCCATTTGATTAAGCACGAGAGGAAACTACATGCCCAAATCCCCATATATCTCTCAATCCAAGTAGTATCATCATCTGACGCTTCAACATTCACAATAGGGGCAATTTCAACCAAACTGCAGCTAAATTAAAAGATCAAGGAAATAGCCTTACTCTTCTAATACTCACCTATTCACCTTAATATTTTTGGAAGATTAAGTTCTGAAAATAGAAAATTAAACCTAAATTAGCATTGAAAATGCAGAATTCAAACTTCAATTGTAAAAAAATTAACAAAGTTGGGAGCAACACAACCAAATACAAATGAAACAAATAAAATCACACCCAATGCTGTATATAAGAGCATAATTGTTGGTTTGTATTAGTGCCCAAATGCAATGCATTAAACAAATACCCAATTTCTTAATTGTCAATTAATTTATCAATCAATTTAAAATAATGTAAGCTGAGAATTTCCATGAGAATCCTGAATTGGTTCTCCAAAGATCTCTTTCATCACCCATAAACTGAAACTCTAGCAACTACAGACCATAGGTGCCACACACCAACATCGGAACCAAAATTCTATAACTTGATTTTGGAACCAACAAACTGAACCCCGGTCTACAACCTGAACCTCCACTAAAAAAAGAAAAGACCCCAAATCCCTCACACATAATAAATAACAAAAGTACAGCAAATCCATGAAAACAACAAAAGTACAGCAAATCCATGAAAACAACTATCACCACTACCAAAATTTAGTAAAAAAAACCCTCAACCCGTGTGGTTCTGGTCTCTCGGATTTGAACAAGCTAGCAGCCGACCATAAAATAGAAATTCATTAAGGCAATAAAGAAAATTAAAATAACTAAAAGAAGAGCAAAAGGAAGCATAACTCACTGAAACCACCTACGACAATCGCAAGATAAACGAGAGCTTCAAAATTGTCATCGGAACCAACACACTAACTAAAAGGCTAACTATAGGGCTGGCCGGCTATGGAAGAGGAGGGGACTGCCAATCGCCGGCGAGACGAAAGCTGGGCCAAGTGTGTGATGGAAACAGTGGGAAGCGGTGGGATAAGAACAAGGTTTTAGAGAGAGACTCTTTTTAGATGATTATTTTTTTAATTTACCTAATGATTTGTACCCTATAATTCTTTTTAGTCCTTTTAATAAAATAATCACTTATAATTAATTAAAAATACATAAATTAGGTGGAGATCGAGACATACCTTGATGATATTATTCTTGATGAATGACTTTTGGAGAAGCTTTAAAGGAGTTTTGGAGGAGGTTTAGAGCAGATTCAGAGGAGAGAGAAGTTGTGGGTTTATGTGAAAAAATGGGGAAAAAGAAAAATAATGAATGCAAGGGGAACGGAGGAAGCGTAGAATTTTTTTAAAAAAATAAAAAACAGTGAAGTGTGAGTCGTGCACTCGTGTGTAGTATTGTGCTAGCATTAGTAACTAACCTTAATAAAGCTTGTTACAATTAATAAGGTTAATAAACTCTGACTTATTATTTGTAACTTGCCTTTTTTTATGCCCCTTACAAATAGTTGGTCAGCCTATCATTGACCTACTATTTTTAACTGTCCTTGGTTATGCTAGTTACTAATAATAACTTATTTGTAACCCGCGTTATCTATGTCAGCTACTAATACTCTTATAGTAACTAACATAATTTATGCCAATTACTACTAGAGCGTTACAAATAGCATTTTTTCTACTAGTGCTATATCAAGTAATTTCATAACCTCTTTCTTGACTACTTCTTGCATATTGGGATTCAACCTCCTCTGGGGTTGAATGCATGGCTTATAATTGTCCTCTAAGTGTATCCTGTGCATACAAAAATCGGGGCTAATACCCTTGAGATCATCAATACTGTACCCTATTGCCCTGTTATGGGTTCGAAGAACCTCTAGAAGTTGGGAAGTTTGTGGGTCATCAAGTGCAGTACTAATGACCACGGGGTACAATTCTTGCTCATTAAGAAAAACATATTTTAAATGAGAAGGGAGAGGTTTTAGTTTAGGTTTCTTGAGCTCTGCAGGTTTTGATTGCTGAACTAATTTTACTACCTTCTTGCTCTCTGTAGGATCAAGTTCTTCTATAGCAAGAGCCTTTTCTATTGCATCCACCTCTCTACTCCAAATACCTGCGCCACCTGTATTTACCACAAAGAACTTCCTCCAAGGGATCCCTTGAAAGAACTTGTGGTACGCTATCTTCACAAATAACATCCATTACATCAATCACATCAATCAAGAAATGATTTTCCTCTAGCATAGGACCTTTCAAAACCTTCCCCATATTAAAAGTGATATTATCATCTCCGACAAAAAGGGTTCACAACAAGAAAACACCTTTTTTTCGAAATCGGTCGGTAAAAATCGAAAATCGGTCTCTAATACTTTGACCGACCGACTTTGGTCGGTAAACGTCGGTCAGTAAACCAATGGTCGGTTGGTGTTTACCGACTATATTTCGTTCGGTAAATATTTACCAACTAAAATACATAATTTGCCGACCGATTTGTGATTGGTCAGTAATTACCGACCAATAAATTTACTGTCGGTATTTTGCGACTGAAAATTGGTTGGTATTTAGCGGCCAACTTTCAGTCGCTAAATACCGACCGATACTAATTGGGGTCGGTAAATACCGGCTGATATTCGATCTCTAATAAGGTTAAGCAATACTTAACTAACTTCAAACTGCGGACTGCGGTCGCTAAATATCGACTAACTACTTATCGGTCGCTAAATACCGACTGATGTAAGTCGTTATTTACCGATGGATTATTTAAACAGTCGCTATTAATCACCATGATATGCAAATTTTACATCAATTCTTATAGTTCATGGAAGCAATAACCAACACCTGACATAATAATAATAATATTAATAACACTTGAAATAATAATAATAATAATAATAATATATAAATATTAAAGTAGTAATCATTCATACATGCCGTCATAAATGTTCCGAAATAGTATTGTCAATTACAAAGTAAAAAGCACTAAACACAAGCAGAGCCAAATGCCCCACCACCAGGTGGGGGTGGAGGTCGAGGAACAAAAAGCTCATTACAGTTCTGGTTGCCCTGGCTCAACTGAGACATGAATGTTCGCATATCCTCAAAGTATTGTTGCTGCCTGCGCTCGCTCTCTTCGCGCTCCTTCTGAATTCTCTCTTCAAAACGAGCTTCTAATTGTAATATTTCTTGTCTGTTTTCCTCTAACTCCTTCTGAAATTGAGAACTCAACTAATCTACTATTGATTGGGTGTAAGAATTAGACGAGCAGCCACCCCGTCAGGAAGCCCTACCATAATACAAGTCTGAAGTCGTCCCGAGGCCTGGTACCACCCCTTTCTTCCTACAATCAACCACTTCCCAATAGATCTCATTTGGATTTTTCTCAATTCCTTGTTCTTTACACTCATCTATCTTCTTCTAGTATGCTTCCTACGAAAACTCCCAAAGACAAAAAAAAGTCAGATTAAAAAATAGAAGTTGTATACGGAAATAAAAACAACCAAATGCGGCCTTAATGGCTATAAGTGTTCCCATTTAGGCCATGTTCTTTCTAATAAACCTAAAAAAGCTTAAATCATGTCAATTACATGTAATTATAACTTCCTAACCATAGAAATTACGAAAACAAAGCATTTTACAAAGTGTTAAGGTCATCTAGAACAAAATTCAAGCAAATTCGGGCTAAATGGTAAGAAACATTCCCATTATCCACACACTCTTTCTAATGAACTTATAAAAGCTTGAATCATGTCAGATATATGTAGTTATAACTGCCTAAGCGTGGAAATCACAAAAATAAAGCAAGTTACAAGGTTTTAAGGTTATGTAGAACAAAAATCAACAAAAATTTGGGCTAGATGTAGTTATAACTTCCTAAGCATAGAAATCACAAAAATAAAGCAAATTCAAGGTTTTAAGGTCATGTAGAACCAAAATGAAGCCAATTCGGGCTAAATGGTAAGAAGCGTTCCCATTTTCTACATGCTCTTTCTAATGAACTTGTAAAATCTTGAATCATGTCAAATATATGTATTTATAACTTCCTAAGCATAAAAATCACAAAAAGAAAGCAAGTAACAAGGTTTTAAGATCATGTAGAACAAAAATCAACAAAAATTTGGGCTAGATGGCTATATGCTTTTCTATTTTTCACATGTTCTTCGTAATAAACCTATAAAAGCTAAAAATATGTCAAATATATGTAGTTAAAACTGCCTAAGCGTAGAAATCACAAAAATAAAGCAAGTAACAAGGTTTTAAGGTCATGTAGAACCAAAATGAAGCTAATTCGGGCTAAATGGTAAGAAGCGCTCCCATTTTCTACATGCTCTTTCTAATGAACTTATAAAAGCTTGAATCATGTCAAATATACATGTAGTTATAACTGCCTAAGCATAAAAATCACAAAAAAGAAAGCAAGTAACAAGGTTTTAAGAACATGAAGAACAAAAATCAACAAAAATTTGGGCTAGATGGCTATATGCTTTCCTATTTTTCATATGTTCTTCCTAATGAACCTATAAAAGCTAAAAACATGTCAAATATATGTATTTATAACTGCCTAAGCATAGAAATCACAAAAATAAAGCAAGTTACAAGGTTTTAAGGTCATCTAGAACCAAAATTGGTGTGATTGGGAAATAGGTAAGATCTTTCAAAGGAAACAAGGTACCCCTAGATGTTTTCTTGTATCTCTCAAAGTCACAAATTTTACATCTTTGTAATTCAGCATCTCCTTTCCAAAAAAGCATGCAACCCTTAGGACATGCATGGATCTTGTGATGAGGAAGTTCCAACCCCTTAACAACCTTTTTCATGTCAATCATAGAAGGTAGAACGTATGTTGTTGTTGTCGGGTACAACTTCATTCGGCAAAGAAGTGAAACCATCAACACATTTAAGTGCCAAATTGTATTCACATTTCAATGCAGTAATTCTAGAAGCCAACTCCAACACTGACATTTTTCTACCATCATACAATGGTTGTTCAGCGGATTCAAGAAGATTAAAAAATTGCTTTTCCCTTGCATTTGGTTCTTCTGGGATGTTACTTGCCTCTTCTTCACCAAAGTCATCTTGGTTACTCCCAAATGCATCAACAACCATTTCCTGATAAGGATTTGAAGCCAATGAACTAGAACTATGAATTCTTTCACCATAATACAACCAATCGTAATAATTAGGAACAAACCCCTTCTTATACAAATGTACTCTCGCTATCTCCTCATCTAGGAGACATTTATGCTTACACTTAGGACAAGGACATCTAATCTCTATAAGGTTTTTGTTTTCAGGATGGAGTTTACAAAACTTAATGAAATCTTCAACTCCTTTTAAGTACTCGGACTTCAGAGTATGCCCATCAAGCCTATCATACATCCAACTTCGTTCTCTTCGTTTCATTTTAAGAACTTCTAAACATCTCACATCACAAATGCATTAATTGAAACAATGAAAAAGAAAGAAGTTATACAACATTGTAATACATCTACATACACTTAAAAGAAATACCAATTCACGTGATTTGAATAGCATATGGAATCATAAATGAACAAAAATGGGCATAATATATGGACTATAACATATGTAGATTGCATAGGTAATTGTAAGTTTGTAACACTTGAAAGAACAACAAAATGTCTAGTTACTCGGTTTTGGTAGGAATTGAGAAACAAAGGCCTAAATTAGATCTAACCTTCCTACTACATATATTTTAAATGAAATATTTCAACCACCACTCATAATATGATAAATGTACTTAGAGAAATATATTTAATACTTGGAACAACAAAAGAATGTGAACTTACATCATTTAGGGAGCATAAGACAACAAATAAATAAAAAACACAAAACAAGATGCTTACTAACAATATTATTTTACAATATTTCTATCATATGACTCAAAATAAAACATATAACATATCAACATACTTTAGCTACAACCATCTAATAGTGAAAACCAAAATCTAATGTAAGATAACATCATTTTTCAAGCATAACATAATAATTCGAAATCGATTCAATCATAGAATATCTCAACTCTTATAGGGAAATAAAGCTACTACCCAAATGTAATTAACTCCTAACCCAAAAATAACACTTTGCATTAACAACCTTAAAACCTTGATAAAATAATACTCCCTATAACAACAATATTAAAAACCCCAGCATAAATAAAACAATCAATTAATATGGCAATTAAATCATATAATACAATACTTTAATCACATATATATATATATATATATATATCTTGATTATACAAATAATAAATCATAAAATTTACACACAATAACACGAAGTACAATCAACTAAAACAATAATCTATAATCTAACAACTCCAACAATTAAGATTCATGTGATTACGTATAATAGTAAGAGTAAGCAAACAACTCCAAGACAACGAGTGTGATTACATATAATAAATAACATAAACAAATTATTATCAAACGACTCCAAAATATTGAGATAGTGTGATTACCTTTCAATAGTTATTAGGCAAAAATTAGGCAAGATACTCCACCTTCACATTCAGCAATTCACGCACATGAATTGTAAGTTGGGAGAAAGTAATTGATTGCTCCAATGTTGTCATGGAGATTATAAGTATTAATTGCACATATGGGTCTGCTATAAACCCACGGACAAAAGGTGAAGAGAAGGATTTTAATATCAAAACTTACGGCTGGACAAATATTAATAGGGTTAAAGTAGTTTATATACGCTTAAAAAAATATAGAGTCCTATTTAAAATAAAATAGGGAAATAAAAATTATATCATTTACGTACAAAATTATTCTTAATAAATTTCCAAAACTTATTTTATTTGTAAAAATGTACGGGTATTACAATCTACCCTCCTTAAAAGAAGTTTTGTCCCCGAAACTTAAAATAGAAAATTTTGGGGTATTACAGTTAAGCTTAGAGCACACAGACGATGGCATAACACTAACACTAGCACCCAAATCACACAATGCTTTATCAATGAAGACATTACCAATATGACAGGGGGTAGAAAAACTACCAAGATCCTTTAATTTAGGAGGGGATTTATGTTGCAATAAAGCACTACATTCCTCTGTAAAAGCTACAGTTTCTACCTCATTAAAGGCCCTTTTTCTAGTCAAAATATCTTACATAAATTTAGCATATGCGGGAACCCAAGTGATTAAATCAGTGAAATGAACTATTACCTGCAGATTTTTCACAGCCTCCAAAAACTTACCAAATTGCTTATCAAACTTACTCTTCAAATGTCTATTTGGGAATGGAAGTTTGATAACTGGGCCCTACACATCACCGACCTTGTCCTAAGATTTACCCTGCGAAGAAACATTAGAAGAGTTAGTTTTCTCCTGCAACCCTACAAGGTTAGTAACATAAGCACTTGGTACAAGGGAATCAGGATTAGCAATCGTTGTTGTAACAGGTTCATCATCTTTGGGCATAGAAGACCCATCATAGTGTGAACCATTCCTCAGAGTAATTGCATTAGCATGATCCGTAGGGTGGATTGGTTGCGATGGTAGGGCTCCCTGCTGACGGGTTTGTAGAGTAGAGAAAATTTGCGCAATTTGATTATCCATGATTTTATTATGGGCTAAGATCGAATCAATTTAAGCATCCTTACTCTCCATGTGCTTTTGCATATTTGATAACATCGCTCTAATTTTTGACAAGGCAGGGTCAGTAGATAGAGAAGGAGTTTGTGATTGGGTTTTCTTGCCAGAGTTAGGGTGGTAATATTTCTGATGTGGTGGTGGTGCTTATTGTTATGGTTGTTGTGGAGGTGGAGGATTTTGAACATTAGTGCTCCTGTAAGAAAGATATGGATGGTTCCAGAGGCCAGGATTATAGGTGTTGGAATGGGTTATTTTTCCTACAGGTTTGGAAGGCATTAACTTGCTCCATGGAACTCCTACAATCTTGCTCCCAATGACCTACAATTCCATAGTTTTCAAAAAAAGCTTCATTAGTATTATTGACAGCAGAATATTAGCTACAAAAGCAGGATAAATAGTACTAATTAAGATTAACTAATTTCAGACTAATAGAAGTCAATTGAGCTTGCAAAAAGGATACTAAATCGACACTATGTTTGCCTTGTTTGCAAAGCCTCTAGGATTCCCGTATTGGGAATTGTGAATTGTTATCTCTTCGATAACCTGACCTACGTCATCTACATTAAGATTCATAAATCTCCCATTAGCTGCAGAATCTAGAATTTTTCTGGATGAATTTTTAATCCCATTTTAAAAGGCTTGGATTAACTGCCACTTTGCTAGATTATGGTGGGGACATTCTCTCTGTAGATCCTTGATCTTTCCCAGGCCTCATATAAAGTTTCATCTAGCTCTTGGGAAAAGTCTTGAATTGCACTCCTTAATAAAGTTATCCTCTCTGCAGGGTAATATTTATTATAGAAATTCAAAGCAAGAGTCTCCCAGTCAGTTTTACCAAGTGCAATTCTATTCAATCCATTATACCACAATTTAGCATTACCACACAAAGAAAAGGGAAAAAGAATCTTCCTGATTTGGTCTTGTGTGACCCCAGCTTGCCTAATGGTATTGCAATATTGATAGAACCTACAATATGAAGATGTGGGTCTTCACCCTTAGCTCCACTAAATTTCTTTCTTTCGATCATCATGATAAACTGGGGTTTAATCTGGAGTAGGAGCAAGATGTGGAAAATTCGTCAGGGATGGCTGCGAATAATCGCTGAGCTTGCGACGTGGAATTGTTGTCATCTCTTATTCTGGTTCTGAAGAAGCTTTCGAATCACTAGAATCAGATGGACGGTCCCTAGGAACATCACCCCCTGAACCCGCCAGTATTTGCTTATATAGATTCTTCTGTCTATGAAAAGAGCGCTCGATCTCAGGATTGAATGGGATATAACTTGATCTAGAACATCTGGGCATAAACAAAGAGCTAAACAACAAATATGAGAAATGTCTCAGAGAAGTTACGTTCTCTGAGACAAAAGGGAATAATCTAGACTACAAAAACAATCAAAAATAAAAATAAAACTGTTTCCCCGGCAACAGCGCCAAATTTTGACAGGCTAAAGACGTATCACTTAATCAACAATAGTTCCTAAGTCCTCTAACTAAAGAAGATAGAGAAGTAGGGTCGAACCACATGTAAACAAGTCAATTTTATTCCTAATTAATTAAAATATCTAAATTATTAAGTAACCAAATTGTTGTTGTAAAGAGAATTAAATTAAAGAGATTAAGGTAGGGAGAAATCAAATAATAAAAGCCTAGGGCAGAGGTTCACCAATAAATAATATTCCAGGGTAAAACACAATAATCAATCATCAATGCATCAATTAATCAGATCATAAGGGGCTTTCGCTACGTATTACAATCATAAAATTAATCTACCGGTATTAAATCGCATCTCTCGAATCTTGACTTAACCATTTATAATTTAACCTGCTATTGAAACTAAGCCTAAACATCAATTCTCATATCTCGAATCAACATTGCATAACTCATATAATTAAACCTAGCCAAATCTAATTGCATAGCATTAAATCAATCAATAGGAAATTAATCAAGCATTGACAATTAACAATAATAAATTACCCCTTCGTATTATTTATGGATCCCTGCAAACCCTAGAAATAAAACTACTCACACATAATAAAATCTAAACTAATCAAAACAATTAAGCAAAACATGATGAATCAAAGCAATTAAATTACTGAAAATAAAAGGGAAAGAAATTGTTACCAAAATTAATGGAAATAATGAATTATATAAAACCAAGAGTTGTAAAGAGAGAAACAAGAGAGAAGTCTAAGCTTAAAACTAATTAAGAGAGAATTTAGCTAATAAAAGAGATGATCGTATCAAAGCTAAACAAAACGTATTTATACAAAACTTAAAAATCCTAATTAGAAACTAAGTAGAAAACGACGGAAATCACCCTCCAAAACATGCGCCCAGTCAAGCGCCATCTCGCCCGGCCGGGCCCGCCTTTTCTTCTATAATGCTTCTCTCGCGCCCGGTCTGGCGCGAGACAAACTCTCATTCTTCCACCTCGCTCGGTTGGGCCTGCCTCGGGGCGAGGACGCATCCGATCGAGCGGTGTCTTGGGCACTACTTGGACTTTCTTTTGGGCTAATAACACGACCCAAACTCTAATCTCCTCTTTGGGGCTTTAATCACTCGGTCCAATACCTCGTTTCCTTCTATGTCGAGCCCTTAATCACCGGTTTAATGATTCTAACAGGCCTTGAGCTATGAAAGATGGTCAAGACCTTCTAATGCTCGTACTGGCTCCAATAATTCTGGGAAAATGCTCCAAATTTGCAATTTCCTATAAAACCATACCAAAACTATGAAAACACTAGAAAGCACATATTAGTAATAAAAGTGGCTCTAAAGAGCCAAAAATACTCCTAATTATGACCAAGGGATGGGGGTAAATCACTATATAAAATAGACATATCAATTAGCAGAATGAACAACATCCACCAAAACAGGACAATGATCAGAAAGAGAGAGAGGAAGGTAAATAGCCTTAGTTTGACCATAAGCCAGCATCCAAGCCTCATTAACCAGACCCCTGTCAATCCTCGATGCAATCCTATCCATACCACGACCTTTATTATTCTAAGAGTACAAGGAGCCTCTACTCTTGATCTCAACAAGCTCCAAGTTATGCACAAAATCCTGGAAATCCCTAACTTCATAATCAGTAACTGGATTCCCATTAAATCTATTTTGAGTAGACAAAAACAGAATTGAAGTCACCAATACAAAGCCGGGGTAACTAGATATTACCTAACCCCTTAATACCAGCCCACATAGAAGATCTATGTTGGATTGAGTGAAGCCCATAAACAAAGGTACAAGCAATCTGATGCTGTAAATCCTTAGTAGTAACAATAGTATGAATGAATTGTTCAGTAACAACAACAATATCAAGAGACACAACATCTGGTTTCTAGCCAACTCAAATCCTACCTTTAGAAGAGAAAGAGTAGTTACAAATCCACTCCCAAGCTCTGCCAAACTTCCATTTCATAGAATCAAACTTATGCACTTTAACTTTAGTTTCCAGAATAACAATAACATCAATAGAGTGATCTCTAAGTAACTGCTTAACAGCAGTAACTTTTTTGGATCATTAAGACCCCTAATGTTCTAGGTTGTAATAATCATGGCACCAGAGGGGGATTACCATCACCCCAGATAGGAATAGCAACCACCTCATCAGCCATTAAGGCATTATAAACATTAACCTTGGTAACAACTTACTGAGTTTGCCTAGTGTTCTGAGATTTATTCTTTTTCCCCACCAATCCCCAACCGTCATCAGAGTTAACCAAGTGATCTTGAGCAGGAGTAAACATAGGTGGATTAACAGGCTTAACAGCTTCTTGGGAACATCAGTTCTTTGAGGAGCAACAACCTGAGCCTTTGGAACCCAGACTTGCTTCTACTTCTGAGCAGCCTCTTTCTGTGGAGGAACAGCCTGTTTGGTCTGAGAAGCCTTAGGAGCAGAACATTCATGGCCAACCTTGTCACATTTCTTGCAAAATGGGGGTTTCCACTCAAACTGAACCTTTAACTCAACAGTATCACCAGTTGGGCTCTTAATCCAAAAAGAATTAAGCAAGACTTTAGTCACATCAACCTCAATAAGGCTGCCAATTTTACTTAGGGTATCAGTACCCCAACAATTCAGAGGTAAGTTTGGAAACTTCACCCATAAAGGAATGTTCTAAGGACTTCAGAGTGAAAATCAAATTTATCACTCCAAGGCTTGACAATTGCAGGTTTTTCATAAAACATGTAGGGTCCAGAGCACAAAATAGTATTCACATTATCAGTAGAATGTAAATTGATGATAAAATAACCATCATCATGCCAGAATATATCTGGCTTATCAAAATCACTCCTATTCTAAGCTATATACCTATGAACTACAGCAATTGTAGGGTAAAACCCCACTACATATAATATCACAGCATTACACCACTTTCTATTACCCTCAAGCAAATCAACAGAAACTAATTTAGCAACAGGCTTATCTTCCTTAAGAACTGGAGCTACATAAGACAAAGATGACCCTTTTCCAGCAAGTTTCCCTCGGAACAGGGAATCCCACTTCAAAATAGGAGCTACCACACTCTCAGATTGTTTAGAAAGATCAGTATTCAGTATGGAAGCACTAGGATAAGGCAAAGAAGCGGCATCGAGATTAGGATCCAATGAAACAGTAACTGATGAAACCCTAGTTATTGTTCGATTGGAATCCTTCGAAATCGAACCAAAATTGAGCCCATGAGTTGAAGCAATGATCACAACATCACTCTGGGGTATTAATCCAACAGATGGATGAACTGTTCTAAGCAACAGAGTAACCAGCTCATCAACTTCATTAATCGAAGCTGGGTTGAATGAAGTTCCAGAATTCCTTATATTTTCCAGAATTTTATCAATTGGAGCTATGTGATTCTTATTTTGTGTATTTTTAGGGAAAGGATTAGCTTGTTTCTTCTTTTTCGCCATTGCTAACGATCATAAGGAAGAAAAACCATCAAAATCGAAGAACAATGGAGAAGAGAGAGAAGAGAGAAATTCAATGCAAAGTCAACGCCCCATATTCCTATACAACTATATTATTACATGTAATTGTTCCATAAACATGAAATTGAACCAAGTGTACATATGTGTCTTGCTAAATGGACATTATTTGGTACATTTGATATGATAAAGTGTGTGTGTGTGTGTGTGTGTATGTGTGTGTGTGATATATATATATCCTCCTTGTTGCAACTCTAATCATATGCTTGTGTGTTTCCCATGAAAAATATAATTTGAGCACAATACATATGTTGCCTTCAACTTTCTTTCTTGATTATCCTATACAATATAATGAGAGATCCATCAAGTTTTTCAAAAAAAAGTAATTATAATAACAACACAAACAATAAAAGTATGTGAATTCTAAGGATTCAAAACTGAACATTTACTCATGAATAACAATTAGAATTCAGAAATGAACACACTACAAAGATATAAAAATCTTTCAATATATAAGAGTGAAAATGTATAAAATCTAAATGAACATGTATTGTATTCTAAATGAACATTTAAATCTTTTTCATTAAACAAAATATGACAATTAAATCATTCATAAAAACAAATTTGAACACATTGCTAGAAAATGAATAAATATTAATATCTAAATGAACATCTTTCAACATAAAAATGAACATATACCAAAATTCAAATGAACATCTTTAATACGAGAATGAACAAATAAAAAAAAAAATTGATTAAGCATTTTTTAATATATAATAACAAACAAGTATTAAAAATTGAAACAAATATCTTTAATATGAGAATGCATGAAAAAGTATAAAACTAATGAATATGCTTAGATATAAAAATAAATATTGTATTATGCAAATGAACATTTTTCCATATGAGAACGAACATGTAATGCCAAGATAATGAACATTTTTCCATATGAGAACGAACATGTAATGCCAAGATAATGAACATGTATCAAATTTAAATGAACATATATTAAAATGAAAATAATCCTTAATGAATATGAATTTCATTTAAAAAAAAAATTCCATCTAAAAGGAACATTTATGATAGATACTAGCCAAAACTCGTCAAATAACACTTTTTAGTGACAAAATAAGTAATATTAAATAATAATTGATGCTTCAATTTCACAAATTAAATTGATAATTTGTCTTTAATTTTAGTTATTATAAATTTATAATTTATATTTTTTTTCTTGCAATTATAATTTGAATATTAATCCTTCTACAAATGAACATAAAGTCCATCTAAAATGAACATTTACGATAGAATAAATGTACTAGTCAAAATTCACCGAATAACAATTTTAATTAAATTATAATATAATTATAGAAAATTTTTATAACTTAATTCAATAAGAATCACTTCCATTAAAATTATGAGAAATCACAAAATCTAATTGAAATTCTTATTAGATATGTGAAGAATTCTAATGATTATTTATTAATAAGTAAATGACCATATACTAGTATAAAAATGAACATTTACCAAAATAAAAATGAACATTCATAAAAAAAAATTAAAAAAAAAAAATCCATTACATACTAAATTTACATTTCTATAATTCTACGAAATAAATCAAATTATTCATTATATATATTAGGGTAATTGAACTATATTTTTAATTTTTTTGTCCAGTAATTGTATAAGATAATAACACACACCACAATTTAAATCAACTTAAAATAGAATATATAAAACATCATTCCACTATAATCTTAAGAAATCATTATTACCAAGTAAAATTAAAAGAAATTATGAACTACTAATATTGAAATTTCAAATTATTGAAGAATAGGGAAAATAAAAAGTTAGGGTTTGATCTTTTTTTTTCGAAAAATAAACAAAATCATCATTTCCAATTTGATTCATGGTCGTTCTTTTGTAGAAATTTTCTTCGATTTCTTGATTGTTTTCTTTTACAAGTAGAGATCTAAGACCATTTCGATTTTTTTTTCAAGAAAAATTTAGAAGATTTTGGTAGTTTAGGAGAGATAAAGTGGTAAAATTATGAGGAGGGTGAAATTTTAAATGTTAGTAAAATTATGAAAACTGATTTATAAGAGGAGAGAGAAAATGTAGCTAGGAAACTAATTAAAGGGGGAGGGGTTGTAGGTACTATGGTAATTTAGTGTTGGGGGTGTAGATAATGATGCCTAAAAGGGGGAGCGGGTAACAACATATACCCATCATAACCCCAAGATGGCCCAAAAAGACATAACGGTGTGCCATGGGCTGTGGCCTGTGGATATACATCATTTTCGAAAATTGGCACAAGTATGACGAGTTGACTCACGTGTCGACTTGCTCATTTTTAATCAATTAACAAAATATCTAAAAACTATTAAGAGGAATCCACTAACAGTCTAACATAACTTGATACGTGGGATGAACTATGCATGAGCTGCTTGGTGAAAGTTCGACATGGTATAACATTGGAAAATGGAACTAATAATCTCACCTTTAAATTAGTGTGTCTTCCATAAACAATCCCACCTTTTGAAATTCTAGAAAAAAATCCCACCTTTAATATGGATCTTCCACTAACAATTGTTGACCGGTTTTCTTAAGTTGGTAACTGGTTTTACTAGGTTGTCCTACCACGTGTCAAATTTTTATTGGTCTATCTTATTTTTTTATTATTAAAAGTAAAAAATTAAAAATCTACCTTGCTTTCCCCACCCTGACAGCCCTACTCCCACCGGCTTTCCCCTTCCACAACGGCTCCGCCATCTGCCATTTCCTCCCTCGCTGCAACCCTCTCGCATCTGACATCTCCTCCCTCGCTGCAACCCTCTCCCAACCATCCAAATACATCCAATCAATTAAACAAAAAATCAAAAACAATAGATTTAAATCAAACCCTAGAAAAAGGGGGGAAATCAATTACCACCATCAACGGAGAAATGGCAACGAGAGAGGAGTTCTCAAGGGTGGTTAGGGTGTTTTTCTGGCCTGCGGTTGGAGTTTTGAGGGCTAGCCGGCTAGGTGGGATTTTTCGGGGCTAAGGTGGAGTTTTTAGGGCTAGGTGGTGTTTAGCGAGGCTGGGGGTGGAGTTTTGGGGATGGGTGTGTTGTTTTACGGGGTTGGGTGGTGTCTTTCATGGCTTGGAGTGGCGTTTTATGGGGCTGGTGGTATTTTTTGTGGCTGGGGGTGGTATTTTTCATGGCTAGGTGGTGTTTCGTGGCTTGGGGTTGAGTTATTCGAGGTTGGGTGGTCTTTTCAAGGTTGTTGGGGTTTTTTAAGGTGGTTAAAGGGCTTTCTAGTGTGGCTGGAGAGTTTTGTGGTGGGCAGGGGTCTGGGTAGCCATGGCAGGGTTGCAATTCAGGGGGCAAATGGGTTTTCGGGGTGGTGGATTGGTGGCCCAAGGAGAGAGGCTTAGGAAAGAAAATAATAATTAACTTGTTTAACAGGTTGTAGGTCAAAGGGATTGTTAATGGAAGATCCCTATCAAAGGTGAGATTGTTTCTTGAAGACACACTAAAGGTGAGATTATTAGATTCCATTTTTTCTATAACACTTATGCTTGATTTACTCCTGTCTTTTTATTATTTATCTCTTAACTTGGATATTAGAGTTGAAATTTTAGCACTAATGTTGTGTTTTCTTTGAATAAAAAGATGAATTCTTGCACCAATTGATTGTTGGTGCAGTGGTGATTGAGCTGCACTTAGTAAGGAGGATCGCGTGTTCGATCCTTCATAACAACATTTGGGAGGGGAGTGCAACCTAACTACGTAGAACTGAACCTCGAATCAGGATTAGCCCAAAAGGGTGAATCGAGTGGAGCACAACAAACAAACAAAAAAAAGATGAATTCTTGGAACAATTCTTGTAATAAAAGAGATTTTAATGATTTTGCTTTTCATAATAATCATGAACTAGGCTTAGCTTAAATCACTTAATTAGGATGGTTGTTTGAATTTATTTGGTAAAAGAAACACACACACACGATATGAATATTAATAATCTTTCATTGAGTAGTTTGTAACTATCTCGGCGTACACAAACTAGATCTCTCACAACTAATATTCAATAAATCGGTCTTTCTCTTTCTCTTTCTCTCATTTTTCTCGATATTATCAATCTTTATATATATATATATATATATATATATATATATATATATATATATATAGAAGGTTTTGTGTGAGTCTGTTTCACGTGAGTCCGGTTTATAATGCATACTCCCATCCCCTACCCACGGTCACTGCTCATCCCCTGTTGGTGGCCGGCGACCTTCTCCCTTCCATTCCCCAGTGCCGGCAAACCTCTCCCACCCATCCCCAACAACTGTCGTACACCTCTAGTATTTCCTCTCACTCTCTCTCCTCAAATTCCCGACGCTAAATTCCGTCGAAATCTTCAATCTAAATGTATTCCTCCTAATGCTCATATGAATCTCTTGATGATCATCTCTTTAATGGGTTTGTATTAGTTGAAAAATTGATTTTTATTTCTTCCCTAATTATATGATTTTTGATTTTTTTTTTTAATAGAAAAGGATTACTTCAAATTAAATTGAAAATATCCGGTACATAGTTCTTGGCAAGATAAGATAAGCTTGCTCAAAACTAAACACGGCAAATAAAGAGCTAATGATCCAGGAAATAGAAATATTTCAGCTAATTAACAGTCCAAACAACCAACCTACACCATCTAGGAAACAACCAAACTACACAGCAAATATGATTTTTGATTGATTAATGACCGGATTTTGGACTGTTAATTAGCTGAAATATTTCTATTTCCTGGATCATTAGCTCTTTATTTGCCGTGTTTAGTTTTGAGCAAGCTTATCTTATCTTGCCAAGAACTATGTACCGGATTTTTGATTGATATTTAGTCCAAACAACCAACCTACACCATCTAGGAAACAACCAAACAACCAAACTATTCGTCTGAAAGAGAAGGCGAAGAAAAAAGTTAGACAAGAAGAACCAAGGATAAGATGGTGGACCCTAAGGGATGCAAAAGCTAAGGTTTTTACAGAAAAGGTAATTGAAGAAGCGGATTGGGATGGAGAGGTGGATCCGGACATGACTTGGTTACGAATGAAGAACTGTTTCCTAAGAGTGGCCAAAGAGGTCTTAGGGGAAGTAAGGGGAAGAACTTCGGTACAGAGAGATACTTCGTGGTGGAATGAAGAGGTGAAAGCAGTAATTAAGCAAAAAAGGGAATGCTATCAAGCCTTAGGAAAATGTAGGAGTGATGAAACCTTTGCAGCGTATAAGGAGGCTAAGAGCAAGGCAAAGGCAGCTGTTCGCCAAGCAAAAGAAAAGGCATATCAGGAGGTTTATGAAAAGCTTGATTCCAAGGAGGGAGAAAGGATCATTTATAAGATGGCAAAGAGAAGACAAGAGGCAAGGAAGGATATTGGCATGGTGAAGTGTGTCAAAGATAAGAACCAAATGGTCCTAGTGCAAGAGGAGGGCATCAAGGACAGGTGGAAGGGGTACTTCGATGAATTATTTAATGGAAGTAATGGAGTTGTGATAGGAGATACCTCTATGAGTGATGAAGAAATCAACATGGAGTATGTGCGAAGGATTAGGAGAGTAGAGGTGGAGATTGCACTGAGGAAGATGAAACCTAAGAAGGCGGTTGGCCCTGATGGGGTACCGATAGAGGTGTGGAGGTGTTTGGGTAAGATTGGTATTGATTGGTTAACAAACCTTTTCAACAAGATATGGACGGCTACAAGGATCCCACAAGATTGGAGGAAGAGCACCTTGGTCCCGGTTTATAAAAACAAAGGAGACGCTCAAGATTGTTCTAACTATCGAGGAATTAAGCTTATGAGCCATACTATGAAGTTGTGGGAAAGGGTGATTGAACAAAGGTTGAGGGCATGCACAAGCATTTCAGATAACCAATTTGGTTTTATGCCTGGGAGATCTACTATGGAGGCAATCCATTTGATAAGACAAATGATGGAGTTTTATAGGGTAAAGAAGAAAGATCTTCATATGGTCTTTATTGATTTAGAGAAGGCATATGACAAGGTGCCAAGAGAGATACTTTGGTGGGCAATGTTGAAGAAAGGTATCCCACGAAGGTATGTAGACCTAGTTAAGGATATGTATCGGGATGTGTCAACAAATGTGAGGACATGCGGAGGGTTGACAAAAGATTTCCCTATTACAATCGGATTGCATCAAGGGTCTGCATTAAGCCCTTTTCTTTTTGCAACGGTTCTAGATGAATTAACTAGACCAATTCAAGATGAGGTTCCATGGTGTATGCTGTTCGCAGATGATATCGTTTTGGTGGATGAGACTAAGGATGGGGTTAATGTCAAGTTGGAGCAATGGAGGCAAAGGTTGGAATCTAGAGGGTTTAAGCTAAGTCGGAGTAAGACTGAATATTTGGTATGTCGTTTTGGCACTCAGAGGGGGACAAGCAATGAAGTGGTGAGTTTGGATGGAAAGGATTTGACCATGAGTGAATGTTTTAAGTACCTAGGGTCGATCATCCAGAAGAATGGTGACATTGATCAAGACGTGGCCCACAGGATTAAGTCAGGGTGGCTTAAATGGAGAGCGGCCACGGGAGTGTTATGCGACCGCAGCATTCCCTTAAAGTTGAAGGGAAAATTCTACAGGACTGCCATAAGACCAGTGTTGCTCTATGGTACAGAATGTTGGGCTTCTAAGAAAGAGCATATTAAAAAGATGGAGGTTACGGAAATGCGCATGTTAAGGTGGATGTGTGGAAACACTTTAAGAGATAGAATCAGAAATGAGGTTATTCGCAAGAAAGTAGGTGTGGCGGACATTGTAGATAAATTAAGGGAAAATCGTCTGCGTTGGTTTGGACATGTAAGACGGAGACCCGAGGGTGCACCGGTGCGAAGAGTGGAAGAGTGGGACCATGGAGGGATTAAACGAGGAAGAGGGAGACCAAAGATGACTTGGTTGGAAGGAGTGAGGAAGGATATGAAGTGCATGGATTTACGTGAGGATGAAGTTTTGGATCGTAAGGGATGGAGGAGAAAGATTTATGTTGATGACTACACGGAATAATCAAATTTGGTTCATGTTAGCCGACCCCACTTTTGGGATTAAGGCTTTGATTGATTGATTGATTGATTGATTGATTGATTAATGATTTTTGTGTAATTTTGATTTTGGTTTTTCAAGTATTATACGACGAGGTTTTACATCGAAACTCCGTCGAGGATTTTGGAGTAGAGAGGAGAGTCGAGGATTTTGGAGTAGAGAGGAGAGAGAAACCCAAGAGAACGCAAAGCTTCAGAGGAGCACGGAAATGGCGGCGGAGGAGAGGCGATCGAGGAAGGTGAAGGTGAGGTTGAAGATGAAGACAATGTGAAGGTTGATGTTGATGATTGAGCATCAATGGCGGCAAGGTGAGGCAGAGACTCCATTTTTTAATATTTGATATATTTAACCTATTTTATGATATGTATAACCTATTTTCTGACAATTATAATATAATATATGATATTTATAATTTAATATCTGACCATTATAATCTAATGTAAAAGTTTTGTGTAGAACGGATTTACGTGAATCCGGTCATAAAAAATAAAATAAAAAAAAATTGAGGAAAAAAATCTTAATGGTCAGAAATTAGATAATAGTAGTCAGATATTAGATTATAATGGTCAGAAATTAGATTATAATGGTCAGATATTGAGGAAAAAAATCTTAATGGTCAGAAATTAGATAATAATAGTCAGATATTATATTATAATGGTCAGAAATTAGATTAGTAAAAGTTTTGTGTAGAACGAACTCACGTGAATCCGGTCATATATATATATATATATATATATATATATATATATATATATATATATATATATATATATATATATATATATATATATATGGGAGGGATCCGATAAAAACTTCTCCGTATATAAGAACCCTTTCTTATGTAAGAACCCCTTATGTTCTAAACTTTTTCCTATGTTTTAAATTTTTTTTTCTACTTATGTTCTAAAGTTTTTCCTATATACTAAATTTTTTCTACTTATGTTCCAAATTATTTCCTATGTTCTAATTTTTTTTTTTTTTTTTTTTTGCTTATGTTCTAAATTTGTTCCAATGTTCTAAATTATTTTTTCAGTTTATAATCTAAATTTTTTCCTATGTTCTAAATTATTTTTGCAGCTTATGTTATAAATTTTTCCCCGTGCTTAAATTATTTTTCAACTTATGTTCTAAATTATTTTTCTTATGTTCTAAATTTTTGTTTGTCTATGTTCTAAATTTTTGCTATCTTCTAAATTTTTTTTCTTATATTCTCAATTTTTTTTTTTGCTTATGTTCTAAATCTTTTCCTATGTTCTAAATTTTTTTTCTATGTTCTAAATATAAACCCTTCAAAATTACAGAAATGTCATTACTAAAGGATTATTTTAGATGGTTAGATCAAAATTAATAAATGGCTGAGATTGGTTCTTATATAAAGGAGGGTTCTTATATATATATATATATATATATATATATATATATATATATATATATATATATATATATATATAAAAGGCTATAAATGTAATTTAAATTTCTACAAGCATACATTCTAATTGCCAATGTATCATCAAGATTCAAGACTATGTAAACCTAAAAGTATTGGTATTGAGAAAGAATCAAACACGCAATAACTTGGCAATAAAGACAAAGTTATGTATAACAAGTAAAGAATATTAAATGTCAACTATAGAATATTAAACTTAATATTCTCCTATTAACTATCTCTATTAATTTTATATGAATACTAGTACAACAAAGATGCATTTTTTGTAAGGATTAAGAATGAGTGAATGAATATTCCCAATTGACTTGAACATAGTTGAATGAATATCCCTCCTTAAATACATGGGATCATCAAACTTTGATCTCTTAATATGTACGATTAGTCCTTGCTAATGTATTTAATACAACTCCATAAGCCAAAAACAAAAGATGCGGCTAAACGTATTCCATTATACTTTGTTTAATTAACAACTAGTGTGATTAAGGAGAAGAATCATTATCTTTACTAATGACAATGTCAACTTCAAAAGTCCTACTTATATCCTCTCAAAATTACACACCTCCACCAAATTAAACCTTCCCAAAAACAACCATACTAGGATTACATTCTTTAAACTCGAATGTGAGTGAGTTGGAAGGATAAGGAATGAATGAAAGAGATGCAATAGGTCAAGTGAGCATCATGTGGTTGTGTTATTTCAAGTGCTTGACTTTCAAACCATTCCTTATAGTTTGGAAAATTCTACAAGTAGGGGGTGACATAGGGAAACCGGCGGGAGCCTAGACAACCTCAATTTGAATAATATGAAAATTAAGGTACAAACGTTTTATATTTTTGTAAATAGTTTATTAAATTTTTTGGTCTCTCCAAAAATTAAAATGAAAATTTTGTCTCATTTTCTAATTTTGTCTCTTTTAACACCTAAATGCTCTCACAATAGAGTAAAACTCCTGTGGTCTTGCCAATCTGACACCAAGGTTCGCCCTATCATTGTGATCTACAAGCCAAATGACCATGTTGATCAAGATCTTCTCCTTGGCCAACCCCCACATCCGGAGCGGAGTCTACAAGCAAAGAAGGAAGACATACATTAGCGACGTGAGTTAGGTTGAACGCCCGCATGTGATGGTTTGCCAGGGAGAAGATCTTGGACATTGTTATTTTGGAACTCCTGGACCAATATAGGGTGAAACTGGTGTTGTGGGACTAGTTATCAAAGAGGCCAACCTTCCCTATAGTTTGCTCCAAGTAACAAGCTCTTTACAATATTAGTCTTGACCTTGTTAATTTACGAGTGTTTTATAACATGTATGTTGAAGGATTTTTTCTTTTTTTTGAAAAAAAAAAAAAAAAAAAAAAAAAAAAAGAAGTAATTACAGGCTTACAGTACACAAATGCACAATAGTACGATGGATTAATAACTTGAATTTTCAAAAGAAGGGCCAATGAAAACGGGTGCACGGCATTTTCTTGTGACAGTACATCCTTGCATCATGTTCTCTTATTTTTAATGCACATTTAATACTTGATTCAAATTATAATCAATATCTATTTAAACCTAGTACGCCATCTAATATGCAACAATAGTACAATTGTACAAATACATATAAAATAAATAAAGTGAGTAAATGTTGTAACATGTGAATGTGTGATAATTGAAAGAGGAGCTAGACATGCTGCACATGATATTTTTATATCTCAAGGAGAGGCAAAAAATGGCACAATGCAGCAGAGGAGGCAGGATGGAGTCAACCGTGGTGGTCCATATCATTGTGGCCGTGTAAGATGAAGTCGTCAATCAAGAGCCTATCATTGGCCGCGACCCTTAACAACCAGAGCTGATGCTACAGGTGAATGACTGCTAACTAAGCTGAAGCTGCTGAACATCCGAATGTTGCAGTTTGTCTAGGAGATATCTGAGACATATTTGTGAATTGTTATGGCACCTCCAGAAGGAAGGAATCACCAGTTCGCCATGATCATGACAATGGCAACCAAAACTTTGTGAGGCTACCTTCAGGACCTTTTCCTTCGACACGGACTTCTAGTTACAGTCTGATCCTCTTCTGCTTCACAAAGTCACAAGTCAAAGTTGTCGATTTGATTCGTGACTTGGGTTGTTTGACCATTTGTTTATTTCTCAACCTAAAGGTTAATCGTTGAGCAAGAGCTCACCTATGTATATGTACCTATGTATATGTATAGTATGTGTAATTGTAAGCGTCGTTTGAAGTGCGTCTAAGTTAAGCATGTTGTGAATATGCTTGACACTCTTAGGAAGTGGGAATTGACATATACGATTAGGGACAAGGAAAGTAGGGAGCCGCCAACAAGTTTTTAAGGAACTTATAAACCGTTCACGGATCATAAAAGGCAACCACGATAAGGGACAACGAAGGAGGATCGGGGATGACGGTACGAAGTGAGTCATGGAGTCACATTCGCCCGTATTGACCTCTACTTGATTCTTATTGTGAAAAGCGATTCCTGCGATCTCAAAGGCATATAAACAAATATTCAATTCGCTCCAAACTATTATTATGCTAAATTGGTTGAATATTAATGCAACACATAATTCTAAAATATTAGTGATCACTTTAATTAATAACAAAATTAAAAAGGAACCTAAACCGGTTGTCCAAATTATCTTATTAGGCGTGATTTTCAATTACGTATCCCCTTTAACATGCAATATGGTGATCAATAAATATAATAAAATTAACATTAACATTAGAAGCAATTTAACGATAAATTGTTAGTCAAATCAAATATAAATAAACCTAATCATGATGCTAGCAATAAAAATAATAAGAGTAATTAAGTGAATTAATTACTCACTTTTCGCGTTTTCTTGAATTGTTACATCATGAATAAACTTTTAGTAACTACAATAAATAATAAAAATTAAATTGAGACAATTAAATTAAATAAAAAGTAGAGTTGATTTGGTCCAAACCCTCAGTTAATTCTACCTTTCACGTCTTGGTTTAAGTATAGAACTTCGGGTCAAGTATGGACTCCCTGGAGTGCTTAGGGGAAGTATTATAGAAGAATAGGGAGGCTAGTGTTTAGGCTAAAGAGGGAGAAAGAGAGAAGAGAATGATTTTGTGATCAAGCTTGTTGATGATTGAAAAAGGGGTCATATGAATTCTATTTATAAAGAAAAAAGAAAGGTCGAAGAATTAAGATAAAATCCGAATTCGAATCGGAATAAAACTCTTGCGATAGGCAGCAGTTTTTGCGGTTTATGTTTTTATCATATCTTTTGATCCAGAAATCGGAATAAGATAAATAATATGTCGTTGGAAAGCTTTTGAAATCTACTTTCTAACCCAATTAGTATCAGATTAAAATAGTTTGTAGAATAAAAGATATGGCCGAAATAGTGGGATGATGTCAATTTTGAATAGAGTTTCGTATTTCTTTTATATCTTTTTCGTTATAGCTCGGAATTAATATTATAATATATCATTGAAAAGATAATTTCAAGGGCTATCCAACCACATAAGATTTAGATAAAAACTATGAGGCACGAAATCATATCTGACTATCTTCGAACGTCTTTTAATTCGAATAGAATTAGGACTTTCAAAAAGAGGAGTTTTATTCAATTTCAAACTCTTTAATCATATTTTTTTCAAAAAGGATAATTAAGATCTTTTAGAAACTTATAGAAGCTTCCAATTAATCCTAATTGATTTAGGAATGGGATTAAATCCTTTGGACCCTCCACATGATCATTGGGTCGTAGGTAAGGTGGGCTTAGGTTCGGTTTAGGCCCAGTTTAGTATTTTGACCATAACTTATTTGTTATAACTCGGATTTGGGCTTATAATATATCATTGGAAAGCTCTTTTCAAACCCTATCCAACTATTCAATCATTGGACCCAGATTATGGACTAAAATAAACTGGTCTAAACGTTTTTATAAAAAGGATACGAAATGAATGATTTTAAGGGACACGAAATGAATTATTTTGGGTTTAAAGGCACGAAAAGAGGAAAATAAGTTATGGTTTGGGAAAATGGGCTAGGAATTGGGTTGGTTTATGAAATGTTTTGGGATTGAATATGAATTTAAGCACTCCAAGATTAAATACTCAACTTGACCAATAATGGCGGTGAAAGGTTGTTCATCGTCGAGTTTGGTTTTGGGGAGACATTTTTAGGTGTCTACAATAATAAACTTCAGATTTGAACTATTGTACGTCTTGGGTCTTGCTCCAACTATTATAGCCATGATCATGTCTTAACTCTTATGATTCAAAGCAAACATTAGATTCAAGTAATCACAGTTTCCATAAAATTTCCAGCTAATTTCTCACTGGCCCGTGTTGGGACGCAATTACATCTCTTAAATCTTAATTGCAAGCACCAGATGGTCTTTCTGTCTTGGAAGAGCAGCCCGTGGTGGGACGCATGCAATTACATCTCTTAAATCATACCGTGGAAACATTCTTCTAAACACAATAATTAACTACAAATTAGAAATGACTTCTGCAACATCAACTTATCACACTGCTGCATGAGACCTATTGTAGGCATTACTGATTATTGTATGCCTTGAAACATGCTGAGTTTTAGGCATGGGAAACTAACAGTTCTACAATTTCATAAAATAACAGAAGCGATGTGTGAAGGCATGAAGCAGACTTTCAGATCGTTTAGACTTTAGCTGTTCATCACTGGTATGGTTAACATCTGACACAAAACTTGTTCTTATCAAAATCCTCACTTTCACCAGAAAAACAGCATTTTCAGGATAACTTATAATATTTTATATGACTATTAATGTCGAACTCTATCCGGAATAATCACTTTTGGTTCATGTAGCCAACCCCACTTATGGAATTAAGGCTTTGACTGATTGATTAATGTTGGACTGAGGGTGTAAAAGTATTTGGCTAGAAGAAAAATAGAACTGAATGGCCAAGATCCATCCAGGTAAAATTAAGCTAAGAGTCTAGAGATGTCACCGATATGATAATTACAAACTCAGCTTTCCACTGCCATCGCAGGTTCTACAAGATCGAGCAGCTGAACACTTTGTGCAATAACTCCATTTCCTTGGAAGCCTGTTTCAGATCAGTGACTTCACTGTGAGGATAGCAAAGGGAAGTACCAACTACTACCAAGGAAATACATATCAGAAGATCTACTTTAAATTTTTACACACAGATCATTACCCAGATGTATAGCGAGTAGCTGCATCCTTAGAAATCATCCTAGCCCTTGCAGCCCTTTCTTCTGACAGTTTCTGAAGCACAAAACCCTCTCCATTGCACTCTGAGCAAATACCAGAACCACTACAATCTTCACAGATTTTCACTGGAGTCTGACTTCATTATATTACAAAAATGTGCTTCGGTTAAATCTCAATTCAACAGAAAACTGAGGTCAATAAACACAGCATCTGTAGGTGAAATGAAATAGACTTCAAAATTGTACTCCGTAATATTTGAGCACATAGCCATAAATAACTTTCACATTTGTTGGCAATTATGCAGTTTCATAGCATATAATTGATTTATTGTATTTGAGCATATCTAGTTACAAATTGGATGTCAGCATTCGAGTAATATGTAGCAAAACCTACATATTTTGGCCTCTATCATACAGTGCTAAAAAGACAAGGATAAAATTGTGGGAAATTCTCTATGGTAGAAATTGCACATTCTCATGTATTAAAACTTTTTCAAAAATCTCATAAATAACATTGGATTTATAAGTTTCTTCTAATCTAGAAATATTTTGGTAATTCTCAAATATTAACCTTAAATAGATTAATCATGGTTAAACAATAATATGCCACAAATGTGAAAGTTATTTATTGGAAGCTGTTTTCGTTTTCATAATTTGTTGACATCAGAAGTTAGGCACTAGCAAAGCAGAAAAGGTAGCAGATGCTTGACTTAACACAATGAAGCTCTTGGGTCTTTTAAAATACTAGTATTTTGTCACTCCAGTAAGTGAAATCATCAGAATATTGAAAATGTGACGATAAACAAACTAGCACAAGTAGTAACGGTTTACTGCTTTTAGGCGCTTTTAGCATTAATCCACTGCACCCATTGACAGGTAAATTCACCTCCATATTAACATTTAGAACATAGCAGTCACTACCACAGTACCACACGCACACAGTAATGAATATTCAACATCTAAAGTCACTGGTCAGAAGGAGGACCTCTTCTGAAGCATAAAAGACTACTCGTAGTATATATCCTGTACTACAAGTTGATTTCCGGATAAAACAAGATATACAGCAAAAACAGAAAGTAGTAGCACACACCTTTTTTCAGATTGTTGGGTTCTTTTAACGAGAATAGTGGCTGCTGCACCAACAACTGCAGTTGCTATTGTCACAGACACAAATGTTTCTGGCAATGCAGAAGATATTCTGAAGATTTTTCTTCTGTGATCTTGCAACTTCATGCACTTGGATCCTAGTCACTTCATTACATTAACATAATGAAAATCACAAGGCAATATACTACATGAACTAAAGAGATCATGTTCTGGGAAAATTTTTTATAAAAAAAAAATTAAAAAATACATTAAAAAAAAAAAGGAAAAACAGCACTTAAAGTTTTAAACTACCAACACATGAGGACTCACTAAACAACTATTCCATAGTCCATAGAACATTTTAAAATATGCCTGTATACATGTTATATTCGAAATAACTGGTTAATCATTTTAAGGCCTAAGCTAGAAAATGATATCAAACTACAAAAGATTTATCAACTTTTGATGATATTGATTTTCTTTCTAAAGTATTTCCATAAATGATGCAGAAATTAAAGAATTGGACAGACAAAACCATGGTAAATTGATGTACAAAAGCACAGGAATAGAGAACCCAAACTAATATGAGTGCTGCACAAAATACTCTATGAAAAGACAGTCTCTCAGCCAGTCAGCCTCTTAGAAAAGCTCAAGCGCCAATATTCTTTTGGTTAAGCTGTCAACTCATTAAAGACTAAATTGACACTACAATCAACTTTTTCGGCCTTGAATCTTGATACACATGGTCACATGGAAACAAGCCAAGCCAGACAGCAGAAAAAAAATTGGCTGTAACTTATCTCGTTGGGTTTGTGTGATATTTGAAGGAGAAGACGATAATGAGTGGTAATAGAAATTTACGATTTGGAAGTGGAAATGCATTTCCTATACCATGGACATTGTTAAGGAAATTTCCTAATTACACACAACTACTCAAGCATACTATAGAGAACCATTTTTTTTTCACCTCATACCAAACAGGTTTCCAAATATTACTTTCAAAACCAAAGTCACCTAGAAGATCAGATCAGAGATAGCAATATTTTACAATCTCTCCAATGTACATGACGACGTCAATCAGTCAATGTAGTAGGGACTTATGAGTAAGTTTATGTTTTGAGTGGTTAATCCATATATAGGGAGCCACTAAGGGCAATGATGCAGACGAGATTTTTTTTTATTTCTTTATTTTTTTTACCAAGTAATCCGGTAAGCAACTTGTCATCTGTTTCAAAGTTTTGTATAGGAACTCTAAGGTCACAAACCTTGATCATGGACAAAAAAAACATTAAATTACTCTTTTATGTTACCAATCTTACCATCAACTAATCCAAAATAACAGGCTGCATTTCGCTTAGATTGTAAAAAACTCGAACTTTACCATTAATGTGTAAAATGGGTATTGAACTATAGCAAAAAATATAATCACATTACTAGCTCAACTTCAACTATAAAAAATGAGGCCCGTGATTAATATTATCACAGCTATAATTATAATTATAGGCACGTTAATAAAGCTAACATTATATACTCCCTCGTCGTCCGTATTAATTGTCACGTTTATAGTGTAATTTAAACTAGCAATTGCAATCGTGTAAATTAATTAGTAACATAAAAAATCAGTTGGTATATCACACAAAGTTGAAACGAATCAAAAAATACGACTAATTACAATGAAGCAAAAAACAAAGTAAAATTAAGCAGAAGTAACACAGAAAAAGAGAGAGAGTTGAAGGATGAAGCTAACCTCTGATGGGAGGGAAGACTGATATTGAATGGTTATGAAAGGCGACCTCCATCTTTGTGCTCAAAGCTATGATCCTCAATCCTTATCCCCTTTTCTCGTCGCTGTAATCTGAGAGTTGTACCTATATCGCATAAGGGCATAATTGACATATTGTAAATCTCCTTTTATTTTAAATTTAGTTTTATTTGTGAGAAATAAAATATTTTAAAGTTATAAATAATATGAAACGGGGGTAATTTTAATAATTTTCTAGTTGAACGTTTAATAATTGATATAGAGATCTTTGCATAAAATGTTGGGATAATCTCCCTAAATCACAATTGGCTAAGTAATATTACCTTCGTTTTTTTTCAGTTGACGTGTTTTGACTTTACCACTATTCACACATTTTGAGTATGTTTTGTAATTTATACGTAATGAAAAATATAGTCATGTGGGGTCTTGTTAAATTCGTCACAATATATATTTTCAAAATATTAACTTATTATAATTTTTGCTTTTCAATAATTAAAGATATTAACAATTGAGTATGTACATTGACAAATGTGACTAAAGAAACGTCTCAACTAAAAAGAAACGGAGGAAAATATTATTGTTGTAGAAAGAAAAAGATAGACTAAAAAAAATGAATGAAAAAGAAATGACGGTCGAGAGTAGGGATGTCAATACGCAACCACCACACAGCTTTTCGGGTTTGTTTAGGTGTGTCACGGGGTGGCTGTGTAGTGGTTGTGTGGTAGGTTTTAGGTTTTGGGTGGTGTGTTTGCAGCGGGGTGGATAGGTGGTTTCAAGTTTGTGTGGGTGTGTGACGGGGTGGATGTGTGGTTTTTGTTAGAGGATCATCTCAACCAAAAGCTTAATCTAATGGTTGAGGCCCAGGAATATGTTTTATACTCTATCACTCCCCCTCACATGAAAGGCCCTTTGGGCTTGAAATGTGAATGCAACACAGGCCCACTCATACCTAGTGCGAATTAATTCCACTTTGAAGGAGGGGTGGATGAGATTCGAACCCGTGACCTTTGTGTCACGCTGGCTCTTGATACCATGTTAGAGGACCATCTCAACCAAAAGCTTAACCTAATGGTTGAGGCCCAGGAATATGTTTTATACTCTATTAGTTTTCAATGGTAATTTGGTAATGGGGTGGGTGTTTGCAGCAACAACGACAAGTTTTTGGGTAGTTATGGTGGTTTCAGGGAGATCCGAACAATGAAAAGGTGGCTAGTGGTGGTGATGGAAGTTTGGCTAGTGGTAGGGGTGTTGGCCAAGTGGTGGTGTTGACGGTGCGAGTGGTGGTCAGGTGGATGTTGGTGCCCTTGGTGCCTTGGTGGTGATACGGTCAAAAAATAATAATCCACTTTCTTTCTATTTCCTTCTTCATATGCCCAAACATACATTAACCACCATTTCTCATTTTTTGCCTAGGAGATCGTGTCGACTCTAAAGTTACAAAAAATACGAAACGGAGGTAGTATATCTTTTAGAATTAATTAAATCTGACTCGGGCTTAATTTGGGTGGGTTTTGGACAACTTTTTTGGCCTGTTTTTTTTTTGGGCGGGCTTGTGAATGCATTTTCATGCTATTTTAGTTCATTTTTTGGCCCGCCTCGAAAATGGCCCGAAAAGCTTATATGGCCCGCCATTTTGGGCGGGATTGGATAGGGAATTTTTCGCCCGAATATAGGCCCGGCCTAGCCCAAGAAATGGGCAGATTTTTTATGGCTCAGCCCAACCCGCCCGTTGATTAAGTTTAATATCTTTATACAGAGTATTAACCTGGTTAATATGGGAAAATACCAATTAATCAATTTGATAAACAAAATTTGTTTATCAAATGGCAAAATTGTAAATAAATTAACAATTTTGTATTAAATATGGGTCCTATTGTTGTTAATTTATTTAAAAAAAAATGTCATGATGACTGGACACATATGTTGTTTTATTTACCATTTTGTCATTTGATAAACAAATTTTGTTTATCAAATTGATTAATTGAGACTACCGCGGTAAATATTGTAATATATCTAGTCAATTTTTTTCCTAGTTTGTAGCCTAAATTATACAAGTATAGCCTTAATGTAAGCTACTGTATCATGTACGAAGTATATTATTAAGAGAAATCAATGATATAAGACACGAATTATTCTCCTTCTCTAATTTGTTTATTTGTGTGCTCTTTTTTTTAAATTTTTTTTTTTAAGAAAAGTAATTTACATGTGAGTTGGGAGATAGGAAGACTAATCTATAAAATTAGTGGCCTACTCATATCACCAATTGATTTTAGGATGGAATTCTGTTGGCTTTATATGCGGTCATACATACTCTTCTTCTTGTAGACTTGCGTAGGCTAATTGAAAGTTGTCATGATATTAAAGCTAATTCCTAATGCCTACAACCCCCTCTAGGCAATGCTGCCTACTCCCCCCTCCCAAAATTACCAGACTAGCCCTAAACCATACTAACTGCATCAGTTAGAATAGTTACTATAGTAATTTCCAACTAACCACGGTTAATTCCCCTACCCCACATATATATACAAAAAAATGAAACAAAAAATAAAAAAGTCATCACTTTCTAGTTTCTACATTGTTCTTTACTGCCATTTTCTCTCTCCATTTTCTCTCTCATCAAACCTTTTCAAATTGCACAATTCTGGAAAAAAATCTGCAAATTTATTACAATTTCAATAACAACGAGTGATATACGAAAAGAAACTGCACCAGCAAAAGAAAAACCTCCCAAAAAAATCAAAATTGTAAGTTAATTTGTGCATTTTTTATGATTAAACATCACGATTTTTGCTCATCATAACTAATTAAGTGCAAAATATTGTTCAAAATCTAGTAAACAAAGTAGTAATTACAATACATTGTTCAAAAACAAGTAAAGAAAGTAGTAAATTGTTTAATTTCTTTTGTAGACCATAGAAGGAAGTTCCAGAAAGCAACAAAGAAGATCTGCAGTTTTGTAAACACTATTTACTTAATGTGAAGTTGTTTATTTATCAATTTAGTTTAATTTTCAAAAATGAAAAAAAAAAATTTAAATATGCAAAACAGAGATGACGATATTCCTATTAAAAAACGACTGGATACATTACAAAAAATGCACCAACCTAAATCTCCTGTGATTATTGATCCTCAACTTCTAAAAGATATAATAATGTCGAATTGTCCTGCTGAAAATGAAATGTCTCGAATTCCAAGGTATAATGATCTGATCATTTATAACTTACTAAATGTTCATATGTACTTGTTTGTAGTTGTACATTTTTGTAGTGGTCCTACTGATTTTTATTTTCAAAATATACATGTTTGTAGTTGTACATTTATATTTATAAAAATCATAAGGATTTATAAAATTGTTTGCCATTGAAAATTAAGTATAGAGTATAATTGTGCTAATTTTCTTAATTATTAGTTGAGTTTTCGTACAATTACTCATATTTAAATTATTAGTTTATATTGAAAATGACTTTTAGGTAAATGTTCATTTTCATTTTGATAGATGTTCATTATGATATTAGTATATGATCATTTACATTCTTACCTTAGTTTTACTGGGTTCAGTCTTGAGAAAAGATTACCCTAGTTTTGTTTACAATCATTTACATATTAATGAATGTATACTGGTATTTAAACAAATGTTCATTTAGATTTAAATACCTATATATTCATTCTCGTATTGAAAATATCCACGTATACTATAATAATACATGTTTCACTTCATATTTAGCTAATATATGCTTATGAGCGTCATTTGAATATTATACTACATACATTTTAATTCTAATATTGATAGATGTTTATTCAAATTTGATATGTAGATGTTCATTTGGAAATGTGTATATTCACACATATATATTAATGTATGTTCATTCATATGTTCAAAAATGTTCAAAAATAAATCACATATTGTTCATTCATCATTGACCTTTGATGATTCTTATTTAAAATGTAATATAATCTTATGGTATTTCATCCACATATTATATCAATACATATCAAGTTGTATTTTGACATATTGAATTATTATTAATGGTCATTTACATATTAATAAATATTCATTTGGATTTTGATATATGTTAGTGTGTTCATTTCTGAATTCGTTATTGTTATTCATGCGTAAATGTTCAATTTTGAATTCTTAGATTTCACGTACTTTTGTTAAGAATGTGTTGTTATTAATATTGTTATTTTTGAAAAACTTTATCGATATCTTATTATACATGATAATCAAGTAAATAAGTTGTACATGATAATCAAGTAAGAAAGTTGAAGGCGACATATAAATTGTGCTCGGATTATATTTTCATGGAAAACACACAATTATATGATTAGAGGTGCAACAAGGATGATATATATATATACACTTTACTATACCAAATGTAACAAAGAATGTTCATTTAACCAGACATATATGTACATTTGGTTCACTTTCACGTTTATAAAACAATTACATATAATAGAATAGTTGTATGGAAATGCATTATTATTGTAATTAAATTGAATTATTTTATATTGGAAATTATTTTTTAACAACATTTTAGTTATATAATTACAATTCTAAGACCTATGCATTTGCATTGTAAAACTTACACTTTTCTTTTGAAATGAACATACAATGATACAAAAATGAACATTTGTTGAAACACGAATAAACAAAAATGTACATTAGATGATGCAATACTTCTTATAATAAAAATGATTTGAACGCAATAATCCTTATAAATAAATTTGCTCTCATTTTTAATTATAAAAGATTCTTAAAATTTAATTCAGAAAATATATTAATTTGATGAACAAAAAGTTTGTGTTTTAAAAATGAACATGTAATGATACATAAATGAACAATACCAATGCAGAAATGAATATGTTATAAAAATTTACAGAAAATTCATAAATGAAAAGGGGCGGGGCGGGACACGCGTAGAGGGGGGGGGGGGGGTGCAGGCAGTGTTCCCTGCCGTCAGGTGTAGGTAAAAATTTGTACTACCTTCGTTAAGTTTTATTTGCAACTTTGAGGTGCAACACGAATCCCAAGTCAAAATTTCATAATGGTGATTATGGAATGAAAGGGTTTGTGATTAAGGAGGAGAGAGATAAATTAAACATGATTAGTAAACTATCCAAGCCACTCACCATGTGACCAGGCCACCACCACCGAAACCACCTAAACCAGACCAGCCACCACAACCGACACCACCTAAACCAGACTAGCCACCACCACCGACACCCCCCTAAACCCAAACCACCACCACAACCACCGACACCGCCGAAACACCCTAAACCCGACCTACACCACCGATCTACACTAGGGAAACCCCACTGAAACCCCTGACACCACCTAAATCTAGACCACCCACCAACACCAACACCATCGACACCACCCACAAAACCCACGAAAATCACTGAAACCACCCACAAGACCCACGAAAATCACCGAAACCACCCATAAACCCACTGAAAATCGTCGAAACCACCCCACAAAGCCACCACAAATCACTGAAACCACCCACAAATCTACTAAAACCCTTAAACCCAAAATACCCACAAACCCACGAAAATCATCCAATACACGAAAACATGTGTGTTGCTTCCCTTCTTGCCGCAAAACCACCATAGGCACGACGACGTTGCTGCTAGTGCTTGCCGGAGTCGAAATCAATGGAGGTTGTGATTGAGAGGAGAGAGAAAGAGCCAAGTTGGGAGTTGTTAGATCCAAATTAATTTGTTAGTGTAATGTAATTAATCATTTAAGTGAATGTTTAATTTTTAAAATAAGGGCAATATTGATATTTCCAGCAAAAAAATTTACTAAAAAGGGAAAGATTTGAAAAAGTTGCAAATAATACTAAACATTCAAATATAGTAAAAGTTGCAAATAAAACTTAACAGAGGTAGTATATCAAAGCCAACTATCTTGGCCCATTATTAACATCCAATGAAGGAGGACTCAATGCTTTACAAAATGCAAGATAGGAAGGATTTGAAGATTCGTATGAAGCACGTAGCCAATTAAAATTGTGATTGTCATAAGTAGAGACCACTTGACCTCGTGTTAGAAGTCCAAAGATGGTCAATGAGAAAATTTGTGATATGTTTAGATTGTAATATTAAAATTGTTCACATGTGAGGGTTAGTAATAGAAACGTAACTCACATGTAATTTTATATAAGATTAGTGAGCTACTCCACCTATCACCAATTGATTTTAGGATGAAACCTTGCTAACCTTTATTTATGGTCATACTCTCTTTTGATGTAAGCTCGTGGTTAGCCTAGTGATTTAGTTAAGCTTATCATTTCTACTACAAACCACCCACATTGCAATATAAGTATTAACTCACATTATTTCATTAAATAATACTTTGTATTATCTTAACAAAAACTGTTTAAACATGAAATGAGTCGAACCCTTCAAACCAAAACCTACAATTAGAGCCTCGACTTTACTATATCCTTGACATAACCCGAGTATCTCTTTTCAAATTAAAGACCCTTTGAATCCCAAAAAGGATTATGCTATTGTAGATTGTTTAAGCCTTAAGCTAGAATGAAGTGCCGACATTAGGCGCTTTGCTTCCGCAAATATTGCCCGTAATAATGCCTCGTGTCTTTCTCTTCGAACAAGCCTTCAAGTAAAATTTTGAATGAAATGATGGGAAAAACAACGATTATATTCAATTTTTTCACGAAAAAGAAACCCACTAACCAAAGAAAGAAGAATTATATTTTACACATAAAAAAAAAACCAAGCAAAAAAGACCAAAAAAGCATACTTCTTTCATTACAAACAACAATTAGCTGTAAAATTAAAGCAAGTCAAGAATTTTTTTTGTCCTTCTGCAGTCACTCTCTGTCTCACTCCCTTTCCATTTTTAGCCTTGCACTTCTCACTTTCATACCTTCTTCACTCTTTTTAGTTTACTTATCAGATCCATCTTCAACAAGGTTAGTTTTTTTAAGCCATTTCTCATGTTAATGCATCTGTTTTTTGAATTAATAGTTTATAATCTTTATTGATATTTCATTGTTGCATGTTATTTGGACAGTTTTTAAAACCCATTTTGTAATTTGTTGGGTTTTTGGCGTATTTCAGCTTCTGGGTTATTTGGGTGTCTCGAATTCAAGTTTATTACTCCGTATCTTTCTAATATAGTTCTTCTAGTATAGTATGTTTGTGTAATTTAATGTGTGTTTCAGCTTCTGGGTATTTATTGTTTTGTTCTTATGGTTAATTGGGTGCCTCAAATTCAAATTAATTATCTTTTTAGTATATTTCTGATAATATACTATGTTTGTGTAATATAATGTGTTTTGGGTGTATAGTGTATTTCAGCTTTTGGGTGTTTCTTATTTTGCTCATATGGTTAAGTGGGTGCTCAAATTCAAATTAGACAATAGCGAAGATTACAAGTTTTTATGGGTTCGCATGTTTTTTCTGTTTTCCTCCTATAATACTGGCTCCTTGTTACAGGTTGGCTCCTGATTCTTACATTTAGTTGTATTGTAGAATATTGGATGAATTTTGTTTGAGAAGAGTGTAGTGGTTGGTTTGAAGAATTAGACAGTAGTGAATAATTTAAGTTGAAAATGGAAGAAATTCAGTCCCAATCAGATAATTATAGGTCTTCATCTTCCTCAGCTAGTAGTCCTGCTACCAGTAGGGTGCCTTCGAGTAATTTCTTCTACTTGAGGAAACCTGGTTCGCTGAGGCAACCTATCTCCTTTGAGGATTCTCCGGACTGGGGGGATGATACGGATATTGATGTGAGGGTGGATGAGGGGGCTGACTCAATTAATGCTGCCACCACTCCTGGTTCGCCAACTTTGTCAAAACTCAATAGTGGTTCATTGCCTTCCCCTTATGCTCATGAAGGTGTATCTGTTACGAGAAAGGTGGCAGGAGCTTCGGTTGTTTGGAAAGATTTAACTGTAATGATTAGGAGTAAACGAAAGTACTCTGACAAAGTCATAAAGAGTTCTACTGGCTATGCATTACCAGGAACAATGACAGTTATCATGGGTCCTGCCAAGTCTGGGAAGTCAACCCTACTGAGGGCTCTTTCAGGTTTGAATATTTAGTTTCTTATTAGTAGAATTTGAGCACGTTATAATAGTTTTTGAGTTTAGTTCTAATGTAATGTTTCTGGTTTTTTTATCTTTCAGGAAGACTGCCTCATTCAGCTAGAATGTATGGTGATATATTTGTCAATGGAATGAAATGTGACTTACCTTATGGGTCCTACGTGAGTTCCGAATCATGATATACTATAAACTAATTGTGTAAAATATTTGGTTGTTACTTTCATGAATTCCTTTTTTGTGTGCTCATGTTGGTTATAACTATATGACATGCTTACAATGTTTCTGCAATTTTCTATTTGTACTTGTCTAAATTGTTTTACTCATGCTAATTTAGGCTGCTCTCATATTCTAACACAATAAATTATATATAACTGTGATCTTATGGCAAATCATTATGTAATGATTTATCTCTGTACAGAATTAATGCACCCATAGAAGCAAAGAAGGACATTATTAATATAAGGACGTCCAGTGTACATTGGCTCCCTCACCACTTGTCTTGGTCAGTTTGTATCTGCTGATAATTTTAAAGAACACATGGGATTCTTGATAGAAATAGAAGACTTATAATATGAACCTTTTTATTTGGCACATATTGATGTTTTTGTGAAGAGCTTAAACCTTTCAGTGTTTCTTTGTTTGTCTTGTTATTAGATGATGTCGTTCTTAATCTGGGGATCATTTGACTTGGGATTTGTATGAGGCATCCTAGTTCTGTGACTTTTAACACGCTACAAATATGGAGAAGGATGAAGTTTAATGATGTGAATGTTTTCTTCTAGCCTTCTACTTGATTGGATTTTATTTTGACTTTCAGATCTATTGATGTTTCTTACATTTTGATGTCAATTCAACATTTAAAGGTGTGTGACCTTCTGTCTTCACTTTATAGAGTCGTTAGTTTCTTAAGTAGAAGTAGTTGGTGCCACAAATTGATTTGACACGTTGTTGTTGCTTATATAGCCCCTTCCATGGATTGTTTGTGGCTTTTTGCAAGACTTAGAATGTAATACTGCTCCTGATTATAAGGGAAAAAAAGTGAATTCGGATTAATTGTCTGGAAGAAAATATTAAGGAGTAATGAGCTTCTTCCATGAAATCTTTGGTGCCGAAAGTCTGTTTTCCATGCATTAAGGGAGATTTTTTTTTTAGGACCCACATAGCTCCTTGTAAGCTTTGTGGCTTTGTGCTAGAACAGAAATCGACCATGGGAATGAAAAAACTGTAAAATAAGAATGACTTCCTGGAAGAAATACAATTCTCTCAGTAGAGGGGATGAAAATTCTTCTTAGTAGTCCTTCCTCTCATTCAGTGGACTGAGATTTCTTTTTAACCTTTTAAAGTATTAGGTTGATGGTTTGGTCTTTTCAGTTGCTGTTCAAGGATCTTAAGTTGCTATGTCTACTTATTGTGATGTCCTGGAATGCATTAAAATATTGATCTGCTTTTTAATTTCCATATGCAGGGATATGTAGAAAGGGAAACCACACTGATTGGATCCTTAACTGTTAGAGAGTTCCTTTATTATTCAGCACTGCTTCAGCTTCCTGGGTTCATTTGTCAGAAAAAGAATGTAGTAGAAGATGCAATCATTTCTATGTCTTTGGGTGATTATGCAAACAAACTAATAGGTGGGCACTGTTACATGAAAGGTCTTCGTAGTGGTGAGAGAAGGCGAATTAGCATTGCCAGGGAGCTTGTGATGAGGCCACATCTCCTTTTTATAGATGAGCCTCTCTATCATCTAGACAGGTGCTGCTGATGTACATTAGATTTCTTTTTTCTTTTCCCCTCCTTAACTCTTTAATACTTTGTTCCTTACTGGATTAAACCAACTGAAATGCTCTGTAATGATCTTTCCAATAAAAAACTTTCATATACAGACAAATGACTCCCTTAAGTGCTAAAGTTTAGGACTTTTCAACACATTTTATCTGCCGTAAGATTCTTCTTTCCTGTCATAGAGTGCTGCTACCTATAGATCTGTTGTTCTGGAATAGGTGATATGCAGGTGTCTGAGTCTTATAAAAATGTTGATGCAGAAATGGCTGATTTCAAGTGATCTGTTGTTTAACTCATTTAACTCTAGTGTGGCATCCATTTAACACACATATTCATGCAGCTAAATGAATCCTTTGCCCTTAAAGTATATTTATGCAATAAGGTTGGGAAGTGTTTTTGTACTATACATGAATATATCACTGTCTCAATAACTCGTGAGCTTTTACCATTAGTATCAGATAATATGATGAGATTTGCATTAAAAAATGGATTTTGATGTCAGTTTTTTTTTTTTTTTTTTTTTTTTTTTTTTCATGCATCTGAAGAAGCACGTGCATGTTATTGAGGCTAAAATTTTCATAAGACTTGTTGATTATTGATTCTCCATTGTTGATGATTTTGAGTCATAGATGGATTTTAAAACTATTGTGTCCTTGGGAAGCTATGTAAATTAAAGTTGGGGATGTGGCTTGAAATGGTTTTATTTAAATTTTTAATCTGTCAACTAAAATGGTGCTTGAGTTCGGAAACATTAAAGGGTCTCCTGATATCAATAATATCCCATAACACAATGCTTGAGGTTTATTGCCTAGTGGGTTGTTGTGGCTTGCCATGCCACTTCTTTTCATTTAGACCCATAAACAATTTTCTGCCGCCTCATGTGGAAGTGTTGTGTTGGAAATTGCTATGATTAACACTAACTTAATGCATCACTTGATTGCCAGAAGTTAATGAATTCTTGTCTTTCAGTGTTTCTGCACTTCTTATGATGGTTACATTGAAGAAACTTGCAACCACTGGATGCACCCTTATATTCACATTAAACCAGAGCAGTACAGAAGTCTTTGGCCTCTTTGATCGAATCTGCCTACTCTCAAATGGAAATACCTTATTTTTCGGGGAAACACTGTCTTGTTTGCAGGTAAATTTCAATAAGATGTTGAAAACTTGAAATTGTGACTTTTTCTGTGTCTTCCCCTTTATGAAGCTCATTTCTTTATCTGAAATTCCCAAATCAGTCTTCTACAGCCTTCAATAATCTCAAATTTGATTGATTATTGTCAAATGGTTTGTTTATGTTACCATTTCCCTTCTGGGTACTCTTGGCTTTGCATTGTACAAGCAGACTAATCTGCACTCCCAAACTTTAGAATGGCAAATTTATTGTTAGTATTTTGTGTTGATAAGTGGACACATGCACTCTAATTCTTCTTTCTATGTACAACATTTCTGGGATCAATTATATCTTTTTTTTTTTTTTTCCGTAGGAAACCTCTATTTTTTATTCCAGTAGCAACTAACTCTAAAATGAACATTTTTTTTTTTTTTTTTTGAAACCAACTCTTAAATGAACATTTTCCTGTGTAACTAAATAGTTTTTCTTTGTTGGTGAAGCACTTCTCCAATGCTGGATTTCCGTGCCCTATCATGCAAAGTCCTTCTGATCATTTTTTGCGAGCAATCAATACAGACTTTGACCGGATTATTGCAATGTGTAAAAACTTACAGGTATAGCATTACATGTAGTTTACTTATCTTTGGATCATCATGATTCATTCGATTGCCATCTATGCTATTGTAGCTATCTTACTCATGTTTGAACTAAAGTCATAAAGATGTTAATAAACTTGATCAGGATGACCATGGTGACTTGTCATCAGTGAATATGGACACTGCTGTAGCTATTCGTACCCTTGAAGCAACTTACAAGTCATCCGCAGATGCGGCTTCTGTTGAGGCAATGATTATAAAGCTCACTGAAAAGGTTTGTTGCTGCTATATGTTAGTTTATCTAGATCTCTCTTCTCTTTCCTTTCCTTTCCTTGATTGGTCGCTTTCTTTTAACTTTTGATATACAACATACTTGTAAAGTATTTATTTGTGAGCTGAACCACTGGCATGTATTTTGCACTTTTGTTTGTCATATAGTCATATGTCATTCACTCTCCATCCTAAACTCATTCTCAATTTTCAAGAAGGGCCAACTTTTAGGTAAGAGGAAGTATAACTTCACCTACGTCCATAAACAAGACCACCACCCCCCCCCCCCCCCCCCCCCCCCCCCAAAAAAAAAAAATAAATAAATAAAAAAAAAAAAAAAAAAAAGAGAGAGAGAGAGAGAGAAGGAAAACTTAAAATGTTACAATACTTTTTTAGGAGTTTCATATGTATATACACTGACACAGTCGTAAACCGTTGCCTCATTTGTGGCATACATATTTTACAGTGAATTTTAATTATGTTCCTAAACCAAAACAGATACTATCATTGTAATTTTCTCATTGTTTGTTTAGTGTGACTATTCATGAGCGCTAAACGAAAATTTGTTATGAGCTGTTCCCTTGAAGAACTGTGACTCTACAGTTATACAAAGTAGAAAACAAAATGAATTTTATGTCGATTCTTTTTAAATGCAAGTATAGTAATTTTGTCTTCCATCCAGTTTAAATTTCGGTTGGAGATAGTTGCGTTCTTGTGTACTTTATTAAGATCTGAAGGGTAACTTCATTTGAGCTGCTAGCATCACTATTCTGCCTTTTGTGAACTTTTCTCTTCAGGAAGGTCCTCTTCTCAAAAGCAAAGGAAGGGCAGGCTGGGCTACCCGGATTGCTGTTTTGACCTGGAGATCATTACTAATTATGTCCAGAGAATGGAAATATTACTGGCTTCGCTTGGTTCTCAATATGCTTTTGGCTCTCTGTATTGGTACTGTGTTTTCAGGCTTGGGGCATTCTTTGTCTTCTGTTGTGGTAAGTTGCTACAAATTTCTAAATTCTGGTGTTGCTGTGCTTTACATTTGTGGCCATATTCTTTTTTTCTTTTTTTTTTTTTTTTTTTTTTGGGGGGGGGGGGGGGGGGGGTGTTTGATATTGGTTCTAAATGTGCACTTTTTCATGATAATATGAGCTAATTCCCAATCCCCACCCCTGCCATAACTTTAGTAGACGTTTCTGATCCATTTTGTTTCTCTTGTATTCATAACCTTTATAACCCTGGAATTTTGAATCACAGATAACATTCAACACTAATGTATTACTGCTGGGAATTTTTATCACCACCCCACCCCCGATGTCCTAGTTGTTGATTGTTAGATTTGTAACAACTGAGGCACAAATGATGCAGGGGCAAAGCGATGATTTCAGTCAACAACTTTAGTCCATTTGCAAATTTGGAGTTTAAGGAAAGATCATTAAAAATAATTATTCAATTGAAGTTTTTCATTTGATTTGTTTTTGAAGCACCGGATACGATGGAGACATGATGCAACCAAATGAGTGGATATGGGGGTTTTGGTTCTTCTCTGACTTGATGTTGTATCGTGATTGGCAACCATATTCATTCCTTTTTTCTGCATTATTCTCTTTGGTTGGGAACCTTTTGCAAAATCCACTTGATTTTAACCTTTGTTATGGGGTTTTGGTGTTGAATAAATCTAAAGCTATTCAATGCTCATATAGCACAGGCTTGTTTTTGTATTAGTTTGGTCCTTCTGAACTGTTTGTACACATGCTCTCATTCCTAGGCTTAAAGTTGTTTTTTCTTGAAAGTTTTTTTTTTCCCCTTAAACTTTTCTTCATTTACCATTGCTTTCCTTGTTTTGATCTACAGGCTAGAGTTGCCGCTATATTTGTATTTGTATCATTTACATCTCTTCTAAGCATTGCTGGGATGCGAGCACACATGAAAGAAATAAAGGTTAGGACTCCCACCTTTTGTAAGGATTAAGATTCAAAGTTTATCAATCTTTCAGCTTTCTAACTCACCATCCAATGGTTCTTTTTAATCTTTTCAGTCATGCCATATTCTTCTTAGTCTTCAGGGTGAAAGTATTCTGGTTTGAAGTTCCATCCTCGTCCTTTGGTTATTAATTTTAATCCAAGTGTGTTTGCTGTGCAGACATATAGCTGTGAAGAATCAAATAAGCATTCTGGAGCTTTTGTTTTCCTTATTGGACAACTCTTATCTAGCATACCTTTCCTGTTCCTGATTTCTATTTCATCAAGTCTTGCTTTCTATTTCTTGATTGGATTACGAGATGAATTCAGCTTGTTGATGTACTTCGTATTGAATTACTTTATGTGCCTTCTGGTCAATGAGGGATTACTGCTAACTGTTGCGGCCTTCCAGCTAGATGTTTTCTGGAGCATTTTGACACTAGTGCTTGTACATGTGAGTCTTTGCCGATCCCTTTTCTGATGAATTGCCTGTGTACTGCCCATAACATCTGAACTTTTCTCCACTGCAGTGTATTGGTTTCTCATCTATTTATTTATGCTTTACCTCAAGTTTTGCAGGAGTAACTATGGGCAGGGTGCGCTTTGATAGTTAGCCCTTGTGGTGGATAGTTTATTCACTGCTGTTGTGTTTGATTTTTGTAAATCAATTTTTCATGGTAGTCTAGACAAACTATAACCCCCTTGTAATTAGCTTTCTCTATAGCTAGCCTCTTGAATACAACTTGCGTAATCCAGGTGATTAGATCTTACATTTAAACATGAACACATGCCTTTGACAGTCACCAGTGGAAGTATTCAAAACATGGAATGACAAATTTTTAGAAAAAAAATCTGCTGGCATGGTGGTTCAAGTGATGTATAGTCTATATTTTTTTGCTCGTGAATTTCTAGTATGATCTGGATACATATTACAATTCATTTCATATGATAATACTTTAACAAACTGACCTAAGGGAGGGGCATAATAGGTAGTCAAATAGAAGTCATGCTGGATATTGTTTAGTAGTATAAATACTTTGGAGAGCTCCAACCTCTTGAATGCTGGTTAGGGAGAGGACAAGCCTCTCGAAAGCTTGTACTACTTTTCTTATTTTTCAGATTTTAATGCAAAGTTTATCTTCTTCTTCCTTTGGAAGTCAGCTTACATTTTCCAGTTCTTAAGCTTTATTAGTCAAAATCATTAATCATCTTTAGAATCATTCATATTATGCTGGATCGTAACATACATGTATAGAATTTTTTTACAGCCACTATAGCTCAAGGTTAACATACAAATAACGGATGTCCCCGCTCAAATAACATTCTACTTTTACCCCCTTTTCCTCTGTACTTCTGAGTACTTCTCCTTGGACCCAAACCCACTGTTTTTTCCTCAAGTTTTGGAACTGAGGGTGTATTATAGGTTTCGTGAAGTAAATTACTGCATGAGATTTGGTTTAAATTATGGTTGAATTTGTGATGAGTATTTTTGAGCAACAAGCCAACAATTGCTCTATTGTGGTTTGGTCAGTAGCTCACGTCATATGCTTACCAAATGAGTACTTTCTGCATTCAGATCATGATGATGCTCCCCGCTGGGTACTTCAGGATCCGTAGTGATTTGCCTGTATCAATATGGACTTACCCTTTGTCCTACATTGCCTTTCACACGTACTCCATTCAGGCAAGTACAAGTTTCTTCTCTCCGTGTTTTTCCAATGTGAGCTAACAGATTTGGCTTGCTTACTATATGTGGTTGGTAAGATGTATTGATTATCCAGTACCTTTCTTGGGTTCAATTATCTTTATATTTATACAGACTACTATTTTTTGTTGATCTGTACATGTCAGTTTATCCAGTGTGGATGCAGGAGGAAAATATATAATTGGGAAAAACAAGATTAAAAAATTGTACTGGGGGCAGTTGGCTAAATTCATTTGAAAGAAAGCTCAAATGTCCGAAATGTATGAGATGAATATTAAAATATATTTGATTTTAGTGGGGGCAATCGACCCTATGAGCCTCAATGTGCAAAGTGTGTCTGTGATTATTCCTTTGCTTATGGTAGTTTCTTGGAAATAGAATTCTTAGTTTAATTACACAGCGGAATGACCCTGTTATATACTTCTTATTCCAGGGACTTTTGGAGAATGAATACGTTGGCACAAATTTTGCAGTAGGAGAAGTCAGGGCCATTTCAGGATATCAGGCGGTTAGCAGTGCGTATAATATCTCCTCCAACATCAACGCTAAATGGAATAATTTGTTGGTGCTCTTTTTAATGGCGGTTGGTTACCGCTTCATGGTGTTCATTTTGCTTAGTATTCGTGTAGGGACAGGATTAATTAGGAGCAAAGTTTGCCGTTGTAATCTTAAAACAATGAGAAATGAATGAATGAAAGAAATATTTATTTGATTCCTTCAGTTTCTTTTCCCTTCTATTGCAGATGGTGGATCACCTGAATTTGAAGGTTTAATGAGATTTATCCATTGCAGTTAGCCATTTTTGTGACCCGAGTTGTTTACTCTTGAGTCTTGACAGCTCTTTCCATGTTGGTTCGTGCTTGTGAATTCATATTTTCAGCTGGGGGCTCATGTAAGGCATCGTTTGTTATGACTGAAAACATATTACAGTAAAATAGTTTTTTGTCATTTGTTTTCCTTGTAAGAAAAATTATAGAGTAACAGGAAATCAAGAGTGAAAGGGGAAGCTAAGGATGGGAGGAGAGGAAGGGGATATTAAGAATAGGAAGGAAAATGTGGTAAACCTTTCTTTCTAAAGGAACATATTTTCTTTACTTAGGAAATCTATCTTCCACTTTTGAGAAAATTATTTTCCACCCTTTATAAACCAAGCATTAGAAAATGGGAAATATTATTTCCTAAAAATAAAAAAATAAAAAATAAAAAAAAAAATTGTTTTCTACCAAGACAAAAGGGAGCCATAGTGTTGATAATGACCCTACCCACTACCCTTGACTAATAATGAATTTGGTCAATGAAAGGATTAACAAATGTGCTAGCTAATTTATGTTTAACACAATTAACAATAACAAAGAATGGAAAAAACAAGCAACAAACATGACAAGAAGAATTTACTGTGGGAATCAGAGATCCAGGAAAAAAAAATCCACCAATCCACTATGGAGTAATACTTTGAGGAATTACAATGTAGATTTCTTACAAGCTTTCTAACACCATGAAAGCTTCCAATCCAAACTCACCCTCTAAAACACTCAAACCTTAAGTGTTTGGTTTTACATTGAGACTCTCGATCTTTCTCTCTCTACATTTTTCCCCTCTCCCCTAATATATGACAGCTATGAGCATATATACCCCGAGCATAAATGAAACATCAACGGTTAATAATATAGCGCATGGCAGAAATCGAGCTACAACAACACATTACGTGAACGCGCTATGCTCACCTTTTGTGTACGCGCAAACTCAACTGCCTCCAGGTTGAAAATCGCATTTCTAGCCTACTTTTGCGCGGATGCACCTTATAATCTTGTGCGGGCGCGCAAAACTTGGTAGACTTCACAATACTTAGTAAAACAATCATAGCTTTGTCGTGTCTTCTCCAAATCGAGCTTATGACCAATTGTTTGAAAGCTATTGAGGCAAGCTATCATCTCCAGCTTGAATCATCTCAAAATCGTTTTTAAATTTTGAGATATCTTCATTCGAAATCATCCCTTTGCCACCCATCATTGCTTAATACTAAGGAATAACCCAGAGCTTAAACTCATGTTAAAGGACAATCTTAACCAAAAGCTTAAGATGATGGTTTGAGGCCCAGAATTATATTTTATACTCTATCAACCCCCCCCCCCCCCTCACACGAGAGCATATTGGGCTTAAAGTGTGGATGCAGCATAGGCCCTCCTCATACCCAGCACTTAATATTCCACTTAAAGGTGGGGGTGGATGAGATTCGAATATGTGACCTCAATGTCACATTGGCTCCGATACCATGTTATACTTTGAACCATTTTCCGCACTTTGCCAAACCCAACAATTTACTTAGTACAAGAGAGTGTGGATTTAGATAGAGAAGGAAATTGTGCATTAGGTTTCCAAATAAAAGGGATTTTTCTTACGCCTACCCGGTACATTTTTTTTTATGTGGTTATGGGACATGGGTGCTCTTTTTTCCAAATAGAGGGATTTTTCTTATTATTTACTAGTACTCAGTACAATTTATTTATTTATTTATTTATTTATTTATTTTTTATGAGGTTATAGGTGCTCTTTTATATTATCGTCCTGTTTTAATCTGGATTTCTTGTAACTATTTATTAATGAGCTTACGCTGCATTGAATTGCAACCTTGCCAGACACGATTGAAGTCCTACCCACTAGATGCACCGGCCAAGCAGTTCTGGCTAATAAAATGCGATTTTCATCTCAATTCACTAAATTAACAACAATGTATCATGCTCACCTACATTGTCTGTCGAATGCCAAAGCAAAATGACTGTTACAGTGTATCATAAGAACTAATACAACATAATACGGCTTTTACTCCAGAGTTTCTGAGACACTTTCAACAATATACATGTGCACGAGATTTAACTCTTAATTTGTTATTAATAATTTTTACTAAAACTATACTACACACGATTTCCCATTGCCGTCTATGTTCTTCCTCCATTGCCTAGAAGTTATCTGACAATAGAAAAAAGATATTGTAACACTTCCACTGGGTAGGAGATGAATGAACGAGAGTACCATGACTTCCAGTTATATTTGACCAGTTCCAAGAGGTTGCCTTGAGGTATCCCCTGTAGCCCATGCTTGATAGTCCTTAACAAGCTGTACAAACCATCAAAGGTAAGTGTTCAGTCTAACGAATACAAGATAGCCAAGCATCAGAACTAATATGATGGAATCCGGATGCAAGTGTAAAACCAATTCCCCTACCTAATAAGGATATTTCTTACTCAATATTTCTGAAAACACTTGCTGTTGAAGTTTAAGATAAAAATCATTACTTTGCATAAGGGCAACCACCATCAACAAAAGCAAAAACATACAAGTATATATTTACAACTAACACAAGATATGCTCCCATAGCTCACCAACAAACTTGGAGTCACAAACCATATGAGAGCTAGAAAATACGAACTACTGATAAGCTGAGATATAGGATAAATTTTACCAATCTGAACAAAATTGTGGAAAAGAAAATCTTCCACTAGCTACAGGGTGTTCTTGTAATGTTTTTATTGGGGTGATCAGGAACCTTTTTTGGATGCCTTTTGCCATGCGAGGCTTGCTTGCTAAGCTTGTTGGTGTTTTGCTCTCCCTCCCATTTCAATCAATATTTTTTTTTTAAATCAAAGACTTGCATTTTGATGAATGTAATCTCTATCTTTTCCCCCAATATTCAAGATTCAAACCCATTTAATCCAAACCGCATTTCTTAGCTTTGTTTTGGTTGGTTACGTAGCTTTTATTTTTCTTTTAGAGTTAGGCTCTTTGAGTCCCTTTTACATAGTAGTCTTTCCTAGTTTTTCTTTTTGGCTTTCTTTCGTTATTTTTTAACTAACCCATTGTACTTGGAGTTTTGTTGTTCTCCAACCTTTTGTGCAATGAGAAAATTTCATTAGAGTCAAATCAAATTCAATGAAGGAAAAAGCATTGATAGAATTTTATTTCGAAGCTCACTTGGTGAGCTTGTTCCACCTTAACTCCTTAAATCATTCTTGTGGTTTTTAGTTCTAGGAATAGTTTAGGGAAGTTAAATGATCTAATGTTGATTGCAATACATCTGAGATTTCTGGTCGATCAGCGGCGATGTTGTCATGATCTTATTTTTAGATTGAGGATTGATTGATGTTGCATGATTCATGAGCTATGACTTTTGTTTTTCTTCGCTCTTAGAGTTTAGTTGCTTGCTTACATTTGCTTGATCCATCTTTAATATATATAAAGAAAAAATGAATGGAAAAAAAAAATGAAAATACAAAATTTTCTTTGAAGACAAACCTTATAAATATTGTTTTGTTTCATATTTGAGTTGAACATAGAGGGATATATATGTTTAAATGCTTTTCTTCCTAAGAATTAAGAGTTTGCACGCTCTTCGAATGTCGTTGGTTTACTCTAATATATGTCTATGCAAAGGTTATTTGTGTCTAAAACTCATAAGGGCCCATCGATCCTTAATTCACGGGTTTGTGGTAAGATGGAGTCTCTCTCATTAGTGGATTTGAAGCCCTAGGAGTAGTAATTGTATTCCGATGTGAGTTAATATTGTTCATAGGGTAGTAATTTGTTTTAATTTCACCTTTAGTTTTGTGGAGTTATTTAATCATAATTCATAAAGGTCAGTGTTGCTACTTTACAATGGAATGCTGAAAAAGAGCAATTAAATGGAACGCAAGATTGTGATTGTAAATATGAATTCAATAAAAAGTAATTACACAAGGAAGAAAAAGTCGTCCAAAGTTAAAAGAGGCAAGAACAATTCAATGAAAAAGAGAAAAAGAAGGGGAAAAAATGAGAAAGTGTGTGAAAAAAAAAGGAAAAGAATTAAAAGTATCTTTCGGAAAACAAGGTTGAGGGCATTCAAAGTTTCCAAGTTTGTGATAAATTTATTTAAAAGTTGGTAGAAAGTTTGATGTTGAATTTGAGGATTGATCACCCTTTGCTTCACAGTTAAGCTTAACTCTAATTTCCAAAATTTTCCACACCTTTTCTCTTTAGCTTGCGTTTCAACCCAATAAAGTCCTTTAAACCTTAGATTGGATTGGTCATTAATCAGTGGAGAGAACTAGATTTCAAGCATTTGGAGAAAGCATGACTCAGTTAGATGTCGGGTTCCCCTTGCTCTGAATTTACTATCTTTTTTCCGGCTCCTTGGTGTAGTCAAGAATAGTTACATTGAAGGTCAAATTGAATCTAGATGAGAGAAGTGGTTTGATTATTTGAAATGCGGGCGACATTGGAGCTTGTTCAAGTTCTCTACACTTAGCAAGATTAATCCTTCAAATCAACCTTTGTAGTCTTTTAGACCATTGGAGCTTATGCGATGTAGGGGTTTACATGGCTTGTTGTTTATGTTTAAAAACAGCCACAACTCCTACGGAAGTGATTTAGTATATATTCTTGCATCTAGTCTTCGTTCTATATTTTATTTCGCTTGCTCTGTGACGAGCAAAGGAGCAAGTTAGGGGGTGTTTTATAGGTAGTCTATTAGACCATTTTTATACCTCATTATCCCCTTAATGTAGTTCCTTTCTTGTGATATTTATCCCCATTCTTGGTGCTTTTAGCTTATTCTCTGAAGTTAGTTTCTTTCTTATTGCTTTATGTAGAATTAAATGATTTTTGTGTTATATATTCCCATTTCTGATTAATCTTGCATCTTCCTTTAACCACTCAAGGCAAGTCCTTGTTGTAGGATGCCTTGAAGAGCTCATACTATGGTCTCTATAATCATTGTGCATATTATCAAACATGAAGAATAATAAAAGCAATGGATGGAGTAATATTTATTACTCTTAGACCGACTCTCTACTCCATATGATTTTTTTTTTTTAACAAAGCATTGTTTTGGTCAGTGGATGGTAGAGACCAAACCTAGGATGTGCCATTGGGCAAACCTATTCTAAACAAGGAAATAGATAATAATAAGGTCAAACTAAAACAGAAATACGAGTAAGGTGAGATGGAAGGAGTACATTCGAAATGACTCTTTAGCAAGAATACCAATGGAAGCACATTCACATTAACTCTACAAACCTGTGCCATAAAGCGAGGAAGCATAATCACAAGTATTTGCTCCAGTACTCGTGCTCCATTTGATTCAATCATTTGCACTGGAATTGCTCGAAATGGAAAAGGTACATCAATGCTCACCTAAAATACAGGAGAAATGAGTGCAAATCCAAGACTAGTTGGTAAGAATGGTAACATAATCTCAAAGAGCATATTACCTCAATAACTGCATCTGAAGTGAGCTGCTGCATTTCTGAGTTGCTTTGCTCCACATCACAAGATATACGATTCACCATGGAAGCTGCATTCCCATACCAAATCAATGTCAACGCATTCCTGAAATAGCATGACACAAGGACTCAAAACTAGCATAATGATTATAACATGCCAAAGACAGTTAGTTCTCCACTTATTTATGGAGTGTTTTGTCACCTTTATATACAAGGCAGTTCCATAACCAAACTTATAATTTCACAGAGCCCAAAAAATACTTTCATATACATGCAAATTCCAAGGGAAACAAGGACATTTAAATTTGTAACCCTTCCATATATTTCTTTTATTCCTCCGGATTTATCCAATACCTTAAACACTTGCATCTTTCGTACATTCATATTATGAAATAAGCATTTTCATTTTTTTTATTTAAGGTGGAAACCAGATAACGTGTTCACCTATAGAAGCAGAGTAGTAGTGGCAACATCTCATGTTTACATTTCAGGAGCCAATAAATACAGTATTAGATTATTAGATAGACCTTCCAAACTTATAAGTACCCTTCAGTCCTCTTACTAATTTCTACACGAATAAGTTTTGTCAACCATGCAAATGCAAATATTACAAGATAGAGGTAGCAGAGCCAGTACTGATGAAAAAGCTGCAAACATACTCATGTTTATTTTCACGCTCAAATAGAGGGATCTCAAATTAATTTTAAGGTTTTACTCACCTAAAAATTAATCTATGTTGGGAGAAGGATAAATTAATCTCTAACCAATTTTGATCCAGAATTATGAATAAAAAATTAAAATCAAGGCTAATAACACACCTAAGAAATATAATAACCGAAAATATGTAGTAGACTCGGACAGTCACACAGCAAAACCAATATAACAGCAGTGCAAGTTGTAATAGGCTGGTTTTTGAACAATAGCTTTAGGCTATCACTCTCTAACAATGGCTTGAGGCCATAACTCTCTAGGTTTTCCAATACAGAATTCAGCCTATCTTTTCTTTCATCCTCTCTCTCTATCTATACTAAAGCTAAAGACTCAAAACTAATAATACTAGACTACCAATATTGCCCTTCATTAGGTTAGTCTATTACAAAATAAGACTTTAAGCTTATCCAATAAAAATAATAACTAAACTTATAATAAACGAACAAAATCCACTTAATATAGATGTACACGAATGTTGTGAACTACTAATTCAAAATGACTTAAAACCTAGTTCAACTACAATTCATTCTTAAAAGACCACAAAAAGAGCTAGCTATCCAAATTATAGATGCTAGACCCTAAAAAAACCAAACATAACGCTCAAGTGGTGTTTTACTAGGTTGAATAGTTGTGTAACCATTATCCCCTAATTACCACATTGGTAATGGTATGAAGATACTCACTATATATATGTCTAATCCCTCACTTCGATAAATGATGGAGTAACAAGCTTCTTTTATAAACCTTTCATACCCTTTGATGTTGAAAATAGGAGTAAAAGATTTAAACTAAACAACTATCAAATTTGGGTTAGAAGTTGTCTCTTTTGCCTCTAGTTATCACAAAAATTCTCATTTATCTTAGGGCACATAATTTTAAGATAGTGTTGATATAAAAATTTTGTTAAGTAAAGGTGAATAAAAATATATGTATTTTTTTTTTTTTTTCAATTATTTTTCAATTGAGGTGAGAGAAAGTGAGGACAATAATACTTTAAGGAAGTAGAGACTAGAGATAAGATGAATATAAAAAGATAAAGGAAGAAAAAGGAAACAATATTTTATCATCTTTGATCAAGATTTTAGCAATTGTAGAGACAACAGACCAATATGATTTCACAAATAACAATTTACAAATGTACAAAATAATAACACGTGCATTTTGTATCATTGAGACAAAAGGCATCAAGTAAAATTATATGGTGGACTAAATTTTACTCTTTTTTGTCCCGTAATAGTGCATCCAATGGTGTCACAAATGTTGTACCTTTAACTCTCTCATTAGTGTTAAATCATTATAAAGTGTTAGACCACAAATTATTAAGGGCAAACCGGTTATTGTTATGACATATGGCATTAATATAACCAAAAATTGCCTAATTTATCTTTTAATTGTCAGGGTAATGTTTCTTAGTACCATTAGCCTTTTAGGAGTGCTTTTCTTTGCAAATGAGAGTACAACTAGGCAATTTAGGGTGTATTTTGCTAATTAATTTCGAAAAATTGAATGTTACCATGTCAATGCCATCTTGATATTATATATTCATTTTATATATTCATTGAGGACCCCAATGGAAATATAATTGAATGTACTAAACATAACTCATAACTGCGTGGATGCCAAGCCCAAGGCCTTCATAAACTATGTTATTTTTGCTTAGCCTCATGGCATTGTTGTTCAGTATAACATATTATTTTCAATGCAACAATATGTTAATTTTATCATGTTATTTTTGTTTATCTTAATGAAACCGGAAGTGCTTCCTTGGGTGTATATTATAGTAAATTGCGATGTAAAACTTTTATTCAAGTATCACACTTTGGAAATAACTTATCTTATTCTATTTAAAATTTACCTCTTTTATTCAATCAAATTTAACCCCAATTTATCTCACACAAATAAGGAATTGTAATTTACACTCATGCTCTAGTAAGATTTAGATAATTTGAATGGAACTTGTATATTCATGTGCATAAGTTGGAACCAAACTATAAATTAGCTTTTTCTATTGGTATGTGGATTATTGCATTGTGTAAAAGTTATACTCCCTCCGCTTTTTAATAAGTACATCATGTTCCGTTAGCATGAATTTTTAGCAGGTAATTACAAGAGGTAAACGGACAAACTAGCTAATATTATTTGAAAACGAGTGAGATAGACATGTATTATTGGTGTTTAAATAATTTCAGCTAATTTGTTCGTGAACCCTATGCCACATAGACATGTTGCACTGCTAAAATCACAGTTGCAAGTATTTAATATACATAATTATTTTTAATGTGTTATGCTATATTAAAAATTAAACTCGTTTTATCTCTTATCTTAAAATCTTCTATTTTGTGACATGGCATGCTTATATAGGAGCTCTCAAAGGTCTTGAAAAGTTCTCGTTTATTTAAATATATAGACTTTGGTTTCCTTTTAATAATTTGACTCCAAAGTACCATGGGACCTAAGATTGCCTGATTTTACATTTATCTCCTTTGTTTTCCTGAGCAAACTTAACAACATACCTTTACATTGCTGTGTAGAGGCACAAAGGTAGTGTAAGTTTTAACCTTAATTTAGATTATATGGGTGAAATGGTGAATGAATCAATGAAACCTACATAAGCAATCTAAACACCCAATTGGTACCTAAGTGGCTAAATGAAGCTTAGTTATAAGAATTGAATTCTTGCAATTTATTATGCATAAACTAATTTCGATTCTATATACAAAAAAATTAATTGCATTGTTTGAGACTTTGAGTTCTCCAAAATAGGATAGTACTACTTCAAACCTTGAGGAGTGCTTTATAGTGGTCAAAATCTTTATAGGTCAACAAAAATCAATTAAAAAAGCACAACTAAGGTATATGCCTAGGCAGACGCAGACCAGATCAAAATCCAGAGGGCTCAGTCAATGTTTCATACCAAATTACCAACAGTAAGAATCTTAGAAAATTCAATTCAACAAGGAACACTTGGAGCAGAGATCAGGGATATACATAACAAACGAAACTTAATGGCCACAGAAACAAGAATTCAAGCATTTCAAAGCAATTCATATACAAGAGGAAGATGGCTTAGAGCTGTAAATGAAAACTAATGCTATAGGAAATTTTGTAACAGAACATCCTTACCCTCAAATTTGTCGTTCTGTGCAACCACGATCGGTGATCCCTCCAACTGTCATGAAGAATATCACACGATAAGGAAAACCTCCATGTCCACCAGTGTCAAAAGGCCAAACTACAGACACATGAGCTTTGTATATAAACAAAGTAGCTCTAAACAAACACATAATTCATTAACAAGCAAATGATTTAATGTCATAATAAATTTTACAAAATTCTGAAAGAATGCAACTAATGAGTTATGCATAGGATACACTTTAAGCTTGTAAACATAATGAGAAATTAAATGACAGTTTATTAAAGTTGTAAGTGACAACCCCTCTATTTTTTGAAAATGTCTATTTTAAGGTCGACAATCTAGTCAGCTTCACACTAACAAAGACAATCAATCAAGGCAATTGAACCATATATAGCCTCAAATCACATAACCAATGCTTACCAAAAATTGGACATTGCTAACAATAGAACAAAAGGGCAAAGAAGAAGTCAGACCTTGCAGGATAAGAGCTTAATACAACATCCATTAGGCTCTTCTTCGACATGAACAAGCAAAACCGGGCAAACCTCGAAAGAAAAGAATTTAAACCTGTAGACATAGCACCTAAATGTACTATCATCTACTCTCTCTATCCTTTCTGCATCCAACACTGAGTATTGACTTGCCGGCAAGCTCATATACTCCACTACTCGCCCACAAACAATCATATAAATAAATAAATTAATAAAATCATTGAAGATATCATAAACAAACATGATAATCAAATTCCTAATTACAGTAAGATATAAATGAAAACAGGCAAACGATCAACAACCCAAAATAAGAAATACCCAAGAATAGAAATCAATAATGCAAGCATTTAAATTAAAGGAAATAGAGTAATATTACAAAGAGGGCGTTGAAGCTGGTGAACAGGAACAGTCTCCTTGCGGCGGGCGATAATTCGAGCTTTAGGGGCTAATTCAGAAGAAATTCGAAGTGGGTATTTATGGAATTGAATGGGAAAGGAAGGATTGAAGAGAGGAGTTTGAGAATAAGGAGGGTTTTTCAGCAACAATGGAGGTGAATGGTGGTTCATGGCAGCCATTGTTTCTCTGTTTGGTGGGTTTCACCTTTCAGAGATATTTTCTGTTTCAAATCAAATGACAGGTGCTTATCTTCTTAGGAATTTCAATTCCTAGGATAAGGGAGAGCAAAGAGCAGGACTTTCCGACTTCCCAAGGTTGGCTAGTGCTACAATCTAAGAAGTGCACGCAATACGATGATTCGTCACAACACCCTGAAATGTAGCTTGGTGCAATCAACACCTTAAATTTTTGACTACTAATCGGAACACATCCAACTATTAATTAGGGTATAACGCGTGTCATTAATTGTCCTTAAATTACCAGAAATGTCTCAATTTGAGTGCCCAAAATACCTACTAATAGCACACGTTGCACCCAAATCAATAGTTAAAGATAATAATTATTTTTAATAAAAATCTTTAACCATGGTTAATTATTTATTTTTTAATAATAAAATAATTTCATAAATAATTATTTTCTTTAAAAAAAAAACCAACCCCTCCCCCACCCATCAGCCACCACCTAACCCCCTCTTCTCTTGCGGCGCCGCCCAGCTCCCCTGGCCGGCGGCAACCCTCCACTCCCTCCGATTGTAGTCCTCTCCCCCGCCCCGATTCCCCATTCCCCCACCCCGATTCTCCATTTCGATCTTCTTCCACTCCGATCCCCCACCTTGATTCTCACAAATCAAGAAACCAATTACCTGAGATGAGATAGAGAAAACAAGCAACAACTACTAAACAACAAATCAGAGTATCTTAGCAGCAACCCATTTATTTTTAGGGTTTAATTGGCAACCCATTTTCCCCAAATCTACATAAAGAAAAGGGAAATTTGGGGAAATTGAAAATGCTTAGAAATCAGATCTTCAAGAATCTTTGTTAAAAATGTGAAATTAAATCCCTGAAATCGTCAGATTAGAAAAGAAAAAAAGCGAAAAATACTTTAGGTTTGATGTTGCTCAATCAGGCTGGTTCGGTACGGCGTTTAGGGTTTGGGGGCGGTAATTTGGGGAGGGTGACGGAAAATTGGGTTCGCGATTAGGGAAGGGGCTAGGTGTCGGGTTGGGGGAAGGAAATGGAGGTAGGGTTGCGATCTGAGCGGTGGTGGCGGCTGCCGGTTTAAGGGGGAGGGGGACGGAGAGTGGTGGCTGGTTGGTAGGGGAAGGGTGGCTTTTTTATTGTTTAAAAAAAATTATTTCTTTTTTTTTTAAAGTAAAAAATAATAATTAAATAAATAATTAGACTAACTATAGTTAAATATTTAACTGCAATTGATCATTAATGTCGTGGTTAACTTAATATAAAAAGTTCAAGTTTACCATAGATAATAAGAATTTTCACACTTCACCACTGAGAAAATTAAAAACTATAGTTGTACCAAAGAGAATTTCCCTTTAAATAAACACAATCCATTACATACTTGTTGATGTCATTTAATTATGTGTTTGTGGCACACTTGATAGTTGCTATATTTAGAATTACAAATGAGTTGAATGTGGCGTTTCTAAAACATGATCAAGAAATTGTAAATGCAATGGTCATGGTTGATGTAACCAAGACTAATTTGCAAAAGATTCATGAGAGATGAAAGATGGAATTATCATATTGAGAAAGTCACTTCTTGTATGGATAAATATGACATTGAGGTTCCAAAGGTGGAGGGGCGATATATTGTTCTTAGGAGAAAAATGTTTCGAGGTAAAGGCCCACAAGTGACAAATCTTCATCATTTTCGAGTTGAAGTTTTTCTAGGTGTTACTGATCTTCAATTACAAGAACTTGAAAATAGATTTGCCGAGGTGAGTAAGGATCTACTTGTGTGTATGTCTTGCTTTATTCTCGCTATTTGGTTTTCTTTTTTTGACAAAAGAAAATTAGTTCAACTCGCACAATTCTATCCTGAGAATTTTCAAGCTCGGAATTAATATTTTTTTAATTCACTTGAAAATTTCATTGTTGATGTTCGAATGATGAGAGATTTGGTTTTTGAAAATTCTAAGTGAGCTTTCTACGAAACTTGTTGAGATAGGAAAGTTTGTAACTCATGATCGAGTCTTCTTACTGTCAAAGTTAGTGTTGATTCTTCTCGTTGTAAGGACAAGTGTAGAAAGATTATTTTCCGTAATGACGCAAGGAAAAGATAAATTGTGTAATAGCATGGGAGATCAAATGTTCAAAAATTGCTTGATTACTTATCTAGAGATAATTTGTTGTGTTTTTTTTTTAAAATAATATTAGCATGAATGATATTGTAAATCATCATCAAAATATGAAAACCCGTCGAGAGCAATCGTAATAAACCTAAGTATATTTGGTTGTACTATGAATTTATATTACTTTATAAAATGAACCTTTTATGTTTACTTTTTTTAATTTGTTATTAAAGCTTTGGCTATTGTTTGATACATTATATGTGGTCGAGGATGGGAAAACCTATCAATCAATCCTGAGTCTGCCACTAATCTTCGTAATCACTTTGAACACCATCACCTGGGACATATATAGTTGACTAACAACTTTATCGCCGATGGTGATCCCTTATATGGTGGATTCCTTTCCACATTTGGTACACCATTAGCAATCACCTCTTTTTTGAGGATTGGAGTAGGTGTTGCAACTAAAGAGAAAATGCAATGGGGCTTTAAATATTGGGAATATACTCATGATTCCCATCATAATTGGGTTTATTAAATTATATTGGAGATCTAGTTATTATAAATAGAGTTGATGAACAAATACTTATAATCGAGTACATAACCTAAAGAAATTATCAAACTATTTTATTTATTTATTTATTTTTACAACAGCAACTAAACAAACAAAACTAGTTAGAGAAACTATGTAAGCTAACCCTACACATATTAGCAATATCATGAGCTCTTGAGACCTGTTCTCTTCCAACTTTAAAAATAATGCAGTTCTTCAAAAGCTTCGAAGGACCAATCGTCCAAAGAAGTCTAACTTCTCTTCGATTGGGGTTTTGTAGCAACTGGGTAATAGCTAAAGAGTCTGTATAAACCATAACTCGGTCATAACCCTTCAGCCGCACTCATTGAATAGCTTTTAAGCACGCTAATAGTTCCGCATGTAAAGGTGAAAGTGCTTTTCCAAAGGTGCCTCCACCCTCCAAATAGGTTGTCTTGTCCACAGAGTATGCCCATCCCATTCCTGCATTTCTCGTACTTTTTTGCTTGGAGCCATCTACCATTACAAGCATTTCCAATCTTGCATCTTGAGAAATGCTTATTATGAGATCTCCTTCACTACCAATATCCAGTCTTGCAAATCCCGAAGGTACATCATTAACACCCATATCTTGAGTAGTAATAGAGCTTCTCGAATCCACCCTTTGCCAAACAGATAAAATTGTCATTGTAGAGGTATAATTTATGAATAAGTCCACCAGATATCTACCCTCATTGTTAAACACCCTTCCATTCCTTGTCAGCCAAAGGCTCCAAATAACACCAATGAAAGAACTAATTCGTTCACTATTTCTACCATCCTCGCTATGAAAAACCAGGATATATTTCTGAATCCAGTATCACAGCGGAGTAGATTCATCAAGTTTAGAGAAAATATGCAAAGGGCAATTCTGCCAAGCATACCTTGCAGAAGAGCACATCCTAAATAGATGTTGTAGATCTTCTGGCTCCATACCACAAGAATCACAAAGAACTTGAACCTCCATCCCTCTATGAGCCAAGTTTGACTTAACTGCCAAGCCATTCGTCACAAGCTTCCATAGAAATAACCTCCACTTTAGCGGTATGTTTAGCTTCCAAATGAGCTTATGAAAAACTAAGTCACACCAGACACCCTATTGCAAACAAAAATCACTCATTAGAAAAAGCATACCCCGACTTGACCGTGTAAGCACCCGAGGAGTGACCTCCCCAATATAGAACATCCAGCTCCGCAGAAGCCGGTAATTCCATTGCCAACATCTTCTGTGTCGTATTCCATTCGAACTTGTCCCTAATGATTGCCGCATTCCAAGATCTAGACCCCTATAAGATTAGATTTGAAACTCTGCCCGTTCTAACCCCACTGAGGAGCTGGTTTGACTTAAATTATGGAATCGCACCCTGCACCCACTTCATATTAGCAAATTTAACTCTATCCCCATACCTTATTTTCCAGTGGTAACCCTTTACCATCTTGTTTGCCACATTGAGCAAACCCCGCCTTTCCCAAGAAGGATTTCCACGAACCCTTGTCATTATATCCCCTACACACAAAGCACAAGAATGATTTGGCTCTAAAGCACAAGCCACCGACAACTATGGATTTTAATGCATCCTTGTCACTTGTTTAAACAGTAAGGCATCATTCAAGCCAGCCATTGATCTAATACCTAGACCACCCATGCCTTTTGGCATTTAGATAAACTCCCGTTTCACCCAATGCAAACCCTTTTCCCCTTTGTTACCCCACCAAAATCGAGTAATCAGCGAGTCAATCTTGTTAGTAATCGAAATAGGCAACTTAAAAAATTTCATCACGTGAGAAGAAGTACTAATCAACACGGTATTAATCAATACCAGTTTTGCCGTCTGAGACAAATTTAAAGATCCCCAAGATAAAATCCGTTTCGAGACCTTATCAACTAAGAACTGGAAGACAATCTTTTTCCCTGCAAGAAAATCAATTGGTGCCCCCAAATGTCTCTCCAAGACAGGGACCTGACCAATATCAAGGATCCCTTTCAGTTCCTCTATTTCTTCCTGTTGAGCCTATTTGCTAAATTTGACATAAGATTTATTCAAATTTAGTTGTTGGCCTAAAATTTCACCGAATCTCTTCAAAATATCCCCCACATTTTGACATGCTTTGACATGAGGTTTGATTCGCTTGGAAGAAAACAATTGCATCATCCGCAAAAAATAAGTGTGAGATCGGGGCTGACCTCCTTGTCACGTGAAGACCCTTAATTTGATTGACGTTTTCTGCCATTGAGAACATCCTAGACAAGATGTCCATACAAAACAAGAAAAGATAAGGGGACAGAGGGTCCCCCGGCGTAACCCGCATTCCGGTTTAAAAGCCTTCGAAACCTGCATTAATTAGGGTCTTATAGGAAACAGTTGAGAAACACTGAGAAATCCACTGTATCCAAATTGCCAGGAAACCATACGCATTAAGGACTCGTAAAAGAAATCCCCAGTTCACACGATCATAGGCCTTTGACATATCCAATTTTATCACAGCTTTTGTAGAAGTCCCATTACTCGTATTAATCAAGTGAAAAAGTTCATGACTTAGCATCACATTATCCTCAACATACCTCCCTGGCACAAAAGCATGTTGGAATTCTGAAATAAGATCTGGCAGAAAGGACTTCATCCTATTTACCAAACATTTAAGTATGCATTTATAAATTGTATTGCATAGACTAATAGGCCTAAACTACATTGCTAATTCTGGAATATCCACTTTTGGAATCATTACTAAAAGTGAAGCATTAAGTTCTTTCAATAAATAGCATGTAGAGAAAAAGATTTTACCCACTCAACCACTGGAGTACCCACCTTTTTCCAGTGTTGATGGAAAAATTCTGCAATAAAGTCGTCCGGACCTGGAGCCTTAAGATTATGAATAGAGAACATCGCCTTTCTAATCTCTTGATTGATGTGAAAAAGGCCGGACCAAAGACTGTGCATCCAAGTCTGCTATTACAAGCAAGTCTGACTCACGTAGAACTAAATCAATTCTTTCAAAACCAACAGTCATAGCCACTAAAGGTGGATTATACACTTCCTTTAGAGTGTCTCGAATTAAAGCCTCCAAGTTTTTTTGACCCATAATCCAGGTATCCTCATCATTCCTAAGGGTAACAATCTTTCTCCGTTTTTAACGTTGTTTAACTCTGTTCACTACAAGAAAAAAGGCCATTTCTGACGGGAAAAATCCGTCGAAAAACACATTTCCGACGGCAATTCCATCGGAAGTGGTCGTTTGAAAAGCATTTGTAGGAAAACCCACCTTTTCCGACAGAATTTTCCGTCGTAAGAGATTTTTCGGCATCGGAAAAGTCCTTCGGAAATTTCCGACAGGAATTCCGTCGGAAAATTCTTTTATAAAATTAAAAAAAAAACGTCGCGCCACCCAATGGCGTATTACCACCTCCAACCACCCAAAACGCCGCTATCAACCCCACCCCCACCCAACTATCCGAACCACACCACTACCCACCTTAACCGAAACACTACCCCACCACATACCCTAAACGAACCAAACCCCTCCTAGCCCTAATCTAACCAGACCTACCACCTTAACCCACCCCACCTAACCCTAACCCTCCCAAACTAAACCTAGATCTAAAACCACCCACCACGGCCCACTTAAACCCAGATCTAAAACCACCCACCACGGTCCACCTAAACCCGACCCACCCACCAAGAAAAAAAAACATAATAACCGAAAATAATTAAAAAAAAACAAGCCGCCACATCCACCAGATCTGCACCAGCCATCACATCCACACCCACTACAGCAACAAGCCAACAACCGACAATATTAAAAAAAAAAAACAAAAAAAAAAATATTAAAGAATCGAAAAACATACCTTAATAACCGAAATTGGCTTTGAATTCTTGAATTTGGTTTAAATAGGCCAAATTCGACCTGACCAAAAAACCATTAATTTCTATAACATCGAGAAAACAACACCCATATATTCCGGCCAAAAAACCGTTAAAGAGTCTAGATCCGACCATCGAGAAAAAGCTTATTTTTTCCGTCGAGAAGAAAAGAGATGAGGCGAAGAGAAAGAGAAACAAAACGAAGAGGAGAGAGGAAGAGAAGGAGGAGGAGAAAGGAAGAGAAGAGGAGGAGGGGGCGGAGGATAGAGGAAGAGAACAGGAAAGAAGAGAAGAGAAGGAGGGGGGCAGAGGAGAGAGAAGAGGAAGGAGGAGGAAAGAGAATACAGAAAATAAGAAATGAAGGGGGAAGCGGGTTGGTTAAGGGTTTTAAGAGGGTTATATATATATATATATATATATATATATATATATATATATATATATATATATATATATATATATATATATATATATATATATATATATATATTCCGTCGAAAATTTCCGACAGATTTTAATTCCGTCAAAAAATTAAATTTCCGACGGAATATTCCGTTGGAAAGCCCATTTATTCCGACGGATTTATATTTTGTCGTAAATTTCCGACGGATTTTTAAAGATCCGTCAAATTTCCGATGTTTCCGACGGAATTTCATGTCCGTCGGAACCAGTCCGTCGGAAATCAGCCTATTTCTAGAAGTGGTTGTACATCAAAGTTGAAGAAATATCCCCTTCATTTATCCATTTATCTTTCATTCGTTGTTGCCAGTACTTAAACTTAAGAGTACTTGATAAGTGGTTTATTTGACCACTTATTGTGTTAATTTAAACCCGGTTTTGCGATCATTTCCCCTCTTTCTAACCCAATTTTGAATGAAAATGTTTTGTCTCGGCTTTCCCCCTCTTGGTTTGTGTTTGTCCATGTTTTGCAGGTCTATGGACTCAATTTGGCAAACTTTCGGTGCATGGTTTGTGTTTAAGGCAAGAGAATTAAAGAATGGAGAGGGCGCTCCAGCAGGAGCGGGCGCTCCGATCTTTCTGCCAACTTTCTGCCAAAGCTTCAAGAATTGCACACCCTGTGAGGAGCGGGCGTGCAGCCTTGGCGCTCTTGGCTGTGGAGCGGGCGCTCCTGGCTGTGGAGCGGGCGCTCCTGGCTGGGAAATCCGTTTTCTTTGACGGATTTCCCTATGTGTTACGGGGAGTATAAATACTTCCTCCTTTATTCATTTGTAACCTAGACAGATATAGCCTAGTTTTTAGAGACTCCTCTTAGTTTGAAACATTCCTTTTAATTAATTTAGCTTAATTTTCATCAATTCAATCATTGTAATAGTTGGTTTCAAGTTTGTTTCTCAAGATTGGCACTTTGTATTCAACAATTTCAAGCCTCAATTAGTAACTTCCTTCTACTTTTCTCCATTTAATTTCTGATTTTATTTGTTGTTGCATGATATTTAAATCTTCTTAGTTCTTGATAATTTGTTATTGGATGATAGTTATTTCAATTGTTAATTATTTTTCCCCAATTATTGAAGAAGTTAGAACCCTAATACTTGTTTGCATGTTGATAAATATGAGTTGTGAGTAGTCTACTTGCTAGGGGTTGGGTGAAGCTCAACCTTTTGGGTTAATTATGCAAATGTGGGAGAAGCATTGATGCTTGTATTGCAATTAAATTGATTATATGAGATTGCTTGTTAGTTCTTCAATGATAGGATTAGCTACCCTTGATTTAGGAGCTTGATAGCATGATATGCTTAGTTTAACATGGAAATGTGAATGAAGCATGGCATTACTTATTGCAATTTGATTATGTATTTTCTATTGCTAAACTAATGAGGAATCTAAGTTTAGTAGTGTGAGTTGTTTCCTAATTGCATGAGGTTGATCTTACATATAGTCCTTGCTATATCTTATCAATTTCACTCCCCGTTTGTGTATTTGTCTTGGTCGAGTGGATCCCATTCCCCAGTGTCCTCAATCCATTGATTTAGAACCATAGTTTGTTTGTCTTCTTGACGAACCCCAATTCACCATTGACTTCGAATTAGCTTAAGTGTTAAGATCTTTGGCAACCATATCCCGTTCCTTGTGGACCGAACTCTTACTTGTCATTATGCTTGGTTTGTAAGGTGTTTGTTAATAAATGTGTTTGATTGAGTGTGGAATGTGCGACCGTTCTAACGCCCATCAGTACTCTGAGAAAAAGTATCATTAATAGCTATTCCATTGTTGCAAAGTAGTAATACTCTCTCCCTGTTCTTGCAACTCATTTGAGTACTTCCTCCAATTAATGCCTCATACTTTTTTGTTGTCCAAACACCATTTTTTGATCTTACTACGAAGCCATTTTGAATGTTGTAGCTGCTTGTACATATGTGACCTATTACACTCCACCTCCCAAGCTTCATTGATAAAAGATTTTATTTCCGGAAACACCAAACACCAAGTCTCATCAAATTAATTTGATAAGTGAAAAATTATTGTTTTTAGGGTTCTTAAGAGAAATTATCTAATACAAATGGAGAGAGAGATTGAGTGAAAGAAAATAATGAAATGAGATATGAGGAAAGAGAATGTAATGTAAATTCATTAATGGACAATGAGATTTTAATATACAAAGTTAGCAAGTTAATTAACGAACCACGCATTAAATAAAAGAAAGAAGGGCACATTTATTGACGAGAAATATGGTGTAACAATAGAATAATAAAAAGTAAAGCTAAAGTAATAACAAGTATGTCTAGACATTACTCGTATAACATAAGTAAAAAGATTCCAGATAGAAAAAGCAAAAAAGGAATACCATAAATGTAATATGTAACAAATGATATGAAACATAGAAATTATATTTTTTTTGAAGCAAGAATATAATCCTAATATATGAATCACTATAGATTATAAGAAGGTTATGATACTTACGAAGCAAGAATTTTGGGATTTATAAGAAGGTTATGATACTTACGAAGCAAGAATTTTGGGATTTATACGAAGGTTGAAAATTAGGGAGGAGCAAACACGCATAGACACATGATGTATTCAGTTTCAATTCAGCAATCTTATTGAATCAGTTTGAGTTGGGTTGAAATATGAATCACTTTAGATTTGTTTTTTTTCCAATCATAATTTCATAGTCTCTCTTCGATTTCAGATCTCAAATAACATCGCAAGATTTAAACGGACTAAATTTGACAAGCAATCGGGCCATCTAAGAGGCCAAGGGCATGATTCTTTGGAATGAACCGCATATTTTGACCGGATTGTACACCTTTGTGGCTTTGTATCTGGCAAAAAATAAATATCTAGAAGATGTAAAAATCTAGGCTAGGGGAATAATTAAAAAAAAAAAAAAAAAGTCGGTCACGACACCAATTAGGTACTTATGAATTGAGCACCTTCACTTGTAAACCCTCTTTTTAACAAGCCTTATAATCCACACACCTGGGAGTCTATTTTCTCCCTCTATCGTCCGATATAATTCCACTTCCGTCGGAAACCCTAACCCTAGATCCTAATTTTTTTTTCATCTTCTCTCTCCTCCATTTTTTGTCGCCGATCTCATCTCTCTATCTTCTCCGTAACCTAATTGGTATGTTTGTATATGTATAATACTCATCAATTTAGTTGAATTTGTTGTGTTTGATGTGATTTTGTAGTTTTGATTTTGGATTTTTGATTGATTTTGTGTGGTTTTGTAGCTTTGAAAATGGTGTCGGACGCAAGCAAGAAGAAGGCTGCTCAGAAGAAGGCAGCTGCGGCGGCGAAAAGAGGAGGTAAAGCGCCTGCCTCATCAAAGGCGGCAGCTCAAAGTGTTGATAAGGTTACTGAAGCAGTTGGGGATATGGTGATTTCTGATCGGAATTGTACCGGTATTCTTTGCTCGCATCCTTTGTCAAGAGATGTTAGGGTAAGGTTTTTTTTTTCGATCTGTTTTGTGCTGAATTTCTTATTCCTTTGTTATTTATGTGAAATTCTGTTGTTTCTGTTGATTATAATTACAAAAATTGGGATAAAAATGGGAGCTTTAGGGGGAGTTTTTGGAGTTTACTAATGTTAGATAATTGAAGTCTATTTTGGGATTTGCTTGAACTGAATAAGGGGTTTGAATTAATCAGTTAAAGGGTTTATTTTTTTTAACAAATTTATTTGGAAGTCATCATCGTGTAATGGGATTGTTTGTATTGGGATAAATAATTCATGAAATTTTGATGTAAAAAAATGATTTTTCTGTTTGTTAATCTGAAATTGAATGGCGAGGTTTGGATGATATGTTAGCCATCGAAGTATGCGGTGTAGAGAATATGGAATTGATCCATTTATTGCATATTAGTCTTTGCATATACTATGGTATTTGCAATCGTGTCTATATATATTATGGTATTTGCAATCACGTCTATATTCCTTTGAGTTTCTTTTGTTGAATATGTAGTTGGTAATAGAGTCCTTTCTTTCACATATGTTTACGTGCATGTTCACAAATCATTGTGATTAGCTGGTCTCACTTCTAGCTTATTCTTGTTAGCTATGCCGCACTTAGACCAATGCCTAGGCGAGCAGATCGTCTGTCAGCTGGGTGTTCTGCCATCTATGATGCTGGATTAATTGAATGAACTTATAATTTAGTGAATTTTCCCGAAATGTCATCCCTTGTGATTCCTTCTTACTTAGGAGGTAAAGTTATGTATAGTATGCTTTTGTATTTTGAGCATGTGACTGCTTCTAGTCTCTGTAGCTCTCTGTTTTGCGTCATGATAGAGCTACTCTACCTTGCAGATAGAGTCTTTGTCAGTTACTTTTCATGGACATGATCTGATAGTTGACTCGATGCTGGAGCTGAACTATGGAAGGTTTGTTGCTATCCCAAACTTGTATTCTTAAGTTTGTTTTTATATTTATACTTTGTTTCACTCTGGACATAATGCGTTATACTTGTAAATTACATCTGCAGACGTTATGGTTTGCTGGGTTTAAATGGTTGTGGAAAATCTACCCTTCTTACTGCAATAGGACTCCGAGAGCTTCCAATTCCTGAGCACATGGATATCTATCATCTTAGCAGTGAGATAGAAGCATCTGACATGTCTGCCCTTAAGGCTGTAATAAGCTGTGATGAGGAAAGGATCAAGTTAGAACAAGAAGTTGAAAGATTAGTGGCACAGGTGTTTACTCTGCATATATTAATTGTTTGCCTGATTTTTTATTTATTTATTTTATATAATCATTGGCTTGCAGAATTAATATTTTTGCCTATAGGATGATGGAGGTGGGGAAGCACTTGAACGTATTTATGAGCGGTTGGAAGCTCTTGATGTAGCAACTGCTGAAAAGCGTGCTGCTGAAATCTTGCATGGTCTTGGATTTGACAAGATGATGCAGGAAAAAATGACTAGAGATTTTTCTGGTGGTTGGAGAATGAGGATTGCATTGGCACGGGCGTTATTTATGAATCCAACCATCTTACTGCTGGATGAACCTACAAATCACCTTGGTAAGTTAACCACTTCATCTCATGGTACTTCTTTTGTGCTTAATTTTTCTTATGCCCAAGTTTCTCTGACATTGACATCCACTTCCCTTTAAAGTAAGGAGAGATGTTTCTCAAACATTTTATGTTAAGATGCTTTGAGAACATCTTACGGTGATTCATATGCCAGATGGTGCAATTTAGATAATCTTATCCTCTGTAAACATACTTGGTCAACATATTACGTTGAGCTGTTGACATTAACAGTAAAAATGACACTGAGCCGGGCTGGCCCGTCCCGATTGACATGGCAATGTTACTTTGAGCTGGGCTCTGGGCCATGTTTTAATGTAGAAGGACGGCTCAATGTTAGTCAACCATGCTTAAATAAGTTTGATTTGGCCTAGGCACTTAACCACAAAACTGTTGTAAGTGCGCTTGGATCGTGTTTGGGCACTCTTTTAAAATTTCAGCACATAATGTACTAATAATATGGTGGTGGTGTGATCAGATATGTTTAGCTTAATTGAATTATATTTCTCTTTGGGAACTTGTATTGTGTCGGTGTTATTGCGCATATTTTCTTAAGAAATAAGTTTGATTTACCTTGCTTGTTCATTTTGATGGCAGATCTTGAAGCTTGTGTTTGGCTAGAGGAGAATCTGAAGAATTTCAATCGCATTCTGGTTGTGGTTTCACACTCTCAAGATTTTCTGAATGGTGTCTGCACTAACATTATACACATGCAAAACAAGAAGTTGACAATCTACTCTGGAAACTATGATCAGTATGTTCAGACCCGTTCTGAACTTGAAGAGAATCAAATGAAACAATACAAGTGGGAGCAGGAACAAATTGCTAACATGAAAGAGTATATTGCTCGGTTTGGTCACGGGTCTGCTAAGTTAGCCCGTCAAGCACAGAGCAAGGAGAAAACACTTGCAAAGATGGAGAGGGGAGGACTGACAGAGAAAGTTTCCAGAGACAAAGTTCTTGTTTTCCGTTTTACAGATGTTGGAAAGCTTCCCCCTCCAGTGTTGCAGTTTGTGGAAGTGTCATTTGGCTATACACCAGAGAATATTCTTTACAAAAACCTTGAGTTTGGTGTGGACCTTGACTCCAGGATTGCCCTGGTGGGTCCCAATGGTGCTGGAAAGAGTACGCTTCTGAAGCTGATGACAGGGGATTTGGTTCCTCTTGAAGGCACAGTGAAGCGACACAATCACTTGAGGATTGCCCAGTACCATCAACATCTTGCAGAAAAGCTTGACTTAGAAATTTCTGCCCTACTATATATGTTGCGAGAATATCCAGGTACCGAAGAAGAGAAAATGAGGTCAGCAATAGGGAGGTTTGGGCTATCTGGCAAAGCACAGACTATGCCTATGAAAAATTTGTCTGATGGACAGCGTAGTCGAGTTATCTTTGCTTGGCTGGCTTATCGGCAGCCTCACATGCTGTTGCTGGATGAGCCTACTAATCACTTGGATATTGAGACTATTGATTCATTGGCCGAGGCGTTGAACGAGTGGGATGGTGGTATGGTTCTTGTTAGCCACGATTTCAGGCTCATCAACCAAGTGGCCCATGAGATATGGGTGTGTGAGAATCAAGCCGTCACTCGTTGGGGAGGGGATATCATTGCCTTCAAGAATCATCTGAAGAAGAAAGCTGGATTCGAATAAGCCGATGATTATAATGGGTGTGAGTTGGTTAGAATTTTGTCAAACGTTTATTAGTACTATGCACCTCACCTCGATCTTCAGTTTTGCCTCAATGAGCATAGCTCCTTCTCGACGTTTGGATAGAAAATTGCAGTTGAGCCTTGAAGGTACTGGCTATAGTCCCAAGCTTGGCAAGTTGAGCATTACTGTGGCCTGAGTTGAGGTAATTTTTTGTTTTTGCTTCTTTATCCCCTTAAAAAAAACACTTTATAAAAACAAACTCTGTAGTTGACCAACGAGATTATGTAAACGAGATCATTTGTGAACCTGCATGTTTGAGATTCTAAATTACTTCTAAATATTTTTTTTTATGTATCCTCTTGTTTATTTACTAATTAGTTGCTGGCTGTTGTACCTGGGAATGGTAATGGGATGTTAGCCAGTCAGCTACACTTTGGTAACAAATACACCCCAAACAGTCTAAATACTAATTATTTTTTTGTGGCAGTTAGTTTGATCATTGATAGTTACAAAGTTCTTTGTATTTTGTATGTACTTTGTAGATTTTTGTTTTAAGTTCTCACGTATTTGCTCCTGAACTGTGTTCTACATGGTGCCATTTAGATGACTGAGTAATCAAAAGGGTTGGCAGTCGAATAGTCGATGTTAGTTTCACTCGCAGAATATAATTCATAATTCAAAGCAGACATTCACTGATTTTTTTTTACAAAAACAGTGGAAGAAGATAACTTGAGATATGCAATTGTTCCTTTTTGGCTAATGAGTTACTGAGCGAGCATACGGCTGATTCTATAACATCGTGTTTGCTCTGGTAGAAATGAACTAACAGATCAACTACTCGTTTTCTTATACTCGTAATAACTTGAGATGAGAGGAAGATGCCATAACATGAGCAGTGATTTTTGGAACAAGAGACATTGAGTTTCTGTTATTTATCTAACTTGTGATGAAGAGGAAGGGTATCACATAAGCAGCCATTGAAACAAGAAGAATATATATGGAGTTTTCATAATTTTATCATTATGTGATGTGAAATTATGCATGGCTGCTATTTGAAAATGATTTCGGTATGGTAAAAATCTGTAATTTTAAAGACCAATATATAATGTATTATAGGGAATTAAAAAAAAAAAAAATTCTACCTCTGATTTTTATTATTTGTAACTTTGGAATATTTTATATCTTACAAATAATACTCCAAAGTTGCAAATAATAAAAATCGGAGGTAGTATACTTTTATACATCCTCCTTCCATTTTTAGTTCCTGTGTATTTTTTTTTGCAAGCAACACTATATAAAGGAACGGAGGGAGTATATAATAATATAAATACTTTGCTTAACAGTGGAAAAGAGAATCTGGTGTACAATATACATGCTAGGCTCTCTGTTTAGGGCTTTAATCTTGCAACAAGTTAATGTATTTAGGAAGCTAGTTTTTCCCGTGATAAAATAATTGATTTCTACACCTCCGAGCAATTCTCTGGTCTTTTTTTGCTTCACATTTAACTATTGCCTCCGTTCTGAAATGAGACCTGTCATAACTTAGAATATGAGCTGTACTACGCGTCTATGCAGGAGAAATTGATGAACTTGCAGATGCAACCGGCTTTTGCTTTGTGCATCAAGTGTGATAGCAACAGCAGCCAATCAAGTATTCCTTGTCTTTTTTATGTAGATTGTTGTGTGCTATCGGCTCCCCACTCTAGTATGTAATGTTATGCCTAGTGTAGTAGTTAGCTGGATAAATAAGACGATATTCTATGAGATGAAATTGCTGCTCATGGATTTTCATTGCGTTTATACGTGCACTAAATTGGTGCTGCATTTTCCATGAGATATATCTGCGGTGACCTGTGACAATTAATCTTTTAACTTATTCCACAATTTATCTTCACGAATTGATGCCCAAATTTCTAAGGGAAATCTCTCTCAAATTTACTGAAGGGAGTATGAAAACTGTACAATTGGCAACGTAGCAGTGGTCAAAAAACAAGTTTAATTTAGCAATCAAGATTTGATCACTTGGTTTAGAGGTGTCGATTCGGATAATCGGATGGAGTTTGGGTCGGGTCTATTCGGGTCGGATCTGGTTGGATATGTTCAGGTCAAAAATTTTATTTTTGGGTCGGGTCAAGTCAAATTTGGGTCGGATCTATCGAGTACGGGTCGGATCTATAGAGTACGGGTCGAATATGGGTCGGATCAACTCCAGATCGGTTCATGTTCGGTTCGGATAAATTCAGATCGGGTTCAAAATGGGTTTAACCGGGTTAATTTCGGGTCGGGTTGATTTCGGTTTGGTCAAGTTCGATTTGATTAAAATAAGGTTGATCCGTTGATTCATTAATTGGTCAATTTCAATTCAATTCCTTTTTGTGTTTGGTTGGATTTTAATCGAGTTGACCCAATTCATATCCAAATAAGGTTATTTTTAAACTAGAGTTGTTATTGTGTTTTTACCTTATTATTGGGTCAATATCAAGTCATTCATGTATCATATTTTTTATCGAGTTGAAAAAAGAGGTTTTAATGTTCAAGTATTACAAATTATTTGTAGCAAATTTTAGATGAGACTAATATAAAGTTTAGTAAGTTATTTTATATAATTGATATATACATGAAGTAAATTTGTTACTTCGGATTTTTTCTTTGTAGTAAAAAACGTTAACTTATTAATAATTAGTAAAATATAGTACTCATAGTATAGGAACTTGAATAAAAAGGTCAATAATTAATTATGGTTTAAATTCGGATCGGGTAAAAATCAAATCCAGTTAAAATCGGGTCGGGTTAATATCAGTTCGGGTCAAAACAAATCGGATTAGATCGGTTATTTGCTGGGTCAATTTCGGATCGGGTTGAGCTCGGGTCAGATCAAATCGGTTCGGTTTGAATTCAGGTCGGGTCAAATCGGATTCGGGTTGAGTTCAGGTCGGATCAAATCGGTGTCGGGTTAAGTTCAGATCGGGTCAAGTTCGGATTCGGGTTGAGTTCAGGTCGGATCAAATCGGTGTCGGGTTAAGTTTAGATTGGGTCAAGTTCGGATTCAGGTTGAGTTCAGTTCGGTTACATATCGGGTTTGAGTCTTGAATTTCTCAGATCAAATCGGATTGGTTACAGTTCGAAACGGTCAGTTTTTTTCGGGTCGCGAACACCTCTAACTTGGTTGTTCAAGCTAAACAAGCTGAGTAGCTGACTACACAAATGAGTAACAACTACTTAGCCCTTGTTTAGTTTACCTTAATTTTACTTATTTTAGAAAAAATAAGTTCAGATCAGATCAGAAAAAATAAGCTCAAATCAGATCATCGTTTTATCTGCAATTTTTATCTCAAAATCTCTTGGAAATTTTAGATTTTAACACCTCATAAAAACCCGAAAATGGTTTTTAACACCCCCATAAAAAAATAAATTATTTTAACACTAGACAAATTTCCAAAAAATGGGTATTACCACCACTTAACTCATTCCGTTTAGGAATCCGTTAAGTGGGCCCATAAAGCCACGTGTCGCTTTATTATTGGCAAAAAACCGAAAAAAAATTAAAATTAAAAATAACAAAATAAAAAACCTAAAACTACCCCAGCCACTCCAGCCCCACCACCGCGCCACCACCGCCCTCCCCCCAACCCACCATTATCCTCCCCGAAGCCACCATAGACGGCGCGTCTCCTCCCCCCCCTCCCCCAACCCACTTGAACCCCCCTTCCCTTTCCCGCAACCGCAATCGGCCCCAAAAACAACCAAACCCACAACCCTCAACGGCCACGAATCCCTCAAAACAGCCACGATTTCGGCCATAAATAGCCGAAATCGGCCGGTTAAGGCCACTCAGCCCCAAAACTGGTCGATTTCGGCCATTTGTGGCCGTTTTGGGGAAGGAGGGTTTTGAGTTTGGTGGTTTTTGGGGGCGACACGGTTGCAGGAAAGGGAGGGGGAGGGTTTAGGTGTGTTGGGAGTGCCGGTGCGCCGCCAGTGGTGGATTCGGGGAGGGCAGTGGTGGGTTGGGGGGAGGGCGGTGGTGGAGCGATGGTGGTGCTGTGGTGGTAGTTGGGATGGTTTCAGGTTTTCTATTTTTTTAATTTTTTTCTTTTTTTTTAACAAATAAAATGGTGACACGAGTCACCAAGGACCACACTTAACGGAATTCCTAAACGGAATCTGTTAAGTGGTGGTAATACCAATTTTTTGTAAGTTTGTCTGGTGTTAAATTTTTTTTTTATGGGGGTGTTAAAAATCATTTTCGGCTTTTTGTGAGTTGTTAAATCTAAAATTTCCAAATATCTTAAATTTCGTAATGAAAAAAGTTATGAAAATTACATATTAATAAAATACACATTATTACTAATCTAATAAGATCCCACTTGATTTATTTATTCCTTACACATTATCGTACACTTAAGGTTAAAGTTTGGTCAAATCAGATAATAAGATCAGATCAGATCAGACCAAACCAGATTAGACAAGACCAGATCGGATAAGCAAAAATAAAGTGAATTAAACAAGGCCTTAATCGCTTGTTTGGCATCGTTTTTTAGTTTTCGGTTTTCTGTTTTTTAGAAAACAAAAAACTAAAAACAGGAAACAAGAAAAAGGTGTTTTCACTTTTCTGTTGTTAGTTTTCATAATTAACATAATTTTAATATGTTTGATTAATTTTTTATTCATTATATGACATATATTATATGATTATGAAAATCAAAAAATAAAAAAATAAAAAACTACAGCAATGCCAAACGAACCTCCAAAAATTTCACGAATTCCTTGCTTATCATTCAGTTCATTGAAAATCAGCTAAACAGCTTAAACCTTCATTTTTAGAAATATTTGGTACGTAAATGATTGAAAACATGAATTCCGATCCATGCGCATCATACAACTTTGCCTATCTCATTACACTATTTGTACATCGACAACAAGGATTCATTGCTAGAAAATTCTTTGCCCCATTCGAAACGTTTGTCTCTTTTGATGATTCAGAAGATGTCATTACTAGCTAATTTGGATTGTGGAAATTTTTGGCCTTTGGAAAACTATTATCATTGGTTCTCCCAAAAGGAAACAATGTTGACTAGTTCAGAGCAAAATATACCCAATATCTCAGTATCATCGTCTTTGCTTTCTCGCTAGCAGAGTAGCAGGGGATGATCTACATCGAGGCTCATTGGGGCTTGGCCTCAAACTTTTTAAAGTGATTACATAAATACAAGGAATTTATTTACTGTCTTAAAAATGGGTTTTAAAAAAACTGTTTCACGAAGATTAAGGTATTTATCTATATCTATAACCCTTATAAAAGCCCCAACCACCCTTACTGTTTCACATTTACTGTTCCTTATGAACAGGAAATTGACGTTTCTGCCCTCCCTTGCCCTTAGCACCCTTCCTTGATTGACCAAATTTCCAGGGGTGGTTTGGTCTTTTTGCTTTGACATTCCAAGTGTTCTGAATGAGCTGACGCGTGGCATTCATCCTCTTGGTCTTTTCGTGTTGCCCATTTCTCTCTCTTGCTTTTGCTCCTCTCATCATCACTTCTCCTAAGCATCCTCAAATTTCCCCCTTTCTCTCCTCCATTGAAGCGCACTTTGAGTTCTCCATTAAAGCGCACTCTGAGTTCTCTGATCCATTGAAGCCTACTTTGAGTTTTTTGCCGGTGAATTGGATTTTCAACTTTTAAGTCCGGCGTTTTCTGGAGGTTTTATTGTTTTATCCTTTGTTTTTTTTTCGCCTGATTTCGAAATTCTAGGGTTAGGGTTAGGGTTAGGGTTTTTGGTTGGTTTTCAAGATACTCAAATCTTGATTTGCTTTAATCAAAATTCTTCATCTTTTTTGATGAAGTTGAGTTACTGGGTTCATTTCTTCTGCTGTAAATCGATTGAATTGTAGTTTGAAGCAATGTTTACACCCCATAAGAAGGTTTTTACGGATTGGTCTTTGTCGCCGAGGAGAGAGAATCAGAAAACTCCAGTGCCGAATACTAATTCTAGCGCACGAATTTCTGAAAATGGAGGTGCGATTGCTGTTAGGGATGGAGACGATCTCGAAGATTTGGATGGAAGAACTGCTAAGCTTGAAAATGAGGTGGGTTTATTTGTTAATTATATCTGTTTTATCTTAATTACTTAATTTACCTGTTTTTTTTTTTTTTTTTTTTTTTTTTTTGCATGAATTATGATTTTTTTTTGCTCACCTGGGTTTGCTCTGTTTTTACTTTATTTTTGTGGGTCTTACTGTATTTTTTTCAATTCAATGAATTTTAGTATTTTGTGCTCTGATTTGAGTAGATTTGTAGTTTTGCTTAACGATATAAGTACTCCGTATTGTCTGAAGTATAATATTAATGAATGTTGGGTCTACTTGAGTAAGGTTGAGAATTAGTTGTTTTTTGCCGTATTTTAATTGGAATTCCCCACTTAAAAAAAGAAGAAGCTTGAAGCTGTGTATGTATTGTAGTCAGTGAAGTGTTGGGTGTAGCGGATGTGAGGTGCATTGGGTTAATTGCTTCTTCCGTTGTACCAAAATGGCGATCGACCTTGAATTATTACCATTTTTAGCTTTTATCTTCTTCATTTCGTTCTTTGTAAGGTATGTGGCTTTGTTTTAAAATTTAACAATTTTTTTCCCGCTTCTTGTTGTTAATTGTAAATAGATAATAGTGTTTTTTTGTTTTGGCAGCTGTTAATTTCATGGAGTGGTTTGAAGGAGCTTCTTTGGTCGCAGCTGTGGATCTGGTTATTGCTATGTGTGAGGTGTGGTTAGTTATTGTTTCGCATTTTTTTGCGAATTTTAGTTTAATTATTGTTGAGTTTGATGAGTAATGTGATTTGGTTGATTTAATTAATTAATTAGTTCATTGCTATGTTGTTTTAGTTTAGTTAGTTAATTAGTTCATTAGCCTAATTAAGTATGTTATGTTTTAGCTTTAGCTAATAAAATTGTGAACAAAAATTAATTTCCTGTAGATTTCTATTATAAATTAATTAGAGATTAACTTAGCCTCATTAAGTATGTCAATAAAAATTTGGCTTTGGAGGTTACAGTGGGAAAGGAAATTTGCTTTGGAGACTACACTGTTTAGATACAGTATTTATACTTTGTATTAATTAATGGTTTTGTATTAATTCGTTATTTTGTGTGATTTTTGTTTTTCGGTGCTTGTTGTTTTTGTGAAATGTGGTTGTTTATTGTTTTAGTTGGGTGATTTGATGGATTTTTTTTACTTTTTGAATGTGGGTTGGTTTAGCTTGAGCTTTTATAAGGGGAATGAGGTGGTAGTACTTTTGGGATTTTGAGCTTTTATCTGCAATCATACTTACTGGACTTTGTGTTGTTAATGCTGGGAAAATGTGTTGATGTTAATTAGGTTTTCAATCAATGCCTTAGAATTTGGACTGGAAATTTACAATCAAATTGAGATCTTTGAAGTATTAGTCATCGGTTTTGATTTTTATTTTATTTTTTTTGGTTTCGCTTCACTGGTTCTGATTATGAAAAGAATGTCATTGGGTAAAATAAACTCAAGCCAGTTAAATAATGTGTGAAAGGGTTGAGTGGTAAAATTACCAATAGGTCTGGCTGACAACTAACTCTCTATTTTCAAGTTGCTCAGAAAAACAATGATGTGCAATTGCCAACATATATTGAGAGGTGAGTTCTTAAATAAAAAGTAATCTTTATGTGGTTTTCCCCTGTTTAGCTGTTTGATTTTGACTGTTCACTTTTGAAGTGCATATCAGATAAATTTTTGTTATCATTGTTAAATTTTTTTTTTTTTTTTTGAAAGAAAAGATAGCCATGTATTAAAGATTAACCGAGGTCCAATTCCGCCAAAGTGATAATACTTTGAGGGAACGGACCTAAACGAAGAAGCTCAGAGTTAGTGCCGGTATCTCACCTTGCAACGAGGTGAGCAACCGTATTACAAGATCTTTTAATGTGAGCAAAATTACATCCAACAAACAGCAAGCTATCTTTTCTAATATCTTCATAGACCAAGTGAATAGGAGACATCCCACCAGCAGCAGACTTCACAGCTTGAATGGCATTCAGAGCATCACTTTCTACCTCAATTCGATCATACCCAAACCTTCTAGCCACCTGCAGCGCATACCTTATTGCTATAGCTTCAGCCACCTCTGAGGAAGTATAATGTGATACCCTGGCAGCAGCAGCTAGGATTTGGCCCTCCTCATTGCGAATGACAACACCAAGCCCCACCTTGCTTCCCCCTAGCACATGTGCATCTGAGTTTACCTTGACCCATCCGTGACTAGGTTTTTGCCACAGTAATGCAGCACTCAAAGAAATCTGCCCACCAGAATGAGGGCTAGGCAGAACCTTTTTAGCATATATATTGTAATCAGACACCAATCGCACATAGCCAGCAGCCAACATTACAGCATTTGGGTTCTCACCTTGGAAGAGCTTTAGGTTCCTCCCTCTCCACGCAGCCCACATAAGAGCAGCCATAGTGCTCACGACCCCTGCATTGTTAAATAATTGGTGGAGTGTTAATACCTGATTTAAAAGTATTGATTCTTTATCAAATCTTGCGATCATGGCGTATGGGTATGGATATGGGTGAGATTTTCTGTATTTTTTGCAATTAAATTGATTATTTTGTTTTTATTTTTGTTTAATTAATTGGAATTTGGTATAATTTGATTTCATAATTATTGTTGTTATATTGTCATTAATATCTTAAATTTTTGGAAAATAGCAGCTAAATTCTTGATTATCTCTTTATATGAATTGTTTATAGCTCCATTGAATCTAGATTTTGTTGGATTATAGCCCTCATTGATGTGGTATTGTTGATTTAAAAAAGCAGGATCACACAAGGGAGCCCATACTTGATCTTCAAAATGTGAAATATCAGCTTGTGGCTCTTTACTTTCTTAGGGCTTAATTGTTTGTATTTAACATGCAGAGGTAGCTTTAATTATTTTGGAACTTAATGTATTTGTTTTTGGTTAATGTTGGTTATGTTAAATATAATAAGTGTAACTTGCTATTACACTATTACAACAGAGTTCCACTCATTTTCTGATTAAGAATAAGTTTTTTCGTATAAATATATTAAGTGTAACTTGCTATTACACTATTACAACAGAATTCCACTCATTTTCTGATTAAGAATAAATTTTTTTCTTGTAAAATACTTCGTATTGGGTTATTTATTTATTTATTTATTTATTTAACCTTGATTTTCCACTTGACTCCCATCCATCTTCATTAAATCTTAATTAAACTCATTCATATGTCCATTTTTCTAGCAAGTAAAATGAAAAAACTATTATGATAGCTGGTGGCTAATGACTTAATTGGAGGTAAAATGACCGGTACCTCCAATTTGGGTATATTGATCATTTTTTTAAAAAAGAACATCATTAGTGTTTACTGTTTAGTGTATGCTTTATTTTATGGAAAAACAAAGCAAATAGAAAATCAACAATGAAATATGCAAAATCATAAGAGACGAGACAGTAAGGAAAGTACTTAAGTACTTAATATGGGGAATGAAAAAAAAAAAAAAACAAATTGAAAAAGAGTATTTGTTGTAAAACCTTAGAAGACGGGGTGAAGTTAAAGGAGAAGGTAAGCAATGAAACAAGATAGCGATGAGGTAAGGTGGGGTTAGAAGACACCAATAATAATGAGAGTTTATAGTAGAATTATGCTGGATTTATACATATGTGCTTTTTAGAAGAGAGACAGAGGAAGATAGAGGGGAAGAAAGTACAAACTCTAATAATAAGATTGAAATGGATAAATATTCTTATAAATGTGAAACCCAATGAAGAAAGTACATATGCAAGTAGCACTTAACTATAAACTCTCCAAATTGTTAACAAATAAAAAGAGAATAGAGGATGGAATATAAACCACTTAAAAAGAGATTCCTAAATGAAATAGATTACTAGAGAAAATAAATAGGATACAAGTAAGTAAGTAAGATGAATGGAAGATTTTTACTCTATTGATATTACAGCACTTAGACCTCTTTCGTAAAATAACACAAGAACAAGCTATTTATGTTGTAATAACATAAAGACCTTTAAGATAATTGTTCAACAATTAAAACTTATAATTATGATACACTTATTGAATAGCTCGTAACAACAAGAATTATAAGCATTTTTAACAAAGATTTTGTGCTAGATTGGGGGGTGAAGGGGGGGGGGGATCAAGAGAAGGGTGAACAAGTACTACCTATAATTTTATTTTATATCCAATTTTTAAAATAAAAAAAAAAGGAGAGAGGGAACTACGAGAAGAATAATTAGTAAAAAAAGAGGGAGTTTGGTTAAATAAAGGAAGGAATTGTGAAAGGTAAGCAAGTGTATATCAATAATTTTCAAAGAAAGAGTAAGTAGACAAGGTCAGGGGAAGAGAAACAAAAAAAGAGAGGAGAGCTTTGGGACAATAGAAAGAGTAGGTGAGAATAAAGCACTTTAAGAGATCATTTTTAGTATTTAAAATTAAGATACAACTGTCACAAAGGAGATACATAAATGAGAGAAATTAGGAATGTGAAAATGAAAAAAAGAAAAACAAGGAGGTGGTTCAATGACTATTTTTATAGATTGTAATCAAAGAAGTGATAAAAATTACTTTTTTAAAAAGATTCTAAGATTTTAAAAACCATACAGGTTAAGTGTAAAAATGTTAAGGAATATGGAAAAGGAGAGGAGAACAAGTGAGGGTTGGAGAAGTGGTTTGAATTGAACGCAAGTAAAGATTAACTTTATGAATTTTGTAAAATTATAAAGTAAGGAAGGATGGAGTAATGGAAGGAAGGAGTGAGGAAGAGAGATGTGGTCACTTAATTGCCAATTTTATGTGCTCAAACTCAATATTTGATACTTTGTATAGAAAGAAAATTGATCAATAATATTATAATTAGGAAAAAAAATCAACCTTAATGTAAAATTGTGATAGAGGGGGGGAGAGAGAGAGAGGGGGGGCGGAGGGCGGGGGGGTGATGAGGGAGAAGGAGAGAACATTAAGGGACATGCGAGAGAGCAATAGAGGAGGAGGAATAGAGGTATGTGTTGTTGGAGAAGAATCCAAGTTAGAGAAGGGATGTGGAAGAGAGAGGGGCCGAGAGAAAAAAAAGGGGTCAGGAGAAAGAAAAGGGCCAACGTAAAAAGGGTAGGCCAGGAGAGGAGAGGAGAGGAAAGGAGAAGGCATGTTGGGAGAAGTGAGGAGTCAAGAAAGACGAGAGAGCGGACATGAGAGAGATCAGGAGTGAGAAAAAAGACCCAAAGTGAAAAGCTACAAAAAAGAGACAAAGAAAGTTGAGGAGTTGGGAGAAAAGGAGAGCAATATTAAGAGACTAGGAGAGTGACGACCATGAGAAATCAAAAGAGAAAGAACTAAAGCAATACAGGAAGATAAGGGTTGAGAAAGAAAGATAGGTCGGTAGAAAGAGGGAAGGCCCGAGAGAGAAAGAGATTGAGAGAACAAAAGAAAAAGGGAGATAGAGAGAAGGCCCGAGAGAGAAAGAGATTGAGAGAACAAAAGAAAAACGGAAATAGAGAGAAAAGGGAAAAAAGGGAGAAAGTGTACACTACAACAAAAGTGACATAAGGTAACAACAATTGGTAAAACTTTAAAAGTTATAAGTTTAATCAATAATTGATGTTTATTTTTTAATTATTGAATTTCAATTTTAATTTGGCAAATTGGATGTTGTCAATCTTCCAATCTCCCTAATCGAAACACCCGATCTGCAATCTTCTTATCGCCCCGATCGCACTACTCAGTTCGCTAATCCTCCAATGGCCTTGATCGCACCACCCAATTTGTCATTCCTCCAATTGCCTTGATCACACCACTTAGCTTGTCAATCCTCCAATCGCCCTAATTGCACCACCCAGTTTGTTAATACTCCAATCACCTTGATTGTACCACCCAGTTTGGAAAACCTCCAATCGCCCTGATCTCAACACCCAGTTTACCAAATTTCTCCAATTGCCTTGATTGTACCACCCAATTTGCCAATTCTCACATCCTTTTTATCGCACCACCTAATTTTCCAATCCTCCAAACGCTCTTATCTTAACACCCAATTTGTCAATCTTCTAATCACCCTGATCACAATACCCAGTTTAAATTTACGAGGTGAATGTATGTATAGTGTTACAAAAGAATATAAGCCGTAATATTTGACTCCTAAAGCTGGAATGTCGTGACTCCTGAATATATTTCATTTAGCAACTCGGAATTATCAACCACTAATGCTTAGATGAATAAGTCATGTAAGCCTCAACATAGCTCAACCTTCTATATAAATAAACAATCTATAGCATTTAACGTTAATCAATCAATTTTATTCATAGTCTCCATTAATATTCCTATTGACTATATATTTCATTGACACTTTACTAACCAAGGTTGGTATTGTATTAAGTGAATGTTGACTCAATGTGTAATTGTTACATGAAAATTGAAACACCAATAGATTTGTTGCACAATAAGAAATTGAATTCATTTAATTCAGTCAACACAAACAATTGGTAAAACTTTCAAAGTTATAAGGTTAATCGATAATTGAAGTTTATTTTTCAATCATTAAATTTCAATTTTAATTTGGCAAATTGGATGTTGCCAATCTTCTAATCTCCTTAATCGCAACACTCAACTTACAATCCTCCAATCTCCCTAATCGCACTACTCAACTTTTAAAGTCATTCCTCTAATTGCCTTGATCGCACCACTTAGTTTGCTAATTCTCCAATCTCCCTGATCGCACCAGTTTTTCAATCCTCCAATCACCTTGATTACACCACCCAGTTTGTCAATCCTATAATGGCCCTGATCTCAACACTCAGTTTACAAATCCTCCAATTGCCTTGATTGTACCACATAGTTTGCCAATCCTCACATCCCCATCATTGCACCACCCAGTTTTCCAATCCTCTAAACGCTATGATCATAACACCCAGTTTTCGAATCTTCTAATCTCCTTAATCATAACAACCAATTAAAATTTATGAGAAGAATGTATGTATAGTGTTACAAAAGAATAAAACCCTTTTGATATTTGATTCCTAAAGCTGAAAGGTCTTAGATATTTGACTCCTGAATATATTTCATATGGCAACTCAGAATTATCAATCACTAATGCTTAGATGAATAAGTCATGCTCAACATAGCTCAACCTGCTATATAAATAAACAATTTATAACATTCAACATTAATCAATCAGTTTTAGTCACAGACTTACAATCACCATTAATATTCTTAATGACTATTTCATTGACTCTTAACTAACCTAGGTTGGTATTGTATTAAGTAAATGTTGACTGGAAGTGCAACTGCAACATGTAAGTTGAAACATCAATAAATTTGTTGCATAATAAGAAATTGAATTCATTCAAATTAATAAACACGCCCCAAAATAACATGTTTCCAAACAATACTAATTGTTCACAATATATATATATATATATATATATATACATATATATATATACATATATATATATATATATATATATATATATATATATATATATATATACATATACATATATATATACATACATATATATATACATACATATACAATGAAGCCTCTGTCTACAAAACTGTAATTTATAATCGTATAATTTACTAAATCAAATTGTTTAGAGAAATTGGATATATATACACATTATAAAGAATTACATGTTCGATGATTTTTCAAAAATGTTTTAGCACTTATAAATACACATAACTTTATGACAAGTAAACTAATAAAGTAGTGATTAACATAAAATATAAGCTAATTAGATGATAAAAACCAATCAAATATCGCCAAATTGGGGGATCATACGCCATATTAATGATGATGCAAATTGTTGACAAAAACTTTTTGTATGCATATAGCTTTTCCATTTGAGTTAAACTGCTTCAATTTTAGTTGCATCATTAGTTTTGTGCACTTATTTATTAACTATAGCTAAAGTGATCATTATACACTAACCAATCAAAGCAAAGAAAAATCAACAATCAAAATGAGACCAATTACATGAACAGATAAACAACAACTAATTACACACTAATCACCGAAGCGAAATCACCATTGGGGGACCGCGCGCGTAGCGCGCGGGCCAACAACTAGTATTTTTAAATATGAGGGAATTGGAAGAACAAGCATGTTTTACAAAAAGTAGCTAATGATAAAGCTTAGATGATGCTGTTGTTTTCTTTGCATATATTAGTGAAAATGTAAATAAATAAGATTAAAGGATGTACATTTCTAGATTCTTTGTAAATAAACGTCTGGTTTGTGTCGCTCCAACTAGCACTATTGTCATCTCCAACTCTGTTTTGTTCTTTCCTTTTCTTTCTTTGGATGGTTTCATTTCAATGTTTTGTGACAAGTGCTATGCCCCGTCTTCCCCGTTAGTAGACTTGTCCATTGTGATCCTTAGCTTCAAGTATCATCACCATATGTACATTCAACCAAGTGACCGTCTGTGGTTATAAAAGCCACTCTCATCTCTTTTGTTATGTGCCAATAAAAAAATTCCTCACTCACAAAATCAGATATACACTTAGAGGGTGTTTGGTTCAAGCATATTAGGTATAAGGTATGGGTTTGGAATGACCAAAACCCATACCTTGTGTTTGTTTCTTGAAATTTCATTTTTCAAACCCATACCTCAAACCCCCAAGGTATGGGTTTTTGAAACCCAAGGGGGGAGGTGGGTATGACTCATACCCATACCTTTAGGTTTAAAATTAAAAGGAAAACTATCATTCCTAGATAAAAACCAAACACGTAAAATCAAGTATCAAGTTCCAACCCCATACCACCCAAGTTTCATTCCTCATTCCAAACCCATACCATTGTTTGAACCAAACGCCCCCTTATATCACAATGGGTTTGGGATGCTTTACATACATGCTTCTATTTATCGTATATTTTCAATTACTTTTTATCAATTTTCTAGTACTTGCTAATCCTAACCTCCCTTCCTTGCAGCAATCGAAACCATTGTGCCATGATCAAGAGAAGATTGCATTGCTTCATTTTAAGCAAAGCTTTCGTCTTGATTGCTCTATATCAAATCCTACCTTGGTGAAATCATGGCACGATGAATCAGACATTCATCATTCGAAAAAAGCCACCGTAACTGGTGATTGCTGTAGGTGGGATGGTGTCAAGTGCAACGAGGAGACGGGTCATGTGATTGGTCTCGACCTCAGTAGCAGCTGCCTTTACGACACCTTCCCTCAAAACAGCACCCTTTTCAGCCTTAGTCATCTCCGTGAGCTTGATCTTTCTTATAGCAACTTTAATTATTCTCAAATTCCCTCTGACATTGGTCGTCTACACAAGCTCACACATCTCATCCTCTCCGATTCTGTTTTCAGTGGCGAAATTCCACCAGAAATTTCAAAATTGTCAAGCCTATCTCTTCTTGATCTTTCATATAATGGAGGTCCTATAGGTGTCAATGAGAATTTAAATCTGAAACTTAATGATTTGAGTCTAGAGAAGTTAGTAAATAATTTAAGTCGCTTAACCCATTTTCATCTTGACTTTGTTGACATATCGTTTGAGGTACCTCCTATCTTAAGCAACCGAACTTCCCTAAAAGCTATCTCTTTCGGTTTTTGTAATCTATTGGGTGAATTTCCAACAAGTGTTTTCCGGCTACCAAAACTTGAAGAAATTTCATTGATTAACAATCCCAATTTAAAAGGATATCTTCCTGAATTTCATTCTAATAGTCCTCTTCGTGTTCTAGTTCTACAGAATATAAAATTTTCAGGAGATTTGCCAGATTCACTTGGAAATCTTGCATCCTTGAGTGTTCTGAATCTATATGATTGTGAGTTCTCCGGAAAAATTCCATCTTATATAGGTAACTTGACAGGCCTCACTGTACTAGGCCTTGCCTACAATTATTTTAGCGAACTCCCTCACTCCATCATGAACCTAACGCGCCTTACTAATATATCTCTTTCAGACATGATGGATGTTAGGACTGCTGGAATATTGAAATCTTGGCTGCCTAAGCTAAATTCACTTACTAAACTATTCCTTCCCCAAATGCATTTAGGAAATGACATTTTGCCTACTCTTTCTAACTTTACTAGACTCGATTTTTTAAGTCTTCGAAACAAACTTGTTAACAGGACCACTTCCAAGTTGGTTCATGAATCTAACCCATTTAGAATTCTTAGACCTAGTAGGTAATCAGTTGCAAGGTCCAATCCCACCTTGGATTTCTAAACTTATTTGTCTTCAATTATTGAATTTGAATTTCAGGGGAACAGTTGGTAATCTTGATCCATTTTTCATGCTCCCAAATCTTCGTGTTTTACAATTAAGTGGTGTTAGCCTCACATTCCCTCAAAATATAAGCACCAATAATTCATCTGTTTTGAAGTTGCGCACTTTGGGTCTTGAATCGTGCAACTTGACCGAGTTCCCAAATTTCTTACGTTATCAAGATGAGTTAAGAGGACTATTTCTCCGAGGAAACAATATCACAGGAAATATCCCACAATGGTTGGTGAACACAACTAGGGAAAATCTATTATTCTTATACCTTTCTAATAACCTTTTAACAGGTTTTGAACAACCTTTGATTTTTCTCCCATGGAATAATTTAAAAGCGTTAGATCTCAGTAGTAACAAGTTGCGAGGGCCACTTCCAATTCCTTCAAGGTCCATGCTAGTTTATCAAGTCTCATATAATCACTTCCATGGAGTTCTTCCCAATCATATATGTCGTGCAACTTCTTTAGTCTACCTTGACTTATCTGAAAACAGTCTTGTAGGCGAGATTCCAAGCTGCATTGGTCATCAACTCAGTGGTTCTTTGCAAGTTTTAAATGCACGAGGCAATCAATTTGGTGGTGCCATTCCTTCAACATTCTCAAAATCCTGCAAATTGAAAATGATTAATTTAAGCCAAAATCAATTTGAGGGCAATCTCCCAAAGTCATTAATCAATTGTACTTTGCTTGAGGTACTTGATGTCGGAAGCAATCGTATTAATGGCACTTTTCCATCATGGTTAGGAAGTATTCCCACGTTGCAAGTTCTTGTCATGAGGCATAACTACATCTATGGGAAGATAACAACCCCATTTCATGGTTCAGTTGGTAATGATTTTCATGGGCTGCGTATAATTGATCTGTCTTATAATTATCTTACTGGTAACTTGCCATCTGGGTATTTTCAAAGTTGGGTTGCAATGACACTTTCAACTGAAAACTCATCAAACTCATCTGGCTCTTTTTTTCCAATGTACTTTTTATATGATTACAGTCAAATGGGGTCTTTCGATGAGAGTTACAATTATGTTGTCACCATAACAAATAAGGGGAGTGAAACAGTTTACCCAAAGATATTTACTGTATTGCGAGTCATTGATCTTTCAAGCAATAAGTTCACGGGTAGAATCCCCAAGGACATTGGAAATCTTAGGGGACTTCAGGCTCTTAATCTATCCAACAACAATCTTGTTGGTAGTATCCCATCTTCTCTAGCCAACATTACTGACCTCGAGTCCTTAGACCTTTCTCAAAACATGCTTTCAGGACTGATCCCTCGGGAACTGACAAGGCTAACCTTTCTCGAGGTCTTTAATGTTTCACAAAATCGTCTTGCTGGACCAATACCTGAAGGAGAACAATTCAATACTTTTGACAATAACTCTTTTGCTGGGAACTCGGCATTATGCGGAACTCCATTGACCACAAAGTGCAACAAAGACTCCTTGCCATCGTCACCACCACAAAAATCAACAAATGATGAGATGGTTGAAGAGGATACTAAGCTGATTGATTGGATCATCAGATCTTTAGGGTGTATAAGTGGATTTATAACTGGCTATGTCATTGGGAAGATATATTTGACTGATCGACATCATGATTGGTTTATGGAGACCTTTGGAAGGAAAGGGAGGTCGAAAACAAGAGTGGAGAGATCAACACAAAGACTTAGGAGAAATTGAAAAAGCTATAGATAGATGTAGGGCTTCATATCTAGTCTAAGAACCAAGTATCATTACTTCGGTTTATCTAGGCTTTTTCCTCCGTCATTGTATAGTTTATGTTTTATAATTTTGTTTCCCAGTAGCTTGTATTTTTTTTGCTAATGTATGTGTATCTTGTGTATTATCCAGTATTATATCATGTTATTTATGTAATATATTGCTAGCTATATGAATAAGATAGCACCCTATGAGACGAGAGTATGGCTCATAGAGGTTTCCCTAGTGTTTTGCATCGTGTGAGCTTTATATCTCATTTGCTATTCAATATAAATTTATAGATTTACAGTGAAAGAGAAAATTAAATATGAAAGAGTTTGCATGGTATCAGGTTTTTTCATAGTTTTGTTTCCAAAGTAGCTTGTAAATTTTGCTTGTCTTATGTATAATCCCAATTTCATGTAATATTTTGCTAGCTATATGAATAAAATATAGCAACCTATGAGATAATTCTTTGCCCTGTTTTCCACATTCGTCTCGCCTCTGATGTTAATATTGGCTAAAATTTTTCTAGTGTTTTCTATGATACTCGTACAAATTACGTACTGGTGCATTTTCCATGATATATTCCTTCTGTGACCTGTGACATTTTATCTAAACTTAAATCTTTAACATTATTGTACTGCTTTTGTTATCTACTCTGTTTCTAATTTTCTACTACGTAGTATTACTATATGTGTCTTCAATATGCAACGCTAGCGAAAATTCGGTACCAGTTGCTCAGATTTAATCACGAATTGCCCACATAGAATAGATCACTTTCATTTGCCCACATAGTCTTCTAAGGGAAATCGCTCTCAATTTTACCGAGGGTTTTTGGAAATCTTACTAATAGCTCAAAAATCAAGTTTAATTTTAGCAATCATGAATTGATCACTTGGTCACTTAAGCTAAACAAGCTGAGTAGCTGACTACAGTAATGAATAATGACAACTTAAGCTTTCTTGATTGATAATTTCATGAATTTCTTGCATATCATTCAGTTTATGTGTTAGGATATTCTTGAAATTCAGCTAGTTATACCTACCGCGGTAGAAATATTTTGGTGCGTCATCAATGAATAGAAAAATGAATTATAAAGCTTGACAATTCCGTAGTTGAACAAGCACTATTTGTCCATCGACATGGATTGAACATCGTTAGAAATTTCTTTGCCCCACCCTACAGCTTAGGGAATACATTATGGCCGGAAGCGCCTTAACTATATTTTTATCTTCCAGTAATTTTTTTTTAATATTTTGGGAAATTCTCAACGGTAACCCCCAACTTTTGCTACGCACCAATGGTAACCTCCCCTTTTTTTTATTATACAAAATGACCTTAGTTAAAAATTGCATCTCACTCATAACCTTATTTCATTAAATATTAACTATGGTTAGATTTATAAAAAAAAAAAAAAAAAAAAAAAAAAAAAAAAAAAAAAAAAAAAAACTCAAAAAATTAACTCAACCACCAAAAATCAGCCACCACCCTGCTCAGCCACCATCTCCCTTTCCGGCGACTACCCCAGATTCTTCCGACCAGGCTCCCCGACCGCCAGTGACACTGCGCCAGCTCCACCTCGACCACCTCCAAGTCAGATTCCCAAACCTTCTCCCACGACCCACCCTCTCTCTCCTTCTCACCGTCACCACCACCACAAAACACCGCACCTCCCTCATAAGCCCACGCACAACCATTATCACCACCAGCCAGCCACGCTACATCTACCCTCGCAACCACATTCATCGCCCAACCCACCAATCAGCCACCTTGCCTCTAGTGTAGCCCGCAACAACCACCTTACACACCATCTTACAATTTGTGGCTAATTGTTCAAATTCGAACAATGTAGAATGGAATTGGAAGAACCCTAGAAATTGGGAAAAATCTAACAATTGACAATTGCTTGATTTAAGGTTAGAAAAACACATTGTGATTGAAAATAAAGGACAATGGAACAAATTAAAGCTTTGATGGCTCAATTGCGAACTTAATTTGGTGCTTTTCAAAAAAAAAAAAAAAACTTAATTTGAGTGAAAATGGTGGTTGCAGTGGGAAGAGGAGAGAGAGGGAGGGTTGTCGACGGGGTTTGGGTTCTGGGTAATGGTGGGGCTGGGGTAGCGTCGCCGGCGAGGGGAAAGGGGAACCCTAGATGCTGGCAGAAGGTGGTGAACTGGTGGTGGGGCTGGCTGGGTTGGTAGTTTTTCTTTTTAGTTTTTTTTTTAATTTTTTTTTTTTCAAAGATAACCATAGTTAGTTTTTTTTAATTAATTAACTCTCATTAATGTCATAAATGAGATGAAATTTTTAGTTAAGGTCATTTTGTATAATAAAAAAAAGGGGAGGTTACCATTGGTGCGTAGCAATTGTTGGGGGTTACCGTTGAGAAATTCCCTAATATTTTTGAAATTCTGAAAATAAAAAAATGTATAAGATAATTAAAAATAATTTTAAATTACAATTACTAATTAAAAATAAATTAAAAAAAACAAATAATCTCAGTCATCCATTTTAAAAATTTGTGATAGTCAAAAGTCATAAGATTACATAATTTACATTAAATATATTTTTATCTTCCAGTTATTATTTTTTAATATTTTTGAAATTCTGAAAAAAAAATGTATAAAATAATTAAAAATGATTTTAAATTACAATTACTAATTAAAAATAAATTAAAAAAACAAATAATCTCAGTCATCCATTTTAAAAATTTGTAATAGTCAAAAGTCATAAGATTACATAATTTACATTGGAATTTTCATCCCCAACCCACAAACTTTTCCAAAAACTTAAACCCCAAATATATGTTTCATTCATTTTTTCAACAGTGGTGAAACTTTTTAGTTTTGTTGGGAGTTGGGGAGTGGGGACTACTAATAAATTTGTTATGCAAGTAGACATGTACTAACGTAAAATGCATCAATCAATCAATCAATCAAAGCCTTAATCCCAAAAGTGGGGTCGGCTAACATGAACCAAATTTGATTATTCCGTGTAGTCATCAACATAAATCTTTCTCCTCCATCCCTTACGATCCAAAACTTCATCCTCACGTAAATCCATGCACTTCATATCCTTCCTCACTCCTTCCAACCAAGTCATCTTTGGTCTCCCTCTTCCTCGTTTAATCCCTCCATGGTCCCACTCTTCCACTCTTCGCACCGGTGCACCCTCGGGTCTCCGTCTTACATGTCCAAACCAACGCAGACGATTTTCCCTTAGTTTATCTACAATGCCCGCCACACCTACTTTCTTGCGAATAACCTCATTTCTGATTCTATCTCTTAAAGTGTTTCCACACATCCACCTTAACATGCGCATTTCCGTAACCTCCATCTTTTTAATATGCTCTTTCTTAGAAGCCCAACATTCTGTACCATAGAGCAACACTGGTCGTATGGCAGTCCTGTAGAATTTTCCCTTCAACTTTAAGGGAATGCTGCGGTCGCATAACACTCCCGTGGCCGCTCTCCATTTAAGCCACCCTGACTTAATCCTGTGGGTCACGTCTTGATTAACGTAAAATGCATGATGGAATCAATAATTTGGTACATCAACAAGTTAGCAAATAAAAACACAAGTCTTACATAGTCAATTAGTCGTCATACAAGTACACAACACTATTTATTTGCCTTATTGATTTAAAGGCTATGTTAGACAATTCAGCTTTGCGGCCTTACCATCGTTCTTCATGTTTATCTCGACAATATGTGGTTTCTCCCTCCTTTTCAAAATAATTAACACGTTTGACTTTTTTTAATCAATTTTGGCTATTTTTTACTATTATAAAAAACAAAATGTTTATGAATAAGTTGTTGGATTTCCTAATGTACATTATTGGAATTTTATGTTTTTATTATTAACATTTAATTATAAAATAGCGATAAAAGATGGTTAAAATTGATAAAAAAAAAAAAGGTTAAGTATTCCAATTATTCTAATATTGGTTAAAAAATTATTACATTATTAGTTAAAAAATTAGTTAAATATATTATCTTTGGAAACCGTTATCGATATTGGTTCCCAAAATAAAAAGAATATTGACTATTATCATAACAAAAACTAGATATTCTCGGAGCAAATTTTAATATCATCTATGATCTCTTTTTATAGGTATTATTTTTGTATTAAAAAAAGAAAATCAAGCAATATTAAATTAGGAAATATGAACAATTAGGGAAAAAAAAACAGTCATTAATGAATAAGTCTTGTATACAATGGGTGTACGTTAATTTTATTGTAAAACGGTCAGATTGAGCATAACTGTAACTATTTTTATGGTAAATTTAACTACTTAAAGGGTAACTTTTAATTTATTGTTAGTTTGAATTTTATTTTAATGTGTAATTTCTTATAGATACGTGATTACATACTATAAAGACTAATACGATTAATCTAATTCATTATAAGTTTTTTGTAAGATAAAATTTATTAATAGAAAAGTAATGACTTTTGCAGTATAAAGGGTAACTTTAAGTACTTTTAACATAATTAACTTTAACCCGTTTTTCAATAAATTAACGTACAACTGTCTTTTTGGAAAATTTGAGATCATTAATTAGCATTAATATATAAAAATGATAATATAATCAAAACTTAGCGGGTTTTCACAGCGGCTTATCACCCCGTGTGATCACTTAAAAAAAAAAGGAGTAATCCCTATACTATTGATAGGGAAACCTCATTGTATTGACAAAGTTACCCCTCATTATACTTATTGAGTAACCTATAAATAACAGAGTAACTCTTACCTACATGACAAAGTAACCCTTATAATTGTAACAAAATAACCCCTAGAAAACTAACCTGAAAACCCCATGGTGAGTTGGTGACTGACCACACGGTGTTATCAGCCACATATAAAAGTTAGTGATCAAAACTATATACTTCGTAACAATTTTTTTTTTTTAATTTCAAGAACAATGGTTTTTCTTTATAATTTTTCTTGTAAGGAAATAAATTAAACAAAATAAATAAATAAATATATTTTTAAAAAATTGTAATAGGTTTGTTTAGTTTAGATATTACAACCCTTAAAATTATATCTTAACGTTAAGATTTAATTTTCATGGTTTGTAATATCTTATAAATAAATTTAATAAAACTTCAAAATTGTAAGTGAGGATAATTGACTCAATTATTGATTTATTGATACGGTGGCTCGCCCTAGCTCTGCTTCAGCACATAAATACTCCTTTCGCGTTTTTAGATGCTACAAGTGGGTTTGAATATTTGTCGAGAAACAAGTTTGACCATTAATATACTTTAATAATCCCAACTTTGACTGATTTACTTTAAATAATTACAACTTTCGATTATTTTGCAACAATCCCAACTTTCAACTCTATTTTCCTCCAACAATCCCAAACCTGGTCAACAAAAGTCAACAACGTATAATTGTAGGTTACCTAACACGTGTCAATATGTGAATGACTCAAAAAAAAAAAAAATAAAGAAAAAAATTTTAAAAAAGAAAAAGGAACTAAAAATCCCAAACCACCAGCCACCAACCGTGGCCTTCTCCCCAGCCTACCCTAGAACCAACCAACCACCAACCACTGATTTTTGCCGCTGTACCCAACATCGGAACTCGGCCCTCTAACCTATCCCCACCCAACCTAGCCCCGAAACCTTAGTCTTCGGAAACTTGGGACCGCTTTCGATGGTGGGGAAGGGAAGAGATCGGTTTCTAGGTTAAGGGAAAGGAGGGCGGAGCCAGTTTCAGTGGTGTAGGAAGGGAGGGGGCGCCAGTTTCGGCGGTCTGGGAAGGGAAGAGGTCCATTAAAGGGGGTTGCGTTGGGGAGGGGAACGGTACTTTGGCAGAGGTTGTTTAGGTAATAGTGTTGGACTGGATAGGCCGTGGCCACCGGCGGTGGTTAATGGTTCATGGCTGGCTGGGTAGGCCTTGGTCACCGGTGGTGGTTAATGGTTCATGGCTGGCTGGGTATTAATTTTTTTTTTTTTAAAAAAAAAAACTTATTTATTCCCTTACAAAAAAAAAGGAAAAACTTATTAATTTTTTTTACCAATAAACAAGCAACACGTGTCAATTATATTTTTTTTAAAAAAATTAACCTTTTCTTCAGGTTACTGGTAAACGAGATTGAAGAAAGAAAACACAGATAAAAGTTGGGATTATTGCAGAATAATCAAAAGTTGGGATTATTTAAAGTAAATTAAGAAAAGTTGGGATTATTAAAGTGTATTTTTCCTAATTATTATGCAATTGAAATATATATATATAAGTAGACAAAATAACAAATCCCACAACGTACTACATAATTATATTTATTTATTATAATATTAATAAATAAAAGTAAGTCAAAGAAAACATATGAATGCTGCAAAATCTCAAGTGTAGCAATGAAAAAACCTAAACCTGATCAAGTTCAACCCGACCCGACTTTGGGTGGATTTTGGGCAATTTTTTCCAGCCCAACCCGATTGTGAAAAAATTGGACGGGCTTGGGAAATCAATTTCATGCAATTTTAGTTAAAATTTTTGGCCTAGCATGGAATTGGCCGAAAAGCCCGCAGGACCCGGCTAGTTTGGACACACATGTTTCAGTCCGAGGAATGGGCTCATTTCTTTGATCTCGACTTGCCCATTGATCACCTCTAATAAAACCCGGAGGTCAGGGAGTAGCTAATAAGCTTAGTTATTAGGTCCTAGACTTGGCAAACGAGTCGTTCAGGTCAGGTCATTTCAGGTCAAGTCATTTTTGGATCAGCAAATATTCGGGTTGAGTCGGGTCATATTCAAGCCGAGTTCGAGTCGAGTCAGGTTAAAACTTCGGGTTGAGTTTTAGTCGGGTCAGTTCGGGTCGTGTTTGTTCAGTTGGGTCAGTTTGAGTCGAGTCAATTTTTAGGACTAGTTTTTGGGTCAAGTTCAGGTCGGGTCAAATTCAGGTCATGTCACCAAAAATAAATTACTTAGAAAATAATAGTAATAACTTTTATATACTTCCTCTGTCCCATACGGAGTAATAGTTGAGATAGACATGTAGTTTAAGAAAACTACAAGTGGATCCATTTAGAATATTTGTTTATTATATAAAAGATTTCTTTTGTATTTCTATATTATACGAAAACAAAAAGTAGGGGAAGTGTGGGTTGTGAGGAGAGAGAAAATGTAGGATTTAATTGGGTTTTGGGGTTTGTGATCCCAAAGATGGTATAAGAAAATATTTTTTTATTAGTGGTTCAATTCTATTTAGTAACGTGTCAAGTATTTTGGAGCGGACTAAAATGAAATTTGTGTCAAGTATTATGGGACCAGAGGAGTAATAATTAGAAACTAAAGTAAATTTCTCTATAAAAACACCTAAAAAACAAAATATGAGTATCTATCGTGTCACTTCGGGTCAGGTCACTTCGAGTCAGGTCACGTTGGATCGGTTCATTCGAGTCGTGTCGATTCAGGTAACTTCGAGTCGGGTCAACTTCGGATTTTGGGTTAGTTTCGAATTAGGTCACGTTTGGGTCAACTGTACTCCACTTCGGGTTCGGTTAGTTCAGGTTCAAGTCATTTTCTGGACAATGATTTCGGATCGGCTCATTTTAGTCGGGTCAGGATTGCCAAGCTTGTTAAGTCCCTTCATATAATAATGGAAATAAAGAAGATAAAGGGATTATGATACCTCTAGATTCTTTGAACATAAATATCTGCCAAGTTATCGAATGCATAAAGATTTAAACAAAAAGATTAAAAGAGGAGACCTGTGTGATAGGGGTAGTGAGTGACTTGTGATAACATGTGTCGTGGGAAAAATTTGTGGTTTGTGTTTTTAAATACTAAGTGTAGAAGGATAGATTACATTTAATTTGTTTTGTTGGGAGTTGGGGAGTGGGGAATACTAATAAATTTGTTATGCAAGTAGACATGTACTACCGTAAAATGCATGATGGAATCAATAATTTGGTACGTCAACAAGTTAGCGAATAAAAACACAAGTCTTACATACAGGGCCGTCTTAATCATTTTGGGGGCCCTGTTCTAAACTTAGAAATTGGGCCCTAATAAATTTTTTTTAACGAAATTATCGTATAACAACATTTTAAAACGAAGCCAAAAAACACAAAGTACTTTATTTAAATTGTAAATAACATGATTAATATCAAAATACAATCTTAATTATTAAAAGATCAAACTATTTAAACAGAGCTATTCTTCTAGCATTTTTTGAAGCAAATTCATCAACCATATCTTCATATTTCACCTTCTCCAAAAGGTCATTTTCAATTGCTATCAACGCCAATCCATTAAGTCGTTCTTGTAACATGGTAGACCGCAAGTAAGATTTCAACAACTTCAATTTTGAAAAACTTCTTTCTGCAGAAGCAACTGTCACAGGAATAGTCAATAAGATCCTATAAGCAATATTAGCTTTCGGAAAACAATCTACATCATTCAAAAATTTTAATATATCGATAGCTCCCATTTTTTTTGTTGGCATTGATGGAAAAATATCTCTTAATAACTTAAATTCCACATAGAGTTCATTTCCATCAATATCAGATTGCCCATTATGTCTTAATGCTTGCTCAAAATGACTACAACATGACTTTAAAGATGCATCATCTAATGATTCTAACTTTTCAGAAGTAAACATGAAACCAAATATACTTTCATACTCTTGATATTGCTCAAATCTTTTATTAAGAGAAACAATAGCCTGATCAACAAGGATAAGAAAATAGTTTACTCTAAAAGATTCTTTTGTACACCTTGATTGTTTCCTTTCATATTTGACCCATTGTCATATCCTTGTCCTCGTACATCAAATATGTCAAGACCAAGATTTTTCAATTCTTTTTGTAAAACATCAAAAAGTCCCTGACCAGTTGTATCATTCACATTTAAGAATCCTAAAAAAGATTCTTCAACACTAACATAATATTCAGAGACATCCATATATCTTATTATTAAAGACATTTGCTCTTGGTGACTAATATCAGGAGTACAATAAAGTATAACAGAGAAATACTTTGCTCGTTTGATTTTTTTTAAGATTTCATTTTTAATTGCAGAAGCAAGCAAAAGTATTAACTCGTTTTGGATGTTATGCCCAAGAAAATGAAAGTGTAAATCATCATTTGTGATACGTCTAACATGCTCTTGGATAATCGGATCAAACTCTGCTAACATTTCAATCAAGCCCAAAAAATTGCCATTGCTATTTTGATATAATTTCTTGTTAGAACCACGAAAGGCCAAACTATGTTTAGCAAGGAATTTAACAATTCTTTTTAAAACAAATTTCCAGTGATCCTTTTCCTTCTCAATTAGTCTTTGAGCCGTTTTATCAATAGTTTCATTCTTTTTGAGCCTTAAACGCAACTCATACCAAGCTGCCATATTCTTAACATGTTTAATACCGGTTTCATGCTCTTTAAGTCTCTCACCTATATGTTCCCAATCACTAAAACCATCATTAGTTAATTGACCTCTACCAATTCCTTTTTTGAAAATTTTACAACAAAAACAAAATACTCTATCAAGTTCTTTCGAATAAACAAGTCAATCTCTATCACATTTCTCTCCATTAGATAAAACTCTAGTATATAAATTAGCCGTAAAGCGGCTAGGAAATTTATCTTTAGGACCCTTTACAATAGAATGGTCTCTTTTAGGGCCTTTCATCACTACTAAATCAATCATTTTCGATTCAAGAGCATCCCAATTTCTTGGATCAAATATATCAAAAGAGTAATCAAATTGGGTTGGTTGCTCTTCATTATTATTACCATTTTCATCCGTATCATGCTCTTCATCATCATCCAACAAATTATTCAAATTGTCATTTTCATCCACATTATCATTTCCAGTGGGCACATCAAAAGCAACACTATTAAGATTCTCAGTAAGAATCACATTTTCAGGAATTTCAGCATTAACATCATCAACATCTTGATTTTCAACAGAAATTTGTGGTTCTTTTATTAGAAATTTGTGAAGGGCGCCTCTTTGAGATTGAGTTAACTCTTCAAAAAAATTTCTTTTTCATACGTTTATCATGACCAGAGACATACTTTCTTTTAGGAGGCATAATTAAAATCTAAAAATAAAATTTTAAAAGTACTTACTAAATACTAATTAAACAAACAATCAAACAATTAAACAAACAATCAAAAACTCACCCAAAAAACACAATAAATTATACAATTAATCTAATAATTTAAATTGCAAAAGGATAGAAACAACCTGACATAATCCACTTGCCATTGATATTTGATAATTCAAATGCTACAAGTCTACAAGGACAACAACTTGGCGAACTCGCACAGCCGCAAGGCCACAAGTAAAACTAGATTGCCGATTTCACGATTTGCCGCAACCAATTCCCTTGGCTCTGATCTTCTTGTTAACCCCTTGTACTCAATGAATTATTTTTACTATGGTATATGATTCTTAATTGATTTTTTTTTCTTAATAGTTAAATGTAATTTGAGTACGAATGTATGAACACAGTTAATTGAAAAAGATAGAAGATTGAAATGAAATTTATAAGAGATAAAAAAAATTAACCGTTTGATAAACGAAGATTAAGGGGTTTAATTGTGGAATACTCGAAATTAATTTCTCCATTGAGAGCAATTCAAGATTTGGGAAAAAATTCTTCATACTACCCGTTGGAAAATTCTTGATGAACAAAAATTAAGGGTTTGAATTGATTGAAGGCAAAATTTGGGGGTAAAACAATAAAATTAAATGACAAAATAGAAAGGATTCAAAGAATCAAAGAAAGGAAGATTAAAGAAAATTTCAGAAATTTTGGGAAGTTGGGGCTATCTTGATGGAGCAATTTACGAAGGAAAGAGATGATGAATCTAGACAAATGGAGTAAAAGGAGCTTTTTCTTTCACGTGAGTATTGCTGGCTTTTTTTTTTTCTTTCATTTTTTTTAAGGCTTGGACTCCGCAAATATGGGCCCTCCAAATTTGGGGGCCCTATGCTAAGCCGGCCTTGTGTTTGCACAGTTCCTTAGCCGGCCTTGCTTACATAGTCAATTAGTCGTCATACAAGTACACAACACTATTTATTTGCCTAATTGATTAAAGGCTATGTTAGACAATTCAGCTTTGCGGCCTTACCATCGTTCTTCATGTTTATCTCGACAATATGAGGTTTCTCTCTACTTCTTAAAATAATTAATATGTTTGACTTTTTTAATCAACTTTGACTATTTTTGTACTATTATTAAAAATTAAATGTTTATAATTAAGTTGTTGGATTTATCCCAATGTACATTATTGGAATATTGAGTTTTTATCAATTAACATTTAATTTTATATAATAGCGATAAAAGATGATCAAAGTTAAAAAAAAACTTTAAGTTTCATATGTGGTTGGTCACACCGTGCAGCCAGCCACAATATTTTTTTTTTTAAAAAAAAAATTATTTTTCTCTCTCTTCTCTCTCCTCTTTTCTTCTTCTCCAACTCCAGAACTTTCATCTCATTCTCAGAGAACACAAAATTTGCAACCATCGTCAATAGTCGTCTTTGTGGTTCGTTCGTCGGAGATGGTGATTTCGCTGGGTGGGTATTGGTGGTTTGGTGAATCCGTCGCCGAAAAACAAGTTTAAGGTTTTTAAGGCCAAATTCAGTCATGAAAACTCGAGATCTAGAGATTTCATGGTCGAGTTTGGTCTTTTTAGCCATATTTAAAGTACGTGAAATTCAAAGCCATTGTTGACTTTTTAAGGTATTTTTTCGATTTAATTTTTTTTTTAATGGTTTAGTTGGATCGGGGTTTGTTTGTGGGTTAGGGGCTAGTGGCAAGGTGTTTGGGGCTGGGGCTGATGGTGTGGGTACAGTAGTTGGTGGTGTTGTGGGTTCGATTAGTACAACAGTCGAAGGTTAGATGATGGTGGTGTTGTGGCCGCCATTGTTGTGGTCGATTGTTGATTGTTGTGGTGGTTGGAATTGGTGGTTTGGTTGCTACTTTAGCGGTGGAATTGGTGGTTAGGTTAGGAGTTATTAGGTCCGGTTAGGGGTTACTAGGTACAGTTAGGGGTTACTACATCTGGTCAGGGGTTATTAGGTTAGGGGTTACTAGGTCCAGTCAAGGGTTACTCGGTAAGGGGTTACTCGATCGATTAGGGGTTACTAGGTCCAGTCACGGGTTACTCGGTCAGGGGTTACTTAGTCCGATCACAGGTTACTATGTCCGGTCAAGGGTTACTATATAGGTGGGTCAGGGATTACCAGGTCGGTGGGGTTACTTGGTTAGGGGTTATTAAGTCGGTGGGGTTACTTTGTTATTGTTTGCTGACTTGGCACCTTGCCGTACCGTGCGGCTGGCCGCACCAAAAACGCGCTGAATAAAAAAAGTCAAATATCTTAATTATTTTGGAACGAATGGAGTATTACATTATTACTTAAAACATTAGTTAAATATATTGTCTATGAAAACTGTTATTGTCATTTGTTCTCAAAATTTAAAAAATATTGACTATTTTATAACAAAAACTAGCTCGATAATCTCCGAGCAAATGCTCATATTATCTATAAATGGAGCAATCTCTTTTTATAGATATTATTTTTGTATAAAAAAAATCAAGTAATATTAAATTAGGAAATATGAGCAGTTTGGAAAAAAAAAACACAATCATTAATTAGAATTAATATATAAAAATGATAATCTAATCAAAACTTAATGCGTTTTTTGAGCAACTTACCACCACTTCGTGTGATCACTTAAAAAAAAAAAACAAAAGAGTAATCCCTATAATATTGATAGGGTAACCTCATTATATTGACAAAGTAACTCCTCATTATACTTATTGAGTAACCCATAAATAACAAAGTAACCCCTACATACATGACAAAGTAACTCCTATAATTGTAACAAAATAACCCTTAGAACACTAACCTGAAAATCCTATGGTGATTTATCACACTTTGTGGCCAGACACATATAAAAATTAGTGGTCAAAACTATATACTCTCTAACAATTTTTATTTTTATTTTTATTTTTATTTTTATTTCAAGAACAATTTTCTTTATAATTTTGTCTTGTAAGGAAACAAATTAAACAACAAAAAACAATTTTAAATATATTTTTAAAAAATTCTAATACTTCGTAGGTTTGTTTAGTTTAGATATTACAACCCTTCAAATTATATTTTAACGTTAATATTTAATTTTCATGATTTGTAATATCTTATAAATGAATTTACTGAAACTTTAAAATTGCAAGTGAGGTTGATTGACTCAACTATTGATATGGGAGCTCCGAGCTCAGCCTAGCTCTGCTTCAGCACATAACTACTCCCTAGCTCTGTTTCAGCACATAATCGTCTACTCCCTCCGTTTTTTTAGATGCTAAAGTGGGTTTGTATATTTGTTGTGGAACAACTTTGACCATCAATATATTTAATTATGCAATTGTAAAAAATTATAAAAAGAAAATATTTTAAAAAAAATAAATAAATTTATAAAGGTAGACAATGTAACAAATCCAACAACATACTACATAATCATATTTATATATTATCAATATTACTCCGTAATAAAAAGAAAAGTAAGTTAGAGAACACATATGAATGGTGCTTCATATATATAGGGAAAGGCTCTCGTGAGAACTCCTCCATTATGTGAGAATCATTTCTTATGTGAGAACACTCTATATATTCTAAATTTTTACTCATATGTTCTAAATTTTAAATCTAATTTTCTAAATATTTACTCAAGTGTTTAAAATTAAGTCAAATGTGCTAAATTAGTACTCACATGTTCTAAACCATAAATAAGTTAAGTTAGATGTTATAAATTTTAAATAACTTGTTCTAAAAATTTTAACTTATATGTTCTAAGTTTTAAAACATTTGTTCTAAGATTTGAAATCATATGTTCTAGAATTTAAAGCATACTTTCTAATTTTTATTCATATGTTCTAAATTTTTACTTACATTTTATATATTTTATGTTTGGTATTTTAAATTTTTATTCACATGTTCTAAATGTTGAATCAAATGTTCTTAATTTTACTTCATATGTTCAAAATTTCTTCAAGCGGATTTTCTAAATTTTCACTTAGATGTTCTTATTCATAAATCAAATGTTCTAAATTATTACATAATTACATAGATGTTTTAAATTATTATTCATATGTTCTAAATTTTTACTCACATGTTTTAAATTTTAGATCAGTTCTCATATAAGTATGTGTTCTCACATATAAACCTATTCTCACCAGATCTCGGATCCCTTATATATATATATATATATATATATATATATATATATATATATATATATATATATATATATATATATATATATATATATATATATATATATATATATATATATATATATATATATATAAGGCTCATGTAAGAACCCTTCTCTATATAAGAATCCAATCTTATATAAGATTCAATCTCAGCCCTTTATTAGTTTTGATTAAATCATCTAAAATGATCCTTTAGTAATGGCATTTCTGTAATTTTGAGGAATTCATATTTAGAGCATACAAAAAAATTTAGAACATAGGAAAATTTTTAGAACATAAGCAAAAAATATAGAACACAAACAGAAAAATTTTAGAACATAAGGGGAAAAAAAAAGTGAATTGCTAAATACCGCCAACAATTTTTATCAAACTGCCAAAAAAAATAATGAAGGGGCAAAATTACCCTTACTCATCCCACTTTGCTTTCTCTCTCCTAAGTCCAACTCAAACATAACTCAACCATAAACCACCACAAAATTAAGCAACCACCAACGCCACCACCACCCACGCCACCACAACCACGACCACCACCACCCACTGCACCATCACCGTCCACAACCACCACCACCCACTGCACCATCACCGCCCAGAACCATCACCGTCCAACTTAAACATAACTCAACCATAAACCACCAACAGCAAGTTGATCTATCAACAACCATTGGAAACGACGACCCACCACCTTCCTCGTTGCGCGGGAAGGTGGTTATTTAATTTCAACGACTAGATCGAACAATCGGCGCGCAAAATCGGTCACCTGGGACGGTAATCGGTTTCTAGCACCGGTTCACTACGGTAACCGACATCTAAAACCTGTTACCATCTCGGGTGACCAGTTTTGCATGACGTTTGGCCACGATTGTCCGGCGTCCAAAACCGGTTATCGTGGTGCCGGAGATTTAAAAAAAAAATTAAAAGATCAGAGGTGGCGCATGCAGTTCATTACTCCGATCGTCGCCGCTGCTGCCCATCTACCTCCGACTACCGTTGCTACCTATCTACCTCCGGCTGCCGCCGCTGCCTTTCCACCGCCGACAACTTTCGCCGCTTGTACAACCACTGTGGTGTTGATGGTGGTTGGGAAGTGGTGGTTGTGGCTTTATGGGTGATGAGAGAGAAAAAAGTAAAAGAGGAAGATGGGTGGGGTAATATTAACACTACAAGAAAAATGTCTTTTGGTAGCGATTATTTCGTAGAGATTATACATTCGCTACAATATGAAAGTATGTTAGTGAAATAATTAAGGAAGTCGTATCACTTTACAATCGCCTTGGTTTTCCCATATAAAATCGATACGGAAAACATAATAAAACATATCTACACTATTTTTATACATTTAGATAATTTTGAGAAATCGTATCATTTACAATCGCCACTAAATCCCAAAAATCGATACGAAAAGACTTTTCATTACTAGATATATAAATATTGTTTGACATAGAATACATAAAATATGTATGAGCTTATTGGTATAACATTTACAATACTAGTTGTTGGTGCGCGCGCAAATGCGCGCGCCCCCCCAACGGTATGCTATGAATGATGTGGACAATGTTTAGACGTAGTGACTTGTTTAGGCGTTATAATATGTATGTTGAAATGTATATATGTACAATGTAATTATAAGTTAAGGCATCGAATGCATGGTGTACAACTTGAATATATATCAATGGCACTTTATTACTGGAATTCTGCTGCAGTTCATGTGGCAGAGGGTTATGTGCGAGAAAACATGTTGGTGTTTATAGAATGGCCAATTAAGGTATAACTCAGTTCATATGTGTGCCACGCATAAAATACATTTAAATTTTTCAGTTGGGGATTTTTTCTTGTGGAGGAAGTATCAATTGGTACCCTAATATATATATGAGCTTGTTCGAGATACCTAATGCTCACTTATGTCAAATCAAATAGGGGTAGAGTTATTCAACTTTAATCCAAAACGCAATTTAATCCAAATTGAGTTATTAATATAACTCGCACTGCACTCGAGCTAAAATCAAAGTGGATTTGAATTTTGTGAAAATTTGAATTTTTGAATTGGATTGGATTTCTTTGGTTAATATATTGATCATGTAAAATAACGGTTCATTTGGCGACGTTTTTTCCTTTTAAAGCATACATAGATAAGGAATATTGCAGAACATAGATAATACATTTTATTAGGAAGTATGCCCTGTCATTTGATATCAGTGTTGTAAAGGAATATTGATCATTTGTATGTTGAACTTTGGGCAAAATAAATCTGTGCAGCATTTTTTGTCTTTTTGTAAGCCTAGCATTAGAAGCATAGACGTTGAGATATGCGTCTATTAATTAAGTAGGTTATTATCTATTTAATGGTATTGTATGCCAAGTCTTTTAGTCTTCATGAGGCTATACATAGGGTTTTAATGTAGTATCTGTTTATTGTCTAAAAAAAAAAAATCTTGCAAGCATTCCCTAGATATCTAAACCGCAATGGGTGAATACTCTCTATCATTCACTGTTCGTGTGGAACCTGAAACTCGTGACAAACTGGTAAGACAAAACAAAGGGATTGTTTATTTTTGTATATTGCATACCTTTTGGGGGTTTTTTCCTTAGATATTTGGGTGTAGGTTTCTGATATGTTTAATGTTGAATATCTGAAATTGAAAATGGTTATTCATTGATTGTTTTTTTTTTCTTGTTTCCTTTTGTTTTTAGATGCAGAATTGCAATAAGCATTTGAATTGTGTATTCTAAGGTTGATTTAATATTGTGTTTCTATATCTTCTGTTTAAATTCGGGCATAATATAGTGTTATTCTGACAATTGGTTTTGCAATGTGAGAAGTGTATGGGATGAAGTAAGGTAAATTTGGTTGATATATTCAAAAGTTTTAGAGGTAGGGTTGAGAATATATAGGCTGAAAGATTGAAAGGTATTGTAGTCATGGTAATTTAGCGTCGAGTTTCATTGCATTGACATAAAGGGTGACTAATACGAAGACATGATTTTGGTTTTGAAGTTTTTTTTTTTATATAAACTGTAATTGTTTTTTTGGATACGTAATTGATTATTTGTTTGCTATTAAGTGTATGCGGTGTGGTGGTTGGTTATTAGTTTTAGGCAAGGGTAGTCAATGACTGGCCTCTGTAACATTATAGATTGTAAGGTTTGTATTATCAGTTTGGTTTTTCATGCTACTGCTTGCTTACTTATCTGTATATATGTTATAGCGTGTCCCTGATGGTCTGGAGGAGGTTTTAGAAGATGGCTTTCTCAACATAGAATTGCTGGTAGATGGTAATGATGATTCTTGGTTTGTCACTCTGCTGCATGAAGAGTCTGACAATGGTTGGAAAATGTACCTCGACATAGAGTGGTCCGATTTTATGGATGACAAGGATTTAAATGTTGGGGATGTCCTAATGTTTAAGTACATTGGTGATAACTCTTTTGTGGTTAGAATTATTTATTGCATTGCCCCCCCACAGGGTGTAGAAGCAGGACATACTCATGGATCTGGTGACATTGGCAAGAAACGTGGCTGTAAGCCAACTATTGAAGGTAGTTCTGCAAAGATGAAAGAGGCAAATGCCTGGTTAGATGCACTTGCAGAAGCATGTGGTGAAGATTTCTTCAAGTTTACCTTCACCAAAGAGTACTTCAATTAGGCCATAATTGTAAGTGTGATATCAATTTACCTATTATAATATGTATACTTTGTGGGGCTTAGTGCCTAAATGTATATTACTAATATTTTCTTCTGTATGCTTGTGATCATTTGCTGGCCAGAATATCCCTTTACCCTTTGCAAAAGAGCATTTCATGGGATTCCCTCCAACAACAACTGTTGTGTTACAGAATGTTGACAAACAGTTTGAAGTTGAACTGAAGATTGTGATGAAGAAAGGTAAGATCATTTAGTGTTCTCTGAGGAATGGAGTCAGAGAGTTCATTGACTACTGCAATGTTCAAGTAGATGAAGCTGGGCTCTTCAAATATAGGAAGCGTCATCCTATGGTGTTCGATGTGGACCTAGTTCTAGTATGATTAGCAAATGAGAAAGGTTTAGGAAGTTTTCTAATAAAATGTATTAGGCTAACTCTAGTTTGGTTTGTTTAGCAGTTCTAGTAATTCAGGCTTGAATGCAATGTGGAACATTTTTAGATGATGTGGTATGTACATGAGACAAAGTAACCTTTTGTGGCACTGTCTAGTATTTTGTGGTTTACTTGAGACAAAGCTAATTAAAATGTGGTAATGGACAGATCTATATGAGCTGCTAATTATAATGTGGTAATGGACAGTTCTATATACATGTACTTAAATTTAGCAGCAATTGTCAGAGACTGAATCTGGTTGTAAGTGATTAGATATCAGCATGTATAGTTCAGCTTAGTATTGGTAGTTCTTTTCCATCTGTGGCATAATACTCCAAAACACATTGTTGATATCTCATTGATGGATGTTTTATTTAGACTATTCAATGGCGCTTGGAATATTAACTGAAACACAGGAGTAGTGATACAACTTGCTGCCACCTAAATGATTCCATAATTCAGAATCTCTAAACAGAATTCTGCCAACATTCAGATTATAGTCATATCCAATAATCAATGGCATGCTTAGTTTCATTGGCAAGTGCACCATATATTAAGCTTTATATAGATTTCTTAGGCCTATTGATATGAAATGACATTCATATCTGACACTGTGAATAGTTTCACGCATGCATAACTACAGATTTAGAAATTAGAGGGATCCAACTAAAAAGAAATAGGCATCCAATATCATCACTTGTAAAATCTGTATATAAAAGGAATAGGCAGTAAATGAATTACTCCCACAACAACTCTACTCTATTCATGATTTTGCAACCCTAAAAAAGAACAAAGAAACAAAAAAAAGAAAAAACAAAAACAAAAACGAAAAACAAAAAACCATAATTGAAGACATAAGTTGTTAATCTTCTACTGCAGGAGGCGAGAAAATGACTACAAATGTCCCAAATTATATCACTGAATATCGAAACTGCTACAGAAATGCTCTGGTATATTATTAAACCTTGTAAATAAGCTAAATATACGAAGGCTATTTTGTGTATGCAGTGTCATTTACCTGTTTCCGTTCTTGCACACATGTTATTTTATCTAAAGTGCATATATACATGATAATCTTTTAAGCATGCATTTGTGTATGATTATATCTATGTCTGCCACATGCCTATCTGCATGTATTTGTACTTAATAACTGAATGATTAATGCATGTACTTCTTTCTACTTATAGCCACTGCCAGCCAGTTGGAAGCCTTTTCTGTCAAACTTCTCTGGTCTTGTATGTATTAAGCGCTGCAATGGAGGTCCAATGTGGGAGGTGGAAATTTTAGGTGCTGATTTGCCTGAAACACAAGCTGTGTTTATATACACTGGATGGGAGAAGTTTGTATTTGACAATGAAGGGACACAAGGTGATATTTTAAATGTACGTTACGTTGGCCGTGGAATGTTCCACATCCAAGTGTTAACTATTTTAGATGATGATACCGACATTTAAATGTGCACCTGATGAGGGTCATATAAGGCAGAATAAACATGGCCATAGTCCACCTGAAGTGTAATTCTGTTTCGATTAAGAGAGTGCATGTATAAGTAGTTCCAATGTATAAGTCTGTCTTGTCTCTTGTAAACCACAATATAATCTACATGAGCCTGAATTTCATTAGCTTTCTGGTTTACTTGTAAACATTGTATCTGTAAGTGTATGGTATGCAAAATAATTGCAAAATAATTGCAGACAGGTGGTATGCATTGGCCATAGGTTTATTTGTATGCTTGTGACAGATGAAACACTGGAACACATAAAACAGTGATGCTATGCAAGCATTATATGTCTATAGATGAGTTGTTGCTTTAACACAGAGATATAGGTGATTGTAAGGGAAACATAAAACTTTGAATAATCAACATAGGGGAAGTACTAAAATTTACTAATATTATATATAAAAATCCTGATTTAAGGACTTCAGTACATATATTATTTTTGCTTCATTAAGCAAAACATGCTAATAATACTTTGTACAATGTTTTGCCATTCCCAAAATACAAACATTACCACTTAAGCCTACACTTATATTCTAATATTTCTAGCATCACTACTACTCACATAACTGGTGTTTATAGGGAACAATATCTGGTCACATTTGTTCCTTTTAAACCCCTAAAAGATTTATGCCTGTCTATATATCAGGCAGCATGTAACTGACATCGAAAGCAACATTAGGCTGAATTTAACTATCACCATTAGCAAAGACAAAAGGTGGTGACTATGCATAATAAGACCTTCAGAACTTCATGGGTTTTCAAGCTGAGTTGTGGGAGAACTGAATTCATCAGAACCTTCTTCAACATGGGAGTCTTGAAACAGTGCTGTCTTAACCTTTTTCCTAGGTGGGGTGTCATCAGAAGTTTTTTCTGGCTTTGACACAGCAGCAGAAGATTCTTTCCTCTTTGATGGGCTACGCTTGCGAGATAGCCTAGTCCAACTTGGAAGTGCTTCCTTTGGTGGGGTGCTGATTTCAGAAAGCTGAAGGGGCTCCAAACTTGGCTCAGATAGCAAGAACATGTTTGCATCGAATGTTTGAGAGGCTAAGTTCATTTCTTCAAGCTGTGCAAGATCAGCAATTGTAGCATCATTTCTAGTTGATGGATTCAGAGCTGCAGCAGGGTCTGAATTGAACTCAATCACTAGAGGTTTTTTACCATGTGTTCGTTCTTCGAGCATCAAATCTTCTTGCAGTTTCTTCTCTTGTTCAGTCAGCACAGGTTCTTCTTGGTCTGAATCCATTGCAGACATTGCATGCTGTTGTGCTTCATCTTCCACTTCGACAGTTTTGAGTGTCCAAATGAGTACATTGTTCATAGACAGCTCCTTTGTGGGTCCCACCTTGATAAAAAATGGTCTGGTTGAAAGGATCTCTTGTATAGTTGCAAAAGCTTGGTGGTTCTCCTGGAACATGTATAAAGTGATCCGTTATTGGCAGTGCAAGTATTGATTCAGTAAACAAATAGATAGCAAAGAAGGGATAGACTATATATAGAAATATAGCTGAATAGAAGGGCAGAATATTTGGTTATGGTTGGTATTAAAAGTAAACATTGTGTAACATTAATATTAAGAGTACAAAACTAAGTCCAAATACAAGAATATGTGTTATTCACAGCAAAGCAGAAATTAATAAGAATAGCATACTTTGGAGTAGATAAAAGAGTAAAGCACGGTCATTTGTAAAGGAAAGGGCTGCTTACAGTATTCTTGATGCTAGAAATCTCAGCTGCTGATTTTCGGAATAGTTTCTCCGTGTCATCATTGAAAGTGGTGAATGACATACTTCCAGTGTCATCCACAGCTTCAAACTTGAATGTTACTCTATTGAACATAAATGGAATGAAGTTAGAATTAGTTTAAAATGTAGACTGTACAGGTTAAAGAAAGCATTGAAGTAAATTACTTGTGAACAGAGGTAGTATCTGTTTTCTTGCAGACAGTGCAACGATAGCGAGATCCCACTGGAAGATTTGTGCGTTTCGAGCATTCCTGATAGCCAGCATAAGCATGAATTTTGTTAAGGTCAGCATTTGGTATGGTGACTCTTATCCATGCTATCTCTTCTTGCATATTGTTGGATGGCTGTATTTGTTGTAAAAGAAGATTGTCAGCTGTTGTCTATAGATAGATTAACTACAATTACTGAATAGAGATGGTAGTAATGACAGTAAAGTGTGAACCATTTTGTTTCTTAGTTCTACAATTGTGTAGATTTTTTTCTCTTCACTGGGGTATCTCACAGTAAGTACTCTGGCCTGCCTATCAAGCAAGACTTGTGGGTACACTTTTGCCCTGTAATGAATGTGTAGTCATGATCAATTTTAGGATAGAGGGTAGATATACCATGATAAATGGAATAGTAAGAAATGTACCATTCACGGAGCACAACTGCTCTATCTCCTTGAGGTTCTAGAATGAATCGAGTTGACATAGTAGTGCTCAAAATGAATCCTGCAGTAGTGCTGACTGTTAATTCTAAAATTCATAGTGCATATCTGGTGTTGCAAACTTGAATGGTAAAAGTTTGAAAGCAATTTACCTCTAGGTGTGTTCTGAGCTCTAAGAGAAGTAAAGCCTACAACATTGAACCTGTCAGCCCAGTTATTCAGTGCATTGCAGTCATTGATAGCAAGATCATTCCATGCTGAAATGGTGATAGACTGGTCATGGCTGTTACATAGGTCCGGGAATATATGTGAGCATAACAGTCAAGTGATAAGTGATAAGGCTTATTGAAAGTTTAAAAGCAATTGGCTAAAAGTTAGGTGACCTTGTATCAGTGACGACTATCTCACGAACTGGACTCTCACGTCCACGTGAATTAGAAACCATGCGTGGCTATTCTTCGACAAAGAGAACTACTACGACAACATCTAAAGCCAAGCAATGTAATTAGAATTAAGTTAGAAAATAAACTACATAGTGTGGTACAATAGAATCTGCAAGTAGTAAACTAAAAAAGGAAAGAATACCAAATCTGCTGTCTAGGTCAGCTGTTCTTGGAATAGCTGACAGAGACTGATACTTGGGATTAATAGGGCCAGCTTCAGGGTTTAACCTCTGCACAATAGTCTGCTGTCCAATAGTCATCTGGAATGGAAGTTCTCTAAGGTTGAACTTGAACTGATCATCCACAGCAGCTATGGGAGCCCTGGATATCTCATATTGTCCAGTGGGTTTCAGGATCTCTTCATATGCCTTGATCTGTTCTCCAAAAAGAGCGCAGCGCATCTTGTTTTTCTATGAGTCATACAAAAGCAAAACAATGTACCTTAATCCCAAAGAATAACATATGGTTAGACTCAAACACAGACAATACCAGATAGTTAATTCTTACTTGCAATTGAACACTTAAGAGCAACTCTATTACGACATCCATATTTAAATATACCTATAAATCCTTGATAAGATGAAACCTTGTACAGATTTTATACTATTTGTCCTCTCTCATTATACACTAAGTACCATAATATGGATTGGATATAATTAACTAATAGGACAATGCTAAATATTTCATGCTCCAATTCCTTTTATCATATCATGACCTATGCAACAATGTATCAAAATAAAGTTTTTTCTCAGACAGCTATATATAAATGGAAGCTGAAGGATAGACAAAGTTTAAAATACAGTCACTCACTTTCTCATCTTCCATGATGAGTGTTTGGAAGATAATCCAGGCTTTTTTGGTGATTCTCGAGGACGACCCTTTTCAGCAACTTTAAATCTGACTTTGTAATCTTTGCTCTGAGTATTGAGCTCATCCAAATACACTGATTCAAGCTTCATATTGTATACCAACTACAGTCAGAACAACCCAGTGTTAGTAATAATACAGTTATATAGATAACTATGAATTAGAGCTGTGTATAAGGCATATATTTATGATGAAGAATTATGTTTCTTGATCATACATGAGCAATGCTACATATAGTGGTCTTAACAAAGGACTATGCAGATGATTCAAAGGGTATGTAACTTGTAAAATTCATTACATGCAAGATAACGAAACATTTACTAAAATTTCATAAATTCAGAAACTTCTTAGTAGTAGTTTACAGTGTTGGATGCAAAGAATGCTTACATGCAAAAAGGGTAATATGTTTTCAGACCAATTATATTATGTGTTTTCAATATCTAACCAACAGCTCCATACATTCTGGTCTGTATTTCATGTAGAAGATTCTTAAGCTCAGAATATTCTATATAGATGGTACATAGTCATAAATATTCATGTAAGAATCCTTAAAAGAAATAATTTTACAGCATTTAATAAGCAGAATCTATTAAAAGGTATTAACACTATGCAGGAAATATTCTATAGACAGTTTCTCAGAAAGCAGAATATAATTTACATGCAAGATGCAAGCAGTAAACATCCTAGCATATGCATTTATTACAAAAACGGATCCTGTAATAGATGCAGGCTATTTGCCTAATCTATCATATATTTATTCTTGTTTTTTTTTTCTCTTTAAAGGTTTAAAGATTTAATGGTTATTATGCTTACAGAAGAAAACAGATGCTTAAATTGAATATGCAGTACAACAATGGTAAAAAGAATTACACTTCAAAAATAAAGGGCTTTAGAGATAAGAGTATCTCAAGAGAGAAAGTGAATCTGCAAGATGGAAAGGTGATTTTTGGGCAGAAGTGAGGTTGCTATTTGTAGTCAAACCAAAAAAATAAATGTAACAGCTAAGTAAACTAATGAATAAGCTTGCAATTGAATCAAATTGAGAACAGTAACATGACCATACTTTGAATCAGGTCGAACAGTAGCATAGTACATTCTAAGTTTTTGACAGATAATGAATTCCTCTGCTTACAAACTTTGTTTACGGCTTTGCTATGCGGTTTTTGATGTTGTTTACAACTACTTTTGCTGAAATCTAATCCATTTTCTGATTGCCTTTTGTACTTGTTATTTCTCTTTTGCCTTTTTAATTAATTAATTACTTGAAAGTGGGTATTGGTCACAAAGTTGGACAAGCAATGTCAAGTCAAAAAGTGAAAAGTATGGTTTGCAAAGCTTAAGTTTGCTAGATTTAAGGGAATGGTAACACAAATAGACAATAAATAATAGAAACATATTTAAAGTTTTATGAGTTACGATTTTAAGTGGTTGTGAAGCCATGTACTATAAAATGCCATATCCTTTTAAAGTTATATTTTTTTGTTTGCTTGTTTTTTTTTTGTGGCTTTTTTACTATCCAAGTACAAAATGTTGAGTCATTTAAGTAACCTATTTTGATAGTAATGTTGACCATATGTACTACTTACTTCTATAGTAAGTCTGTTGTTCATTTCTCACATAATGCAATTAGTGAAATGGGGTAGTTGTGATATATGCAAATAGTTTAAACTACCCTTTAATTCATAGGTGGTGTCGACTAAGAAGTGGGCGTATGCTTGGTTATCTACTTAACCGGGCAAAAATATTAGCATTCATTTTTTTTTTGTAGATGCACGAAAAATATGATAAATCAATAGGCAGCTGAAATCAACATTTATGGCCTAATGTATGGCGTCGGTTAGTTAATTAATAGTTTTAATCACTTTTTTTTAGTGTGTCTATTACGCTTACATTTACTCGTACATGTAGACAGGCAATGTTCACATTTCTTGTATATACAATTTAGAAATGAAATTTTCTTATATGACATATGCTTATAGTCGATAGGAATTGACAATCATACTTTTTTTTTTCGGATCGCATACAATTATATACTCATAATTGCCACACGCACATTAGTAAAGCTTAATACTCATCCGTGAGGACAATGGGTATTGTTGTATGTAGATTTATAGATTTTGATTGGCAAAGAATAGTGTCACATTGTATCCAATTGGGTTGTTAAGGTATTCAATCATAGTAGTTACTATTTTGTGCTACTGCATACTATATTATAAGATTTATATAATTGCATACATTAATGCATAATCAACTAACATTTCATGTTTAATTTACTGTCTCATAGAACAGGAAAAGGTGAAAAGCTCTTAAAAGTTTTTTGCAGTTGTTGCTATCTTAGAATTGGAATTGCTTGGGATCAATTTTACATCTACGTGCCTATAATGCCTAAAAGCATTATCTAGTGATTTTTGTCTTATGCAAATCATAATTTGCACATATTCTGATCCTGCAATCCTAATAATTCTTTCATAAAGTTTTGATTTTTAGAGCATTTAAGGTAGTTTATATGAGCATTTGAAGTCATAACTTTGAAGGATTTATAATTTAATGTCCTTTTCAAAAAAAAAGGTCACATATAAGTATAGGCGGGTAGTTCTCCGTAAAGTCTATCTAAATAAATGGATGGTGCTTTGAAAGCTTGAATAATACTTCGTAGAATTCACTCCTTATGTTATGATTTAATGCGTATCAATATCCTCAATCATTCAATTAACTATTAGTAGAACTATACACGTGCTAATTCATGGTAGTGTATATTGAAGAATTACAATTGTAGGTGGCTGTAAAGATGACAAATGAAATGAGCTATCATTGTTAAATAAATGAGGAAGCTAAAAGTATCAGCTGTATAAAACATGTAACCACCTTAATGAGCTATTTGTTTCATGTTTGTTTACTATTTTACTTTCAATTTTGCCTAAAAGAGCTAAAAATAATTATGGAACATATAACAGAAATATTGATATACTAAATAGCCTAAGTTTATAGCCTTGTTAGAGCTAAGTATGATATAAACATCTAAGTGTCCATAAATAAGCTTATTAATTTTCAATGTGATACTATTTGTAAAAATATCACTGCTTATCCATATCAGTGGTATATTAAGTATAATGCATAGCAAAACTCTTATAAGATAGTCTTTTTTCTGCAATGATTGATTGACAACACATAATGTACACAAATGATTTAGTAGATATTAGCATATGGTGCAGTTCACATGGCCACAGTTAACAATTGGATTCTTTCAAGGACTAAGTATAAGAGCTTGACTGTCAAGGGTATCATATATTATATAAAGGGAAGGGCCAAGGCATTATGAAAACCCAACTCTAAGTACTCGCTGTTTATACCCAGCTCTGAAGAGAATGGTAAGCACAGTCCATGTTAACTTTGTCAATTTTGTTATTTGCAACTGTGTCTCAAATAAGTATTTCCTTACCTTTATCTAAATCCTTGACTTCTCTTATTATTAGGTTGAAACAAATTCTATTATGAAATGGATACTGAGAATTGAAGAAGACCACAAAGATATGGCAGTATGCATCTCTATTTGTTGTTATTACATTCAGTTATATACATGTGTATGGGTATATAGTGATCTAACTAATTACTTGTGTTTTTGTTATGGTTCAGGAGATACCTGTTGTTTTCTATCACATTCTATACAATCAATGTGGAGCAGCTAAAATTTTTCGTGGCAGTGATGGACCAGCATGGGATATTGTTATTAGACGAACTAAATCCGGAAATATGATTACTGGAATGTATGTTGAAGGAGGCTGGAAAGAGTTCATCTCAGATAATGATATCGAAGCTGGAGATACTTTGATAATGTAATATAAAGGCAGAAGAGTATTTCATACTCAAATTTTTTCATATGATGGTCATGATAAAACCCATAATGGTATACCAATTACACAAACCATAGTCACTCGAAGAAGGCTTCCATTGTCTGTTGCAGAAATGGAAAATCACTTGAGGCTAATGCAGCAACAACATCCTGAGCCATCATTTACATATATGTTTGACCTTCGGTCTATATTCCAAGGAATTATTGTGAGTTTTGGAGTTAGTAAACTGTATATCTGTATATATTTTATGAATACATGTTTACCATATTTCTATTAGCAGATATCTAACTACTGGTTGTTTGTAAAATATACTTTTGAAAAGGTTGTCCCAACTCCATTTGCTACAATGCATTTCTGGACAGCAGATCCTTGCACGGCTATTCTTCTCCGTCACAGAAGGGACCAATGGTGTGTTGATTTGCAAGTGGATAGGCAAGAAGGTAGCATCACATCATGTGTATTATGCAATGGTGTGAATATGTTCTATGAACATGTGTCTGCTGTGGCTGGTTTAGGTGCTTTAGTGGTTTACCAAACAGGTTTTCCTCTCCTATTTGAGGTGGCGCTTGGACCAGCATAGCTTTTCAGTCAGACCTGCTGTCCAGTTCATATGTTTGCCTTCTGCACTATCATGAACATGTATCCTCTGTAATAGTTGAGTAAGTGATAATAAAAGGGCTATGTATTCACTGAAAGATGTAGATCTGTGGGCAGCCAATGCTTGTATTTACGTTGGAAAGACTACGATATGTTATATTTGTAAAATAATCTTGTTCTGCAGAATAATGTTCTATGTATTAAATAAGTTAGTCAATCAATGTTAAATTCACAGGGCAGCACCTCCATAAGAGGCTATTTTGTAATCTATGCAAAGAGCGCAGGATGCAAACATGGGTCATGTAACCCGGAATCACTATCCTAGGCTGTTTTTCTTTTGCTAAACCTCTTTTAAAAAGAGCACTAATATTCTAATTTAAATCCTGCAATGCATAACAATTCTAACTAAAGAAGTTAAATGTAACTTTGCCACCATATATCCTTGGATTATTTATTTTTTTTTCTTTTTTGGTTTTCTCATGCAATCTGCTGACTTAATATATGATTGTTTGGTGCAGGTATGATGGAATAATAACAATAAGACCACAGTATATATGATCCTGTATTCAGTTTTAATTATAGGGTAGCATCAATATGTGATTATACATAAGTGCATGCATTTTAAAACATTAAACTTGACCAAAACTTAAAAGGTGATTTTCATGTTCTGTATTGACTGAAGTGCATAGAAAATACTGTTTCATTTTCCAAGTAAGTTTCAGATTCAACCAATAACTTGTTTATAGACATACAATTGTGAAACACTATAGATATGAATGAGGTCTTAAATTGGCTTGTTCAGAGCATGTAGGTTTCAGTCAGTGTGAACATTTGACTGTTAAAGAAGCAGTAAATAATCTATGGAAAAAATGCTTTGAATGTGGTCAATATGTATTAATGTAATGCTAATTGTAATTACTGGCATAAATAAGTACTCTGGAAGCAGTTCTTTGTGGCTCCTTTAAAAGAAGTCTGCCTTGAAGCTCCTCAAAGGCCTGCTTATGAGGATGTATTGAGTTCAAAGTTGTAGAAAGCTGGTTTAACACACTACTGTCATTTGTCCTTCTTTTTTTAAAGGCTGACTGTATAGTGGAGTGATCTGTTTTCAATTCATTTAATCATTACTTGGTAGACTTCTATAAGGGTAATGTGAAGTTGCAATTGGTTAAGATTGGATTTTGTTATAAGTATTTAGATTCTACTTGTGTAGACTTTTCCAATGGAAAATGTCATTTGCTGTACACATATATATATGTACCACATTGCTGCTATTCCTTTTTTATTTTAAATCATGTATTAATCAGTTGCATGATTACAGGGGCAATGAGTTTTTACAGGAATCTGCCAAGTTGTATGATATTTTTCAAAGATGAGTTTGTGCGGGAGCTGGTAAGCAGAATTCATGCACATAATGTCTTTTAATTTTGTTTTAGGATACTTATATTGGTAATTTGCATAACCTTGTTGCTGTCTGCAATAATGTGTTGCAGGAATTACCGGAGGGTTGGAGTAGCATGCTAGCCGGTGTGCATAGTCCAGTGAAAGTCATGCGTGGGAGTAATAGGCGAGTGTGGAATGTTCAATTGCTGAAAGTGACAGAGCAAAACAGACAGTACATGTGCCTTGATTTTGGCTGGGAAGTGTTTGTGAATGACAACCACATCCATGAAGGTGAATGTCTCATGATCTATTATGGTGGGAATCGAAAGTTCTATGTACGAATTTTTTCATCTTCAATGGTGGAAAGGTTTGGTTCTCATGGACCTATACAAGGCAATTTACTGAGTGCTGGAATCACCAACTCAGATGCTAATATTCGGGAATATTTGGGAATTGGTGATAGGCTATGGTTCCCGTTTGTGGTCACACCAGCATGTCTTCAAAGAGATTATCTGGTTTGTAGATTCTGTGCCTTGCTTACCCTATAAAAGTTATTCATCTACAACCTAAAGAACACTCTGGTTTGTAGATTCTGTGCCTTGCTTACCCTATAAAAGTTATTCATCTACAACCTAAAGAACACTGTATTGACTTTGAATCTAAATATGTGCAGGATATTCCACCTATGTTCGGTAACCAGGTGTTTTCTCATGTTGAGACACAGACAGAAATTCAGGTTCAACATGGTGACAAAACATGGGATGTTGTGGTTGAGATATGCTATAAAGACAACAGCAACATTTATAGCAGAATAAAAGAAGGGATGCTACAGGTGTTCTCAAATGGAAATATAGTATTTGGAAAAACTGGAGGTGTCTTTCTGCAGAGTAATGATCCTATTGTGCTAGAAATAGTTTGGCGCTAAATTGTAGTTATGCTATGCTTTAGAGTTCAGCTGAACTGAACCTCTTTAATGTAATGATATGAATAAGATTAATATTAATAATAAGAGCTATTTAGCATGCACACTTGATTTTAGTTTTGACAGTAACAATATAACTGTTGTCCTAATTCCATGGAATGTATAAAGCTAATACCCTTTGAATATCTCACATTTCCAGTTTCGCTAAATAAGTAGCAGTGCAGTGACACACAGCACTGAAAGATATGATAAAAATGAAAGGACTATAATTAGGCGTTTTAAATACAGGAGTAATTAAAGGAATAGCACAAAAAAAAATGGTTAGGCACTCAAACTGCCATTAATACTATAACATGTTTTCCTGAGTTTACCATTTCATGACATATCAGTAACCATGGTAGGCTGAAGAAAAAGGAAATGAAAAAGAAAGGGAGGGAAGCATCTGTACGATCTTCTAAACTTTGGTATTTGCTCTGTCAATACTGCATTTTTATTCCAGTTCGTTTAAGATGTTTCCTGTTTTTTTGACTCAAGAAGAAGGGAATGGAAATTATGCTATGTTGTGCTTGCTTTTCGTAAAACAAAAAACAAAAAACATATAAGTATTTGAGCTCAACAGCTGTGTAATCCACTGCTTACTTCTGATACTCTTTCTCCTAGGATTGATAACCTTACATCCCTCCCTTTCTTCTTATGCTATGGCATTGCTCCTCAAGAAGAGTTGCCTTGTTCACAAGACATTTTGAACCCGGGATACAAACTAAGACACCTTGATCTAAATGAAATCATTTTTCACAAGACATCTTGAACCCAGGATACAAACTAAGACACCTTGATCTAAATGAAAGCATTCAATAATGACTTACTGAGAAAGAATTTCCACAGGCTTGGTGATAATCCCTGAATGATCTAGCAAGCTCCAATCGTGTGGTCTAACAATAAGCTGGGACATTTTTTGGCTTGTTTCCTGCAGAGAGTGATAAATGAGCGTCATGCGTTATAGAATCTCTAACAGTTACTGACTACCTTATCCTACTCCAGTCAAGTACTCTAATAAAAGCACTTATAGCATTTCATAGTTATTCTGATTTATATATCTAACAAACAGCAGAATTTTTTCCATGTCAACTTTTCTATAATAACATATGTTAGTAGTGATCCCACGTAAAAGAATCTAAAGCAAATCCTGGCCTAGCTCAGGTCTCATATACATTCAACAACATTATAATTAAAATCCTGGCCTAGGTATATACAATAAACATGAACAGCAATGTACATGCTGGTTATAATCTAAAATGCAAGCCTTTCAATGCTGGCTGTATACTTTGGTAAGGTTATAAGCAACTGGAAGTAGTTGTCCTCATATAGCTTCAAATGTTAGGCAGGAAAATATCTAACATTGGTTGTAATTACAAACAACTCAATCTATATCATTAAATAGAATCTGTAATGCATGTGTAGATTTTTTTAAAAAAAAACAAAAACAAAAGAAAATAGGAAAACATACTCTGAAGTCCTGCTCTTGTGCTCTGATCAAAGAATACATTTATGTCTCTTCTTCTATGCTGTCATGCACTATACCCGCCAACCTCAACACTTCAAAAGCAACTACATTTTTCACGGTGTTGGGTGGCTGTTGTTCCGGAGGCTTTGCATAAAAGACAGCAACATCTATTGCTTTTTTGGCCCTTGACAAAGCAACATACAGCTGACCATGAGAAAAACATGGTCGTGGAAGATGAATAGACACCTGATTTAGAGTTTGACCCTGAGACTTGTTTATTGTCATTGCAAAGCTTAACTTGATGGGGAATTGTTTCCTCTCAAACTGAAAAGGATAGTTCATAGATCCAGATGGTCTTAGACTAATTCTATGAATGAAAACATGATTCCCTTTGTACTGTCCTGTAGCAATTACACATTGGATAACATTTGGGAAAAATCGTTTACAGGTAAGACGGGTGCCATTGCACAAACCAGATGAAGGCAAAAGGTTCCGTAGAAGGATAACTGGGCAATTTTCCTTCAACACAAGCTCATGAGGGCTCATTCCTCCCGGGCACAGGCTATTCATGCACTCTGTAGGATATACATTACATGAATCGTTCAGCATGATATCAAAGCTCTTGTATGTGACAGTTGTGCCCTTAAATTTGTCTATCATGAATGCATTAATTGAGTCCACTTCATCATTTAACGGTGTCAAGATTGCTCGATCAATAAAACTGTCAGCACACAGATTGCCCTGCATCATTTCAGGAAACGTTGCTTCTATTAGATCAGAAACCAGATGATCTTCAGTTTCACAGTACTGAACAACTTGTTTTGGCAGCTGGACATAAGCAGTTTCTGAATTCTGTAGCTCTCCATTACCTAAAGCAAGCAAGAATTTAGAATATGAAAAATCCTCCCGAGCTCTAATATTTTCTACCAACTTGAACTTTATGAACCTAGGCCATAAGTATGATGTGACAATACTGGTTTCCACTGCTTCTTTCATTGATCTATGAGGAACTACTAGCAAAACCTGCCTAAAATCACCTCCAAACACAACAATTTTCCCTCCAAACATGACTTTATTATCACACACGTCTTGCAAGAGTAAATCCAAGGATTCAATATTATGTTTCTTGGCCATCGAAGCCTCATCCCATATTATCAATGACGTTTCCCTAAGCAATGCTGCTAAACTACCCTGTTTAGGAACAGCACAAGCCAAAGAAGAATCACTATCAAGTGGAATCTTAAACCTTGAATGAGCTGTACGTCCTGAGGGTATATTTGATGCAGCAATACCAGATGTTGCTGTAGGCAATACAATTTTGTTCATGAGTCGAACCTCTGCATACAACGCATTGTATAAGAATGTTTTCCTAGTTCCTCCTGGGCCATCTACAAAAAAAGCACCTAGCTTCCCCTCCATCACATACTGCATGACACATGAAAAGGCAGCATTTTGTTCATGGTTTAATCTAGAACAACATGTAAGGATTTCTGGAGGAATAGGAGCATCAAGAGCATCTACAATATCCTTTGTTCTCCTAATCTCAATATCAACATGAGCAATTAGGTGGTCCAACCCAAATGCGGACAGTGATTTCCCCATAGCTTCAAGGTATCCTTCAACAGAACGAACAGTTAACTGTTGAATCCTGGGAGCATTGTCAGCATACTTATGACTAATATCTTCAGACATAAAAGGGTAAAATTTCATCCATAAGGCATGTGGATCAGTTGGCTGAAAAAAAAATAAGGACTGTTGCAAATAAACGACGTAAGGCATCAGGCATCTGGACCTCTGAAGCTTCACACAATGTCAAGTTTGCAATATCATCATGTTCTATTAGTCCCAACTTCAGTGCTGCATCTTGGAACGTTGGGTATATATGGCCATTTACAGTCCGAAGGCCTTCAAATGAAGTTGGACTTCTGACATTGAGTAATAACAACCTTAGGAAAAAACGTTCCCCTTCTGCAGGATACACAAATGCCAATCGTCCAATAGAAAATATATCCAGCACCCTGTCTTTCCATTGCTTAGCACTTGCATCCCATCTGTAATATTCACAAAATTCACCATACAACCGACCTGTCCCCCCTTCAGTAGCTGCATTGACTGCAAAGAATTCAGTCAACTGAGTGCGTGAACGCTTAGAATTAGCAACAACAGCACGTAGTCTTTCATGAGGTGATGCACAGTTTGTTCATTAGGCAAATGAACCTGTAAGGGAAGAACAGGAGGATGCATCTCAAACAGATCAAAACTAAATATTCTCCACGCTGCTTCACAAGGGGAAACCCATCTACCTGACTGAAACTGACTAATTTCATCAACAGGTTTATTCTCACCAGGTACTACATTGAATGAAACCCTATCATGCCCCTTGTATACATACTTATATAAGTATTTCACTGCCTTAATTGTAGAACAAACCTCAACATTCAGGTGACAATCAAACAGTGAGGAAAGATAAGGATTGTACGGGACAACCCACTGATTATCAAGGTATGTGTTACGTATCTTCACTTGCTCCCCAGTATCACGTCTTTGGTAGATAGGGTAACCATCTTTATTATTAGTCGTCTTATCTGAAAACTGTTTTGGATATTTACTTTTACAGGACATTACACCACCTTTGTCACGCATGCAGGGGCACTCTGGATTTAACACACCACAGGGGTCGTGCATCATATGTGTAAGCACTGTCTTTCGTAAATGACTATTACTGACAGGAGGTATTTCAGCACACACATATTTATCATAATCAGCAGGACATTTCATCTTCCAGTCTGACTTCAAAATGATCAAGAAATGAGCATGTGGTAATCCTCGTTTTTGAAACTCAACAACATACACCATTGCAGCAACTTCACCAAAGACTTTCTTCCCCAATATCTCCTTCTTTAGCAACAATAATTTGGCTCTAAAAATCATGGCTACCAAATTAGGCCGATCCTGTGCTGTCTTACCTGGGGCTAACTCAGCTTTTATTTCAGGCCAGTTAGCATTGCAGGTGATAGTAACAAATAAATCCGGCTTCCCAAATCTCTGAACCAAGGCCATGGCATTTAGGTAGAGTTTCTTCATATCTCGAGGTCCTCCAATAAATGTTGGAGGTAAGATTACCCTACGCCCTACATTTCGAGCAACAGTCTCTCCGCAGTCCAGTGAATCCAAAATACCTTGATATAGATCAGCCCTTATACTTTGTTGATTATTCCGAAAGTAATCAAGCCGAGTGTTTTCTATCTTCACATACATGTCAACTATATACTGCTGAAAACATCTACCAGCTCACAACAACATGTTCCCAGGCCGAATCTGCAACTTGTAGGCATAATACTCTCTTGCAGAAATGACCTTATCAGCTCTAGTATTCCTTCTACATGCTCCTGCACATCAAAAACATCAGCAGTTAGTCATAACATGGTAGATCACTAACATACAACAATGTTCAGTTTAGGGTAGTCGTATTTGAGAAAATGTACTTTTATCCTCTTCAATCAATAACTCCTCAGCTGTGTGCACAGCACATGACATGATTGGATCAGGCAATGGAACAGTGTTTCTTATTCCCCTATGAGACTGCTTTTTTAATCCCTGAGTCCAACCACAGTCTTCACGAGGAAATAATAAAGGATACTGCAATGGGTCATAACAACCATAGTTATGATAAATTCTATGCGATACATCAGATTTTCCAGTTACCAGGATATGAGGACCTAAACTTTGGCTAAAAGAAGCGTCCTCTGGCCATATGACTGCAACATCATCTACAGCAGGTGCATTGAAAACACGTTGGTCTAGAACCGTACTTTGATTGAGAACAATTTTAGTATCCACAGTAATTTGTCTTTCTCTGAGAGACCGGAAGAACACTGCATATGGATTCTGCTCTGATACTCGCATGAGAATATCAATGATGTCTTGCCTTACCTCTGTAAAGCATTTAAGCCTATTGTTAGCCTCATTCTGCCCATCAAAAAAATACAGTTGTAAATACTTTGGGGTGCCTTTATCGGGCAATAAGTCTGGAACAAAATGGTACATCTGACCATGCATCTTAAATACATATATACCCTTGTAAGTGCTTGCATCAAATTTCCCTCATATAGAACTAAAAGCAAACAAATTATTGTATAACCTAGCATAAGTTCTGAAGTGAATTGCATCTTCATCCTTTGATGTAAACAAACGCTGTAGCTCAGCAGGATATTCATTTGTTGCTATCTTCACCTCTCCACCACTGCAACAAAAATTCCCAGTCTCAAAAGCAAAATTTTTTGCAGCACATTTTAAACATTGTGTAGGACACGACAACTTCAAAGAATCCATGGGTAATGACTGGCCAGACATAGCAGCAGGAATAACTGGCATCAATACAGACTTAGTTAATAGAAGTTAGTTCACATAACTCGCAAAAGCAATAATATAGAGTTCAAATCCATGTTAGGGTAAATCATTCACAAACATACAATGTAGCTTTGGCTTTGAAGCAGATTTCTTTTTCTTCAGTGATGAACCACTGTACACCAAAATTAAATCAGCACAACTTGTCCATTCTAACCAATCTGTAAAACCAGTTACCAACAATATGTACCTCTTTGGTTGTGTCTGAGCCATATCAACTATGGTGCGTTTTCTCCTGGTTGCATTCTTTTGAGGTAATGGCTTACATCCATGGGCATTACTGAGCATAGTCACAGTTCATCAAAAAAACCATACAAAGCAACCATGTTACTGCAAAGCATACTACACCTATATATTTTACTGAAGTCACTATTAATTACCTTAGAGATTCCTGGTCACCATCAGTACCATATGCAAGAGAAGAACAAAGTGACTTCGTTCTGCACATGTGGTCACGCACATTACCAAAACTAATAAACCTTACTCCAAAAACACCCAAATGAACAATTGTTTACCTGTCTAAATACAACTCTAACGATCCACCTAAGGGACGATTTCTCTTTGAAAGTCGTACAAAAGAAGGCTGCCCATCTTCTTGCTCCCTATTATAACGAAATTGTTTAAATCCAATAATTAACCTACATTACGCCTTGGGTAAAGAAATATAAATTAATCTACAACAAATACATATATAAGCATTTACCCAGGTGCGGATGTTTGGGATGACAAATGAACAACTCGATTAGCCCTGCTGCAACTTCTTCTTGATAAATAAGGAATACCATATTGGCAATCCACCATGTTGTTTTAAATTCTTAGTTAATTTTCAATAGCAGAATACACATGAAACCATCCTGTAAATTAGTAAGCAATAATTACCACAAATCAAACCACGTTTGTTGTTTCCCTTTTTTGTTTTGTACTTTTTTTTTTGTTTGCTAAGATGTACATACTATAAAAATGGCACTGATATGCTGGACTTCAGTGTATGTGCTACAATTCCGTATCTTAACAATAGTTATATACATTAGCATTTACAACTCAAACATCATACAATATGTACAGAGTTCATACTACCAGAATGACAAATATAAGAGAACATAAAGAAAACCATTATGATTTATCACATCATTTCACATGCATAGATACCCATATGAATAGTTCAATTCCTCAAGCGAATTTGTGAAAATTAATCAATAAGATTAACTTAAAAAGAATTAATGGATTTGTATGAAAATTCAAGCTATATCCTAGAACGTCAATTACCATCACATAATAAAGGATACAAACCCTAAGAAGGCCATTGAAAGAATTGTTAGTGCCATTAAAACAATTAAGAACACATAAAAAGAAACTTCTATTTCATAAATATTCACATTACATGTTTAATTACAACAAAAGAAGTGGCACCCTTATAAATGCCACTTTAACTACACCAATATTACAACCCAAAATAATCAGTCTGCATAGCCTAGTGGCACTATCCTTACACAAACCGACGCAGAATCAAAATGGCCATTTTCTTCGACTGACATTCTACATACCTAAAGAAAACAAAGCATGTCAATCCCCTACAACTTCTAAGCTCCAGCTAATTAGACTCGGCATTACTAAACAACTGTCCAAGTTCCAGCAAACCAGAAGCTGCCTGATCTGAGGTGCCTACCCCCAACTCTTTTTCATGAGCTATCTGTAACATCTTCTTTCGCTTAGCAGGAGTAACACATACAGTGTTACTGTCAGGGACCTCAAATTCCTCGCCACTTCGAGGCACATTCTCCTCCAAGAACACAGGGTTCATGGCAGCAGGAAGTTGAGGAGTCTGCTCCAACCGATCAAGATGTCTCTTTAAAATCAAATACTTCTCCCTTAGCAAGTAACACTCTCTACTCAACTTTGTTGTAGCCCCATAATTAGCATCGACTATCTCCAGATTGTATTTACAAGCTAAATAAAACACAGCCTTCTTTGCAACCCTTTGCTCAGCAACACTTGCTAAAGGACTGAACTCACTGAAAATGCACTCCATCCCATTACTACTACGCGGACAATTAACCATAACCCACGAAACAAAGCCATGACCCTCCACCCAAGTTGTCTCAATAACTGTCACAGATGCACCGGTCTTTCGCACAACAATCACCAAAACCTCTGCATAATCAATGGAAACATGAAAACCATTGCCAACCAAGTTATGTCCAGAACTCTCCCCTCCAGCTTGCCTAGGGGTTTTGCCCTTCTCTTGCAATAACTCAGCACACTTATTCCTAAACAGCTTCAAACATAATTCATGGAGTCTAATCTGATCATATGTAAAATCAGAAACCTTAACACCAAAAAGATATATCAATTTCTTCACAGCCTTCTGAGCTGCCCTCTCACGAGACTCCTGAGCCGTACTTGCATCACCACCAAAGAATGTCAAGCGTGCTCGATTGTTTGACCGCACAACCTGCACCCACACATTATTCCTAGCACTATCTATGAATCCGTAAACTAGTGCTAGGAACTGCAGCCAAGCAGTGATCTTTTGCAAAAGAGGTTCAAAAGGAATGAACACTTTATTAGGTCGAGCAGCCATAACCTGTAACGGCAATAACCACATTTAGACCGGATTCCCTTACACAAATATAAGAAATGGACATTCTCCCAAGGAAAGCTGCACAACTACAGAAACCATAACAGGCACGACAGCCAAAATACATATTCTAAGCAGACCCATATCACTAAACAACTCAATTCTCTTTTACAAAGGGCACAACAAAAAGAGGAAATTATGTAAGTACAAACCACCAATGACTAATAAACCATAAACATCTCTGTTTGTTTTACCTTAAACTCCATATCCCCTCATCTCACCAGCACAGAGGGCCACACATGCCTACTCTTAACCTGTAAACTAATACCCAAGCCAAGAAAAACCCCAACCACTATCCTCCCAATAAACAACAGAATGAACTAAAGAGATTAGCACAAACCATATTACCTACATACTAATACCCCTAAATATTTAGCACCACATCTTTAGCAAATAAGCAATTATCCAACAACCAAATAGCATACTAAACATGGACAAACTCAAAAGGAAGACATGCACAAAGTAGGCGCAAAACAACGTACCATTAAAAAGGGCAGCCTTTGTAAGCAGATTCCACCCAACAAATACCCAGACAACTGTAAGACACCTGAAATTCCCACATCACGAATAATGAATATACTCGCATTAAAAAAAAAAAATTGATCCAATTGTATATAAGTCACAAAAAACAATACAAAAAAAAAGGACTTGTAAACAAATAATGTATATTCAAAAAGCAATAAATGAACAGCCAAAAAATAACACACATTGTAAACAACTAAACTCACTACTACAGAATTACACAATAGATGTCCATGCAATATCAGTCAAACTATGTTAATTATGCTAATTCCGTCTCTAAACACCATACAACCCAAATAACACCCAATATAGTAAACAATTGAGGTAATTGATACAAAACATGTATATATACAAAAACATACATAAACAAAGGGAAAACAACAGGGATTCATGCAAAATCAATACAAACAAACTACACTAAAACAGACAATTAGGTCATTGCTTATGAAAAAAGTAAAAAAAAAAAAAATAAGAAACAAACCACACAATAACAAACCTCTTAACAATTAAAGAAAGCAATGAGATTAAGAACCAAAAAAATTAAGAAACCAATGAAATTAAGACCAAAAAAAATAAGGGAAGCAATAAAATGAAGAACATAATGAGCAGGAATGAACTTACAGAGCGAAGACGACACAAATACACTACAAAAAACAATCAAAATGTTGCTTATTCAGAAAATGCAATAGAAAAAAATAAACAATAATAAACTCAAAAAAAAAATTAAAAGCAATGAAATTGAAAGGAAATGAACAGGAATACACTTACACAGAGAAAATCGCACAAACCCCATCCTGAATTAGTCCAGACATGTATATATATACAGTCCTAAGATGAAGCAATTTTTTGCAGCCCATAAACACCGACCTAAGTACCCAAACAGTATCCAGTACTGTACACCGTACCATCTCAGACATCAGTCACCCACTCCCATCACCAAATTACACTAAGTAAGCAGATTACTACACACTAATTCATAAGCAATCAACGAAACTAAGTACAATTCTGAATACATAATCATGATGATATGTATTATCAACCCAAACCCACGCTCTAACTGGCAAATCCACCATAGCAAGCAAAAAGGAAAACCACCTGCTTAAGCAAAGGAAGTCAAAGCAAGCAAGGGCAAATCTGGCAATACATTAATGTTGGGGGCAAAGGGGTAATAGCGCCAGAAGTTACTATTCATAAGAACAGTAACTCCCCTCTTGAACTTTTATATGGTTTATAGAAGAGTTTGAGGTTGCATGTTCGAATCTTATAAAGATCATATGCATGCTTAAATTTTTTTTTTTTTGAAGAAAACGAATTCAACATTTATAGCGATTGTAATCGCTACAATAATCACCACGATTGGACGTAGTTTTTCGTATCGATTATTGAGGCCAACCCCAGCGATATTAAAAACCACTACTAAAGGCTAAGGCAACTGGGGATATTGTATCGAATGACCATTCGTTGGGAAAGCTTTTTGTTGCAATTACAATCGATACTAAAGGTTAAAATAATCGCTACGAAAAGGTTATTTTCTTGTAGTGTAAGGGGTATTAATGTCCATTCATCATAAATGTCGGCGTTTTTGATAAAAATTGTTGGCGGTGTTTAACACCCCCCAAATAAATTAGAAGATAACAAAATTTTAGAACATAAGCAAACAAAAATTTTGAACATAAGAAAAATAATTTAGAATATAAGTTGAAAAAATAATTTATAGCGTAGGAAATAAATTTATAACATAAGTTGAAAAAATAATTTAGAACTTAGGAACAAATTTAGAACATAAGCTGAAAAAATAATTTAGAACATAAGAACAAATTTAAAACATAAGCTAAAAAAATAAAAAAATAAATAAATATTAGGATATAGGAAAAACTTTAGAACATAAGCAAAAAAAAAAAAATTAGAATATAGAAAAAGTTTAGAACATAAGGTGTTTTTACATAAGAAACGGTTCTTATATAAGGAATGAATATATATATATATATATATATATATATATATATATATATATATATATATATATATATATATATATATATATATATATATATATATATATATATATATATATATATATATATATATATATATATAGGCCAGGGATAGGAATGGCAACGGATCGGATTCGGGTCAGATGTGGCTAAATCCGAATCCGATCCATTTAGTAAACGAGCCCTGGACTCAGATCCAAATCCGAAAAGTTTGAGTCCGAATTCGATCCGACTCGTAATTTTCGGATCCGAATCCAGTCCGTTTATACGGACCTCCGAAATAATCTGAAATTTTTTTTTATTTTTTTTTGTAATGTCATATACCTATAATTGCTTGTATTGTCATACCAAGTAAAGTATAAACATAATATATTTGAATTATGAATTAAGTTACATAACAAAATTTTGCTACAAAACAAGCAAACAATTGTCCCAGGTTATAAAGCATATGCTCATACTCTCGGATTCGGACTCGCATCGAACTTTGCGTAGGGTCTAAGTCCAATATGCCTCCTATTCCGATTCAGATCTATTTTTTCGAATTCGGATTCGGACTAATTTTAAATGGATTCGAATCGAATTTTTTTTCTTTGGATCGGATTGGATTCGAATCGAACTCGGATCAAATTGTCATCCCTAGCCAGGGAGTAGCTAATAAGCTTAGTTATTAAGTCCTAACCTAGAAAACGGGTTGTTTGGGTCGGGTCATTTCAGGTCAGGTCTCTTTCGGGTCAGCAAATATTCAGGTCGGGTTCAGGTCAACACTTCGGGTTGAGTTCAAGTTTGGTCAAGTTTGAGTCGGGTCACTTCGGGTCGGGTCAACTTCGGGGTTTGATTCAGTTTCAAATCGGGTCGGGTCGAGTCATTTCGGGCATCGGGTCACGTTCGTATCAACTCGTGTCCAATTAGTTCAAGTTCAAGTCATTTTCAGATCGCAGGTTGGATCATTCGGGTCGAGTCAGGTCAGGATCCCTTCATATAATAATGGAAATAAAGAAGATAAAGGGATTATGATACCTCTAGATTCTTTGTTTGAACATAAATATCTGGTTTATGTTTCTTTAACTGCTATGCCCCATCTTCCTCTTTAGTTGACTTGTCAACTGTGATCCTTAAATGTACATTCAAGCGACCATTTACAATTATAAAAGCCACGGTTATGTCTTCGGTCTTGTCAAGAAAAAAAGTTTCTCACTCACAAAACCAAGTAAACACTGAATATTACTATTACCATGGATTTTGGGTGGTCTACTACTTACATATTCCTCCTAGTTTTATCTTTTTCTTCTTTACTTGTTACTGATTTCTTCGTGTTTGCTAATTCTACATTCCCCCTCGTGCAAAATCGTAAACCATTGTGCCATGATCATGAGAAGATTGCATTGCTATGTTTCAAGCAAAGCTTTCTTCTTAACTGCTCAGCATCATCTTATGCTGCCTTTGCATATCCAAAGGTGAAATCATGGCATGATGATTTACATAATCATCATTCGGAAAATGCAACTTTAAGTGGTGATTATTGTTAGTGGGATGGTGTCAAGTGCAATGAGGAGACGGGTCATGTGATTGGCCTTGACCTTAGTAGCAGCTGCCTTTACGGCACCATCCCTCACAACACCACCCTTTTCAACCTTAGTCATCTCCGTGAGCTTGATCTTTCTTATAATAACTTCAATTATTCTCAAATCCCTTCTCACATTGGTCGTCTTTACAAGCTCATACATCTCAATCTCTCTAAGTCAGTTTTCAGTGGCCAAATACCATTAGAAATTTCGACATTGTCCCATCTTTCTCTTCTTGATCTTTCCCTTAATGGAAATCCTATGGTTGTCGATGAGGAGTTCGATTTAAAACTTAATGATCTGAGTCTAAAGAAGTTGGTTTCTAATTTAAGTAATTTAACCCATCTTTATCTAGATAGGGCTGATATATCATCTGAGGTACCCCTCACCTTAAGTAGTCGAACTTCTTTAAAGGCTATCGCAATGAATTACTGCAATTTGTTGGGTGAATTCCCAACAAATATTTTCCAGTTACCAAATCTTGAAGTAGTTTCATTGACATTCAATCCTAAATTAGGAGGACATTTTCCTGAATTTTATTCTAACAGTCCTCTTCGTATTTTATACGTTGATGCAACAGGATTTTCAGGGGAGTTGCCAGCTTCGCTTGGAAATCTAGTTTCTTTGACTAAACTGGACTTAGAAGAAAGTGAATTCTATGGAAAAATTCCGTCTTCAATAGGTAATTTGACAAATCTCACTATTTTAAACCTTGGCCGCAATTATTTTAGCAATGACCTTCCTTATTCTATCATGAACGAGCCTTACTTTCTTAGGTCTTTCAGACATGCCAAATGTTGGGAATGCTAAAATATTGAAATTTTGGTTGCCTAAGCTAAACTCACTCACTCAGCTACGCCTTAGCCAAATGAATTTAGGCAATTCCATTTTACCTTCTTTGTCTAACTCTACTAGACTCAATCTTTTGGATCTTGGCAACAACTTGTTACCAGGAAAACTACCAAGTTGGTTTGTAAATCTAACCCAATTACGCACCTTAGAGCTATATGGTAATCACTTTTAAGGTCCAATCCCACACTGGATTTCTAAACTTGTGAATCTTAGCACATTATTATTGTCATTTAGGGACTCGGTTGCCAAGTTTGATTCATTTTTGGAACTCCCAAATCTTCGTATTTTGTTGTTGACCGGTGTTAGCTTAACCTTTCCTAGAGATCTAAGCACAAATAATTCATCTCTTTTGAAGTTTGAGATTCTAGGTTTTGAATCATGCAACTTGACTGAGTTCCCAGAGTTCCTACTGAAAGAGTATATGGAATATTTTCCTTGAATTCCCATTCGGATGATAACCGTATATATACAAAGATATAGGCCTTGATAATAGGCTAAACTATTGCTAAGATAATTAGAGCAACTCCAATGGTTGTAGCTAGGGACTTGCTTGCAATTTTCAAAAATCTCTAGCTAGTAGCTTGACCATTGGAACTAAAAAATACAAATAGCTTGTCTAAGCAAATTAGCTTAAACAAGCTAATTTGCTTGAGAAAAAAGTTTCTAAAATTTTTGGAGATTAATATATTAAAATAATTAAATTAACAAAGCTAATTGAAAAGGTCAAGCTTATTTAAATAGCAAGATAATAGCTAACCATTGGGACATAAAATAGCTACAATGTGGATTAGCTTGAAATCATATGTGGCATGACAAGCTAATTTAACAATTAGCTTGCCATTGGAGATGCTCTTACAAAGCTAAATAACAACTTTGACTAACAACAATTATATACGGCAACTATAAGAAGATATATTAGGGACAAATATCTTCTTTGACTAATTGACAATATATACTATATTTAACACACCCCCTCAGTCGAAGCGGGAGGTCCACGGACACTGAGACTGTCCCTAAAATCTTCAAATAACACTAGAGGAAGGCCTTTAGTGAAGATGTCAGCTATTTGATGTCGTGAAGGCACATGAAGCACTCGGACTTGACCACGAGCGACTTTCTCCCTGACAAAATGGATATCCATCTCTATATGTTTTGTCCGTTGATGCTGAACTGGATTACCCAATAAATAAATAGCACCCACATTGTCACAATAAACAAGAGTGGCCTTTGTAAGCGGACAACGCAACTCCAAGTGTAGGTTCCGAAGCCAACAGGACTCAGATACCACATTTGCCACCCCACGGTACTCTGCCTCTGCACTAGATTTCGACAAAGTGGGTTGTCGTTTTGACGACCAAGACACCAAATTGTCACCCAAAAATACACAATAACCAGAAGTAGAATGTCATGTGTCGGGGCACCCACCCCAATCTGCATTTGTATATGAGACTAGAGTAGAGAAAGAAGATGGATATAAATGAAGGTCGTACTCCAATGTACCCTGAACATACTGAATTGCCCTTTTTAGAGCAGACATATGATCAACTCTGGGATCATGCATATGTAAGCAAACCTGCTGAACGGCATAGGAGATATCTGGTTGAGTAAAAGTAAGATACTGAAGAGCCCCTGCAAGACTTCGATATAGAGTAGCATCATCAAAATTAGTACCAGATGTAGCACTAACCTTTGACTTCGTATCAACCGGAGTAGAAGATGGTTTACAAGAAGACATCCCTGCTCGCTCAATTATCTCCTCGGCATATTTCTGCTGAGATAGAAACATACCTCCTTTATTCCGGGTCACAGCAATACCCAGAAAATAATTCAATGGACCAAGATCCTTCATAGCAAACTCAGAACTTAGAAGATCCATAATAGAACAACGGAGAGCAGCAGAAGAGGCAGTGAGAATTATATCATCAACATATAGTAAAATATATGTCATATCAGACCCTTTACAATAAATAAATAATGAATTATCCATTGTGTTGTTAGTAAACCTAAGAGACAAAACATAATCAACAAAACGCTTATACCAGGCTCTGGGGGCTTGCTTAAGTCCATATAAAGACTTACGCAAGAGACAAACATAATCTGGATAGTCACAATCCCTGTAACCCAAGGGTTGATGCATATAAACAGTTTCTTGTAGCTCACCGTGAAGAAAGGCATTTTTGACATCCAATTGATGAATTGGCCATGCCTTAGAAAGAGATAGACTGAGAACAGTACGGATTGTAGCCGGTTTCACCACCGGACTGAAAGTCTCACCACAATCAATGCCAACCTGTTGAGTCTTGCCATCACCTACAAGATGGGCTTTATGCCTCTCAAAATCAACATTAGATTTAAATTTATGAGTAAAAATCCACATAGAACGAATCACATTAACATGCGGTGGACGGGGCACCAACTCCCACGTCTTTTTTTTAATAAGAGCATTATATTCATCATCCATGGTCATTTTCCAATTAGGATCATGAAGAGCCGCTACCGGATTTCGAGGCAGAGGTGACCTCTCAACCGTGGTATGCATAGAATATTTTTTATTGGGTTTAAATATCCCATGCTGGCTACGGGTTACGACCCTAGGCTGTTGGATAGGAATATTAGAGGGAGGAAATGTGGGTTGTGTTTGGGCAGGAAGAGTTTGTGAAGGCACTGGGCTCATAGGATAGGGCGGCCCATCAGACGTAATGGACTGTTGTCCAGACTGATCCACTAAGGGTGGGAAATGTTCTTGGGCAGGAGAGGAGTTGAACCCATTAGGAGAATTGGGCCCATGTGGCACGTATGGTTGGGCAGAAGGAATTGGAGTAGGCTATTGATAATGGTGAATGACATAAGGGTGTAAACCTTCATTAAGAAAATCATACGTATAGGATTTTGGAGTATGTAAACTAGCAAAAGGGAATTTTTGCTCATCAAACAAAACATGGCGACAAACAATAATTTTATTAGATGACAAATCATAACACTTGTAGCCACGATGGTTGGTGGGATACCCTAGGAAGACACAAGGAGTAGACCTTGGTTGCAACTTATAATAGTAATGGACGAAATGAAAGGGTAACACAAACACCCAAAAACCCGGATATGACCATAAGAAGGGACCCTTTTGTAAAGAACCTCAAGTGGAGATTTATTTTTCAACAACTTACTCGGAAGGATATTAAGAAGATAGGTTGCCATTTGAAGAGCATCATGCCAAAATGATGGGGGAAGAGATGCATGAGCAAGAAGAGTACGAGACATATTGTAAATAGTCCGAATTTTTCGTTCGGCTTTCCCATTTTGAGAAGAAGTGTGTGGACAAGAAAGACGAAATGACATGCCATGAGTCTTACAAGAATCCCAAAAAGAATTATTATCAAACTCCCTACCATTATCACATTGCACATTCTTTATATTACGCTCAAATTGAGTTGAGATATGGGCTTTTAAGGTCAAAAAAATGTCATACACATCAGATTTCCTTCCTATGGGAAAAGTCCATAAATACTTCGAAAAATCATCAAGAAATAAAACATAATATTTATGTCCCGAAGAACTCAAAACGGGAGAGGACCAAAGATCACTATGTAAAATATCAAATGGAACAGTAGTAGTCGAAGAAGAAGAAACAAATGGCAACTTAATATGTTTACCAAACACACAAGAACCACACATACTAGAACTAGAACATTTATTACAATCAATGTTTTTACACTTTCTAAGCACATTTAAGATGGGAGCCCCCGGGTGACCCAAACGATCATGCCAAAGCTTAGGAAAGATAGCTGCAAAGGTAGAGGAAGCTTGATTGTTGAAAGAATAAGAAATTGGATAAAGGTCGCCTTGACTATCACATCTCATTATTGACATCCCCGTCCGATAATCCTTCACAGAAAACCCAAAAGGATCAAACTCAATAGAAACTATATTATCTTTTGTAAACTTTCTAACAGAAATAAGATTTTTAATCAGTTTAGGAGCATGGAGAACATTTTTAAGGGAAAGGGATTGACATGGGGTAGATAAATTTGTGTGACCATAGCCAAGAATTGGAATAGTGTGACCGTTACCAACAATAATATTATTATTAGGATGATTGCTCATATTAAAAAAAGACGAGAGATTACCGGTAGAGGAAGTCATATGAGATGTAGCACCGGTGTTCATGTACCATGATGGGTCGGGTTGGTTAAGGGACATAGTGTGAATTGCTGCCTTAATATCAGTAGGAACATACGAACCAGACTGCCCATTTGGTGATGCGGTTTGTTGTACATAAGCCTGCTGAGGCGGTCTTGGGCTAAGCAAACCAGCCTGGCGCTGATAAGAAGCATTGGGCCTGACCCAACCTTGATTTGGGAATGGACATGGAGGAATGGGCCATGCCGGATTATACCATCCCCAAGGAAATGGTTGCTGCTGCTGCCATTGTTGAGAAAGACCCGACTGTCCACCATTGCTAAGATTCTGACCGCCCTTGCCGCCACCAGAGCCGGAGTTGCCGCGACCACCACTAGAAGATTTCCGACCACCATTGTTTTTCCGGCCACCAAAGTTCGAACCACCATTGTGTTTCTTCTTCGAACCACATGATTTCTTAGAAGCACTTGGACCATCGTCATGCGCTGTAGTCATCAAGGCAGACTCCATGGTTGCCTCCTTGGCCATGCCGGCCTCCTCTAGAGTTAACATCGACCGAGCCTTATAGAAAGGAGGGAGAGGATTACTTTGTCGAATAACGTGCCTACTCCTCGGTTAGGCTTGGTGAGTCCTCCAACCATTTGCAATACCATACGGCTGTCAGAAACCGGAACCCCAACGTTCAAGGGACTTGAGACGTTGGCAATAAGTAGAAGCATTTGGAAAGTCCTCCATAGCAGTAGAAGAAAATTCCTGTTCTAAAGCAACGACACGGGAATGTTGGTTGTCTTTGAATATATCACGCAATCTATCCCAAGCTTCCATGGTCGTGGCATTCAAGGTCGACCAAAGTTCTTTCTCTTCATCAGTAGAAGGAGGAGGAGCCTTGGTTTTAGGTGGGATGATATGATCCAGGACCTTGTGAGATTTTACGTGAATTTTGAATAGCTCTGCCCACGTGGAATAAGAGACGTTCTCCATCTCAAGAACTGATTAAAAATCTTATTTCTGTTAGAAAGTTTACAAAAGATAATTCAGTTTCTGTTGAGTTTGATCCTTTTGGGTTTTTTGTAAAGGGTTCTCTGATACCATGAAAGATTATATGGAATATTTTCCTTGAATTCCCATTCGGATGATAACTGTATATATACAAAGATATAGGCCTTGATAATAGGCTAAACTATTGCTAAGATAATTACAAAGCTGAATAACAACTTTGACTAACAACAATTATATACGGCAACTATAAGAAGATATATTAGGGACAAATATCTTCTTTGACTAATTGACAATATATACTATATTTAACACCTACGTTATCAAGGTGAGCTAAAAGCGTTATTTCTCCCAGGGAACAAAATCAAAGGTGAAATTCCGCAATGGTTTGTAAACACAACTAGAGAGAATCTCTTGTTCTTAAACCTTCCAAATAATCTTTTGACGGGTTTTGAACAACCTTTAGTTTTCATCCCATGGTACAATTTGGAAATATTGGATCTTAATGACAACAAGTTAAGAGGGCCACTTCCAACTCCTCCAAGCTCCACACAAGTTTATCAAGTCTCAAACAATCAATTTTATGGAGTTATTCCCAACCATACATGTCATGCAACATCTTTAGTTTACCTTGACTTGTCTAAAAACAATCTTATGGGCAAGATTTCAAGTTGCATTAGTCATCATCTTAGTGATTCATTGCAAGTATTAAACATACAAGGCAATAAATTTAGTGGTGTCATTCCTCAAAGGTTCTCAAAATCATGCAATTTAAAAATGATCAATTTAAGCAAAAATCAATTTGAGGGCAAGCTCCCGAAGTCCTTAGTCAATTGTACGTTGCTTGAGGTACTTGACATAGGAAGAAATCGTATTAATGACACTTTTCCATCATGGTTAAGAAGTCTTCCCAAGTTGCAAGTTCTTGTCCTGAGGCATAACAATTTCCATGGGAAGATAACATCTCCATTGCCTACTCCAACAGTTCATGATTTTCCTTGCTTGCGTATATTTGACTTGTCATGTAATTTTCTATCTGGTAACTTACCATCTAGGTATGTTCAAAGTTTGGTTGCAATGACAGTTTCAACTGAAAACTTGACAAACTCATCCAACTCTTTTTTTAGGTTTTATTATAGGATTGGTTATAGTAACTATGTGTTTTATGATGAGAAATACAATTACGTTGTCACAATGACAAATAAGGGGAGTGAAACATTTTTCACAAAGATATTGACTGTATTGCGAGTGATTGATTTCTCAAGCAATAAGTTCACTGGTAGAATCCCTTTGATGGTTGGAAATCTTAGAGGACTTCAAGCACTTAATCTATCTAACAACAATCTTGTTGGTGAAATCCCATCTTCTCTAGCCAACATTACAGACCTCGAGTCCTTAGACCTTTCTCAAAACATACTTTCAGGAGTGATCCCTCAAGAGTTAACAAAGCTAACCTTTCTTGGGGTCTTTAGTGTTTCACACAATCATCTAGTTGGACCGATACCTGAAGGAGAACAGTTCAATACTTTTGACAATAGTTCTTTTGCCGGGAACTTGGCATTGTGTGGAGCTCCATTGTCTAAGAAATGCGTGAAAGACTCCGTGGCATCATCACTACCAGAACAGCCAATAAATGATGAGGTGATGGAAGAGGACTCAAAGCTAATTGATTGGATCATCAAATCATTGGGGTGTGTAAGTGGGTTTATAATAGGCTATGTCATTGGTAAAGTCTACGTGACTGATCGACATCATGATTGGTTTGTGGAGACTTTCGGAAGGAGAGGGAGGTTAAAGATCAAAGTGAAGAGATCAAGACAAAGGCATAGCGGCATAGCTAGGGGGAATTAAGAACCTGAAGATGCAACTCCAATATATCTAGGGATTATCTTCTACCTTTATACTTTGTATTGTAAAAACAGTTCATTGTTTCCTAGCTAGTAGCTTGTATTGTTGGTTATGCCTAGAGTGGTTTTGTTTTGGTATGTTTTTATGTATTTTTTTTTTTTTTTAGGTTTGTTTTGTTTTGTTTTAACGTGTCATATCATTTTATCTTCAATAAAATGCTCATAAATTGGTGTCCTAATTTCAGCAAACCTTGTGAAGGGAATAGCTCTCAATTTAAAAGTATAACAGAAGATTTGGAAAATGTTACAAATATTTGATTAAATAAAACATATAAATTTTGTTAATTCCCAAACCATTAAAGAGAAGGTGCATAAGAAGACCAGTATTACTCCTATAAATGAGCAATTATATTGTGCTCTAATGAAAGTCATAGACTTACCCAACTTCAACATTTATATCTTTGGCTCTTTGATTTGGTACGTCAAGTTGTTAATGAATAATAACATAAAGTCCTATTAATTAATTTGCTTATTTGATTATAGACTACTCCAACCATATACAAAGATCTGACATTGTTAGACAAGTTTTTGGCCTGTTTTTCACATTCCTCTCGTCTCTTCTCTGATGTTAATATTGGCTAAATTAATTGTCTTTGTGAAACCATTAATTCTTGTTCTGGCGGCCCAAAATGAAGCAGTGACTATAACCAATAATCGAACTATACACCTTATCAGATCAGCAATAGCAATTCTTGAGTCTTTCTTTGCTTCACATTTAACCATTGCCTCATAACTTATCAGATCAGCAATAGCAATTCTTGAGTCTCATAAAGGATTACGAGCTATATTACGTAGGAAACATTGATGAACCTGCAAATGTAACCGGCATTTGCTTTGTGCATCAAGTGTGATAGCATCAGAATCAAAGTTTTCATTTTTTTATTTTTTTTTTTGGATACGATGTGTTATCAACTCTGAACTCTAGTGAGTAAAGCTATGACTTGAGTAAATGATATATATACTATGAGATGAGATTGCAGCTCTTTCCTAGTGTTAATAGCTGCACTAGATTACCTGCGTGCTGCCTGCTGTGAGGCCTGTGATCTGTGACGTTTTATCCACACTTATTCCGAGCATTATTGTAGTACTTATATCATCTTCCTTCAAAAAAAAAAAAAAAAAAAAAAAAAAAGGTACTCCACTTATGTCATCAATATGTACTGTTAGCAAAAATTCAGTATAAATTGCCTAGATTTCTTTAGGAATTGATGCCCAATTTTTGCAAAGTAGTCTTCTAAGACAGCTCTCTATTTTACTGAAGGGGTTTGGAATTCTTATTATTAGCTGTCGCAATGCTCAAAAATCAAGTTTATTTTCGCAATACAGACTACTGAGTGAGTTATGGTGCTCAAGCTAATCCGGCTGAGTAGCTGACTACTGAGTGAATTATGACTCCTAAAGCTTTCTTTAAAATAAAAATAATAATAATAAAAAAAAAAAAAATCGTGAATTTCAGTTCATGTGTTTGGATATTCTTGAAATTCAGCTAGCAGGCTTAAACCTACCCGTCAATGAATTAAAACATGTATTCTGATCTACGGGCATCATAAAGCTTGCCAACTCCGCATTTGAAAAAAACAATATCTGTCCATCGACAAGGATTGAACATTGTTAGAAAATTCTTTGCCCCGTTCTTAACGTTTTTAGTCTCTTTTGATGAATCAGAAGGTGTTATTACTAGCTAAGGATTGTGGAAATGTTTGGTCAATGGAAAACTATTATCATTGGTTCCCAAAAGATGCCCAATATTAACATTTTTCATAGCATTAATGTTAGAGCTGCCATTGTTCATGCTAAACCGGCAATATCATTTTCAGCTATTAATTTTTATGAATGATCATACGGGAAGAACATTTAATTTATGAATAAGAATTTAAAATTGCAAAACAGAACCAATACGTAGAACCTGGAAACTTCATTGCACACAGAAAACGGTACAAAAAAGAAATGAATTTTACAACTAATGGATTTACTTAGTAATATACACTACATACATAAAAGGCTCATCTAATACCACCAGAACAGCCTTCTGCATTTTCGAGCTAGGCAATATTAACATAAACCTTATGTGGAGCTCTATGGTGAATGACGTGTGGTTTACGCATACCAATTTGTTTTCAGAAATAGATCCCTGAATATGTGGCAACTGCAGTTAACTTCATTGTCAACAATTAGTGAAGCTCGGAATTTACTCTATGTACATGAAAAGGGGCTACCTAAGTGTATTGTTAAAGATCCAAGGAAATGCCTAAAAAGTAATTTTTGTCCACTTAGTGTTGTATTACAGACACAAAAGAGAGTAGAACACTAATGGAATAAATGCATTGTCGAGTTGTGCTGTATAAGCCTCCAGCAAGCCACTTGCTATCACTGCCAAGAGAAGTGAGCTCCAATTCTGCACAATTTTCAATCATACAATTAGCCAATCTGATATGGTTATTAGTAGATCCATGCATTGTCAAAGAATGATTGAATAACAGCTAAACTTGTTGATTTTGTTGATAATACAAACCTGTATGTATCCAGCCGATGCAAGAAGTGGGAGGAGAAAAGAGCACGCTGCCATGACTGATGTTATACCAGCAGCAGTCCCTTCAATAGTTTTCTCTGAACAACACATCCGAAGACCATTAAAAAAAAAAGTTCAGAAAAGAAATCTGAAGTTCAACCAATGGACAAATGCAACTGAGCATAACAACTTACTGCCAGACTTGCTCCACCTCAGAACACCATATTTATAACCAACCATCGATGCCTACAGGAAAGAAACAACATCAGATATCTAAGTCAGCAAAATGCAGATGTTTAAGCTACGTCATACCCAACCACTTCACTTAAAATTCATTTTGCAGGCTTTCTTTTCCTCAAACTGTCTTTTCAGGTTCAATAATCAGCACATAACACTAAAAGACGATTAGCAGTTTTGACATATCTTCATTAATATAAAACTTACCATTGTATCTCCAATTCCAAGGCTCAAAATGCCAGCAAAGGGTGCAAGTGGACGATCATTAAATCCAGAAGATATCCATATAGGCAGCGCACATCCCAATAAGAGAGAAAAGTGGCTAAAAGAGAAGAATGAACAAAAAAGACACAAGTAATTACTAACTGGTTTACAGGCACACCTCACAACAAGAATTTCAGAATTTCAAAAAAGGCACAAGTAATTAGTGATCATGCGAAAAATGGACACATACCTCACAACAAGAATTTCAGAATCACGATGGTCTGTAAAAGCATTCATGAAATGATGGATCATCTCCCCAAATGGCCAAATTCTCCATACCTGCCTATAAAGATTATGATTAGACAAGTAAACTGATGATTAATACAGCTCAGGTCAGGTGATTGAGTGCTTAAAAAGGTGAAAGTTAAACAATTATGTCAAATGAAACTGTCTCTAGTGCAAAAACATATTTTTTTGATAATGATGACAGCCAATACAGCAGAACTTGATACCAATAAGCTGCCAGTACAATGAAAAAAGAAACATATTTAAAAGACCCAGAATTTAATTTGGCAAGTTCATGAAACACTACAGATACCCCAAAGAGGGAAAAAAAAAGATTGCATGATATGTATAGCTACTAGGCTACCACGGGATGCATCCACCATGCAGAACTCTGAAAAGAATTTCATCATACAATTGTTGAGCAAGGGGGCCAGAAAAAATAGAGGTCAATTCATCCATAATTTATAAAAATGGTGAACAGATTATCTTATATATAATGCCTATTGAGCTGTTCAAAGCATCCTATATAATTAGTATCTTTAGATTTTCGCCAAGTTCTGGTGATCTTCAGTCAATGTAGTTCATATCTGGCACATTTACAAGGCCGACAAGATTGATATTCACCTGGTAGTGTGGGACTATATGTTAATTGAAGGCTTTGGGAGGAAAAGGGGTTAGAGTCGTTAGACTAACATTTCAAGTGTTTAATAATTTACTTTTAGCAAGGCAAGTGTGGAGGCTAATTATGGTTTTATGGAACCTAGTTCACTAATTGGACGTGTTCTTAAAGTCATTACTTCCAAAATCCAAGAGTGTGGAAGCTGTGACAGGATGTAAACCCAACTATAATTAGAATAGTATATTTAATGCTTATTAGAGGGTCAAGAGGTTGAGGTGACATGTAGTGAAAGTCCCTTCTTAAACCTGAGAGATTAGTAGCAGAGGAACACCTAGATATGATTTGAGAATCAATGAAACGAGGGCTTATTACTTTATAAGAAATAATTGTGATGTGGCTGTTAGGGATGATGGTGTTGTCGGTATAAGATTGCTATATTACTTTATAAGAAATAGTTGTGATGCGACTGTTAAGGATGATAGTGTAGTGGGTATGAGATTGCTAACAAGGGAAATATGGTGGGAACTGGCTGTGAAAGTGGCTAGTCAGTTGAGAGCTAGCAGTGATCCACATGGACCACATATTGCTGAGGCAAAAAGTGGCAAGTCATTTGAGCTCAAGGTTTGTACTCCACTGTAGCCTAAATGTAATCAATTGTTTAAAGCATTAGGAGATGCAGTAAGAACTTATTAATTAATGAAATGCACCCTTTTCTAAAAAAAAAAAAAAGAAAAAAGATTTGAAGGCAAGATTTCATGGCCTTACCTTTCCCTGGCCTCAGATATATTTTCTCTATATTTTTTAGTTTAAAATTTTGGTCATTGTCTCATGTTATGTGGCTCCATTTTACTTATCACTTCTCACCAGTTACCCAGCAGAGCTGGGTAAGCCAGTTTCTGTTAGGAATAGTCTCATGAATAGAAGCATTGCTATTATTGTATCTCATATTCTCATTCTTCTTGAATCAATAAATAACTTCCCTCAATTTACCTTCAAAATCATTTTTGTTTACATTTCAAGAATAATGCAGCTTCTTCCAAAGAAAGATGAAATGAATTAAAAAGGGACCATGGAAATTTGCAAATTGAACTTACCCGAACTATTTCCAGAACTAAGAAAGCTGCCAAAGCCACACCAAAAGCAAGATTAAGAAAATTTGGCTGGAAAAAATTAAAACAAAAAATAGCATCAGACATTGTAAAAAAAAAAAAACAGAAATTAACCAATCAGCCATAACACAACAGAATCAACCTGAAGAATGAGTGCAGGAACAAACATAGAAACAGCCATTAGATGATAATACTTTCGCAGAAGAATCCGCTCCACCTTACTACTCCTTGAAATATTATAAAATCGATGCACTGAGATACAAATTACAGCCACCCAGTAGATGCACAATGATAACCTCTTAAGAGGCTCAGAGAAAACAAATTCGAACACCCTGTTTCAAGGCAAATTTGAAGTCAAGAATCAGCTGAAAATTTTGAAACCTCCGCACAATTAATTAATGCAGCCTAAAGCTGCTTCAATAAAGTGCAGTAAACATTGTACACCAGACATACACAAGTAGGAGAAAAAGAATGCATTAATACCACCATAGAGGATGCACTTGAAAATCCTGAACAAACTGCACCCATAGTGGAATAACTGCAGCTGAACTAATAGCCAGCAAAGTAAGGAATAAAACTGATCGCCCGTTTTCATTCCAGATCCTTGCATTATAAGAGCTTAAACTGATGAGGCGATTGGCAATTTGAGCAGAAACTTTAAAAAGTAAAGGAAACAGAAGGAAGCCAAGTAGATAACCCTGCAACAAAAGTTAAAGTAACAAAAATTTAATGTTGTAGTAGTGTCTTCTCATCAACCTAAAGTCCTAAACCACATGCCAACTCAGCATAAAAAAAAATAATACTAAAAATAAAAATAAAAACAATTGAACAAGTATACCTGAATGATGGTGCTAATCTCACTTCTTTTAATGCTATATCGCTCATCAGCCTCGGAAGGCATCAAATATTGTACAATCTGATCAAAAGAGGGAACGGCCTTTACAACAAATAATTGGCAAAACGGTTCACATTACTTATAGAGCAAGTGTAGAAACCTTCACAAGAGTAGACCTAAGCATGTCTCCAAAATATGTAGTAAGACCAACAGTCACCAAAAGTGCTTCTCCTACAACATTGAATGAACAACAATAATCAATATATAAAAAAGAAGGGTAGCATATATATCCCCTTAAAGTAATACCCTAGACAAAAAATCTACATTAAACTTCTGCTCACAAAGAAATAAATAGAGATAATTATTAAAATCCAAAGCGTAAAATATTAAATGAGCAACTTATAATGCATTCAAATGATAGACCATATGGAATGAGAATAGCTAGTTAAGGGGACAAATAATTTGAAATGGGGGAGTATACATCTACAGCTTCAGAGGGCCTATCACCCACTGCTAGTGACCTTCCCAACCCCATCCCTACTCTTGAAATTAACCAAGGTGTGGACACCTCTAGCAATATATTCTCAAAATTCAACCACAATTCAATTCCCTGCTATGAGCTTTTGCTCGTGATTCTTTGGCTTTGTTTCGTAGGTGTAACACACCTTTAGCAGCAACATTGCTACCCGGTCTGATTTTCTTGATGAATGAATACTTTTTTGAAACCATAAATGGGCATATTAAATTCACCAAGAAACTAATAAATAAGTATACATCTTCAATAATCAGAGCTTCTTAAGTTTTCAACATAATATATTACGTGGCCACAATTTCTCTATTTACCAAAGAACCCCCTTAGCAACAATCTTGAATCAAAAACAACCCCCCTCTCTCTCTCTCTCAAAGAGTCATACGGAATCAATCATGAGAAGATGTTTAACTGATTTTCAGCTAGTCTATGAATGGAGCAATATTACTCAAGCATTGGATAAATCTCCTATGAAACCCTCAGTTAAGCTAATACACCAAAGTTACCAATTACTCTTTGTAAAGGTTCTCATAGGAATGGGATTGCTTGAAGAACTTGTTGGTTTCTTCCCTGACTGTATGATTACTGATTGGATATTTGCACTGCTAACTTGCTCTTTCTGCCAAATTGTCACATGAGAAGCACGCTGGTATTTAAAATATTATAAGCACGACCCAATCTAGGATCAAACAATCCTGTGGTCCGGAGTTAGCCAAGTGGTTCAGATTGAGTATAATATTCAACAAAAAGATACGGGACGTATACGATTGACCTATTGTGCAAGATTTCAATCCTACAAATTCTGCAAAATTAAGCAATAATTCTCCAATGGGATACTGCACAAAAGCAGTATTGAATCCATTCGGAAAAGGGAGGGGGGCACTCAGCACTGAATAGTTAATACAATGAATCCTTCAGCTAGTTCTCATATTTGATTCTTAAATTTCAAACTCTTTCTTCCATCCTCACTACTCCATTGATAGTGTCTTCTCGGCTTCTCGCACTCATCAATTTGTTGTTATTTCACTTCTTCAAAAGTGCAAGTTATGTGGTGATCAATCTAAAGCTAAGTGGAGCTTGAAAAGTACAATTAGAAGACATGAGGATTCAGCACAAAGAGGCTTGTAAGATTTGTAACTTACTAACTTTTTATACAATTTGATACAATTGTGTACCATGGGCCAAGAAAAATTCTCTATTACTTCCTCAGGTCTTTTCCTACTCCAACATACCTTTTCAAAAGTATCATCTTAATTGCAACATTTTTAATTTTGGATAAATTTGACACCCAAACAGACATTCTTGCCCTTATCACCCACTTGTTAGGTTGTTCTCTTACTTGCTTTTACATAATCACATGGGTATAGTGGCCCGTGGCGGCATGGCCCATTCACACCACTTATCGCTTTCCTTAATTTGTGTGGCCAACCCATATGTTGCGATAAATAACGAACAAAGGAAGTATGCTAGTAGCTAAACCAAACCCATCAAACTCCCAGTAGGCGCCAGTGTGCCACAGCAAAATGCAAAGTCCCAACTGCATTTCTAAAATAATTATAAAAGATATAACTTAATAAGAAATACACTTGTTAGATGGTCAAACAAGCGTCTTTCCTTGTTCCAAACAAAGGTGGAGAAGTAACATGAACAAGATCAGACAAGCACATACCTATGGAGGCACATGAAGGGAAAGTACAAAGAATGTGTTGAATCAACTTCACTGCAGCTACTCCATGACTCAACATCCACATAAATATAAGTGTGAAGTGCAACCCTGAAATAGAAGGAGATCAAGTCATACAATCATATATGAGCCAATAATCAAATACACTAGACACCCATTAAAAAAAACAGTGTAAGAAAGAAAACACTGTCCTATTAACCACAAACGATTTATAACCTTCATTTTGCACAAAAAACAAAGTGTTGGTCATATCCAAGACATACCATAATTAGATGCATCAAATGGGAGAATTAAGTACACAAATGCACCCAATATTACAAATGTGATGGTGCACTTTAATGCAACTCTGCTGCTGCTTGAATGCTGAATGACCACACCAAGAAAGAGAAGTACACTGAAGCAGCTAATATATGTAGTCCAATATAGAAACTTCTGGTACTGAAATTCTGCACAGCATGAGAAGATTGACAGCTTAAAAATCAGATGCACAAACAAGTAATTCAAAATAAATAAATTAATTAATCACAAATCAAACTACAATTGCTTATAGTAGATCTTGAAATCACAAAAACAATAGGCTCACAATTCATCATGGAAACTTGATCATACGCTAATTATCCCCCTTTAACATCCAAAGGAGAAATTGAACTACACATTTGTAAAAAGAAGCTGAATTCCATATTTGACCATCAAAATTTATGTTCTAAATGCATACCAAGAAATGACAAATTAAGTGTCTTCTCCTTTCAAACAACCGAAGGATCGACAAGTAAAATTTGACCTTGGTGTCATGTTTTGTTCAAGAAATTGGCGAGAATTACTAGTTATTATCCATTCATCTACTTAATTTCCATATTAATCAATCCAAGCTATAGGTATAATTAGAACTTTACCCGGCCCAGGCAAAAATGAACATAAACACAGCTCATAATTATATGTTTTCTATCATTCTACTTGTATGCATACACACTCAATAATTATACAAGAAACAAACATTTAGTATTGTATAAAGCAATCAAATTTACATATGCAACTTTTAGCATAACTCAAACATGAATTACAAAATTACCTGCAAGTGCAACTTCCTGCAATGGCAATCCTCTAGATAACTGAATCAATTTCGAGAAGACGACAGCTGGCAACGTAACAGCTCCCAGCAGAATCCCCGACGAGGCACCTGGCCTACACAATTCAATCAAATTATCCCAGCAGAGTTAGATTTTAATACCAAAAACACATTTTACTAAATCTAGAATTAAATTAGAATCAAAACCCTAGAAAATTCACCAAAAATCAAAATTGAATTGAGAAAATGACCTGGAGCTGAATTTAGGTTTGGATGTAGAATTTTCGACGGAGATCTCGACAAAGAAGGCGGCAAAAGCGAGAAAAGCGAGAGAAATAGCTTCAAGGAGGAGGAGAGAGAAAGGGGCGGAGTAAAGAATACGAGTGATGACAAGTAAAACGACGGCTCGCTCGCCGTTTAGCAGCGAAGAAGCCATTAACGCCATTGTTGTTGCAGAAGAGCTTCGTTAACATATGTAATCCGCCATTGTTGACGAATTAAGAGGAGAGAGAAAAGAAAGGGGAATTTTGGCGCGCACCGAGTTGGAATTCCGACGGATCGAAGAATTAAGAGAGAGAAATGAAGGCTAAAATTGTGGGATTGAAAACCGCGTGATTGTTTGTTTGTTGGAGTGATGGTGACGTGTGGTATTACATGATCACGACCAATTATGAAGCGCCATGTCGGATTTGTTTGGTCATCCAATACCAGAATTTCAATGTTTGAGTCGTTGGAGAACTTTTCACGAATGACACTAGAAGCATAGCGCCTTTATGTTATGTTTGCATATAGGCGGACGAAAACGTAAATTTACAAGGTAAATAAGCCATTTGACATTCGGATTAGTACAGTTTATGGTTGTAGTGGTACGTTTTTATATACTCCGTATTATTATGTATGTATATTGTATCATTATATCTTAGTAGTACTATTACATTTCATAGTAGTATAATATTATACTATTTATATATTTATTTGTACTATTAGCAAAATATTTATACCACTACAACACATAATGGTACTATTTACTAGAGCTGATCACACTGAGCCCGGCCCGATTTTGGGCAGGTATTGGACAGAATTTTCCGGCCCGAAATTGGGTCGGGCCCGGCCCGGCTCGATTTTTTAAAAAGTTTGGACAAGTTTGGGAAATGGATTTTTTTGCATTTTTAGTTGATTTTTTTTGCCAGGTCCGAAATAGGCCCGAAAAGCCTGTATGGCCCGACTAGTTTGGGCGGGTTTGGACACATGTTTTTCGGCCCGAAGCTTGGCCCGACCCGACCCGAGAAATGGGCAAGTTTTTTTACCTCAGCCCGACCCGACCTGCCCATTGATCACCTCTACTATTTACCTATTAAATAGTACTTTATAGTTTATACTCATGGCCACCTGATAAATTGTCCCCACCACAACTTCAAATTTGTTACTACATTGTCATTTTATAAGCAAACATTGCATATAGGAGCTATGCGCCAGGGGTTCTCGGCGAATAGGCCCTATTTACTAACAAAAAAGTATTGCGTCAGTCCGGACTGACGAAATGGACTAACGAAATTCGGATATTTGATATCCTCAATTGGTAGAATGATATCCTCAATTGGTAGAATGATATCTTCTATTGACTGAATGATATCCTCCCTAACTGGATGATATCCTTTATTAGATATATGATATCTTTTAGGATACTTCTACTGTCTTGATGGTATCCTCTATTAGTTAGATGATATCCTCTACTGGTTATATTATATCATGGCTGATATCTTATAGCCAATAGAGGATATCATCCAGCAGCCAATAAAGGATATCATAGACATAATCATAAATGATATTCCCTTTCGTTTTTAAATACTTGCTCCGTTTTTCCTTTTCACGGAGTTTTAGGAGAAATTGGAGAAAGTAATAAAATATGAAAGTAGTGGGGTTGGTGGAAGAATAAAAACTTGTAAAAAAACAAAAGTAGTAGAGAGAATTGAAGGAGAGAGGATATGGAATTAATATTGTTGGGTACATTTGGTGAGAGAAATTAATTAAATATATAAAAGTTTTTCAAATAAGGAAATGGTGCAAGTATTTAAAAACAGCCGGAAAAGAAAAGTGAAGCAAGTTTTTAAAAACGGAGGGAGTATCATATAGTCAATAGAATATATCATCTAGCCACAATATCATATAACTAGTAGAAGATATCATCCGGCCATTACAAAATATCATCTAACCAATAGAGGATATCATAAAAACAATGGATGATATCAAAAAATAAAAAAAAGTAACACAAACACATGTACCAATTCATCTTCTATCTTAGGTTATCACGTCCTATCATCTTTCTCTCTCCACCCTTTAATCCAGGCTATTTGCTCCAAAAGAGCAATCTGAATCCTCCATTTTCTAAAAGCTCTGCAACAAAAAAACATCACAATTGGTCAATTAATATCACCAATGAAATTCACGCCAATTTTTTTTACTTAATTTTTAAAGTTCTAGCAAATTAACTACCTTTTAGAGATCTAAGAAAATGTTTTTACGAGACTCTTAAGCCTGCTTCGAATGGCAACGCCATGGAAGGTGGCTTCCGACTAACCGCCATTACTAATGACCAATGCTTTAGAGATCTAAGAGAAGGAGAAGGTGTCGTCGTCGTCGCAATACCTTCGTTGCCGCACGAAACATTAGGTCAGGCTTGACTGACCCAATAGTTCGTGTTTACTAATATTATATATAATGGGAACATGAGGGTGGAAAATATAATGACAAAAAATACCACTATATGCATAATAGTACACAAATAGTATTATTCAGACAACTTATGTTTTAATGGTACATTATTCATGCATTATAGGATACAAAAATATACTACAGTAACATTAAGAGAGAAAAAAAATATATCACCAAACTCCAGATTGCCCTCCTATATACAAGCCAAACAAATAGGCCCTATGTGAATCATTACAGCTAAAGAGTGTAAGGTACTCCTTTTTTTTTTTTTTTTTTTTCACACATGGTATAAGCAAGGTACTATTTGATTGGCTAAATTTCTTAAGGGCATTATTGATTATGGTCCACTATCATGGACTATTAAATGTCTATGCTTAGCCATTTATTCTTAAGTTTTTGTTTAAAAAAAAAAAAAAAAGCCTTTAACGATAAATCATTACAGTCGTAACAAGTCATTAAAGTCATGTTTGTTTGTACTAAAATTGTTAATAGGGGTAAAATTCTATTTATCAATAACAACCACTTAAAATTTGTCTTATATTTTTCAAAATTAAATGACGCAACATCAAAATATTAAAAACGTTCTACTAAAAAAAAATGAAAAAATCAAATCCCACATCTTTGTTTAACCTTTGGTTATAAAAGGAGCAAAGCTCTAATATTATTAAGCAAAGCTCACGGTACACAAAATCATCTTCTTTTCTCTAACTCTCCTCTATCTCTATTTTCTATACTTTATTTAGTTTCAGCTAAAATCTTGATCCTTTATCATATTATTAGCAATAAAATGTCAAAGTTTTTGGTATTCTACGTGATTTTCTTTTGGGTTTTCTTGATGAGTGTTTTACAGAGTCATAGTATGTCTATTTCCAACTCCTCAAAAGAATTATGCCATAGTGATGTATAATTTGCCTTGCTGTAATTTAAAGGTCTTTTCATCATTAATATTTTAGCATCCAAACATTGCTCAATGCCATATTTTTATTTTGATGAAGGATTTGGTGGTTAATATTGCTAGGGCAAAAACCAATTTATGGAGAAGGGCAATAAACTATTGTGGATGGGAGGGGTGAATTATCACCCATTTACTAGTCAAGTGACAAGCTCCTAAGTTGTGCTCAACTTTAGGGAAGGATTGGGTCCAACAATACCCTCTTCCAACTCCACCATATGCATACACTTAATATGTTCAACTTTTCCCACATGTTCAACTTTTCCCATTTAACCAAAATTTGGTTGCATTGATTCCATCATTTAACCAGGCTTAACCTTTCTCACTCAAAAATCCGAAGTATAGTTCCCTCCAAAATTGGTTATATCCATTAATTGGATCCCTTGATCTTTCTTTAAAATCATACATGATTTGATGTTATAATGATGAATTTCAAAGTGATCTTGGAAATTCTTACATCTTTAACGGATATTTGACAACAGATTAAGATCCAATTTGATATATATATATATATATACCTCACTCATTAGGAAATAGATCTTCTTAATGATTGAGGTATATCATATTGGATCTTATTTTACTTAAGTCATGCCAAGATTGTCATAAAGTGTACATCCTACAAGAGCAAATTCCCATAAATGAAGATTATCATTCAAGATGATGGACTATCAGCTTCACCCTTGGAATCAATCACCGGCATCGACATCCACACTTAATAGCCAATGGAAGTCCACATAATCCACGATTGCCAACATATGAGTTTTCACATATTGAAGTCGATTGAGTGATTTGTAATATTGGCCCTTTAACCTGGTTTTATGAGACAGGGAAGACTTCCAAAAATGTCAACTTGCTAGCTCTTGCGGAATATTTTCAGTAAGCTTTGTTGTTTAAAAGATCAAGTGACTCTCTAGAAGTTTTAGGCTCCCAAGAAAGGATGGAATATGATTTGTTAAGTTATAGTGTGAAAAGTTGAGCCAACACGCCATACCCAATTCTCCTAGTGATTTTGGATGTCGCCTTCAAATGTATTGCTTTGAAAAATCAATGCTTACCTTGTTTACTAGGATTATTTTAGTAAAACCTTAACAATACCCTTGACTTCAATGGAATCCAAATAACTACCAATAGTTTTTATGTGCTTTGATCTTGTCTTATTACTTCTTTTACATTCATCATACTCATACAGCTTTGAAAGAACCTTCCAGCAAAGTACCACAATTTTTTTTTTATGGCAACATCATAAATTCGTAAAGCGGGAAACGGAGTCATTGTTGTGTCTGAACTTCTAACTGAACCATAGAAGTTATTGGAGTGTAGAATAAAGACTTTTAAGTATGAAAGTGTATCCAACCAATGATGGAATGCTTCATTTAGAAAATTATTTTAAAGATTTAATCTCCAAAGATTCACAGTTCGATAAGAACCTTGGCACAAAACCTTCAAATTGATTTGAACTTAGATCCAAAACAATTAACTCATCGCATGTTATTGCAGGAATTTTGCCTTGAAAATTGTTTGAATTCAAACTCGACGTTATAATATTAGTACTCATGTCTCCCAAGAAAGTGGGAAATTTGATCGCTAAAGTAATAACCTCGACCTCATTGAAGTTTCCTAAGCAGTTGCGTATCTGACCACTCATATTATTGTTACTTAAATCATGAGTTGTAAGTGTTGTGGACTTGCAAATTGACTCATGGACCTCACCAACTACTGTGTTGTTTGAGGCTAAAAGAATCCAACAGTTTTAAAGAACATTGGAATGGACCCTTAAGAAGTTGTTATGGATCAATACAAAGTTCTAATTCACTCCAAGGATGGTGCTCAACACTTTCTATTACAGAAATTGTCATTTAGAATCATAACAAAACTCCTACCTACACCTTGTATCCAATTGGGAATCTCTTCGTGGATCAATGTTATTGTATGATATAAAACCAATCTAAATATCTATAAAAAAAACGCACTTAAAGAAGGAAATGTACTAATATTACAAGATGAGAGAATCAAAGATTGAAGCTTGAGCCAATTAAAGGTGGAATTGTGTTCATAAATGAGCACGATAGAGCAAACTTTTCAAAAATTGGGTTCAAATCAATTTAAACTAATTCTTAATCAAATGTAAATGAATTTATTATACTAAATTATTAATAACAACATTTATATGAACTTTCATAATAACTTGAAAATCCAAAGATAAATTCATATTATATTATACTTCTCCTGTTTCTATTTAATTGACACGTTCAATTTAGGCACACATATTAAGGAGAGGAAAGAGAATGAGAGAGAACGATAAAGCAAGTGGGGTACACTTAAAAATCAAGATATAAAACTTACCCAAAAAGGAAACGTGTTAACTAAAAAAAAACTTCCTAAAAAAGGAATACGTGTCAACTAATAAAAAACGGAGGTAAGTATATTATAGGGAAATTCTCTTTGGTAACACTCAATTTTTAATTTTTCTCTTTGGTAAATTGCAAAAAAACTTATTATCATTGGTAATCCTAAACTATTTATATTTATTAGTTATAACATTAATGATTGATTTTTATAGATTTTTAACCATAAACCATAGTTAGCTACGTTTGTTTTATTTATTTTTTACAATTAAACTTTTTAATAAATAAATAAATAAAACAAAAGTAAACATACCCCCACCCCTGCTAACGATCAATCTCCCCTTTGCCATCATCATCCATCCTCCTTCTTCCTCTTCCTCCATCATCCTCCTCCTTCCACTTCCTCCATCCACGGAACTTGTTTTTCTTCTCATCTTTAGTGCAAATTTCTCTCTCTTCCCAAATTCTTCTTCATCCCTGAGACCCTGATATTGCTTCACTCAAATTCCGCCATGAATTCGACCCACACAACAACCTCCTCTCCTACTGGTTATACTCCGATGTTTGTGCCACCAATTGGGTTTGCATCAATTATATTGTTCTTCCGATGGCCGATCTTTCTCTCTCTCTGCCTTCCTTCCCTCAATCTTAGGACCCATTCCGTCTCTCGCCTCCCTCAATCAACTCCTTCTTCTAGACCTTTCCAATAATTGCATGAATGGGTTCATTTCCCCTTTTTCTAATTGCTCTAATTTGAAGCTTGTTAATCTATCTCATAATGATTTTTTGGTGAATTTTCTTGGCCATTTCTAGTGTTATCCCTGATTTTCTAGGAGTAAAGAGAATAAGGGGAATATCAAGAAAAGGGGGGCTGGGGAGTATCAGGGTGGGGGACGTCAGAGGGGGGAGACCTGGCGCCTGCAGGGAGGGGCCGGGGCTGCGGACTGCCGGTGGCAATGAAGGACTGAAGGGGAAGTTTTTTTACAAAAAAAAATTATTTAATTATTAAAAAATTTAAAATGTTAACCATGGTTAATGATTTTAACTAAAATTGTTATTATCTTTGGTGAACAATAATACAATGTTACCAATGATAATAAATTTTTTTACGATTCACCATTGAGAAAAATAAAAAGTTCAGTGTTACCAAAGAGAATTTCCCTATATTATATATTGCACATATAGGTATATATTATGTGCATGTATATTCTTGACACATACAAGCCTTAGACACCTAAAACTATGTAATATTGACATGTTATAAGGAAGAATGAGTTTATTTGATAAGAAATGTGAAAAATAGGCAAAGTAGAAGTCATTTTAGCCTAATTTGATTCAATTTGGATGATAACGATCCTAAAACTTTACTACGTACACCTTTCATGTGATTTCAAGCCTTAGCCACCTAAGACTAGCTATTATTGACATGTTATGATGAAGAATGAGTTCATTTGATAAGAAATGTGGGAAATAGGAAAAGTATGAGTCATTTTGGCCTTATTTCATTCATTGTGGATGAAAATGAGTCTCAAAACCTAGTTACTTAGACCTTTCATGTGATTTCATACCTTAAACGCCTAAAATTAGCTAATATTGACATGTTATGAGCAAGAATATGAATCTTTATAGGGTTACAATGAGAGGATCAATCATATTAGACTAACAAGATATGTAAATATATTATAAAGATATTCATATACAAAATATATCCTAAACCTAGGATGAGAATATTCTATCGATATTCTCTATCATAATCACTTGACCGTAATTGGGTAACAATTCACCCCCTCTCATCCACTGCAATATGTTGCCTTTTCCATGAATTGGTTTTTGCCTTAGCAACTTGATCACCAAATCCTTCATCATAATTAAAATATGGCATTGAACAATGTTTGGATGCTGAAATGTTGATCATGAAAGAACCTTTAAATTACAACAAGACAAAGTTTTCATCAATATGACATAATAATTCTTTTGAGGAATTGGAAATAGGCAAACTATGACTCTCTAAACACTCATCAAGAAAACCCAAAAGAAACTCATGTAGAATACCAAAAACTTTGACATTTTATTGCTGAGATAAATGATCAAGATTGTAGCTAAAACTAAATAAAGTAGAGCAAATAGAGAGAGTGAGAAGAGAATTTGAGAAAACAAGATGATTTTGCTTACTAAGAGCTTTGCTTAATAATTTAGAGCTTTACACCTTTTATAACCAAAGGTTAAACAAAGATGCAGGGTTTGAGTTTTATTTTATTTTATTTATTTATTTTTAAGTTGAACATTTGTAATGTTATTATGTTACGTTATTTATTAATTTTATAAAATATAAGAAAATTTTTACATGGTTGTTAATAATAAATAGAATTTTACCCATATTAAAATACGGAGTATTTACTACAAACAAACATGAATTTAATGACTTGTTAAGACTTCAGTAACTTGTCATTTTTTTTTTTTTTGCACTACAAGAAAACGCTCATTTACCGATGGGATTTACTGATGGCTAGAAAAATCCATCGGTAAAAAAATAATTTACCGATGGTTTTACTTAGCCATCGGTATTTACCGATGGCCTGGCTATCGGTATATTTTTTCCGATGGCTTTCTTCCATCGGTAAAATATTATATTTTTACCGATGGCTAAAAACCATCGGTATAAAATAAATACCGATGGCTTTTAGCTATCGGTATTTTACCGATGGTTACAAGCCATCGGTAATTTTAAAAAAAAAAATAAAAAAAAATGAAGTAAAACCCTAAAAGCGCCTTTTTCCTTTTTCTCTTTCTTCTTTCTTCTATCTTCTTCACGCCTCTCTCCTTCTCTATTTTTCTATCTTCTTTTCATCTTCTTTTTCTCACGCCTCTCATCTCTTTTTCTCTCTCCTCTCTCTCCTCCTTCCCCCTTTTGCTCTTTTCTCCTCTCACTCTTCCATTCCCTTGTTTCTTTTTTTCTTTTCCTCATCACTCATCTCACTTCTCTGCCCTCCCTCTAAGTTTTGTTCTTTCTCATGGTGTTTGTGGCTTTGTTCGACGGTGTTCATGGGCTATTTGTGGGTTTTTCGGCGACAATGTGGTTTTTTTGGTCAAATTCGACCATAAAAACTCCAGATCTGGAGTTTTGATGGTCGAATTAGACCATTTAAACCTTGAGAAGTAAAAAGAAAATCTAAAGGTATGTTATTTGTGGTTGAATTTTCGTTGGTTTTTTTGTTTTCGTGGGTTTTGTTGTTGATGTTCGTGGGTTTTGTGGTTAATTTAATGGGTTTTGTGGTTGATTGTCTTATTTTTATGGTTGGTTTTTCTGATTTATTTGGTAGATTTTCGAGGGAGTTGTGTTTGATTTTCCTTGGTTTTTGGTTGATTTTCGATGAATTATTGTGGTTGATTTTCATTGGTTTTTTTGGTTGATTTTTGTTGATTTTCGTTAGTTTTTGTGGTTGATTTTCATGGATTACTGGTTGTTTTTCTTGAATTTATGAGGGTGGTGGTGGTTGCGGTGGCTGGAACTTAGGTGGTGTGGGGTGGTTGGCCGTTTGGGTAGGGGCTAGTAGATAGGGGGGTGGGGGACTGGGGGTAGGGGGTATGGGGTATGGGGCTGGGGCAGCAGGTAATAGGGTGGGTAGGTGGGTTTTTAATTTTTTTTTATTTTTTAAAAATAATTACCGATGGCTAAAAACCATCGGCAATATTAATATACCGACGGTTTTCCGCCATCGGTAAAAACAAACCGATGGTTTAAGCCATCGTTATTTTAAAAATCACCGATGGAGTTTGGCTATCGGTAAAACCATCGGTATTATTTTTACCGATGGCTTTTCCATCGGTATTTTCAGATTTTCCGACGAATTGTTATCCGATGGCCAAAATACCGATGGCAGCCATCGGTAAACGTGATACCGATGGTTTTTTATATATTTACCGATGGATTTTGGCCATCGGTATTTGGATTTTTTCTTGTAGTGTTGTAACTAGGGCAGCTAACGCGCGCGCATAGCTAGCCATATCCGAAACTCTTTTGATTTGGCCTTACATCACAAATTTAGTTGTTGTTAGTAATAATGAGGGAAAATATGTAAACAAATGTTCACACACTATTTTTAAGAGTTAAAAAAAAGGTAATTATCATAAATAAGAATAAGTAAGTAAACATTTTAGAGGGTATAATTATCCAAACACTGTTGATTAAAAAAAAAAAAACTTGTACATAATTAATAAGGGCATATATATAAATACACATTTTGAAGGGTAATCTTGTACTTTTTATAAGGTAGTGAAGTGAATTAGGTAGATTTATGTATGTATAAAAGTAAGATACCAATTGTCGTTCCTCCTCCCCCCTATGCTTATATAATAAAGAAGGATTTTATGTACATAATCTTTGTGTTGAATAAGCACATTTTGTGACCAAAATGTGAAAAAAAATAAAATAAAATAATTGACTCAAATTTGATGTACATTAATTTTAGGAAAAGTTATTAGGAATAATACGACCTTTTACTGGTTTTCCAAAAATATAACGACTTTTTTTATTATTTCGGAATAAATAACCTTTGACACACACCTTCTTTGAATAGAATGAATAACCGGTAACCCGTTTTATAGGTTAAACTAGACACATGTCGCATAGTGATTGGTTAGGATTTTTATTTTTATTTTTACATTTTTCTTTTAAAATAAAATGATTTTTATTTTAAAAAAGTTATTCCCCTTTTCACCTGTAATTGCTCTGCCTCCTCCTCCTCCTCCTCCCCTTTCCTATGTCAGCCGCCACCTATAACCTGGGAGACACCAGCACCGGTCACCTCCCTTTTTCCCCCAAGGCCACCTAACTCCCTTTATCTACCACTTCTTGCAGCTCCCAAAATCCTCTCGTATCCCCGCAGATGCAATCAATTTTACGGTTGTGTTTGAAAATAGTGGTGGTAGAAAGGTTTCATAGGGAATGTTTTGGGCTCGAAGAGCTTTGGAAGTGTGGTTTGGGTTCGTGGTGGAAGGATGGGGTGGGTGTTTCGGCAAAGCTGGTGGGGGCAAGGTCGGGTTTGTCAATGTAGTGGAGGGTACGGGTCGGGTAAAGCACGGTGGTTGATATCGGGTATGGTTGAAGTTTGTGCTTTTGTGCATAGCCAAGCGATTACTTCGATGACGAGGAGTGAAGTTCTTATTTGAAACATGGACATGTCAACTAGAGAATTTGATCTCACAAGTTGAGGGATTCTGGTAGCCAAATAATTTCTCACAAAAATCATATTTTGAGCCTACATCATATGCTAGATCAACACAAACCGAGAGCAATTCTATCCCTGTTATGTAAAGTAAAAGAAGCCTAATCATCTCTAACTGTAAATTGCGACGAATTCCTCCATACCAATTTATCACTAATTGCAGGACCTTTAAACAGGGACAACATCTTAGAAAAACCGCCAACCGGTACACCTCATTCAACCTAATATATATTAACAATAACATTATACTACCTCCGATTTCAATTATCTGCAACAAAGGGGTATTATTTGTGAGATACTCCCTCCGTCCCCAAATGATAGTCCCTTATGGGCAAAAATCACGGGAATTAAGAAACTTAAATAAAAGTAATAAAATTACATTGAAAATATAAATTTACATTATTGGGTATGTAAAATAGTAGAGAGTGAAAGTAATAAAAGTACATTGAAAAACAAAATTTACATGGGAAAGTTAAATTTGCACAAATATTGTTGTAATTGGTGGAAGTTTTGATAAAAAATTGATATTAATGATACTTGAAAAAAGCAAATGGGACTATCAATTTGGGACTAAAAATAGGCCATAAGGGACTATCATTTGGGGACGGAGGGAGTATAAAATATTCCTTTGTTGCAGATAATTAAAACCGGAGGTAGTATTAAATTTATAGAAAAATATCTTTTAATTTTTTATTTCATTTTTTTGAGCAAATTTTTATTTTATTTTATTCTAGTATGCTCTTTTAATTTCGGGAAGAATATCTAATCTTCCTTCAAAAAAATAAATTCGAAAAGAATATCTTTATGTTGATTTAATTTATTTATTTATTTATTTATTTTTTTTTACATTAGAAATCAGCTTTGCAAGTTCTGCTACACTACTTAGCTGGTATTCTAAAGGAAATACTAAACGAATATCTGCTTGATTTACCGCACCGAGATGAATCCTTAACAAAACAAAAAAGCGCCATACAAGGAGTATGTATTGCAATTTCTTCGAGGAAGCCCCAGTTTCTCAACAACTTTTTCAACTTTATTTAACTGTGGAGCCCACAATATTGAAAAAGTTGTTGATTTATTGACGAAAATGCCCTCATAAGAAACAAATTTTGTTTCTCACCATGAGAAACAGGGAATTTCCCAATTTCTTTTAGATTTGACACATTGATTACAAATTTTGCTTGTAGTTGGGTTCGATAATAGTCATACGCATCATCAATAATAACCAATCTCTTGAGATTATGAGCTGATAAATCCATAAATTGCTCGTTCTTACCACCATACTGCTTATTGGTTACATTTAAATCTTACATCAATGAACAACTCCTAAAAATTACTAACCACAACTCACCAAAACCCGTAGATAAATGGTGTTTCTTCAATTTCAGAAGAGTCACAACAAATCCTCATAAGGACATTTAAAATCTTCGATCAATGTAAGCTCAACCAGAGATTGACATTAAAGAATGCAAGCAGGTAAATTAATTCTCTTACCTAATAAATTGGACTTCATCATTTCCACAATAATTTGTTCCGGATTTCGAGTGCATATACATGACTAATCCATGATTCTATATCTTCTTTATTTTTAGAATTTTTCCAGAAGAGATAAAAACGATGAATTTTCGTCGAGGTGATCTGCTTAAGGATGCGATAAACAGTTGCGGAGAAATCAGGAGTTGGAGGAAAAGGATTACATGTTGGGGTGATGACGATGCTGGTGATGTGAGTCCAGAGGTAACGCAATTGGCGCGATAAGACGGAGGTGGATATGGTAGATTTGATCGGTAGGAGAGAAATAATATGTATAAGGATAGTGTCTAGGAGTAAGCTCAATCGATCAATATCCTCCATTGTTTTTAATCGCTTAATTTCAGCCATTGTAACAAGGGTTTGATTTTATGTCATAGCAATCGCAATATATATGTGCTTTTCCTCCAACTAATGGATTAGAAATATTGTATGTCAAAGCAATCGTAAGCATAACATTATATTAAATTTATAGAAAAATATCTTTTAATTTTTTGATTTTTTTTAATGCAATTTTTTTTTAAAATTTTTTTTTTTTTTTTAAATTCCAGTATGCTTTTCTAATTTCGGGAAGAATATGTTTATGTTAATTTTATTGTATTTTCTTTATTATTTTTTTGAAAAATTTTATTTACTTCTTTTGATTTTATTCTGGTATATATGATTTTTGAATTAAATATCTTTATATTAATCTTATTTTTATTTTCAATTAATTGTAGTGTTTTTTTTAGTTTCTTAATACTAGGACAGCTAACGCGCGCGATGCACGCGCATAACTAGCCATATCCGAAACTCTTTTGATTTGGCCTTACATCACAAATTTAGTTGTTGTTAGCAATAATGAGAGAAAATATGTAAACAAATGTCCACACACTATTTTTAAGAGTTAAAAAAAAGGTAATTATCATAAATAAGGGTAAATAAGTAAGTAAACATTTTAGAGGGTATAATTGTTCAAACACTATTGATTTTAAAAAAAAAAAATTACATAATTAATGAGAGCATATATATAAATACACATTTTTAAAGGGTATAATTGGCATCACACTATTCATAAGAGTAATCTTGTACTTTTTATAAGAGAGAGAAGAGATAGGGAAAAAAAATTAATGGATAAATGGCTAAGATTAGATATTTAATAGTCAATGATAGTCGACCATAAGCTTCGTTCTAGCAAAAACACTTGCGTGGACCTGGTCCACAATAATATTATTGTGGACCCGAGGTCTATACACACGCAACTGACATTATTTTGAATATAGTGACCATTATTTTTAACATAGTAACCTTATTTTTAACATAGTAACCTTTATTAAAACTATTACAACGTTTAATAATATTGTGAACTTGAAATACGACGCTATTACCCTAATTTTAGCATAGTGGCCTTTATTATTCATATTGATCAGTATATAAAATATTTCATTACAAAAATAACCACTTAGGCCTATATATTACCAAAATGATTTTTATTTCAACATAGTGACCTTTTTTAAAATTATAGTGACCCTTTTTTTTTGTTAATAAAACAACCATACTTTCTCTAATGTTAGTGGTCCACAATAAATTAGTGTGAACCAGGTCCATTTAAGAATTTGTATCGTTCTAGTTACATGTGTTTTTTTTTCTTGAAGTTTTTGTATATTTTAGCTTTTCCCAAATTTCTTGCACACCAATAACTATAACTAAAGCAAAAACAACTATTAATTATTTGCCTCCTAATTCCCTTCAATTACCCTCCTGTATTTTTTATTTTATTTTTTTATACCCTAATTTTAAGGAATTTTTTTAGTCAGTTCTCCTTATGTATCGTTTATTTGTTACCTTTTATTTTATTATAAATAAAAACAATTATCACATATGTTTAACAATTATTTGTAATAAATTGTAAAGTTGTTGATAATTTTTTTTTGGTCAAAACACTTTTAACAAACTTCGAAAATTATTGTGAATGCAGGAGTTAGTTAATTAAATTGATAAATTTAGTAAGATAAGGTTAGTTTTGATTTCTCTAGAAAAAAAAAATTAGTTTTAATTACTAAGGGTCTGTTCACATTTACTGAACTGAGCTGAACTGAACTGAACTGATTGGAGCTGAATTGAACTGAACTGATTGGAGCGAACTGAACTGAATTGAGCTGAAATAAATATTTTATGAGAGAGGAAAATTAAGAGCTGAACTGAACTGAACTGAGCTGAACTGAAATTAAGTAAATGTGAACAGACCCTAAGTGTATTATATTATACTACTAATAAGACTTGAAAATAATAAAAAAAAAAAACAATTAAAATGAAGTTAATTCAAATGAAATGACTTATATAACATGTATTAAATTTGAATTCATTTATATTAATGTCTACCCTTCAAACTCTCTTATAAAATATATATTTAAAATATCTTTATAAATTAAGTTTTTATTCAATAAATTTTTTGTGATGTTATTTTTTAAAGAAAAAATAAAAAAAAATTTGGCGGGAAAATTTTTATTATGAATGTGACACGTGTATTTTATGAATAACTTTGGTGATTACTTTATCATATAACTAGTTAATGCTCGAGCTGAGCTATGCTTGGGTTTTTCAATTAATACATGGTTGGATTATTTTTATGCATAACATGAAAAATAAAATTTGTACAATGATTTACTTAGTCGTCAATAACTGCAATTATTAATATGTAACATATCTTTCTAGGGAAATTTACAAATTACAACCATTTAAAGTAAGTATTTTGCAAATTGCAGCCATTTAAAAAAAAATTGCAATTTACAGCCAAAAAGTTCTTATAAATTGTAAATTGCAGCCTGTTTCAACTTTTTTCATCAATTTACGTGTCGAAAAATATTCGGTTAAGGTTTTAGGGGCCATTTTAGTTCTTAAGGGTCCGAATTGAGCTCGGAATTAGCAAATAAATAACTTAAGTGCCTCGTTTTTACAACAAAAAATAGTTGCCCACAAATCGATACATTTTTGTTACGCAAAACGAGACACTTACGTTATTTTTTTTGCTAATTCCAAGATCAATTCGGAGCCCTAAGGGCTAAAAATGCCCCTAAAACCTTAACCGAATATTAAACCAAACAGGGTGCAATCAATTTATAAGAACTTCTGCGCTGCAATTTGCAATTTTTTTAAATGGCTACAATTTGCAAAATACAAAATTTAAATGCTGCAACTGACAAATTTTCCTCTTTTTTTTTTTATTTTTTTATTTTTTTTGTTTGTAATTTGATCAAATTGAAAATAGGATTATGTAAGTTAAAATATAAATTTTCTATCTTATCTTTAATCTTGATAAAATAATTATTTATTTTCTTATGAAAAAAATGATAACAAAAAAAAATAAAATAAAATAAAAATTTGGAGGGAAATTTTTTAATATGGTATTGATACGTGTAATCAGAGAATTATTTTAGGGTTACTTTAGTATATTAGTATAGATATAGAATTTTTTTTAATAAATGTTATTTTTAGAACTAAAAAAAAGAGTTAATTTTTCTATCATTACTAGGTGAAACCCCGTGCAATGCACGGATATTGACTAATTATAATGAAAATATTATTAGATATTAAAAAACTAAATCGATTGATCAGTATTAAACCGTATGAAATATAGTTCGTATTAAAAATGAAATACAGTTCGTATTAAAACAATAAAAACATGAGAGAGAAAATATTTAAATATGTGATAGTCATAATGTGTAAGTCGATATTTTAAGAAGTTTACTTTAGATTTTATATAAAATAAAACTCATAATCTAAATGCAATCCTTTTTTTAATGTAATAATATTTTTTTTTAGAAAGTAATTTTGGCAGGAATTTTTTTAATAACACATTGACAAGTGTGCTCTTAGATTCGTTTTTAGTAGTATGTAATGTAATTGATTGATTGATTGATTATGTTTATTTCAAAATTAAAGATTATGATTTTTTTTAAAGTAATTTGTACTTCTAATAATGCCAAATTATTTAATAATTATATTTAAAAAGATTTCTTTATTTGCATATAATTTTAAAATTCGAACAATTGCTCGGGGTTATATGTACATCGGTACATTATATACTTTATTTACACCACTTTTATTATAGAAATAATGGAGTGTAAATTTGTAACTAGGAAGTGACATTTGTCACTCTAGGTTTCACTTTTAATACGGAGTATAAAGTTATTGTTGATATGATTATTGTATTATAGCTGCATTGATTGATTGAGTTGTTATTCTAGGGTTTTTTATGTTGTTTCTCTAAGGAGTATTGTTATTGAGGTTTTAGAATTATAATATTATTTTTGGGTTGAGAATTAATTAAATTTGAATACTAATATTTTTGCTTTACAAGAGTTGAGATATTTGGGAACATGTGCTAGTATAGAAATATTATTCTTAAGAGACTGTTATCAATCCTAGATCCTTAGGTGGTGAAAATCTTGCGCAAAATCATAGTGAAGAAGGAAGTCGAGATATGGAGGAAGTCATTATAAAAGGGATTGATTCTGTAATGGATCTCGGTGAAAATCATTTGGAATACGTTAATAGTGGACAAAAAGATTTGGATGGAAAAAAATACAGACATTTATTTTCTTGAAGGAGAATAATACTTTTTAAAAAAATTATCCCTTCCTAGGTTTGTGGATTAGAAGTTTAGAAAAGACGGAAGACCTCCTTTAGGGCGTCAAAATAAGCGACGGGAGTTTCTGAAGGTAATTTTAAAAATTTGATCCTAAACCTCATCTATTAACTATTATTAAAATAGAAGTTTGCTGACATCATACACCCCCCTCCTTATCCTATGTGTCGCTTCCATATTAAATATTTTCCCGCTATTTTATTGTATGATGTCATCAATTTTTTATTTATTTATTTATTTTTTTCATTTTATAAAAAAAACTACAAGTTGCATCAAATTATAAATATTGTATTAGATAATAGATGCATCCCATAAATACGATTGTATCAAATTGCATTAGATAAAGTTTGTTGGTTACCTATAATTACGGAGCTATCAAATTGTATATTGTATCAAGCCAAAGTATTGTACAGTATTAGATAACATCCATTAGTTAAAGTTTGTGAGGATAAGTGTAAATAAATAAATAAAAAAAAAAAAAAAAAAAAAAAAAGCAATAATTATCCTATGAATACGAAACCTTATCTAATGCACGGTGATCATGTGGAGCATTTGCTAATATATACTTATATGTTGCAACTTTTTTCAACATTGTGTGTGTTATGTATTTGAAGGTATGAAAATATTTATCTTCCACATTTCAATTAGCAATTTAGTTTTACTCATATTGATGTCAATTATTATGATTATTCGATAGTAACTTTTTTAATCATACAAGATATATGAAAATGTCTATACAACAATATGAGTTCATTGAAGACATAAGTCCAATGAAGGAAAATATGACAATTAAGATACGAATAATTATGGAAGCCACCAAGCTTTGATAATCTATATGACTATAATAGCATTGAGATGGTATTTCTCGATGAAAAGGTATTGATAATATATTCAAAATTGTTACAAAACAGAACAAACATTGAACTAAGCATTAGAAAAGTAGTTGATTTCCATTGATGAGTGAGCTTCGGTTACAGTACTACAATGGAGTCAGAGAATATAAAAGAAAGAGAAGAAAGAGAAGAAGAAGAAGGTGAAAGTAGTTAGTTGAATTGAATTAATGAAAAATAAGTGCTAGTACTTGAGCTTATATACTGCTCATTTATTTATTACATAATTGCTTCAACTAACTCGAGTACTAACTAGCTGGCAGTAAGTTTATTAACTTTGCTGAGTCAACACTTCTTAGAGTAATATTTCACATCCCCCCTCAAGCTTGGGATGGTTTAAACATACCAAGCTTGGACTTCAGAGCTTCAAACTGAGGAGAAGGCAAGATCTTTGTCATGATGTCAGCCAACTGAGATGTTGTTGGAAGATATGTCAATTGCAGCAATCCCTCCATTACTTTGTCCCTTGTGAAATGACAGTCAATATCTATGTGCTTTGTCCTCTCATGGAAGACAGGATTTCTAGCAATATGCAGTGCAGAAATGTTATCACAATGCAGTTGTACAGGCTTCAGATCAGTAATGCCAAGCTCTTCCAAGATCCTAACTAACCAAGTGACTTCAGAAGCTGCTGAGGCCATGGCACGATATTCTTTCTGATGATGACTTAGAGACTGTAGGCTGCTTTTTAGACTTCCAACTTATGGGAGAATCCCCTAGCATCATTACATAACCAGTGATTGACCTCCTTGAATCAATACATGCTGCCGAATCAGAATCTGAAAAAGCTTGTAAGGTTAATTGAAGACCCCCTTTAAACAGAATCCCCTGACCAGCTGTAGCAGCCACATACTGAATAGTATGTTTCAAAGCCTGTAGATGAGAAGTTCTAGGAGTCTGCATAAACTGACTGAGTGTATGAACTGTAAAAGCTAAATCTGGCCTTGTGTGAGTTAAAAAATTCAACTTTCCAACCATAGACCTGTAATAGGAAGTATCCTCCAACAAATCACCTTCATCAAAAGACAGTTTCAAGGATAAGGGTAAGGGAGTCACTACAGGCTTGAAATTTGTAACTCCACTTTCTTCAAGAAATTCCCTAGTGAATTTTGCTTGGGACATAGTCACACCCTCACTGTGTAAACCTATCTCCATTCCCAAGAAATAGCTCAGAACTCCCAAATCCTTGATGCTGAAGGTTGTGTGCAGATGAGACTTCACAAAACTTATCTCCTCTAAATCATCTCCTGTGATGATTATATCATCAACATATACTACCAGAAGAGTGACTTTAGACATGGTCCTTTTGATGAATAAAGAATAATCATCTTTGGACTGTTTCTAACCCAGAAAAACCAACTCACCTAAAAAATTTCTCAAACCACTGTCTGCTGGCCTGTTTCAAGCCATACAAAGATTTTCTTAATCTGCAGACTTTATTATCAGGATTAAGAACTCCTTCTGGCATTCTCATATACACTTCCTCATGTAGGTCCCCATGAAGAAAAGCATTATTTACATCTAACTGGAACAATGTCCAATTGTGATGAACAGCCAAAGCTATTATACACCTCACAGTAGCCATCTTAACCACTAGTGAGAATGTCTCTTCATAGTCAATTCCATACTTCTGATTATATCCCTTTGCAACTAATCTTGCCTTGTACCTCTCAATAGTGCCATCTTTGTTGAGCTTTGTCTTAAAAACCCATTTACTGCCTATTGGTTTCTTTCCAGGTGGAAGATCAACAAGCATCCATGTGTTGTTTTTCTCTAGAGCTTCTAACTCCTTAACCATAGCCAATTCCCAGTTCTTATCTCCTGCAGCCTCTTTATAAGATGAAGGTTCTATAATGGAGCCAACTTCAGTAATGAAAGCCTGGTGAGAAGAAGAGTAAGAAGTAAAAGACACAAGATTACACCAGTGTCCTGTTCGCAGAACAACATTACCACAAAGATACTTGTCTAAGTAACTTGGTGGCCTTCTTGGTCTTGTAGATTGTCTGAGAGATATATCAGTGTGAGCAACTTGAGACATGTCAACAATATTAGAGCCACCACTATTATCAGAAATCACCTCTGTATCTGTATGTATACCAGAACCTTCAGTATTATCCTCAAAAACATCTGGCACTTCAAAATCCACCATAGAAGGAAATGGTGTGTAAGTAGGCAAGAAAAACGGTGCAGGAGTTGTGCTAGGGTTATCTGATAAGTGAAATGGGAAATGTTTCTCATGAAACACAACATCCCTAGAAACAATAATCTTTCTTGTTGCCATATTCAACACTTTATACCCCTTCTAAGTTGGTGAATATCCCACAAAAACACATGTATCTGCCCTGGGCTCTAGTTTAGTTCTATGTTGTCTTGAGGTTGAAACATAGCATAAGCAACCAAAAACTCTCAAGTGGTCATTATTAGGTTGGTACTTAAACAATTTCTCAAAAGGAGTAACATTACCCAAAGACTGTGAAGACATTCTGTTGATAAGATAGGCTGCATACTGAACACATTCACCCCAGTAACAAACAGGAAGCTTTGATTGAAAAAACAAGGCTCTACCTACCTCCAATAAGTGCTTATGCTTTCTTTCAACAACTCCATTCTGTTGAGGAGTATCACTGCAACTAGTCTGATGCAAAATCCCTTTAGAAGTATACAATTGTAGAATTTTGCCTTCACACAATTCCTTGGCTTTGTCACTTCTAATGATCTTTACTGAAGCACCAAATTGTTTCTCAACAAATGTTACAAAATTGAAAAGTATGTCAACAGAATCTGTCTTATTTCTCATCAAATGAATCCAAACATTTCAAGTGAAATCATCCACAATTGTCAAAAACAAATTGCATTTGTTATGTGTCAAGGTATGATATGGCCCCCACACATCTACATGTAGCAATTCAAATGGTGCTGAAGTATGAATACTACTATAAGGAAAAGACTTCCTATGTTGCTTTGCAGCAGGGCATATACTACAAATAATATCTTCAGACACTCTATGACAATCCACATTATTCTGAACCAAATTCAACTGAGAAAAGGGTAAATGACCCAACCTGAGATGAAGAAGCTTAGCTTGTTCTACAGCACTGGCACTAGCATTTGCAGACCTTGCACTCCCATCTCTTGGTCTAACAGAAGCTTTAGCAAAATACAAACCACTGCCCACCTTACCAAGAACAAGTGGTGGGGTCATAGCTTGTAGATCCTGAACAACACACTTATCAGAGGTGAACTTCACAGTGCACTCTCCATCTTGACACAGCTTATGAACAGAAATTAGATTAAACTGGAAACTAGGAACAAACAAGACATTCTTCAACACAATACTATCATTCAGTTTGATAGTCCCAACATGAGTCACTTGAACCCTTGTACCATCAGGAATTGTTATAAAATTGTCCAAACCACACACCTTCTCATAGGAATCAAACAAATCCAACTTGTGACACATATGGTCACTAGCCCCACTATCAACAATCCAACCATTACTATATGTAGAAGACAAGAAACAGTAATTACCTGCAAAAAGGGCATTTGCATCACACCCACCATTTACTTGCTCCATGTTCTGCTTACTGCAAAAAACTTTGAACTGGTTATACTCTTCTAGTGTCAAATTTACACTGGAAGCATTATTCTCTTCTACAGATGTGTCAGCAAAATGAGCAAACTTCTTGTATGGTTGATTCTGATTATTCTGCTGATTGCTCTTAAAACCAGGAGGAAAACCATGCAACTGAAAACATCTCTCCATGCTATGTACAGTTATTTTACAGTGATCACAGTAGTAATTGATCTGTCTTTTGAAGTTTGCATTCTTGACACCTTGCTGAAAACCACTGCCTCTTCTAGCTCATCTACCATACTGATTATACTGCCCTCTATTATCAAATCTTCTTGCAGCAAAAGCTACTGGTTCAATCACCTTCTGAGACTGGCCACTCAATTCCCTGTGTTTCTCTTCTTGTAACACCATTCTATAAGCCTGTGCTAATGTAGGCAAACTAGGCATTTGACCTCACATTAGCATAGTTGTTGGTTAACTTCATCAAGAAAGACATTAACCTCCGATCTTGTTGAAGTTTGATATACTTCTGAGCTAAATTACAAGTACAATTAAGACAAGAACAAGCTGTTAAAGGACAGAGATTATCTAGCTCATCCCACGATTTCTTGAGTTTATTATAATACTCAGAAATTGAAGCTTCATCTTGTGACACATTAGCCAAATCTTGCTGCAACGAGTGTAGTTGTGCAGAAGAGGCATGCCCAAATCTTTCCTCCAAATCTAACCAAATATCCCTCGCAGTGTCAACAAACAAAATACTACCAGCTATTTGTGGATCTAACACAGCGATGATCCAACTAATGATCATACTGTTACACCTATTCCAGGCTCTCAGAGTAACAGCATCAGTTGCAGGAGGTTTAGGCAAACTACCATCAACAAACCCCATTTTATTTTTAGCAGTCAAACCTATAATCATCGACCTCTTCCAATTACCATACCCATTTCCATCAAACACATTAGAGACCAACTTCATTCCAGTAAAATCAGATGGGTGCAAATAATATGGACTAGCAGTATCTTGATTCAAATCAACACTTCTTTCTGTATTACTAGCCATTATCAAGAAATTTCTTCAAGAATCACTAAGAAAATTCAACTAATTGAGAAAACTCAACTATACCCAGAAAAATTCAATCGAGAACAACAATACCCAGAAACAATTTTAGCACAGAACAACTTTATTTCAATCAGAAACAACTCACAATCGATTCACAAACACCAGATTCACAACAAATCAACCAAAAAAGAAGAAGAGAACTCATAGAAATCGAACCACCAAGAAAACGCCCAAATTATACTTTGCAGAAATCCAGAAGTGAAACCCGCTCTGATACCATGTTACAAAACAGAACAAACATTGAACTAAGCAGTAGAAAAGTAGTTGATTTCCATTGATGAGTGAGCTTCGGTTACAGTACTACAATGGAGTCAGAGAATATAAAAGAAAGAGAAGAAAGAGAAGAAGAAGAAGGTGAAAGTAGTTAGTTGAATTGAATTAATTAAAAAAAAAAGTGCTAGTACTTGAGCTTATATACTGCTCATTTATTTATTACATAATTGCTTCAACTAACTCGAGTACTAACTAGCTGGCAGTAAGTTTATTAACTTTGCTGAGTCAACACTTCTTAGAGTAATATTTCACAAAAATAAATACTTAAGTCACATACAAAACAACTTTAACTCTATTCTCTAAACGTATGATTTTTATAGGGTGGAAAGATTCAAGCATCTGTTAAGAATTAGTTTCTCACTTTCTTTGATTTACCCAGTGAATCTTTCATCTGTAATTGTAGAGCAGAAAATTAACATGACTAACTATGTACAACTTATACGGAGTATAATTGAGCATGTTAAAATTAAGAAAGGAAAGAAATGGTGCGCTGAGTTTACAAAGAAAGGAAATAAATGGTGTGGTGTGATGGGTGTTAATGTTTCATGTGGTTATAAAACATATAGTACTTGATAAGGAAGGAAATGTCAGAACCTGGTTAAAATAAATATTAGTTTGCCTAATTAATCAATGAAAAGATACAAAGTACCATCTATTTTTTTTTTTTTTTTTTTTTTTTAAGGAGGAGCAAAAATGCTATTTTATATAGTAATTAGATACCATCGAATTAATGCTAATTTATTTTTGTACAATATATACTCACCTCTTTTAATATAAAATTCATATAAACAAAAATGTCCAATGTTGTTATGAGTATAAGAAAGTACGACTACTTCTATTTCTTTGATTACTTCAAAATACTAATTTGATTATGAAATATATATATTAAAAAACGAAAAGAGCAACTTTTATAATCTCACAAAATAAAAAAAAAAACATGATAATGATGAATTTCATATAATAATATAAATTTAAATTAGGTAAAATATTTATCATCAAAGTGCAACGCACAGGTACTAATCTAGTTACACATTAAAATACAATCAAACTTATCATAAATTAAGTTATCTTTAAAGGGTTAAAATAAATATAAAAAAATGGTTGTTAAAGTTACCCTCATATTCAACGTGTTTGGGTCCAATTGGGCCTAATCATTAAATGATCCAATTACAAGCCCAAGGTCAAGGTTCAACTCTCCAATTATGCTAAAGTCAAGATCAGTCCACAAGGCAAGTCAATTGGGCCAAGGCCCACTTCTCCCATATATGCTAAGGTATAAAAGCCATCAATATTACATTTGTACAGAAAACAAAGCCTCAAGCAATTAATTCTCTTGCATAGCTTTCTCTCTCTACACATTGTACTGACTTTAGCATCGGAGGGGCCTTCCTCGGCAACACCCCCGAGGCTAGTTTACGTGTGTTTGCTATGCAGGAAATCCTCGGCCCAACGTCACTTGGACCGAGCCCAGTCTTCTCCATTTCATAGGATCTTCGGCAAGGTCCCATTGTTTTCACCCGAAACAATTTGGCGCCGTCTGTGGGGAAGACTTTCAAAAAATCTTTAAGCCGATTTCAATCGTTCTACCTCAATCTTAGTTTTCAATGGCTAAGAATCGTAAGAACAAAAATGACGGTGCTTCTCCTCCGAGAAAACGCCGAAAATCACTAGGAGGGGGTCCCTTAGAACGCCCCACTCCTAGCCTGTCTCCTCCTCGGGATAGGAGCCCCTCCGCGGGACCCAACTCTCATGAGGAGCCTAGGGAGAGATCCGAATCTCCTATCATCCAGTCCAATCATCCACCGAGCCCGCCTCGGTCAAATGAGGACAACAGGTCCACTCAAAGGACCCAATCTCAGGCCCGAAGCCAATCTCGGAGCATTCACACCCACTCTCGCTCTCAGCCGAGGACACCCTTGACAGGGCCCAACTCGGAGGAGGTAGTGAGAGCCTTAGCAGTCCTCATGGAAGCCATGAAGGCCCAGAACATGCCACCTCCACGCGACCGAACCCCTCCGCAAACCAGAAACCAGCGGAGGAGCCTCGGCCAGGAGGGGGGGAAACTCTCCTCTTTCAAGGAGCTTGGCGAATGGGAGGAGGATACCTGGAGAACCGAGAGGGAGAGAAACAGGAACTCTCACTTCTTCAGGAAATCTTCCACTCAGCTCACTACGAGCAGAACCCATAAAAGCAGCAGTTCTGCCTCTCGTCCAGAAACTGCTCGCCGAAGCGTTCACGACCGTCTCGGCGATAGGGAACGGAGCGTGCACAGCCGCCTTTCCTACCCTATAGCCGAGGCCCAGACCTCCCATCCAGGGACGAAAACCTCTTCTACCTCTCTGAGAGGGCGGAGCGCGGTCCCTTCGGCTGGGAATAAGGGCAAGGCCGTAATGCTGCCTTCCAGTTCTCCATTCGAGCAATGGATACTGGAATCTCATGTGCCGACGGTTAAAATCCCGTCGCATATTACTTATGATGGAACTTCGGATCCGAAGGACCATATTGCCTCATATGAGGCTCACATGCATCTCTGCCCCAGGTCCGAGGCGACTTGGTGCAAGTATTTTCCAACCACTCTCAAGGGGGTCGCGCAAGCGTGGATCTCCAAGGGAGTTAAAGAAGGCTCAATTACTGGGTGGGACGATCTGTCCTCCAAGTTCAAGAGCAAGTTTTCCACGGAAAATCGCCGAGAGACGACTACTGCAGAGCTCATGGGATTGCAGCAAGGTGAGGCCGAGAGCCTCCGAGACTATCTGACTCGCTTCAGCAACGAGTCATCCAGCATCTCTCAGCTGGACCAAGGGCTGGCAGTTTTCGCCCTTCAGCACGGCCTCAGAACTGGGCCGTTCTCTGACTTCATGGTCATGAATTCACCCAGGACCTTGGAGGAGGCATTGAATGCTTCGGATAAATTCATCCGAGCTGAAGAGTGGCACAAAATGAAAACCCAACCTCATTCTGGGGGAGGGAAACAAAAACAAGCACCCTCGTCTGAAGGCCAAGGCCAGAAGGCAAAGGGAAAGGCGAAAGCCTCGGAACAATCTTTGACCAACGAGTCGAAGAAAGAAAAATCCGCTCCTTTCGCGGGCAGATATGAATCATACACTCCGCTCTCTCTTCCGCGCGCTAAGATCTACAGTTTGACGAAGGAGGAGCAGAGTTACAGAAAGCCGAGACCACTCCCAGAGTGGTATCAGCGAAAAAATAAGAATCAGTGGTGTGAGTTCCATGAATCACTGGGACACAACACTGAGGAGTGTATCCAGCTGAAGGACCAAATCGAGGATATGGTCCGGAAGGGATACTTGAAGAAATACATCGCGGATCACCGCGAGAAGAAAGAGGCTGAGAAGTCCGAAAAAGACTCTCGGCAAGAAATCGACTTCCCCCGAAAGAATAGCAAAACCGCGGAAGGAAAATTCCCTCCAATCCATGTTATCTCGGGAGGAACATGCTATCGGAGGGAGCACAAGCGTCACCTCAGGGCTCTGACCCACCAGGTGAATCATGCTGATATTCAGCCACCCCAGTCACCGGTGCCGAACATGACGTTCACAGCCGCTGACTGCCGAGGGGTGACGTACCCTCACGAGGACCTGTTGGTGATCATTGCCACGGTGGCCAACCACGACGTCAGCAAAGTTCTAGTTGACGGTGGTAGCGGAGCAAACATTTTGTTCCGAAAGGCCTATGATCAAATCAAGCTGAAGCCCAAGCACCTTACGCCGGTATCCTACCCAGTATCCGGATTCAATGGGGCTTCAACTTATCCTGATGGGAAGGTTCTACTTCCTGTCACCATCGGCTGTGACGAAGCAGCTAGGAACGTCATGACTGAATTTTTAGTCATCGATGCTCCTTCAGTGTACAACATGATTTTGGGGAGACCCATAATTCACGAGATCCAAGGGGTCGTCTCAACTTATCATCAGCTGATGATTTACGTTTCAGACGCTGGCTTCCCCAAAAGGATCCAGGGCAGCCAAAAGGAAGCCCGAAGGTGCAACTACCTCAAGCCATCCACTAGTCGCCCAGACGACGACGATGAGGATGAGGAGGAGAAAGAAAAAGAAAGAGAGTCGAGCACAAAAAAGCCGAAAGGTCTAAGTGCTTCGGCCCAAGGTTCTGTACCCAAAGAAAAAGGGTCAGAAAAGGAAAAGGCGAGCTCTTCATCTGAGCCGAAAGACTCAGAGAGCCAGCCAAAAAAGAAAAAGTCTGGGACGCCTGCTGATATAGACAGTAGGCCAGATTGTGAGGAGTCCAGTCCATCAACAATGGACCTGGACCAGCGGACTGAGACGGTCGAGTTGACCGAAGGAGATGCTGAGAAATGCGTAATAATCGGGATGGACCTTGATCCGAACACCCGTTGTGAACTTATTCAACTCCTTCGGGACAACAGAGATGTGTTTGCTTTCTCGGCAGCTGATATGCCTGGGATAAGTCCAGACCTCATCTCCCATAAGCTTAACGTCGACCCAACGTGTCGGCCAGTCAAGCAAAAGAAGCGGAATTACTCCGCAAATAAGAACCGAGACATCGCAGCCGAGGTCAAAAAATTGCTGGACGCAGGCTTCATCGAGCCTTGTCAATATCCAAAATGGCTGGCAAATGTGGTGATGGTTCAGAAGGCCAATGGTACCTGGAGAATGTGCGTTGACTTCACGGACCTAAATAAGGCTTGTCCGAAGGATTTCTATCCTTTGCCGAGGATTGATCAGCTAGTCGACTCGACGAGTGGCCACGCCTTGCTTAGTTTCATGGACGCATTCTCGGGGTATCATCAGATCTTCATGCACCCCGACGACCGAGCAAAGACGACATTCGTCACAAACGCCGGGGTGTACAATTACAAAATGATGCCCTTCGGATTGAAAAATGCGGGGGCGACTTATCAAAGGCTGGTGGATCAGGTTTTCGCCGATCAAAAAGGCCGGAACATGGAAGTTTATGTTGACGATTCAATCGTCAAAAGCAAAAAATCTGAAGACCATGTTAAGGACCTGGCTGAAACCTTCGCCACCTTAAGAAAGCATCAAATGAAGCTGAATCCGAAGAAGTGTGTCTTCGGCGTGAAGTTAGGGAAATTCCTTGGATTCATGGTCAGCAAGAGGGGGATTGACGCCAATCCCTCCAAAGTCAAAGCAGCTCTTGATCTTCCTGAGCCGAAAACAAAGAGGGACGTTCAGCGGCTCACCGGAAGAATGGCAGCCCTCTCGAGGTTCATTTCCAGAGCTTCGGACAAGGGACTACCTTTCTTCAAAGCCCTGAAACTCCCAAAAACAAAAGAGCTCGTTTGGGAAGAAGAGCAAAAAGAGGCCTTCAAGCAGCTTCGGGAGCATCTGGCTCAACTCCCAACTCTGGCTAGCCCAGTGGAGGGGGAAACTTGACTCTCTGAGCTTCAGCCGCAGTAGCAGCCTATGAGAGTTGGACATTCTGAGACTGGAGCTTTTCTTCAGCAGCCATTCTACTGGCTTCCAAAGCTTTTAATTTTAGTTGCACCTCAGCCTGTGCAGCAGCTCCTTCTCTGATTCCGCTCTCAATAGCAGCCTTGAATTTTGAGATGTCCACTCCCAGATGATCCCGAAGGAAGTTCTCCCCTTCTATTAGTGGGGGAAAAACCTCCTTCTCCATGGCAGCGCAGAAGGTTTGGAGGGCTTCAACAGCTTTCTTCTCATATTCTTCTCCCTCCTTCTGCTTCTCTTCAGCCGCTGCTTGCTTCAGCTGAGCAAGTTTCAGCTCCTCAACGGCTACCTTCCTTGCATGCTCAGCAGCATCAACCCTATCTTGTAGGGAGTCTATCAGCTCTACAGTAAGAGTCTGATTGTGCACAAACTGGAAACAAGGGCACAAATCAGTAAAAAAAAAATAAAAAAAAAAAAAACTGAACTGAAGAGCTGAATTGAAAATTAAAAGCAAGGAGAAAGATTTACCTGCATCATCAGCAGTTGGTTCGACCTTGCAGGGTCTGGAACTGATCTGCTGGATTCACCCATCCCAGCAGTGGCCTTCAGCGACCAGATCCTCGCCCTATCTACTTCGGTTAAGCCAGCAAAATTGCCGAAGTAGGCTGCAGCACCTTCTCGGTTCTAACCCCATATGAGATCCCAGATGTGATCTGGAATTGGAATGCGGGGGGCCGAGAAACCCATTTCTCCAGAGTGCAGCGTCTGGAATGAAGGGAAGGAAGACTCGAGAACTTCCTGAGCCTTAGATGGCTCAGCGTCTTCTTCTTCAGGAGCCTCTTCCTCCTTCTCAGCAGAGTCAATTATTATGACTTCTGCTTCTTCTTCGGGGGTGAGGACGAAAGCCTCAACCTCCCTTGCAATATCAGCTGAGAAACCCTCAGCAACGGGCTTCACAGCGCTTTCAGCATTGTGCTCAGCAGCACTCTCTTGAACCTCCTCCTCCTCTGGAACCCTCCCTTAGGATCGGGAGTTTTCTGATCCACCTCCATCTCAGGAGGTGGTGGAGGGGTCTTCGGCGGAGACTGAGGTGGTGGCTGAGGAACCCTCGGCGATCCACCGCCTTCCTCAGGTTCCTGAATGCTAATGCCGACGGGCCTCAGCCTCGTTTGGAAGTCGTGAGGGCCGATGATGGCCATCCTTCTTATTTTGCGAAGGGGCTGCTCGTCCATATCTGATTCTTCGGATTCCTCCTGGACTTGGTCTTCGGGACGAACGGGAGCTTTCCCTTCTCTTCGTCTTTTGCTCTCTTCAGACTGCAAAAGACAGGGGGGGCAGGAAGAACGTGAGTAAAAAAAAAAAAAAAAAAAAAGAGAAGCTGAAGCCTGAAAAGCTAAGTATAACTCACCGAGGTCTTCAGCAAAGCCTCGTCTTCGGCCTCAGCTGCCCTTGCTGCTGCTTCTTCCTCAGCATCCCTGGAGGACCCTTCTCCTCCTTCACAAGCTTCAATAGCCCGTGCAACCTCTTCGGCTGTACGAGCAGCTTCGAGTTCCTCGTCCAATAGCTGGCACCAAGGATCTCTCTTCTTCCACCAAGGTTTCTGCCGCTGATAGAGGGCAGAAGCTTCGATCTGAAAGTGATTCGAGTCCAGATGAACGTCTCGATCTTTCGATTCAGTGATGGAGGGGGCCCGAGTCAAGATGGTCCTCCCTTGGTCAACGTCGAGACGCTCGTAGTCAATCCTAGCAGTGACCTCGTCCAGCACTGAACATAGAAAATAAGTACAAATCAGTTCAGCAACATCAAAACGCTGAATAAATTACAAATGCGAAAGCAAAGAGATAAAAAGAAAAGGCTTCGGCCCCAGCCGAAATAGCTTACCATCTTTAAACTTTCGGCTGAGGCCGACAGCAGCAAGCATATGCTCCTGAAAGATGTAATGGTTATCAGGGAGCCAAGTTGCTGGAATGGTCTTCAGACGACCTCTCCCCCCTGGGTTATCAGCCTTCCCAAAAATATTGGCCTGATTGAGATTGTAATCTCCTTGGCCATCGTTTTCTAAGGGACCCAAGCTGAGCATCTCTGGGTCGGGATTGGAGAGGTATCGGGGGGCACTGAAGACAAAGGGGTGGTCAGGATCTGTGGGCGCCCTAACCCAGATCCATTGGCCTCTCCACTCCTTATCCGAAGAATCGTTCGGCCACATTGTCAGATGTTGGGGCCGAGACTCAATCCGAAACCACCCTGGACCATGATCTCCATGTCCACTCTGGGTATTCGGCACCAACTTATGGATTTTCTTGAAGCAGTGCAAGTTGGGGATATACTTCATAAACTTGCAGACCCACAAGTACGTCATCACCCTTCGGATGCTGACGGGAGTTAGCTGACACAGGGAGATCCTGTAGTGAATCAGCAAATCTCGGACAAATAAGTCCAAAGGGAACCTCAGCCCATACTGAAGTTGTCTTGTGTACACCCCCACATACCCCGGGGGTGGACGATGGATTTTATCCGAGGCAACGGGCATTCTGCACCAATATCCATCAGCTTCCATTATGCCGTATTGCAGCTCTATTTGCTCAGCGAACCGGTACGCATCGGCATGCTCAACCCACCAAGAGTAGGGGCAGTTCTTTATCATAGCTGAGGCAACCTCAGCGTCCTCCCATTCCTGAAATCCAGGAAGAACATCCCAAAGGTCGGCGGGAACTCCTTCGTCCTGCCCAGAAACGCTCGGCTCCTCCGTTCCTTAAGGAGGCGCCGATGAAATTGGGGTCGCCCTAATTCCTTCAGCAGGGTCAGACCCCACTCTTTGTCCGTTCCAGGTCCCAGTCCTGTTCCTGGGATCGGGGAATTGCCTTGCCCTTCTTGGAGCACGGGCCCTACCTCTAACTCCTCTCACCATTGTTGAGTTTCGAAGAAAAAGTCGAAAAAAGGGGAAAGAGTTCGAATTCGAAGAAAATCAAATTGAAATCAAAGGAAATTACCTTAATCTGAAGCGGAATTTGCCGATCTACAAGATGGTAGTGCCGAATTTCGATTTCTAAAGTTCAATACTCGGGGAATTTGCGAAATTTTGATGCGGATTCTTGGGTTTTCTGGGTTCGTGTTTGTGAAGAAGTGAGGAGAGATAGTGCGCTTCTTTGGTTTTATTTCCAGAAATGGGAATTTCAGGAGTCCGCGCTTTAATTTCTCTTAAATACCTCACTAAGTAACCGTTAAACACACGTCCCTATGATTAACCACCCATTATCCGTCCAACTTCCATAAATTATCCATCTAGCCGCCATTATTTCATTAATTGCGGTTTAAATTCAAATTTTTTGGATTAATTAAATCATTTACTTCCCTCCTTTTTCTGATTAATTAAACCCGACCCGTCATACTTCCAAATCGGGTCTGGGGGCAAGTTGTTTGGGTCCAATTTAGTCCAATTGGGCGTAGTCATTAAATGATCCAATTACAAGCCCAAGGTCAAGGTTCAACTCTCCAATTATGCTAAAGTCAAGATCAGTCCACAAGGCAAGTCAATTGGGCCAAGGCCCACTTCTCCCATATATGCCAAGGTATAAAAGCCATCAATATTACATTTGTACAGAAAACAAAGCCTCAAGCAATTAATTCTCTTGCATAGCTTTCTCTCTCTACACATTGTACTGACTTTAGCATCGGAGGGGCCTTCCTCGGCAACACCCCCGAGGCTAGTTTACGTGTGTTTGCTGTGCAGGAAATCCTCGGCCCAACGTCACTTGGACCGAGCCCAGTCTTCTCCATTTCATAGGACCTTCGGCAAGGTCCCATTGTTTTCACCCGAAACACAACGTAAATATAATAAGAGAAGTAATAATTAATTCCTCACTAATCTTCTACGGTGTTGCACGATAAGTTATATAAAAACGAGAAATGAAAACGAAATTGGTGAAATAAGAAAACAGGGAAACAGAAATTTTATGAAAAAAGAGGACATGAAAAAATAATAATAAAAATAAAAATTATAGACAATTAATTAAGAATAAAATATAATAGGACAAATCAAAGAACACAAGTAAAGGAGGACAAGAAATTAAGTTTTTATCTCTCCACTCTCCTCTATTCTCTCTAAAAAAAAAAGCCTAGTCCCCAACCTTTGTTTTTTCAGACTTTTTTTTTGTTCGTTTATTTTTTTGTTGTTTAGAGAGACATAAAGACGAGTAATGAGAATCGATTTCAGATTCTCAGGATCACCTAGAATTGAAAGGGGAGCTCTAACCACTTGAGTTATCCCTCACCCTTTTTTTGTTTGTTTTTTTGGTTTATAATAATGGTTTAGAGAGCCACAAAGACGAGTAATGAGAATCGATTCCAGATTCCCACGATCATCTAGAATTGGAAGGGGAGCTCTAACTTCTTGAATTATCCCTCACCCTTTTTTTGTTTGTTTTTTTGGTTTATAATAATGGTTTCTCCCTCGAAAGATAAGGTTTTTTCCGATCTCTTTCGAAAGACAAGGTTTTTCGACCTCTTTCGAAAGACAGGGTTTTTTTCCTCTTTTCGAGGGGGAATTTCTTTAGCTTTAAATCCAGGATAATAGATCTACAAGATTGTCGTGAAATTGTTTCGTTGGTGAAAAATTATGTGGGGTCGCAAAGGTTATCAATTTTTTGAATATAGTAAGATGAATCCGATGGAAATCATCCTCACAACTACAAGGAATCATTGGATTGTCTCTCTAACAAGACTGTGTTTTATCCGGCGATATTAGTGAAAGATGTTCCACATTGCAAGATATGCTCGACAATCGTAGTTTTTATGAAAGATTTTTTTTTTTAATTCAAATTATGTGTCTGTTAAATTTAATTATCGTTGTAAATGTCGTATGACTTTTTATTGATGAATTAATTTTACTATTTAAAGAAAGTACACAAGTAAAGTCTTCAGGTTGCTTCCTATGTACTTTCGGACATTTTGTCTCTTAATTAATATATTTGCTCGATGTGTTTCCCTGAAAGGAAAAAAAAAAAAAGTAATGTCCCCGCCAATCCACCATAGTCCACAAAGACCACAACTATACTTTTACGGGCTGTTTGGTATGTGGGATTATGGGTTATTTAGTATAACTCAACTTTAAAAATTTACCTGACCTGACCCGACCTTATTAGACTTGATCCGATTATCCAAACTGACACCCCTAGTTTGGTTGGGTTGGGTTGGGTTGGGTTGGAAATGGGATTAGTAATGAATCCATGTTTCATGTTTGTTTCGTGAGTATAGGAACACCGAAAACGTCCTAATCCGCGTTTTGAAACGCGTTTCGAAACGCCATATTTTTCGAAACGTTTCGGAAACGATACGCCGGCGAAAATAAGCGTTTCCGTGCAATAGATTGCACGAGCCTGAACCCTCCCTCTTTTATCTCCTCCATTGCAGCGTACTCTGAATTCTCCATTGAAGCTGCTTCTAAGCTTTCTCTCCTCCATTGAAACAGCTTCTGAGGTAAGGTTTTTTTTTCCCCTCTTTTAATTAATCATCGAATATCAATTTCTCAGTCTACTGTTAATTGTTGATGCTAATTGTTTCTATAATTAATTTAGGGTTCTTCTAAGGTGGATTATTGAACTATTAATGTATAAATGCTGAACTTATGAAAGATTGTTACAAACGATTTTGTGACTATAATTTTGCTGTTCATGTTCTTAAGCGAGAAGAATTTAACGTAATTTATTGAGCTTAGTTTGATAATTGAGTCAAATTTGGTTGTTGATGTGTTGCAAGCTCTTGTTTATAACCCTGTGATATTAGAGAACTATGAAAATGGAATTTCTATCCCGGGCCGAAGGCGGCTACCCCTCCTGCCCTTGCTCAGGGATGGGCCTTTTAACAAATCTTTACTCATTTTTATTGCAATTAATAACTATTGAGGTGTTGAGGAAGTAAAGTACAGCTTTAGAATTGCTACCTATTAAGCTTAGACCATTTCAATTTTTTTAATCAACCCTAAATTTGGAAATGCTAGAGGAGATAAGAGAAGAGGGTTGATAATGCTAAACACCCAATTCATGGAAAATCCTTGGATAGTGGGGTGTTAACTTCGTACCCCGTTACGTTAATTGCTATATAAAAAAAATAAAAAAAAATAAAAAAAATGGGAGAATGTTTTTGAGTTGATGAAGAAACGATTTTGTGCTCTTGTTTGAGTCTTGTACCTGTGGAATTGCGAAAGTTGGAGCCTGTTAGGCGGAATTTCAAAGATTGGTAATCTGTAGCATCTTTTAATGAAATTATTGAGCTGTAACCCAGTGCTTGATCGTAGGACCTTTTACAATAAAAGGTAGGAATTGTAGGATTCTCATTTTAACAACCCTAAGTGTTGAATTGGTAAGTGTATGTCTTAATTTAGTGAAACTTGCTGAACTAATTGGATTATTATCTTATCAGAAAGGTTTAAATTGAAAATTTGAAATTGCTCCTTTTATTCTTGGTTGTCCTGCCTCCTGCGTGGTATAATCAGTTAATTACTCCTGTCGTTTTGTGTGATTGGATGGAGTTGAAACCCAATGCTTGATGAGTATAATGATTTGCACAAGATTAAATTCAACTGCTAAGTCAATGATATTTAGGATGGATGGTAGTGTGCAATATAGCTGTACACTGTAAGAGTATAAGATTTGTGATCCAAGGATAAATGGGTGTGGAAAGAACTGTTGAATTTGGAAGTAGATTTAAAAACCAATAATGTTCTTCATAGTGAATTGAAATTTGTGTAATGTTCACTGGGGCTGCTTACATTGGTCTGTTTTCTTGGATGGATGAATTAAATCAAAGGTCATTAGGGAATGATTTTAAATAGGACCTGAAGTGACTACACTCTTGCTCGATTGTATTTGATAATGGAGTAAATATAGATCCAGATGTCACTATGTCAGTTTGCAGGAACTAGTGCTTGGGTGGTGTAAGAAAAAGGAATACACTATTAATTGGGCTGACTGCGTTGTGTACTGTAAGAAGCGCAATCCCTCTTGGTGCCGGCTATTTACATCACCAAAAAAAAAAAAAAAAAAAACCCACAGCCAAATGTTCATGTCCAACCTGATTACCGAGTGTAGCTGGACACATGGAAAATTCACAAAAGCCGCCGACTGGCCGAGTCAGACACATAGACATGTGTATGTGTCCAACCCTAGCATGAGCCGGATTAACATAACCCATCTCTCTACACACAAAACAAATCCTGTACAATTTGATCCTAAGGACATCTTACAATAAAAGGTAGGATTCTTACATCAACAACCTTGACTGCTTATTGTGTTGAATTGGAAGGTGTATGACTTGATTTGGTAAAACTTGCTGAACTAATTGGATTATTATCTTATCTAAAAGGTGTAGATTGAAATTACTCCTGTTAATCTTGGTTGTCCTTTGTGATATAATCAGTTAATCACTCCTGCCATTTTGTGCGATAAAAGCAGTTAATCACTCTTACCATTTTGACATTTTCTTCTTATCTCATCCAGGTATCTAGTTTGAAACAAAAAGGCACACAGTTAAAGAAAATCTAACACATTGTGATAGTATTAGCTCACCTGAACGGACAAAGTATGGAAGCTGTTATGAAAAGATATGTTCTAAAGTTATTTATATCATTGAAGTACATCACAGCAAATGTAGTTGATAGGAACAATGGGAAGATTGTTGCCACTGCTTCTACAGTTGAGCATGCTCTCAAAAGCTCACTTGAGTGTGGTCGGTCTTGCAATGCAAAGGCAGCAACAGTTGTGGGAGAAGTTTTGGCAAGGCGTTTAAAGGTTGAAGGTCTTGACCATGGACAAGGAAGTGGGATCCATGTAAATATGAACAAGGAGGTGGAGAAAAAAGGCTTTAAAAGTCATGCCAAGGTGTGGGCTGTTGTGAATGCACTGAAGGACAATGGCGTTAAGGTTGTACTCGAAGACAAAGATGATGTCTAAGCAAATTCTTAAAGCTACCTATTGTTTTAGCTGTGGGTTAGTTTGGAGAAAGATATTTCTCCATAGGCTATCCTGTGAGTCTCTCCTTTCCTTTTATTTGACTTTCATTTTATAAGTATAATTGTTGAATATCAGGTGCAGTAATTTTCGCAACTGGTGGGAAAAAAGAATTTATAAGAGGGATCGTAAAGTCATGGAAATTGATAGCCACCTTGTAGCCAATAAACTCTCCTTTGTTTTCTGGACCTAGCTAGCCCATAGACGAAAACCAAATAACATAACGATTTTAGTTTAGGGGTATAACGTTGTTACCCTGTAAAGTCTAAGCAAGGAAATTTATGTCTGCCCTTCCATAGTTCATCTATGCTGAGATAATATTATTTGTGTGGAGTAATTATATGTTGCCTAATAATTTATGGTTGCCTGGCTATCAACTTATTTCAAATGTAATGGATTAATTTGTACAATGTCATAATTATCAAACTGAAAGTAGATTGCTTATATATGTCATTGAGACACTATGCAAGTTTTAATTTCATACAAAGTAGTATATTTACACGATTGCTTACTTAACTGTGCCTGCAGTACGAAGGGACTGCCCAAATTATCTTAAATATGCAAAAAAAAAAAAAAAAAAAAAATCTGAGAGCCTTTTGCCCCTAAATCTTGCAGTGTTAATGCATACACTTTTTTAAACATTAGATCTATTATATGTGCAGAGACATGGAATTAGTGTGGCTTTGCCAACTTCATTTAGGATTTTGCCGAATATGCTGATGAAGAAAAGCTGCATTTGTTGGACACTTCCTAAATTGCCATAAAAATTCCAAACTGCTTGGTGCAAGACAGACGATAGTGCCTGACTAGTGATAGCTATAGTTTCTTCGTTCTCACTGCGATTATGATTAGGTTAGATGTTACTCAGTTGCTGTAGATAGGAAATTTCTGAAGCATGTTGAACATCACTTTGACGATTGCTTTATTATGTGTTAGTATTTGAAAATGGATGAATGATTTTGATGCGTAATGAGTCTATTGTGTATATATACAAAAGAGCGCAGAGAGTTCATCTGCTTGAAATGTCTACAGTGCTATATTTATTTTCATTCCTGGATTTGTCATTATGATTAAATGAATGACAACATTGATGAAAATTTCAGCCTGCTGTTTTGGCTGCTTCTCAGCTTCCATCAAGTTGGCTGCTTCTCAGCTTCCTTCAAATTGGCTGCTTCAGATGCTACTACCCACCAGGACAAAGGATCCCTTTTGTTACATTTTATGCTTTCTCTTTATCGTGCTAACAATCAGTTATTTTTTTGGGGGGGAAAGAAAGCAAAGCTCATTATTCAATAAAAGGTTCATAGTTAAATAGGGGGAGATTTCCATCTGGACGTGTTTTCCCAAACTTGCTCGACACTAAGGAACTAGTTTTGCGAGATGATGGGCTACTTAGGCTTTTAGCGTATTTTTCCCGAGCATTGTCAATTCACTATGGAGTATTTGTTAATTAGCTAATATGTTAGACACTTAAATTTAATTGTTTTTAAATTGTCCCAATTAAGGAAAAGAAAAATGAATACACTGGTATAAAAATATGAACCAATAATAGGGTAACTGCAACATGTACAAATCAGTGTTGTGAGTCTTGTGACTGAGACGCTCAGACTGAGCTAGGAGAACGACAATTAATTTGGTTTTGGTCTTTTGGGCACCAAAAACCATTTCAAGGTGAATATATGTTTTGTTTGTATTCTCTATTCCTCTCTTTGTCTGCTAGACTGCTACCAATTGTTGTACCTCCTATTAGGGGGATTTTTTTTTTTATTTTTTTTTTAATCACTACTATTACTACTATTTTTTTTAATACTTTGATTTTTAATTTTGAACTCACAAACTATTATACAAAATATTTATTTTTAAAAAAACATAGAGTATACAGAAAATATAAGTGTGGGTTCCACCTTAGAAGAAAATGTAAGAGGAAAAACTACTCGCACTAAAAACAATTAATTTGGGATAATTTGAAAAGAGAAAATGGCAATTAGTTGGAAATGGAAGGAGTAGTTTATAACAACTTTGTCCACAATACCCTTAAAAAAAAAGTTTGTCCTATATATAAAGTATTTTTATATATTTTATGTCTTTCATGAATAAATTAACATGACATCCGAGTGATGCACGGTTCTTAAATAAAAATTATTAATTTTTCTCGAAATTATAAATATTAATGGCATAAGAATATTAATTGAAAATTGCATATTGATATGTCTACATTTAACTTTCATTATTTAACATTATAAGAATATTATTGTACTCTATGATTAATTTAAGAATATTATATGTTTTGCATAAGAATATTATTGTATGATTAATTCGATGCATAATTATAGGAAAATTTCATTATTTACAAAACATCCTAAAATTTCATTATTTACAAAACTCATTAAAGTGTCTTGACTATCCTTCCCAAAAAAAGGCCACAAAACCCATCAAACCCGGCCCAAACCCACTACATCCCACAACTCACATAATTGCGCAGGCATTCGGGTTCTCATCACTGAAGAACCGGGGAGCCTCGAAGAGCTCGAGAACCCGACCCGACCCATCAACAAGCCCAACATAACCCGACCCGTTGACAAGATATTTCAGCTCCTTCTTATCCCCTCCGCCGCCGCCGCCGCCACCTCCTCCACCACCACCGCCGCCACCGCCTTCTTTCTTCTCCTTATCCTTCTTGTCGACGACGACCTCCACCGTCTTCTTAAGCTTCTTCTGCAGCTCCTCAGCCATCTTCTTCCCCTCTATCCTTCCAGTCACCTTCACCAAGTTCTTTTCCTTCTCAATGCTCACTTCATGCACACCTGTTTTATTCATCAACCAACACAAATAAATGAGAATTGTTGAAAATAATCTAAAAAGTAAAAATAAAAAAATAAAAAAATGTAAAAAGTTCACGTTCTTGTAGAATTTGATTATTTTACCACTGTACGATCTGATTGTCTTGTACAATTTGTCACCACAGCCGTCACAATGGTACGCCACCTTCAACGTCACCGTTATCACTGGCATCTGTCATTCATTGATTCACCAGAAAATATTAATCTAAATTGTAAACGAAATTTATTACACCCTCCGACCCTAAAACTTCGATCGGGTTGATTTTGCGTAAGAAATTTAAATAAAAAAACATAATTTACATGAGATTTGTAAAAATGTAAGAGATAAAGTATTAAAAATATATATAAAAAAAAAAAACAAAATAAAATTTTATATTAGAAAGCTAATTTTGCACAAATATTGTTATAAATTGGTGTGCATTTTAATGCAAATGGGTCAATTATTTTAATGCAAATGGCTAAAAGGGTCGAAGTTTTAAAGATGGAGGGAGTAATTTATTTTACAATGGTAAGCCGTACAGTATTTTTGTTTGAATAAAAATGTAATTTATTTTCTATAATTTCCATTTTAAATGCCGTACAGTACTATTTTCTGAAGCGAATTAATGCAGGTGTGTTTTCTGAAGCACAGAGCAAATAAATAATACGGAGTAAATGTTGTTACTTCCATTAAAGATAATTAAGGAGTGAATGTATTATCAGCATTATCCTATTTTACCCAATTCTGTAGTTTTAATGCTGGAATGCACGATAAATCACGAGTTGATGAGTGTAATTAATGTTTAATAAATTAAATGTCAAGTATAACTACTTTGGACAAGGTATATGAATCTGACAAATTCCCAAATAAGTCAAGACTACATTAAACCCCTAAAGCAAACACTTAACAAATACAGTAAAAATCAACTTTAAATATTAAGAAACTAGAGAAAAACAGAGTATGCAAGTAATGAGTAATAATACCACCGTTTCATATTATTTACAACGATTTGACATAAAGTAGAGAAAAAATGTTCAATCGTTGCAAATAATATAAAACGGAGGTAGTAATATTAAGTCGGAACTCGGAACCACAAAACAAACGAGTTCGATTAGTGTAATTAATCTTCGTTATTAACATTTCCGCTTTTGGCGTCTCAAAGACTCAAACCGAGTCCCTAATTTAATCATTTCTAACCAAATATATCAAGGTAAAATAATCATTCATTCATTTATTCATAATTTCATACCTCTTTGGGTTTTTCATCTTTGTTTTCGTTCTTTTTGTTATTGTTCTTCGAAGGTTGAGGAGAGATGAGTTCAGTCTTCTTCAGAAATTTCTGGCGGAGTTTATCAGTGAGTACAACTGGATCAACTTTGTTTTGGGCCATCACTTTCACCTTGTTCTCCCCTTCAAACTCCACATTTAGAACACCTGCATTTAGAAAATCAATTATTTCCAGATTTTGAAATTATATATTCAACAAATTATAGCATAACGTTTATTTTCTACCTATTTTGATAAATTTCACAACTATTCAGAAATTGTCGAGAAAAAAAAAAAAAAAAAAAAAAAAAAAAACCAAAAACAGAGGATGAATTACTTTTCCATGTTAGAAATATTTGCTCCAGTAAATTATCACTTAAATTGATTTTCTACTAATTTTATGAGATTTCACAAATAATGGAGATTAAAACAAACGCAATAACCAGGGAAGAAATTTGCAGAATGAAATAAATTTAAACATGTAACTATTTTCTACCTATTTTGTCGAAGTTCACATTTATTGAAAATCCTCTTAAAATTAAACAAAAAGTGATTAAAATCAAATGATTAAGAACGAACTCCTAGAATTTTAATTTATTTTACCTTTTTTTTTTTGTCATTATACCAATTTCAAAGAGAAAATGAAAACGATTCTCAATAACATACCCACAATGTAATTCCAGAGAAAAACAAATTTCTTAAAAAAAAATTGGAAAATTACCAGGAAAATTCAGAAGGAATTTCCGAATCCGTTTCGTGCAACCTTCGCAGTGTAAATCGATTTTCATTAGAATGTTCAGGTAAACACCGCAACCGCCACCTCCGCCGCCATTGTCGTCTTTCTTCTCTCCTTCTTCTGCACCACCTCCACCACCACCTCCTCCACCTCCACCTCTGTTTTTTTTCTGTAAATTCGAAATGAGAAAAAACTGTAAGTAATCAGAAACAAGGAAGAGAGAGAAATAGAAAGAGGAGACAGAAAGAGAAAGAGGAGAGTAAAACCTTCGCCATTGATGAGTTTTGCAGAGCTTGAAAAATTGCAGAAGAATGAGAGAGAAAATGAGGGGATGAATGAGAGAGAAGGAAGAGGGTATTTATAGGAGGGGCGTATGTTGTAATAATGAGGGTGATATTTATGTGATTTATTTCTGAATTTGTACTAACAAAAAAAAAAGGAAAAAAAAATTGATTTGAAGACTGCAGTGTACTGTACTGTGGTATGTGGGTTTGTGGTGGTGTAGTAGAGAGCATAGAGGAGTGTGTTTTGCACACTGCTCTGTCATTAATGGGGAGGGAGATCAGAGGAGAGAGAATTGTACAATATGTGTGCTGTGTTATTTTTGGCTTGACTTGACTTAATCCCCAAGTTTTAGGAGGGAATAAGAAGGGGTACCATCCCATGGCTACATTCGGATTCGAGTCGGGTCGTGCACTTATATGGTGGGTGAGTTTGTGATGGGGCTCGAGCTTGAGAGTCGAGACCCTTCTTAAAGAGATTTTTTTTTTTTTTTTAGTCACAAAGTTGGGGGTGAGAATCAATCCCAGATCTCATGGAATCGGAAGAGAATCTCTTATCACTTGAGCTATCCCTTACTCTCAAGTTTTTTACGGAGTACTATTTTGACCAATCTTATATTGATTTTTTTTTTTAATTTATTTATTGATTTGTTAATTTTCATGTGTAATATGGAAACTAATACCCCTTTGTTTTTTTATTTGCATTACTTCTCTTTTATGTGTGTGTTTTTTTAAATGCATCACTTCTATATTTGGTAACTTTATACTATATATTATCATTTTTCAATCTTATTTTAAATCCCACTCAAATTATTTTATCATTTCTCTCTCTTCCATGGTCCCCACTTAAATAATAAAAATATTTATTCTCCCTCACATATTTTCTCTTTCATGGTCCCATTTTACTTTTAATATAGTAGTTATTCATCCAATCACAACATTATACTCCGTATTATTCTTCTAAAACTCTGTGCATTCCCAAGTTGATGTCAAAAAAAAAAAAAAAAAAAAGAACTGAGGGAGTATGAATCGATGAATTAATAATAATATGAGTAACAAACTTATGACTTATTTGGGATTATTATTAATTGATAACTACAGAATTGATTATGCACATACTATGGAGTAATAATGAGCTATTGTATTATATAGAGTAATATTTATTTGTAAAAATTCAATGGAAATTACAAGTAGTGAATGAATTTTTTAAAGTGAGTTGGTAATTTGTGACACAACTTAAATTTTGACACCTAATTGTATAAAGGAAGTAATTGAACTTTTAGTTGTATAATTTTTTTTATATTATTAGTGAGCTTAAACTAAAAAATAGTTAAACATGGGTTGTTTACTACAAATTGTATGTCCACTCTTGTATTTAGTTGGGGTTTGCTAGAGTAATGATAAAGATTATGAAGATAAGCACTACTCGTAGATTGATTTGGAGGTTAATTGTACATATGAATCATATGACCTGTCTAATATAAATTTGGATGTATATTTATAGGTTTAGGGTATACCTATAAATTCCCTTACATCAAGAGATTTTTAATTGTTTGTACCAATGGAATATAGTCATCTTTTAAATGATTTTATTTACTTTCTAAAACATAATATTGGGTGCTGGAGAACTAGTCTAGCTTTGGTACAATCAAGTATATATATAGGAAATTTATCGATAACGGTGAGTTGAGTATATAAGAAAATGGTAATGTAACCAATACTCTATATGATCATTCTATAAAAACCCAATTTATTTCTACTATAATTATATAATGACATTGATGATCATATCCATACTATAGGTGAAAATTCTTGAATTCTAACATAGAAGATTATATATATAGAATTCTTGGCTGAAAATATAGAGGATTTGGCTAACTGGCTTACTCGATATATAACGACTTATATAAAGTTGTGTTGTTGAAACATAAACATGAGCTGAACTATTAGATTTTTAAGTAAAATGAATCAATTCAAGTATGTGATACGGTTTGTACCGAGAAAATACCTGTTAATATGCCATATTAACAAAAAATGTTAATATGAGGGTATTTTTGTATTTTCTTAGCTTTATCCCCTTTCTCTCTCCTCTACCTACACCTTCAGCCCACCTTTGTCACCACCTCACAACCATACGCACCACCCACTGCACGACCACCAACATCACTACACGACCACCGACATCACCGCACGACCACCGTACTTTCGTTAACACCATCGCACGACCCACTGAACTACCGTTAACACCATTGCGCGACCACCGCAACACCATTGAAACCACCATTTCGACCATTAGCGCCACCGCCACGACCATTAACACCGCCGCACGAGCAAATTCCTTCCCCTAAAGGGTTAGTATGGCCCCAATTTACATGTTTTGCAACTAAGGTGTCTTTTGTTTGGTCGACCGGATCATAACTTTGAAGGTGGTCCTGCAACTATGGCTGAGCAAAGGAGTGAGTCCGAAGTGCTTTGGGAGGGGAGGAGAGAAGAAATTGCTTTTAGAGGGGAGGAGAGAGAGCCATATTAACAAAGTTTGTTAATATGGCATATTAAGTGGAGACAACTCGGTTTGTACCATTCGTTATATGATTTTCTTTGTTTCTTCTAAAAATTTGTAACACTTGAAAATGACATGTAATGTAAGAAATGGAGAGAGGAAAGGTTTCACTTATTTTGTATTACTAATTTATCCTTTACCCTTATAGCCCCTACTCCCACCCGCTTTATGGATGGTATTTTTTAGGTATTTCAGTTGGTAAGGCTTACTACATATGCAATTGTTCCAATTTTAATAGAGGAGGTGCGTTTCAATAAATATATAATTTATATGATTTTATAATATTAAACTCAAATTTGTTTCTTTTAATTTAACTACGAGATTGATGATTATATATAAAAGCTCTAGGTAGAAATTATTGAATAACATATAATCCAACTTGGTCATATTATGATGACGTACATAAAGTCGTGTTGTTAAAATATAAACATGAGATGAACGTTTTAAAACCTAATGCGCGCGTTTCAAGTGTTACAAAATTTCAAGTGTTACAAATTGATGTGAAGTCATGAATTCACTGTTAAGCTAGCTACAATACGGTCCTTGAACTTTGGTATTTATAACATTTTAGTCTCTCAACTTACAAATGAGGCAAAATGGTTCCTCAACCACCAATGACTCACTTTTCAGGTACAAATTATCTGACTAAGTATATTTTAGGGACCTTGGTGCACATGTGGCAATAAATTTAATGATTTTAAATGTAAAGTTTAGGGACCTTTAGCTGATGAGTTGGCATTAATTAAATTAGAAATGAAAGTTTAGGGACAATTATAGGGTGAGGTGGCTAATGTAATTATTATAAGCCAAAGTTTAAGGACCTTTAAGGGACACATGATGCTCCCATACAAGAGTGATTCTAAGTTTTAACTCCTAAGTGTAATTTAGTTCAATTAAACTAATTTCATTTCAACTAAACCAATTTAATTTTAGTAAAAATTATTTACTTTTTAAAAATATATAAGTGAGATAATTTAAGCGTGAATGTATGATCGTCGCCATTTACTTCAGTTTAACACATTTAGTTAATGATCTTAGGAAATTATTATTTTCTCCTAGAAATTAACACAAGAAAAAAGAAGAAAAAAAAGAAAAACCCTTAAAATTGTCTCACATAAAACCTAAAAAAATTGAAAATCATTTAGAACACAAAACAAATAGAAAGAAAAAAAAAAAAAAAAAAAAAAAAAAAAAAAAAAAAAAAAAACCTAGAAATTGACACACAAAAACCCAAAAATTGAAAACCTTTTAGAACATAAACTCATGAAAAAGAAAAATTAAGTGAGATAAAGTTGTGGGGTGGTATTATTTTTATCCTAGTTTCATAAATTTATTTAGTTTTATATTACATAGTTTGGGTTTGTCTTACTCACTCACTTCGAAAACACATTATATTTTTCGGTTTTATTTAAATTTATTTTGGTGTGTGAAATATATAAGGGGTTAGGAGTTAGGATTGAGGATGTGTGGTTAATGAGTTTAGGTGGGATATATTGTATGAAATTTGATTACGAAAAAATGGTAGAAAGTAAAGGAATGATAAAAAAAAAATATATATAAAATATATCATGATTATCAAATTTTATACTTGCCAACTCACTTTATAAATATTTGGTTAAAAAAAAACTCACTTTATGAATTCCTAAGCTTTTGTTTAGTTTACAAAAGAAAAAAAAAATGTTTTTATTTAATTTAATTAATTGACTATGATCTAACAAGTCCCTAAACTTTTGCTTGAAAAAAATAAATATAGTCCCTAAACTTTGCTGACTCATCGCCAGAAGTCCTTGAATTTTGGCTTAGTTGGCATTGACATCTTTAAACTTTGCTGACTAAGAAGTTCCTCCACCAGAAATGGTGAGGCAAGGGTGGTTGATGGACCTTTTTGTCTCATTTCAAAGATGAGGGACCAAATATGCTACTAATGGCAAAGTTGAGGAACCGTATTTTAGCTTAACTCTTACTAAAACCAATAACCGCTGAGAAAGTCCTGCATTTCTTTTCAATAATTATTCAGTTATTCTACTACTTAGAATTTCGATCCTAGATTTCTACTTTCTTCAATTATGATTGTGTATATATGACTGCAACTTATGAAACTTAAAACACACCTAAATGATTCATTGACCAAAATGATTTTTTTTATGACTGAGTTATACTCTTAAACAGTCAAATTGCAACTAAGTATAAAAGGTTGTTGAGCAAATGTGTGACAAAGTAGTCAACCCCTTCAAATTTCAAACTAAGCATACTAGTCAATACAAAGGCCAGAATTTTTGCCTGAAAATTTCAAAGTTTAGTGTAGATGCTAAGCAAATATGATCAGTTATTTGTGCTTGCAGTTAGCCATGCCCTACTGCTCCGCTGATGATATCACTTCTGTACAGTCATGAACCCGTTGCCAAACATAGCCTCTATATAGATGGACATAATCTGTGTATTTTGCTTAGCAAGTGTACTTCTCCATGTCAACATGTTATTCTACTTACAAGTTACAAACGCTAAAATGTCACATTTGAAGAACCTTCGTGATCTCTCCATGGGTTTGTTTGCTGTCAATAAATTCTGAACGCGGTTACTCTCTAGCTAATTGCCATCAATACTAGGCCTCGATTTGAAGAGGGGTTTATCTTAATTCTTTTTTTGCCGGTGAACATTGTTGCCCTTGCAAGGTGTCTGTCTACTGTGTTCATTACCGAAACAAAATAAAGGCCAGCCTGTTCGACTTTTTGAAGTACCATAGACTCATAGAGCTACTTGATGCCCTCTTTCCAGCACTTACTGGGAACTATTCCAAATTTCCAAGGCATCATCATCCCTCTCAGAAGCTTGAGGAATGAAGATGTTCACTAGTACCCTAAAGGGATTTGAACATATGGCCTATCATAACATGCTCTCAATTTTAACCATTAGGCCTAGACTTCATTGGTAAATATACCTGGATGAGATAGGTATAAGCTAATCGAGCCTTCACTTCTTATCTATGAATACTTGCTTGGTAATCCCAATAGGTTATATTAGATTCATATTCTCCTTTTTTTAAATCCTTATCTTTGATTCATAAATTCACAAATATTCATACTAATTAACTATAAAGAAAAGGAAAGCCACAAAAAATAGATTAAAATTGGGGCCTATATTTTTAACAACACAGTAATAGGAATGAACTTTCAACATACACAATTTGTGAGCAGATTGTAGAGGATAGATATTGAAAACATGTTCTTTATTTCATGGTCAACAGATTACATACAAGGAAGTTGACTTTGTTTATACATGTACAAAGAAAATGTTTTCTAAAACTAAGCAAACAACATCAATAAGAGACCTCGAGTCCTTGAAACAGGATACATTTCATTATTTCAACCTGAAAAGAAAAGAATTTATAGAGCAAATATACAATTTCAACGATGATGTTTACAGCTTTAGGTAATCTAACCATTATCTGAATGTATATGTTTTAGTAATTCTATAATTGTAATGTTGCATTCTTGTTTCAGGTAAAACATGAACTGCATCCCAGAGAACAAGAAAGTACAGATGCAGCAATATGGATTTACAGCTTGGATCGTGATTTTTCAACAAGCTCTCGTCTGAGAAGCTTTCCTGAAGCTGACTTTGGGATGGCGCTTAAAAATGTTACTTTCCTTAATCTCTTGTAAGGTGCAACCTGTAGAAAAGAGAGTTATTGACAAAGATATCCATAAGATAGCATTCAAGTTGTTTCTAACAATCCTAGACAGACCACACTCTCTCTGAAAAGGAATTGTGTACAAAGATTTGAGAAAAACAAGTGTTCATGCATTTTGTTATATACCTGATCCGCGACAAACTTCTTGACATCTTCTTCCTGTAAGGAACTATTGGGTGATCGAACCACATACGCGATGGGAACTTCACCAGCTTCATCATCAGGAAATCTAATAATCATGAAAGCATAGATTGTCAATAAAGTTAAACAGGTGACCTAAAGCCTAAGCTCTAAAAAGGGTGTATGAGGGACAGGGTGCTTAGTTATAGAAGCTTACGGGATGACAGCAGCATCTAGTACTTCAGGATGTGAAAGAAGAACTGCTTCAAGTTCTGCTGGTGCAACCTAATTGTAATAAACAAGGAAAACATACTCTATGTCAATTATGTTAAGTATAATTTGAAGGTTTCATTGAGCCAAACACGTCTTTCAGAAAACAACCTTGGGTAAATATGAGCAATAACTAAATCTGCTTTCTTTTTTTTTTTTTCTTTCTAATTGATGTTTAGCCTTACTGAAAATTATTAGCCCCTCCAGGCTCTCTAAGGGTATGAGGTATTTGTTTCAACTTGTTTTATTACTGCAGGAATCAGTAGGTCTATCCATAATGTGGTCCCCAAAGGAGAAACATTTCATGAAACAAATATCAAACAGATTAAAGCTACATATAAACAGAAAAGAGCTTTGAGCTCTTGACCACATAATCATGATTTGAAAGTTTTTTTTTTTTTTTTCTTTTTTGGCCTGCAACAGAATGCTTCATGAATAATGTATTTTAAGAGCCAAGAACAACAGCATGATTTGTATAAATTATAATTCACCTGCTAAGGAAGACAAAGTATCTACTTAACATCAGTACACCTTCTTCATATGACACTGTTTACTAAGTTAACAGGACTGTCCACAAACTATAAGATTGCAAGGTATTTACTTCTGATATATACTGAAGTGTTCTACAAATTTTAGGGTGTTTTTGCATGGATTATCATAAACAAAACGAGGGAATTGCGGAACTATTAGGCTTCAGGTCAAAATTCCCATTGTCATTAGCGCTCAGGAACATTACTGATATGTGTCTTTCAATAATAATTTAATGTTTATAAAACAGGGAAATGCAGTAGGTAATTAATTTCACCAACGGCTGTTAAAATACATCTTTTGTCCAGTTGTCCAGGCAAAAGACACAAGAATGCGTATGCAATAACTATTACAATAATACATTATAGAAATACAGATTCTGTATTTTAAGTTATCCTCTCATCTTTTAGGGAAGCAAACACAGAAATAAGATATGAATGCAACATAATAATATGCAAATATTTCAGTGAGGATAATAAAAGAATCAATACCTGAAAACCCTTGTATTTGATGAGCTCTTTCAGTCTGTCAACCACATAAAGTTGCCCTTCCTCATCAAAGTACCCAAGATCTCCTGTATGTACCCAGCCTTGACTATCAATAGTCGACTTGGTGGCTTGTGGATTATTTAAGTAACCTGCACAATGAAATTATATCAAATACTCTATTAAATTGGTCACCTATAGCCAAAATATAAAGCACAGTAAAATTGTTTAACCAAAAGGGCAATTTATTTAATCGGAAGAAGTAACTGAGACTAGAGAAGTCACTCTTAGTATCTTAAAGTTCATCTATTATGCTCCATCAAAAAAAAGAAAAAAAATAGAGTTGGTCTATTATGATGTTCAGGAAAGGCTACAGGAGAAAACTAAAGGCCAAGACGTTTTTATTGCATCATTATTGATGCATTTGCAACCAGATGAAAAAAACATAAAAAAATAATATAAAATTGTAAAAGTATACTTTGTCCACCACTGCACTTTTTTTGAAAAAGGTTGGTTCCAAAAAACCAGCACATCTTAAGCTTCGCTTCTTTCAACTCTTTGACCTTAAGCGTACATTGTGATATTTAAGCAATCAAAGATGCATGTAAAGCTTTTCAAGCAGAAGGCCTAGACTATGAATATGCTTTTTTTCTTTTGGAAAAATGCTGATTCAGAAAGATTAGACTGTTTTGTCACCAAAGTAATAGGTTCCATAATTAAATCACACAATTCTGTGGAAATGATAGTTACTTTCCTAGGATTAAACAAAAAGATCAGGAGTAAAAATGCTTACTGATGCTTTGAAATAAAAGAATCTTTGTCCACTCAATGGAATATTATGAGGAAAGTACACACAAAAGTTTGCTTTTTTCCAAAGGGAAAACATTTAACACATGCAGCACAGAACTAATAGTCACCTTTCATCATATTAGGGCCACGGACCCATATTTCACCCAATTGCTTTGGAGGAAGAGGCTTTAATGTATCGACATCAATTATCTGAGCTTCAACACTTGCAGCTAACATTCCAGTTGAACCAGAATGTCGGCCACCTAGTCTTGGGTGTTCTACAGAGATGATTCCACATGTTTCTGTCATACCATACCCCTGAAAGTATAATGTAACTCTGCATCAGAGAAGTAGCTCTACCAACTGTATCAAGCAGAAATAACTATGTCTCCAAAAAAACAGCAGACACTAACCACGATACGAACAAAAGTACATCGATAAAGCATTATTGGACAATTCCATCAATAGGTAACAAGCTGAAATAGATACACCAGTTCCAATTTTCAAGTCTTAAAACATAGCCATAATATTTCTCCATCAAATATGAACTTTGTTTATGAACAGGGCAACATAAGATGCTAACTGCAAAATTATTCGGGGGATTTAACGTACCCAACATTAGAAATCGATAATTCGATATACACAGAAACTGTTTCCTAGAAAACCAGAGTCAAAACAATTTTGTGAAGTCATAGATTCTGAGTTGTTGATATTGTTGTAGGGAAAATAAACAAATTGGCAAGGGAATAAAATAATAAGGATTGTTAAATTAATAATAGTTCTGCATCTGCATAGTATTTAAAGGTAATAGCCTCCCTATTCACACCTCTACTAAGGCCATTAAAAAAATATGAGCAGGCAATTTAGAACTGTTAATTAACCATGTTTAGCATGTGACATAAAACGTCATAAACAATTGCATAAAAATATCAAAGGGAAATTAGTTTCTAAGAAATTATACCTGCACTATCGCAGCCTGAGGCACAACTTTAGAACACTCCTGCATCATCTCCTTCCCCAAAGGCGCGGCCCCGGAACCAATCTGCTTCAAAGATGACAGATCATACTTCTTAACAGCATTATGCTTAGCCAATGCAAGCACAATTGGTGGAACAATCCACAATTTAGTAACCCTATACTTCTCAATAGCTTTCAACATCAACTCGAAATCGAATTTGGCCATACTAACAACAGCGTTACCCACCTGCAATTGACCATACAAAACCACAGACAGCCCAAACACATGAAACATTGGGATCACACACAAGAACACTTCATCCAATTCGCCCTCGAGTTTTTGATCACTTGATACCATCAATGAGGCAGCAATGAAATTCCCATGAGTTAGAATCACACCTTTACTAAAACCAGTAGTACCAGATGAATACAACAGTGCAGCAGTGTCACTTTGTTTTATCAAAACCTTTGGAAAATCCACAGCAGACCCATTAACCAAATCATTGAAATAAACAACTTTAGAGCTTGAATTTAAAACCCCATTTTCTTTAGACCCTAAAATCAAAGCAGGCAAATTAAAACCCTTAAGCGTATCCCAAAATTCAGGGACTGTTACAACCAATTTGGGATTACAATCATCAATCTGTTTCTTTATCTCTGAAACTGTATACACAGGATTCACAGTAGTAGCAACTGCACCAATTGCAACAATACCCAGAAAAATTACAGGGTAATAAATTGAATTTGGAGCAAGAATAAGAACAGCTTGCCCTTTTCGAATACCCAGTTGGGTTAATCCATGAGAAACCTTAGAAACCATGGATTTCAACTGGGAAAAATTCAAGGTTTCCCCAGAATCAGAGTCAATCAAAGCAGGTTTTTCAGATAAAGAAGAAATATCTCTGAAGAGAAAAGAAACCATACTTAGATTTGGATTTTTGGGCAACATTATTTGAGGTCTTAATGACCTGTAAATACCATCTCTGCCATAACCAGAACGCTCCATTGCTTGAAGTTTTTGGAGATAGGAGGAGAGAGAAAATCTAAGAAAAAGATTATGGGATTGGAAGAAAGATTCAAGATTTAGCTGAAAATGACTAACTTAGGAAATTGAAACGCAGTGGATATTCAATAATTCATGGAGTTTTGGACGATAGTCAGTCACAATGTTAGGGACAGGCAAATTGATGTAAACCATAAAATTGGCCAGTTAGGATTTAGGAAGGATGGGAGACCACGTTACGCCAAAAATTTATTATATGCCGTGCTGCTGCTTCGTGGCCTCGTGAGTCGTTTGTGTTTTAAGGCGCGTAAACGTAAGGTGTTGAAGATCTTTACCTTGAAATTTTTGACAATTTTGATTTGGTCAAACCAATTCCGTCGGGTGACCGGTATAGTTGTAGTCAGGGGTGTTCATACATCAGTCCAAACTGAAAAAATGAAATGGATCACCTCGGATCGATCCCTAATCGAATTAATCAGTCTGTCTTTGGGACTAGAAATTTATTTTTTCAATCTTCGGTCCGATCCGGTCCAAAACCCTATAGAAATCGGTGTTAGACCGAATCGATTTTTTTATTAAAAATATGCGTAAAACCTTAAATAATGGTTAAGATTATCCTTAATAAGCTTAGAAAACTTTAAATTTATGAGCTTTTTTGTACTAAATGTAAAAAAAAAAAAAAAAAAAAAAAAAAAAAAAAAAAAGGTTAAAGTGTAGATTTTCCTTTACTTTTTTCAAGTTTTCAATAAAATTATTAAAAAAAAATAGAATTCTTTGTTTAAAAAATTGTTAAATCGATCAAAAGTGATCCGATCTGGGTTTTGGACCGATTCTTTCGGTTCACTCCGATTTTGGTCCAAACTTAATCGGTCCGATCTTCGGTTCTTCAAATTTTATTTTTCGATTTGGTCTGGTCCGGTCTTGGACCGATGAACAACCCTAGTCATAGTTTTCTAGTTTTTTGGTTTTTTTGATACTCGGGACCATTTCATATATACTTCGTAGCATATAAAGAATTTACATAGTGGTAAAATTTATTATAATTGTGATAATTTTGAAAATTGATAATAGACAAATGAAAACATCTTTTTTCTTGTTTTCAACTTTTGGTTTTATGTTTTCAAAAAATCAAAATACTAAATGCAAAAAATGATGACAAACTTGTTAGTTTTTGTTAAATTTCTTAAATGGGAGTGTATTTTATTAATCGAATACTTATATTAAGGTTACAATATGACTAGTTTTAATTGTGTTAGAATAATAAAGAAAAAAAATATTTACTTAATAATACATCTTGAAAATATGAAAAGAATCTATCTATTTAATAAACTAAAGGAACAACCGCTGACATCATATTGTCCACGTGGCAGCTTTATAAGAAAAATTTTCCCACCTAAATAAAAATCTGATGTCATTATATTTTCTTTGGTTTCAAGTTTCAAATTTAACTAGCATTTTGGCCCGTTTTATACACGGGTTATAACTTATGTTATTTTTATATAAATGTATGTTTTTCAATAGTTGAAACTACGAAGTTATTGTTACATGACTTTTGAGGTGAATGCTGTGAAAACTTATAAAAAAAATGAGGGTGGAATTGTGGAAGAATATGAAAGAATTTAGTTAAGTATATATTCATGAATATTGTAGAATATGAAATGACATAGTTCGTATTAGTTTAAGCTATATTTTAAGTTTAAGAGATAAAAAGACTTTTTATTATACTTCATATGTTTATGTAATAGTTAATTCAACTTTATTCTATCATGGTAGAAATGAAACACTTCATTTTCTTACTTAAATGTGTAAGTTACACATAAAGACTTTAACATTATGTAATATTTTTAATTTAATTTTTTTTAATATTAAAAAGGTAAGGGAAGTAATATGTGGCATATGAGTGAGTTGTGAGGACATGTGGCATATGAATAAGTTGTGATGACATGTGACATATGAATGATTGTGGTTTGAGTTATTAAGTATATATATATATATATATATATATATATATATATATTTCTCCTCCTCTCAATTTATCTATACTCTTTAATTTATTTATTTTTCTTCTATCACCAACTATTGGTATCTAATACATCTTTCTCTTATGCTTCATCAAACAAAATACTTTGATGTGTATATTTTTTTCTATTTTCCTTTATATATTACAAGTTTAAAATCATTTTTTATTTGCTTAATTAAAATCGTATATTAAAAATCTAACTTTTATGTATATGCTTAAATTTTCATATTCGGTTTGTTCTTCTTGAAAATTAATTTTATAAAATTAGCATTTACAACTGATGGTTATGTCTCAATAATTTTTCTGATACGTAAGAATACATAAAATATATACACTATATTTCAAAGAAATCCGTGCATCGCACGGAACTAATCTAGTAAATATACTAAAATAACAACCGCTAACATCATCACTTTTTAAAATTGTACACATGTCAAGCTGGTGTTAAAAAATTTTCCGCCTAAATCAATTACTGACATCATATTTTTATTTATTTTTTTACCTAAATTATTACAATTTTTTTTTTGAAGACAATTATTATTATTATTATTATTATTATTATTATTATTATTATTATTATTATTATTATTATTATTATTATACTCCATATTTTATATTGTGAATTTATGAGTGACTATTTGACTTGAAAATATAATTACTCTCGGTTAAAGAGTACTCCGTAATACATAATTTGCTTAAATTTTCACTCTTCTTCAAAATTAATAAGATCTAAATATCATTATAAATGGTAATTAATGGTTATATTTTTATAATTTATTTCATATTAGAGACATATATAAAATGTATATTTATTTCAATAAATTTTTGTATACCGTGCATCGCACGGGACTTATCTAGTATTTATAAAAAAACCTAAACAAAATTCATCACAGAAAATATACCTTTAATTTGATTGCTCCCTTGAATTCAATATCGCTATTATTTTATGAAGTTTGTATACATCTTGACAATATTTTTTTTTAATTACTTCATATAAATTATAGATTAAGGGTGAAAGAGGGAAGAGGTAGAGTTAGAGAAAATAGAGAAAGAATAAACCATTATTATTATTATTATTATTTTGTGTTATTGAATATTTATATAATGAAGTTTAGTGTCCAAGTGACACAAATGAAAATTGGTATCTTTTTGAGGGATTAAACTGTTTAGAAGTTTATATTATTATTATTTTTTTTTTTTTTTTTTTTTTTTTTTTTTTTGTGGGTTGGTTTCAACTGAAATGTAAATTTTTTTTAAAAAAAAAAAAAAATAAAAAGCAAAATTCAGGAAGAGGACAAGTGTCCTTTAAATTTCTCGTTTTAAAATAGAAGTATAGATATAGATACCCCCAAAAATCCAGGCTTCAGAGCGTCCAATATAAGTAGTAATAATGTTGATTATTTCGATGAATAACAAAACTATGGGTTAAAGATATTTTGTTGAAAAGCAACTACAAGTAATATTTTTTCCATTTTTTTATTTAATTATAATCGATCATAAGATTCTCAGTTTTGCACAATTGACAATTACACTTATTAGCATATTGTATAGATTAATTTGACCATATCTTTAATAAGCAAAATTGAAATTTTTTCCCGGTGGATATCGTGCATCCAGTTTTGTTTTAAAAAAAAGGCGGAATGAACATATAGTTGTTCACTAAAGAACATTTAGTTGTTTTGTAAAGAACATATATTTATCTTATAAAGAACATCACATATAATTGTTTTGTAATGAAAATATAGTTGTTTTGTAAAGAACATATAGCTTTATGTTCTTTATATATATCTAAAGAACATCTGTAATATTAATAAAGAACATGATAATATAATACAATGAATATTATTTGTATTCAACCACCATAATCTAAAAACAAAATTTAAAGAACATTTTAAAATAAACAATTAATTTGATGTCACAAATAAAAGTACATTATACTGACAATCAAAGAACATGAAGATAAAGAACATTATTAAATAGCACGCATGTTCTTTTCACTCTAGGTATATGTTCATTATATTTTAATAGTAGGTTCTTTTCACTTAAGGTATATGTTCATTGTATTTTAATAGTATGTTCTTTTCATTGTAACTATATAGATATGTTCATTATGTTTCTATAATATGTTCATCCGCTTTATAAAATATGAAAAAGAACATTTTACTGTATTTTAATGTACATTGTATTATTTAGATCTACAACTTTTTCTGAATTTGCTAATTTGTTTGCTTTCTTTTTTCAAAATGTAATAATTGGTCGGTTTTCTTCAAGAACTTCGTATAATTTCTCATTGCAACACCAAAACCACATAAATCACAAATTTACACCAAGAACTTGCAAAAAAACTACCAATCGAACACAAATTGAACAACTATGCATGTCGAAATTGTACTTACCTTTTGTTTTCGTCGGCCATCTTGAACAATTTTGCACCAAGAAGTTTGAAAGTAACAATTTCTTTATTAAGGTTTGATGAACTTGAAATGATTTTCAGTTTTTTCTTTTTTGGGAGAGAAATCTTGTAGAGAGAGAAAAATTCTAGAGAGAGAGTATAGCTTAAAATGATTTGAAATTACTGTATGGTAAAAAAATAATTACTATTTATCTTTTTGTTTTTTTACAAAAAAGAAACTCAATGTAACTCGTGTACATTAGAATTGAACAATATGTTCTTTCTACAACCATGTACATTATGATACAACATAATGTACTTTCCGCAGCGGATGCACCATGCGGATCGTGCATCCGCCTGCAGGAACCACCCATGGTTTATTTGAAACTATACATTGAGTTTAATCATTATTTTGCTATATAATAATAATAATAATAATCAAATCAATATAGTCAAAGCTAATTTATAATAATGAAAAAGATAAAAATTTGCAACTGAAAACATATTGTAACACCCTAGAAATTCCTTACTTTTTTAAAATACCTGTTTTGCCCTATTTAAAACTTTAATAGGAATATCTAAGACATTACCGTCACCGTGATAACGGCTAAGGCAAATATCAAAGACACACAGCGGAAGACTAATTTCAAAATCATTCAAAACAAGTCAACTTAAAAAGTCAATCAACGAAAGTAAAGTCAAACTAAAGTCAAACGAAGTAAAATAAAATCAACCTACAACTTGGAACCATTATAGGCCCTTATTAAAACCAAACCAAATTCAAAACCTTTTCGTTAGTCACGCATAATAATAATATCATAAATAATTAAAGCAATAAACACATCATATACTTATAGAAACTAGCATGATTCGCTCTTCACTCATGCCCATTCATGAAAATGCTTCATCACCTGAAAACCTTATCTCTACCTATTTCCACTACTCTCCATTAAAAATGGGTCATCATAGGGCCAAGATAAAGACAAGGCCAACAAACACACAATCAGCAAAGCTGAGTACATGAGCGTAAATAACACACTAGCATGCAATCCCCTATCAACACACGACTTACCTTGTTGCACCTATTTTTCAAGCATACGACATTCAATAAAAGTTCTCTCTAGACACTAAATAATTTATTTAGCGTTGATTACGCATCAAACGGGTTTCCCACTAACCTCCCCCAAATAAATTGAGGTTACTGACACGGGAGCTAACCGTACCAGCATCAAAAACCACACATAGGTGGTGGAATTCCTACGCATGATAATAATAAAAGGAATGTACAGCGTCCTGTACTCCAGTAGAAGTTATGATCAAATATAAAGTCACATAACTCCCCCTATATGTTCATACTCAAGGTATATACGTTCCAAGATTTTTGGTGCGTAATCTCTTTCACTTTACGTTATTTACAGATTATTAAACACAGTGATGACTCTCAAACCATAATCATTCAATCAACAATAATTAATCAAATAATTCAATATACCAATTTAATTCTTGAATAATTAGTGATCATATAAAATTAAATGTTGGACCCTTTTTTAATTCTACCTCGGTGTCAAGGACACCTTAAACGCATGAAGCGCCACAAATCCTATCCCTCGGTGTTAAAAACACCTTAAGTGCACTAGGGCACCAACATACAATTTATTCCTCGTGTACATAGACACTTATATAGCTCTTTCCTCATGCTTAAAGCATCAATAAAATTTATATGAACCATAATAAAATTCCTTTTCAATATTCTAAACTAAATTAAACATTTAGTTTAATTAAACATGCTCTCTAACATGCAATAAATAAATATGTGGTTCATAAATAATATTCCAAACTATTATTTTCCATCCAATAATCCATCACAAACAAATCATGCTTCATAATCTAATCACCAATAACATCCAAATCATAATTTCCAATCCAAACCTAGCATGATACTACTTGTAATCAATCAAACACATTTAGCATGCTACTACACCAATATAATTATACTAAGTACGCGAACGTACCTTGAATACGATCTTAATATCGCCACAATTAATAGAATTCACTCACTTCAAAGTATCCTACAATTTAAAATCATAGAAGAATATTAAAATCCACTCTACACAAATTTCCAGCAATATATACTATTATAAAACCCCTCATAATTTATTTAAAATAAGCTAAAATTATATTTAAAACATCATACTTCAATCCCAATTAATGGGTAATTAAAATTCCTTAAAGAAACTTGATTTTTAATGCTTTACCAAAAATTCTAGCTTAGCACTATATTTTAATTAAAACTTGCTGTAATTTAGTCTTAAAACACTTTAATCAAAGGTTTACACCATTATATATCATAATCCTTCAATAATTTGTAAATCAAGAACCTAGGGTTTCAAAAATTGGGGCTTTTTAGTTAAAAACATAATCTGAAAATTAATTAACATAATACTTATAATCAAACATCAAAATCAAATCCCAAAACTCATAATTAACAATTAGATTTAAGCATAGATTAGTTTTTAACAATAAATATTACTTTTTTTTTTACATTCGAAAAAGGGGAGAAAGAAGGCAGCGGCAGCCACCACGCCGGCTGCCAGCGCCGGTGGCAGCCTGCTGCCAACGGCTGACGCTGCTGGCGGCGGCAGCCACCTGCTGCCGGTGGTCGGCAGTGGTGGTGGTGGGAGGAGCAGCCGAAAAAAAAGAAAAGGGGAGGGGAAAAAGGAGAAAGAAAAAGAAAGAAATAAGGAGAAAGGAGAGAGAAGTTTACCTTGGGTTTTCTCCACTCTGGGCAAAGTTTGATCTGCCTCATATGTGGGATATTTATACCCCTTCTCTAAGACCCTTCTCCCTAAACTTTTCCTTTTTAATTTTCCTAATCCCATCCCTAATAAAACTTTACTAAAAGAAACTTTCCTAAATTAAACCCCAACTCAATTAAAACAATTAATTAAATAAATTTTCCTTTTATAAAATATTTCCAAACTTATTAAAATAAATAACTAAAATACTTTAAATAAGACATTTCAATTCAATTAAATACTTCTCAAAATACTTATTTTAAATAAAATACGTATAAAAATACGAGGTATTACACATATACTCCCTTTGTTTTTTGTTTTTTTTTTTTTTTTTTTTTTTTGGTTTTTTTATAAGCTAGAGTTACTATTTTTGTCTGTTTTTTTTTTTAAATAAGCTAGAGTTCCATTTTTGAAAATCTCTTACAATTTAATAATATATCTTTATCCACTAATGTCCCCATTCTTTCTTACTTTATCATTTCTCACTTCTCCAATTGTTCTCACTATAATATTCTCATGATTGCTTTAAAAGAGTTTATTAAACTATTCATTCTAGCAGAGATGCATCTTTCTTTTAGGGAGTTCAAATGTTAAGATATTTATCAGTAATTCGTAATTGGTTAGGAGTAAACTTAGGATGGGTGGGAGCTCATATGTTAGTATGTTACACACACTCTTACACCACTTTACTGTTTAATAAAATAATAACCTTATCTACCCCACTAACATCTTATTTTAAACCTCTTAAAACTCCGTGCAATCCTATCTCTAGCCTAAAAAAATAAAATAAATAAATAAATAAATAAAATAAAAAAACTGAGGGAGTAAATAGTACTACCTCCGTTTTTTATTATGTGCAACAAAGGGGTATTATTTGTGAGACATAAAATATTCCTTTGTTGCACATAATAAGAAACGGAAGTAGTATCTTAATTAATACAAGTCTCAACCCCTTAGAAAAAATTGGGTTCCCTTTAGGTTTTCTCCTCGGGAGAATTTTTTGATTCCCTCTAGATTTTCCCTTGGGAGCGTTTTTTCTAGCCTCCGTTACTAGACTTTTTTTGCTTTTTTGAAGGTTTTTCCTTCACTCTTCTCCTTTTTTCTCTTCTCTTCCATCTCTTTTCTTCTGATCTCAATTGTAATATTTATTTAAATATGTCTACAAGATACATGACCAGTAAGGTAGATGGATTTGGGATATTAGTATGAACACTAAGGCCTATTCTTTTGAGATTCTGGACAGAGTAGAGCAGGGATCAGCAGACCAGATTTTATTATTATTATTAAGCTGAGCATAGCATAGTAGATTTAGAGCCAGTTCTAATAGACTGAAATCAGCTGAAGTAAACTGAACTGAACTGTGCTGAGCTGAACTGAACTGAGCTGAACTGAACTGAAAATAAACGTATGAGAATAGGCCCTTAAGCAGTGCAGGACTCAGCGGAACAGCTCAAAAGAACAGGGCATAAATGTGTTGTGCGTAGAAGTGAGGACACTACAAGTAAACATGTCAGATTCATGGAGTGATTAGTTTCAACTAGACCTGGCAAACGGGTCGTTCGGGTCGAGTCAGTTCGGGTCAATCAATATTCGGGTCTGGTCAATTCGGATTTCGGGTCAATGGTAATTCGGGTCGGGTATCGGGACAACACTTTGGGTCGAGTTCAGGTCGGGTCAGGTCATTCTTTGGGTCAAATTCGAGTCGGGTTAAGTTCGAGTCGAGTCTATTCGGGTCAGGTCACTTTTTATCTATGTCAAACTCGACCAATAATATTTTATACTCCTCAATTATCAATAAGTATAAAGAATAACAATTGAATATTAATAAAATATCCATTAGACAATTCCAACAGTACTTTATACACAAGACTGTATTGTTTCATATGTATGATCACTATCATTGATTAATTGGTCAAAAATTCAAATTAGATAAAGTGGAAAGTGGAAAAAAAATTCAATGTAACACTTAAAAGAAGAAGCTAAGAGTAATAGTAATAATAACAATGACAAAAACTAGAGCTCCTAATCAAATGGAACTCTTTATGAATTACGAGTAATAAATTACACGTACATTTTAACAGTATTATACACACAATACTATACTGTTTAATATAGGCTATTTTTTTATAAGTGTTTATTTGGGTAAAGTAATTAAGCCCTAAATCAATTAGGTCATTTTGAATACTTGTTAATTTTGGGTCGGGTCATTTCGGGTACAGTTTGGGTCGCTTCGGGTTTCAGGTCCATTCGGGTCAATCAAATCGGGTCGGGTCGCTTCGGGTATCGGGTCAATTATGAGTTGGGTTAAATCGGGTCGGGTCAAGTTGGGTATCTGGTCAAGTTCGGGTCAACTCTACTTCGGATTGGGTATGGGTCGAGTCAGCTTTGTGTTCGGGTCAATTTCAGTTTACGTTTTCGGGTCATGGGTTAGGTCATTCGGGTCGGGTCAAGATTGTCAACTCTATTTTCAACCTATGGAACAACTTTCTTCAATTGTTGCATACCAGAAAAGGCGTAAGACATTTCGGACATAATATTTCGCAATGAATGTTGCTTTCCAAATGAACCCAAATATTAACTCCTCCATTTTGTGATAATCGCAACACTTTCCTTTTACATCTATTTCATAATAATTGCAACACTTTCTTATCAAATAAGGACCCACTTATATTTTATTAAATCTCTCTCCTACAAACCCCACTTATACTACTTTTTTACTCCGTATTATTTATCTCTCCTACCTATCCCACTTACACTATTTGTTTTATTATTTCACTCATCTACTAACAACTACTCCATATATATGCTTACCAACTATACTTTACATTAATTTCCACTTTTGGTCCCCACCCTATATTTTTCCTAAAACTATATGCAACACCTAGCGTTGTGCTTATTACGAATCAGAGGGAGTATACTTCCTCTCTGTTTTTGTAAATGAACATTCCTTTGCACGTATTATGCTGACATACTTCCTCTGTTTTTTTAAATGAACATACCTTTGCATGTATTATGTTGATAAGTAAAGTTATAACAATTGATACAAAAAAAATCTATTTTTTAAAACGATTTCAATAATGGCCTGTTCACTTCAACTTAATCTTAGTTCAGTTCAGTTTCAATCAATTCAGTTCAGTTCAGCTCCTAATTTCCTTCTCTCATAATTTATTCATTTTAGCTCTATTCAGTTCAGTTTAGTTCAGTTCAGCTCCAATCAGTTCATTTCATTTCAATTCAGCTCAGTTCATTAAATGTAAAGTTGTGAACAGGCTCTAAGTACCCACTAGACTATTTTTTCTTATGAATCACTAACATCAATCAAGTAACATAGACAAATAATATAAAAGGTTAAAACGTTTCACTTAAATTTGGATACCCTAAATCCTCTACGCATTATGTCTAGGCTCTCGCTACTAAAATGTGGCAAAGTAGGACCAGAAGATTGTTTTAGAGTAGAATGACATTCGTTGTTCCTAAAGAAGGCGAGCGATATTATTTAAAATAACTCTTGGTGAATGTAAGTCGGCCAAAATCCATTAATGACTCACGTACTGTAAATGGTCATGTACGTGCTACATTTCAAGAAGCTGCCCTAAAGTTCGTAATCTTAGAAGAAGATGATTATGCTGATAAAAGCATATTTGTGGCTTACCCATATGCTACAAGCTTTAAAGCAGGTTTTGCATCTGTCTTAAATTCTTGATATTCTGCAATTTCTTTCTTAAGATTAGTGTTGTCCATTAGTATTGTGGAATAAGTTTTATCAATTTCTTTCTTAAGATTATAGCAAGTTTCATACCCGTTTTTGTACAACCTAGTGACCTCTGGTTTGAAATTTATTATAATAAAAGAGCTATCAAAGAAAAAACAAACTACAATAGTAAGAAACAAACTAAAACTGAAAAAACAACAACTGTCGTCGCCGAGCGCAACCAGCTAACCAGTGAGCCAGAGAAACCCAGAACCAAGGAACCTTACGAATTTGACACACCAAAAAAGACTCAATAGCCGCCCGCAATTCCAAAATGAGCCACCAAACCGAAATGTCCAATGAACCTGAATTCGGAATCAAAGAAAGAAGAGGTGCAAAATCAGAATGAATCCGAATTTTCAAGAATCCTTTGTGAACTGCTGCTTGAAGTCCCCATAAACAAGCTTGTAGCTCAGACTATAATGTCGACCCAGGCAAAAAGGCCCTACTTCCTCCACCCAGAACCTCCGAAGAATAAAGGTCACGGATAACCCAACCTGCCAGCTCGTTGTCCATGTAGAATTGTAAACTCATAGTGGACATATTTTATTCTTGATTTTTGAAGGACAAAGCCACTATTTAAGCAGAGGTTATGACCCTTTTTGTTCACCTTATTTTCACTTATTTCAAGATTAATAAGTTCAGATAAGTTAATATAAGGGTTAATAAGTTCATATAAGATAAGTTTAGATAAGATATGATCAAGAAAAATAGGTTCAGATAAGCTGTGATAAGGGTCTCTTCAAAAAAAAAAAAAAAAAACAAAAAAAAAAAAAAAAGTTAATCAAGATTACCCAAGTTTAATTTATAACTAAAATAAGTTCTAATAAGGGTCTGTTCACATTGACTGAACTGAACTGAACTTATTAGAGCTAAACTGAACAGAACTAAACTGATTAGAGCTGAACTGAATATTTTATAAGAGAAGGTAATTAAGAGCTGAACTGAACTGAACTTATTAGAGCTGAACTTAACTGAACTTATTAAAGCTGAACTAAACTGAACTGAAATGAACTAAACTTAAAATAATCGTATCAGAACATGCCCTAAGTTCATATAAGATCAAATAAGTAAAAATCAGGTGAATAGAACATACCTTTAATGTGGTAAAGGCTACACATACAATTATTGTATGTAGTCCCTACATACAACTCCAATTTGTCATGTTTTTATTGGTTAGAATAATGGACCCAAATTCCATTGAAATTCAATTTATATTTGACTCTTAATTTTCTCTCCTCTTTTGATGTATCAAAGTTTTAATAGTGTTGTATGTAGAAACAACATACAACCATTATATGTGTATCATATTACCCCTAAATGATAGTAAAACCACTTCTTGTGGTAATGGCTTTACTTTGTACTCCTATTTATTACTTGCTTCACTTTTCTCTCCTTTATTTTCTTTTTTGAATATTTATAATACTATTTTCCTCCCCACTAATAATCCCCTCATATCATATTTTAATACTACGTATTTTACATACTCTCTTCTCCCCACTTGTACTTTTGATTTTTTAGATATATTTTTTTTCAATCTATCCCACTTCCATAAAAAAGTAATAAAATATAAAGGTAGTACTAATTTTAGCAACTTCACTAGATATATGAGGTAAAATTATTATCATGAGTAGCAGTTTTGCTAGGTAAAATCAAAACATGATATAGCTTGTGAGATGGATTTTCAATGGACAAAGGTAGGCTGTGAAGGAACCAACATCTACATCCTATTGACATCGCTAAGATGCAGCTAAGAGGAGGCATACGTCCAGAGATCTGGAAACAACCTTTGCAATAAAAAGGTGTAATAAACATTTACTAGTAAATTAAGTAATGATTTGTCTCAGGCAAAAACTGCTACCAAAATTTTAGGACAATAACATAGAATGCATCCCTCTATTAAACCACAAATTATGCTACATTTTTCTCACAACAGATTTACTTAATTTCCAGCACCAGAAATGCAAAGCTTCAGTGATAATGCATGTTGGAGCTGCTTCAATCTTTCCTCATTTCTGGCTTTTTGCAATACTTCGTTTTCTAGACTCAAGATGGTCAACCTTAGCCTTCCTTCGTTGCTTACTGATACGGATCGATTCATAAAGCCCTCTTTTACGGCGAGACATTGTCAATTCTGACATGTCAGGCTCCTCAGATATCTGATCGTTATCAGCTTGATCTTGATCTGGAGACTGGACATTCTGAACAGTACCAGTTGCAGGGCTGACACCCTGAAGTTCCATTTTCATCTCTTCGTGATGCTGTTTCTCTTGTTTTGACATCTGCACCCATCAATCAGGAGCTTTAAAATTACATAGAGCAAAGCAACTCAAAGGCGAAACTAAAAGATATAGTTTTGTCCCTTAATGGGTGTTTAGTCTAGAGATAAAATGTCAAAATCATTGATCAACCCACATTTAGTTAAATCAATAATCACTCATGAACATAACAAGGCAAAATATGAGTGAAAGTGGTACATATTTGGCCTAATTTTGCAAATTAGGCAGTACTGTACCCCTTTTGTAGCTTTCTTATAAACTGCTATCGTCTAGCCTCTAACTGCCAGTTGCCAAACTTGACAACACACATTCTAAAACAATGATCATTGATAAAGACTTCATTTCTTTTTAATTAACACATTTCGACTTATGCATTGTTCAACCTCCCTTTTGACCATCATTTATACACAAAGACAACATAATCACGTAGGATCTTGTTATATTAATCTTGATACATCAATTCAAAAGACCACCTTTATAATTTTTGTATTTTTGATAATTATAGATATTAATAATTAGGTATACATTAGCAAGTGTAACTAAAGTAGTGTCAGCTAAAAAGAAACATAGGCAGGTAAAAGAATATCAAATACTTCCTCAGTTTTTTTTTTTTAAATTGCATCAGGTTGGGCACAAAGTTAAAGAAAGGAATGTGAGTGATGTGACTAAAAATTAAGGAGAGAGTAAAAGTGAGGTACCAAGGGTAAATATCAACTGTGTAACGATGAAATAGGTGTTTGGTGTGTGAACACAAACAAAAAAGGTATGATAGTATACCCATTATAGAATTGGTGCAATTAAAATGCAACTTCCCTAAAATAAAAATGGTGCAAAAACGGAGGAAGTATAATTTTTCAGCAAACCAAAAAAGCTTAGTCAGATCTCAAGTGCAGGCTAATCTTTATAAATGGGACAAAGAGAAAGAGAATTTAGCTTAGACTAGCCTTTAATAGCATGCCATCCATAGTTAAAACTTCTAAACCACAAAACCTTTCCATGAAATTGGATAAAATGGAAGTCAATTCAATTGTAAGCAAACAAATAACTTCCAAAATAAATGTACCTCTTTCTTTCTTTCAGCTGCCTTGTTAGCTTCTACACGGCCAGCAACACCATCCAATAATAGATTCTGAGTGTCATTCTGATCTTCATTCCCAATTGCTGGTACTGGCAATACTTGTTTTCTAGCAGCAGCCTGAAGCTGTTTAATTTTCTGTGCATAATCAGGGGTGTAACCCTCTGCCTCATTGTCAACAAAGGGAGAGAGATGAGGTGGTGGGACCCTGCACATAAATTGCATTAATCTACAGCAAACCTAAAGTTTTTTTCAGTCTTACATTAACTTACTGCAATGCCAACAAACATGAACTGCAAATTAGATTTTCATGATAGAAAATATGTACATTATTCATCCCTTGGATCATGAGGCTTAGACTTAGCACTAACAACTAATAAACAAATACATAAGACAGTCTCATAGACAACATCAGCTTTCACAAGTTGACCTTATACTCTTCTTTCTCTACAATCTCCACTGTGGTATTGCGTTTTCTAAGTTGCACCCAATGTTTTTAAAAGTAACATGTAGTACCCGTTAGATGCAGTAAGTGAACACACCATATCCTTTGCAATGATTCATATTAACAAACAGTTAAAAAAAAAACAATCAAACTGAACCACCCTCACTCCGCTCCCACTGCAGCAACCACCACCACCCACCTCCCTCCTTTCTCTCTCTTCCTCAAACCCACCACCACGATCCTCTCCCACTCTGTATTCAAAACTCCACTCTCACTTTCCTCAACTACCCAACTCACCTTTCTTGCACCAAAAAGAAAAACGACCCACCTAAAAAACTCGAGGATTTCATTCCTCCTAGATAAATTGACGAGTCACCATTTGAGCGGTGGATGGAGGAGATTAAGCCTCCTACAAAGAGGGAATGCTGATTTTGTTTAACTGTAATTGAGAATAATTTTTTTCAATTTTTCAGTTGATTATTGAATTAATGCTTAATGGAGATGTAGATGTGTGTATAAAATAAGAATGCTATTTCAAGGAGGTGGATTTTTATTGGGAATGTAGAAGAATTGTATGTGCATATCAACAATTGTTGAGTGGTCATTGAGGTGCTAGTTGGGAAGTGCTAGGCGATGGATGCAATTAAGAGGGAGGGTGTTAGTGGCTCTACTAGTTGTGCTAGAAGTGGTTTGGAGGTTGGAGTTTAATGGAAGAGGGGAATAGGAGTGAGAAGAGGGATGGAGGAAGAAATGATGTATAAACTTATGATGATGTTTTCCAGCAAATTGGATCAATAAGAGGAAGATGACAATGAATAATAAACTAAACGATGGAACCTAATGTCAAGGTGACGGAAAGATTATGCTGTGTTCACTTATTGGACCTAAGGCATACAGCATGTAACTTTCAAAAACATTGGGTATAGCTTAGAAAATCCAATACTAGAGGGGTATAATGTAGAAAAACCCTAGACATTTTATATCCAAATATGCTTTCATATTTTTTAGAATAGCATGTGTCAAGGCCTCCAAGGCCCTTGAAATGAGGACCGAACATGCATTTTCAAGTTGAATGCAAAGTCAAAATAAGTGAGATATACACAAGATAGGTCAAAATATTGCAAATAAATAGCAGCCATAAAGCATTCTTTGGATCAACGTAAATTCAAACGGAGACACAAAGGGGAGGTAAAAAACTATTTTAGTACATACCTTCCCACCAGATAATCCTCAGTAGGCAGTACTATACGAGCATTTACAGAATCAAAGACCCATTGAGGCTGGATATATTCTCTAGAGAGAAACAAATGATTTTGAGTTGGACGATCAACAATCTACAGGACCGAAATATACTGTTAGAATACAGTCCATTTCAAAAGTACAAACAGCAATATAAAGGAAAAAAAGAAGAGGCAGGTGAGATCACAAAATACAATCATCTTAAACCCATGTACATTCTAAGCAAGTCCTACGAACTAAAGAATATCAATAGATCAGCAAGGACCATGATATGTGGTAATGGAAATGTTCTTTAGGATCATTGAGTATTTACAGCAACGTTATTTCTATCCTAACGGTAATACAATCTTATCTAGTCAACAAATGCATACCAGTTTCCTAATTATAACTTAATAAAGAGAAGAAAGAGCTGCGGTAGTAACCAACAAAAAAAAAAGAGCTTTATGGCATTCTATTGCCTGTCAAATTCAGTACTCCTGTCAATCAAGAACTTCCACCATAATACACTCTTAACCTAGTATAAATTTTAATCGCAGATGCGAGATGCCAACCTTAAAAAAAATCATTATTTAAACAGATTCACCATTATTATCACTATCAATCTAGAAATACTGAATAAACTATGTGATTCCACCATTTCAGAAAGTGTAAGCACTTTCCTTATATTCCGTTTTTGGCAAACTATTTTACTATCTTATCCCTCTGACCCCCACAATATTTACATTCAATTTGCTCATAGAATGTCCATGTTTTACTTACAACCACCAACCTTTTTACACTCTTTTACTTTATCCACCTTAATGGAGTTGCTTCACCACTAAAGGCACTAAGTGAGGACCCAAAAAACACACCAAAAGAATCCCTTCTGTTATTCAGTGCTTTATTTCACATGTCACAGAGTTCCTTATTTTCATATTTCCTTCTCACTTTTGTTAGCTGGGTCCCAATAACCTTATATAATTCAACATTCTACAGTTAGTAACACATATCGTAAACCATAGGATACAACTACCCTTCATGTGCCAATATCACTACACTGAACATGGGAAATCAGGCTTGCCGGCTTACCTGATGAGTAATGCTTGTGTCAGACTCCTCAAATGGAGCTCCATCTCCCTCCCAAGAGACCATTCCACCAAAGGCAGAGATCACAAAAAGCAATGGCTCCCTGGGAACCTATAATCAAATAGTTGAACATATGCAAAGTGAATTCACTATGATGCAATTACATAAGATAAAGAGAAGTAAAGCAAAAACTTGGAACACATGAGCAGGGAAAAAAAAAAAAAAAAAAAAAAAACCTTTACCAAAAGCAATTAGTACTAATATGAATATATACAAGAAAACATACAAACCAAACAAGTAGTAACATAGAAATAGACCATGCCTTAGTAAAGCCATGCCACTTAAATAATCACCTCCTCTCCTTGGGGGAGGCCTAACACATGGCCACAAATTTAATAAAATAATTCTTAATATACAATCTACAGAAGCTGAGAAGCACACAAGGATGCAAATACACGGTAAGAATTAGTGACCCAGTAATTCATCATTAGTTAGCTAAGGGTTATAAGTCTTATAACCACTTCAGGTCATTTGTCATACATGTGATGCATGAAAGGAAATGAATATTCAATTGAATCAATTCTAGGACTAGAAAAATAAAGTTATTATGGATTTTGTAAATATTACCTCTCGTCCCAAGAAGAATCTCATGTTCTTAAAAAGTGACCTGCACTCCTTTGTTTCTTCATCCACATCATCCTCAATCTCAGTTTCTTCAACAAGATGCATTAACGCTCCAGGCTCACAAGGGACCAGCTGATGTTGTAGTTGTGCAAGCGTTAGCTGTGATTCATCTAATTTACTAGATAATTCATGGCTTTTTTGCTCCTTGGATCTATTGGCAATGTACCTTGAAAGTGCATATAGATCTGTAGAAGAAATGAAAATAAATATTAAAATAAAGTTTATAAAAATACATCCATCTTAGCTTTTAAGAAACTTATGTACATGAAGCATCCTGCAATAGCATTCTGAAGATTCATGAACCATGTCTTATTTGTTAATTTGATTGTGGATTTAGCAACAATATATTTGATATTTAGCTAGGATTTCACTGCCTTTTACCAGAGTCAGCAAGAAACAGTATTCCCTGGTCATGCCGAATCACAAAAATTATCCCTATATTATAAGGAAAATGATAATCCCGTGAAAAATTTTAGCCTAAAACTACTTTCCAAGAAGATCAATTATAATTACCAAGAGCAAGGCAAAGTTCCATATCTGAATTGTATTCTACCATGCAGTATTGAGAATTTACATAATTTGAATTTTTTAAACACACACATCTCCCAGGCAAGCATTACCATGTCAGCAACATATTTCCCACACTTATAATCTCCCAATAAATGAAAGCAAGTCATCATTGGGATGTGATCTCTGTTTGAGTGAACCACATGAAAAAAAGGAGCTGATCACCAGCTTTTAGATATTCTCAGTTTCACTGCTTCATCACCATGTACTCATGGTGATTCATATGATAAACAATTCCTCAAAGACTTCCTCTACTAAAGTCCCCCACAACAAAGGTGCTAAGAGAGTATTACTTTAAATGTAGAATAGACATAGTTAAAAGCTTAAAATGAGATATTAAAATAAAAAAATTGTAACCTCTAAGCATTGGTATGTTAGTTTCAATTTTTTTAAAAAAAAAATCTCTAACCCAAGTATACACCAAATTAAGCAATACAATTAATAGTCTCCCCTAATAAATATTTAGCCTCTATGAAGCGACTTAAGGACTCTCTCTTCCCAGTCAAAAAAAGATATTATAAAGGTACTGTTGTCTTTCTCAACTTCACCACCAGCTACAAATGGTTATTCAAATTTCAAGAACAACAAACCCATGAACCCTCAGCCTTAAGGGTAGGAAACAATTACAAGAGTATACATCAATCATTTGATATCCAATGGTTAATTTTTTTAAAATTAAAGTTTTTTAATATTACATACTTCTATAGAAGTAATAGAACACATGAAAACTAACAAACTTCACATGTTGAGTTAAAAGTGGATAGGCCATACACAAACAAGTATAAAAACAAAACCCTTAGGCAAACAGAAAGGTTTTTCTTAGCTGCCTACAATATAACATCAAAGACAGGTGGGCATAAAGAGGAATGCTAGAGCCTCTATTATAAAACCATTACACTACCTGAAATTTTCAAAGGAATCTCTTGCAAATCAGAAAAACTAACAGCTTTACTACTCCTTAAAGCCCACACATCCGTACTTTACATGGTTTCACTAAATAGATGTGAAAATGGATTAAAGTTACTCCAACCTTGTATCAAAAAAAAAAAAAGGACTAAGTTACTCACTTAATCCAAATTTAATATCATATTAACCCAGGTTAAGACTCCATGTAACTATCTCAGGACATGGAATACTAATACTATTGCGGATTCAACAAAGGTGTATTTATCATTGGCTCAATTTTGGAAATTTTAACACTGCTTGTCTTGAGAATATCCAATTAAGTGAAAGGGGTAGAGGGAGAGAGAGCTCGGAAGGGGTTGTTACCTGCTGCTAATGCTTCCAATCGAGGATCAAGAATCGGTGGATACTTCACATCTATGGAGTGGTAAAGTTTGAAGTTCACAAAAGCAAGAAGAGTCTGCAGCAATAATAATAAAAATAATGATGATTACAAGCACAAGAGAGGCCGGCATTATTTTTTAGTATGCCAAATACCAATAAATTCCACAAACAGCCAAAATCTATAGATATAATGCTTACTTGATGCAAGTCATGGAGTAAATCAATCAATAGTAGTACAACCAGATATTACAGGAAAAAATCATATCAACCCTTTACTTTTGGCATAGTTAGATATTTTTTGTTCAATTAGCTAAAATAAAAACCATGAACCCAAAATAAGAAAGACTGAGAAAAGAAATTGAAGCATCGTTACCTCATAGTATTCCAGAAAGGTTAGCATGACATTAAAATCAACATCATCAGTCACGACTTGTTGAATTGAATGAGGGGCAATCCAAGTAATTTTTTGTCCATCCACCTCTACCTAACACATATATAAGTTCATTTGAACAAGATTAGCAGATATAAACTATGTAGGACTTATATATATGGCGTAAAATCATAGTAATCAATATTGGATTTATTCACACCAAGATATTAAACCACAGATGCAATCACAATTGCAATATAGGTTAAAGAGCCACTATCACAGGCAGTGCAGATGTTTCAAGTATTTCCAGCCTAAAATCACAGCTAAGGTAAGCTCCACATTTACACTGCAGTGTGGCTGAAATTCAATACTCTTATTAAGACTGGAAATAGATATAGTCAAGACATGCCTATATACCTGATAATAGATGCCTTTCACTGAAATGAAAGTCTTGCGTAACTTGTTGGTCCGAGCAATGTATGCTTGCCATTCATGACTCAACCTAAACAAAGCCAGCAAAACATGAGTATGAAAGTCAACAATGAGTCAATGACAAGTTAAGTAGTGAGAAGGTAAATATTATGAGCAAAGAAAGAAAAAAATCACCATTACTGACCTACGGCAATTATGGATACGTTTTACATCAACTTTTTCATTTTGTAATGTTGGCAAAGCAGCAAACAGGTGGATCATAGTAAGACAGTCATCCAAATCCCCAAGTGCATCAATAAACCTCGGGTACCTAATCACCACAATCAATCAATCAACCAATGCCTTAATCCAAATCCCCAAGGCATCAATAAACCTCGGATACCTAATCACCCCACACAGGACAAACAATTGAGATTGATGAAAAGACAATAAACCAAACAAGGTCATAAACACAAATACATACCTCTCTAAGATAAGTCTATCTAAACTGTAAGAAGGTTTATGTTCTTCAAGACGAACAGCACGGGGCTTATTCTTCTTCGATAAAGCCTTTTTAATCTTCTTGTCATGCGCCCTAATATCACGGTGTATATCCACAAGTGGATCATGATGAAGGAAAGATATGTCCTTAGTATGGTAATAAGTCTGATGATTCCCTTTTATTTTCTTCTTCGGATCACGAGGGAAAATACCCTTCCAAATGCATATTTTCCTGGAGAAAACAAAGCACGAAGCATAAATCAAATTAAAAATCAAATTAATAACCTACACCCTGCTCCACAATGCGACAGATGCAGCTACAAGACCAATTACTCCTCGGACAAATCGAGGAACTCCCATTTCCCTCCACAATCATTACCATTATCAATGAGTAACTATAACCAATATCCCACCTTAAAAGAGAGGTTTTATTTTTGTTCTTAATTAGGTAGTGACTTACAATTTTAGAGAAGTTCTGGAACTTATATCATACTAGCTCTCCAATAACAGAAATTTCATAGCAATTGAAGATAAACCCAACATTATAAATGGCGAAAAATAACATTAAAATCAAGGGTTTAAACAAAACCTAAAGCAAATAATAATTATTAGCAAATTATGTATAGAAACTGAAATTTAATTTTAAAAAAAAAAAAAAAAAAGTGAATGAATGAGACCTAAAAAGAGGGAGAGTAACTTGGAGACTCTTGACAGCCTGAGAACGAGTAACGTATTTGGCGGCGTTACCTTCCTTTTTCTTGCCCTGAAAAAAAATGGTGAGAATAATATGAGGCATTGGAAGAATGTGAAGAAACAAGCTTAGAGCAGAGAGATGAAGCTGACCGCAGGTCTGTAATGCTTCGGCATGGTAGCTTGATTACTGCAACGAAGGAAGGAAAGAGACTGATGAAATATGAACAACTTTACAAAACAACCCCTAAACCCTAATCTAATAAATCCAACAATAACTAATAAACAACATAAACATACAAATTAATAAACCACTCTAAAACCCTAAAATCAACAAATTAAAAATAAAATTTGATAAAACCCTAAAAATTAACAAAGCACATTACAGTTCATTAAAACCCTAACCTACAAACATGCCCGTCCCTGAGGCAGGGCAAGAGGGAAAAGAGGTCTAAATTCATAGTTGAATCGTAACATTAAGGGTTGTGCAATATATTTGCAACCAATTTTGATTCATTTATCACAAAAAACACATAATTTTAGGATTCAATAATCAAATTAAGCTCATAATTTTCATTTCTTTTGGTTATGATGGTTTCATAAGCTTAGAATTTAGAACAAATAGTTGAGATTTTGGAAACCTACACTAAATGCAGTGACAATTAAATTAGTATGTGAAATTGATATGATGATAACAAAAACCAAACAACGTACCTCAAGCTGCTTCAATGGGGGATACGTGAAGTGCGCTTCAATGGAGAACGTTGATAACTGAAAGAGAGGTAGGGTTGAAGGCCTTATAGCCCTATTAAAAGACACGACCCGCCACAGTTATAAATGGGTCGGATCTGTCTAAGAAACAAAATGGGGCAGATGTCTACTAAGGGCCTATTCTCATTGACTGAACTCAGCTGAACTGAACTGAGCTGAGCTGAGCTGAACTGAACCGAATTGAAATGAAATGAATATTTTATAAGAGAAGGAAATTAGGAGCTGAACTGAACTGAATTTCAACGTATGAGAACAGGCCCTCAGAGCATCTTTAACAATGAACAAACAAAATTATTTGTGTTACTATTGAAATAAAATAATGTAAAAAAAATTATGAAATGATGAATAGTGACATGAACAAATGTGAATGGTTTGGAAAACCAAACCATTTGTGAAAATTATTTGTCTGACAAAACTTACTTTTATTGATTATTTTAATGATAAATATTGTATTTTAATTTTTGAGGAAAAGATAAATTGAAGGTGGGGTAGGTGAATAGTAACATGAACAATATTGTTTTTTGGTTCATTGTTAAGAGGAGAATGTTGGAAATTATTTGTTTGATTTATGTATAAATGAGAGAGAAAGTATTTTTTTTTTTTTTTGTGAACAGTAACATGAAAAAAAAAAATTTGTTCATGAATAAGGATGCTCTAAGAGCAACTCCAAGTCAAAAAAAAAAGGTCTCCGATGGTTAGTAAAACAAAAAAGGAACTAGCTTGCAAATATTAAAAATCGCACGTCTTGTTGATTAGCTTTGTGGAGCTAATTAGCTTGGAAAATATTTATCATATAATAATTATTATTTACTAATTTACAACTAGCTTAACCATTGGATGAACAAATAGCTAGAATTATTGTAGATTAAGAATATGATGTGGCATGCCAAGCTATTAAAAGAATTAGCCAACCATTGTAGTTGCTCTAAGTAACTGGGGTGGGTGTATATTAAGTTACTGGGGCGGCCAGGCGGGTGTCTATACGATCGTCAAAGCTTGTATCAATTGTTTGTAAGTTTTTAATTTTGAATATGGCTGAAATTACATTAATTAACTATGTTTATAACAAACAAAAGGAAAGCACAATAAGTTACTAAAGGCATAAGATGACCTTACACAACATCAACTAAGGTCATTGACCTTACACAACATCAAAAGTGTCTTACATGTGTTAAACACTTTAACTAGCATTTTTGCTTTAGTGATTGTGTAATATGTATAAATTTGTTAAGGATGTACGAAGTATTAATTTTAGTCTGGGATTCCATTAGCTGATTTGCTTCATATATATTCATGTCATCATGTGGTTGGAAACAAGGCCGTCCCAAGTACTATGGAGGCCTTGTGCAATTGAGATAAAAATAGGTCACCTTTTTTTTTATGAAATGTATAATACTGTTGCACTTTCTAATAAGTGTTCCGCTTTGATTTTCACGGAGGTTTAGAAAAAAGAAATAAATGTTTTAAGCGAAATATGTTGAAAAGAAAAAAAAATATCTATAAAAGTATTTATAAGTTATTGTAAAGGGGAGTATTATATAATCTTGAGGCCACAAGCAATATTGGGCCCTGAGTAGTTGCGCTGGCAGCACCAGCTAAGGGTCGGGCCTAATTGGAAATAATTCATTCAAAACCTTAAGAATAGTTTTTAAATTTGTTATTTATATACTTTGTAGGTTTATCCTTTTACTCAGTTTTCTAATTTATGATCTTTTTTTGGGTGTTAATAATATGTCAAATAGAAGGATGTGAATAGGAAAATTAAAGAGTCAAATCACAAATCATGATTTGAATATTAAAGTATAAGAGTACATCACTACGAGTCTGCGACTCACAATTGTAAACATATCAAATACAAGTATTTGTTTATAGATCTCTCGCTAGAACATATTGCGGAAAAATCTAAGTAATAGAATGATACATGCAGTCTTTTCTTTGTATGTTGTAATTGAATTAAATCATTTGGGTGTGAGCTTGTTTTTATATATTTCTAGTAGAAAAAAAAGTATATGGCGCCTCAATAAAACAAATGACTTGTTTGGTTGACAAATAGATGGGAGGAAGTGGAGGATCATGGGATTTGGTAACCTGCGTAGTTGTTACGTTAACAAATAAAACAAAAATGGAGGAAATGAGAATTTATGGAAATATTTCTTACAAAACATAGGAAGTAATTTATGTCCTCATTGGCCAAACAAAATTCATGAAAATTTCAATTTTCCATCATCAAAACCAAACAAATTAAGGAATTTCATGAAGGAAACATTTTTTTTCATGAATTACAGCTTCATGTGAAAAATTAATACTCATGTGAACTAAACAAAACTAGCATGTTTGTTTAGGGGATAAAAGAATAGGGCTAGGGATTTTGGGAAATAAATATAATAATTCATATGTTTGTTTTAAGGGATAGGGATTTAAGAGGGGATGATAGAAGGATTAACCCTCCCTTTATCCCTCTATTTCTATACTTAAGCCCTGTTCTTTTGAGCTTCTGTATAGAGCAGATTTCAGCAAAGCAGACCAGAGCAGATTTCAGCAAAGCAGAGCCGAGCCGAGCATAGCAGATTTCATTATTATTACTATTACTATAACTATAATAATAATAGTAGTAATAATAATAATTATCATCATCATTATTATTATTACTACTACTATTGCTGGAACTGCTACTGCTGCTACTACTGCTACTACTGCTACCACTACCACCACTGTTACTACATACTAATTATTATTATAATAATAATTATTGTTATTAAATATTATTTAATTTATTATTGTTATTATTATTAAAAATAAATAATTAGTATTATCATTAAATATTAGTTATTATATTTAAATATTAATTTTTATTATAAAAAATCAATTATTATTATTATCATGATTATTATTATTATTATTATTATTATTATTATTATTATTAATAAATATTATTATTACTATTATTATCATTATTTTTTTTTTTGAGAAAATATCATTATCATTATTATTACTATTATTATTAAATATTAATTATTGTTATTATTATCAAATATTAATTATTATTATTATTAATATTATAATTATTAAATATTAATTTATTATTATTATTATTTAATATTTATTATTATTATTATTCAAAATTAATTATTATTTTAATTATTAAGTATTAATTATTTATTATTGTTATTATTATTACATATTAATTTTTAATAATAATATTATTATTAAATATTATTTATTTATTTATTAGTATTAGTATTAAATATTCATTTTTAATATATTTTTATTATTAAATATTCATTATTTATTATTATTATTATTAAATTTTAATTATTATTATAATAATTCAATATTTATTGTTATTATTATTAATTATTAATTATTTCTTATTATTATTAAATATTAAATATTATTATAATAATTCAATATTAAGTATTATTTCTTAAGCAGAGCAGAGCAGTGCAGCTCTAAAGAACGGGACCTTAGACAGGACGTTTGGCATGTGAGAATAAGAATGTTGGGAATGTAAAATGGAAGTGGATATGAGAATTGATAAGTGGAAAATTTATTAAATATTCTAAATCTTTTGTTTGACGTATAATTGAGGATAAATTAGGATTAAAGGCCAAATTACTATTATCCTTATGAGGCGTTTGGTATGAGGGATGAGATTAGGTAGAATAAGAAGGTGGAATTGATAGGTGGGATAAGGGTATAAATAAGGCTAGCAATGGATCGGAGGTGGATCAGGTGGAGCTTAATCCACCTTCATCCGCCAACGATCCATCCGTCATCCAACCCATCCATCCGTGTGATCAGATCAAAAGGTTTTTATTTTTTTTAAATTCTACTCCGTAAAAAAAGACCCTCATTTAAGAGAGACCATATATTTTGGAGAAGTGGTCTCTCTATTTTTTTTAATTAAATAAATTAAAAAAAGAGAGATTATATATTTTAGAGAAGTGGTCTCTCCTTTATATTAATTAAATAATTAAATAAGGAGAGACCATTTATTCAAGAAAAGTGATCTCTCCTTCATTTTCATTTCTCTAAGATTGTATCTAAAAGACCATTTATTTGAAATATTAGGTCTCTTGAAACAAAGAGACCATTTATTTAATTAATGGGTCTCTTACTTATGGTCTCTTTGAGCATTTTTGTAGTTGTATCATTTATGTTTCCACAATTTTGGTACAAAGCCGGTCCAACTTATTGATCTTAGGATTCACCTGATCCAAGTCTACAACATGTGCCCTATTCTGCAATAAATCAAGCTCATCCAACAACCTCCCCATGAATTCCAAATCAATATACACTAGTATCACACTACAAGAAAAGGGCCGTTTTGCGACGGAAATAATTCGTCGCAAACTGGCAAAATTCCGTCGCAAAGTGACTTTGCGACGGATTTCCGTCACAGGCATGGCGTCGCTCGAACTTTCGTAGCAAACAGTCCTTTTGTGACGGAATATCCGTCGCAAAACGAATTGCGACGGATTTTGCGACGGAAAGGTAGTTGTAGCTGAAAACAACATTTGCGACGAAAATTCCGTAGCAAGAGGAGTCATTTTGCGACGGAATATTCCGTCACAAATTTTGCGACGGAATGTATTTCCGTCGCAAAATGGATTCTTTTGCGACGGAATAGTCCGTCACAAATTTTGCGACGGAATGTAATTCCGTCACAAATTTTGCGACGGAAATTCCGTCGCAAAGTTATTGTAATTTTAATTTTTTTTTTTTTTTGTATTTTGTTTTTTTTTCCTGGAACCTGTATTCCTGCAATCCTGTTTAATTTTTTTGTATTTTGTTTTGTTTTCCTGGAACCTGTATTCATGCAATCTTGTTTAATAAAATACGTGCATTTAAAATAATTTCAGTCAAAAAGTCCACGCCCTAACATAATTCAAATATATACAACACGTAGCCGTAACTACCAAGTACGGTACATGATATAATTTTTTAAACTACAATGTCATCCATATACAAAAATCGAAAAATGACACCTAACTAAACACAAGCTGGCTGTCCTTGGCCTGCACCACCACCACCACCACCACCCGGGTCGTTCCTGGGGTCTCGAATCTGAGGCTGAATCGTAGAACAAGTGAAAGGAGTGGTCAATCCTGTAAATCTACTGGCTAACTCCTCTAAGAACTCCTTGTTCTTCCTCTCGATTTCAGCCATCCGTTCTGCCACTCGAGCCTCCACTCGAGCATCGAGCTGTTCCGCCACACGGCTATCGATCTGGCTCTCAATTGCTTCCACCCTCTCATTCAACTCCTTGTGGAAGTTTTCCTGCATTTGAGTTATGACCGACGGTACGTATTGGCTGGAAGAACCCGATCCTCGTCCCCTAGATGTGCCGTAGTACAAGTCAGCACCAACACCAAGACCTCTAACACGACCCTTCTTATTACGATCCTCGTCCCCTAGATGTGCCGTAGTTGGGAACCCTGGGTTCTTGATTCCTCCTGTCTGTGTTGGTACGCCTCCTGTAACAAACAAAGGATATACAATGCAGAAATAAAAATAAAGAATGAGAACCAATAGTTTGAGGCTTGATATAGTTCATAAGTGGCAATATAGGTTCACTAGGTCCTAAAACTAGGAAAATTGGGTGAAAATGGGGCGTTTTTGGTTCTAACTTGTCTATTTCTCACATTTGTTATCTAATGAACCTATTTTTGACCTTAATACACCTAACTAACATAGTTACTTGAGTTTGAGGCTTGAAATTGTTTATAAGTGGCAATATAGGTTCACTAGGTCCTAAAACTAGAAAAAATGGGCGAAAATGGGGCGTTTTTGGTTCTAACTTGCCTATTTCTCACATTTGTTATCAAATGAGCTTATTTTTGACCATAATACACCTAAATAACATAGTTACTTGAGTTCGAGGCTTGAAATAGTTCATAAGTGGCAATATAGGTTCACTAGGTCCTAAAACTAGGAAAATTGGGTGAAAATGGGGCGTTTTTGGTTCTAACTTGCCTATTTCTCACATTTGTTATCTAATGAACCTATTTTTGTGACCTTAATACACCTAACTAACATAGTTACTTGAGTTTGAGGCTTGAAATTGTTTATAAGTGGCAATATAGGTTCACTAGGTCCTAAAACTAGAAAAAATGGGCGAAAATGGGGCGTTTTTGGTTCTAACTTGCCTATTTCTCACATTTGTTATCAAATGAGCTTATTTTTGACCATAATACACCTACCTAACATAGTTACTTGAGTTCGAGGCTTGAAATAGTTCATAAGTGGCAATATAGGAAACAAGTGGCTTGAAAATGGGCGAAAACTAGTTATTACCGCAATTTCCTTCGCTCTTTTGTTCGCAGGAACCTTCCCTTTCCCGGGCACCTCCTTGAAGTGTGTATGCAAGAAGAGATCAGGTGCTGATGGAAGCTTCCCTTGATTCTTTGCAATACTGAATGAATTCCTTAACCCCTTTCACGAATCTAGGATCAATAGAATTCCGCCCACACAACCTCTCATACATCCAGCTACGCTCTGTTCGTTTCATTGTCACAACTTCTACACAACTCACGCATATAATCATATCAGTCACAAACAATAGTAGCAAAGTATCAAGCTAAGTTCTTTTCTTCATAAAATCAAACCTACATGAGGTTTTAGATGACATATATCCAGGGGTCCTTATCACTCCAACCTAACCCATCCTTGGACATCTTATCTCACTAGTGAATGTATGCCTAGTGATGAAACACATATAATTAACACACAATTACCCACATTCAAATAAACATACATACACTAACATGTATTTTTAAATTAACATATATTTTAAACTAATCTAACATATATTTTAAACTAATCTAACATATATTTTAAACTAAACTAACATACATTATAAACTAACTAACATATATTTTAAACTAAAATAACATACATTATAAACTAATCTAACATGTATTTTAAACTAAACTAACATACATTAAACTAATTCTAACATTGCAATATATCTTAAAAATTAAACTAATTCTAACATTGCAATATAAATTAAACTACACTACACTAAACACAAGTAATTAAATAATAAAATTTAGTTACAAATTAAATTAAAAAACATAATTAGAAAAAGTTAGGGTTTACATTAAAATTAAATTGAAAACAAAAACAAAGGGGGATAGTGGAATACTCACCGGGATTTGAGGGTGTTGTGGCGGAAATCCGGCTGCCGGAAGGAGGGTGGTGTGGTGGCTGCACACCGCCGGCGAACGGAGGGGCGTGAGTGGGCTTGAACGGAGGGGGTGGCGTGGGTGGGCGTGAGTGCGCGTGAGTGGGAGTGAACAGAAGGGGTGGGCGTTAGTAGGTGTGAGTGGCCGGATTCCGGTCGTTCCGGTGGCGACAGCGGCGGTGAAGTGGCCGGATTTTCTTTCTCTCTCTACGCTTTCCTCTATCTCTCTCTACGCTTTCCTCTTTCTGTTCTTCGTTTTCTTTTTCTCTCTCCTTCAGCGAAACTTCAGTTTTTTTTAAAAAAATTTAAAAACTTTTTGCGACGGACTTTCCGTCGCAGAATCCGTCGCAAAATGTTTTTTTTTTATTTTTTTTTTAATATTGTTTTGCGACGATTATTTCCGTCGCAAACAAACTTTTGCGAGGGAATAAATTCCGTCGCAAACTTTGCGACGGAAATTCCGTCGCAAAAGTTTGTTTCCGTCGCAAAGTTGCGACGGAATTTATTCCCTCGCAAATTAACCCTTTTTGCGACGGAATTGTAGTCCGTTGCAAGGTTTCCGTCGCAAAATGACCTATTTCTTGTAGTGTCATAAACAGCATATGTGACTAGCAATAAGGAATTTGCATTGTTCTTAAGCTGCTTATTCATCTAATTAAACAAATATTCTTCAACATAAAAGCAAGCAAATTATCTATAAAAACCTTCAAAACACAAAATAACAAGCAAATTAACCAACCAAAATCAAAATTCTAAATAAGCAACTTCCTAATGCACTTAAAATCCAAAAAAATCCCCAACTATACAATCAACCCACCAAAAATAAACCAAAATCATGGGAAAAAATTGGGGGAATAACACAAAATAACCAGCAAAAAAACGCAGCAGTAGAAATCCCGTGACTACTAGCAACAATTATCAAATTAGGGCCGACAGTAGTATCATGAAGGACAGGGCACCTATTGGTTAAACCCTAAGGAAATACTAGCAATATATACCAATAAATTTTGCAGAAAATCAATGAAATTTGAGAAATATAAACCCTAAGAAAGAGAAAAGAAAAATTCAGTCGAACAAGAACAAGCAAGTAAAGGATTCAAACCAAAAAGCGACGAAATTGATTTTGTATTAACCCTAGAAATTGAAAAAGAGAAATGACAAGTAATTATGAAATCGAAAATAGGCAATTAAATAACAATTCATGTATTTCAAGATAAAAAAAAATAATATACAAACAATCAAAGTCAAAATTATACAAATTCAACAAAATTCCAACACAAATTCAAGTTCTAGGGTTTCGTTAACAAAAGAATTGATAGATAACAAATCTGTTTATCGAGATAGTTGATTTCAGGAAATTTGAGGTAGGAAAACTGATCTAATTGAGCGAAATCTGGAGATTCGATCGATCAATTTGGGATTTTTTTGGAGAATTTGGGAATGAGAAAGGAGAGAAGAGGGTAGAATTGTTTTTTTTTGGGTTACGGGAAAGTAACGTGATTTGTTTCCCCAGTTTTTACACCGGAAACAAAGTGGTGGAATGGGTACCACCAAGAAACGGTTTAGTGATTAACCAAACGAATTCAAACGGAAATGGTAATCTGTTTCCGTTTCCTTCCCTATGAAAAGCCCACTAAGTTTTTTGGGTGCCCATTGGAACTTGGCACACATGTCGATGCAAAACTTTAACCAATAATATCTTTAATTATTATTAAGTATAAATTATAACGATTAAATACAACTCGATAATCTATACATAGAGATGATTCCAACAAGTACCAACAAGATTATATTATTACTTATGTATAATTCACAAGCATTGATCAAAATAAGTCAAGTGAATAGTGCAAAAAGCCCCAATAAAGCACTTAAAAAACGGAGGGAGTACCAAATAAAGGATACATAGTAAGGGCTTGTTCTTTTGAGCCTAGTTCGACTTTAATCAGTTCAATTCATTTCAGCTTAGTTAATTTCAATAAATCAGAATAGACCCTAATACTTTATTTAATCCATACTTTAGCTTTATCCTATCCTATCTTATCATATCATGTCTTTATCCTATCCTCTTATCCTTAGTAGCAAATATCATTGTTCCTCACACAGTTACACTAAATACCTAATATGAAGTATATCCTATCCTATCCAATCCTTTTATCCTTCTTACATTTGTATCATTATCCCTCGCACCAAACACCCGGTATAAGTAAAAGAGAGAACAATAGATGTAAAATGTTGGTGTGAATTGTGAATTGTGAATTGTGAATTGTGAGATCATCAAGGTAAAACCACCCACCATCACACAACCAGTTATCACTCAAATTAGTCAAATGGCTTCTTCTATATTCATCTCTCGAATTTCCCCTTCGTTAATTCCTAGCTTCACCACCTTCCAATTCTCTGCTAAATTAGCTTCTTCATCTTCTTTCTCTCTCTTCTCTAATCTTACCCAGGTTGAATTAGGATCATCATTCTTCTGTAAAATCAAAACCCTCATTTCAAATTTCTCCATCAATTTTTATAAGTTTTTTATTTTTTTTTAATTATTCAATTTTTTGCAGCAAAGGAGTGGAATTCGATCATTCTCAGTCACTTCATCAATGGCGGCAGCATCATCGGAACCCAAGGAAGCTGTTTCTAACAATCCTGGCCTTCATTCAACACCTGATGATGCTACCAAGGGTTATATTATGCAGCAAACTGTATAGTTCAATCTTTACATTGTGAATTTTGTATTTGATTTGTGATGTTATTGCGTTTAATTTATGAATTTTACTATTATTTTTGGGTTTTTGTTTTTGTTCAGATGTTTCGAATTAAGGACCCGAAAGTGAGTTTGGATTTCTACTCTCGTGTATTGGGCATGTCGTAAGTTCTTTTGCTTGATGATTAACCATAATCTTTGCAATTTCTGTGCTTGGACTGCTTAAGATTTAAAGTTTTGGGAATTTTATGGATATCTTGGTTAAACTTTATTGTAATTATGTTATGCTATGGATTTAAATCATCAATTCATTATTGAACTTCCGCATTTTGTTGTTGATTGTTACTTTGAGTTATCACTGTTATAGGATGATGATATTAGAATAAACTTGAAAAATTAAGGATTTTTTTTGTTTATTTATTTATTTTTTTTAGTTTTGTTTTACAATCAAAATTAATGGTATTAGAATAAACATGATTTTTAAAAATTAATGGTATTAGAATAAACATGATTTTTTTTTTTTTTTTTTTAATTAAAATAAGTAGACGAGTACTATTTTCTAGGGGTTGTTTGGCTCAACAAATTGGAATGGAATGGATTGGGAGGCTGGGAGCCCATACCATAGTGGTATGGATTGAGAATCCTATATCTTGCTACGCCTAAACTTGTTTGGTAGAAAACAAAAAAATGCTTTCTTGTCTTTCTACTTAAGGGGCAAAGAGAAGCGCTTTTGCTACTGAGAAAGCGAACGGTCAGCGCGAAGGTTCAAGACTTAGCCAAGCGTCGGTAGCAAAGCTGACATGTTACTAGGGGCTACCCAGGAGGCAATCAAGATGACAATCCCCTGCGCATCTACTCTGCTGAGCACTTTTCGGGCATAAGATAGCGAAGTTTTAGACTCTCATGAGGGGATCCGGAAATGGAATGAAACTCGTGATTTGATGATTAAAGATCAACCTAGCCAACGTGGCCTATGAAACAACCGGCGCATCAGCCTTTACAGCAGCCTAATTCTTCTCCCCTTGTATCTAGTTAGGGTCTGAATCTAGGGTGGAATGGATTTAGTATCTTAGGGGTGGAGGTGGGTATGAGATTATAGGGGGTTGGAATGGAGTTAGATACCATTAGTATGAGTATAGTGGTAGTTATTTTAAGGATGACTAGTTGACTACTATAGAAACATCCAACAAGGTGGGGCTAATTCATTACTTTTGAAGCGCACAAGTATTATCTGTATCTTGTCACCCTTCAAATGCACAACAAGTTGTAGTCTCATAGGAAGGCATATTAGCTAGTAAGTACCAGTTCTTTTAACCTGACCATCACTATGAATGTAACTACTTAAACAGGAGTTAACCAAACTAGCCAAAGTAAGGACTTCACTATCAATAACAATCCACTAATTTCTGCGACTCCAATCAGATTTGCTACTGCCCATGCTTGGGCTGCAGCAGAGCAGTCTCCCACTGTATGAATATCAGTCTTGATTGCAATGGCACCTGCCACAACCAGCATTTGCACTGGACATATGCTTATTAATGTTACCTCTTATTTGGAAGGCTCCTTTGCAAAGTGTTTAGATAAAGATAAACCTTCCTTTCGAGGGCACCTGTGCATCCCATATCTTCCAGGGCACTGTTACTAGCCATGGTAGAAGTCATACTGCTGTGCAAGTTCCTCCAGCTGCCAAAATGATGTCCAATTCTAAGAGAATAATGACCATCCTTTGTGTAGAGAGCCATCTGCACTGGAAATGTTCTAGTTTGATTGTTGTCCTGTTCATGAATAATATGATGAACTTAGTACAGAACCTGTTTGCTCTTTCTGCATTTCAGGATTTTTGGCATCATGAATTTTGTTTTCCTGGGATTTAGTAAAGTCACCTTCCAATGTTACCTGTATCCTTTTTTCAATTTTGGTGTCAGGTTATGAAGGAGATTGATAAGGGTAGGACAGAGAATTCCAAGAGAGGGGGGGGGGGGGGGTTAGATGAAAATGGATGGAGGTTTTAGAGGACGGTCAGGGTAGGTATGAATATGACAGAGAAAGAGTGAAGCATTATGATTTATGACACTGTAATTGAGATGGATTAGCGTTGCAGATGAATAATGCCTAGTTGCTTATTTGGTTATTAGGAGTGTCAGGAATCACAAAGTAAGAACAATACTTGCTCCTGGGTAACCAAACATATTAATGTAGGTAGTTATGCAAATTATATTGCCTTGCACCTACACTGTAAACTAGTTAGTTTTGTTTTGGGGTTAGAAAATATCATAAACTCAGGTTGAGCGAGTGACAATAGTTGTGCACAATCTTTTAGCTTATGACAAATTATTAGTTTGGCATGGTTGCAACTTCTAAGCAATCCAAGCATCATTAATTTTATTAGAAGTTTTGGTTATTTTGATCTTTTTTCTTTTGATTATATACTGACAGGTGGAACATTTTGGATCAAGTATATTGGTGGCAATAGTTTATTTAGTTAATCGAATCTTAAATTAAAAATTTCTTGGATTGCCTCATTATTTACTAGTATTGATTAAGCTCCTTTGCTTGTGGGTTTTTAACCCCCCCCCCCCCCCCTTTTTTTTTTGCCATTTGTCAATTTGTGGACTTAAAAGATTTCAATCTATGCTTATAAAATTGTTTTCACCAATATTAAAAGTGTATGTACTATATTTGCAGACTTCTGAAGAGATTGGATTTTGCTGAGATGAAGTTTAGCTTGTACTTCATGGGATATGAGGTAATAGGGATGCCTATCTTTGACTAAAGTAATTTGCAGCTTGCCATTTGGTATTTTCCTTATTTTCGAGTATTATTGCCAATAATTTATGTTCTATGCCTTGTTTATATATTCAGCTAGTCCCATTTTTACTGAATTGAAATTATTTTTGTTAAACTTAAATTATTTTTACTGAACTAAAGTTAATTATACTAACCTAAACTAAACTAAAATTATTTTCACTTATTTTCTATTATATTTCTTCTTTAAGGTTACTAATTTTTACTAAACTGAATTTATTTTTCCTAAATTGAAATTATATTTACTGAAATGAAACTATTTTTATTGTATTATTTTTGTAAGGTGAAGTGAACATGACCTTAATCTACTTCAGCTTTGTGTTCTATTTGCATATTATATTTACCGAATATTATTTTTGTAAGGTGAAGTGAACATGACCATAGTCTACTTTAGCTTTATGCATTCTATTTGTTTGTTTATTACCACCTTTTTCTTACCATAAAATGAGAGATTACAAGCATATTATAACAGCTAGGACTTAATAGTCTATTTGGATATGTGCAATTAACTCTTGAAAACACCACATGCCTTACCCAGAAAGGAATTAGTTTTCTCCTAGCAAGCAAATCACTTGATAAGGTGGCTTCCAAGTACTAGTAGTTAGGTAAATTTCTTTCTTGCCACACACTTCATGACTGTTGTAGATTCATTGTGTAGTTGAAACCCTTTATTTCCGGCTCATCTGGACCTCACAAAGTGCTTTTGCTCCCAAAAAAAAAAAAATTTGCAAAGAAAACAACTTCTTAAGAATAGTGTAGTCTTAGAAAAATTGAACGTTCGGTTAGATAGCCAAACTTCTTCATTTTGGAGCATTTTTGGAATTAGTCCTACAACCATACTCAAAAGCGCTCACCTAAAGAGGGATGTTGGCCTTTCATATTGATTTGATACTAAAAAGAAGAATTATTATGGTGGCTTGATCAAATAACATAGAAAAGACTTGTATGAAAAAGAGCCTCGATAAAACACCAAGATATCTTAATAAGTAGAAGCTGAAGCACTAAAGATGGTTCTTATATCTCTTTCTCACAGGAAAGCCTCTGTAAGCCTTTTTAGAACCCACTGCTTGGCTTAGCTCTATCTTAAAATATGTCTGATGGGGAAATGAAAGTGGGTAATTGGGGATAAATCTCTATGAATAAGCATACCTTGATTTCCTTTTCCTCACCTGAACTGTTTTCTCTGTGATGACACAATATTGAAGGTACTTACATTTAGGATGGAACTTGTGTGAGAACCATTTTCATCTTAGAACAAAATTCTTGAATTCAGTCAATGAGCCGTGTCTGTGATTGATGTTTGATTTGCTTGCTGTAGGATCCTTCTTCAGCTCCTAGTGATCCATTAGACCGAACTGTTTGGACCTTCAGTAAGAAAGCTACAGTTGAACTTACTCAGTGAGTGCTATATGTTGCAATTGATGATTCTTCGTAATCAATTGCTTGCTACTACTGTTGCTCTACTTTTTACCTCTAACATGTTGGTATACTTCTCAGCAACTGGGGCACAGAGAGTGATCCTGAATTCAAAGGTTATCACAATGGAAACTCGGAGCCTCGTGGATTTGGTATGATATTTTTCCCTTAAGAGTTTGTCTTGTTTCTTGACTGAGATTCAAAATTTTGAACCCCAGTGGGTTTATTTTATTCTACTCTGTCGGCTGTAGTTCTTTTTTTTTTTTGGAGAACTGGTACAAGATGAGTTGCCAGTATGGTTCATGTACTGTTATTGCATTGTGGTATAACTTTAATAGAAAGTTTATAAAATGATGTCAACCTCCATCTGCTCTTTCTGTGAAACAATTCTTTTATCCCATAAAGAAAGTTGTTTTTAAGTTAATGTAAAATATGAGGGAAAAAGAAAACATTAAAATAATTTGTTAAGTAGGATTGGTTGTAATGAGGTTGGTAAGTTGTGTAGATTAGTAGCTTAGTACAAGGTATTGTTGGAGACAAACTCTTTGTGTTTACTATAATAGAAATAGCAAAACACTTTTTCTCAATGGTGAATTATATGTACTGGGGAAGCTTACTTGTAAGGTTTCTAGATGTTCTCTAGGCGGTTCTGTTTGATGTAATGTTAATCTGAACTTTCCATATAGGTAAGACCACCTCTTGCTAACCACAAAATTCGTAGATTTATGCTTGGTATTAATTAGGGATCAGCAAGACCACTCTTAAGCTCCACAATCTCTATCACCAGAGTCAGATTCTCAGGGCTCTAGTTTGCTTGACAATTTGGTCATTCGGTTAATTTGTGCACCGCATTAGAAGTCAACTACCACATTAGAAGTCAACTACTCTGGCTTCTATGCTTAAAATAGTAGTTTGACAGCTTCTTATATAAGATAATTTTTTGAACTTGTGAAGTTATAGTTTCAAACTTCAAATAGACATTGTTTTCCCTAGGAAAAAGAATTAAAAGTGAAGCTACTTTGTGCTTTGTCCCAGGTCTTTAATTCAAATTAAAATGTGTTTTTGTCGCGATGAAGTTTTTATTAGCCTTATATTTATTTTTCTTTCTTTTACTGATGAAGGTCAATGTACATGAGAATTTATCGAGGCATAATTAATGACTCGAGTTCATTCTACCTTCTTCGGTACAATTTTTTAGTGATGAAGTGATGGTCAATGTAACAAGGACAGAAATTGTTTTATTTTTTTTATTTATAACTTTCTTATCTAAATGCAAAGATCTAGTGGACAACAAGAATCCTAAGACGCAGTGTATAAAAAGGCATGGCTAGGGGCAAGGAGACTTGGTCGTACACTTTTCTCGGTCTGGGTGAGACTAATTTTATTTGGCATACTAGAGGCTCACAACCCTTTTTTTTTCCAAAACTTTTTCTCTTTTTTGTTTAGTGTGCCTCATTTCAATGACCTAAGGCACAAGGAAATCCCTGTTACTTTAGAGCGTCTTGAGTCTCTTTATACATTAATTGATAGCACAGAACTTATCATACAACTTATCATGAGGATTTTTTCCTTATTGGGCAAACTCTGACTAGTGTTGATGGTAGTTATCAATTGAGGCCCCTATGAGACCATTCATACAAAAACTATATTTGCTAAAAGATTTTGGTGCACTTGTCACTCTTTAAATTAAGGGCAAATCCTTGTTCACTATGTAAACGCAAGTGATATTATAAAAAGTTCGAATGATTGATAATGAAATGTGTAAGATTTCCACTTTTAACTCTAATAGTCTAATTAATCTAATATACTATCACTACATATATTTAACTAAATTAAGAAATAAGAACCAAGGAAATGTGGTGAGAGGGATTTCTCCTATTATTCGCTTTTCTTACCAGTCAATAGTTTGGGTTGTGGTTGGTTGATTATGATTGTGGTCATAATTTGTATATTTGGTTGGTTAATGTTAAGAACAGAATTCCTTATTGTTTTGGGGTCCTTGGCCTCATTTTGGCAAAAAAATAATAAAAATAATCTTACATCTGTTTTCTCTTGTTATTTATATCCTGCCCATTTCAAAAATTTTGGATCTGCCCATCTGCCCCTGTTTCAGACCAATTTTCTTTTCCATTTACTGGCCTCATTTTTTCGTAGCTCTTTCTATCCTGATGCATTCAGCTTTGATTTATGTCTGTTAAGTTCTTAGCAACAATATTATGTGTATTTGCTCACAGGGCACATAGGAATAACCGTTGATGACACTTACAAGGCATGCGAGAGATTTGAACAGTTGGGTGTGGAGTTTGTAAAGAAGCCTGATGATGGTGGGTCTTTTATTTCATTAATTTGATCATCTTATAATTATCATATTTTGTTTGAGGAATATAATAACCTGAATTGCTGGCCACTTTTCATGTGTAATATATAATTATATGTTCAGAAAAAAGAAAGCCCTGCGCTTGTGTTTGTCAAAATCTGATCTTTTAAGGTTGAATACTTTGTATGTAGTAAATAGTAATGTGGGTAATATTTTGAGAATGGTGTCTGTTGGTACTACACTAGGATCAGCTATGATACTTTGAATAGTGAGTAGGTTTCTCATTTCGGTGAATATTTTGCAGGCAAAATGAAAGGGATCGCATTTGTAAAGGATCCTGATGGCTATTGGATAGAAGTCTTTGATCTTAAGACAATAAAAAGTGCTGCTGGTGATTTCTCTTGAAGCGTTGTTTCTGGGGCTTTCTGTTACTTTTTTTGTCATACCATGAAGTTTTATTGAAGATATACTATCTCATTTACTTCATGCTATATGCAGTACTGGGATTTTGAGATTCGAATAGCTCTTAATGTTTTGAACTTATTTAAATATGACTGTTATGATTGCACTTAGATTCTCTCTTGAGTAGTTGAGAATCAACAGGTATTTGGAAGGGGCCCATGAAATGTTGTATTAGATTGAGAGAACTCAAAGACGAAAAAGTAATGCTGCCATTGTTGGAACTTCCAAAAAGATAATGGGGAGGTATATATCTCTGGCTAGAAAGTTTTGATTCTGGTCACAAAGTGGGTAGTGGGTTGGATAGCATTGATGAAATTTCAAATTGTTAGTTGAACCAGTACTAAATTGATATATTAAGAACTCTTATTATGAATGTTGCTTGAGGAGCATGGGCCTAAAGAGACTAGGTTTTGGCAGCTTAATCTTGCAAAAATTGAAGTGTTTTAGGTTGTTTAATTGATCGATTATTTCGAATGAATCTAATGTGGTGCTCTCTAGATATTATTTGATGCACTGTTGTTTTCTTTGGCTGCAAGAGCTGAGTGGATTTTTGTAGCAAGTTGTATAGTCTCATGTCATTGATAGCGTGTTAGGCTTTGGTAGCAATTTATGAAGCTGCTACTGAATAACGTAAGGTCCTTAATTTTTGTGCCAAGTGAGATCAATGGGTTATTTGAGGTTGTAGGTATTTCGGGTTCTACTTTTGTTATGTCTAGCAAGTAACAATATCATTTCTAATGGACTGCACGAGTTTGTGTTGGTTCACCAGTATTTCGGCTACTTCTGATTAACCTGTTTCTTCACATCATTGCAGTAGTGAAATTGTGATCAGGTGGTTCATATATATTGGTAAATCTTTATTGAACTATTATTTTTAGAAGCAATATATAGATGTTGCAAGATGGTTGAAGATGGTAGGATCTACTTTTAAGATAGTGTAATCAAAGTTACAAGAACATTTAGGAATTGTTCTAGTTGCTCCTCAAGAGTCCTGCAAGTTTGGGTCCTGGAAGTGGGGCATAGTTGGGTGAAATATTATGATAGTTGAGTGTCTCAATTATCCCAATTGAAGAAATTGATGGCTTTATTCTTCACTTAGAAGTTTAAATTTGTACTACTTTTCTTCTTGTAATACTTCCTTCGTTTATGAGAGATGACCCATAAACTTGGTTTATGTGGGGCTAACTTAAACTTCCAATAAAAAACTAACACATCACCCTAAGTCAAAAACAAAGACAGGGAAAAATGGGAGGGAAATAATTTCATGACGGTACTAATTTTGGCAGACTTTTTCGCTCCTTCATTTTTTGGCACTCAAAATTTATTGTGTTACTAAACAATTATATTATGATACTAATAAATAAAATTTGTAACTAGAATTAATAATGTAGTCATTAATGAATAGAGAGATTTTTTATAAGAATTGGATATATATCATTTGATAATATTTCTTAAATTACAAATCAAAAAAGTATTATGAAAACACTTGTGAAATTCTTTTTTAATGCTCTTTCCATATTGATATATTTTCAAAAAATTTAAATAGTTGGACAATTTTAACCTTACTATAATTTTGTATTTTACCTTTATTTTTTACTCTCGATACCAATAAACATCGGTTTGTTATCCAAAATGAATTTAGTTGAAGGGCTAAACTAAAATAGTGAATGGTTAAAATCAAATACTGGAGGGTTAAAAAAATTTCATTTAGAATACAACAAATACTTATATATGCGAATTAAATAAATATTTTTTTTAAAATATATTATTTATAAAACTTAAAATTTTAATAATTTGGAATCTTTGTTTATATCTTGTAAGTAGATTTCTAACTAATTTTCGTTTCATTATTACATAATAATTAGTGAAGGGTTAAAATCAAATAGAGGGGGGTTAAAATATATAACATTTGAAATACATAAAGTAGTTATCGGTTACTAATAAATATAGCGTTATGTGAAACAAAAGTTTCAAATAACATATTAATACTTCCTCCGTTACATTCGCAACTTTAGAATTTTTTATTTCACATCAATAATACCCCAAAGTTTGGTCGAATATTGTTTGTAATACTAATAATCTAATATGATCTTATTTCTTAATATTAGATAATCGGTTTCTCCAAGGCAAAAAAATTATTAAACTTGTAGCGAAACATACTAATCACTTGTTATTTTTAAAAATGAAATGATGCTTCTTTATAATAATACAACTACTAAATATTAATCAATTGTTTTACCAAAAAGTGAAATTACACTGTTAATACTAGATGATAATTTATTATTAAAACACAATTATTAATATTGTAATATACAAATACTAGCTAACACTTGATTAGCAAATAGTGAGATTATACAAAAATAATCATTTTAAAAATATAATAGTGAAGGGTTAAAGTAAAATGGTTGAGGGTTATAATAAAATAATTTTGGATTACAAATAATAGTTATCGGTTACTAATAAATATATAATTTTGTCAAAAATTAAAGGATTTAAAAATGCAAAATAAGTAAAAATTTTAAAACATATTAATTTATAATACTTAAAATTTTCGAAACTTTGTTTACATCTTGTAAGGACATTTTCAACTAGCATTACAATTGTTATTTTTTAAAAAGTGAAATTATGCTCCTTAATATTTTTTTTTTTTTTTGAAACAATGCTCCTTAATATTAATTCTACTACAAACATGTCTTAAAACTTACAAGTGTTGCATCAATAACCAAATTTGGGGAATATTCTCCATGTTAACATCTTCATACTTTATATAAAATTTTTTATTATGAGATCTTCATACTTCATATATAATTTTTTATGAGATCTTCATACTTTATATATATATATATATATATATATATATATATATATATATATATATATATATATATATATATATATATATATATATATATATATATATATATATATATATATATATTATGAAATCTTCATATTTTGTTTTTTAATATAGTATACAGTGCCATTATTGAAAAACTATAATATAGATTTTGAATACTAATTATATAATTGATTTTATTGTAATCTAATTAATGAATACTATTTAAATAATTATTGTTACCAAATAAATTAGAAACTTACAATCGTTACAACCCGTTTTATTTTTAAGAAACCTGATTTTTTTTCCTTTGTTTTAATTTCAATTTTAATTATCAATTAATTAACTCCAAAAGTTTCATATATAGAAAAGTTTGATTAAGATTTAATGTATTGTCATTGTGAATAATCCAATGTTGTCTAACATCTGTTACTAGTCAATAATCTAACTTGACATTCATACTCCGATGTTTAAAATCTGAAAAACTGTTCTTAAAAAAACAAAATTACAATCTGGAAAATTAAAATTGAAGAACATTGGAAATAATGAAATTTCAATTAATATAATATTGTACGATTCGATTGAATAACTATATGGTATAACATAATTTTTCTTCAATACAAAGAAGCTAATATATGTATGATCTTAAAAAAAAAAAAAACCATTCCTTTTTTTCTAGTTTTGAACATAAGATTCATACAAATCAAAATAAGAAAAAAAAATTCACAAACCAGATCCGTAACACAACGATAAATGAGATATAATTAAAAAAAATTGTATAACATAACATTGTATATGTATTCATACGAATTTATGAAAAAACAAACAAATTTTCAAGCAACTCAAGCAAAAGATCTAGAATTTTTTTTTACAAAAAATATACAAGAACATGAAGAACATTAGAAAAGAGAGAAGAGAAAAAAAAAATCAATCCGCTAAAAATCAAACTGAAAAAAATTTAAGCCAAATATAGTAAGAGGAGAATAACTCTTGCAACATGAACAACATTATATAAAAAAAAAGTAAAATTATATTATAGAAAAAATTTGAAAAAAAAAACATATCAAGAACTTGAAGAACAATGGAAGAGAGAAAAGAGAAAAACTAGACAAAAAAAAAAAAAAAAAATCAGCCAAAAAAAAAAAAATGAGAGGAGAGAGAGTGGGGTGGTTGGGAATGTGGGTGCATTGATTTTGCCTAGAAAAAATAAATCAGATTTGAAATTTTGGTTTGAATTTATAATGAAATGTTTAAAAATAATATTTTTGGGGTCCAAAATATTTACCAACCATATCATGCCATGTCATTAGTTTATATATGTTCCAAACACGGTTTACGTGTAGCCTTTACTTCGTTTCTTCATATTTTCAACACTTTGAATTTAGCACCATTCATGTGCAGAGTACCAAGTTTGACCACATATTTTTGGTGGTTTTAGTACATTTTAATTGGTTGAAGCTACTACTAGAAATGCCGCACCAATCATAGGCTTCCTATAGGGAAAATGTAATCCCCCGTATTTTTAAATATTATATAAATGAAATTTTATTTTATTTATAATATTTATTTGTATTTTTCCGAAATTTAATTTTAAAAGTTTTAAATTATTAATTTGGGTCGAAATTATTTTGGTACAAATTATTTTATGCACTTTCATTTTACAATTTATGTCCAAACAAGCAAAGCCTAATCCATTGTTATCCACTTAATTGGCCCATTAATTTTATGAGGCCCAATATTCCTATTTATCCTACAATTCTCTCTCCTATAAATACCCCATACACCCCTAAAATTTTCCCCACACAAAAGGTTAGTCTTTATGAGCTCTTTCCCACAATAATGTTGGGAAAAACTCCAATTCCCTAAATACAGTCCCTTTTTTTTATTATTCCTACATTACCGTCCACGCAAGCAAGTTCAAGCAGACCGATTTTTTTTTACAGGTTCAATGACAAACCGCTACTTCAAGTAGCGGTTTTTAATAGAGAAAACCGCTACTTGAAGTGGCGGTTTTTAATAAAGTAAACCGCCACTTGAAGTAGCGGTTTTTAATAAAGAAAACCGCTACTTGAAGTAGCGATTTTGGAATTAAAACCGCTACTTCAAGTGGCGGTTTTCTTTATTAAAAACCGCCACTTCAAGTGGCGGTTTCTACTGAATACATTTTAAAAATAAAATCTGTAATTGCATAATACACTATAATAACCTGCATCATTTAAACCTGCAAAAAGTTCAATTTCAATCTGCAAAGCAACCAAATCACACACACTCCAATCTCATCCATCACGAGAATAAATTATCAACAAGCATTGTTTGATCTAAAATCCAATCATAATTCAAGTAACTTTACAAGAAATGTCCATTAACCAAATTCCAATCAATCAACATTTGCAAAATATGTATAATAATGTTAGCAAAACAATCTCAATCTCTACACCTAACTTGTACGTTGCTTCTTCCCAAGAAGTGATGATGAAGATGGCAAAGCAGACCCGTCCTCTGGAATGTCATGTAGAGAAACTCCACCCCGAGAGTAAGTAGTACCTCGGCGTCGAACTCTGTTATAATGGCGCTGCACTAGTGGAGGAGATGTGACAATAGTATGCTGTGGTGTAGAAGTAGCTGATATAGGTGTTATAAGGGGTGGCGGAGGGGAAGGGGGATGAATAGAAGGAGGAGGAGTACAAAGTGTAGGTGTTATAGTAGGAGTAGGAGTACGTAAGGGAGGACGCATAATAGGAGAAGTACGAAGTGTAGGTCTCACAGTAGGAGCAGGAGTACGTAAGGGAGGCCGCACAATAGGAGAGGGTGCACGAAAGGCACGTGAAGTTTGACCACCATGATGAGGTGGTGGTCTGATCGGTTAAGTGTACACAGAAGAAGAAGAAGAAGATGACACTTGAGGTTGCTCAATAAGGCGTGAATGTCCAACCCTAGATAAGCTCTGGCCATAAAATGTAGTAAGACTTCGTATGGTCTCAATGGCAAAAGGTAAAGCCTTATCTGCAGGCAAATCAGAAATGGTCTCTGTAGCTCTACATAGCCTCGTGTGCATTTCAGCAACTACATGAGCCTACATTAAACATCCAATGTCAGTACAATGAATTAAACAACTAAACAATTACATTGAAATAAAAATGAAATGAAGTTCATACGAGTAAGAGGTCGGAGGTGGATGGCTGGTAATGATTCGGTGGACGAGACTGTGAAGGCGGAGTAATAATAAGCCTGGTGATACGACGATACCAAGCTAGGTACTCTGTCATAACTGGTGACGAGGATCCGGTAAACGGATTACCCTGAACAACCAATGCCTCTCGTCGGCTCCATTCCTGCACATGTGTGGAATGTCGAGACTCCCAGTTACTCTGTCCCCTCCAATCCTTCTTGTGTAGAGCATCACCTGTGTCAACTTCCTGTGGGATCGATTGCTCTAACCCGAACTGACTCATGACTCTGTCTGGTACATGTAACTCAATGACATCAAAGCAAATTAATGGGGATCGTGTATGCCAAATATGAGTGTCAGAGCGACAAATCTCTGGTAGTCGCTCCATCACAACCTCGGTATATGGCTGCCAAACCATCTGTTTCACAACACATGATTGTTATTAGTAATAAATTGGCATAACTATAATACGTGAATTTTAACAAATAGGGAGATATTGAAGAACTTATTGTACCTGGTCCTCACGCTGATGGTCAAAAGCATCTCGATAATATGGAAGTCCAGATGCTGTATGTGCACACGAAAGGTGTACACGAAGCCAACTGTAAATTACATAATTAAATTACTTATTTATTAAATTCCATCTTTTAAGAAAAAGTCAAACAATACACTACCTGCACGCAAGAGAGTCAACACCTCACACATGTTGTGTCCCTAAAATGTCTCCCTCCTCCTGAAGGTCCTCCTGAGGTGGGTCACGAGCCCCCCGTACGTAGGGTCGACCAATGCAGATGTGCTCCCACGACCACAACTGCAGGAGGATGAGTGCACCTCCAATCTGACATGCTCCTCTATGACATGCTCGACACAATTGACGATACAAAAAAGCAAGAGTTGCACTCCCCCAACTGTAGGTCGAAGCTGTCTCCCAATCTTTGAGTAATGGGAGATAGTAGAGTGACACAGCGTCGCCACTCTTATCGGAGAAGAGGATGGATCCCATGAGAGCTAAAATGTAAGCTCGACTATATTGCTGAATCACCATGTCATCCGCTCTTTCTGGTACCACCGAGAAATGTCGTCTCAGCCACATTAACTTCAAAGTGGATCCTTCTAAATAAGGCTTCCCCTTCTCATTAAGACCGGGTCGAACTCCAAGTAACTCCTCAACGATATCATGCCAACTCTCACGTGGAGGAGGACCAGTGACCGGTGGACCATGGACTCTCAAGCCTAGCAAAACTACGACATCCTGTAAAGTAATAGTGGCCTCTCCTACCACAAGATGAAAAGTATGTGTCTCCTGTCTCCATCTCTCAACCAACGCCGTAAGTAGAGAACGATACAATAAAATCCCTCCACCAGCTAGCCTGTGCACACCATAGAATCCAACACGCTTCACATAATCTAATACCTCACCATCTACCTTCCAATCACGTGCTAAGCCGAATACATGCTCTCGAACTGACAGAACTTTATCTTCTATGCCACTCCAAACATCGTGACTCCTATGGGAAGTTTGCAACCGTAACACTAATGGATCAATTGGTCCTTGTTGAATCACCGGCTCCATGAGAACTGCAAATGAATACAGCACTTAATTATGTTAGCATGTGTGAGGAAAAAAAATAATAAGGCATGAATAAATAATAAAATCATAAAAGTAATAAGCATGTATAACGCAATTCAACAATAACTAGGCAACATTACCCAGATGATCCAACACTACTAGTAACTGTAGGACATGTCTTTTTGTTATGTCCTTGTCGTCGACAAACACTACATTCCTTCTTGACAATATAGGGACGCTCATCCATTTCATTACGAATTCTAGTTGAATGTCGACCTAGGCCTCTTTTTAGATCTGGATTAGCTAAAACTATTGGTCCATTATATGGGGTCCAATGACAAGGATCAGGAACAGGAAAGAAACATTTCAAGTATGAAAGTCTATATTCGGTTGTCTTGAAAGAAGAGTCAACAAACTCAAAATGTGAAAGGCTTCGTTGTCGACAAACTGCTAGTACATGAGAGCATGGCAACTTGTATATTTTCAACTTTTCACAAGTACAGGTCTTCCGAAACAAATTCACAGTATGAGTTTTCCCTCCTTTACCCGCCTTTCTACTCCCACGACCAATAGTAACTTGATACAACCCTACGTCAAAATCATAACCTTCAACCCGATGATGCATAGCTTTCTCCATGTTGGCCTCTATTGTCTTTGTTGCCTTCTCAGAAAAATCATGACCTTCATCAAGCCTCTTTTTACCCCTACTACGTCTAGTTGCGGAGTAGGAGTTAACTCGATGGAAGGTCATTTGTACTAAGGCGGTTATCGGTAGACATCGAGCCCCTTTCAAGACCCCGTTGAAAACTTCTGACATGTTAGTAGTTTTCACGCCAAATCTAAAACCACCATCATGGTGGATGGACCACTTATGGTACGGAATCTCCATCAAGTAACGACAAGCCTCAACATTCAAGCCACCGATTCTACCCATAAAGTAATCAAACTTATGCTTCTGCCTAGCATCGGCCGCTTTCCCAAAAAGGTTCTTCACAACAACACTTTTAAATTTGTTGTTCACATTGGAAGCTAAGTGTCGGGTGCAATATTTGTGGTACGCATAAGGCTGCTCCCAACTGCTACCAACCTCTTCCATTGCTGCTAAGATCCCAGCATGCCTATCAGATATGACACAAAGCCCTTGCCTATCAGTAACCCTAGCTCTAATACAAGCCATGAACCAAGACCAACTATCATTGTTTTCTCCTTCGACAACAACAAATGCAATGGGGAATAGTTGAAAATTGGCATCAGTTCCCATAGCAATAAGTAGAGATCCTTTGAATTTTCCATATAAATGAATCCCATCAATGGTGATGAGGGGCCTACAATGACGAAATCCTTCAATCGATGGCCTGAACGCCCAAAAAACTCGTTGGAAAAAATACATCGATTGATTTGTAGTCGGTATTAGCTTCCACTCAACCACGGTCCCAGGATTTGATTCCCTCAATGCTTGCATGAACTTAGGCAACTCTTGATATGAACTCTCCCAATCCCCATAAATTACTTTTATTGCCTTTTCCTTTGCAAGCCACACTCTCTTGTATGTTATCGAAAACTGAAACTTCTCTTTCAAAAGTTGCACTATTGTCTTGATTTTCAATGAAGGGTCAACACAAAAGACATCTAAAAGAGAATTGCAAACAAATTCAGAAGTGAGTAGTTTATGATCCACTGAGTCAATGTTACCAACACAATTACTTGCATGAGGGCCGTTGAACCGAACAATTTTGAAAGTGGGAAGTGCTGGATCTTTTACTCCTCGAAGCCTCCACGGGCAACTACATTGTGCTTTCCTCTTAAACTCAACAACATATTTCTCTGGCTCTGACTCAACAACTCGAATTATTTGATTTCTAGTTATTGAGTACGACTTCACAGCATCCTTCAATTGCTGCAATGAGTCAAACTGTTGTCCAACCTCAAATTCTCCCTCGGTATTGTATGTCTCATTTCTCACCCAAGTCATCCATGAGTTATTCAAAAGTGGATCAACTTGTGGCACTTCATTGAAATCTTGTGTGGGAGCACTTTCTTTGATCGCTTTATCACGAGCTTCTATTATATCTTCATCATCATCTTCGTTAGTATCATTCATCTCAACGTCCCCAAAAACATCAACATTGTTTGGGTTAAGAGAATCAAGAATGCCTTGTTGTTGTGTGCTTGTTGAGGCTCCAACGGTTGGTGATGATGTTGGAGACCTAATCTCCGAAAGATGTTCAGTGACATATTGATCGTCAACAAGAATTCTTGTGAATGACCCCCTCCCCACACTTTGATTAGTAAGGGGAATAAGTTTCTCCATGCTACAAGAGGAATCCATTTCAAGAAAGGAACCAATATCAGTTTGCACAACTGATTGCTTTGGAACTTGTTCAATGTACAATTGCATTGCAACAGAAGATGTCTGAGTCATAGCAATCCACATAGCTTTAATAGCATTATCGTCATTCAAAGGAATTGCGACATATGCCCCACTCATAGGATACCTCATAACCACCTTCAACTCCACAAATCTAGAATCAATACTCAACTCCTCATATACCTTGGTCAAAACTTGTGAATATGTCATCCCCGGTTTAACAAAAATAAATTTTTGATTTCCTCCCCTATAAGCTACATCACCTTCTTTCTGAATAATTTCCCCACCCCAATAGCAATAAAGAGGATAGTTTTTTGGTACCTCCATATTTTGTTCTAGATAACAACGTAATTATTCAAAGGCATTAGTTTTGCAATGTAATATTTGATAACAACATTATTAGTACAATTATTCTAAATATAAATAATAAACACTTTAACTTGGGATTCCATATTAAACACTATAGAAATTGCAACTGAAGAGAATTTGGAACTTTCTACTCTACCATTTCCCACTTTTGTCATTAGAGTACTGTAAGGAATTCTATCTACTAGAGCATTATGTATCCCTTTCATGAATTAGTTCATAAAACATTGCTTTAAGCCTTTAACCTTCTTTGCTCCATGTCTATTTTGTTCTGACATAAACTTCATCCAGACTATAAGCTTAGCATACACTTTAGAATTGACAAACCACAAAACTAACTCAGCTCAAATCAACAACTACTTTTTTTAGAGAAAAGGAGACTTATATTAATACTTAATCATCCACCACAAGTTTGATAGTGCTGCTATAGCAGCTACAACAAAACCAAATAACTAGTTCACCAAGGAAAAACACATATTCCAAATCAACAACTACAACTTACAGGTTTGTTTTCTTTTTCCATAAAGTGACACAAATCAACAATAGAATATGATACAATCAAAAGTCAATGGTCCCAACAAATTAAAAGAATATGATATTATATAGGTACAAAAGTATGTATTTAAGTAGTATGCATATGGTCCCATGTTGTAATTGATAGAGGTTGCTAATATACATACTCTAACAATGATTAATATTAAATTAACAACACTAATCTACAAATAAGAACACCCAACCCAAGACTAATTCAAACTATTATTCCCCATTATTCACAAAACCCATTGCGTTTTTCTAACATCAACGCTACTTCGATTGAAAAAGAAAACAGTAGCAGCGAAAGAGTTCAATAATTTTTAACTTCAACACTAAAACTATCCAAAGTAATCACAAATTGTCAAACACTATGAATATAGCATAGATTTACAATAAAACAACAAATAAATTTGATAATTGAATTAAAATAAAATTAGGGCATTCAAAGTAGTTCAACTGCTTAAATACATACCAAAATTCAGAAACAATTGAGCGTCGTACACTTAAAGACAATCCAGTATCTGAAACTCGGCGTCGGCGATTTGCGGTGGTGGGTACGGAGACGGCGGCGGTAGCGGCGGCTGTGGGTCCCTCGCAACTTCGCAGATGGTTGTTCAAACATTTTTTTTTTAATTTTTCGTGACTTGTTTACTGGAGGAAGTAAAAAGTAATTTAAACTTACTTTATACAAAACCGCTACTTCAAGTAGCGGTTTACTGATAAAATAACCGCTACTTCAAGTAGCGGTTTTAAATTAGACACCGCTACTTCAAGTAGCGGTTTTCTAATAAACCCGTAAAAAAAATTAATTTCTCTGAACCGGTGACGTGGACGGTACGTTGGGAATTAAATATAAAGGGACTGTATTTAAGGAATTGGAGTTTTTCCCAACATTATTTTGGGAAAGAGCTCAGTCTTTATTTCTATTCCTCTTATTTTCTTTTTCTTTTCTTTTCTTTTTTTTTTTCCTTTTCCTTTTTTTTCTTTCTTTTCTTTTTCCCGTTATTCCTCCTTATGTGAGACTTCTCACGGCACTACTCTGCTGCTACTGTTCACCACCAGCTGTTGCCGGTCGTCGGGAACGCCGGCCACCTGATCTCGGCGCCGCTGCCACCCTGCCAGCAGCCGCTCCTTTTCTCCTTCCTCTTTTGTCTTATTTTGCTTAATGTGTATTAAATAATTTTGGATTTGATTTTAATTGTTTGAAATTAGTTTTATTAGTATGAAAATTATATTTTGGGTGTTTAAATTCATATTTTCAGATTATATAATGATGTTTTAATTTTTTAGATTTTGTAATTATAAAACCTTGGGTTTTAATTTATTTAATTTGGGATTTTAGGGTTCTAATGATCAATTATTGGGGCTTTTGTGTACTTAGTGTTTTTGATTGATGATTGAGTATAAAAGTGATGTGTTGACGAAGTTTTGAAGGGTTTTTAATTAATCTAAAGTGCTGGAAATAATTTCTAAGTACTACTTTTGATGTTTTATAAAGAGGGTTTCACCCATTAAAAGGGAGATCATTTAGGAGTTTTTAAATAATTTTCAGATTTTTATAAAACTTTAAACTTGCAGTAATTTCACGTAAAAGAGTGTATTTTAAGGTTTTTGTGAAGAAAATTTAAAGAACTATATAAATGCCTTCAATTTTAACTAAAGGGAAGGTTTTAAAGTGTCGTTTAATTGGATTTTGAAGGTTTTAAAGTAAGTTAGTATTGCTGTAAATTTGATTGTTTGGGTATTAATTGAGATTTTGTTGTTTGGTTTAGGAGAGGACCTCATAGAAGGTGTTTTTAGTTGGAAAAGCGGTTTTCCAATTTGTTTATTCAAGGTACGTACGAGTTACGAAACCTTGCCTTTAGATGCATGTTTAGGGATGTATCGAGAACCTGGTATCATGTATAGAGAAGACTGGGCTTAATTGTTTGGTTATACATTGTGATTTTCGTATATTGTGTATAAGTATATGACTACGATTGTGGGTTATGTATAAGTGATTTTCTTATCAATTGGATATGTTATGATTAGTTAAAGGTTATGAATTCTTGGTTGTTAATAAGTGGAATTAATTTTGATAATGGTTCCATGAGGTTAATTTTTAATACTCTTTCATGAATTAATTATGATTTGAGTAGAGGGAGTTTATTAAAGTCTTATAAGACGAGGTTAAGGTTTTGGGGTGCTTTATGCACTCAAGGTGTTTATACACCGAGGTAGTTAAAGGAATAAATAATAAATGTTGCTTGTCACTAATAAATCAAGAATTGAAATTGGAAACTTGTTTTGCTTGATTGAATTGATATTGGATTTGGTTGTATTGTGTTTGCATATGAGTCATCACCAAGTCTAAACTTGTAAATCACGTAAAGTGCAAGATGGATGAGCAATAAAACTCTAGATTTGAGCACATCTGGAGTAATGACAATCAGGGGTTTGGGTACACGGGGTATTAGCCGTGCACTTTTCTCGAGGCTATCTGATCTACGATTCTCTTATTTCAAATACTTTTCAAAACTAGGAGTTAGATGAGATCTCATACTAACTACGGTCACGAAGTCGCGCCCGTGGTCGTTGGATGTTTTATTGATGTTTCCGAAAGGAGGCATGGGGTTTTCTTTTATTGATGTTCCAAATAGAGCATGGGTTGGACAACCTTGTCTATTGCTTAATCCAATGAATAAAAATGATGAGTTAACTAATTTTAACTAGTGGAGTCTTAGTAAATTGGTAGGTTGAGTCATGTGTTGAGTCTACAAATTAATGATGTGTGTTGATTGATTATTAGTAGCATGCTAGGGATTTCTTATTATGTTTCGCAGCTTGTATGTACTCAGCTTTGCTGATTGCGTGCTTTGTGTGTCTTTCTTTGGTCATGGCCTTCGCCTTTCAATGACCCTGTGACGATCCAATTTTTACACTTGTAATATTGGGGAGCAGATTAATCACAGGTTCTTACACATTCAGCATTCACATCAAGGTTGTGGGATTTCGAGTGGAGAGTTGATTATTGTTCGCTGTTTATTTCTTTTCATAAGTTTGAATTTATTTAAACTCCGGTTTTATTTATTTACAACTTTTGTTGGGTTTTGAATAAGGGCCTTAATGGTCTCAACTTGTAACACTTAATTTGGTTTTATTCGTTTGTTTTGAAACTTATTTTTAAATGAGTTAGTTTTTCCGCTGCTAAATTCTGATTTAGCCTTAACGTTTGAACACATGGCGGTAACACGTTAGTAATTCTCTTGGATTTTGTTCAGGGTATTTACAGGTTTAAAGAGAGAATTATTGGGGTGTTACAGAAAAAGAGGTGGTTTAGTCTTTTAGAAGAGATAAGTAATGGATCAAAAGTGTGATGAAAAAAGTGAGAAAGAGAAACTACTACTCGGTACTACGAAGTATATAGAGAGGGTAAGAGCATGCCCAACGGTTAACCAATTGGGTTGGTTATTGGAAGAGAGAAACTGAAAAAATAATAAAAAAAGAAAAAAGAGATAAAGTTGGGGGAATTTTATAATAACCTGGTTATTCTCATAACCGGTTATTTGGCTTTGTTATCACTAGTGGAAAAATAGCTATCCGTAACGGGCAAAAAAGGCCTATTCGTAATGGGCAGCGGGTGTTACGTTATGCCACCGTTACAGATAGCCAGTGTTATTTGCAAGTGGATGGGTTTTTATGACAACCCATGATGACGTGGCACAAGAGGATTGTGGCACCTATTTCTTTAATCAATGGCTGAGATTTGCTCTGATTTTTATTATCGTTGTAATTTTGTAACGGCCATAATTTTAAAAATACAATTCTAAAAAAAAAAACAAACACCAACAACTCTATTTTATTTTTCTCTATAAAATGAGCCCAATATTGAGGTATTTTGAAACAATTTTTTTTAGTGAATATTACTCTCTTTATTATCAAATTGTGTAAGAGATGAATATTCCAAAATCTAATAGGAAAAAAAAAAAAACCCCCACAAAATCTCAAAACTCATCACAACCCCAAAATAATCCAAATCTTCAACCTTACTATTCTAACATTCCAATTGATCTCAACTCAGATTTAGATACAAATTTTCAACAATTTTCGAATTATGGTTCACAAAATCTCAATTTCTCAAATCCAAGTACTTTCACTTCTTTTCCTTTTCAACTACTATAAAATCCTAATTATTCATATTCTCAAAATGTTATCCCATCTTTAGAGAATATTCAAATCTCGCAAGGTGATCCAACATTTCTTATGTCCCAATTTCCTATGTCACAAGGTGATGATAGTGTATTTTCGAGTTTTAATTGCTCATACACATCGAATGCATCAAATGACGACAATGACCCAGAAGTTAAATAAGTTGAAAGAGGTCATGAAGAAGACAATCAAGATGAAAAAACAAAGTTTTGGTCAAAAGCTAAAGAAGTGGTTCTTGTGAAGGCTTGGCTTGAGGTTAGTCAAAATAAAAAAAAACTAACACTAACAAAAAGGGGGATTTTTTTTGAGGAAAATTGAGGAAATGTATAATAATGTTAGATTATACAAACAAAGGTGTTTCGAAGAAGGTACCGACGAGGTAACACGAGAAGATTTGTTGAAAATGAGGGGTTCGGAGCAACTTAGAAACCGTTGGAGAAGGATCAATGCTTCATGTTCTAAATTTTGTGGTTCACATGCTCATGCTGAATCAAGAAGGGGAAGTGGTCACAATCATGTTCACAAAACAAAGACATCATTGATGTCTAAAACCTTTCAAGACAAGCATATTTGGGACATTTTGATACAACATGATGCGTGGAAACCAAGTGAAGATATTGTTCACAAATGCAAGCAAAAAACATCTACTCAAGGAAGTGACTCAAAGAGATCACGTATCAATGAAGCTGGCAACTACTCATCTTCATCAAACCCAGAAACACCAACCACAAAAATAAAGGAAAGAGCAAGATGGCAAATAAGCCACTTGGAGCATGGCAACAATGGTTGGACACGGCCAGAACATGAACCTTATAAGGCAATCAGAAAATCAAGTGGAACTTACAAGGTTGCAACTAGAAAGGGAGAAAGAAACAAGGAAGCAAAGAAATATTAATATGGAGTTATTTAAACACCTCGATTCAAAGTCAAACCTATCTTCGGAAGATCAAGAACTAAGGAACAATTTATTGAAGAAGTTGTTCCCCTCAGACTGATGTACTAGGTGTATGGTTAATCATAGTTTAAATGTTGCTTAATTTCAAATAATTTGTTTTTTAGTTTTCTGTTTTATGTACAAAGGTTCGATTTTTATTTTGGCAATTTTTAATGTGTTGTTGATTTAGGATATGAATGAATGTTATATTGTAATGTTATTATTAATAAAAAAAACAAGTTTATTACATATCTAGTATTAAAATCGTATTATACGCTTTATATGTACATATAATTATTATTGATCTGACTAAACCCATTAATTCACTTTGATATTTCACAGCAAAAGATGTACATTGATTTATATTACACTGAAAAAGAATTGATGTACCCAACACTGAAAAGCAAATATTAGATACTAGACACCGATGTACTTAACACTGAAAAGGTAATAGTGATAAACACTATACACTGATGTACTTAACATTGAAAAGGTAATAGTAACATTACATTGTTTTTACGTACATAACAATGCTAAGGTGATATTGACAATACAAATGCATGCATCTACATTACTGAACAATTATTAATTTTTTTCTGAATCAGTGCATGCATGCAAGACTTCAAATTCATCATATAAGACAATAAAGATGATTACATACCCAACACATTTGTTCTATAAAATGGATGAGATACATTTCACTTGATTAACCATCCATCTTTTCTTCTAAAAAACATCTACCTTCCATTCTCATATCAACTTGGTTTTAATAACATGTCATCCGACGAAAGCTCCTACTCTTCTAATTCGTCATCCAATTCAGAAAATAGCCAAACACAACGATACGAAAGACGAAGGCAAGCCAATCGTCTTGTTAACCGAATGATGGATGAAGTTTTTATGTCCAATCCAATTGAAGTATATCAAATGTTAAATCAAGTTCCAAGGGCACCAAGGATCCCCGTTCCAAGGGATCGTAAGGATGGACACAATCGTTTATGAAATGATTACTTTGCTGACCATCCTGTGTTTCCCCCACAGTAATTTCATCGGAGATTTCGCATGAACAAACATATATTTCTCCGAATAAAGCAAACTTTAGAAGAACGTCATCCCTTCTTTCAACAAAGACAAGATGCTACAGGAAGATTTGGTGCCTCCGGATTGCTAAAATGCATAGCTGCTACGAGGCTAATAGCTTATGGTACCTCTGCTGATTCTGTGGATGACTACATTCGAATTAGTGCATCTCTTGCAAGAGATTCACTACAACATTTTGTGGAAGGAATTGTCTCTTACTTTAGTGATGAATACCTTAGAAAGCCCAATGAATAAGATCTGGTAAGACTACTAAGAATTGGTGAACGTCGAGGATTTCCAGGCATGCTAGGTTCTATTGATTGCATGCATTGGTGGTGGAAAAATTATCCACTTCGATTTAAAAGGTTTGTTTTCTGGAAGACCAGGTAAGCCCACATTAATCTTAAAAGCTGTAGCATCATATGATCTTTGGATCTGGCATGGTTTTTTTGGGACATCAGGTAGTCGTAATGATATTAACGCTCTTGATAGATCCCCTTTGTTTAACGATGTTTTTGAAGGCCGTGCACCTTCTATTAACTATGTTGTGAATGACCATCAATACAATATGGGGTATTATCTCACTGATGGCATATATCCTAAATGGGCAGCATTCATTCCTACAATATCACTACCACAAAATGAAAAAAGGTCCTTTTGCCAAATTACAAGAAGCTAGACGAAAGGATGTTGAGCGTGCTTTTGGAGTATTACAAGCTCGTTTTACAATAATATGGAATCCTGCGCTAGATCGTGACGCATCAATGTTAGGAGAAATAATGATGGCATGTATCATTATGCACAATATGATCTTTGAGGACGAAAGAGATACGTATAAAATGTATTACAATCCAAATGAATATGATCAAGCTACAAATGCGTCTTCAAGTAATAGAAACACTGAAGAGCCTTTTCAGTTCGAAAATAGTAACAACCGAATTGCAAGTTTGGAAATTTATATGTCTAATAGAGCTCGTGTTCGTGATGAAGCTATGGATAAAGCCTTGAAGAAAGACTTAGTTGAACATACGTGGCTCAAATTTGGTGTTAATAGTAGGCAAAATAATTTGTGTTAATAGTTGTATAATCGTAACATTAAATTATTGTATTTGTACTCAAGCACGGTTCGTTTTTATCTTTTAAAGATTGTTGTCATTTGATATAATATGTATTATTTTTATTATTATCGAATTTGTAAAGTTGCAATTATTGTGTATTTCTTAATTAACGATTAATTACTTACTAATTAAATAATATAATGCATTAATTTTAAACATAAGTTATTTTATTTAATTAATGTATGCTAATAATAATTATTAGTTTTAATTGATTATTACCAAGTGCATTAGTTATATATAGGGCTGGCAAAAACTGACCCGACCCGAAAACCCGACCCGAAAAAAGCGGGTTAGGGTTGAGGTTTTCGACCCGAAAACTTAAATGGGTCGACACGAACCCGAACCCGAAATTAAATGGGTTAGGTTAAGGTTGAAAATCTCAACCCGAAAACGACCCACTTAACCCGAAATAAATTTCAGGTCAAAATCAGGTCGGGTCAACCCGAACCGACCTGATAACCCGAACTAATTTAAGTCAGAAAAAGAAAAAAACGTAAAAAGCTTATTAAGCCCAGCCCAAATTCACAAAGAGGCTTCCATATATAAATTCAAAACCCTAAATGAACTCATTTCCCCTCATTGATCTTCAGCCGTTTTTCCCCTCACTTCTCTCTCTTTAATTGTCTCTCTCCTCAAAAACTCATTGTTGAATTCGACAGAGGTAGTTCCGTTAAGCCCAACTTTACCATTTCATTTCATTCACGGCTTGAATCCTTCACTCCTCCACGAATTCCTCTCCTTCATCAAAGGTATCTTGCTTCTTAATTTATTTTCTGTTTTTTTTTCGTGTTTTTATATGCTAGTTTTGTTTATTTTCTAATTCTTCTGTTGTTAATTTTATATTTACTTGCTTCCGTTTATTTTAGTTTTTTACATGCTAATTTTCGAGTGTTATTACTAATTTCTGATGTTAAATGTTGTTGATTATGTTATTATACGGTTGTTTTTGCTAATTTTTTATTGTTAATGCTAATTTTTATTGTTAAATGTTGTCTATGTTATGGTGATTCTTGCTAATATTTGTTGTTTACTTTTGTTTATCATGAGCATGCATATTTTAATTTAGATCTTACTAGTTAGATCTAGATAATATAGTTTGATTTAGAATTGCATGTTTTAATTATGTTAGTGTTGTTTTTCTTTATAGGTTTGGCAGCAAGAAGTAGCCCACCCATGTTCAATTGGAAATGTTGTGGGATCAATTTTGAAGCTTGAGGTGGTGAACAAGGATGACAACCATGACAAATTGACAGTCCCAACATCGCCCGATCTTAATCCAAATGAAAATCTTATTGCATCTTCTATTATTTTTTGAGAATTGTAATTTGTGTTGTTAAAACTTTATCTTTGGTTTGTAATTAGTGAATTACAATTTTTATTGGTTTATTATCGTTAAGTAGGATTGTTACTTTGTTAGACTAAGCTATTTAATTTTGGTTTGAATTAAAATGCTTAACCTCTGAACAACTTGTATTTGAAATGAAAAAATTCAGGTCAATTTTGGGTTAACCCGAACCTGAATATATCAGGTTTGGGTCGGGTTAATTTCAGGTCAAAGAAACCTGATTTTAACCCAAATAAAAAATCAGGTCAAATAAGGTCAATTTCGGGGTTGACCCGAACCTGAAAATATCAGGTTCAGGTTGGGGTTTTCAACCCGAAAAGTTAAATGGATCAGGTTCGGGTTGGGGGGGTAGCTGACCCGAAATTAGGTGACCCGAACACGAACCCGACCCGACCTGATCCATTTGCCAGCCCTAGTTATATATGATAGGATTTAAGAGAGATATTGTGTGGTGGGGTTGGGTAAAAGTAGGAGAGAGAAAATGTATAACCAAAAAGTTATGGTTAACTATTGGGAGACATTGGTTATTAAATGGGTATAAGAGTGGTTATAGGTGAGGTGGAAGATGTAAAAATTAATAAAATAAGCAATAACCACAATGGTTGTGGGCAACCATACAACCATTGTGTTTGCTCTAATAGTTATCCGAGGGTGATCGTGGATACCGATAACTACTAGCCACTATGAGGGTAGTAATTCCAATCATCCCTCCCTCTTCTTCGTACCAATAATACCTTCTTTCCTTTACCAGGACCTTGTCTCCTTAATCACCTCCTCTTGGCTCTACTCACATATAATTTAGGTACTTTATCATAATATTTTTTGGCACAAAGTATTACATAAGATAGCCTGGAACTTTTAACAATGTAGGTAAGCAAGCCTTTTTCTATATAAAGGGTCTTAGACAGCAATTTGAAGGGTAGAGTTTCCTTAAGAATCTTAAAAAGCATTCAGAGTGAGTGTAAAATTGCACTAAGAGATAGATAGGTTTTTCATCTTTCTCTAAGCAAAGTATACTCTATAATCCTCCATGTTTGTCTAATCTTTAGAGTTATAATCCTCTATTTATATAAAAGTTTCTTTCAAGAGAGAACATTATCCTCTTAAACCTTATATCGCAAATGAATTTTTTTTTTTGTCTAAAATTTTATCATAAAATACAATATACGTTAGTAGCTTGTTTGATTAGGAAATATGGTATAAGGTAAGAAACAATCAAATATGTGTTGTGCCTAATAAGCGAATTGGGAAGTTAGGGTTGGGATTGACTACCTAGTACCTTGATAAATATGGAAACTCTTTATTGTTACTAAACATGGTAGGCTTTACATTTGAAAAGTCAATTTATTTATAATATCTATACTAATCTACTTAGTATTAAAAAGCGTTCCTAAGAAAATTTATGTGTCATGTAGACCTATTTGTTACGCCATATCATCCGCTCAACTTCTCAAGATTTGATATACAACCTCTAAGGGCCTGTTCTTATACGTTTATTTTCAGTTCAGTTTAGTTCAGTTCAGTTCAGTTCAGCTCAGTTCAGTTCAGTTCAGCTCAGTTCAGCTCCTAATTTCCTTCTCTTATTAAATATTCAGTTCAATCCAGTTCAGTTGAGTTCAGTTTATGAGAACAGGTCTTGTTCTAAAATATATTTTATGTTATCTTATGAATTAATTTTTTACACATATATAACATATTTAATTAAAAGAAAATATGTGATGACTCGAGTTAACGTTCGGCCTCAAATACTAGTTAGTCATTAAGAGATAACCAAGTTAACTAGGAAAAAGAGCTAAAGAAGAATAAGTTTAAAAACCAACCTATGTTACGTATTAGCAATTTAGCATATACGAAGATTACGAACTACAAGTACTTCTCTATTCCAAATTAATAGAAATGTTTCCTTTGATCAATTTGCTAATGCATAAATGCAATCGAAATAATCACAAATTTTATTTTTTATATCTATTTGTATAAATGTTTGTCAAACTAAATTTTATGATAACATGAAAACTCAAAACGTGTCGTCTAATTTAGAATGGAATATTAAAAAAAAATCAATAAACTATTTTTACCAACAAAACTTCTAAAACTTTTATTTTACCACCAAATAAAAAATTAAAAATTGTTTTTTACCACATGCCATCAAAATTATAACCGGTAAACATAACATAATTTTTTAAATTCTTCGATTTTCGTACCAAATACATGATTTTTAAGGGTTTTAGGGGGCATTTTAGTCCTTTGAAATCAATTTGTGGTCATAATTGATAAAAAATGATTGAAAATGTCTTGTTTTGAGTGTTTAAAAGTACCTTGATTTGCATGAAACATGCAAAATGAGGCATTTTTCGTTTTTTTTTTTCAATTCTGACCTCAAGTCGGACCCAAAAGACTAAAATGTTCCTCTAAACCTATAAAAAAACATGTTTTGCGCATGAAATATAAAGATTTTTTTTAAACCGTTAGATTTAACGGTTTTCTCGACGGTAGATGATAAAAAACAATTTTTAGATTTTTTTTTTTTTGGGTAAAATGAAAGTTTCAAAGGTAAAAAAATACTTTTTTGTGATTTTTTTTTGGTAAAAGTAAAAAAAAATCCTAAGTTTTTTGTCTTTTTACTTTTCTTAGCAACTTTAAAAAAACAAATTTTTTAAAAAAATACACAGTAGTCAAACACACAAAAACTTCAAAGTCTCCGTTGATTTACTGGTTCAATTCTCCCTCATCAGTCATCATTCTGGGTTTCCGCCATGAATAAACCCAATAAAAAGCTCAAAACTCTGTTCAAATTCCAACCCATTTCACCATTAACACTCTTCTTCATTTTCTCTCTCCCTTCTTCTTTCTCTCTCCTCCACCTTCCTCCTCCACCATTACCCCTCCTCCCCATCCCCACCTCTCAGCAGCTTTCATGGCAGCTCTCAGAAATGGCAATCTTCCTCCACTTTGGCACCAACACTTTCACCGACTCCGAATGGGGCGACGGTAAATCCGACCCATCTATCTTCTTCCCCTCCAATTTCGACGCTAAACAGTGGGTTTCCGTCGCTAAATCTGCCGGGTTTAAGAGGGTGATTTTGACTGCGAAACACCATGATGGGTTCTGCCTTTGGCCGTCTGATTACACTGATTATTCTGTGAAATCGAGTAATTGGCGAGGTGGGAATGGCGATGTTGTGGGTGATTTGGTTGTTGCTGCGAAAGAGAGTGGGATTCAATTGGGGTTGTATCTCTCTCCTTGGGATCGCCATGAAAGTTGTTATGGGAATACTTTGGAGTATAATGAGTTTTATTTGGGACAAATGACTGAATTGCTAACTAGGTAATCAACTATACAATTTCTTGTTTTTGCAATTTATTGGAATTATATATTACAGTTATGATTAACTTAGATATACGGCTAATCAGAACCTATATTAAAGAAACACATTATAGAGGATGCATGTTATTTTTTTCTTCAGTTTTGTTGTTGTTGTTGCTGCTGCTGTTGTTGTCGTTGTTTTCTTCAGTTTTGTTGTTGTTGTTGTTTTCTTCAGTTTTGTTGTTGTTGTTGTTTTCTTCAGTTTTGTTGTTGTTTTCTTCAGTTTTGTTGTTGTTGTTGTTGCTGCTGCTGCTGCTGCTGCTGTTTTCTTCAGTTTTATTGTTGTTGTGGTCGTGGTCATGATCGTGGTCGTGGTCATGGTCGTGGTCGTGGTCGTGATCGTGGTCGTGATCATGGTCGTGATCGTGGTCATGGTCGTGATCGTGATCGTGATCGTGGTTGTTGTTGTGGTGGTCGCTGTGGTTGTGATGGTTGTTGTTGTTGTTGTTGTGGCTATTGTTGTTGTTGTGGCTGTTGTTGTGATTGTTGTTGTTGTTATTGTTGTGGTGTTGGTGGTGGTAGTGGTAGTGGAAGTGGTAGTGGTTTGCCATTGTTCTTGGTGCCAGGTGGTGGTGGTGGTGTTGCCGTGTTGGTGCCATTGTTCTTGGTGCAGAAGTATATACTAGGCTTATTTTGTATCTTCTTTGTCATGGCTTAAATAGTGCAATCAAACTGCACCTTGCTTTATCATGTTTGGTTAAAACTTAAAGCAATATTTGCAACTGGCAAAAATAATGAACTGTATCTTCTCTTCAAAGATAATCTAATAGAATATGCAATTTTCGAGTTGTAGCAATCTGTAATGAATTTTCAATCTCCCTTGATATCGAAGCTAACGAACATATAGTGTAATGGGTAAGGTAATATTAATCTTTTGTGTTGCTGTGGTAATATGCTGCCTATGGAGTTTAATCCTTTTCTTTACTAGTGTGTTGATTGAACAATTGTCCATCTATCAATCTGCATTGTGCTTAGAAGTTTTATTATGCTCAATTGTCCGATCAACACTATATTCATAAGTCATAAAAGAAACTTCATAGTAATTTGTTCATTGGCTTGAGACTTTTAATCCTTGGTTCCTATTGGAAATATACATTGTTTCATATATCTTTCCCATTGTGCCCAGCTGCATGAATTAGGATGTAACACTACCTTTGAAATTAAAACCTCTGGTGTGACGGCTGATTAGCTAGCACTAAACACTCTGAAACTTTTTAGATAAAAGCATGTTTTTACCCCTTTCTGGATCATAACTCATAAGTAATTTCTGGTGTTGTTAAATGAAGCTAACGATCATAACTCCTAAGTAATTTCTGGTGTTGTTAAATGAAGCTAACGATCATAACTCCTAAGTAATTTCTGGTGTTGTTAAATGAAGCTAACGATCATAACTCCTAAGTAATTTCTGGTGTTGTTAAAAGAAGCTAACGATCATAACTCCTAAGTAATTTCTGGTGTTGTTAAATGAAGCTAACGATCATAACTCCTAAGTAATTTCTGGTGTTGTTAAATGAAGCTAACGATCATAACTCCTAAGTAATTTCTGGTGTTGTTAAAAGAAGCTAACGATCATAACTCCTAAGTAATTTCTGGTGTTGTTAAATGAAACTAACTTCTAGATGAAACAGATATGGGGAGATCAAGGAGGTATGGTTGGATGGTGCCAAGGGAGAGGGGGAGAAGGATATGGAATATTTCTTTGACATCTGGTTTGATTTAATTCATCAACTGCAACCTAAAGCCGTAATCTTTTCTGATGCTGGACCTGATGTTCGGTGGGTTGGAGATGAAGCTGGTGTTGCTGGATCAACTTGCTGGTCTTCTTTCAATAGGAGCGCTGCGAAAATTGGTGGAACTGATCCCCAGTAAGTTAACTTAGACCCTGTTCTTATCACCTCAGAATGAGTAAAGTAAAGTTAAATTTAGTTCTGACTACTTTGATTCAGGGTTTACACAGTCTACACCTACTGCACACATTTTCATATTCCTAGGAGAATTACTTTGTATTTCACTGTCTGAAAATGAGAGAAAGCAACAATAGAATTCACCATGTACATATATACATTACAGATTTACAGAGATACATAAACACGCGTCTATTGATAAACGCTCGTGTGTCGTCTTATGGAAGAGGGAGGGGTTAATTCCAGCTGTTGACCTGGTTTTTGGTTATCTAAAAAAGTCTGAAGAGTGAAAACCATTGATATCATATAAGATTCAAACTTCAACTACATCTTATATAGATTTTTTTGCTTCTCTGCTACAGAAAAATAGTTGCTTAGATGAGACCAATCATTGACTAAATGCAGTCCTTTTGTGACTATGTAGGATATAATTTTAAAGTGCAATAGTATAAAAAGCTAAATCGCATTCTTCCGTGGGAAAGGCGTTGCATTTTTGACATTATTCACTACAGCTCAAGCTAACCTACCCATTATACTTATTGAACCTAAAAGGTATTCACAGGAAGGAGACCCACGGGGGCATGATTGGGTACCTGCTGAATGTGATGTCTCCATCAGACCTGGTTGGTTTTGGCATGCATCTGAATCACCAAAATCTGCACTGTCTCTACTTGACATCTACTACAAATCAGTTGGCAGAAATTGTCTTTTACTGCTAAATGTTCCCCCAAACTCCTCTGGTCTTATATCTGATGAAGATATACAAGTACTTCAAGAATTTGCTGAGCTTCGGAGCTCTATTTTTTCCAGTAACCTGGCTAGGCATGCCATTGTGTTTGCCAGTAGTACACGAGGAGATAGTGATTCTCGCTTTGGTGCCTCCCATGTTTTTGAAGAGAATATTTATACATATTGGGCTCCAGAAAAGAACCAAGCTCATTGGATATTGTATTTAGACTTGAAGGATATAGTCGCTTTCAATGTCTTGCAACTTCAAGAACCAATTCAACTAGGGCAAAGGATCACATATTTTCACGTTGATATTATGAAAGACAAGGGGCAATGGAAGAGAATTTTGGATGGGACTACCATTGGATACAAAAGACTTTTACAATTTCCGAGAGTGGAATCTCAGTACTTGAGGTTGGTGATTGAGAGAGCTCGTGGAGACCCTCTTATTTCCTTTGTTGGGGTTCATATGGATCCTTATTTAACCCTAACAAGCGTATCTGATACAAGTCATACAACCAAAAGGCTGCCATCAAATGGAAACGATTTATTGAGCAAGTTTAAAGATACTCTCTATTCTATACCATACAGAAAGATGTCTCTCAGATCTCAAATTTAGGTAAGCCTTACTATGGGAGCATATCATACTGTGGGAATCCGGTGGGATGCATTCCACCTTTTTTTCCTCTGCTTTATTACGGTCCTTGAATGTACTTTACCATCAATCTCGGAGTATAAAGTTCAATGATACAAGATCGAAAGTTTAAATCAAGCTTTGCCTCATTTATTCTTCTGAGTGGCAAAAGAAAGTGTATTAATCTCGATGTGTTTATCCTAAACATCCATAGTGCATATGTTTGTACCATTTGTATATCAATGATTCAATACTCTGTATCACCTGTGGAAAGTGGAATACTCTCACTCAAGCGAGTATTGTTGTATGTTTGAAATGATTACAGAAATGAACAGTTTGCTCGATGTACACTGTTGGAATTTGTGATTCAGAGATTTTATTATTAATGCAAATGCTGTGTTTTTACTACATTATGTAACTAGTTCTGAAATTCTTACTATTACAATTGCCATGTTCTGCTGTTTTTCTGCAATTCCATGTCATTCAGTTAAAAGGTTGAGAATACTCATATTGCGCGGCATGATACATAAATTTGTTGTCAAGGGAATCCTTTAAGAATGATGTTCATGAGGTGGCGCACAGCCTTGTGAAGTATGGTTCTCACATGACTCACCCTCTGAAATTCCATTACTTCCCAGATGGCGCTGTGGATGCTTAGACAAAGGACAAGAGAGAGTGAATTGTTTTGAGTTCTTGAGGTCTACAAGCAAGCTTCTGGGCACACGCTTTGCTTCTTCCTGAGCTGGTGTATTTATGATGCTTTATGTAATTTTATTGCTGCTATGACAGCCAATGTCTTTTTTATACGATGTATATATAAATAATGTTTACTATCATAACTTGTGATCAACGAAATTACAATAATTAAATACATTAACATTCAACTTTTACAACATATTTAGGGCGACAGGTGTTTACTATCATCACTTGTGATCAACGAAATTACGATGATTGAATACATTTAACATTCAACTTCTTACAACATATATAGGGTGTCGCCTGCAGTACTATAATCGAAGTTGGAAATTGTATGATATGGACTGTACGAAACTTTTAATTATCCAAAATGAGTTTGGTAAAGGTCTAGTTCAAGCAAAGAAATAAAACATCATGATAGCTAATTAAGCAATAAGAGACTTTTTATTCGTCGCTCCATTTAAATTGGTTATATCCAAAATGAGTTTGGTAAGGGTCTTACATAAATAATCTCTAACCTTGAAAAAGAAAAAACAAAAAGAAAAAAAAGAGGAAAAAAAAAAAGGTGACCTCTATTCCTCTATTGCTGATAACTACAGTACTAAATTTTCTGAATGACATATATTTCCATAGCAAAGAGCCAAAGACTAATATCCAGTGCTTTGCTTAACAGACAGCAATAAGTAACTGCATTATGTTCCAATGTTTGGGTTGTGGAGATCAAAGAGAGAGGAATACCACAGCAATACCTTAATTCTGTGATGATGTAATGATGCAAGCACATACCAACAGTAAAAGACAGCAAGCCATGGTAACTTTTTAGTTGATTTTAACATCACGAAGAAGCCGGGCAGCCATGGCACCACATCTTCGCACTTCCCAGTCAGTAAGATCTCGGCTTGACTCTCCTGTAGAATCCGAGCAACCTCTATCGTTTTTCTCACTCTCAACTTCATCCACCCCGCTAGTCTTTCCTTCACTCTGGTTACTTTCTCTCTCTACAGATTCGGATGCTTGATTTTTCTCTTGATCTACTGCCAACGTAATTCCAGCAGAATTTTTTGGTTCCATTAAATACAGCTGAATACTTGGATGCTGATACTTTCTGTCCATCTGCAACCACAAAAGAGTTTCCGAGTTGGGCATTTATGTAAAGACTATTCAATGAAAGCATACTTTGAAGAAAAGGCTGTTAGAAAAAACAATTACAGTTTTATTAATCTTGTGCTTAACTTGATGATCTTGAAATTTAATACGGAGCATATGTAGATCTTCGAAGGTAGTAAATATCATTTCCTTTAAAAGTTCAAATACGTTTACTGAAAGCCAAATTCTCAAACAATTTATTAGATGGGATAAAACCAAATGTTTTAATGATCCTTCTAAATGTGAGGTAGTAGGCTTCTTGCTAGCCTTCCCAATCAAGGGAGTAACGATAACAATTTGTTCGACAACTGCTACTTGCAAGGACCAGGTAACAAAAACCTATGTTAAAATGTGAGGGTAACGTTATCTATGTACATTAAACCCATCCTTAGTCCTTGCCATGCAGGAAAGGGCCTCATGAAGCAAGATATTAGGTCAACAGTGATTGGTTTTGGATAAATAAAGTGATGTACCTTGGTTCTTGGAACAGTTTTGACATCAAAGTTGCTCTTCCACAATTGAAGCATTTGTTCGTGGACGCTTGTAGAACGTATCTCATAACCCAACTGTCCAGTAAAAATTTAAACTGCTAACTGATACTTGAACTGAAACAATTGCTACAGTAATACTTAATATAAAGTTTTTTTTTTTTTTAACATCTTTACCACAATGGTTGTGCGTGGTCCTGACAAAGCATGTATCGTTTGCAGCAGTGGATCAAGGAGATGTTCAGCATAAACCTGATATCCACACACATCAGAACCATTGCTTGCAAAAATTTATCTATACCACATTGTTATTTGTTGCTAGTCCTATACCATAGTCCTCCAGAATATTATTTTGCAGATATGCAAACAGACAAGCTATAGAAAAAAAAAAATAAAAAAGAAGGCCCTATTCTGCCCAACAGTCACCTTTTATTTATCAAAATAGGAGAACAAAAGGCCAACTAAATATACCATGTAAAGAAGAATGTAATTACCATGCACATGCCTTGTTTCATGAACAACATAGAGTGGCTGGGTAATCTGTATAGACTGTATTATCAGTTCACATAAGTCTTCCAAAACTGACAGAAAGTTTGGATTAACACTCCTAAAAACCTTTCTTTTTTTTTTTTTTGGACTTTTGCACTCCAACAAGTTTTAATTTTACCATGTCCCACTGCAGTTACTTTTGGTCATAAGCTTATATACCTTGATGCCTCCAAAGGGATAATATATATGAAAAGATACATACCACATCAGTGCCGATCACAAAATCATATGGAGGATCCACAGCTTGTATATGATCCTTATTACCCCAATCCAATTCCGCAACCTTGATAGAGCCGAATGAATCTGCAGTGCAACTCTTGCACAAGTTAGATACAAAATAATACAGAACATTGATGCCAACAAAGAGTGAAGGGTAGAGGAAATATAAAGAAGAAATAGATTTTTAAAAAATCCAAAATTATATCACAGCAGAAGTGAAAATTTAGAGCATATATCATATTGCTCTTTACTACCTGCATTGGCATTTGCCTGCATGATCCATGAAGTATTACGTTCAACATTTCGCTGTAGCAGAGGCAGAACTTCTTTCTGATCAGTTGTGACCACTTCACATCCTAACATAGCCATCCCTGGTTACCCAAAAAGAAATTTGAAGGGATGAAAAAGAATAGATACATTATCAAATTTCTAGATAATGATGAAGTTGGGATGGACCCATTATTCTCTGAACATGTGATAATACATTGGTTTCCAACTTATGCTGAAGACAGACATCTAAGGAGCAGGTATAACATACCAAAGCCAGCTACTCCACAACCTGCTCCAAGTTCAATAACTCGCTTTCCTTTGAGTTTAGATGGACAAAATCTCCCTTTTCTGCTATTCCTTTCCTGAAAAAGTGAGTGAATCATCAATAGGAAACATCTCAAAAAATTTACTAGTACACTAGATGCCTAAGATATAAGAAATTTAATAGTCCAATGGCATGGGCAAAGCAAGAGTTTATACCTAATACTCACAAGTTCTTATTAGGTGTTAAAGTCAAACATGTATAAGGACAAGCCAAGTATAATCATCCTAATCTGCCGTTCTTTTCCTTGAAAAATTTGATACAAACAGAATGCATCTCACAAACCGTCAATAGATGTGAAAGCCTAGCATAAACACAAGTCATAAGTTGCTATACCATGTTAATTTCTAGACAGATTTAAGAATGGACAAAATTCAGCAAATCAGCATACTGTTGCACAGTTGACGACATCCATGGGTCCGTGGCAAGACACAGTCAACTCAAATCACCCCCCCCCCCCCAAAAAAAAAAAAAAAAAAAAAAAAAAAAAGAGCAAAATTCAAAGTAAAATATTACAATTATAATTGAAACCAAAATACAACAATTGCATTTACATACTAAACTCACATTCTCACCTAACCTCGCATATTAGCCCATCAAACAAAGAAGATAATAAAATGTTCTAACTTACTATGTGGTTATGTTATGCAGTCTAACTTTATAACGCAAGATAATAATATGTCTCAACAACGATGACAACAAACCCAATAATTCCAGAGACTGCATCAAACTTTTAAGATATATATAAGCCTAGGAAAAGAAATATACCAGATACTTGGCAAATACCATTGATGCATCCCATACTGTAGTTCCCAAATGCTTGGAATTTGGATCCTGTCACAGCAAAGGAGAAAAAAAAGGTTCTACCAAGAGTTATCAAGGACAGGAGAAAACAGGAAAGTGGATATACGTAGTATAATTTCTTGGGTAAGGGTGGACAAATTTATACAGAATGATAAAAAGGCTAAAATCTGTAAAAGTTTATAAATTTAAGTACCAAATCAATTAAATTTTCGAAAAATAAATTTCAACTCATCCAAGCAGCCAAAAAAAACTCCCTTAAGCTCTGCATAGCGGAAATTTGTAATGCTATCTCCCAATAAATACTTCTCTAAAATTCACAATAAAAATCTTAGGGAATTCTGTGTTAGAAATTTACAGTTATATGGATAGGTTAATTTCTTAATGCCAATGGCTGTGTTTTTAATCAAAGCTCAAGCTCAAACCCCAAAAAGAAAGCTTCATCGGCAAACCAATGCAAATTCTTCTACAAGCATTACCTGAAAACATGTATTCAAATGAGTTTGAGGAAAGCATTTATTAGAAACAACTGCAGTGTGAACCACAACTGCAACAACTACATATGCTCTACACAGGCTGCATGAGGGTGTTCTACAGCTCTACTTCTCCTTTTCATAGTAATTATCTCACTTTTGGTTCTGGTAAATTTCGATTTGAGTTTCCTAATACTCTTAAATATCTATTATCTCCGCACATTTAATGCACTAATCAACTAGTAAAATAATCCTATTAAATTCATTTACATTTCTTAATTTGTGGAGTAAAATGGAACAACCAAGTACTCTGAAATAAGTTTTGCAGAATGATATCCACATCATAAAACCCATCACTTTCCGAAAAGTAGTAATGTCAATGACAATATTTTTTTGTTGAGCCAACAAAAGTGAAGCAATAGAGCCCCAAAAAAGAAGAATTAATGTTCGGAGAGTTAGATTCCTAGGCGGGTAGAAGGAGCGTGCCTATAAAACTAGACAGGAAAAGGCAATGTACCTGAGAAAATTGCAATTGATTTCCCAGTAAGTCTATTCTAACAACTGATGTGTCTGGCAGATTCAACCTGCAATAGCACATCAAGATAATGTAAGAAGCTAATCAGCTATTCTAAGTTAGAAACCTGTCATAGTAGCTCTACTCAATTAGTTAACTACAGTTTTTGACATTTCAAGCTCTAGTACGAATGGCAACAAATCAGATTTGAATCAGGTACAGCCACGTCTATAGGCATCTATTTGAAAATCACCAGTACCCACTCCCATATAATTTTTTTTAAATACATACATATATGTAGCCAATGATAGAACTGAGTAAAAAGATTATCTAATAGATATTCCGATACTTTATTACTTCTTCCAATGCTTTTGGCAATGATTTACAACGTGATTGGATCATACAGCCATGAAGCTAAATAAAATACTCCATATATCATAAAAAAATATTTATCAGGTCTCTGCCGAAACACAGATCAACTACAATATATGCATTTCATAACAGAAGACAACACAGTCGTTTCCAAGCCCTGGCATAGATATCCTATAGTGTTGGTAAAAAAAAATTAATCAGTAGCTCTGTAATACAAGCATATGTTATCTGGATATGCGTGTCCTTTGGGCTAATAATATAAGTGATGCAATGTCACCTGTATGTAATTTGAAAATCCATATCCTAATTTAATCCATATGATTTATTGGACTCCTACTTTTTCAACATATCTAATTTGCATGGAGACAAATCGGACAGCTACAGGTGGGCCTGCCAACCCTACTGCAAGCATAAGCAAACTTTACATAATGATTGGTAAAAATTACAAGCGCAACACTAAATTACACTTGGTTGTACTACTTTTCACTTGAATCAGTTCAATTAATAAGCTATGTTTCAGAAATGAAATTTTGGAAAAAGAGTGAATGACATTAGATGATTAAACTGAAATATACGGAATGGCAAGTAAATTTATACGTAGTAGTTAATATTCTGAAGCAGCTGCAAGGAACAAAGAGTAAACATTTGACATGTTCAAGTTGACACCTCCTCAGGTACTGAATAACATAAAATCAAATCCCAGAAGAAAATGCATAGGTCCTTAAAGATTGTCTGGAGAAGCTTCATGTTGGTGAACTCTAAGAACTTTAACATTATATCTAATTGCATGTATGCAATACACAAATCAAAATATCATATCCACATCCTTCCTCTTGATTGAACATGACCTTCTATCCAGAATTCTTAGTCCCAAACACTTCTAGTATAAAAAGAAACAAGAAAATCTCTTTTGGATCTAGATAACAACTCCTACCTTTGCAAAATACTCCATAGAAGACCAAACAACAGCTCAATAGAATTCATAGTATATGAGTATATCCATTTTTGTAACATGGCACAGATGAAGGCATAGTCAAGCATTTCTCCTGAAATATGCTATGGACCACCTTTATAGATATATAAAAGCATGACATATATATCTAGCATTTAATTAAAATTAAATACCTCCTTCATGCAAACTGAAAGCGAAGTCACTGCAAATAAAATTCAGACAAACTAATCATAACAATAACCTAATTACCTGTCAGACTCCATACTTGCATCTATTCCAAAATCCAATAGCTTGCAGTTAATTTTTTGCAGTGAGGCCTGTGACAATAGACCATAATAAGTAAGTAGAAAATAGGGAACCATTAAATTTTGATAGAATGAAACTGCTTGCACTTATGGGATTGAGGGTTTGCTTGATTGATTGAAGACTGCTTGCACTCATGGAATGAGCTATGCTTCATAACCAATAAAGTAGCACTTAAATGGTTCAAAAAGCCATTTGTACCCACATAACATATAAATTTGAGATTTGACTATACAAGCAAAGCGTCTATACTCTATATAGTTCATCAGAAATTATTTTTTATTATTACCCTTGTCTCAAATATAGAATAATATGCCAAAGTTAGCTAATTTGCCGGATACATAAATTGAGCAATGATTTTTTAATAACTTTTATCTGATCTCTTTCTTTTCATTGTCTATTTTGGAAAGTTGAAGCCTCCTTACCAAAGATGAGCTAGGGGAGATTCAGACTGTTTGAAAATCAGAAAATGGCCAATTTACCCAGGTCCTCTTTATTATCCAAATACCTGAATCCATTTGCAGGGTCAGATATATGTATCAAAAATTTAAATTGAAGAGTTGGAGTAACAGAGCTAGCAAGAACAACCCTATCTACATGTCAAGCATAGGGTGGAGGACAGGAAGTATTACACCATAAAGTGATGCTCAATACCTAAAACTCGAAAGGCAGATTGAGACATGAAGGGTTTACATCATACTGTGATCCTGCTAATCCCCGTTTCATGGTCAAGCTTTACATGAGAACTACTTAAACAGTAAAGAGTTGGAGTACTTCGGAAATACGTACATTATGAAAAGCTTCCAAAGGAATCACTGGGGTCGAAATCAAAATTCTTTTTTGCGATAGAAATGAGAACTAGAAAGCCACTTCTTTGTTAATGAGCTACAAGCAAAGTTCAAACCACATTTCAATGTCATAAAATTTTGGAACTACCAGTTTTTCTGCCAGAATTATTAAAATAAATAATATTATAAACATTATCTGCCTTACTGTAATACAACCCTCTCACACAAAAATTGCTTGTATTCTAACCTACAATCAATACCCTGTAAGTTCAGCTGTAACAAAAATGTTTTGGAAAATTTGGTAATTTATAAACATACCCATAAAGGCTAGAATTGCAAAATTTACATCTTTAAAAGATAATCCGAAATTTATCAGCAACCACCACAACAACTAAACGCAACTAGTCATGCTATTTACCACATATGAAGCTTAAAAAGAAGAATCCCAGATTTTAACAGTAACCATAAAAAATACTACAAATCATGACGTTGGAGCTATTAATTTCAGTCTACAATCAAATTAATCAGATAATACCAAAATAAGGAGTAAAATTTAATAAAAAGTAGACTTTTTTTATCAATTGAATGCACTTTGAGAGCCAAAATTAAAATTGAATTGACAATATAGAAGATGAAGTTAGAGAAATACCCAGAAATATAAATTGAAAGTTAGAGAGGAGAGAAAAAGTTTGTTGCAGTTAAAGGGGAATTGGTTGATTGAGTGATAGAGAAGTTGGGTGTTGCCGAAAGAGGATGAACTCACCTGGGGGCTGGCGGCTGAAAAGTACTATGCCGCCGGACTGTCTGCCGGTGATTATTCGACAAGGTTGTCCAATGGTAATTGAGATTTTTTTTTTTTTAATGAAAATTTGCAAATTGTAGCCGTTTAAAGTTATTAGCATTTTGCATAGATGAGATTAGTATCACTACAATCCAAAGTCCGTGCGTAGGGTGAGTAAGTCCCGAGTTAGGGTTTTGAGAATGAGTTTCCTTGCGATTGTTCACTATTCTTGACCGATTTTTAATCTTTACTCAATCAATTCCTCTGTTTTTTTCTATTCGTGTGATCAATGGGGGATGATTTAGTGAAAGACTGAGAAAAGTTGCGATTAACAGACGAGGAGGGTGTAGTTTTAGGAGGTGATTACGTAGAAATTGTCAGTGAGAATACAAAAGCAAAAATCAATCTCACTTTGGTGGGAAAATTATGGATTGTTAAACCATATAATCTGGAAGCAATGAAAAAGACTTTGGCGAACGTTTGGAGGTTGAAGGAGAAATTCGCGATTAGGGTTGTTGAGTCAAACCTGTTTGTTTTCCAATTCCTTTGCGTGAAAGATAAGGAGCGAGTTTCGGAAGGGCGACCATGGTTTTTTGATGAGAAATTGCTCCTATTGCAAGAGGTGGTTGGTGATGAGCAACCCTCTGAAATTGAGTTCAAACAGACGCTAATGTGGATTCGTTTGCTAGGTGTGCCACTAAACAAACGCTCCCTGGAAGTCATGTATAATGTGGGGGAGTTCTTGGGGGGCTTTCTTGAGGCTGATGAATCTGATCCCCTTGGTTGGTGATAGTCTGCGAATAAAAGTGTTGGTTGATATCAATAGACCTTTGCGTAGGGATCTTTTCCTAGCAACGGGGCAAAATCAGTCTCGTTGGGTGGATATCAAGTATGAAAGATTGGCAGATTTTTGCTTTTTCTGTGGGAGGCTACAACATACTGAAAGAGAATGTCAATATAAGGAGCAAGAGAAAGGAGATGAGGCGAAGATGGTATACCAGTATGGACCGTGGCTTCGTGCGTCCCCAAAAAAGAGAGTTAAAACCGATATGGCTGACAGAGAAGTTGAGAAAACGTGGGTTGAGCGTTTTAAGAGCTCAGCAATGTTAAAGAAAATTCCCACTTATAATGACCCGGGGGTCATTAAATTAGGACCTGTTGGGGCTGCTAGAAGGTTAGCTTTCTCTTCACCGTCTGCTCATGGTGAAAGTGAAAAGCAAGCTCATATAATGACAAAGGCAACTAAGCTACTTGCGGTGCCGGATAGCAGTGGGAAAAATCTGGTGCTCAGAACAGTAGGAAGAAGGAATTGTAGTGATGATGAAACAGAGGAGGAGCCAAGAAAATTAATGAATGTGATAAAAAGTGTGGAGAGTGAAGTAGTGAGTCAGGAGAAAAAAGATGGAGTGGGATTAGAAGATGTTTACAGTCAAGAAGGAGTGGTGATGATGGACACTAGGGAGACAAATGATAGGAGTGATAGTCATAATATGGAAAATGAGACTAAAAACTATGAGTGGGACACTAAGGAGGAGGGTGAGTTAATGAAGAAAGCTGCTAGGGTAAAAAAAAAAAGGCGAGGGGCCTTAGGAAGGTAGTTCTTAAAAAGAGTGGTAAAAAAGGAGATGGGGAAGGTGTGTTATTGAGTGGAGGTAAAAGGGGATTTCAAGACAAAGGAGGAGAGGAGTATGAAATGGTAGTGGGTGGAGAAGAAGCTGACAGTGATGCCAAGAAGAGGAAGGTCGAAAATCCTACTGACAAAGTGGCGGGCCCCATAATGGGCTCTCGGTGAACAATGAATTACGCCCTTTCATGGAATTGTAGAGGTTTGGGGAGTACCTCGGCGATTAATGCGGTTAAAAATGTTGATATTCTTGAAAATTCCCAAATTATGTTTTTGTTCGAAACAAGGTTGAAAAGCCACGAAATGGAAAAATTAAAACATAAGTTGAAGTTTAATAATCTGCTTGTTGTGAGTTGTGTTGGAGAGGGAAGAAAGAGAAGTGGTGGTTTGGCCCTTTTATGGAAAGATACTTTGGAGGTGGAAATAAAGTCATATTCTTTGCACCATATTGACTCGTGGATAAAAATTCCTAGCATGCGGGGTTGGAGGTTTATAGGAATTTATGGCTACCCGGATGCTGAAAATAAACATTTAACTCGTGTCTTGTTAGAAAATTTGATCGGTGACCCAAATACTCCATGGGTTTGTGGAGGTGACTTTAATTTGATGTTGATGTCGAGCGAGAAACAAGGAGGAAATGATTTAATGTTGTTGAGGCTGATATTTTTCGAGAAGCTGTTACAAGTTGTGAGTTGATGGATTTGGGTTTTGTTGGTCATGGCTTTACTTGGACCAATAATCAAGGTGGTGATCGAAATGTTCAAGAGCGTTTGGATCGTTTTTTAGCAAACAAGACATGGAAAGACCTTTTTCCTGGATCGTTTGTGTCTCATTTATCAAAGAGAAAGTCGGACCATTTGCCCATTCTTTTATGTGTTAGTGAGGGAGTAGGGGAAATAAAAAAGAAAAAAAATTCAAAAAATATAGATTTGAAGAAATATGGCTGAGGGATGAAACATGTGGTGATATTGTGAAGGAAGCATGGGATTGGGGAGGTGATATTTGTTCGAAAATTGCTCACACCTCGGGCAATTTGAGTGCTTAGAGTAGAAAGAAATTTGGTGATTTTATAAAAAAAAATAAAGGACTGCAGAGCTAAGATGGAAAGCCTTATGGGGGAGACACAAACCGAGGAGATTATAGCTCAAATTCGGGCTTTGGATGATAGAATGGATGAGTTGGAGAGAAGAGAAGAGTCATATTGGAGGCAACGGAGTAGGTACGATTGGCTCAAAAATGGTGATAAAAACACTACGTTTTTTCACACAAAAGCTAGCCAAAGGAAGTCAAGAAATCATATTAGGGAGTGAAGGATGCGGCTGGGAACATAGATCAAGATGAAGAGCAAATATCAGAAACTTTTGTGCGTCACTTTGATGATTTAGTTGCTTCGGGTGGGCATTATGATATGGATTCCGTGATCGAAAAAGTTGACTCAGAACTCTCAGATACTCAAGTAGCCGAACTTGCTGCCCCTTTTGATGGTGAGGAAGTCCGTGAGGCGCTTTTCCAGATGCACCCTACTAAAGCCCCTGGCCCGGATGGTATGTCTCTTATCTTTTTCAAAAAATTCTAGAATGTTGTCGGGAAAGATGTTATTGATAATACTTTGAGCATACTAAATAATGGTAGAGATGTAGGCCCTATTAATTAGACATACATTGTTTTAATCCCGAAAAAAAAAAGAGTATGAGTCTCCTGTTGATTATAGGCCTATTAGTTTGTGCAATGTCTTGTATAAAATTGTGTAAAAATTTTGGAAAATAGACTAAAAAAAATCCACCATGTATTATTAGTGAGTCTCAGAGTGGTTTTGTTCCTAGTAGATTAATTACTGACAACATTTTGGTGGCCTATGAGTGTTTTCATTATTTAAGGAAAAAGAAAACTGGAAAAAAGGGTTTTGGGTTTGAAATTGGACATGAGCAAAGCCTACGATAGGGTGGAATGGGCTTTCTTGGAAAAAATTATGATGAAATTCGGTTTCCCGGAGACTTTTGTGAAGAATATTATGAAATGTGTTTCATCGGCTTCTTTTGATGTTTTAGTGAATGGGCAACCGTCGAGAACTTTTAGCCCGAGTAGAGGTCTGCGACAGGGAGACCCCCTATCTCCCTTCTTGTTCATTATGTGTGCTGAAGGATTATCTGCTCTCCTACGGGATGTAGAAAGGAAGAAGCTTATTCATGGGGTGAAAATTGGGAGACATGTTGAACCAATTTCTCACCTATTTTTTGCTGATGATAGTCTGTTATTTACTCGGGCCAATGAAGAGGAAGTTGATAAAGTTCTTGATATTCTTTCGACCTATGAGGTAGCGTAAGGCCAGAAACTGAATATGGAAAAATCAGAGGTGTCTTTTAGCCGAAACATTGATCTTGAAAAGAAAAATATGCTTCGGATGAAGTTAGCTTTTATGACTGTCGAAGGACATGACAAATACTTGGGTCTTCCGACTTACATTGGAAGCTCTAAGAATTTTTTTTTTTTCAGAATATTCAGGATATGGTCTGGAAGAAGCTCAAAGGTTGGAAAGGAACCTATCTATCTTAAGCGGGTCAAGAATCCTCATCAAATCAGTGGCGCAATCTATCCCTACATATGTTATGCAATGCTTTGCTATTCCCGTTAGTATTCTTAACGAGGTAGAAAAAATGTGTAGGAACTTTTTTTGGGGTCAAAAAGGTGAAGAGCGAAAGATGAGTTGGATAGGTTGGGATAAAATGCTCCGAGCAAAAAATCAGGGAGGATTGGGCTTTAGAAATATGAGAATTTTCAACAAGTCTATGTTAGCAAAACAAGCGTAGAGAATTCTGAGCAACAAAAATTCGCTTATGTCCCGTGTGCTTAAAGGAAAATATTTTCCTAACTCGTCATTTTTGGATGCTAAAACAGTCCCTAGTATGAGCTTTACGTGGAGATCCATATTAAGTGCTAGGGAGGTGATTGTGAAGGGTGCTATAAAAACTATTGGAATCGGAAATAGTGTGCGCATTTGGGAAGATCCATGGGTGCCTAAATTACCAAACTTTCGAATTTTGTCACCTAGGGGTGATGGAAATGACACTCCGATTTTTGTGAATAAATTATGGGAAAATCAGAGATGGAATCTGTCAACCCTCTCTGGCTTATTTTCTCAGCATGAAATTGAGGAAATTTACAGCATTCCCATACCTATGTTTGAGGAAGATGATGGTTGGTCATGGCACCTTTCAAAAGATGGTTTATATAGTGTAAAAAGTGCCTACAATCTGCTAGTTGAAGAAGAGGAAAGAGAAAAGGCAACCACATCTAATGTGCATCCTGCTTTCAAGTGGAAGCGAATTTGGCATGCATGTATACCCCGAAGATTAAATTGTTTACGTGGAGAAGTGTGAGAGAAGGCCTGCCTGTGATGAGCCGACTGATGGCTAGAGGTTTGAATGTTGATCACCACTGCCCTATGTGTGGTGAAGAGGAAGAAACCACTACCCATATGATTCTATTCTGCCCAACTGTAACCCCTATATGGAGATACTCAGTGCTGCGTCTTGATATAAGCTCTACTGATTCGACTAGCTTTAGATAGTGGTGTAATGTGATGTGTGAAAAAATCAAAGAGTCGAAATGGTGGGACACTTTCTGGAGTTTAGCTTGGAGCATTTGGTTAAAACAAAATGCATGGGTGTTTGAAAAAAAAAAAAAGCAAAGAGGAAAACTAATGTCTTGCACAAGGCTGTGTGCTTGGTTGGGGAGTTTGAAACAACCAATTCCAGAAATGCTGAAGCGAGGAATGTACAACAATTTAGTACTATGTGGAAAGCTCCTCCTGTGGGTCTGTACACTCTGAATACAAACGCTGCATTCCAGGGACAGATGCTTGGTATTGGAGGCGTGATGCGTGATGAAGAGGGAGCTGCTGTGTTTGTATTCTGCTCGACTGAAATGGGACAGATGGACGTTGATGTTGGTGAAGCACTTGCAATGCGAGATAGCCTGAAGATAGCTATGGAAGCTGGGATCAGAAACTTCATTCTAGAAACCGGTAACACAAAGCATTTTCATCATGCTAAGAAGGGTTACTCCCCTCCGTGCGTTTTTGGTAATTTGTGATGGATATCCTTATGCTTGCTCGTGGTTGTCAGAGTTGCTCCTTTTCGCTTGTTAGAAGGTCAGGCAATGTTGTTGCCCATAGCTTAGCAAAGTTAAGTTTTAATTATAGTAATTATCGTGTTTGGCTTGAAGAGCATCCCACTGAAATTCAGGGGGCCTTATGTAACGATATTGAACTTTTGGTGAATTAATAATATGTGCTAAGCTGCGGTTTTTGTCAAAAAAAAAGTTAGTATTTTGCAAATTGCAACCATTTAAAAAAAATTGCAAATTGCAGCCCAAAAATTCTTATTAATTGTAAATTGCAGCCCGATTCAACTTTTTCATCGATTTATATGTTGAAAAATATTCGGTTTAGGATTTTAGGGGCCATTTTAGTCTTTAAGGGCTCGAATTGAGCTCGAAATTAACCAAAAAATAATGTAAGTGTCTCGTTTTTACAGTAAAAAATAGTTGTCCACAAATCGATACATTTTTGTTACGTAAAACGAGACACTTACGTTATTTTTTTGCTAATTCTAAGCTCAATTCAGACCCTTTAAAAAATGGCCCCTAAAACCTTAAATTGAATGTTTTTCGACACGTAAACCAATGAAAAAGTTGAATCGGGGTGCAATTTACAATTGATAAGAACTTTTTGGCTGCAATTTGCAAATTTTTTTTAAATGGCTGCAATTTGCAAAATACAAACTTTAAATGACTATAATTGGCAAATTGTCCTTTTTTTTTTAACTTTTTGACATTTTACTTGCATTTGAGATTTGACATAGGTGCCTTGAGTTGTCCATTTTCTTAATATAACCATGATTGTATAGAATCACACTAATTTTTGATTTTTTTAAAAAATAATTAATTTTTGAATCTTTATATCAAAAATATCATACGAAATACTTCCTCTATTTAAACACATGTTTTTAATGATAAATATCTCTAATTATCAACATTATAAATTATAAAAAGTGGATATTAATAAAATATACATTGAAACGATTCAAACAAGACCGCACATGAATATGTTTTATCGTATCTATAAACCATAAAAGCGAGTCACAAAATATTGTGTGAATAGTGTAAAAGTCAAACGGTGCCAACTAAAAAAACGGAAGAATTATAACTTTAAATTTTTTTTTTTAAAAAAAAAAACTGCCGTTATACCAAATTAGCCTTTCATAAAAAGTTTTATGATTAAACTAACACAAGGGATTTTGTTTCACGTTAATTACAACTTGTCAAGGCCAAGATGTGATGAATTTTAAACCCACCACGACTATATGAATGGAAAAACTAACATTCATCTCACCCCGTGCCATTGACATCCATACCAACAACAACCACATGAATAGCGAGCCTTTAAATTAATGGTCCCCAAGAATGGCCTCGGTCTAATGGTGTTGTTGTAGCACTGATATGTCTAGTTTATGTAGTATTTTACCCCCGTCCCTTGGTCATTATTAGTAGTGTTTTTGGCTCTTTAGAGCCATTTTTATTACTAATATGTGTTTTCTAGTGTTTTCGTAGTTTTGGTTGAGTTTTGTAGTGAATTGCACCTTTGGAGTACTTTCCCGGGATTTTATGGAGCAACTACAAGCATTGGAGGAGCACGACCATCTTTCGTAGCCCAAGATCGGTTAGAGTAATCAAACCGGTGAATAAGGGCTCGACTTGTGTGAAGACGAGACATTTGGACCGAATGATTAAAGCCCCAAAGAGGATATTTGGTTTGGGCCAAGTTACGAGCCTAAACGAGGAGTCCAAGCGGCCCAAGGGTGTCCGCCCGGTGGTTCGCCCGATGGTCCGCCCGGTGGTCCGCCCGATGGTCCGCCCGATGGCGCGCCCGATCGGGCAAAGAAGACTTATATCGCAACAGCCCTTCGCCCGATCAAAAAGGCGCGCCCGGTCGGGCGGTGTGGCGCCCGGTCGGGCGCGTGTCTCTGATAGATCTTTTAAGCATCGTTTAGTTTGTTTTAGTTTAGGATTCTTGCTTATTATAAATATGTTTTTGTTAAGCAAGTTTAGGATTCTTTTTTTACACTTCGTTATTCTTCCTTTACTTTTGTAATTCTTTCTCTTAGATTTTCTCTCTCTACTTAAGCTTATTTTCTCTCTCTACTCTATATACTTTGTTCTTTACTCAACTCTTTATTCTGATTACTTTGGTAACGATTTCTTTTCTCTTAATCTCAGTTATTTATTTTATTCCTTCTATCATGTTTTATTTTGTTGCTTTGATTAGTTTAGATTTAATTATGTGTGAGTAGTTCTTTTTCTAGGGTTTATGGGGATCCATAAATAATATGAAGGGGTAATTTATTGTTGTTAATTATCAATGCTATATTAATTTCCTATTGATTGATTTAATGCTCTGTGACTAGATTAGGCCTGATCTTTTATGCATGAGTTTGACAATATTGATTCGAGATTCGAGAGATGAGAATTGATGTTTAGGTCTAGTTTCAATAGGCAGGTTAATCTATAAATGGTTAAGCCGAGATTCAAGAGATGAGATTTAATACCGGTAGATTAATTCTGTGATTGTAATACGTAGCGAAAGCCCTTTATTATCTGGTTAATTGATGCATTAATGATTGGTTATTATGTTTTACCCTGGAATATTATTTATTGGTGAACCTATGCCCTAGGTCCTTAATTCATTGATTCCTCTTATTTTATTTTCCCTACTTATATTCTTCGTAGTATAATCTTTAAATCACAACAAATTGTTACTAATAATTTAGATTGCTATTAATTAGTTAGAAATAGAAAGACTAGTTTCCCTGTGGATTCGACCCTACTTCCCTATCTACTTTAGTTAGAGGACTTAGGTAATTACTTTTTATTAGGTGATACGACTTTAGCCTGTCAAAATTTGGCGCCGTTGCCGGGGAAACGGTTATATTTTTTATTTCTAATTGTTTTTGTAGTCTAGATTATTTTCCTTCGTCCCGGAGAACATAAGTTTTTTGGGACAGTTCTCATATCTGTTGTATAGTTCTTTGTTTATGCCCAGGTGTTCCAGATCAGGCTACATTCCTTTCGATCCTGAGATCGAGCGCTCTTTCCATAGGCAAAAGAATTTATACAAGCAAATACTGGCGAGTTCTGGTGGTGAAATTCCTAGAGACCCTTCATCTGATTCTAGTGATCCAGACACTTCTTCAGAATCAGAATTAGAGATGGGAGAAAATCCACCTAAAAAGCTCAGCGACTATTCTCAGCCATCTTTGGCGCATTTTCCCCACCTTTCTCCTACGCCAGATCTTGAGGGAGTTCAATTCGAGATCAAGCCCCAATTCATCACGATGATAGAAAGGAAGCAATTTAGTGGAGCTAAGGGTGAAGACCCAAATCTACACATTGCTGACTACTGTCAATATTGTAACACTATAAGGCAAGCTGGGGTCACGCAAGACCAAATAAGGGAGATTCTCTTTCCTTTCTCTTTATGTGGAAAAGCTAAACTGTGGTTTAATGGTTTAAATAGAACTGCACTTGGCATTACTAATTGGGAGACTCTTGTTTTGAATTTTTATAACAAGTATTACCCTGCAGAGAAAACAGCTCTATTGAGAAGCGCAATTCAAAATTTCGCCCAAGAGCCAGATGAGTCACTATATGAAGCTTGGGAGAGATTCAAAGACCTGCAGAGAGAGTGCCCTCATCATAACTTAGCACAGTGGCAGTTGATACAAGCTTTCTACAATGGGATCGGAAATTCTTCTAGAGCAATTTTGGATTCTGCAGCTAATGGGAGGTTTATGAACCTCAATGTTGATGATGCAGGTCAGGTTATTGAAGATATGGCGATCCATAATTCCCAATATGGGAATCCTAGAGGTTTTGCAAACAAGGGAAAACACCACGTCGATTCTGTATCCTTTTTGCAATCTCAATTAACCTCTATTTGTCAGAAATTGGATAACCTTACTACTGCTAATTCTAAAATAACTAATGTTTCTGCAATTGATAATAATGTTAATGATGCTTTCTGTGAAAATTGTGGAATTGTAGGTCATTGGGAACATGAGTGTAGGAGTTCTATGGAGCAGGTCAACGCTTTTCAGTCCATCAAGCAAAATAACCCATACTCCAACACCTATAATAATCCCGGGTATCGGAACCATCCTTACCTTTCCTATAGGAGCAGTAATGTGCAAAATCCCACACCTCCACCTCCACAACAACCAGCACCACCACCTCAGCAGAAATATTACCATCTCAATGCTGGCCAGAAAAACCAACCGCAAACTCCTCCACCACCTTCTGACCCAGCTTTATCAGAAATTAGAGCGATGTTAACTAGTATGCAAAAGCATATGGAGAGTAGAGACTCACAAATTGACTCGATTGTAGCCCACAATAAAGTCATAGATACTCAAATTGCACAGTTAGCCGCTGCTCTTCAGGTTCGCCCACAAGGAGCCCTACCATCGCAACCAGTACAACCCACAGATCAGGCGTTTGCAATTACCCTCAGGAGTGGTTCACACTATGATGGGCCTCCTATGCCCAAAGAAGATGAACCTGTTTCAATAGAAATTGCTAATCCTGATTCCTTTATACCAAGGGATATTAATCCTAGCCCTGCAGGGCTAAAGGGTAGTACTAATATTTCTGATGTTATATTGCAGGGTAAAACTTCAGGGAAGGTTGTAACTCAAGACAGGAATAATGATGTGCAACAACCAATTATCAAACTACCATTCCCAAATCGACATTTGAAAAGCACCATGGATAAGCAGTTTGGTAAGTTCCTTGACATGGTGAAGGATTTGCAGGTAACAGTTCCCTTTACAGAATTAATCACGCAAATACCTGCATATGCAAAATTCATGAAAGAAATATTGACTAGGAAAAGGTCTATTAGTGAGGTAGAGACTGTCGCTTTTACTGCTGAATGCAGTGCCGTACTACAAAATAAATCTCCACCCAAACTAAAAGATCCCGGTAGTTTTTCTATCCCTTGTCATATTAGCAATTTAATGATTGATAATGCATTGTGTGATTTGGGCGCTAGTGTTAGTGTCATGCCATTATCTGTGTGTTTAAAGCTAAAAATGGGTAAATTAAAGTCTACTAATATTACTCTGCAAATGGCTGATCGTTCTTCTAAATACCCCATAGGCATTCTAGAAGACGTCCCTGTTAGAGTAGGTAAATTTTATATACCTATGGATTTTGTTGTTCTTGATATGGCTGAGGATTTGCATACCCCAATTATCTTGGGTAGACCCTTCCTTAATACTGCTGGAGCAATTATAGATGTGAAATGTGGTAAATTGACACTATCAGTAGGGGATGATAAAATTGTTTTTAATTTGAATAATACCCCTAAAAGCCCCATGCTAGAGGAGAAGTGTTATAAAATTGATGTGGTTGGTAATTGTTCTAATAAGCCCCAAGCTTTTGTTAAAGATCCCTTGGAGGCGGTATCGTGTGTTGCATCTTCTACAGGTACAACTAACCAATGGAAAGAGGAAGTGGACGCAATAGAGAAAGCCTTATACTGTGAAGGTCTTGGTTTTGAAGATGAGAAGGTGGAAATGAGTACACAAGTTGCGGAAACTGAGCCTATAGTGAGAGTTCCACCAGATCGTGTTGTAATAGCTCAACAAAGTGATAAATCGAGGCAACCAACGGTCAAAAAGGGTTCTCAATCGAACAAAAGTAAAGACCCACCAGTTCAAGCCAACGAGGATCCACCCAATAGGGTGAATTGGCGCCTTACAGGGCGTGTTAGGAAGCCGAGTCGTGGTTTAAAAATCGCTCAACCGGGTGAAGAACCACCCGACCAGGCGATAGGCCAAGGGGCTTAACTTCCCGACATGTAGTAAGAGGGTCGTGCGGGACCTAAATAAACCAGCGCTTTGCGGGAGGCAACCCGTATTTTTCTTGTTTTTTTTTAGTCTTCTTTCTATTTCTTGTGAGAGGAGATAGGAGAGAGTTTAATGAGTTTATTGAGTCGTACAGGTTAGAAGGAAAAGAGTTAGTCAAATTTTGGAAAAAAAGAGAAGGAGTCTCTCGTACCAAACATTGCCTCGGGCCCGACCGGGCGAAGGACCGCCCGACCGAGCGCGAGAGCAAGGGTGAAAAATTGACAATTTTTGCCCGACCGGGCGAAGGACCGCCCGACCGGGCGCGAGAGTTGACGAGTACGGACATTTCGACCGCCCGACCGGGCGGTATGGCGCCCGACCGGGCGCGAGAACAAAGAGAATTTAGAGGGTTTATACCGCCCTACCGGGCGGTGTGGCGCCCTACCGGGCGGTATGGCGCCCGACCGGGCGCGAGAGCGGATCAGCAAAACTGCTCCACTTTGACAGGCCATAACTTTTGCGTTTCTTATCCGTTTTTGGCGTGTGACCTATCGTTGGAAAGCTCTTCAAGTCTACTTTCCAATGCAATTAGAATCATTGAATTATCAATTATACATCAAAAGTTATGATCAGAATAGTGCACCTGACTCAATTTTTATCTTTTTTCCACTAACACTTTGTTTCTTTCTTGCCCAATTTTGTTCCAAAGAGATGCATTGCAATCTTGAGGATTTGGTGACATTGATGTGGTGATGATGAAGAGTAGTCACCTTGAATACTTGCTTCCCCTTAAGACAATGAGGACATTGTCTGATTTAGCTTGGGGGGAGGTTCTCGTGTTCATATGGTATATCTTTCACTCTCTCTCTTGGTATGCTTAGTGTAGTTTTACTGCTTTCCTAGTGTAGTTTTATTGCTTTCCTATAAGAAAAATACAAAAAAATTGAAAAATTAAAAAATCCAAAAATACGTTCCAATGAATTGTAAATCATGCTTCTCTATGCCCCCATACTTGAGAAAATTTGTTTTGATTCTTGGTTATTGATGATAAGCATTGTGGACTTGTTGGTCATGATTTGAAGTTTAATTGCTTGGATGCCTAAACATGCGTCAATTTTGTCCAACTACTTGTGAATATAGTGCTTGACTAGTTGATTTGGTTAGGAATGTGTGTTTAGTTCCTGGTATGTCAATGAATTTGAGTATTGGTTTGAAACTATGAGTAGTATTTCATGACTCACCTATTATGCACATGAGGAGGACGAAGGCGTTCATTCTTTTAGGTAGCCTTCAGTCGATATGAGATACATTTGTTCCCTTCTTGCTACCCATGTTGTTGCTTGTGCCCTTTTATTGTTTATTTAGCCACATTACAAGCCTTTTTAGCCCCATTGGTTACTAGTCCCAAGCTTGGCTTGGGGGAGCTATAGTTAGTGAGGTGAGGGAGTTGTAGTGTGCACATTATTTGCACAATGTGGAGGTATAAGAAGAGTAATTTGTTCTTTGATTTTTGTGATTGGAAAAAATAAGAATTTGTGTTTCAAAGTTGAAATTTCCAATGTGGAATAAAAAGAAAAAAAAGCAAAAGAAAAAAATTGTTATATGTTCAAATTATCTATATGAAAGTTGCCCAAGAAAAATTCAAAGGAAAAAAAAGTATCAAGTTTGAAAAAAGAATGAGTTCAAAGTTTGTTTATTCACTCAAGTTCTACATTGTCATATTTTTATGAGTGAAATTGTAAGTGTTGGGATTGTTTATGTTGTTTGGAGTAGTATTTGGTGGATTCTTGTTGGAGTTAGTTATGTTGGAGATGTTGATCATTGGTTTTATTAGGATTTGGCTCCCTTTAAGCATGGCTTTTCTCTCACATGTTCCCAAATATTTCTTACCCTTTATCCTAGCCTTACATTACAAGCTTTAAAGACCTTCCGACCTTGTGCATAGAGTTGTGTAGATGTGAAAGTGTTACTTATCAATGCAAGTTATGATTTGACATATTTCGAGTCGACTAGTAGGTTGACTGTATGTCTTTTTAAACACACGAGAGTGTGAGTTAGGAGGGCATTGTTCACATTAAAGGGGTTGGGATGGAGAGCGATCGAGTACATCTTTTACTCGCCACATAAATGAGAGTTGAGTGTGTGAGCACTAGTCTTGAATTCTATATGCTCGTGTGGTTTGCTCTATTTGACAATTGTTGGGGAGGAAGAGTGATTGGATGAATGAGATTGATTGATATTGAAGCATGCTCATTAGATTTTCCTTGAATCGTCTGTGCTTGATTTGATTATTGGGGTGAGGAATGTTTTATATGTTCATTGATGAGCTCTTTGCTTAGGGACAAGCAAAGGTTTGGCTTGGGGGAGTTTGATATGTCTAGTTTATGTAGTATTTTACCCCCGTCCCTTGGTCATTATTAGTAGTGTTCTTGGCTCTTTAGAGCCATTTTTATTACTAATATGTGTTTTCTAGTGTTTTCGTAGTTTTGGTTGAGTTTTGTAGGGAATTGCACCTTTGGAGTACTTTCCCGGGATTTTATGGAGCAACTACGAGCATTGGAGGAGCACGACCATCTTTCGTAGCCCAAGATCGGTTAGAGTAATCAAACCGGTGAATAAGGGCTCGACTTGTGTGAAGACGAGGCATTTGGACCGAATGATTAAAGCCCCAAAGAGGATATTTGGTTTGGGCCAAGTTACGAGCCTAAACGAGGAGTCCAAGCGGCCCAAGGGTGTCCGCCCGGTGGTTCGCCCGATGGTCCGCCCGATGGTCCGCCCGATGGCGCGCCCGATCGGGCAAAGAAGACTTATATCGCAACAGCCCTTCGCCCGATCAAAAAGGCGCGCCCGGTCGGGCGGTGTGGCGCCCGGTCGGGCGCGTGTCTCTGATAGATCTTTTAAGCATCGTTTAGTTTGTTTTAGTTTAGGATTCTTGCTTATTATAAATATATTTTTGTTAAGCAAGTTTAGGATTCTTTTTTTACACTTCGTTATTCTTCCTTTACTTTTGTAATTCTTTCTCTTAGATTTTCTCTCTCTACTTAAGCTTATTTTCTCTCTCTACTCTATATACTTTGTTCTTTACTCAACTCTTTATTCTGATTACTTTGGTAACGATTTCTTTTCTCTTAATCTCAGTTATTTATTTTATTCCTTCTATCATGTTTTATTTTGTTGCTTTGATTAGTTTAGATTTAATTATGTGTGAGTAGTTCTTTTTCTAGGGTTTATGGGGATCCATAAATAATATGAAGGGGTAATTTATTGTTGTTAATTATCAATGCTATATTAATTTCCTATTGATTGATTTAATGCTCTGTGACTAGATTAGGCCTGATCTTTTATGCATGAGTTTGACAATATTGATTCGAGATTCGAGAGATGAGAATTGATGTTTAGGTCTAGTTTCAATAGGCAGGTTAATCTATAAATGGTTAAGTCGAGATTCGAGAGATGAGATTTAATGCCGGTAGATTAATTCTGTGATTGTAATACGTAGCGAAAGCCCTTTATTATCTGGTTAATTGATGCATTAATGATTGGTTATTATGTTTTACCCTGGAATATTATTTATTGGTGAACCTATGCCCTAGGTCCTTAATTCATTGATTCCTCTTATTTTATTTTCCCTACTTATATTCTTCGTAGTATAATCTTTAAATCACAACAAATTGTTACTAATAATTTAGATTGCTATTAATTAGTTAGAAATAGAAAGACTAGTTTCCCTGTGGATTCGACTCTACTTCCCTATCTACTTTAGTTAGAGGACTTAGGTAATTACTTTTGATTAGGTGATACGACTTTAGCCTGTCAAGCACCTTGGTGAAAAAAAAGTAAAGAGCGTTCTAAAGAAAAGCAACAGATATCAAGTGGGATTAGTAGTTGTCGGTGGTCAAAGATTCATCGACAACCGACATCCGAAACTGTCGGTGATATTGCATTTATCAACAAAACGTGTACCGATAACCACTCACTGATAGTTGGTGATCACGATAAAGTAGGTCGTTGAATCTAATACCCTAATCAAATTAATTATTTATAAACCTAAACCTTTCACTAAACTAGTTAGCGGCAGGTATAGGGTCAAACCACGAGAAAGCACACAAGTTAAACATCAAATCCACTAATGCAATAGTAAATGGGAGAATATTTTTGTTGGTTTTCTTGATTGAATAAACTAAAACAATAAAGAAAGAAAGATAAAAGGGATTAAACCAAAGATAAACAACGCTAGGGGTATGGGGGTGTCAAACATGATCAAACATAGATGGACAATGATGATTATCATGAAGAACATGCCATAGAATGCTAAGTTCTACTCAAACAACTCACTTTCATGCAATTGCTTAAGCAAATCAATGAACTATGTCTTGTCCTAATTGAATCACTTTCATGCATCCAATTAGTCACTAATCATGGCAAGAGATTAAGAGTGCACAATACGTAAAACACTACTTAAATAATTCATTTTCATGCAATCATCAAAGTAAAGGTGATCTTAGTCTAATCCAAATCATTCTCATGCATTTAGATTAGGGAACATCAAATAATGTGCTACTAATAATCTCAAGCTATTAAAAATCTTATCTTTCATCAATTTATGGCACGAGTTCAATCAAATCATCATCAATCATCAATATTAACACATGTTTTCCACCCCCTTTCCCTAGCTAAAAACTTAGCCTAGGAAAGAGAAACTAACCATCATAACAAAACTAAAGAAGGATTCAATAAGCACAAAACTAGACATGATTGAAAACAAATAAAAACAATAGCAACAAGTTCAACTAAAGAGATAAATGAAAATAAGCAATAACAAAGCAAATAAATCAAACGAAAAAGAAAGGATTAGAGATTACTAAAGAGGAACTTGATTAAAGATGAAATCTTGGAACTTTGCCTTTGATTGAAATAAACTTGACCAAATGTTGAATACAATGAAGAAACTTGAGGAATAAGCTACTTTCTCTCTCTAAAATACTAGGTCTAATGTTGATTGAAAAATAGGATGATTACAAAATTCAATAAGAAGTCTATTTATATGCATCTAAAAGTCGGAAATAAAACACCAAGGAGAGGCCTCTAGCGAGCTGCCGCGCCCTTTCTAGACAGGGTACGGCTTCGGCCTGCCCTGAAAGCCGCGCTCGCGGGTCGAAGGAGGAAAGGCCTCTCCAGCTGAGGAGAGGCTGCGGCCTGGGAGCAGGGGAAAGTCAGCCTCAAAATGCCGCGTCCGCGGGTCATGGAGGAGAGACCTCTTCCAGGGTGCGGCTAGGCATCTACTGAAAATTATGTCCAAGTACACAACAGTATCCCGCGCCCACAGGCCTTGGTTCCGCGCGCCGCGGCTCCCTGAGTTGCTTCCACCTTCTCCTTGAGCATCTCTTTCCCCTCCATAGCTCAATATCCATCTATAGGCTTCTCCAAAAGGGCCAAACATCTACAAAACAACGAAGAAAAACTAAGGGAAACATAAGAAAAGGGAGAAAAGGAGGGGAAACACAAGAAAGGACAAAGCATCATTAAAGCGAAGATAAAACGCTTTGAAAAGGATCAAACAAGTGCAAATGAGGGGAAAATTCTTAGAGAAAAAGGATAAAAGAGTGGCATAAATGCCACTCATCAGTTGGTCATTGGTGTTACCAATTACCGACGATTTTTACAATTTCACCAACTATTCTGGGCCATCGGTGATTAGCTGTTTTCTTGTAGTGACAACATCAGGTAAACTGAGAAATAATATTCTTCTATGACATACAACAACAAAAAAAGTGTAGATTCAGAGTTGTAATGACATGAAACTAACACGTGTAGTCTGAAAGGTCATAATAAAAGGGGATGTAAAATTGGAGGACAAGAGAGGCAGCAGAGGTCAAGCAACAAAGTAGATGAGACATAAATAGTTGTAAGGGACAATCCATTACCCATGCACATAAGGGAGTTGGGGTGTACACATATATCCAAATGACTTTAAGAGGGTAGGAACAGTAAGTATACTATCTTTTTAAAGCTGCTCATGAGCCTTAAGCTCATTAACATCTATCTTTTTTAGGCTGCTCAAAAGCAAGCCCAAGGAGCACAACCACAACCAATACAATGCAACCCTACTTAGAGAGCCTTCATTGACATTGAGGGTGATCTAATAAAATAGTGTACTCTTTTCGGTCAAGAGTATCCCCTCTCAAGCCAACAACAAAGTTAGAATAATAATTTTATATCAAGCCAAGCACCGCAGGTAATTATAAATGGATGTATTTCAAATCAAATAAGCAACTGCAATCAACCTTACAAATGCAAACAATCTTACATTTTCAAAATACAAGATCAGTAAGGCAGTCAACTAAACTATTCTGTTTATTACAGTTTATCACAATCATTTGTAATCATTTCTTGAAAGCAAATTAAACCAACAAAACCCTACACACGCAAGCAAAATGACCTTAAATAACTCACAATTGAACCCCAAATTCAGCTTTACAACCCTTTTCATTATCTTCAGCAACAAGCCTTCCTGCATATGTTGGTTTGATTACTTCAATTCTTTCCTCATAGTCATGTACTTCATGCTTCCTACTTGCAGTAACCCCAAAATAACCTCAATTTGCGAAGAAGAAAGGTCACTTTATCCACCCATTTAAAGAATTTGCAGCCTCTTATTTCTATTTTTGCATCATAATTAGGGCAAAGGAGCCTTCTTCCAGGTTGTCATTTGTCCATGTCCTACTCTTTGACACTAACAACCCATAATGAAATCTCTTTGCTACTATAGCCACTCCATAACTGATCCTAGGGGCTCCCACATCGGAAGTTGAGAAGAACGAAACCTTTTAACATGGGGTTGATATCTCAACCAATAGAGGCCTTTTAAGTGGGACTTCTATCTTGCACCAAGCAAATCATTAAGGCTAGGCTCAAAGAGGACAATATCTTCTAATAGTGAGCTCATGTTGATTGGTGTTAGTGTGTTAGTTTATTACATTGCTGTCAAAAGCTAAAATATGTACCAAAAATGAGTGATTTTGTAATTCAAACCATATAATTTCGGTTTCTTCATTTTGCAAACCGAAACCGAACCACTTTTAAAAAGACAAACCATATTTGTTATTCGATTCGGTTTTCGGTTCGACTCGGTTTTAAACTGAGTTTGTTTCACCCCTAAAATAGTTGATTCGTTGTTCCTAAAAACACATAAAATTATGATCATTGAATTTATGATCTGACGGTTGTCATTACTCAAAATTAAATGTCAATTGTCATAAACCCCGACTCCGTTATTTTTTCCACGTTGACTATTACGCTGCACCATTAAACCCCTTATCTCTCTTTCTCTAACTCTCCTCCATTGAAGTAGCTTCTGAGCTTTCTTTCCTCAATTGAAGCAGCTTCTGAGGTAAGATATTTTGCCTCTTCTTTCTGTTATTCATCGTGTATCAGTTTCAGAATATAGCATTTATCATTAATTCAATTGTCATTATAATCAATTTAGGGTTCTTCTAATTTGAATCATTGAACTATTTACTATAATTACTGAACCTATGAAAAAATTCAATCAAATTTGTTTCTGGAACTTTGCTATTTGAAATTTACATTGATATTCTTAAGCTAGAAGAATTCAATGTGATTATTGGAGCCTAATTTGATAATGGAGTCAAATTGGGTTGCTAATGTGTTGCAGGCTGTTGTTTATAATCCTTTTAATGTAGGAAGGAACTATGAAAATGGACCTTTTCTCCCTGAGCCCGGGGCGGCTGCCGCTCTTGCCTTGGCTCAGGGATGGACCTGATTGCTTGCTGTTGTTTAATATCAGAGGTAGCTCTGCTGTTAGAATTGCAAATAGATTTCCGTATTGTACGCGAACAAGTAGTGTGCAGGATCTACCATCATCGAAGCGAAGGTCTCGTGGACCGGTCATGGCAGCAAAGAAAGGGTCTGGCGGTACGTGTCTTAATTATTTGAATTTGTTATTGGCATTTGTATTACAATGTAACTGTGGTGTTAGCTTAGTTGCATTTTTGCTACTCTAATTTGATTGCTATTGAAGGTATAATTATCTAACAAGCTATGGTTATAATTATTAATTTATTAGAATCCGTTGAGCTCAATGTCAATTTTATTTATGTTGCTCGTGCCTTGTCTTCGTCTCATGCATTAGTGATTGCTTTGCTTAGTCCCAGGCCTTATGGACCCATGTCTGCTAAATTATATTGCATTCTTAATGTTTTGCCGTCACAGTTTACATTGTATTTGGATTGAGGTTTCCAGGAAGAGTAAGAGATAGGGGAATTAACTCCTTGGCCTTGGTGTTGGTCATGCTTTGGTAATGGGAAAGATTTGCTTAAATGCACCTCTCCAAAGAGGCAAAGTTTCAAAAGTTTTGAAATTTATTATTAGTGATATTGATGTTCTTTGATGATTTGGACCTTCTAAGAACATGTGGATATTTTTCTATTGTTTTAATTTTTAAGGATACTGGTGCAATCTGATAATAGTATCCTTCTTTTCTCATTGTGCCTTCCCTTACTTGCACAGCCAAACACCATAGAAGATGATTCTCCTTCTCTGTCCATCTCATAATTACTATCCCCCGACCCTGAAGAAAATGCCAATTCCATTATAGATTATTTTCAACATATACCTTTTGAGTTTTGGCTTCGTCAATAAAACTTGGCTACAAAAATTAATAAAGTAATGTTGGTAAATGTGAGGAAATGGTTTCTTTGTTCATTTCTCCCTCCTTAGGACATTCTTGTTTCCATTCAGGTACAGAACAAGATGGAAAGTACAAAGACTCTGTAAATTTGCCTAAGACAAATTTTGGTATGAGGGCCAATTCCGTAGTGAGGGAGCCTGAAATTCAGAAATTATGGGAAGACAATCAAGTTTTCAAGAGAGTTGTAGAGAGAAATGATGGGGTAAATTCTTAACACTTCTTCTGGTGCAGTAAATTGACAACATGACTGATTTTCTCTTAATCTGGCAGGGTACTTTCATTCTTCATGATGGTCCACCATATGCTAATGGAGATTTACACATTGGGCATGCTTTAAATAAGATTTTGAAGGATATAATTAACAAATACAAGGTGATGTTCCTTATCTTGAAATTTATCTGCATACATGATATTATAGTGTGGACTGATTCCATAAGAAATAATGGCCTGTTTACCTGTTGTTTTCTTACGACAATTGTTGGTTTAAATGACTTCTTGTAAATTTTGCAATTCTTTGTATTCTAACTTAATGCGCTTGCCTGACAAGTATTTGGTCCTAGCCTACTCTGGAGTTTATAGGTTTTGGGGTGAGAAAGGCAGAAAATTCCAGATACTATACAAGTGTTAATATAATATGGAATCTTTGGCAGTAGTGCAACTTTATTGTTTTTAAGATGAAGCTTTGTGATTATGGTTGAGGAAAAGGAAGGAGACAAATAGCAAAAGGAGAAAGATAAAGGACATTAGAGAAATAAGAGAGCTGAAAGAAGGAAAAATTGTGGAAATTAGGGGAACATAATATAGAGGAATTAGTTGGATGAACAATCAATAATTCTTACCATCAATTACCAGTGGTACATGTTGATACAACAGAGGCTATGACCTATGTTTATTTCCTAAGCAGAACAAAGATATTAGAGGAAACAATCTCAATGAATTTGTAAATCCATAATGAACCTAGTCCCCAATTACTGATGTGATTATTTTTATGCCAAAAGCTAAGACAGTGGTTCAGGTACCTTGAATTGTTTGGTTTCTATTTTCAAGTTTTGGTTTCAGTTTTTATGTTGCCGATTTTCTGCACACTGGTGAGGAGAGAAACATTAAGTAATGTTTAATAAACTTCTTTTGAGAAAAGAGCTATGTAGTGTGCTTGGTTTTAAAAAGCGCGCCTCGGGCGCGCCTCACTCCCAAGCTGGGAAATGGGCTTTAGCTAGGTGAGGCTCAGTCACCTACGGAAGGCGCGTGCCTCGTGCGCCTCAAAGTGCCTTTGGTAAGGCGCACCTTTGCACCTCAAGGAAAATAACTAAGATTTAAGTTATAAATTGAAGAATGATGGACATTTTTTCAAATTCAGATTACCTTAGCTTTAAATATATCATTACTTAATTTATTATGAATCTTTTTAATTGGTATTAAGTACTATCAAAATAAAAAATAATTTGAAAAAATATATAAATACATGCGCCTTGCATACAAAAGGCGCGCGCCTTCGCCTTGCGCCTAGGCTGTAGGATCATTTGCGCCTTGGTGCGCCTTGCGCTTTTTAAAACTAAGGTAGTGTGCTTTTGGTCTTCACTTTGTTGAATATATTCCCTTTGGCAGATGGCTTTTATGAATTGTTATTTAGAAGTATGCCTTGGGCTAGGAAAAGGAAGGAGACAAATAGCAAAAGGAGAAAGATAAAGGACATTAGAGAAATAAGAGAGGGAAAGAAGGAAAAATTGTGGAAATTAGGGGAACATAATATAGAGGAATTAGTAGGATGAACAATCAATAATTCTTACCATCAATTACCAGTGGTACATGTTGATACAACTGAGGCTATTACCTATGTTTATTCCTGAACAGAACAAAGATATTAGAGGAAACAATCTCAATGAATTTGTAAATCCATAATGAACATAGTCCCCAATTATTGATTTGATAATTTTTATGCCAAAATCTAAGACAGTGGTTCAGGTACTTTGAATTGTTTGGTTTCTATTTTCAAGTTTTGGTTTCAGTTTTTATGTTGCCGGGGGAGGAGAGGCATTAAGTAATGTTTAATAAACTTCTTTTGAGAAAGAGCTATGTAGTATTGTAGTGTGCTCTTGGTCTTCACTTTGTTGAATACATTCCCTTTGACAGATGGCTTTTATGAATTGTTATTTAGAAGTATGCCTTGGGCTAGGATGCTTCTGTAGGGCTTCATGTGTCTCCTGCAGAGTTGATGGAGGTTCATCTTGAAATAGGGATTTGCATGCCATTTATTTGCATGTTTTCTTCTCTAGCGTTAGACATTAGGATACATGGGCACTTCATCTAACTGCTATGTCCGTGTCAGACACTCGTTGGACACACAAAGATACATCTCAGACTGTATCGTCCTATGATATAGTCTGTTGTGTTTCGTGACACGCCACCTTATCTTTTTTAACTTTTTTTTTTTTCAATGAGAAAATTTAAGTAAAATAAGATAAATAAGGTAATAGTTAAATAATATGGGTGCCTTCATATATAGCTCATTGTTAATATGGTATCATATGATCTAATGTGAGGACGGAATGACAAATATATGGTCAAATTCTTTTGTTAAAAATATTTTATAAGAATTTTAATATCCGGTACCCGTGTCCCCTATTTTGAGATAGATGTTTTCGCGTATCCATTTCGTACCCGTATCCGTGTCGGTATCCATTCTTGTGCTACCTTGGTTAGTCCATTATCTTTCATTGTTCAAATTCCATGATTGCAATGACGCTTCTAACGTAGGAACTTTTATCTCTGAATAGATTCGTGTTTGATTCTATTCAATTTTTAAGTACATTTTGCACAAGGGAGTGCTTTGAATTTGGTGGTGTTATGTGCTATGACTTTAACGCTGGGGGATAATCTATTTGATTATTCACACTTTTTTTTTTTAATAAATTTGGAATTCTGCATTTCTAGGTGAAAGCTTTTCTTTACAAAATTGGTGCTGGTTATTGTGCAAATCAGTCCTGTCTTATAAAGTTCATCATGCCTAAGAGTCCTGTCTAATAAAGCTTTCTTATTCTACAACAATCTCTTTGCAGCTTCTTCAAAATCACGAGGTTCATTATATTCCTGGTTGGGATTGTCATGGCCTTCCAATTGAGTTAAAAGTTTTGCAGTCTATGGATCAAGAATCCAGAAAGGAGCTCACTCCATTAAAACTGAGAGCTAAGGCAGCAAAATTTGCTAAAGAGACTGTTAAAAATCAGATGGCTTCATTTAAACGCTATGGAGTCTGGGCTTCTTGGGAGAAGCCTTATATGACTCTGGATCCTGCCTATGAAGCTGCCCAGATTGAAGTTTTTGGCCAAATGGCCCTTAAAGGGTATATTTATAGGGGCAGAAAACCAGTTCACTGGAGTCCCTCATCACGAACAGCTCTGGCAGAGGCTGAACTGGAATACCCCGAGGGACATGTTTCAAAGAGCATATATGCCAGTTTTAAGGTGGTTGAACTGTCTTTAACTTCCTGTAGCTTATTGGAGGAATTCCTTCCAGACCTTTGTTTGGCTATATGGACCACAACTCCATGGACTATTCCAGCTAATGCAGGTGAAACTTTTTATATTCTCTCTCTTCTCCGGATATTAAAAGCAACCACGGCCACTTTGTTTGTATTGGCCCTATTGGGGTAGATGCATATTACTTGTTACTGGAGTAACCAAAGACACTTTTGGGGACTCCAAGTAACAAAAAGTCACAAATTAAATACCTCTATTACTTGTAGTTCTTGTTCCATTTAATCTTGTAACTTTAGTATATCAATGCATTTCAGTGTCTGTAATATCTATTTAGAGTTGGGTGTGATTCCTTAAATATAGTTGACAATATTTTATAAATGAGAGCTATCTGAACGCAATACTGTTGCCGACTCCAAGAAACATAGAGGCCCTATTATTTGTCACATTTTAGTTATAAACTTTTCAAGATACATCTTAAGGAATGGAGAAATTCTGAGGTTGTACTTAGGACTTTAGGAGAGTTAACAGAAGCTCAGCCTCACCCCACCCCCTCCCCTCGATATCAATAAAAGGAGGTGGAAGATTTATCTCAGTTTCTGTGACCTACCGGTCTCCCTTGCTTCATAGCTCGCTTATACACTCATATGGATGTTATAAACTCATGCCTGGTCTTTTTTAGAAATGTAATTTGTGTATTGGTCTGTGGCATTTACTCTTGCTTTTTCAATTCACAGCTGTTGCGGTAAACGCAAAACTCAGTTATTCTGTTGTTGAAGTACTTTCACCAGAAGAAGTTGATGGAGTGTCTCCTTCTAGTGGAAACAAAAGGTTTGGTAGTATTTTAGGAACATTGAAAAAACCTAGTCTTATAGTAGCCACAGATCTTGTAGAAACCTTGGAAGCTAAATGGGGAGTGAAACTCCTTGTCAAGAGAACATTTTTGGGCTCAGATATAGAAAATTGCAAATATTCACATCCGATTGATAAACGAGAATGCCCGGTGGTGGTAGGAGGTGACTATATCACAACTGAATCGGGAACTGGACTCGTACACACAGCCCCTGGTCATGGCCAGGAGGATTACATAACTGGCCTGAAATATAAATTGCCTATCTTATCACCTGTGGATGATGATGGAAAGTTCACAGCAGAAGCTGGACAATTTTGTGGGCTAAATGTACTTGGGGATGGCAATTTGGCCGTTGTTGATTACTTGGACGAATGCTCATCACTTATTATAGAAGAACCCTACAAGCACAAGTATCCCTATGATTGGAGAACCAAAAAGCCTACTATATTCAGAGCCACTGAGCAGTGGTTTGCATCAGTTGAAGGGTTTCGACAGGCAGCGATGGAAGCAATTAGCAGGGTGACTTGGATCCCAGCTCAGGCAGAAAATAGGATATGCACTATGACTGCAAGTCGCTCTGACTGGTGTATTTCTAGGCAGAGGACATGGGGTGTCCCAATTCCTGTATTCTATCATAGAGTGTCAAAGGAACCTTTAATGAATCAAGAGACTATCAATCATATTCAGTCTATAATATCTGAGAAGGGAAGTGATGCTTGGTGGTATATGACTGTAGAAGAATTACTTCCTGAGAAATATCGTGATAAAGCATCAGAATATGAGAAGGGGTTTGATACCATGGATGTTTGGTTTGACTCTGGCTCATCTTGGGCTGCCGTTTTGCAGAATAGAGAAGGTCTCAGCCTTCCAGCAGACTTGTATTTTGAAGGATCAGATCAGCATCGTGGGTGGTTTCAAAGTTCTTTGTTAACTAGTGTTGCTACTAGGGGAATTGCTCCATATTCTGGTGTTATAACTCATGGATTTGTACTGGATGAAAAGGGTTTAAAGATGAGCAAGTCCTTGGGTAATGTTGTAGATCCTCGAGTTGTAATTGATGGTGGTAAAAACCAAAAAGATTCACCAGCCTATGGAGCAGATGTCCTCAGACTTTGGGTGTCTAGTGTAGATTATACAGGTGATGTGTTGATTGGAGCACAGATTCTTCGTCAGATGTCTGATATATATCGAAAGCTTCGTGGAACTCTGCGGTATCTTTTGTCAAACCTGTACGATTGGCAGGTATTTACAGCAATTTGTTAAAGCAATGATTTCATTCACTGAGAAAAGTTTCTTAATACTCCAATTGTTTTGACGGAAAACATTTTCAAGGAAAATGATTTTCTCATTTTCAATTGCTTGGTTTGTGAAGGGTGGAAAACAGTTTTCTCTAAGATGGAAAATAGTTCTCGCAAGACTCTAAAACATTTTCCATTGAAAAGGAAGGCATATATATTTTCCTCCCTACTCCTAACATACCTTTCGCTCCTCCCATCCATCTTCTCTTTTCCACTCCCATTTTCCTAATTGTTTTCATTCTTGTCAGCATGTGTATGATGGTCTGTTGAGTTGGTTGAGGGGTGAGATGGCTATCTGTGTATGACAGAGAGAATGGTGCTTAGGTGTGAGCATATGATTTGGTGTGGTTACCTTGCATTGCAAATGGCTCAGGAATTTGTTGTCTCTTTTTCATTAGTTGCCAGGGGAGAGGTGTGCGCATGTGATCTTGATATGTTTAATTGCATTGCATATAGGAGCGCCCATGTCCGAGTATATAGTAGGGGTGATTTTATCAGTGATGTGTACCTGTTATTATTACTATTTTGTTACTCTCTTTTCTTTCTCTTGCCTAGCGCTTTTTATTTCCCTTTTTTTTTTTTTTTTTTGAAATTTATCTCTCATTCTAAAATAATTTTTCCCCTCTGTGCAGGAAGAGAATACTGTTTCTTACAATGATTTGCCAATGATTGATCAACATGCACTCTTTCAGTTGGAAAATGTTGTCAAGAACATTACTGATAGCTATGAAAAGTATCAATTTTTTAAAATATTTCAGGTTAGGCTACCAAAACTCAATCCATAGCTTTTATTCACAATTAAATTGATGGTTTATTTTTAGTTATGCATCTTGGAGAACTGGAGCGAATAGAACTCTGCATTGTGATGGAGTGACTATTCATATGGATACATTTCTCAACTTTTCATGATGTGATTAATGTAGTTTATCTTCTAGTTTGAGCTCCATTGATGAATATTGCTCTTATATGAAGAGTTGGGCTTGGAGAACAGGAGTGTTTTGGGACCAAGATGGCAGGAAAAAAAATAATTATACTGTGTCTGTACCGTAGGCTTTTTAAACGAACATGCTGTCAAGTTTATATTTATGACGGTAATTTGAACAAAGCATAGAGTGATTCTAATTAGGATTGGCTTCCTCCCCTCTCCCCTTCCCTAAAATTTAATGGATATAACATACTTCATCCAAAGGCTAAAGAAGTGCCTTGATGAACTTCAACTTTTACTGTTGCCTGTATAATGAATTATTTGTTTCTTATTTTAAGTGTGTTTTCTTGAAAATTTTATTACAAATTGGTTTAGATAGTTGTCCAAAAGAACGACAACACTTTCTTTTCTTTTTTTTTCTTGTATTTGAGTTTGAAGTATGTAGACCTCTTCTCATATAGAGGCTTGTTGCATAGACCACTACTCATTTGCTGAAATTCTATGTAAAGAGGATCTATCTCCATGTAAAGAGGTCAACCTCAGCTGCTGCCTTTATGGAAGCAGGAATGGATTCCTATCCATTATTACTTAAGAGGATAATTTATGTGGTTGCTTTTGGAGATATGGTGATTTTTGCTCACTTTAGATTCTTTGGGTAAAACCTTGCATGTAGATCGCACAACCTAATCACAATGGGAGAGCCATTTCAAGTAAGATGATTGAACTATGAAACTAGAGATATAAATCACCTCCTTGATTAACAGCATTACGAGGGCATGGTGAATTATAAGTAAGGAGATCAACCAGACATATCTATCTCCTTGTAAAGAGATCAACTTCAACTGCTGCCTTCATGGGAAGCTGCAATGTACTCCTATTCATTGGGAGGACAGTTCATGTCGTTACTTTTGGAACTATGGTAATTTTGACTTATTTTTCGATTCTTAGGGTAAAACCTTGTATGTAGATCTCACAACCTAATCACAATTGATGAGCGTTCTTCAAGCAAAGGTGATTGAACTATGAAACTAGAGATATCAACCTCACCCCCTTGTTTAGAAGCAATAAGGGGACTCACTAACCCAGTAAACTATAAGTTATTGAAAATATTTAAGATGGTCAACACAAGGGTTTTTTTTTGACTTTTACCACCTTTAAAAACTCCGATTTTTATTTTAACTACATCAAATAATTTTATTTTTTAATTTACCACAAAAAAATGTACTTCCTCTAAATTTTTTTAATCGCAACTTTGAAGATTTCACGTTTGCCAATGCACATTTCATAATTTAAACGTCTTAAGTTATGTTGTATTAAAATTTTTAAAAAGTTCCATATTATGAAAGTATATTTTTGGATGAATCTAACAAGATCACAGATGACTGAATTCTTTCCAACGTATTAATCACAAAAGACAATCAAATGAGTGGCTTGTGAATAGTGTATAATTCCAAACGTTGCAACTAAAGAAAAAACGGAGGAAGTAATAATTATGATTTTACCACCACTTAAACAGATTTTGTCCATTTATCAATTAAGTGGTGGCAAAATCATTTTTTTTGGATTTTACCACCACTTGATAGCTTTTGTCCATGAATTTGTTAAGTGGTGGCAAAATCAGTTTATTTAGTTTATTTTTTTATTTCTATTTTTATTTTTAAAGGGTGGTAAATTTTTTTTTTTTTTTTATTTTTTTTCAAAAAAGAAAAAGGTGGTAAAAGTCAAAAACAGTCCAAACAATTGAAATGTAAAGGAAAACTTGATGGTTATTCAGATTGATCATTATAGCTTTAATACTTTATGTTAGTGGTTAAGACTTAGGAGGCGCTAATATGCAATGTAGAATGGAATATCAAGAATTAGTTGTCACCCTCTCCTGATGCTGGCCCATCAGAATTTTTGCAGGCTGCCATGCTGTAGTGTTCCGAGTGTGAATTCTGTGATAGAGGAAGTGAGCTGCTAATTTATTTTCTTGAACCTGGACTTGATTCCATTAGGAAGACAATTTATGTGGTTGCTTCTGGATCTTTCTGGTAATTTTAGCTTAACTTAGGGTGAAAAACATCCAAAGAGTGATATAAGGAGCATTTCCCTGATTGGATATAATTGAAGGTGATTGAGTGATGAAAGTTCTGAAACTTGAGATTGTAGTCATGAGCACTGTTGAGAAAGCAATAGAGTTATGCTGGTAAATGGGAAGATGGCCAAAGTAATTGAAAAGTTAGACAATTTTTGACAATCATCTTGGAAATAAGACATATCATTATTGCCTGGAACCCTTTTCTTCATGGATAAGAGATAAAATATACATTGGGGCATCAACAATGAGCTAGCAGTGTTTTCAGACTCAAGCACGTTGAAATGCTTACAGGCAACTGTGTTGCCTTGCTACTGTTTTAAACTCTGAGATAGAAGCTGTGGGCTGTTACTTTGTGTGCATACAAGCTATGGGCCATGCTCATGTTCAAACAGGAACCAAAAAAGAGAGCCAACATTTGCATTACAAATTATCTGCCTTTTTTTTAATATGATGCAACGAGGCTTTGAATATGACTTCTGAATCACCACTTTCTATGTTTTAGATCCATCTTGATTGGATCAACATTCAACAGTGAGGCTTTTGGTCTCCTGGTTTTCTAATTCTTACATTCTGCTCCTTAATAATTGTACTGCGCTGTTTTGTTGTGTTGTTTAGAATGTTTACTGTGGTCTTGCTGGTTTGGGATCTTTGATGAATTTTTTTTACATATTTCAGAGTATTCAAAGGTTTGTGATTGTTGATCTGTCAAATTTCTATCTTGACGTTGCTAAAGATCGTCTGTATATCGGGTAAGCATTTCTCCACAAATTTAAACGTCCCCTTCTTTTCTCTTATGATTTTTTTCTTTTTCATTTCATTGCTGTGGTTTCGTTTACTGTATCATTTTCCTGGCATAAGACGTTGAAGAAATATATTTTTTGTTTTATTTTTGGTTGTGGATGGAGGGGTAGGGGCTTGATCCAGAATTATACTTCAACTTTATGCATAAATCTTGTTTCCAAAAAAAAAAAAAAAATTACTTCCTCCATTTTCTTAGTTAATTGTTCCACTTTGACTTTTGCATGACTCGTATGTTTTTCTTGACCATGTATACCTACTTATATTAAAGACAAATATTATTATGCAAAATCTCATTGTGTATTGTCAACTTATCAATATTTTAAAATTTTAGCTTATAAATAATTGAAGATATTAATGGTGAAAGTTATGCATCGACAAACATCATGAAAGTTAAAGTAGAACAATCAATAAAACATAAATAAAGGAGAGTATGTGTGTTGTCAAAACTCAAAATATCCACTTTTAATATCTTTAGCTATGAAGTGAGTGATGAGGAAGGATTGTATTGATTTGTACCCGCACATATACCCGCCATTTTGTTATAGGCGGTAATGGGAATATTATTTTTCCCTTCTAAAAATCCGATTAGCAAAATATCAACTGCCTATTAACAAAGAAGGCCATGGGGCAAGCAAGGGACAAGCTTATTTATTCCAATAGGGGTATATCTAAAACCCCATTTTTCATTAAAACTTCAATTCAAAAGTTGGTGGTTAAGGTAGATTTACGTACATGTAAGGTGAGTGGTAGGTGATGGAGCGAGATGCTATCGAATTTTATATCTGCCATGGGTGATGAGCAAAGCGTGGATGAAAATACATATATTTGTATATTTTAAGTATAAATTTTATCTTTTTTAAAAAAGAGAGGATAGTTTGTGATGAGCTTAGTCATCACTCTAGAGGAATATATTATGCCCTCATATTGAATAATAAATATTGCCAAACTAGAAGACCTTCAAAATGAGAAGGATGAGAAATATTTTATATACATATTTTTCATGCCCGGGCATATATATTTTGAAATGAATGTGCATCCTTTTTTTTACTCATATGATGTGCATATTTTTAGATTTCCAAGATCAAAATCTATTATTGAATTGAAAATCTAATATGCACATTCAATTGAGAAAATATGCTTATTTCATTTAAAAAAATTGCACATCAATCCCTCTCATTCTTGGGTTAAGAAACTTCTCATTGGATAATTAAAAAAAAAAAAAAAAGTTAGTATATACTTCATCTGTTTCTTAATACATGCAACATTTGACTTTGTAAAGTAATATCATTAACTTTGACCTTATTTATTGCTAACATACAACTGATACAAGTATTAAACTAATAATCACCAGTCTCATTATTGTTGGGTTGATCTCAATGTATAATTTCATAACATCAAATTCTATAATTATTTTTGATTTACAAATACAAGATATTGATGGTCAAAGTTAATATTAAAATATTGCAAAAAATCAAATGTTGCATGTATTAAGAAACGGAGAAAGTATATACCACAAGAAAGAGACATAGTGAAATTAGTTACCAACATTATGCATTGGTAAACGTGAAAAGGCAAATGGTTGGATTGTGGCACAATCTTAAAACCACACCTGCCTTTTTTATTAAATAAACTAACTTCCCATCCTTAGATTAATTTGATGTAGATTTGTTTAATTGTAGCTACAACATTAAAAACTCACTAGTATTTAAGTTTTATTACATATTTGGCCTGGAATTTACTGCTGCATCTGGTTGAGCTTCTGCAAAGTGTGTTGTCTTATTTAAATTCACAATTTTGGTATGGAGTAGAAATCCTCTCTACCTGTTCTGGCTTCACTAAACCGGGACGTTTTTCAGGGGATTGAAGAGCTTTACAAGAAGAAGTTGCCAAACTGTTCTGGCAGCACATCTTCTTTCAATTGTGAGGGTTATTGCTCCAATATTGCCACATTTGGCTGAGGATGTCTGGCAGAACCTGCCATTCCAGTTTGCTAATGATGATGGCTCCACAGCAAAATATGTTTTTGAGTCAAGATGGCCAGTGCTAAACGAGCAATGGCTTGCTTTTCCTGATGATGAAGTGCAGTTTTGGTCTAAAGTTCTTGAGGTAATTTTCTTAGCACAACCTGAGAGACCAGTGTAAGTGGGACTTTCAAAATATATTATGTAGTTTAGGTGTATATTGGTGGCTTTGAACATGCCAAAGTTCCCTCTTTCACTTATTTATGCAAAGCTAATTGCTACATGATGCTATAAAATGAAACTTAACTGAGTAGGGTGCTTAGTATTTACCTTTTTTTTAAATTTTTTTTTTTTTATCTACTTTGGAATTAAAGGCCAAACTTGCATTTTCTTGTCAATTTTTCAATCAATTGTCTGTTTTTATTTTCAATTTTATGAAGGCGTAAGGTTTGCCATTCTGATGCTGATTTCATATGGAAACCATTCTTGTACAGTGGACCACTACTATTGGCAAAATCTTGGTCCATGCAGCCTACTCCACTCATGGGGAATAAGGCTATGCTGTTGTTATGTTCATACTTCAGAGTAATAAAGTTAAAATTAACACTTGATGCTGTCATGATTCATGAATCTAAAGATTTTCAATATTGCTTACTGTTTCGTTACTGTACTTGATTGTAGAAATTTTTTCATTTAAATTTCATTACCGGTGTAGTATATGTATTTAGTATTTCTTAGAAGTTAAAATGAACAGGTCCTTATCTTTCTTAATTTTCTAATTAACCAAGTTGCTGACCACCTTATAAACAGAGTACTTCTTAAAAGTTAAATAAGGAGTACTCTGTTTTTCTTATAAGTCAACGAGAAAAGGAACTTATTTTTCTTATTTTCTACACAACCAAATCGCCTATCACCTTCTATATAAAAATCTGGGAACAAGTCCAACTTTATCATTCCTTTAATTGATCGATTTAAATGTATAAATTAGTTTTAATCAGTAAATTAGTTTCTGTTCATGTGAAGAGTGTAATGCCATAATTTTCATTAAAGCTCACAAAGTAGTCCGTATTACGCTGGAACAAATGTTTGAGTGAGCATATATTTGATGATTTGATCTATGCTTGTGGTACTCTCTCTCTCTCTCTCTCTCTCTCACTCTGGGAGCTTGTGGGATTGTTATGTTTCTGTTTCTATGTGGCTTTTTCTCCCCACGTGTATGTTTGTGCATTTTTCCCACTCCATCTTGACTGTATTCTACCTTAAGAATCTAATCATAAAATAAACATCAATTTTTGCAGTTGCGAACTGAGGTAAATAAGGTACTGGAATTTGCTCGAACTGAAAAGTTAATTGGGTCCAGCTTAGAAGCAAAGGTTTATATTCACACCCCAGATGCAAGCCTTGCCAAAAGATTACATCAGATGTGTGAAGCAGAGAACGATGCTGATTCACTTAATCGTCTTTTTATTACCTCCCAGGTAATTTCACCTCCTTTGCCACCTTACTTTACTAATTCTTTCCTTTCAAGTTTATAACTCGTTTAATAATTGGTTATACAGGCCGAGGTTATTTCGTCTTTGGAGAATAATCCTAGTGAGAAAATACCATACACCGGGGAGTATGTTATTCAAGGAAGTGATAATAAGGTCTGGATTGGTGTATCAAGAGCAGATGGCTCAAAATGTGAAAGATGCTGGAATTACTCAACCCAAGTTGGTTCCTTCTCTGAGCATCCTACTCTTTGTCCTCGTTGCTATAATGTTGTCGACGTTCAGCCAATCCCTGAACTAGCTGCTGTCAATTGAAATCTTGAAGAAGACTGCACGATTTATTTCATGGTTAACCAGCATTATTTGTGTGCATATTGCCTCAAATGAGTTTTTTGTAGCTGCAAAGTGTTGGTAGAATATTGTTGGTAATTGATTAACCTTTACTGTGGCTAGAAGGTTATAGCTGGCTTCGTCATACAGCATCAGGTATTGAAGATTTTGTACAGAATAATTCATATGCAATGCAGTCTATGATATCACCTCTATATTTGTTTAGTAAAATAATTCTCAAGCTAACAAGTATCAGAAAAAGTACCATTGTATGAGATGTCACAATGTGAGCTCTGAAGCCTGGTTTACTGAGTACTGATATTTTTTTCTTTTGAAAATTATCCTTCTTGAATGGGGAAAATTGGCTGCCAAAGTGTCAATACAATGTTTCTGTGATTACATTTGCTGCCCTATTATAGTCTGGTTTGTCCCATACTTCGTATAATTCTTTCTAGCAAATGTATATCCACCTGATAAACTTTCTTGTAGACGGTGTAGCATTGGAGTATCCTCTTAAATTTGGTGGTGTTGAGAAAAGGGCGACTGCAAGAGGGCATTTGTTGAACTCGCAAGTGTAAAAGTTCAAACATCATCATCAGAGATGGATGCATATCTGCATATGCTATTTCTTTGTCCCTCAGCTGCATCAGCTGAGTTCTGGCCTATCATGCTGCCTCGTCTTGGAGCATGAGATATCTTCAGCTGTACAATTTCACTGACTGCTGTTGCAGGTTTTTGGGTAGAGTCGTAGAGAAGTCATGTGTATATTCCCATCGGTCTATATGTGCATTTATTCTTTAGCATTTTGTATTGAAGATGAATGGATGAAAGAAGAGGAAGAAGATGAACTAGAGTACAAATTACAAATATATCCTTCATTTTATACAAAAATTACAAGTTTACTCCTTGATAAACATTTATCTAGTGAAAAAAATTTCAATTACAGCTAGTTAAGTATTCATTTTGCGGGTTCCAACCATCAAAGTTTATGTTTGCAAATTACAATCATAAAAGTCACCAAACATTTTAAAGTATGTAAAACCAAAATTTGATTTTTGGCCACTTTCACCGAAATATGACGTCATTAATCATTTTTTATTATTATTATTATTATTAGCCAATATTAGGGGTTTTTTTTTTTTTTTTTTTTTTGAACAGAACCAAGTCAATATGGAGTATTAGTGTGGAATCATTTTTTGATTATTTTTTTACTCCGTAATTGTTTTATTTATTTACTAGATAAGTCCTGTGCGATGCACCGCATAAAAAAATTTATTGAAATTTATATGTATATTATATATGTCCCTCATATGAAATAAATTATAAAAATATAACTATTAATTGTCTTTGTAATGATATTTAAATCTTATTAATTTTGAAGAAGCGTAAAAACATAAGCAAATTATGTATTACGGAGTACTCTTTAACCGAGAGTAATTATATTTTAAAGTCAGATAGTTGCTCATAATAATAATGATAATAATAATAATAATCGTGTGAAGTGCACTCGCATTGGTCCTTCCTGGGTTTTTTTACTTAATGTTGTTTTAGTCTTCTTGTGTGTTTTGTTGTATGATTGTTTTATTTATAAGATCCTTATATATATATATAAAAAAAAAATAAAAAAAAAAGGAAAAAGTACCAAATAAGTTGTAACTCGCAAAATGGTACGGTAGGAGATAACTACAACAATCAAAATTTTACTAGAGAGTACGACTGTTGTTCCGTAAGCATAGAAACAAGAAGCTAGCATGGCAGACGATAAGCCAGAGACTCTGATATGCACCATTGTAGCAGTAGACTCCACCAACGACTTCTCCTACTTGGTTTGTTCAGTCTGCGAAAAGCCCCTTCACAACCCCATTTCACCCTGCAACTTCTGCAATCGCAACGCCTTCAATTCCTCTTCTTTTCCTTCCAAACGCCTCTTTCGCCTTCTTGTAAGTTTTTCTTCCTGCAAATTTACCAATCTGATCCTGAAATTTCAGAGATAATTATGTGTCAGATTACAATCGTTTTGTTTCTGGGTTAGGTTCACAATGTAGGAATTGTACTGCCTAAACCCGGATCAAATTCCGTCTACATCACTGCCCTTTGCGAATATGTGTGTATTTTAATATTTCTTGGTGGGGGGTTTATGGGTTTTTTCAAATTTAGGCTTGGAATTCGGAATTTTGTTGAAAAATGTCTAATTCTTCAACTGATGATTATGGGTTTTTTGTGAATTTTTTGGCAGATGTCAATAGCATCAGATACAAAGGTATTTAGGGTGATCTGCTTTGATAGGGCTGCTAAAGTTTTGCTTGGTTGTTCTGCTGGTGAATTCTTCGATTTTGCCAAGCTTCATCCTTTTGCAGGTACATTTTTCCCTTGTTAGCGTTCATGGGGCAATAGTATGGTGCAATAATGAAATTTCGAGTTCTTTCAGTTGTTTTTAGTCATGCCCTTCTTATGATAATGTTATTGTAGTTGATGTTGCATAGTAATTGCATAACTTTTGTATTTAGTCATGTTAGTAGTAATCTGTGGTTGGGTTCTTACAGCTGCAAATGCTGGAAGGATCCTGGAAGGTGAAATGTGTCGGATGACATTGGCGAAACCAAAGAATGGTAATGCTCAACATCTGCGCGTTGCATCTGTTGTTCCTTTGAGCTCTGGCTTTCAGCCAGTAATTCAGTCTTTGAAAGAACACTATGGAGTGCACTAGTTCTTGATTTTTCTATTTGGTATATTGGGGCTTAGTTACAGACTTACAAGTTGTTAAAGATACTAGATGTATTGAAAGTCTTCTTGTTAGCAATGGATAGTTGTGGGAACTTGAGTGCATTTAAGGCTTATTACTGTCCTTGAGACTGAGAGAGTTTTAACAGATAGGCTTATCCTGTTACATAATAAAACAGACGATGCTGGTCTCTGCAAGTGTTCTACAGTTTTTCTTATCCAAACTTGTTCACGGTTGAACTTAAGTTGTACCGATTTAGTGATGAGCTTGTTATTGTAGAGAGTTGATGATAGACAGTAGCAACGGCCTACAGATACAGACGTGTGGTTTGTGATTAGAAGCCACTTTTGTATTACTGTGATTTGCTAAGTGAAATGAATTTTTGTATTTTGAACACTAGTACGTGAATGGATTGCTTAAACCAGTTTGGGTTTTGTGAAAGGGTTATGTTTGAAGTTTCAGTGATGGCTTCAAGTTTCAATTGTTGTATGGCCTGGAACTTTGTTTTATTTTCCTGTCATAGTGTTAAGGCTGAACACTCTTTCTTATTCACTGTTCCTTTGAAACCTTTGCTGTCGATCTTACAAATTAGAAATCCGAAGCTTTGTGGAACAGAGGGTAGTATAATTTATTTGTATGCTTAAAAAGAATAAACTTGAAAATTCATGGCTACATAAGATCTTAGGTACTGCACACTGATGTCTATATGGGTCAAAGTAGTTGCTCGTTCATATCAGACTGTACGTTTGATTTTACTACAAGTGCTTCTGACCCATCAACAACGGGCAGAGTATCACACGGGTGAAATCTTCTCTGTTATATCTGCTGAAGCCAGAGTACCTTTAGTCCACCTCTTGAGCATCTCTAGAGCAGCCTTAGGCTGGTCCATTGGGACCATGTGTCCAGCATCATGCACCTGTCTCATAAAAATTCCAAAGTTAGCTACTACATTGTAGTAAAGACGAAGACTTTTAGGTGATGGTTGATTAAAAATCAGGCTCAAAATTGAGCAAACTTAGATGATTGGCACCATGTTTAAAGGATGCAATGCCCTTGATCTTTTCCTCAGTCATCCTAAGACTCCCAACAGTAAGAACATAAGGTAAATTTATGCCATTATATAGAAACATAAGTACAAGAGCTAGACCTTGAGGAAAGCAAGGGAACCATGGCTTTTCATTTGTCCTGCTTCTTTGTTATCAACAGTGAAGGATACAGTAGGAGCTGCTGTAAAATCTTTTTGTCCAGACCATTCCACGGCATGCACCCACCTAGAGTTCCCTGCAGCAGATAGAAAGACAACTCATTTATATGATGAAGGTTAATGACTGGTAAATCTGGATAAGATTAAAAAGCTTCTGGTGAACAATAACTTACCAAGCCAGTTGCATATCAGATCATACTCCCCAGCATAAACCAACAACTTGATTCCATCCTCCAAAAGGGCAGGGATACCAACTTCGAGATTCCTCATCCAGTCCATTTGCATGGCATCATACACCTCGGTACTACATGATACGAAGTCAATGTCCCCAACACCAAGGGCTTTTCTTACTGATTTCTGATTCAGTAATGTCTCCATATTCGAAAAGTCATAACACAAGCTGGTCTCACACTTCTTCCTGATGTCATAGTACTGCATATAGAAGAAATAGATTTTTCGCAGTTAGTCCATGCTTAAGGCAGGCTTTTCGAAATGTTATGTTTCCATTTCCATTTCTATTTCTAAAATGTAATACAGTGTTACTTACGTTTGTATCTCCTGCATAGTCCATGATTTTGTTGAAGATGTTGGTGCAAGCAAAGTACGCATTCAAGCAAGAATCTTTACCATCAGTACCTGAAATCCCCAAGGACGAGAAAACACTTCATATACGACTTACAGAAGTCTTAATAGCTGCGTTTAGCAGGAAACAGGAAGACACAGGATAAATACCACACTGCTTGATTGCTTGTTCACAGGCAGGAACCATTTCGCTGATGCTTTTGTGCTCTGCCTGTTTGATGATCCCATTATCCAAAGCAAAGTCCGGGTATGCTTTGTATTGAATTTCTGGATGGGTGAGGCCGTTACCAATTGCAAAACCCTGATTACAAGGAAAACAGATTGAAATTAAGTCCTTGCAAGTAATTCAAAGATGGAAAAGAAAAGTAAAGGGGAGATTGAAGTACCTTGAGATTTATGGGAAGTCCTTCTTTCGCCTTGTTTCCGTTGTGAACTCTAGCAGCAAAGGCAGGGATGTAGTGCCCAGCATAGGATTCTCCTGTGATATAGAAGTCATTCTTGGCATACTGAGGATGCGCCTTGAAGAAAGCCTATAAATTTCCAAAAATATTTCGAGTTAGAACTGGATTGTAGTCCCTTACTAGTATTTCAATAGCTCGAGAAATCAATTTGAACCAACAGCAGCACACGCACCTGCAGGAAGTCGTACAAGTCATTGCTAACACCATTCTCATCGTGTCGAATGTCACCAGAATTGGAAGTGTAACTAAAGCCTGTTCCTATTGGCTGGTCGACGTAGATGAGATTGGAAGCCTACAAAAGTATCAACAAAATGTCATATGTCATGAAATCATCACAGGATCAAGACGAATAACTCAAAGAAGTTGAATGACCAAGGATTAGAATGATACCTTATCCCAACCATAATCATTCCAAACCAGAGACATGTTGTTGGCAATTTGATAAGGTCCATTCTCATAGAATAGAGCTAGCTCACTGCTGCACCCTGGTCCTCCTGTCAACCAAATCACGACGGGATCATCCTTGCGATTTCGTGATTCAAAGAAGAAGTAGAACATCCTGCAAAGATTTTTGTTCATTAAGTCATCAGATTTATATCACTTTGATTAAGAAAATTTTATAAAAAATAAAAAAATAGGTACATTTACATTGATAGATGGGCTTAAAATTAACTTTTGTACTGTATTAATAAAACACTAAGCCATTTTTCATTAAAAAGATGGCCTTTTTGTCCCGGATTATGTAATTTTTTTTTTTTTTTAATGAAAAGTAAAAAAATCTATTGGCAAATCAACTTCCCAGAAGTAATTTTTAAAGAGACTTGTAATATTGATAATTACAGTAATAAAAAATTGATTTCCTTTTTGTGTATGCAACATTGTTTGATGCTTTGTATTATTAGCAAATTCTTTATTTCTGCCTATTCTCTTTTTATGTAACATGTTTTGTGCTTTGTTTAGCAAATACACTAAGCCTTGAATTGTGACATATTGTCATTAAAATGACGGTTTTTTCGTCTCATAATATAATTCCTTAACGAAAAGTATAAAAATTACAGGGCCAACGCAACTTCCCAAGGAGTAATTTTTTTTTTTTTTTTTTTGACGGGATCCCAAGGAGTAATTTTAAGGAGAAACATGATATTACTTTGTAACAAATAAAATTAAAAAAAAAAAATCAACTTAAAAGAACAGAGTACAAATTCTTTCAAGGATAAAACTAGTATTAAAAATGTACCGAGTAATCAAAGTGTAAAAATTACACAATTGCATTATCTAGCAAATATAGAATTCAATCATTTCAACACAAAAACAGCCAAACATTGATTTCCTTTACTTATCCTTTCTCTCTTTTTATGCAACATTTTTTATGCTAGCTTAGTATAGGCCGTCAATTATTCATGCTTGCATATGCAGAAACCTTTAACGAAATATATATGACACATAATAATCACAACATCATGAGTATTCTTTACTCTATTATTATATACAATTAAAACCTCTATTATAATAAATAAATATACAATTAAAACCCATTTAATATATTATTAAGTTAATCCATGTATTTAGTTAGGCTTAGGCATGAACTTCACTTTTGTTCTTAAAAAAGAAACATCTTTTTCTTTACTTTACTGTCTTTTCCTTGCTTCTTAGAAAGTGTACCATTAATTTACTCCATAGATTAAGGCAAGCAATCACATGTAATTACAACGCTTTGCGCGGTAACATCAACTCAACATTAATAATATTGATGGACACGTAATTAAATTTAATTTGTACCAATATCGCCAAACATATATCAAAACCATAATTATTGATTACTCCCACGCAATTTTATTTCATTAAAAATTAACATAAGTCTTTTTACATATATATATATTCTGGAAGAGGATAAAGGATATTTTATGCTTAATTGTATATAATACGACCGTTGTATATAATTTTATTTATCGTATGATAATTGCACGCCACAAAAACAAAATGAAAATTATATATGATCATGTGTGAATATGCGATGTAAACCACTATCGTGCAAAAGTATAGTATCCATAAAATTCAATCAAATAGTTGAACTAGGATTCCAAAGTCAAAAAAATCTGGTAAAACTAATAAAAACAAACCAATGAAAAACCAACTCTTGAAAAAAATAAAAGATAGAAAACACAAAGAACACAAAAACACACCTGGCATCTTTAGAATGAGGAAGACGATAATACCCTGCATGATGACCCAAATCCTCAACACTAGTACCCGGGTCACCACCCAATTCGGATATCTTAAACCTCTTCTCTTCCAAACCCGATTCCGAAACCGATAACCCGGTTTCGACATCGTCGTGGTGGTTATAAGGGTGTTTTGGGAATAAATTAAGTTGCCTTATAAGTCTCTCTGCTTGAAGTTTTGGAAATGTTGTGGTAGATGATAACTTAAAGTGTTCTTGTTGTTTATGGTTTGGTTTAGCATTTGTTAATGATTGTAAATTCAATAGACAAAAAACAACAACAAAATAACTAAATTTATGAGAAAACTTAAACCCCATTTTTATTTTTGTTGGTTTTTAATTTTTGAAATTTGAGATAAGAAAAAGAAGAGAAGTTTGAAGGCTATTTATAGAGTTTGGAATTTAGGTATAAAGTGGGGGGAAATAAAATGTGAGAAAAAAGAGTGCCTTAACGGTCTAAGGGTTGTTCAGTTGTTGCACTAAAAGTAATGTATTTCTTACTTTAAAGCTATTTGTTTACAAATTAATATTATGTATTATTATATTTTGGCTCTTTGTTTCCTTTGTTTTTTTAGTTGTCATTCTTTTTCTTTGTCTTTGCTCCTACTTATCTTTTTCTTTGATGTGCCATCATTACCTTCCCTTGTTTGGATTTGTTTATATTAAGTGATATATTTATTTTATTTTATAAAGGGATTTCAAAATTTAGGAAATATTAAAATATATATATATATATATATATATATATATATATATATATATATATATATATATATATATATATATATATATATATATATATATATATATATATATATATATATATATAAAGTAATGTTATGTAAATTATTTGATGCAATTAAGAGAATGTAATTACTTACACATTATGCAATGAATGTGGCTATAGCGTTTAAAGCTAAGAAAGGAAATCTATTACTCCGTATCTTTAAAGCCATATTCTTTTGCCATGTTTACTTCTCTATTTAGTGTTATAGTCCTAGTGAGATGTAAATCAAATTTAATGTTTACTATAATCTTCAAATTCAGGGAATAGTATAATTCATCATATCTTCATATCGATAAATCATTAGATGCATTTGAGAGAATGAATATGTATTCAATAATAACTACTTTCTCCGTTCTTTATTACTTAACCCGCTTTGACTTTTACACTATTCACCACCCCTCCTTTGACCGTCTTTTGTGAATAATATGTAAGAAAAAATATATTCATGTATGATCTTTTTGGATTCGTCTCAATAACTACTATCATAATATATAACTTTTATAATTTTTACTTATGGAGAATTTAAGTTATTGATCGTGAAAGTTTTGCATTGGCAAGCGTGATAAAAGAAACAGATCAAGTAAAAAAGAACAGAGGAAGTATATACTAAAAGACACACCAGCAATCACACGTGTCATCTCCTGGTTTTTTTTTTTTTTTTTTTTTTTTTTTTTTGGCTAAACAAATTTCTATTAAAGAAGTAAATCTTATAAAAAAAACAACTCCCTAATCTTATACTGTGCATTATAATTACTTGAGATAAAAAGAATTTCTTTAACACAATTCTTTAGCTATAAAAAAAAAAAAAACCATTCCTAACATAATAATTTGCAATATATTCTTTAAAAAAATAATAATAAAAAAATAAAAATAGAATCCATAATTCTACTAACAAGAAGGTATTTACTACCTCCGTTAACTATTAATTGCAACAAAGGGATATTATTTGTGAGATATAAAATATTCCTTTGTTGCAAATAATAGTTAACGGAGGTAGTATATAGTAAGTGTTTTTAGAAAGTTAACAACACATATTTTTATCATCCCTTTGAAAATTATGTTCATAATAGAAAGTCAATAATCAATAATTTATTTATACATATACTAAACTATAGGTCTCTAACTTAAAAAAATAACACATATCACTATCTCATTAATCTCCAGCGTTTTTTCCTTCTTTGATTAAAATATTTGTGAAGTATTTTTTTTTAATTATAAGATCACTTAATGTAAAAGTTAGTTAGAATATAATATTACATAACCCCAAAAAACCTAAGGTAGATCAATATTATTTGTTATTGCTATTTTTCAAATATATTGATAGTACATTTAACATCCAATGCTTCTTATAGAAAAAAATTGACCAAATTAATTTATTTTATTAATCTTTTAATTATTATTTTTTTCTTACACATACCAATAGAATTTATTTCCCAATCCAATCTTTAAAAAATATTTTACAATTATTCTATCGTTACAACACATGATTTTATATCTATCATATCATTCGTACTCCGCATTTTGATCTAAAGTTGACTATAAATATTTTTAAATATTTTTTATCTATAAAAATTAATTATTATAATAACCTAATAATGATTATTAAAAAGTACCGTGCATGAAACGGGAACTAACCTAATTTGCAATAAATGCGAACATAAGCTAAGTTTGAAGGAAAAAAAAAAAAAATGTAATCCTTACTTTTACTTCGTATATTCTTTCTTATGTTATCTCATTATTGGGGGATAAACAATCTTTGTCACACCTAATAAGACATTTCTTTATTCAAGAAACTTCTTATTTTAATTTTTGTTCATGTCTCTTATAAGGACTTTTATAATCGAGTTAAGGAACACTTAAGGGCTTTCAATTTTACATCCACAAATTCTTGTTTAAACTACGTATACTTTGGTGTTTTATTGCAAAACGAATGGACTATATTATGCTTCTAATTAATCAAGTGAACCTACACTTTTTTTTTTTTTGATCATAGGATCTACACACTATTGAGCCAGAAACCACCCCTAATGTTTTGATAAGGTAAGTTAGTTGACATCTACGAGTGTGTAAGAAATATAATCAAAAAAAGGTAGAGTAACTTATTACTTATGTAAGGAAAATGTCACTACTTAAATCTAGATAACTAATTAATAATCCCGTCAAGGTAATCACGGAAATTAGAGCAAGTACAAAATTTGCTTTGAATCATGGCTTTTTCGATCTAAGTTTTTTTTTTTTTTTTTTTTTTTTTTTCATATTTGAAAGATTAGCTCTCAAAATTTTAAACATCAAACACCCACACTCTCCAACGCCAAAAATTGGAATGCTTTACTTAGCTTTATTTATCAACTTTGTAATATATAATATACTATGTAAAATGTATAGAGTATTATTATTTTAAAAATCACAATATAATCAATACTTAATTAGTTAATTTTTCTATCTATTAGGACAATGCTTAAGTCTATGCTAGTTTAGAGCCACCGAATAAGAGAATCTCCATTTCCAATAATTACAATTGTTGGAGTATTCTTCTAACAATGGTGTGTTTTTTTTTTTTTAATGTTGGCCAGTTGGGTGTTTGTCCTACACTGGAAGAAAAAGAGTTTTTACTTACTTTATATACATTGACTTGTGGTGTAAACATGAATAAGTTCCTAATAATATAGAATGTATAAATTAAATAACCTTAATCTCTACTAGTGTCACAAAGTACTACTCCTTAATCTCTACTAGTACTTTGTATTAAATTAACATAATTATTTGTCATATCATGAGTGAAATTTTAATGACAGTATATGTATGTTACATACTACGTATATTATTGGTACATTAATGCATGTAGAGAGAGTGAGGGATATCTTAAGTGGTTAGAGTTCTCCTTTCGTTTCCATGTGATCCTGGGATCGATTCTCATTACCCGCCCTTGTGACTCTCTAAACACCCAAAAAAAAAAAAAAACATGTAGAACTTACCCTTCAAGGCTTCAATGAAGTTTTTGACTAACATACCAACCCAAAGTGGAATTAATAGCTTCCTTAATTTAATACCTTTACAACATGCTTAGCTTCTGATATTTATTGTAGGTTTTAGTGTTTTGGTGAAGTCAAACACACTAGTTTAAACTTTAAGGTAATGATTAGCCTTAAGTAGTAATAACATTATTCAATTCGATTCCAACTTTACAATAGGGTAAAAAAAACCTTAATTTTCCTTAATTACCTATCATATAAGTAAATTATATATCTACCTCGGCTCTAATACAAGTTAATAATAGTGAAATTCAACCAACACTACGTACTACCCTATATATATTATGCACTACTAGTAATTAGTTTTATCGAATATACCCTATCTACTAGTTTGATGATGTGAAATGGTTATTTTTTGTCCGAGTGTTAAATCTGTTGAAAAATAAATGACGAATGAAAAAAACGGCTTGAAAAAAGTACCAAAATGAGCTAGCTAAGGAATACATAAACCGTCAACGTCATATTAGAGACAGTTTGATCCCTAAAACATGGAATATTGTTGAGTACACACAAAAGATGCAGAAGATAGATTAAAGGGTATGTTTTGGTAAGCAATTGCGTAAAAGGAGCCACCTTTCTAAACTAATTAATTTAATACATACATCACAAAAAATAAGGGCCTTTTTTTAATAAATAAAGCAAGCTTAACAAGCCAAAAAAAAAATAAAAAATAAAAAAAATATAAGTGTAGTTGTCAGTGAATCGGTAATTAAGCGTGAAGTGAAATATACGTGGACCTTTTATTGTTTGTTTAATGACGAGTTGATGACTGATCTCCCATACTTAGTTGACGTAAGACTACCTAATTATAGAGCTTATACTAGAATACTTGTTTTATTGTCTCAACACTACTATATGTTCAATTACTACAACAATACAAATTCTTAAATGGACCTAATTCACACTAATTTATTGTGAACCACCAACATTAGAGACAATATGATTGTTTTATTAATAAAAAAAAAGGTTACTATATTAAAATAAAGGTTATTATGTTGAAATAAAAGTTAGTGTGACATTATAAAAGCTATAAGAGGTTAATTTTTTAATTTAATGAAATTTTTAATATAATGGTCAATATGAATAATAATAATAATAATCACTATGTTAAAATTAGGTCAATATTCAACATAATGTTGTACTTTAAATTCATAATAACATTAAAGGTTCTACAAATTTTAAAAAAGGTTAATTACTTGTTAAAAATAAAGTTATTATATTAAAATTAGGGGTCACTATGTTAAAGATAATGCATGTTACGTGTATATAAACCTTAGGTCCACAATAATATTATTGTGAACCAGGTCCACGCAAGATTTTCTAATCTTATCTTATGTCTTGATATTTTTAATTTGCTCATTTTCATTGTCATTTTGTATAATATTGCCATACTCCGATCCCTAAGCTACCTCCTCTTTGTAAGTGACACGCTAGTTTTCCAGCGGAGTTAAGTTGCATATATAGGTTATCAGATGAGAATATGTGATAAATAAGTGGTGACTACAAAGTGGTTTTAATTAATGTGGTATTAGACGCCAAAAGAAAGATATAGTCCCTTTAAAATAATCTTTTTGTATTCCTTTTTAAGATGTTCACAAAAAATGTACTATCTACGTTAGAATGATACTTGTTTTACTTGATAGATAATAGGTTAATATTATCTTGTTAATATTTTGTAAAGATATATCTTGTGTAATTTAGGTTATCTCATAACTAGGTTGTAAATCCTATATATATTGAATTAATGAGAAGCCTCCACTCAAAGAGAATTACACTATTCTACATGGTATCAGATTTCTATTAGGGTTTTTCCACTTTTTCCTTTGCAAACCCTAAATGATCCTTTTGGACCTGCCGTACCATAGCAGTACACCACCATCTGCCCAGCCGTCTACTACACCCTTCCATGGCCGGTGACGATACCACTCCTCCCCCTCCCCCTCCCTCAAACACCCCCTTCCACCCGGCTTTTGTCGTCTCCAACATCAAGAACCTTATGAGCTTCTCCCTTAATCACAAAGATGCGCAGTATGCTACGTGGGTCGAATTATTTCAAATTCAAGCCATTGTCTTTAACGTGCTAGACCACATAGATATCAAGGTTTCTCGTCCGACGGACATTGATGATGCGATACGAAATTGAAGAGGTTAGATGCTATTGTGAAGCAATGGATCTATGGTACCATCTCCCAAGACCTTGTTCACAAAATCATGAAATCGAGTGCCACGGCTCTTGAATTATGGACTCGACTCGAAGAGGTGTTTCATGACAATAAGCATACTAGGGCGGTATACTTGGAAGAGCAGTTCGCCAATGCAAAGCTCGAGCATTATGCTAACATGTCCGACTATAGCAAGCAAATTAAGCTCCTTGCCGATCAACTTGCTAATGTCGATTGCCCCGTCTCCGACCGTAAGATGGTTATGCAACTAATTGCGGGTCTCACCGAGGGTGAATATGACACTGTGGCTGCTATCGTCTCCCAATCTGAGCCAACTCCGAGTTTCAACAAAGCACGATCAATGTTTTTGTTGGAGGAAACCCGAAAGAACAAGCAAAAGGAAAACGGCCAACAAGCTTATGTTGCCGCCGCCACTAACACCTCGTCACCACCACAACAGCCCGGTGGACCAGACTCGTGTTGGTGGTAGGGGTGGTGGCCGAGGAAAAGCAAAAGGGAGCAACAATAAAAGCAAGGGCCGTGGGCAAGGCAGGGGCAACAACTCGCATCAATAAGGAAATCAAGCTACTGGGCCTAACACACAACAGCAGCAGGCGGCCCCTCAGTGGGAACCCAACCCATTTAGGCCAGCAGCCTGGCAGTGGGTTTCACCACCCTGCCCATTTTCTACCAGTCCGGCCCAACAACAGCAGCAATCGCGGGTCCAACCCCTCCATATTGGGCCCAAGTCTATCACAACAACAAGCATACTATGTGTAGCTCGGATACAGACAACTTATGACTCCAACGGAATTGGGCCAAGCCTATAGCTCCATGAGTCTCCAGCCTGCTGACAACGGATGGTACATGGACACGGGGGCCACCTCTCACATGACTCGTGATTCGGGTAAACTTTCTAATTTGTTTAATTTCAGCATTCCTCAATTTATTTTAGTTGGTGATGACAAATGCATTCCGATCAATGGTTACGACAATTCTACTACCCCTACACCTAATCCACCTTTCAATCTCAAGAATGTCCTTTATTTCCCTAACATAATTAAAAATTTAATTTCTGTTAGAAATTTCACTTATGACAAATCTGTGTCTATTGAATTTGATTCTCTTGGTTTTTCTGTGAAGGACCTTCATTCGGGGACAATTCTAGCGAGGTGCAATAGTGTGGGGGACCTCTATCCTTTCTCACCAGTTTCCGCAACAAATGACAATAGTCATCTATCTCTAGCTGCAATTTCCTCCTTCAACTTGGCATCATAGAGTTGGACACCCTGACGATCATGTTTTTTATTTTCTTAGGAAAAACAACTTCATTCGTTGTAATAAGAGAAATAGTTCTCATTTTTGCTATTCTTGTCCATTAGGAAAACATGTACGGCTTCCCTTTAAGCCCTCTACTTCTATTACTTTTTCGCCTTTTGATATTATTCATATGGATCTATGGACATCTCCTATTGCTAGCAAATTGGGTCACAAATATTACTTAGTTTTACTTGATGATTTCTCTCATTTTCTATGGGTTTTTCCTATCAAATATAAATCACAAGTCTATGATATCTTAGTTAATTTCCGAGCATTATTCGAACTCAATTCGGAAAGGACATTAAAACTTTCCAAAGTGACAATGGCCGTGAATTTGATAATTTCCCTTTTCGAAAGTTTTGTGTGAATAATGGCATGGTTTTCCGCTTCACTTGCCCTAATACTTCTTCTCAAAATGGCAAAGCCGAAAGGATTATTCGCACAATTAACAATATATCTCGTAATCTCCTTTTCCATGCCTCTCTTCTCCCATCCTTTTGGGTTTATTCCGTGTCTATGGTTGCCTATATTCTTAATATTCTTCCCTCCACAACCATACATAATAAAACCCCTACCGAGGTTCTATATCGTAGGTGTCCCACTTATGATCATCTTCGTACTTTTGGGTGTCTTAGCTACCCAAACCTTAGTGCTACCGCTCCTAATAAGCTCGCACCTCGGTCCACACCATGTGTTTTCTTGGGATTCCCTTCCAATCATCGTGGTTATTTGCGCTATGATTTATCATCCAGAAAAATAATTATTTCTCGTCATTTGACATTTGTTGAAGATTATTTCCCTTTCTCAAACATTCAATAATTAAAAGAAAATGATTATGAGTTTTTGGATTCGTGTGACACTTACAATAATTTGATGCAAACTCACTGTCAAAGTCCACAATACACAAACCCCGCTTAAACACATGGCCCACATCAAAAACCCACAAATCCCACAAATCCCACTAATGCTACGGACCTCCAGTACGATCCACAGGTGGGCCGCGGCTTTCTCCCTCCAACCGCAGGCCACCTGCGGATCCCCCCTGTCCAGCCCACCCAATTCCCCTTCTAGCCCACCTAACTCTCCTATTTCACTTTCTATACAATTGGATCACTTCCGAGCCCCACTCCTGTTATCACTCCTCACTCTCGGCCTAATATTCAACCTTCCCACACCATGACAACTCATGCTAAAGACGGGATTTTTAAGCCGAACCCCAAATATCAAGCCAATATTGCGGTTCCTGCTATTTCCCCACTTCCTAAAAACCCAATTAGCCATGCTTGATCATAATTGGAATGCCGCCATGAATGAGGAATTTAATGCTCTTACTAAATAACATACTTGGGACCTTGTTCCAAGACCAGAAGGGGTCAATATTATTCGTTGTATGTGGTTATTTAAGCACAAATACAGGGAAAACGGTGACTTGGAGAGACACAAAGCAAGACTTGTTGTGAATGGCAAGTCTCAACAGGTTGGTGTGGATTGTGATGAGACATTTAGTCCCATGGTGAAACCAGCAACTGTTCGCACTGTTTTGAGTATTGCTATGGGTAGGGACTGGCCTATTCATTAGTTAAATGTCAAAAATGTGTTTCTTCACAGTGATCTCAAAGAGACTGTATTTATGCATCAACCACCGGGATTTGTAAATCCCAATGCTCCCACTTATGTTTATCGGCTCTGAAAATCTCTTTTTGGTCTTAAACAGGCCTCGCGGACTTGGTATCAACGGTTTGTTAATTATCTCCTGCAGATTGGCTTGGTATGCAACAAGAGTTATAATTCCCTCTTTATTTTGCGACATGGTGCTAATATTGCATATCTCTTGCTCGAATTATTTTGGCTCCGGAATGATCTTCTTCTCGAGTTACATTGCTCTATTCAACGGGCATCCTTAGTTTATTGTGATAATATCTCTGCCGTATACTTGTAGTGCAATCCGATACAACACCAACGTACCAAACACATTGAGATGGACATTTATTTTGTACGCGATAAGGTCTCTCTAGGTGAGATCAAGGTGTTACATGTACCGTCTTCATACCAGTACACAGATATTTTCACCAAAGGATTACCTCGCCAACTATTTTTAGACCTCAGAGACAGTCTCAGCGTCTGACCTTCTCCCGCTTCAACTGCAGGGGTGTGATAAATATTATCTTGTTAATATTCTGTAAAGATATATCTTGTGTAATTTAGGTTATCTCATAACTAGGTTGTAAATCCTATGTATATTGAATTAATGAGAAGCCTCCACTCAAGGAGAATTACACTATTCTACATTACTCACACATATAAAACATGTGAAGTGGGTCACTTCGCTAACTTTCTTTCTCTCACAACTTACATAACCTTATTAAATTCCTTAATATGCATGTCCTAACATATCTATAATATGATGCTCCTTTCTAGGGGTGCTAATTGAGTTGAGCAGCTCGCGAGCAACTGGTACTCGACTCGGTCAACACTCGGTCAAAACTCGACTCGGGTTAGCTCGACTTGACTCGAAATGTTAACAAGCACGAGTTGAGCAAGCTCTAAATCGACTCGATAAGCTCGTGAGCAACTCGAAAATATATTATTAATATAAAATTTGCAAACAAAGTTACTATATTTAAACAGATTTGACACTTATTAAGCCTTAATTTATATCATAAAAAAAGAAAGAGTAAATTTTTAATAATATCTATATATAATAAGAAAAACAATATAAATTGAACAAAAAATAAATAAAGGCATATAATAATAGAAGGACCAAAATTTTAATGAGCAGATTGTGAGCTACTCGACTCGACTCGAAACTTTAACGAGCACGAGTCGAGCAGATTTTATTTGCTCGAAACTTTAGCGAGCACGAGTTGAGCACATGTAAAAAAATTTCGAGTTGAGTCGAGCACCCCTCAGCTCGTGATCGACTCGCTCGATAAGCACCCCTACTCCCTTCATTTAGTAATAATCACGACAATTTTCTTTTACATTCATTTTATAATAATTGCAAGACTTACTTATCTAGTAAAGGACTCACTACTATTGTATTAATTAATTTCCTTTCTAGGGATGAAAGTTCGGTTTGCGGTTAGGATTATAGCTAAAACCAAATCTTATATATCCGAATTAATTCGATTTTGGATTTCTCAAACCAAATCCAAACCAAATCAACATTCGGTCCAATCCAAACCAAACTGAATTAATTCGTTTTTTCTAATTAGAATCCAATTCAAATTAGAACTTCTAAGTAGTAAAGGACTCACTACTATTGTTTTTTTCTTTCGTTCGCAACAATCAAACCCAAAGCTCGAACTTCGCTCAGAATTTCCTGTAATCATTCAACCTTTTCTTGATGTTAAATAAATTCTCTTTATAATATCCACTATCAATGTTGAAGAAATTGAGATAGGATGGAGAACGGGAGAAGATGTGGCTGATGAGGGTGGCTGGTAAGCAGATCGAGTGTGAAATGAGGGAGAAAAGTGAGAAGATGTGGCGTGAGGCCGTGAGCGATGAGTCGTGACTTTTTATTTTAAGAGAGTGAGATAATACTGAGAAAGGAGAATTGAAAATTAGACTTTTTTTATAATTTGGGTTTATATCTGAAAGAAGAAAAGGGGTTGGGATATATACTTTGTAAAAACAAATAGGCTTAATGACTTAATGTAATGGGTCGAAATTTCGGTTTGTAATTCGATTTTCTGTTTTTTAAACCCCAAATCAAATCCAAATCGTAATCCATAATTTTTAATTTTTCCAAACCAAATCCAATCCGAATTTAGAAAAAAAAATCCAAACCGAATTAGTAATTTAGTAATTCGGTTGGTTTTTGGTTCGGTTCGATTTTAATCCGAATTACTTTTACCCCTACCCTCTCCTAATAACCCCACTTGCACATTATTTCTCAATCCTATCAACCTTACTTATAATACTTTTTGAGATACTTCGTATTCTCTTTCCTACTGATTATACTTAAGAAACTCTATATTGGGTGAGACTTGCTTTACTAATGGCTTCGTTCGTGAGACAAGTCCAAAATAAGAAACGTCTAACCTTTAAAAATGCTAAATAAACATATGAGATATCGTATATATACTTAATCATATTATCTAGCCAATTAACCATGTTATTTAGCCAATTAATCATATCATCCAATTTAAACGCTTGAAGATCGATATCATCCAGACAATTAATCATACCATCCAAACAATTAAATATGTCATCCAATTAGCCAACCAATCATATCATCTTGTTAAGGCAATTAATGATATCATATAAACAATTAATTAATCATACCATTCAGGTAATTAACCATGTTATCTAGCCAACTAATCATACCATTCAGAATAAACTCATCAAAACAGTCTTTTGAAATTAGTTTATTAAATAGTTAACTTTTTGGGTATTACAAACAATGAAATAACTAACGTTTACCAATGTTTACCAAATACTTTTTACAAAATCACCTATTAACAACTGACTAGTTAAACCAATTAATTAAACCAGTTAACACAACCAGATATATCAATCAACAGCTAATTACTTCCTCCGTTTTTTTAAGTGCCCCACTGGGGATTTTTGGCACTATTCATTAAACATACTTTGACCAATGTTTGTGATAGTCTATTGTAGGTACATGTTAGAATCTTCTCGATGAGTAGATAATTAATATTCAATTGTTATAATTTATAGTTAATGATAATTAACGATATTATTAATTAGTCAAAATTTTGCATCGAAATGCATATCATATCACTATGGGCCCATGGGGCACTTAAAAAAAATGGAGGGAATATCAAATAGCTTAAGATCATTTAATTGTTAGTAAGAAAGAGAAATAATAAAAAGATAGTGCAAGTGGGTTGGAAGGAGAGAGAAATAATAATATAGTAGTGGTTCCGTATCAAATATGAAAGTGTTGCAATTATTATGAAACGATGAAAATGTGGCATTTATTACAAGTACTTCTCCTAAAACTCCGCGTCCGAAGAAATGGAACAAGTTCTAAAAAACGGATGAAGTATTAAACTCTCACTTTGAACCCACCCTATGATTTTAACAAAATTACGTGTCATGACGATTACTACTAAACGAAGGCAACACATTATTAAGGACATGTTTACTTTAGCTTAATTTCAGTTCAGCTCCAATCAATTGTATCCTAATTTCCTTCGCTCATAAAATATTAATTTCAGCTCAATTCAGTTCCAATCATTTCAGTAACTCCATAACCCCTAACCCTTACCCTAACAACATGCTCTGTAACGGCGTAATCCTGTAACACTAACGACTGGTGATATAATTTTCACAAGTTTTTAAAAAGTTAACGAACTTTCAAATATGAACCAAAAAAAAAGGGTGATTCATGAATGAAATTAAAATGTCAATCACCAAGTACCAAAATTCTGCGTTGTGCATACATTGCAGGCTTGCAGCAATGCACAGAAACGCTCTCAAATCTCTTATCTTTTCTCACACTAGTTTCCACACTTCATCTTCCCCAATTTCCGTCGTTTTAAACAACCAAATTCCGACGCTTCCATTTTCGTCGCTTCAATGTCGAGCTATCCTACAGTCCCTTACCAACTCCAAATCCTTAAAAACGGGCAAAGCTCTTCATGCCCTTATGTTATCTTCTGGTATTCTTCATAAAAACACAAATTTAAGCACTAAACTTGCTGCATTTTATGCAAATTGTGGAAAAATGTCAGAAGCCCAGAAAATTTTTGATCGAATTGAGTTTAAATCTTCGTTTTTATGGAATTATATGATTCGGGGTTATACTGGATGTGGGTTTTATCTTAAATCTGTGTTGTTTTATCGTAAAATGATTAATTTTGGTGTTCAACCGGATAATTTTACATACCCTTTTGTAATTAAGGCTTGTGGTGATTCTTTGATTGTTGGGTTTGGGAAGATAATTCATGGTGAGGTTGTGATTAGTGGGTTTGAGTCGGATGTTTATGTGGGCAATTGTTTATTGGCAATGTACTTGAAATTCGGGGAAATGGGTAATGCACGGTTAGTGTTCGATAGAATGTCTAAGAGAGATTTGACCTCCTGGAATACTATGATCACTGGGTATGCAAAGAATGGTTACTCTAAGGAGGCCTTGTGTATTTTTGCTTTGTTTCTTAGATCTCGGTTAGTTTCTGATTCGGCTAGTTTGCTTGGTCTCCTTTCGGCTTGTTCTAATATGCAAATGGTTGAGAAGGGAAAGGAAGTACATGGCTATGTTTTACGGAATAGCTTGTTTAGTTCTAATAGATTTTTGACCAATTCTCTTGTTGAGTTGTATTGTAAATGCAAGACAATGTTGTACGCAAGGCGGTTGTTCGCTGTCTCATTGAAGGATTCTGTTACTTGGAATACAATGATTTCAGGTTATGTACAAATTGGCAAGGGTTTTGAAGGTTTAAAACTTTTCTGCCAAATGGTTTCATATGGTGAACAGCCGGACTTAGCTACGATCATTGCTCTGCTGAGGGCTTGTGAACAGGTCACTGCCATTGATTTTGGCATGTCTATTCACTCTTATCTTGTTCAGAAAGGGTTTGGATGTAGCATTATGGCTGCAACTTCTCTTATAGGTATGTATGCCCAATGTGGTAGGCTGTCTTGTTCACAACGTGTTTTTGATGAAATAGCAGAGAAATCTTTGGTTTCTTGGACTGCTATTATTTCAGCATATGGGCACCATGGGAAGGGAAGGGAAGCTATTTCAGTTTTTGACCAAATGGTAGGAAATGGCATTGTTCCTGACAAGGGTGCTTTTACTTGTGCATTGACTGCGTGTAGCCACGCAGGACTTGTTGAGGATGGGAGAGAAATTTTTAATCAAATACAACAGAAGTATGGCATGAAGCCTGCACTGGCTCATTATGAATGCTTGGTTGATCTTCTTAGCAGAGCAGGACACTTAGAAGAAGCATATGAATTCATTAACAATATGGCAGTGGAACCGACAGATGATGTATGGGTTTCTCTTCTCTCTGGTTGTAGGCTTCATGGTAATGTTGGTCTAGCTGAGGTGTGTGCTCAGAAAGTTTCTGAACAAAATCCAAATAGAGTAAGCAGCTACATTTCTTTATCACATGTATATGCAGATGAGAAACGGTGGGATGATGCAGAGAAGCTGCGAGTTAAATTACAAAGTAAAGGACTGGTTATGCCTAGAGGTTCTAGCTTCATTGAGTAGTATGACAGCGAAATATTTATTGTAGTTGGGACACTTTGGGATTCTACAGATAGAGCTCTCACTCATTCAATCACCAGTGAATTTGATTGTGATTGACCGTGATACTATGTCGTAGTAAGCAGGGTATGAAATGATCTTCATTCTTCAATGATATTGTATGCCACCCATTTAAAGACTTGATTGTATGTACAATAAGTGACTATGACTACAGCGAGATCATTTAGCAAAGGGAACTTATGAGAACTATCCGGGAAAAAGAGCATGATCTTCTGTTTATTGTTTAATGAAGTGGTACTGGGTGAACTGTTGAGGGGTTAAAAGCCATGTATATTACCAACACTTGTACAGTTAAACAGCAAACATTTTCTGAGACATCCTTCTCTGATTTTATTTCATTCTCGTAAGTTTCCTTATGATGAAGGAAACTTCCTTATTGGAAAAAAAACAACAGCATCAACAGCGGAAACATCAACAACAATTAACAACAAACAACGAGAACTCCCAGTGAGGATTCCCACAGATAGATTCTGTGGCTTCCTAATTAGCCTACCTGGGTCTTATTAGCCTATCTTAACGGAAACGGAAACATTATTTTCTTGCTTGACAATTGCATGTTTGCCAACTGCCTTAGGTTAACTCTATTATAGAAGCTTCTCAAACTTTCATATCCGTTTCATTGTCAAAGGGAAATGGTTCCATTGGTTTAGTTGCTTCTAGAAGAACCTGCAGAGGAATCTTTGGCTTTGACTGCTCCAGTGGAGTGATGTGCCGTCCATAATTTTCAGGGTTCGGACAGTACTCCTGAACATAATTTTAAGAATATTATAAGAATGAAGCGTTTTGTGCCTTTTCCATAGAAGCTCAGTTACATTCATATATTGTGATGGTAAATCTGGTCACTTACTTGATCAGCATGCATTTTCCTTACAAATGTCTTGAATGTTCCAAAATTACCCCCATCCAGTAGCTGATTGCACAAACGAAGATATGTCAAGCCATACATTTTCAGTTTTGGTGGACCATCTCTGTTCACCCCATTTGGCCTGGCATTCAGCAGCATCTGATCATAAGCGTTGGGATCATATCTGGGAAGTGCATTTTCACCTGCAACCTCAATGCTTTCTCTCCAGCTACCACTTAAGACCTGCACATAAAAATTGTGCACCATGTCAAAGGTATGGAAATTCACATGGAATTAATTTTGTAGCATACCTTACTAATCTTAGTATAATTGTTTTTGAAAGGAATATTGTTGGTGTCATGTGCATTCTGATATCATCATATTTGTTATGTAACAACAATAAGGAATTGACAAGAGTTTTTGATGGTTTGAACTTGTATAGTTTTTAATCAAAGGTCACTTATTAGTCAATAATTTGCAAGGTCTCATGAGTAATCGTGTAGTATCCCATGCTACACTGTTTTGGATGCTATTGACCTGACATGGTAGAGAAATATTTGATCATCAAGCTCTCATGCTCTCACCTGTTTCACAAGCTCTTGTGGAGCACTTTTAGCATAACCAGGCTGTTCATAGTCCTTCATCTCCAGACATGTAAAGTCTAAAACCCCATAGTGACGAGACAGCATCCTTGCTATTGGACGATACCCGTCTCGGTCTTTCAAGTTGTAGTATCCTGCAGTAACCTCAGCAGCATGACTTTCATCATTGTACCACCAATGTATTCCAGAAACCTGTTTGTCAATTGAAAACAAATAAAATTAGTCACCTTGTGGACAATACTTTCTCTAGCAATTGATGCTCCTATGACTATATTTACTTACCTTTGCTGCTACTTTGACTTTGCAGCCACAAAATGCTGTATTTGCTTCTTCCAGGATCTGGTCACCATGGATCAACAGCTTGTTTGAATACCAAGTCAAGAAGAATTTTCCACTTTCAGTTAGGTACGTCCCGTTGTTTCTGAAAAACTCTGTGGCTTCTGGTCTGTCATTATATTGCCCTGCATTTGCGGGTAATTCCCACTCAGGATGGCCAGCCTCAGTTGCTGCTTTTTTAAAATCCTCCTTTAAATATTTGTCATAGCACTGCACGATAAAAAAAATCGAAATTCAGTTAGCTTCTAAACATAAGCTATATTTATCAGTTTAGTTACACATAAGTGGGCATGTCGGATTAGCTGGCAGAGCCCATTTCGTTTAAACCTGAAATTCCCCTATTCCTGGGTAGCTCCATCCTTGATTTTGTGGATAAGAAGGATAACGTAGTTCTCCAGCTGGGCCAAGACCTACTTCAATGTCAACTATCACACCAGCATCTAGAAAATCTGACATACTCTGTCTGAAGCTCTTCATGTAATCACTATAGATCTGTGAAGTTATAGGAAGAAATTAGTGCCAACAAACTATTGAATTTAGAGAAACCTAGGGATTTCAAACTCCATTTAATAATTTGTGTAAAAATTATTTGGTAAAACTGCAGGCTTTAATTGGGAAGGATAGTTACCTGAACCGGAGTTCGTCCTCCAATGATAGCTTCATTATCAACACCAATAGTCAGATATTCTTTGTTTCTAGTACCCCTTCTATTAGTATAGAAAATATCAGGGTTTGTATCTCCAACTTGTAGTACCCATTGAGGAAGTGGAACGTTCACAGCATCTCCTACATTCCCTCCACATTGATGAAATGACATTATGGCTTGTACTTTCAGGCCACAATCCTTTATGACCTGAAATAAGCTTCTGTAAGCATTCCAATTGTATTGCTTAGGTCCTTTAGCTTCTATTATTCCCCACCAGACGTCAACCATGACTCCATCAACTTCTGCTTCCTTCAGTTTGTATAGTTGTCTCTTGATGTCATCCTGGTTCTCAAAGTTGTTGTCATCTGTAACCACTCCCAACTGTTTCCATCAAACAAATAAAGGATTTGTCATTCTGTGACTCTGTTATTCGAGTATAAGTAGCTGATGCTTGTGTTAATCAGGGCTTACCGGTAGCATTGCATAGACGGGCACATAGTTCAGAAGAATCTTTGCCATATCCCTGACTCTAGCTGGGACCTGCATCATCTTATTGAACTGTTATTAGGAATCAGGAGGAAGATTGGCGTTTTTAATGGAATAGGCAAATAGAAGATTCTTTGAGTGCATTGATATGGATCTGATCATAATAGATGTACATTTAATCTTTAATAGCCAAACAACCAACCGCATGTTTCTCTAGCTGAGATCCACATTGTTAGTTGCACTGTGATGCATTCTCATAACTACACATAGAGTTCCTTACATTATTGGCAACTTACCATGGAGGCCCAATTTCAGAACTTTTTTTATGGTCACTTATAAACTTGAACTATTCTATACATTGGTGGATTTCAAGTTTAAATTTTCAATCCTATACAAAAAAATCGTTAATGATCAATACATATTTAAAAGAAATAAATAAAAATATTAAGTAAATAAATAAGAAAGAAAGGAAAAAGAAACCTAATTAGCATCAAGATATAGCTATAAAATGTGTTATATCTGATGATATATTGCTTTATAGAGCACATGATTAGCATCAAGATAGCTATGAAACATGATAATGACTTGTAAATCTCAAAGAGGATGGATAAATAATCTCTTACAATGCACGCTAATCAAAGTGATTAATTGATCCTTGTTTCTGAAATCAGGCTCTCTTGAACAATTGAAATCCTAGAACAGAGTACAGTTTCTTTCTCTCTTAAACAAAATGATCCTTGTGTTTTGCTGTGATTCTTTCTTGCACTTTGATTGATGCTATTTAAACTAATTCTCTCTGAATCTGTTACATATATAGCCAACTAAATATGTCACGATTGAAAATCAAGACTTTACTGACTTTTGCCTTTCGGTTCTAAATGATGGCCACCCCTAAGTTCTGTGATTATCAACTGTTTTTTTATGAAATCAAAATCAACTGTGGAGCTTGAACCTTACATATCAATGAACGGTCTATTTTAGTATATCGAGACCAACTGCGGAGCTTGAACCTTACATAACAATGAACTGTCTATATTATGATGTTTGGATCAATTGTGGAGCTTGAGCCTTACATAACAATAAACTGTCTAATTATCCTATGACGTTTTCAGAGATCCTTCCAAAGGCTGTGAGTAATTCAGTTCTGCATGGGAATGCACAATCTTCTTCTGCAGCATATTGCAGAGATAATCTTACATCTTCATGGAATTGATTTATTGAAGATAGTATGAAACGTTGAAAATAATGGACACTAGGGAAGTAAGGGAATGCCTTGGCGCGTCAACTTCACGGAGAAAGATTTGCTAAACATGTAATAGAAAGCTGACCAACAATTTGCTAAACCCTGTAGGCCTGTACTACCTTCTTTTCTGGTTTTTTCGTATATGCTTATGATTTAAACTCGAAAATGTCTTGGTCCTTATTCTCTATGTTAAATCACGAATTCCGTATACATTTGCATTCCTTCATTAAGCTTAAAGAACTTGGGTTTTTCTCTAATATTGTAAATGCAGAACCACTGCTGGATTGTAGAATACTGATTGCAAGACAGATTATGTATTTGTTTTCTAATGTAATTGCAAGATTAAATCTGAGGTTCAAAGTATAATTAATTACCCGAATGTTACTCTTTCTAATTCTTTTGCAAAAATGATTGTTTCACTATCTTTGTACTTTATACTATGTAATAAGAAGTATCCACATACCTTTAAACAAAAATTATTATCAGTGTTTTAGAGTGTACCCATGCTAGTACACAGGAAATGTCCGAGTTTAGAAAGAAATACTATATTAGAAAAAGAAGTGGAACATATGGGAAGTTATTATATGGTGTCATTTAATTTTATCTATTTATTTATTTATGATTTTTCTTTTTTTCCTGAAACGTCTGATTTTGGTTTCAGGATCTAACGTCAGTTCAGTCCTGCTGCAAACTGATTTCAGTTGCAAACAGATTCGTTTTGCCTCTGCACTCTTTGTTTTTTATTCTGTCGAATTAACAGAAACTGTTGTGAAGTAAAGACTATCGTCTGAAGTGGTTGAATAAAGTGGTAGCCGCCTTGCCTCCTTATTATCAGCTTTTCTAGCTTCAGAAACAGTTACTGCTGCTACACCTTGCTGTAATTTGCGCACCTAGTTAATGCTGTGAACTACGAGTAATTAAAAATAGGATCTTCCTAACAAGCGTCTCGGGGTATTAGATAAGGATTTAATATATTACTTAAAATAATATTAAGTTCGGAATGCATGACAAAATCACGCGTTGATCGATATAATTAATAGTAATTTTAGTATACTCCGTAATATTTTCACATTTAGCTCTAGGGGTTTGTTAGCTTTTGCCTTAAAAATAAATTATACGCGTAACATAATCTACTACAATATACTACAATAGAAGCCACAGCCACAGGTTACCAATCTTAGCATCATGTACCGCCTACATATGTTCATACTCAAATTCATACATATGGAGTATATGTTTCAAATATACTGTGGCTATTCACTATTGTCATTATTTTCAATCTCGGCTGCTCAATTTTAAAGACCAATCTTGTCCTTCCATCCAAGTGACTTTAAAAGTTATTTAAATACTACCTCTGTTACAGGTTATGTGCAACGATTTGATATAAAGCAGAGAGGGAAAATGTCTAATCGTCGCACATAACCTGTAACGGAGATGGTATATTTTTTCAAAAAAAAATAGTTATTTTACTATAAAATAAAAAATGAAAAAAAAAACTATTTTCTAGTTATTTTAAAAAAAAAAAAAAGAAAAAAAAAAAGGAAAGTAGAATGGTCTTTGCTAAAGGATTTTAAATATATGCTTATACAATGAGTCCATATGGTTATGTATTAGGTCTTTTATTTGACCTGCTCCACTGACATCCTTACTCTTAGTTTGATAGACATATAATTTCTCGTGAAATATAAATTCTCATGGAAATCTGTCAACAAACAACCACAAAAATTTTCCAATGTTCATGTGCAGTTATGGAATGTCGAACCAGGCCATCAATAAGGCCAGCAACTTGGCAAGAAGAATTTTATTTGTTTGTAATTGATGGGCTCATACACAGTAATCAAGAAAAGAAACTTGCTTTTCATATTGACTCAGAAATCAAAATATTGTTGAATGAAAAGCCAATATATCTCATGAGCCCAAACCTAAGATTATACATTATCGGCCTTTTATTACTTACGAGAAAAAGAATTCCGCTTGACTTCTAAAATCAACATCAATATACGAATTACTACCTTCGTTTTTTTAGTTGACACGTTTTGACTTTATTCACTCTTCACATAACCTAATTTAACTTCATTTTATGATTTAATGTTAGATAAATACATACTCATGTAGACTATTGTTAGAATAATCTCAATTTCTATTTTCCAAATATCAAAATTTCATTATTTTTGCTAATATGTAACTAAAAATATTTACATTTAAAAGTATGTGTTTTAAACGTGTCTAAATGAAATGTATCAACTAATAAAAAAAGAAAAAATATTAATTTTTAAGAATCTATTTTCCCGATTTTTTACTACGTACAAAGCCTCCAAATTTTCAAGTCTAGACATCTTTGCACTCCTTTTTTTCATTTTTTGAAACAAAAAAAAATAACATCTCCAAAAACAGATCAAAACCTAGGCTGTTCAGCACCTTGCGATTTGAAAATTATGGTGTGGTTTGAAATTTTTGATAAACCATGGTTTGTAGTTGCGGTTTCCAAAAGTTTTTGGACCAAACTGCACTGCAAATCGTATTTTTATTAAAGGTTAAATAATATGAGGTTTAATATTTAAATTATAAATTCATACTCCGGGTGTAGACCCACCTTAATTTATGGTGAGTCCCGTAAGACCATCATCACTCATGGTATAAAAATTTATACCATCCCTCTCTCTCTACCACTTTCTCACTCCTCCACATCATTTATACCACAATACAATATATTTTCTTCAAAAATCACCCCACCCATGGTATAAAAAAATTTTACCACCACACTTTCTCTCTCCTATATGTATTAATTATACAATTAATTTTATTATAATTATATTTTATTTTGTTATTGGAAATAGCTAATTAATGTTTGTAAAGCTAATTAAATAAAATAAGCAATTTAGGTAGTAAAAAGCAAATTTGAAAAAAATATATAAAACTATATCAATATAGGTGTCTATGTGTAGGTCTTGAAAATTTATGAACAATGGTAATTTTTTCATAATTATTTACTTTATAATTTGTTCTTAAAATGCAGTTGAAAAAAATAAATAAATAAAAGATACATGATAACCAGGCCACATGGCGTGACCTGGTTGGTTTATATTACACGGGGACCAAAGCAAATGTTTACCATGGGATGGTATATACCATTCCATGGTATACTTTTATACCACCATTGTAGTAAAAATTATCATGTTTTGGATGAATATTTACACCGTGGTATAAAATTATACCACGAGTGTTGATGCTAATAGGTAGTCAGACTACGTACTACTAAAGGTGGGCACGGGCCGTGCCAGCACACGGGCGGCACGGGCCCGGCACGGCACGGCGGCCCACATGTGGGCCGTGGGCCGTGCCATGAACACAAATTCCAGATTTGGCACGGGCACGGCACGGGGCACGACCCGGGCACTGTGCCGCCCGGGGCAAAGCACGGCACGCCCTGTGCCAACTAGCCGTTGGAAGTAGCCGTTTTCCAACAGCTCTAAAACGGCTGTAAAACGGCTAGTTTTTGGCCATTTTTCCCACCCAAAATCCCTACAAATACCCTATTTCTTCTTCCAAAATTTTCACAATTCATCAACTCATCTCTTCTCTCTTATTCTCTAATTCCTACAATCTTACTCTCTTTCTCTTTTGTGCAAAGAAAAAAAAATTCCTACTCTCTTATAAATTTTACAATTTTACTATTATTAGTCTACTACAAAAAAAAAAAAAAAAAAAAAAAAAAAAAAAAAAAAAAAAAATTCTTATATTTACACTCGGGAAATTATAAATTTGGGAAAGCAATTGAAACGTCATTGTAAGATCTAACTCAACTTTATTTTAATTTGTTATTATTATTATTATTGTTATTATTATTATTATTATTATTGTAGTTGTTGTTGTTGTTGTTGTTGTTGTTTTCTTGGAAGTTGGAACAACTTAATTATATAAAAACTACTTTCTATTTTTATTGTGGATAATTTAAATTGTTAGTGAAATCTGTCTAAGGCGGGACTTGGGCTCAGGACAACGTCGTTCCTAACCTCTCCTACCTGGGATCTCATTAACCTAAGTAATCTACTATTATTATAATTATTATTGAAAACTTAATTTATATAAAAACTACTTACTAATTCTTATTGCTATTGTTATTATTGTTGTTGTTAATTGTTATTATTATTGTTATTGTTAATTTGTTATTTGTATTATTATTATTGTTGTTATTATTATTAAATATCATGGCATCAAACCCGAACACTTCCTCCTTCTCTAGAAAAGCCAAGTCAAAACGTAGGGAATCACCAAACCCAAACACTTCAATTCCCCCTCCTAACACCTTTCCCTCCCCTAACATGCCCCTTCACTCCCCTAACATGCCCTTTCCAAACACTTCCACCCCTTTCTTTCATCCCCAAACCACGGAAGGGCACGAACAAATGGATGATATGACTCCTTGGACTATGCCTAGTTCGGGATTTCAACAAACCCAATTCTCACCTCATTTATACGGATCACAACATGAATTTTCTATTCCTAGTAACTAAGGTAGCCAAACACAAGCCTTCGGGTCGAGTGAACAATCCACCCAAATGCCTAACCCCCAAAATCCTAACATATTAGAGTGGCGTACCGAAGAGGAATTTGCTCAAACCAACCGAAAGAGTGAAGTTTGGGCACATTATCAATTGAGTAAAAATGGAACCAAAGCCCGGTGTCGGACTTGTAGTAAAATTTTCTCGGCCGATACCAAGGGAGGGACGGGACACCTTAGTAGACATTCAAAAAGATGTGGTAGACCATCTAATGATCGAACCCAACCCAAAATTTCTCAATTCCATCCACAAGGCTTCATTTACAGTTATGAGAGAAATAGGGATGAACTTGGGAGAATGATTGTACATGAATTTTGAAGATGATGTTGAAACTTTTAAAAATAAGGTGACTAATGAGTTTTTCTCTTTATATAGAGTTTATGAAATTAAATATGGAACCGTGTCTCGATTTGCCCCTTCTCAAACATCCAAAAACGTAAGTAAACGGGCCAAAGGTTTATTTGCACAAGCTACTAACATGATGTCCAAGTTTTCAGGTACGGAATCATCATCAACTAGGAGAACACAAAGCGATGTTTCGGAGTTGCAAATGTACCTAAGTTACGACTTCATTAAAGGCATGGAGGATGAAGAGAAGTTTGGCCTTGACATCCTTGATTGGTGGAAATCACAAACCATGAAACATCCAATTTTGTCGGCAATGGCTCGTGATATTTTTGCTATCCAAGTCTCCTCCGTTGCCTCCGAAAGAGCTTTTAGTGCGTCAGGACGGGTTTTAGATGATACAAGAACAAGACTAAAACCCGAAACACTTGAAATGTGTGTTTGCTTGAAGGATTGGTTGGATACCGAAACTCGTTCTCAAGATCGTACTTATGCACAAAACGACGACGATGAAGGAACGTCGACTTCTTTTAGTTCTCAACTTCTCAATCAACTCAATTGGCCAATGAACTTGAACCACAAGAAGACGAAGACGAAGACGAACAATAATAATTACATTATTACATATTTACATTATACACTATTGTACAATTTTTGTATTATCGAACTTCGTATTCCGTATAATAAATGAAGTTATTCACCAAATATTGTACGATTTTTAATTATCATTAATTATTTGTATTATCGATTTATCGTACCGACTACCGGTATATAATAAAATAAGTTATTCTTCAATTTTTTGTGTTTTCGGATTATCGCACTCATAATTTTTTTTTTATTATATGCATTGTTGTTTTTTGCTAAATTAATAAGATTGTTTTTATTTGTTTATATAAACTTAAACATAATTAGATAAATAATTTATATAACCTTAATTAAAATAAAATTGTTCAAAACAAAATATATTAACATTAACATAAACATAAATTAATCACATTATTTATATAAAATTAAGTTGTACTAAAAAATATATATATCGTTTTTTATTTACATTTATTATTAAAATAAAAATAAAAATAAAATAAGTGGCACGGTTTGGCCCACGGCACGCCAGGCACGTGGGCCGTGCCGTGGGCTGGGGTGTGCCAAAATTAAGCACGGCACGACACGCCCCCCACCGCGGCACGGCCCGTTGCCCATGTTTACGTACTACTCCTAAAAGTCATAAGGGCATGTTTATTGCAAGTCTTGACATGAGTCTTAAGTCTCTTGACTTGACTTTGTTATGGGTCTTATACTCTTGTGCAATAAATTAGTGTAAGACTACATAGAGTCAAAAACTCACCCCAGCCATGTGTCCAACTTTATTGGTTGGTTTTTTTTTTATAAATAGCCTAAAAAAAATGTTTGACGATATTTTTAGTGAATTTGAAATGGAGTCTTAGGGATAAAGTTTTAAAGTAAAGAAAATCTTTATACGAGTCTAAATAATAATAATAATAAAAAAAAGGTAATTAAAAGTTAGTGGAAATCTGATGTGGCAGAATTTGGAGTATTAATTTCGGACTGGGGATAAACTCAACCCAAGTAGTTTTACGCGAAACCATAAAAATTTAATTTAAAAAAAAATGAAAGGAATCTTTGTGAACTTGTCATACTTTTGTTAGTTGTCCATGATATTTCCACAAGATTATTAAAAAATAATAATAAAAAAAAATAATAAAAAAAATAATAACCAGCCTCCACAAGTTTAAGAATTCAAGCGATTCCTTATAAAGTTATTTGCTTATGCTAATTTCTTTATAGATTTGTGTTGTTGTAATTCTTCTTGTTCTAATTCAATTTACAAAGCTTGCTTTGTATTGATTATTAGTTATACTTACTATTAGGGTTTTACATTGATTAGTTATTGTATACATTGTGTAATTGACGAATTGTTCTTGAAAAATACTATTGAGAATAGGAAATTAAAGTTGCATTGCTATTGAATTTTTTTTATCAATTGTGAATTTGTGATTTGTGAATGGAGTTTTATTTATAATGATAAGTCTTAGTTTATAAGCAAACTATTATAAGAAAAAAAATTAGATTGTTATCTAATTCAAACTTAAATTTTAATTTTAGAAAGAAAAGAAAAAAAAAATACTTGAGATATTTCAGGCTTTTTCACTAAAAGATTGCCCCTCTAAATCCTTCCCTTGCACAAAATGATACACCTCCTCAACAAAAGGATCGTTATCGAGACATGAAAACTCGTTGAAAGCAATTATAAATTTTTTTTTTTAATTTTCTCTTCTAAACTCTACTTAATCTTTTACTAGGTTATTCTCATGCGATGCACATTTAGAATTAATCTTTCTTGTAATTTTATGTTCTGTTGCATTGCATTGTATATGAAGATTGGAATTATATACAAAAATAATTTGCTCTTAAAGAAAGTAAAAAAAATTGAAATCACCATCAAACATAAAACAAATTAGGTATGTGAAACTATAATTTAGGAGAGAAACTTGGTTAATTTGAATTTTATATAGACACTATGCATTGAAGTCAAAAGTGTAGATTAAAAATTAAATAAAACCATTAATAATTAATGACATCACACATATAGTTGGAGAGAAAATTTTTGGTTGGGGGTCGCGTGACTCGCGTCCTTCGAAAATCCGAATTCGAGGTTGGGGCGCGCGGCTCGCTTTGCTTTTGTTGCGAAGCGTGCAATGTGAAAGTTTGAAGGTTGATGATGTCAGCAATGTTTCGTTTTTAGTAATGGTTAATAAAGTTTTCTTTTGTTTTTTTAGATTTTTTGCTAAATTAATTTTATTATTTATTGTTGTGATTGACTTATGAATTACTCATTCCATATTTTATTACTTGTATTTTATTATTTGTTCCATTATTTTTTTGAAAATTTTTAATCATCTATAATCGACACTTGGCATAATATTGAAAAAAATAATTCCCTCCGTCCCCGAAAGAACGACCCATTTGGGTTGATTACGCGAGTATTAAGAAAGTTAAATAAAAAGAAGTAAAAGTATATTGGAAAGATAAATTTACATGAGATTTGTAAAAAAGCAGATAGAGAAAGTAATAAAAGTACATAGAGAAACAAAATTTTATATGGGGAAGCTAATTTTGCACAAATATTATTGCAAATTGATGGGGATTTTAATGCAAATGGATCATTCTTTTTGGGACTAAAATTAGGCCAAATGGGTCGTTCTTTCGGGGACGGAGGTAGTATTTATTTTTGTAAAAAATTCTATTAAAAATAAATTGAAATTCTGTTAATAATTTTATGTATACTTCCTCCGTTCTTTTTTTATTGCACCATAAGGGGCTTTACGCTTGCCAATGCATTACTTTAGTTATTAATATCTTTAATTATACTTTTGTAAAAATTATAAAAAATTGATATTTGAAAAGTAGATTTCGAGACGAATCTAACTAGATCACACATGATTATATTTTTCCTAATTGATAAAACACAAAAGATGATCAAAGTAGATTAAGTGAATAGTGTAAAAGTCTTTATGGTGCAATAAAAGAAAAATGGAAGAAGTATATGTGACACATAAGAATTTTAAAAGTAGACTTTTAGTAAAATTCAAATGTAAATAAATAATGTTACATAAGTGATAAGTCATTCAATCTCGATTAATTTCGTTTAAATTGACTATAATTATTAATAATTATATATAATTTTTTTTAACCTTTTCATATAACTTTTAATCTCGTCCAAAACTCATTAATTTCAACTAATCATTTTTTTTTGTTTCCCCAAAAAAAAAAAAAAAACTAATCAATTTTTTTTTTGGTTTAGGGATTAGGGTTTTAGTTTCAAGTACATAAAACCATGTGTCCATTTTTTATTGGTTGATTTTTTTTTTTTAAATTGCCAAAAAAATTTAAAAAATAAAAACAAATTAATTTTTTTTTTTTTGTTTTAAAAAAAATTTTAAACTAAACATATTTGCCATGGCCACCTCTATTGCTAAACTTGTGAGAAGTTTATGTTCGAGTCTTGCTTTCATCAATTTTTTCTTTTGAATTATCGAATATCAATTTCACGCTTCTAATTGGTGAAATGATATCAATGATTCTCTTCTTTGGCAAAATCAAAGAGGTTAGGAAAAAGAATGATATGGTACCAGACCTTTCTTTCTCATTCTTCGATCAAAGACCACCATTTCTTGGATTTTTGCAAATTTTAATGGTTGTAGAGAGAATAAACATGGAAGAAGAGAGAGAGAAGGAAGGGGGAATCGAGTGACGGAGATGCAGTATCTCTTGTTTCCGTTGTTAATTTTAATGGTAATTTCATTATTATTTTTTATTTTTTTTATTTTATTTTTATTTTTATTTTTATTATTTTTTTAATACCCTGGGTTCTATATGGTATTAATTTGTTTGATTTCCTGTTTTTTTGGTGAAAATAATTGGTTTTTTTATTTTTTATTTTTTATTTTTTTATTATTTAGTTTATTTTAATTGGAATTGAAATTTGGAAAATGGACTATATGATCTGATTTGTTGTAATTTATATAAATTAAGAATTTGAAAGTAGGATGTTGTTTTAAAGATGATGATATATGAATTTTATGGATTTTTTTTTTTGTATGGGTCATTGATATTGTGAATTTGTGGGACATATTATGTGGGTGTTGTAGGTACAATTGATTATAATACAATTGAGAGTTCCTGAGTACGGATAGACCACTCAGAAGGTTTTTCAATGAGGGTATTTTGAATTGATGGTTTTCATGGCAGTAGAACTATTTGCTTCTTTTAAATTTGGTGACATTCTTAGATGGATACAATTACTATAAATTACTACTATAAGTTTATGTTTGTGCATTTAGATGTGTAGTTTTTGTGCTTCGCAGTGAAGAAAATCAAACCTCAAGCTGACTATAGATTCATATATATTAAAGGGATAAATTCATTGTGGCATTTTCAAGACTTAATATTTATTTAGTGTTCTTGTTGACATATTCTAGATTGTAACTTAGAAGCACTAAGGATTCTAGGCTAGAAAGGGTAATCCTTACCCTTAGGAATGCAGCTGGTGCGGATACATGGTATGCCCAACTAGTAGCTGAACAAAATAAAAGATGTTTTCTCTCAAAAAAAAAAAAAAAAAAAAAATAAATAAAAGATGTTTACATACTAATTATTTTTGGGATTTTGGTTTGTTCAGTTGCTCTATTTTTCACCTCCAGCCCAGAAGCAACAAGGATGTTGGAGATTTCGAGTTTCCGGCAGAGTACATTTTCACAGCAAACCACTAAAGGTATACAAATTCAAATATTATAATCTTGGATTTCGAGTGATCTTGAATAAGCCACCCGTTTTTGGAGCCCATTTAAGATGTGCGAATATAAGTTGAATGTCTGTGCCCAAGAGATCACTTCCTAGCTCATTCATATTGCTATGATCTAATTGGATTTTGATTCCCTCTCCTTTTTATTTTAGAGTATGTCAAAACATCATTAAGGTAGATCAATTGGCTTATCTAAATCTACATGGCATGTGAAGCCCCATAAAGACGAGAAATCCCCACATCCAAAAACCAAAATCCAGGAGTTGGGGGATTTCAATTCGAAAGTATGGAGTACTCTACTTATCCCTTCGATTTAGCTTTGTGTCCTAAATCTTTTGATCTTATGTGATTTAATACGGAGTATTATTTATCCCCTTTGATTCAAACTAGGATATTCCTTTTGACTTTACTCTTTGTAATCAGTTTCTGTTGTGTTTTTCTACAGAATTGTGTTACGGAGTACATGAGAATTCAACCTTTCTTTTTCTTTGGGACCTTCTTAACTCAAGATCTCTGCTATCGATGTAAGGTTCTGGTTAAGTTTTGAGTAAACACGATTTATTTTCATTAGATTCAACTGATAATTCCTACTTTATGTCCACCCCCTGTTTTCGTGGATTATTATCTCTCTCCTTATTGATTTCATAAAAATTATAAACATGATATTGTTATGCTCTATTTGCTGATTTTGCAGATATAACTGAAGATATGTGGCATCCTTGTTGGGATTAAGACTGTTTAAGGACTATATTTATTGAGTTTTGTGCCCGAACATTGGTGGGTTTGTTGTTCAAAAGGATTGTAAGTGTTTGATTTTTTTTCACCCTTTGTTTTGGTTAAATTTGTTGATATTATTTTGAGGTTTTGGTTCATGTATCCGTCTTCACTTATGGAATTAAGGCTTTGATTGAATGATTTTGAGGTTTTGATTGTTCTTGGTTTACATGATGATCGGCTTTTTAAATTTAAGTTCAAAATTTTATTTGGCTTTTGAAAACATATTTACAATTGGTTAAGTTTTGAGGTTATGGTTGACTGATCATTTATTGAAATAATGTTTGCCGTAAGAGCTTCAACATCCTATGAATATGGCTGATAATCCTTATTTCGCCTTCAATTTTAATTAACTTATATCAAAGGATTCAAAGCCTAATGATAATTGAAGAGGGAGAGTTTTTAGTATACAGAAAGTTAGATCACTTAATAGATTGCTTGTTATTATTATGTATAGAGGCAGAGAATCGGTTGTTTGGATCATGTTCGACTAAGGTCATAATTGAGTGATGATTCATTTAAATCATGGTCAGGTTGGTTCAGGTTCTCTAAGTCTCTTTTAAATTAGCTTATTATGATAATTTAATCAATATTATTTAGAGCCTTAGAGGCCTTTGGCTTGTTAATCACTTTGCTTAACCGGTGAAGCTGGAAATCTGCTTCTGTTGTATCTTATGCTAGCTCAAGCCTTCAACATTTAAATTATGTTTTACTTTGGTTTCTTGATGAAATTTTTGGTCACTGTTTGGTTTGAGGAGGACAATTGCTTGATATTACTATTCCCTTTTATGTAAACTGCTTGAGAAGATTGTCTTGTTCATGCTAGAGCAACAAGGGCGACTCGCAAAGAGGTCGTCTGCTCTCAGGGAACAGCAAGACACTGCCTTTCAGCAGGGAAGCATTCTTGATGTGTCTGAAGCACAAGAAGCATATTACGCTGTGGGACAAGACCTGTTGAGGCTTCTCTTCTTTGTAGGACAAGAAGCATTATCATGTCAATACTCGAGCTAATCATCCCTATTCACAGCTGCAACAAATATTCAAGCGTGTGGTAATACCCTGAGCTCTGCTCATAAAATGACAGTTACACTTGGCCTTTCTGAATTTGCTTCATGTTTGCTCGCATCTGTTTTCACATTGCAATTTAAGGCATGGAGGATCCTTGATTTTTGATACTTTTGTGATCTTGATGTTGAGATATGGTGGATTGTTATATCTAGATTCACATATACTTCTTATTCTCAGAGGGATTATGGGTGTCTTATAGAAATTTGTATAATGGATTAAGGTTAATTAACTTTATGGAGGGAAGAATGTAGAGGGAGTACATGCCTCGTTGATAAATGATGAACAGTTTTGATGACTAAGATGACATACAATCATTAAGAATTATCTTTTCCTTCTTGTGATACCATTACAAGATTGGCTTTCTGAGACTAAAGGCTCTGGCATCTGTCATGTCATTTTGGTTATTAAAAATAATTAGTTTTGTTTGTAAATAATGGGAACTAATGCGCTCCCTTGATGTTGTTTTACTATTAACCTCCTATTTTGTTGAACATGAAGGGCTTTGGGGCTGTTGTGGGAGCCATATCCCGGCAATCCCGCAATCTTGCAGATCTCCAGGACAACAAAGGAAGTTATGTATCAATATATGACCAACCAATTCTTAATATCCAGGCCTCTCTTGAACAACTACTTCGTATCATTTAGTGCTGCTTCTTCATTTCATGCTAAATTACCAGATATTCTCATATCATAGCTCTTCAAGGAAAAACATAACTTACCTGCTGAACCTTCTCTAAAATTTTCTGAACAGAGGTGCAATGTGGCCTTTATATTGACTTATGTATTGTTTGCAGGATCGTTATAAGGTAGCTACTATACACCTTAATGTAGAGGTGCAATGTGGCCTTTCTTGACTTTAATAGTGGTTAGAAAGCTAGATCGGTTGAGAGGTTGGTCTTTATTTTCTTTGTATATCATCTTTGATCCTGATTAGTTTCTTATGTGATTCTAGCAATAAATGTTCAAATTCACCTTCAATATCTTAGTTTCTTGTTTGAGTGAAATGATCAGATGTTTTTTTCCGTTCAGACGGGATATTAATGAGTATGGTTTGCTTTGTATTTTAGTCGGATGGACATATGGTTACTCAGGTTTAATTGTCAGATATCCAACATAGATATGCATATGAAATGATGAATGTGTGTTATGTGTCTTTGTTCAGTTGTGTATCAAGTATAAAGTCACAAACTATGCTATAACAGTATTTTCTGACTGATGTGGATCTGCTTTCTAGCTTGCTCATTTCTTTTCATGAGAAAACTTGCATATCCAATGCATTTATTCTAAAGAAGTGGAAAATGGGTGCATTTTTTCTGCTAATATGTATTTATTTTCAGACCTGTGGGGATAAGCCTACTTTAGATTGGAGCAAGCGCTAAATTATTCATAGGGATGTGAAGGCTGCCAACATCACACTGCACATATTGCTCAGGGAGCTCGCCGTGGAGTAAGCAATTTGTCGCTCATTACTCATTGTTAGTGAGAAGAGGAAAAGTTTATAGCATTAGTGAACAATTTTATAAGCTTTCTCTGTAACATACAATCATAATACATAGTGATTAAACGTTGTGATACAAAGTGTTAATGTCCACCCCAGATAATAACAAACAAATTGAACACATTTGGAGAAAGAAGATCCAATAGCAGCTCATAACCATCGCTAAGCGCTAACATGTTTCTTGCTGTTTTTTTATCCTTCTAACAATCATTTTACAAAATTAAATCAGTTCTATCAAAGCATCAAGTGTTAATGTATCTCAAATCGACATACAATCTTCATCAGGCTAACAGAGTGGACTATAGAACAGTAAAATTTAATATCACCAACTCTGAAATTCTGCAAATTCTATATAAGTTGCAAATGCTGAATTGTTGATGAATTTAAGACGAGTGACAATGCCAAAGATAATTTGTTGGTATTATCTCTCTTCGCGTTATTATCTTAAATAAACAATGGAATTTAAGACGGGTGACAATGTCAAAGATAATTCAATTTTATTAACTCTCTCTCTTTCTCTCTCTCTCTTTTTTTGAATTTTTATCAACTCTCTTGTTGTTATTATCTTAGTGTTATTATTATGCCAAAAATATTTCTTAAATGTCTTTTTCTCTTCATCGCACCTTCTCTTAAAAATCATTGAAGATGTGAGAAAGTGCGATAAAGAAAAAAAAACATTTAAGACCATTTTTAAGGTAAAATGAAGAGTTATTGAATCTTATTTTAAAAATCCTTCCTCTGTTTTTAGTTTGCACATTTGAGATTTGACTTTTACACTATTTACAAAGTGTTACTTTAGAAGAATACTACAAGAGGGGGGGTGAATTGTAGTTAAGTGAAATTAGGCTAACTTTTTGTGGAATTAAAGAAACTGAGCTATAGGAACTTTAAAGTAAGACATAGAGATTTTACGTGGAAAACCTCTTGGCCCTAACAAGAGGAAAAACCACGACCACTTTGGATTTTAGGAAAGATTCTTCGCTATAATAGGGCAAACAACCTATTACAAGCTAAAGGATCAATCTTCAAGTTCCTCTACGAACTTGAAGTTCCCAGCAGCAAGTCCCTCTACTTGCCACTCTTCTCTTCTCTATTCTCTTCTCTCACTTTCTCTACTGACTTCTCTTAGAGTTCACTCAAACTCCCAATTCCCAATTACAACTCAAATGAACAATACTCTAGTGAAAGTAATTAAGAAAGTTAACTTCTAAGTAGAATGCGACTCTTGACTCTTTTTAGAAAACAAGATAGATAGAAAAGTATGATTGAGCAAGGTGAAGTTTTCCGGAGAACAACTTCGATATTTATAGAAAAACATTGCTTGATTAAAACGCCACAACTTCCACTACTCACGCCACTACTGCTGCATCTTAACGCCACTACTTTCCACTACTACCAAAGCTTCAAACATGTCCTAAAAACCAGGGCACGTTGAACCTCTTAGAAGCAGTTTCTGTGTTGGTGGTGAAGAATAAATCAACAGGTATTGGCGTAAGTTTAGGAAGTTAGTTTTTCTAAACTTTTCAAAGATATTTTTCCTGAAAAAGATATTAACTAAAGAATATGAACAAAAAGATATTTTTGAAAACAATATTTCCTATATTTTAGCAATCAAAGAAATTCTATCTAATTGACAAATTCAAATCGCATTCCACTCATCATCAACTCCTAATTAATCTCACTTACATAAAACCTAAAACATGAAAAATATTTTAGACTTTAATTTTTGTAAGAAGTCTCTGCTCTGAGTCTTCTTTCCTTAGCTTCTGCTCCGAAGCTTCAGTTCCTTCACAGGAACACTGCAACATGTCTTTTAATCTTTTAGCCCTTGTTCCTTTGCCTTGAATTAATCCTGCAACTTTATTATAAACAAACTACAAAACTGATCAAGGCATTAGTCCTTTTATTTGTCTTGTGTTATCATCAAAACATCAAGGGCAACAATATTCCCCCTTTTTGATGATGACAAACAAGGAAAACACATTAGAGCAAAAATAAAATTAAAAGACAAGTAGACTACTGTAAAGTAAAACACATGATAGAAAGAAATGAAAGAAAAGTTTTTATACCTGACTGAGAATCAGAGAGACACAAAACTTTGAAGTAGAGATGGATGATAAGTGTGTAAGTAGTTTGCCTGTATATTTTCCCCCTTTTGGCATTATCAAAAACACAATGTATATAGCAAATTATCTCAAGCACAACACCATAACATGGTCTAATGATAAGGCAGAGAGCATATAAACAGTCCAAGCAGAGAATATGCACAAAATATTAATAAACCATCCATCCAAAACCAATGTTAAACATCGGCCAAAGTGCACTAAATTCACAAGTTCACAAAAAAAACAAGTAATCCCTGTTTTAGTTACAGACCCAAAAGCAAAATAAAATTGTTCAAGATCAGCAAAATAAAAACAAAGGCTTCATCATCATAAACTGGAGGGATAAGAAATGGGTTCAAACTTCTTCTGCAGTAAGATCATCAAGCTTTGCTGCAATCTTCTCCACCACCTGCTTGATTGCTTCATCTCTTGCTTGAGCAACTTGGAGAAGCAAAGACTTTGCATCACCTGCACAGCTTGACACAGCTGGTTCCGGAGCATCTACCCTGAGTGTATTTGTCTTGAGGGTAGAGGTGATATCCTTAAGCATTTTCTTCAAACCCTACAGCTCTATGGAGACAACTTCATTTAGCATAGCTGGTGAACTGATCTCTACAAACCCTGTTTCCTTAGGAGCAGACTTAGGAGGTGACTCAGGAGGGGTAAGAACTGCAGATTCCTGTACTATGTCCTGTTCCTCTAGATCAATAGGAATAGGGTCTACTTCTGTAGGAGCACTTTTCTTGGACAACCTTAAGCTCTTTCTCTTTCTTCCCCCTGTCTCCAGGACCCTAGTTTCCTCAGGCTCAACAGTCTTCTCCCTCTCTCTCTTTTTCTCTTTCTTATCTTCCTCTACAGCTTTTCCTCCCTCAACACCCTTGCTTTCTACTGCTTCCCCCTCAACTTTAGGCTCCTCTTCACCTTTTGGATCAACAGGAAACTCCTCCAAACATCCATACACTACATGCAGACCTCTATTTTCAAGAAAGGTTCTCTGAATAAACTCATTGTTTTTCAGAGGCAGGGGTTCATATTTGGAGAGGTCAATGTCAAAGCTTTCAAAAACAGTAGTAAGGAGGTTACCATAGCCTATCTTCCAGTTGCGAGGCACACAGTGATCAAGGTGTTGTATCATAATGGAAGGGAAGTTGATTGGGATTTTGTGTTCAAGACAGTACATGAAAATGCAGTCAAGTTTGTTGGCTGAATCTCTTTTCTGAGTTCTGGGAACAATGTAATTGTGAATTATTTCAAAGAGTAATTTTTGGAGAGGGGTGAAGTTGTTGTGATTAACATATGTGGTTTTAGGGTTTCCCTGGAAGTGCTCTACAATTGATTCAATTGAGATGTTAGGAAGAGGTTTCTGCACAGATCTTTTGAAATACAACTCATAACCAGCATTAGGAACATCAAATAGTTCCCCCAAATACTCAGCATCAAACTCAATTGATTTCTCCTGAATTATGCATGTAATTTTTCCTTTCTTACATTTGAAAGTAGAATGAAATTCTTTCAAAGCACCAGCATACAAAGGCTTATTAAAACATTCACTCAACAGATAAGTCCAATTTTGAAATTCAACAAGCTCAAGAAATTCATTGAACTTACAGACCTTACACCATGGAAGATTGATGCTCAAACCCGAGACAAAGTGCTTCGCATTCTTTTCAAGACGCTTCATTGCCGGAGTCTTGTGTTTGTACGAAACCCCCAACTCTTCGACTTCTTCTTCTTTGGGAAGCTCTGGTTCCTCTTCCATTTTGCTTGATTTTGGTGATGGAGGATATTTAAGAAGGGGTTGTTTGTGAGTGTTTGTGGTTTCGTCCGTGAAATGTCTTGGATTTTCACAGCAGAGGTTTGATCTTTGGCTAGGTTTTGGTCTTTTGGTGAGATATCCATGGGAGAGTATGAGTGAGGTTCTTTGAAAGGGAGAGGTATAATTGATATGAGCGGAGTAAATATTCTGGAATCACCCATCACCTTTTTATACTGGAGTAAATGTGAGGTGTCACTTCAGGGTAGAGGTTAGGTGAGATGAATTATGATGATTCGTCTTTTGCATTTATAGCTTTGGGAAACTAAAAAGATAATTCTAGAATGTGAATTGTATTTTTGCATGTAAAGGGATCACTTCAACAAAATTAGATGAATATTGGATGTATTCATCAGATAAACCGTGTTTGATGAGATAAATATGAAAGAAAAAAAATAAATCAAAAACGATTGATTTTGTTTGAAAAGATAAACTTGTGAATATACAAATTGTTACACGGAACAATTCAACATAGCTCATTCCATCAGTTAAGGACTTCAAGAATTATCAATTCTTTTATGCACAACTTTGGACATACATTTTAAACTCTCATGCCAGATCTATGTATTTAAACATATCATGATTGTGTGAGATAAAATGTACATCAGTTTAGAGATTTTACCTGAGGGAACATCAAGGCTTTTCCTTAACACAACTTAATCATTCCAAGCTCCATCCTCATCATCTCATGTCTTTCTCTGTTTAAAGGCTTAGTCAAAATGTCAGCAATGTGATTAGTTGTTTCACAAAATTCTAATTTATTTAAGCCTTTCTCAGCATTATCCTTTAAGAAGTGATGTCTAATATGAATATGCTTAACACGTGAGTGATGTACTGGATCTTTAGAGATACATATGGCACTTGTGTTATCACAGAAAATAGGAATGCAATCAAATTTCATACCAAAGTCTCTGAGTTGTTGCTTTATCCACAACACTTGAGAGCAACAGGCAGCTGCAACAACATATTCTACTTCTACTGTAGATAAAGCTATAGTTTTTTGTTTCTTAGAACCCCAAGAGACTAAGCATGGCCCTAGGAACTGGACCATACCTGATGTACTTTTTCGATTGACCAAATCTCCTGCATAATATGCATCTGCAAAACCTTTCAGTTCGAAAGAATCACTTCTAGGATAGAAGATACATAACTCATCAGTTCCTTTTAAATATCTGAGTATCCTTTTTACACCAGGTAGGTGAGATTCCTTAGGATTTGACTGAAACCTGGCACACAGTCCAACACTGAAAGCAACAAGGAACCTATCATACCTCTATACATCTTTTGATCCACATAGTTCCCGTTGGATCATCATCCAGTCTTGTGCCTGTTCCCATGGGTGTGTGATTTGTCTTAGCTTGATCAAGATTGTACTTTTTCAAAAGTTCCTTGATATACTTTTGCTGGTGAATTGAAATTCCTTTCTCTGTTTACTTGATTTGTAGTCCAAGGAAGAAGTTCAATTCTCCCATCATGCTCATTTCAAACTCACCACTCATGAGATCAGCGAAGTACTCGCACAAAACATCGTTAGTTGCACCGAAGATAATATCATCTACATAAATCTGTACAACTAAGAGATCAGTTCCTTGTGATTTTAAAAACAAAGTTTTGTCTACTTTTCCTCTCTTAAAATCATTTTGCAAAAGGAACTTGGAGAGCCTTTCATACCAGGCTCTTGGTGCTTGCTTAAGACTATAAAGAGCCTTGTCAAGCTTGAAAACATGATTAGGAAATTTTGGATTTTTGAAACCTGGAGGTTGTTCTACAAACACATCCTCCATCAAGTAACCATTTAGAAATGCACATTTCACATCCATTTGATAAAGTTTGAAACCCATAAAAGAAGCAAAAGCAATGGGTATTCTAATAACTTCTAGTCTAGCTACAGGAGCAAAGGTTTTTTCGAAATCAATACCTTTCTGTTGGTTGTAGCCTTTCACAACCAAACGATCTTTGATCCTGACTATTGTTCCATATTCATCCAGATTGTTCTTAAAGACCCATTTTAGCCCAATAAACTTTTTGTCTTTGGGCTTTTCTTCAAGATGCCAGACCTTGTTTCTTTTAAACTCGTTTAGTTCCTCTTGCATGGCTACAATCCAGTCAGCATCTTCCAAAGCTTCCTGATGATTTCGAGGTTCTAGAATGGATAGAAATGCATTGAATGCACAGAAGTTCCTCATCTGAGATCTGGTCTGAGTTCCTCTACCAATGTCACTGATTATAAGATCAGTGGGATGGGATCCTTGATATTTAAATGGCTTAGGCTAGAATTTTCTTGCTGGAACTCCAATTTGAGGAGTTTATTGCTCTGTTCCTTCACCATCTTCATCATTTGTCTGATCCTCATTGACTTGTTCCTCATTTACCTGTTCTTCTGGAGTTTCCTCTTGAGGAACTTCAACATTTTTCTTGATGAGGATCATCTGGAACTGCTGGCTCTTCTCTGGTTTTCTTCTAATTCAATTCTTCTTCATCTTCTTCCCTGTTTCTAATCAATCCAATTTCAAAATCATCATTGTCATGTTCCTGTACATTCATAAATGAGTTAGATTCATCAAAAATAATATGAATGCTTTCTTCAACACACAAAGAATTTTTATTGTAAACTCTATAAGCTTTGCTGTTTGAGGCATAGCCAAGAAATATAGCCTCTTCACTTCTCTCATCGAACTTTCCTAAGTTCCTCTTCCCATTGTTGTGAACAAAGCATTTGCATCCGAAGGCTCTGAGATGAGAGATATTTGGTTTCCTCCCTTTGAATAATTCGTAGGGAGTCTTGTTAGTTATTGTTCTAATGGTTACCCTGTTGATTATGTAGCATGCAGTGTTGATAGCTTCAGCCCAGAAGTTCCTTAGCAGTGAGCTTGCAATCAACATTGTTCTTGCCATGTCTTTCAGCGTTCGATTCTTCCTTTCTACCACTCCATTCTGTTGAGGAGTCCGAGGGGCAGAGAAATTATGGTTCATTCCTTGTTCCCTGCAAAACTCATCAAACTTTGAATTTTCGAATTCTGTACCATGGTCAGATCTTAGATGGATTATAGAGAATCCACTTGTTTTCTGCACATGTTTGACAAATGCTACAAATTAATAAAATGTCTCATCTTTGCTTGTTAGAAATATCACCTAAGTATATTTAGAGTAATCATCAACTATAACTAACACATATTTCTTGCCACTCCTACTCTGAACTCTCATGGGGACACACAAATCCATATGAATCAATTCTAATGGTTTTGTGGTGCTTACCATCTTTTTAGCTCGAAAAGAGTTTCGGACATGCTTTCCTTTTACACAGGCATCACAGATTTTATCATTCAGGAACTTGATAGCTGGTAATCCTACTACCAAGTCCCTTGACCTGAGTTTGTGAATTAAAAAATAGCTAGCATTACCAAAACGTTTGTGCTAGAGTAGAGAGTCATCTTCAATAACACTCAAGCATGTAAGGCTACTCCTTGGTATAGAGACAAGGTCAACCACATAGGTATTTCCTCTTCTCGTTCCTTTTAGAATAACCTTTCCTGATCTGTTATTGAAGATATGTCATTCATCAGAAGTAAAGCTTACCGAGTTTCCTCTATCACAGAATTGTGATATGCTTAGCAGATTGTGCACCAAACCCTCGACCAGGAACACGTTCTCTATTGCATGGGAGGTTGAATTTCCAATTTTTCCTTTAGTAATGATTTCTCCTTTCTTGTTATCTCCGAAAGTCACTGTTCCTCCTGGGTAGGTCTCTAGTGAAAGGAACTTTGATTTGTCTCATGCCATATGCTTTGAACAACCGCTTTCGAGGTACCATAGGTTGTTCCCTTTCACTAGGACCTACAAGAAAACTTAGGTGTTAGTTTCAGGAACCCCGGGATCCCTGGGTTCATTTGATGTTGAGACAATATCAGTTTTCTTTACCCATACTTGCTTAATATTTCTTTTATCATGTTTCATTTTCTTTCTACAATCAGAATGTAAATGTCCAGTTTTTCCACAGAAAGTACAAACTTTGCTACTTGGAAGGTCTACATATTTTTTCTGTTTACCTTTTCTTTTGGACTCATACCCAAGTCCTTCAGTTCTCTTGACTTGAGCATCTTTAATCCCATTAGGAGTAGCAGTAGGATCAATACTTCTATTCTTTCTACCCTGCAGTTCCCTTTCCAGTTTATCCTTGTGAGATTTTAAATTGTCAAGATCTAGCTTGAGTTTTTCAAACTCAGCATTAAATTTTAGCATGGAATCATTAGAGGAACTGCTAGATCCAATATCAGTACTAATCAGCTTATACTGTGAAAGTTCCACATTTAACATGACATTTTCCTTTTTGACTTTTTCAAGCATATCAGACATAAGAAGATATTTGTCATGTAGTTCTCCAAATCTGGTTTGGATATCATTTCGTGCTGTTTCAAGCCAAGCATTGTGATCCTTCTAGATTTGCAGAACCTTTTGACATTCATTCTTTTGTATGCATTCATCACTTAGGTTTACTTCCATTTCAACAATTAAATCAATTAAAGCATCTTTGGATAAAGATCTAAGTCAAGCATTGTCAAAGTTACTTTCACTTACCTCCTTTTCAAGTTCCTTGAGGTATGCACGCCTGTCATCTGATTTAACCATCAAGTAGAGGTTTGCAACTTCCTCTTCTGGTTGATCTTCATCTTCTTCACTCTCTGAATCTCCCCAAGCAGCTATCATTGCTTTCTTGACATCAGTCTTTGAGAAGGGAGTCTTGTATTTTTCTTTTCCCTGTTTCTTGGTTTTTCCTTTTCCTTTCTCAATGTCCCACTGAGGACAGTCTCTGATGAAGTGGTCAGTTGAACCACATTTGTGACAACCATAGTCTGGTTTGTAGTTGGAGGATTTCTTTTGAAAGTTCCTGGAGTTCCAGCCGTTTCTGTTGAACATTCGTTTGAAACGCCTGACCAACATTGCAGCCTCATCTTCATCTACTTTAGACTCCTCTTGATTAGCCTTTAGAGACAGCCCCTTGTTCTTGTTGCCTTCACTGCTGCTAGTTCCCAGATGGAGTTCATGTGTCATTAGGGAGCCAGCAAGTTGTTCAATGTTGAATGTTGTGAAGTCCTTTATTTCCTGTAGTGCTATTACCTTGGCTCTCCAACGTTCATCTTGAGGTAAACTCCTGAGCACCTTTCTAACCTATTCATCTGTAGGAATTTTTCTACAAAGAGAAACTAGTTCATTAATAATGTTAGTGAATCTAGTAAGCATTTCTTGGATAGATTCTTTGGGTTGCATCTCGAAACGCTCATATTTAGACATAAGCAAGTCAATTTTTGAACGTTTTACTTCGTTGGTTCCTTCATGAGTAACTTGAAGCAAATCCCAAATTTCCTTAGCATTCTTGCACCCCATAACACGGTTGTGCTCATGTGGTCCAAGTCCACAGTGAAGTAACTTAACAGCCATAGCATTTATTTCCATTTTATCAAAGTCTTCTTTCTCATATTCAAACATTGGTTTAGGAATTACCACGTTTTGAGCATTGGTTTTGGTTACTTCGAAATCTCCTACCTCGATGACTCTCCAGACTTGATAATTTTCTGCTTTAATGAAGATCTCCATTATGTTCTTCCAGTATGTATAGAATTTCCCGTTGAACATAGGAGGTCGTTGAGTAGAGTACCCTTCTTCAAGCTTCTCGTGAGTATTCATCTTGTGCCAAGATTCTCCTCTTCAGGGTGTCCTGATTTCGAGAGGATTAGGCTCTGATACCAATTGTTACTTTAGAAGAATACTATAAGAGGGGGGTGAATTTTAGTTAAGTGAAATTAGGCTAACTTTTTGCGGAATTAAAGAAACTGAGCTATAAGAACTTTAAAGTAAGACAGAGAGATTTTACGTGGAAAACCTTAAGAACAAAAAAGATATATTTGAAAACAATATTTCCTATATTTTAGCAATCAAAGAAATTCTAACTAATTGACAAATTCAAATTGCATTCCACTCATCATCAACTCCTAATTAATCTCACTTACATAAAACCTAAAACATGAAAAATATTTTAGACTTTAATTTCTGTAAGAAGTCTCTGCTCCGAGTCTTCTTTCCTTAGCTTCTGCTCTGAAGCTTCAGTTCCTTCACAGGAACACTGCAACATGTCTTTTAATCTTTTAGCCCTTGTTCCTTTGCCTTGAAGGCATTAGTCCTTTTATTTGTCTTGTGTTATCATCAAAACATCAAGGGCAACACAAAGTATCTTTTGACTACTATTCATGATTTATAGATACGATAAGACATAGTCAGGTAGAATTTTATTTAAATCGTATCAATGTATATTTTAGTTATATCTACTTCTTTTTTTTTTTTATAATTTTACTATGTCAAGAATTAAAGATATTAATCGTTAAAATAGTGATTTGACAAGCGAGATAAAAGAAAAGTGTCAATTAAATTAAAATGAGATATTAACCGTTAAAATAGTGCTTTGACAAGCGAGATAGAAGAAAAGTCTTTAAATTGATCCCTACCCTTCTTAGAATATGGTTTCATATAAAAGCAAAGTCAATGAGTAAGAGGAGTTCTAAGGTTTATGAAAAACTATAAAAGCAAAGTCAAAAGCAAGAAAAAAAATTTAGAATTCTACGGTTTATATAAAACTATAAAAGACGGGTAAGAGGAGTGAAAAGAAGGGTAGGGATCAATTTCAAAAAGACTTAGGGTCTATTCTGTTCACCTTATTTTCACTTATTTCAAGTCTAATAAGTTCAGATAAGTTAAATTTAGGAAAAATAAGTTTAGATAATTAAGTTAAGTTCAGAAAAATAAGTTATGATAAAGGCTACCCTAAATTCAAAATACAACTAAAATAAGTTTTAATAAGTTCAAATAAGTTAAGTTAAGTTTAGATAAGTTAAGTTAAGTTCAGATAAGTTAAGTTAAGTTCAGATAAATTCAGTTTAGTGAACTAAATCTGCAAAACTGTAGAGAAGGGGATAGAACTTAAGGGCGGAGAATCAGGGTGGAGAAGAATTATGCTCTCAATGAGTTGAAAGAGGCAAAGAAACAAGCAGATGAAGCTAACAAGAAGCTTCATGAGTCTTTGGTGGCTCAAGAGCAAGCTGAGGAGGGTTCAGAGATTGAATATTTTAATTATGTATACTCCGTGTATAGATAATCACTATATATACTCGTGTTATAATTCCTTATAAACGCATGCATTTGAATTTGTATCATCTATCTAAAATTAAATATATGATTATAATCACTATATATACTCGTGTGATAATTCCTTATATACTCGTGTTACATGATTATGTTTTGGATCTTAAAAATTAAAATTATGTTGGTACATAGTATTTAGCTCACAGACATTTGGCCACCTAATGTGCATATTTTTTTTTGTTTTTGCTTAATAATTATTGAAGCTTAAGGTTTTGATGATGATAGACTTAAACTCAAGCAAACTTAACTAAAGGTTTCTTTTAGTGTTTCACTTAGCAACAGGTGAAGTAGACCTTAGTGGTGGAAGAGTAGCCTTATCTAAGAAGAACGCGAAAAAGAAGTTTTTAATAAAGAAGGTTGATCAAGATAAAAGAAGAGTTCCCTAACAGGAACTTAGTTCTCTAACAAGAACTATTCCCTAACAGGAACTTGAAGACAGCAGGAACTTGTCCTGGTCTGCGTGAAGCCCAAGTAATCCTCGAGTGCAGAATAAATCGCCGCAACAACTCTTTTAGATTTTATCTTCTAGATTGGTTGTTAAATATGTTAAGTAGGGTTTGCACGAAACCTATTACAAGCGTGACAAGTTGCTTGGTAAATCTAATTAAAACGGAAAAGATAAAAGATAGATTTTAAGTAAAGATTTTCTAACTTGATTTTATTTCTTAAAATCGGTTTAATAAAAAGATATTATTCTTTTTGTTAAAACTTTCTTTATCTTATTTTTCCGAAAAGATTTTATTCCAAATGATTTACATAAAACCGTGTTTTGGGATTAAGTTAAATTAACTTATTTATCTTTTGAAAAACCCTACTTGCTATACAAGTAAATCTTGTATAAATAGTAGAAATCTCATTTCATAAGTTTTTGTGAGTTTATGCGTGAAGAAATCTCAGAGCTTAAATTGTGTAAGTTTGCCAAGCTTATTATCTTGTCATATTAGTTTCGGGTTTCGTGCATTGCTTGCCTAACATATTCTAGGTGCTTTATATTGTGTATTGGTTGGGTTCTTGGGTGAGTGTGTAATTATATTTTTCATACAGAGAGCTAGCTTCTAGGTGAGGCTGTAAGTGTACTTTGGGAGTACAAGTGAATCTAAGTTTGGGACTTAGATTGGGTAGGATAGGGTCTTACTTTGTAGCAAGTTCATTGTGGAACTTGTGAGTAAAGGTCTGTGTGTAATAGGTTGTAATTTGGTATTGCCGTATTATAGTGGAGTAACTTGATTTGGAAATCCCTTAGGAAGGGTCGAGGTTTTACTTCCAGTTGGGCCCTGGAAGGTTTCCTCGTAAAATCTGTGTGCATTTGCAAGTTCCTTTATAGTTTAATTAATTTCCGCAAAAAGTAGTAATAGGAACTCACCTACAATTCACCCCCCCTCTTGTAGTGTTCGTCTTAACTAACAATAATAATGTAAGAAAATCAGAAGACATTACCTCATACTTTCATAGGGCAACTCCTTATGCAAACATGCCTTCTGTTGGTCACGATGATTCAGTTTGTGTATGGCTTTTGTTAGTACTAGGGGAATACTTATAGGGGCCCTTTTTTCTAAAAAAAATAAATAAAAAACTGTAAAGTCAAGAAATTACTTTCTCTCTCTTTTTTTTTCGGGAAGAAATTACTTTTTTTTTTTAATTATAAGAAGAACTAACAACGAAAAACAAACTCAAAAAAAAAAAAAACAAATTAAAAGGACCAGAAAAGGAAACGACAACGACGAGCTTGCACCACTTACCAATGTGCCGGGGTGACCCACTGACGCGGAATCTTGCGAAGTTTGTAAGTTGAGAACTCCTGAAGAGCTGTCCGAATATCCTGTAGCAACCATAAGTTAGAAATATCCCGCTCTTTTTCGTCCCGAATGAGAGAAAATAAGGTCAAGCAATCAGTGTAGATCAACAAGCACCTAAAGCCACGACGAGCAGCAACCTGAAGAGCCTAGAAGCACGCTTGTAACTCAGAATGGAGAGCTGAACAAGAAAGGAAAGCCCTGGAACTCCCACCCAGAACCTGATCAGAATCAGCGTGCCGAAAAATCCAACTTGCCCTAGAAGAACAATCTTGAACTTTACAGGCACCATCAAACACAAGGCAAGCATCAAAAGGATCAGAAAGGGAACCACAAAGGCAACACAAAATAATTTCCCCTCTTGACCTAGAGAAGGGATGACGGACAGAAGAGCGAATAAAGCTAGGTCCAAAACTCCTGAGCCGAGGAACTCCTAAAAATCCAATCTTGCATTATGTGTAAGACTAGTGCTGGAGACAAAACAGCTTGTCGAAAGATCTTATGATTACGAGCCAACCAAACAGCCTAGAAGAAAGATAAAAGAGAAACTAAACCTCCTAATTTCTAGAACGCCGTAAGCCCAAAACCAGGTCTACAAATCCATCAATAAAAGAACTGAAAAACCTTAATAAACTTCTCAAAAACATGAAAGATGAGTGAGAAAGGAAGAGTCAAGGTGGAGCTATACAAGTAAGAATTGACACAAAATTTGCAATTTTACAGAAGGAGGAAGAGATCGATTTCAAGAGAACGCGATATTAGGAAAGAGTATGAGAACACTTATAGAGAATTAAAGTGAGGAGCGATTAAGGGTAGGATTAGTAAAAACTTCCAAACCATAAAAAAGAGTTGGCAGAAAAAGGGCATATTAAGATGGAACTAAGATGGGTATGAAGAGAAAATGATATAGGAGAGAGAAATATGACAAAGAAGTTACATAACATTAAGGACAGAGGAAGAGAATTTTAAGATGAATAAATGAGGGAAGGGGTGCAAGCAAGAATTGACATTAAAATACTAACAAAACCATTAAAATGGGAGATACTGTGATAAAGTGAAAAACACTTTTACAATCAATTTGAAAGTAAAAACGAGAAAGAGTTATTGAGTCTTATTTTAAAAAAAAAAAATTATTAGAATATGGTTTATTATTTCATGAATTAACAAAGTCAAAAGCAAAAAAACAATTAAAGACTTTTTGGAATAAACAAAACTGTAATAGGCGAGTCATATAGGGGGTGAAAGGAGGTAGGAATCAATTTAAAAAGACGTTTTCAAATTTGCAAAATCTTAGAAAGGGGGAGATATGTTATGTGAGTTCGTTATAAAGCGAGTCATAGAGGGGGTGAAAGGAGGTAGGGATCAATTACTTATATAAAGGTTGGCACGTGTGACTTGTGTGAATTGTGAGTACTAGCAGCGAGCCAAATCTTTCCAAAATCGGATCGCGCCCTATAGAAAAATATGAACTGTGCCCAGTTAATTCCCTAGATAAACAAATTTTGTTTATCTGGGGGTATAAGCGTCTTTTCAAGTACCAGTGGAGGGGTACATGCGTCTTTTCATGTGCTAGTTGAGGGGTACATGTGTGATTTCCTCACCAAACAGTAAAAGCAAGTTGCAAACAGTATTTAGACACCTCACCAAAAGTACTGAACAAATGACCACGCTTTTTCAATATATTTACAAAAATGCCACTAGATTAACAAAATTTTGTTTATCTGGCAGATAAACTTGTATTTGCTGGAAAAATATTGTGTATTAGCCTTGTTAAAAAGTTTGTGAATAAATGTACCCGATAATTAAATTAATCCCTTTCTCCTATAATACTTAAGGTTGGCATAATTTGTCCAGTTTCATGTACACAGTGTAAGTTTTTTTTTTTCTTTCTCTAAATCAAATTTGTTCTTCCAATTTTACTGGAACAGATTCTTATGAGTATTGAAACTTTTATAAAATCAAAGATTTGATCAATTTTACTTGATTTGTTACAATTTTTGGTAAATTTTTATCAAATTGGGGCTAATCGTTAACCTAGGTTTTAGATAGTTAATTTTCTAGAGATTTGATCGATTGATGATGATTTTATTTTAGGATATGGCGGCAGCATTGATTAGAGCAACAATTACGCGTACTTTTCGACTTGAGAGGAAACTTCACACTGAGGTTATGGTCAGATTATTAATGAATATTATGTTTGTGATCTTAGTCAATTATTGCTTGTTTTAGTACAATTGATATGTAGTTAATCAATGTGAAATCATCCATTTCAGATCTGTAGAATTTGCTCTATTAAAGTAGAGGTTGTGACCAATGATGATGCGACAATCAAGAACTGTCGAATTCATCATGCTGCTGCGCTTGATGAAGTGTCGTACAACACAAAGAAGATGCTCTGTGGATGGAAATTCAATGCAAAATTATGTCATCGCTGTTATGTGTAAGTGGTCATTGATTTAAAATCAATAAGATTAACATTTTTTCAAATGTAAATAAATTTATTATTGTAAATCATTAAAAACATTTATATATATAAGAGCACATGCAATGATAATAACATATGAAGCATTTTAAGTTATACGAAACAATTTACCTTAAAATTAATAAATTAACAAATTACGTTAAAATATATATAAAGGCTAATTTGAATATAATGATCTTTAAAAACCACTATTTGATTTTAACCATCTTAATTTTGGGTAATCATAATTACGTTTAGTATTTGATTTAATTATTGTTTGTTTTCTATAATTACCAAATCTGTAACATTTGCGATGTAAACGCTAATGATGTCAAGACCGATGATGATACTATAACATGAATCACAGAGTGTGTTTGGGAGGTTTTGGGGTGAGGGGATACGAAGTATCATGGAGGTAATATTCAGGTTTTTGGGGTACTTGTTCAACCCTATCAAATTCTTAGTAAAGTACTACGTATAACACTTTGTTTCATTTATATTGACACTGTTATTAAGAAGTTATGTTCACACAAAAAATTATGAAATAATTGTTAATGTACATATTACTAATAAATCAGGCTTTTTCTTTTCTTTTTTTTTTTTTGCTAGGGAAGCGGATGAATTTCTGAAGCATTCATATAATTTTTGAACGAAGCGTATCAGAATTAGTGTTGTTATTAAGCTCGGAATGGTAGTTGCAGGTATAAGCGGACACTTTGGCAACATTTTCAAAAACACCGAACCTCTGTTGCAATTTCGAAATTCTCTTCTAAATGATCCACAGTTAAGGAATCTTCAAGTTTCAGCGAACAACAAAAACACACAACACCCGCTTTATAAACCTATAGAAATGGGCTGTTGCATCAAGTTTTTGGGAGATACATTAGCACATTTCGATAGAATGTGCAGGATATGTTTGAAACTCATTAGATTACTTTCTATGTTTTACAAATTGGAACATTTTTGTTGATTTTTTTATTTTTTTAAATCATGTGCTCTTTTACAGAGACATACAAGTTTCAGAGACCGAGTTGAACTGATTGAGTATTATGATGACCATTATACAGAATTGATGAAGCAATTGTATAAAGGTTTCAATGACTTTAACAAAATTCTTACAACTGTTATATGAAATTATCTGAGGTGAGCAATTGTAGAATTTAGGGGATTCTTTTTTTAGGTCACTGAAGTTATTCATGTTGGGGTTTTTTGAGATTGATTGCATGTTGGGTTTTATGTGAGGTGATTGTGTTCATGCACGGTTATTGTCGAATTTTAGTCTTAGAAATATAATTTGTTAGAATTATATGTTCTGGTAAAATTGTAAATAGTATAATGAAAAGTGTATGATTATATAGCTCATATGTTGAAAATTAAAATGTGTTTATTAAATTAAATTTAGCAGGGTGGTGTGTTATCTGAATTTTCTCTCCAATTTGAAGTTTGAACTAAAGTAAGGTGTTAGCAATTATCTGACATATAATTATTGGTTGTACAACTTGAAATGTGAATTTTCATGTAGCACCCAAGACAAAACCACTCATTGTTAATTCTAAATAATTCTCTACTTACCTTTTCCTTGTTGCATATATGATATGATATTTTGTCAGCAACATTCTCTGGATCACTGGATTGCAATACTTGTCATTGCGGTGCTTGTGTTACTGTTACCAACTTATCTTATGTGTCTTGATCTATTGATTTACTAAACTTGTGCCGAATATTATTTTCTATAGGGATGCATAGATATAGATAAATTGCATTTGTAAAGTTGTTCTGCATTGCTGTTCAAGGTTTTTCATACATATTTCTATCATATGACTGATTCTTTTAATTAGATAAAATTTGTTAATATCTCACTCTTTTCCAAGTTGATAAAACGTAATGATAATAAAATAATGTTCTCGTATCAACTTTTTATATAATGCTTGTCTTGTTTGCTTTTGAAGGTTCTGGAGAGATGACATCATTTCGAAGATTAGTAGTTGCATAAGCTAATCAAGAGAGCTCATTGGATAAACTTAGGCTCATTTTGTATATGAAAAACTTCAATGTTAGAGCTATTTTATATAAGAAAAAATACTATGTTTTGAAGGTATTGACAAGCTTATGTATGAATGATTATATATCAGTCAAATGAAATATTTCAAATTTATTGAAACTGATGAATTCTATATTAATAATGTCTAAAATAGATGTTATCTAATGGCCAAAGTCTATAATTATAATAATAAAAAAACTACATGGTAGTATTTTGAAAAATAATTGTTACATAAGGTAGGTTTTTGAAAGAAATATTTTATAAGGTAGTAATTTTTTGAAAATATTATGCTATGAAAGGGGTATTTTTTAAAATTTTCCTAAATTTAAAATTGGGGCTAAAATGCATTAAGGCTATTCGATAATGTCCTCAATAATATACTAAGGCTACTCAATAATGTACTATGACTGTTTGATAATGTCCTACACCACCAAAGGAGAATAATGTTTAAAATGTATAGTTTAGGCCCTAAAACCTACTACAAGTATCTAAGTTGTATATATACTTATACTCTCAATTGATTACATCAACAAGAGGTTAACACCAACCCGTAATGATTTTATTGTCTATTGTTTAAAAATTCGAACATTTTGTAAAATTTTATAAATGGAATATGTTAGATGTTTATTATCAAAAATGAATAAATTAAAAGACATTTGATGAGTGTCATTTCTGACACTATTTTAAATATATGTTCCTTAGATTTTGGATAAGTTCCTTTAGCATTTTAGCGTTTTTATTTAGGTTTTTGATATTTTGTGGCTTATTTCTCATTTGTGTGTTTTGATAGGTTATTGAGTGGTTTTAGAAGGTAAAAAGATCAACCAAATGAAGGAGTCAATGCGGAGCACAATTGGAAGTTCCTGCCGAGGAACTTGAGAAACTGACGAAGATGAAAACAGCTTGCTGGGCACGTTTTGTTCGTCTAGGTTCATTGAATCCATGAATTTGGGAAATCTTGGGGAATAATTCACAAGATCTACAGCTGTTGGAAAAGATAAATATGAATGAAAAGAAGATCTTATCAATTGGTTAAGATATGGAAGAGATATATTTTTCACAATTTTATCTAATTACTTTCCTTATCTTTGAAAGATTCCCAATTATCTCTTAGCCTATTTAAAGCCACAAAATCATAGAGAAAACAAGCCAGACACTGAAGAAGAGACGAGAGAGAAGGGAGGCTTCACTCCAAAACCCTTCTAGGGTTTGGAGTCGTTGGTCACTCTTCGTGATACATTGCAGCGAAGGAATTCGGAGTTGCCTAACTCAGATCCGAATCTGAGGAACTTAATGGGTTCTTGTTTCGTTTTCTTTTCTTATCTTTGTATTATGAGTCCTTAGCTTGTTATGCTCAGTAACTATTAGTTTGAAGCCATGTATTAAGTATTTGAGACGAGTATTGTTGGTTTTAATGATTAATGCTTTAGAGTATTCTTGAATTATTGTTTTGTTCATACGAATGATGATTTCTTATAAGTAGGTGTACAACTATTTGTTTGGGTCTGATTTCTTTTGCTAATTAATACTACTAAGTCCGTAATTGCTTGGGAACATTAATCGAGTAGCAAACAATTGTAGAGGAGGACGTTCCACTCTATTAATTGAAAAGTAATTCTTGATCGAGGCCAAATCACGTAAGTTCCGGAGTGTTGTGGTTGTCTTGGCCTGATGTTTTCCTAGTTCTTAATGCTGTCATCAGGTTAAATTCCTTGCTCGTAGTATAGGGGTTATCTGTTGGTTAGGGTTAGTGAAAGTCGTACGGGATCTAACCATTACTAAGGGAAAACAGAGGAACTTGTTCCATAAGTCAAGCTATTCTAAAGGGTTAAGTAATAAGTCCGTGATTATACATTTGCATGGTGGATTTCTATATGTAGTTGCTGAGTATCTCAAGTTCCTTATATGTTCTTGTTCTTATTAGTTTAAGTTCCTAGTTGTTAGTTTATCTTTATCCTTAAACACCCCCCAATCATTCTTTTACTGTTTTGAGTCTTTGTTATTCTTAGTTATTTGCAAGCACATTCTTCGTGGGATCGACCCCTACTTCCACTAATTACAAGTTAGTAGTCTTAGGGTAATTATTATTAATTTGTGTGCGTTTCGACACCGCATCAACAATAAAGATAAAATTGTTAATATATAATCAAGTGAATGTTTAAATATCAATCACATCCACAACAAAGGCCTAGCTATGTACCATACCAAGGCAAATCTAGTAATGTATTGAGTTAAGTATTAGCCCTCTAGCTTGGTGCATGCTTTAGGTAAGTTAGTTCTCCTTTAGTAATTGTATATTTATATGTGAGGTATAAGTATATTACTATAAATAGACATGTTCATTTGTGAGCTAATCATCTCATGAAATAGTAATAATATCATCCTTCACTATCTCTCTAATATATATTGTTCTACATTTACTTTACTAGTGAAGTGTCATTATTTAATTTCTTGTTAATACATTACCATATTTCATAATACGTTATTAGCACTAGCATCATGACAGGTATATTTATATTTGTTTTGAAATTAACCAAGTGATAATTATTTCAATAAAATTATATTAGAAACTCATTACAGAAATTTTTATCACATTGTTACCATCTTCTAAATTGGAAGTTTTATTAATTCCCTTGATAACATCTACTTTACTTCACTTTGTTGACCTCATATATAAGAAAACATAAAGTAGTTTTTTTTTTTTTTTTCATAACAAACAATGTTTTTTTTTTTTTTTTTTTTTTTTTTTTTTTTTTTTTTTTTTTTTTTTTTAATGTTGCATGACAACTTAGCACTACATGTGGTTCTTACATTTTGTACATACATAGTTAGTTTCAAACATAAAACAATACTATTCCTAGCAGCATTACTCGTATTAGTTTACATGAACAACAATATTGTATAAACTTATGAGATTAATATTATACTTACTTTGCATGCTCATCATATCACTTGGTTAGACATACTAGCAATAATATATTAGACTCCACCAACTCAAATTACTTTATTCATTGTATTTAAGTGATTATCTTATTACCTGGTAACATCCAAGTATGATGTTTATAGAATATATTATTTTGATAACTAATGTCATTTTACTTTGCAATAAACATTTCCACTAGTAATCCACCCAAATCCCAACAACAAAACTTAAAGTAAAGAAAATGATGTATCATTTTATTTCAACGATACATTAAATTTATATTCAAACCCTCGTCCTTTTAAACAGGTCAAGGGTTTTCGGACCACTGCAGCTTACATTCCAGTGTGATTTTTTTAGACTTATAAATTATAAACTCCTGATTTTTCACGTGATAAATTTCTAACCAATATTAAATTATAAACAATATGTAGTATAACGGTGTATAATACAGATTAGTTATCCTCTATAAAAGGAGGATTACCTAACCGATTCTGCCACACAATCCTTATCTTATCTTTCATTTCCCAAACACTTAAATAAATAAATAAAAATAAAAAAAAATTCATCACCTCCATCTTCCAAATAATCGATCACTATGGCTCCCGTCGGAAATAACAAACCTCCTTCTTCCCCTTCGGCCTCCTCTTTTGAAGAAGATTTTAGGAAAATACAAATCTATTTATTTCTAATAGCAGGTTTATAGCATTAGTAATTTTCATTTTAGCAAATTTCAACAATATCTAGTAATATTTTTCCATAATTTGTTTATTTTGTTTCTATGTATTGTTCAATCTATATATTTATCTCGTTTCAATATATTGTTCTTAGTATTTTGCTTATTACTCTATTTTTGTATGCTTAATGATCTTACTACGATGAAAATGCCTTAAATAATAAAGTAAGGGGGAGAATTAATAACACTATTAATAGTTTATTATTTAAAATAACAAAGTGAACAATAGCTACATCACTTATTTATACCATTCATGAACATTAACTTACAAATTATATGATTGTAGAAAAATGTCAGACTTAATGAAAAGGCAATTGAACGTACTCGAACTTTCTGGCCTAAACTTTCTAGAATGGTTAGTGGACGCTCAAATCAATTTAAAAGCACCAGGACTGGAACATGTCATTGTTGATGATGATTTCACCACAAAAGGTGAAATCAAACAAGAAAAGGCAAGCTAAGAGTAGTTGTCTTTATAAGGCATCACTTAAGTGATGGCCTTAAATTTGAATACTTAAGGGTGGATGATCCCAAAACCTTATGGCAAAGCCTTCATCAAAGGTTTGGACACCATAAAGTGGTGCTCCTCCCTAAGGCCACTCAAAATAGTTGGAGTGCATTAAGATTCCAAACTTACAAAATCGTCACTAAGTATAATTCAACAATGTTTAAAATTGTAATAGTGCTAAATTACTGTGATAATCCCAAGAGTGAAGCACAAATGATAGACAAAACATTATCCACCTTTAGTGCTAATGATATCATTATATTAAATCAGTACCGCAACCAAAATTTGACAAAGTATTCAGAATTATCTTTTTGCTACTTGTGGTTGAGCAAAACAACCAAATCTTACTAAATAACAACCATAACTCTAGGCCCGCTGGGTCCAAAGCATTGTGTGAGACAAATACAATTGAATACCACACCAACTTGAAGCAAATTTTGCAGAGTCATAATTTTCAAATAAATGTTTTTTTTATAAAAAAAAAATGAGAAGCTTCCGGCGTTTCTCAACCGGGTGTACCAAGCATGGTACACCTTGGTGTATGTTAAAATTTTCAAATAAATTGAAATGATATGTCATAATTGGTCGGTAAAATATAAATTACTTTTTATCTCTTTTTTATAATAGAATTACTTTTTATCTCTTGCCTTTAAAAAAAACTGACTTATGTTCTTCTAAACACCCATTCATGTTCTTTTGCTTTAGGGTATATGTTCTTTTCGCATTTTTATTTACAAACGTCATTTGGAGGGGATGCGCGATGCACATCGTGCAGGCGCCTGCAAGGACCACGTATTATCCTACGTATGAAACTTTGAATATATCCGTGGTACAAACCCTAAAATACTTGGAACAATAGGACTATAGGAGTGAGTGAGTGACTGACTAGCGGATTGCTAGAAATTAGGACTAGGATTCTTTAAAGTCTTATTCTATTCACCTTATTTCCATATGTTCAAGGAAAACAAGTTCTGACAAAAGTTCACAAGGGTTGGTAAAATTCAATTTATAACTAACGTAAGTTCTAATAAGATCGGACAATTTCAAATAGATAAAGAAAAGGAAATTTCGTTGAAAACCATCTTATAATCTAAAATCCAAATTTTATTGAAAACCATCTTATAAAATTTTTTTTTATCAAATCACACCCGTTTTAATTTTTTTTTTTTTTTTTTTTTTTTTTTTTTTGTTAAGTCCCACCACTCCCCAGATTCCGACGATTGACTTACATTTTCCGATTTGACTAGCATGTGCACCTCACTCGACCCACTTAACCTCACTTTTCTTTTATTTTTTCCCCCTTTTCCCTCCTTTCCCTTCCCCTCTTTGTCACTCCTTTGCTTCCATTTTACACAACAGTAGCTTCTCCTTTCTGCAACTCAGAGGCATATCCAATTGAAGCTCCAACAAAATCGCAGCAAACACAAAGGGAAAACGCAATTCAAGCAAGCATTTCTACGAATTTCTTTATTTTTTAAAGTTTGAACAATTAATTTAAGGAATTCGAAAATTAGGGTTCATAACCAATTAAACAAACTGAATTTCGAACATTTGGGGATGCATTTTGCAATTTGTTTTATTTTATAGTAATTCAACCACCCAAACTGATGGCAATTAATTGCCTCCTGCCATGGTTGAGTCCTTGCAGAAGAGTAGTAATTGCTTACGAATTGAAGCAGAGGAGTGACGAAGAGGGGAATGAATGCAGGGAAAAGGAGGGGGGATAAAGAAAAGTGGGGTTAAGTGGGTTACGTGACATGCTAGTCAACACCGGAAATGTAAGTCAATTGTCGAAATCAAGGGGGTGTGGAACTTAACAAAAAAAAATTAAAACAGGTGTGCTTTGACAAAAACAAATAAATAAATTATAAGATGGTTTTCAATAAAATTTTGTTTTTATAAGATGGTTTTCAATAAATTTAAGAGACCAAAGAATCGAAGAGGTTAGAGATCCTGATACATGAACACATTGGAAAGTTGCGACTAAAGTAACATATTCAACAGCAAGCAGATCCTCTTATGTACAATAATTTACATAGAAGCCAAAATTAACATCAATTATAAATAAACAAAACAATATTAAAAAAATGAGATAATTTTACATGGGAGCATAAAAGCTAGCATATGTAACAAGTCATTTTTTTACAACAGACCGACAATGGCATATATGAGACATTAAATCCAACATCTCTTCACTTGCTATAATCCTAACTTCCTAATTCCTGCCACATAGTTAAATTATTCATCAGCATCCATAAAAGTCAAGCTTACGAGTTGCATTTTTTTTTTTTGAAACCAACTAGAAACCTTCAATAAATTAAGGGACAAAGAGTCCATAAGTACAAAGGGGGAAACTTCTTCGAGAACATAACTCTCCCATTATTGTTCATGACCATAAGGCACTAGCTTAGATAAATTATGAGCGACGCAATTACCACCTCGTTTCACATGTGACCAACTAACAAACACAAAACTCAAACACAACGCAAGAATATCCCCAAGCACCGTATCAAATTCCAGAGCTGCAACATTCTTGGAGAGCTTGTCAATTATAATTCTGCAACCTGATTCTAAAATGACCTTAGTAGCACCATACCTCCTGGCAAGCTTTAGAGCAAACAAAAAAGCCTTAGCTTCTGCAATTTCAGGGGACCAGCAGGCTCGGCATCTTCTTATGGTAGCAACAATAACCTTGCCTTCATTATCTCTCATCACAGCCCCAAGCCCCACCCATCCTTCGTCAGCGAGGCTAGCATCAGCATTAACCTTGACAGTGTGAGCAGGAGGAGCGCACCATATCTCGGGCTGGGAGAAGGACGCAGACCCACAACCCCAAAAATATGAGCAGCATACGTTCCTTGTTCCTTAACATGCCTGGAAACGCGTTGTACAGTTACAGCATTGGGGGGTCGACTTATTTTGGAACACCTTGCAATATTTGTCGCCCCAAATACACCAAGCTAGGAACATGCCTCGTTGAACTATCTGAGGGTCTAAATTCTTCCAGCTTACCACAAGGTCGCAAATCGAATCAAACTCACTCCAATTTGCCATTTTAGAGTAGCAGCAATCATCCCACAAATTTCGCACTCGTTCACAGCCTACAAATGCGTGGCTGAAAGTTTCAGCATTGGTGAAGCACCAGGGACAAGCCACATCCGAAGTTAGATGGCGAAAATGCAAGAGGCTTTTGACAGGGATAGTGTTCGTACAGAGTCTCCAGAAAAAATTACGAACTTTCAGATCACATCTGCTCCAAATTTCCAGCCATGCTTGATGAAAGCTTTCAAGTTCACACCCTTTTCCTAGCAAATAAGTATACTTAACCGTATATTCCTCCGATTTAGAGAAGGCCTAAATTAGCTCATCATTCTGCTCTCTTTCACAAATAGGAATAGCCAAAATGCATTGCTTATCTCTATCGGAAAAATGTTCGTCAAGGATGTCAAGCTTCCATTCCCTACTATTCGGATCAATTAAGTCACTAACTTTAGAGATGTCAGAAGACTCCTCGCTCAAGATAAATTGACCCTCCGCATCCGCCACCCACGGATCAGTTCACACATCAATATTGTGGCTGTTTCCCACCTTCCACAACAGTACAACACCCCCTCCTTGACAATAGCTTTCGACGCCCAAATAATACACCACGAGTAACTTCCTTCCAACCAAAGATAGGAGTCAAGAAAATCAAAGTGGGGATAATATTTTGCTTTAAAGACACGCCCAAGTAATGAGGAAGGAGCCTTAACAAGCCTCCACGCTTGTCTGCCTAAGAGAATGTCATTAAATACACTCAAGTCCCGGAAACCCATACCCCCAAGGCATTTTAAATTGCACATAGACTCCCAATTTATCCAAAGAATTTTCTTCTTCCCATCTGTCGAACCCCACCAAAATCTTGCCATGGCCGAATGAATGCGATGAATAATCATGCTTGGGAATTTGTACACCCCCATCAAATACGTCAAAATAGCTTGAATGACCGATTTGAGGAGAACTTCCTTCCCTGCTCTTGATAAAAGCTTCTCTTTCCAACCCTGCAACTTCTTCCAAATTCTATCAAGGATCACCTCAAAAATAGCTTTTTTTTAGCGACCCACAATAGTCGAGATACCCAAATATTTCTCATGTCTGTCAACTTGCCGCATATGTAAAATTTCCATCAAACCCTCTCGAGTTCAATAAGAACCCCTTTGCTAAAAGAGACTTTCGACTTTTCATAATTAATTTTCTGCCCGGATGTTTTTTCATACTAGTTGAGTAAATCAACTACAATTTTGCATTCATGTCAGTTCGCTCTGGCAAAGAGTAGGCTATCATTTGCAAAGAGAAGGTGAGAGATAACCGGACCATTGCGGCTAGCTTTGGCCCCATGAAGAGACCTGTCACTCACTTTATTCTGAAGCATATTACAGAACACATCAGTCACCAGAATAAATAAATACGGGGAAAGAGGATCCCCCTGTCGGAGTCCCCTAGTAGGAGAAACTGAACCACAAACTCCTCCATTAATTACAAAGGAGTACGAAACCGATGATACACAGTCCATCACCAAGTTAACCCAATGACCGTCAAAACCCATAGTCAAGAGCAATTTTCTCAAAAAACCCCATTCCACCCCGTCATAAGATTTGCTCATATCTAACTTCATAGCAATTGTCCCTTTCTTGCCTTTACTCCTATTTTTCATAGCATGGAACACCTCCAGAGCAATAAGAGCATTATCAGTAATAAGACAACCCAGAACAAACGCACTCTGATTTTCGGAGATAAAATCAGGGAGAATATATTTAAGCCTCATGACAATAGACTTTGACACCAACTTGTAGAGTACATTACAAAGAGCAATAGGGCGATATTCAGCAGTAATAGTAGGGGAATCGACTTTTGGAATAAGAACAATGTTAGTATTGTTAACATGATTTGGAGAGGAAAAACCATGTAAAATACTACTAACAAAAGAGGCCACCTCATCATCAATAATATGCCAAAAACATTGATAGAAAATAGCATGCATACCATCGGGGCCCGGGGCTTTGCAGCAGTGCATCTGTTTTAGAGCCTCTAAAATCTCCTCCTTGGTGAAAGGGCGTAGAAGCTCCGAATTTATAGTAGGGGAAATGCACGGCCTCATGTTCTCAAGAGCATCCTGAATATCAGCTTCAGAGGGGGAGGAAGATGTGAATAACTCCCAAAATGCTTAGAGATAATCTCTTCAATTTTTTTCTCATTCGAATGCCATACTCCCTGATCATCACAAATTGCACCAATAAATTTTTCTTTTTTCTCTGGGAAGCTTTATGGTGAAAATATTTTGTATTTTTGTCGCCATCACGAACTTCGGACACTCTACAACAAAGATACCAGTAGGCTTCCAATTTGGCATTCAAATCATCTAACTTCTTCTCAATGGCCGAACACTCCTGAATACTCTCCAAAGACGACCTTTTGAGTTGAGCCTTCTGTAAAGCTTTCTCAGCATCATCGATCTGCTTTTCTAATTGATGAAACTTGGTTTGCTCCACTTCCCAAGACCTCTAGCAACAACAACAATTCTGTCAAAAGTTGTGACCCCTGCCGAGCTATCCCACGCCTCCCTTACTGCATCTTCACAAGTATTGTCCAAGAGCCACCCGGTTTCAAATCGAAAGCTCTTCATCTTGTTCTTTTTCTTCTTTCGCCCCTCATTTTGTCTGAGCAAGAGAGCAGTGTGGTCGGACTTATAGCAAACCAAATGTTCAACAACAACATTCGGGAATAAGTTATGCCAAGAGCAATACCTAAGGAACCTGTCAAGAAGTTCTCGATCTAACCCAAGAGTCCATGTTATTCCCCCTTTACCAAGTGTATCAACTACCAATATATCCCAAATCCCGCAGCTCACAATCATCAACCATGTCTCGGAATTTTTCAATTTCTTTCCTTTCTCTGTCAGCACCACCTTCGATCTCCCCGTAAGAAAGAATTTCATTAAAATCTCCACCGAAGATAATGGGATGAGGGGATTCAGCAAAAAGATGTCGCATTAAAATCCATGTTTTATGTTTATCTTCCTCTTTTGGCCATCCATAAATCCCGACAAACCTCTAAGTTCCAACCAAATCAGCAATGTCTCCACAAATATGATTTTGAGAAAAAGACACCAAAGAAAAGTTCACCTTCTCTCTCCAATATAAGCACAAGCCACCTGTTTTCCCAACACTAGCAACACCCAAAGCATTTTTGAAACCCAACCGCTCCTTCAACTTCTCTACCTCTATCTTACTAATCATAGTTTCCAACACAAAAATCATATCGGGGGAAGCGATCGAACTGACAAGGAGTTGCCCAATCCCTGCAGTTCCAAACAAGAGCATTCATTGGGAGAGGCGGGGTTGGTCCAGTGGTTGATTTATGCCGCAGCAACTGATTTGGAGGAGGTGCAGTGGGGTTGTTGATGTGGCTGGGCGAAGCCCGGGAGTTAAGAGGGGTTGTGATTGGTGGCGATTTGGTATGTGTGGGTTTGATGGTGGTGGGTTGTGGTGGTAGCAACTGCAGAGGAAGGAGAGAATTTGTTGTGATGGTGGTAAGGCGCAGCGGATAGCTGGGTCTGACTGGTTGTGATGGTGGTGATGGGGTTTAGGATTTGTTGTGATGGTGGTAAGGGAGAGGGGGCTCTGGCAGAGTGGCAGGGGAAGGAAGAAGAAGAGGTTTTTTTTTATTTATTTATTTTTAAATTCTTTAATTTTTTAAATAATTCTTTAATTTTTTTAAAAACCAATTAAAAGTTGACACGTGTCAAATTACCTTTTAAAACAGGTTACCAATTCAAAAAACCGGTCATCAAATGAAAAAGGTTCATTTTGGGAAGATGGGGTTACAAGGTGGGATTATTTCTGGAATTCGAAAAGGTGGGATTATTTTGAGTAGATGGGCGAAAGGTGGGATTATTCTTTTCAATTTTTCCTATATAATAAAGCCAAAAGCACCAAAGTAAGTGCTTCTAACATAAGTATTACAGAGGCATTTACTATTTTTTTACCAACAATGCAATCATTCAAAAGCATGTCTCACTACCATACTTTCCAATTTCACATATCTAATTACAAAATAGCATGTATAACATAATACCAAAAAATAAATAAAACAACATAATCCATTGAAGAAAAAAGAGGACAAGAAAGTACAGCGTTGCACAAGGAAATGAGATAGGCGTGATCTATCTGAGTGCTCAAAATGAAGGGCCATACTTTCAAAACACTCACAGCATAAGTAGGAACCTGTAAAAATACATCAAGTATGCTTGATGTAGCTCAGAAATGAAAGTTAAAAGAAAAAAAAAACAGAAAAGAATATGAGCCACAACCACCCAACCTCCCCTATCCGAATGAAAAAGTGACAAGGTAATAAGATGATAAAAGAAAAACCAATGGAACCACTCTATGTGGGACTGTGGGTAGTACCACAAAAATGCACCAACATCAAGAGAGAGTGATAGCCTAACAAAGTAGATCTAAAATAGGTAGATAACTATTTCAACTAAATCTATATATTTATACAAATCAACTACTGGCATAACTGACCTCTTCACTTTCAAATACAGGAGACAACAACTTTAGTTTGTACAAATGTACAGTGTACCACCATTGAATTCAAAGTTTCATCCACAAGAACATTTTTGGAATTCAAGATATTCCAGTCTACCACCAAATTTTAAGTAAAAAAATTAGAATTTCCAACCTTAGAAATCACTGTAAAGATCACAATGATTCACAACTTATGAAGAAAACCCTAATCGTTCCATAAAATCAAATTCAAAACCAGAAAATCAACATTGCCTCATATCAAACTGATTGTAACCAAAATTCCCCAAATCAAACCCCCGATTAAAACCTCAAAAGCAAATGAATTATAAGAAGGAAAAATTACCCTATAAAAAAGTCGTAATAGATAACAAAAAAGACATAACAGAAGAAAATAAATGAGAAAATAGCCCAGAGGATGATAAAGACGAAAATAAATAATGTTTTGTATTCTAAATTCTCAAAAGAATAAATCAACAACACAAATTGGTTGTATAAAGACCCAAAAAACTAAATTATGAGCCATTGAATATCTGATAGTTAATCAAACTGTGACATGTTTTAAAAAGTTTGTTTATTTTACATTTTTTATAACGTTTGATGAAGGAAAAAACATGGAAACATAACAATACTTAAAATTAGAAAATGATCAAGGGCTCTTATAGCTTAGCTTGTAAGTCTTACCTTAATGATAAATTTTCAATGAGCACAACAATATTCTGTAAAATTTCCAGCATTAATAATAACTGTTAAAAAAGATGATTCAAAAGAACCTTCTAAACAAAAGCAGCCAAACGAAGCAATTGTATTATTCAAAGTCTAATTAAGTCGTATAATGGTGCTGCAATCTTTTGGAAAATATGTAAGGAAATTACATAAAAAATGAATACCTACACTTGCATGACCCTCCGTCTCTCGTCGCAAACACCAACCATTCACTGGAGCAACCAACAAATTGCCCATCATATCAATATTATTATTACCCCCTTTTGTATCACCCATTTTGGAATACAAAACACTAATAATATCACAAATTAAAAACCCAAAAACATCAATTAATTTATCAGCTTTTAAATTCAACCCACAAAACCTTAAAAGATTAGTTGAACCCCACTATCACACATAAACTGATAAACCTAATCCAAAAAAAACCCAATAAAATAAAACCCAACAAAACCAATTTTATTTCCAACCAAATAATTAAATCAAATACCCATATGAAAAAAACAATCAATTAAGTAACCCAGATGATAAAAATCTGATCTTTTTCACTAAACATAAAAAAAAATGTGAAAATGGTGGTAAGAGTAACGGTACTTAGCAGCAAAATGAGGCATATATATATATATATATATATATATATATATATATATATATATATATATATATATATATATAACAACCGCTGATGTCATCATTGTTTACGTGTCACTTTTTTATTTAATTTTTTCCCTCCAAAATGCAAGGATGATGTCATTTTTTTTTCCTTTTTAAGCTACCCTATTTAACATAACTTTGAAAATATATTCCATTTGAATTTTTAAATTTTAAATTTTGGGTTTTTCTACACATATTATGCTATTTAGTTATTTACGAGTTGTTAACAATAGTTAACAATATAATTTAATTGAAATTTCTTAATTAAATATGAAAATTATGCACTTTCGAGAATTGCATATTCATATTTAATTAGAAATTAGTTAGGAAAAATGAGGAAGTTATATTCTTTCAATACGTGTTAAAAGTCTATAATTCAATTCTTATTTTAAAATCGTGCATCGCACGGGGTTAATCTAGTGAAAAATAAAGAAGCGTCACTCTAGTAGGATTAATTTGTGCCTAATTGGAAAGCTAGACAAAAAATAGATATTCTTGAATTTTTTTTTAGAAAAAAAAAAACCTTAATTTGTGAAATTCGACTATTACACAGAGAAGTTTTTTTTTTTGTTTAATTTTTATTTTTATTATCCCCTACAAAAATTTAGGAAATTTTAACATGAATGGACAAACCTTTGTGCAGTTCTCCCATATTGGACTAACCTTTAAATATGCCCTTATTAAACACAATTTGTCTATTTTTCTCCCATAATGGACTGAACAGGTAACGTTACCTGTTGTAACCGGTTTGGGGGTGATGTGGCACTTATCGTTGGGATTTATTTCTTAAATTTTTTTTAATTATTTTGTTATAAAAAAGCAACGACTTTTCTCTTTCTTCAACCAAATTGCTCGAGTTTCACATCAAAAAATTATTTAAAATTCGATCTTTTTAATTTATTGCTAGGATTAAATGTAATTGTGGAAGAGATGCAGTTGTGTGATCGGTGAAGAATGGTCCAAATGTGGGGTTGAAGTTCCTTGGCTGTCCATTATGTCCTGTAAGAATTTAATTGCTTCATTAATTATCTCAATTATCCAATTTAATTAGGGTTTAATTTATACTAGTATAACTAATTGTGGTTTGATGTACAGGATACAGATTGTGGTTTTTTTTTTTTTTTTTTTTTAAGTTGATAGGTGGTGTGAGAGATGAAGTTGATGATTTACGGTTTCAATTGTTTGAAAATGAAACCACCATTGCTGAGTTAGAGATGCACAAGCAGCTGCTGGAAGATAAGGTGAAAAGGATGCAGCTGAAAAAGGAGAACTTGGAAGAAGAAGTTCAAGACCTTAAGGGTGAAGCCAGTCAAATGCGAATTAAGTTGATGAAGAGTGCAAGGAATATATGAATGAGAGAAATTTTTCTTTTTCTTTGGCTTTGGTTTTGTCATGGGTTTTGTTTGGGATAGTGATTATGTCTTTGAAGTAGTAGGCTGTTGATGGTTGTTTGCTGGTTGTGTACTAGTTGTAATGTGAAGCTGTTAAGACTGATGATTGAATAAAAAAGGCTTCCATTTCTTTTGCTTAATTGTTAGCTATTTTTTTGTGTAATATCTCAAAGCTAACTCAAATTACATCAACCAACAAGTCTGTTAATTGATATATAAACATTGATGTTCTTACAAATCTTGATCACAAATAGATGACCTTCATTGTTCACAATTTTTTTTTTTTTAAAAAAACCACCAATTTGTTCACTAAAATAGACAAATTGTTCACTAATTAAAAGCAACCCTAGTTGAATAAACTTCCAACACATTGTTGCCAAAAGAAGGCTTTATGAGTGCAGTTGGTACTGCCATACACCAAATGTGGCTTGTCTGAGTGGGAATCACATTTTGGCTGACTTGTGAAGGATCCTGGTTTACATTAGACTGAAATAGACCCTGGTTTATTGCAGAACCATCAGCTACAAACATCACTCCCACACCAACAGGAAGCCTTCCACCTCTTGAACCCATTCCCCCACTTGAGCCCCTGCCACTAGGGTTGTTCATCGGTCCAAGACCGGATCAAACTGACCCGGATTGGACCGAAGACCAAAAATTAGAATTTTAAAACCGAAGACCGGACCGATTAAGTTGGGACCAAACTCGGACCAAACCGAAAGAATCGGTCCAAAACCCGGACTGTTTAAAAGCGATTTAAGAATTTTTTTAAAAAAATCTAAATTTTTAATAAAGTTGTGGAAAACACGAAAAAAAGTAAAGGAAAAACTATATTTTAACGTCTTCTTTTGTATGTTCAGTACAAAAAGGCTTATAAAATTAAAGTTTTCTAAGCTTATTAACGATAATCTTAACCATTATTTAAGGTTTCACGTATATTTTAAATTTAACAAAAAAAGGTCCGATCCATGACCAGTTTTTATAGGGTTTTGGACCGGACCGGACCGAAGACCAGAAAGTTAAATTTCAAGACCCGAAGTCTGGACTGATTAATTCAGTCCGGTCCGAGGTGGTCCGGTCCATTTTTTCGGTCCGGACCAATTTATGAACACCCCTACCTGCCACCTCTTGATCCCCTACCACCCCTTCCCTTACTTGTTGTAGATGCAGTGCTGCTTTCTCCCGTAGAAGTTAAGCCAGTCCTCCCTCCTCTTGAACCCTTGCCTCCCCTAATCATTCTACCACCTCTCCCAAGTTGGCTGGGTTATGCTATAGCCTGATGATGTGATTGAGCCTCTTCATCAGATGGTGGACTTTGTGATTGAGGTTGAGCTACAGTTGCTTGCTTCTCGATGGGAGGCTCACTGTCAGAAGAGGTTGGACTACCACACTTCTTTTTGTTGTGGCCCTTCAATTGGTAATTACTGCATGTCATCTCCATCCCAGTCCTAGTAAGATGACCAAGCTTTGAAGGATTATCAGAGGGATCTTTGATCCTGTTTTTCTAGGTCTGTTAGGCCTTATTTTAATTGGGGGAGGATCCAAAGCCCACTGAACTCTTGACCAGTGTCTCTCCCCTTCACAAGGTGGAATTGACCCTGCATAATACAACAAGTTAGATGAATATAGTTAAAAGTCAATAAAACATTATGTGCAACAACATACAAGCTTCATGCCTGCATATGCTTGTAAATACACCTCTTTCTAGTAACATCTATCCACATAAGCCTTAGCTTCCTTGTGCAAGAAAAAAAATGCATGCCACTGCATGACATCATGGTATTCCAACCATGTCCTACTTTCTACAAGTACAAGTTATAGCCTCTAAATTAACCACCAAGGAATCCAACTATTAGCTGACATTAAACAAGGTCTCTGATGAAGGCATAACATCACAGTAAGCAGCCTTGTTCATCTCTTTTTCTAAATGTTTGGAAACAAAAAAGAGTTGCATTTTTGCATTTCCATCCTTTTCAACACAAGCCTCTGCATCAGGCTTGCCCTTATCTCTTTAAGCATATAAATCAGATGTTTTGTTCTTGCATTGATGATATAGCCATTAAAAGTTTTTGCCATGTTGCTGGCGATAGCATCTGATATGAAAGTAGTGTTTAGAAAACCTCTACAAAATAGTCTTGGATTGTATGTTGTTAATGCATTTGCTACATCAGGGTGTAGTTTCTGCAAAGCCTCAAGATTTTCTTTGTAATCTGCCATATGGTATGACTTGGATATTTTTCAGAACATTAGCTTTAGTTCATCCCCTTTATAGGTCTTATGCCACAAAGCATATATGTGCCTAGCACAATGCCGGTTTTCTGCCTTAGGGAGAACATTTTTCGCACCATTTAAAATGGCCTAGTTCACATCAAACAGTAACAATGAAATTAACATCAATGACTATCACAACATACATTAAAAAAGTATATAAGTTCAAAAAAGCTTAGAAATACTCACCATATGTTCATCAGATATGATGCACACACCCTCACCATCCCTTAGGCCAAGATTGTTATTCAGCTGCTCAAAAAACCATTCCCATGATAAGTTTTTCTCCCCTTTTGCAACTGCCCAAGCTATAGGGTACATGTGCTCATTCCCATCCCTTCCAACAGTTGAGATTAACTGCCCACCTAAAAAGGTTTTCAAGAAACACCCATCTACACAAAATGACCTTCTTGCAGTCATTTACCCATCCCTTTTTCAAACCTTCAAAATAAGTGAACAACCTTTGAAAAATAGGTGGTGGTGCAGGCTGTTTGTTCAGTTTTATCACTGTCACCAACTCAACACAGCTACCAGGACTGCTAGCCTTCAAAGCTGCTATGTAGCCTCCCACCTTTGCATAATGATAATCATGCATTGAGCCATGAAGCATTTTATGAGATGCATACTTAACCTTGCATGCAAATCCTCTCTGAACAACTACCTTAAAGGCCTTTCTGATAGTTTCAACTATCTCTTTTGCTGACCAATGGGGTCTGTTCTTGAAAACCTCTAAAAATTGTTTAGCTACCCACTTTGACTTCAACTGTCTGTTCCTTTTCATGTTCCTGTGACAAGTGTGCTCCAACTGCACAGTCTTCACAACAAAAGTTGCCCTCCTACTCTCCCAAGCACCATATAAATAGAAAGCACAACCCTCCACACACTTCACACCTAACCTCTGATTTACCGTAATGTTGCTTATCTCATAAGTCAGATCCCTTCCTTATAAAATGGCATACTTAGATACTACATCCCTAAAAGCATCCCTATATGAAAACCTCTACCCCACCTTCCAAGTGAAAATAGTGAAGTCAATGTCTGCACTCACTAAGTTCCCTACCCTCTTCCTCCTTTGCTCAGATCACTAGTTTCTTCCTCATCTCCACTGTTTTATGGGGTTATTAAATCATCCTCACTCTCATCATACTCACTAGCATATCCCTCTAGAACAACTTTAGGTTCTTTCTAACCCCCCCATTAGCCTCATAACCTAGCTATGGATGGCAACGGGTCGGATCTGGATCGGGTCCAGATGGACCTGGGTCCAGATCCGTTTTTGTAACAAGGATCCAAATCCGACCCGGATCTGTCGGGTCTGGAAAATGGAGACCCGGATCCAGATCCGACGGGTCTAACAAATCCGGGTTCGGATCCGGGTCCAATATATCTTGCCTAATTTTTTGCAATAAATGTAATGTTTGGGTCAAGAAATACATTTCAAACTTTCGTCGGGTTATTAAGTTCAACCTAAATTAAAGTTATACAACTAATCTATAAACACAATGTAAATAACCAACTTATACACTTATATTTTAAAATAAAAATTATAAACAACGAAAAAAGTACGATGTTACAAATGAGCAAGTGAAAAAACAACGATGATGTATCCGATATGAGCATTCAAAATTCATCTTTTGGAATGGCTAATTTTTATCACTACTAAAATCATCAACATTTTTAATAAAGAAACAAAAAGTTTTAGTTTTTTTTTTAATAGAGAAATTAAAAAATAGGTAAACAGATCTGGGTCCGGGTCTAGGGCCAGACCCGGATCCAGATCCCTTTTTTCCAGCAGGACCGGATTCGACGGGTCCAAAATTTTAAGACCCAGATCCGTTTTACGGATTTGGATCCACGGATCCGGGTCGGGTCCGGATCCGTTTCCATCCCTAAACCTAGCTTACCCTTAGCAGCCTTCCTCTATAACTGATTTGCTATCTATAGTAACTTGGCAGTACAATTTCTCACTCTCTCCCTTGCTGTCAAAGCTTCCTCATCAACCTCAGAGTCATAACCATCACTTCCACCAATTAACACCTCATTCTGTTGCTCATCTTCATCATAACTACCTTCAGATTCATTCCCTTCACCTATTTTTTCAGTAGCAACACTCTTCCCTCTATTAGCAGTTGGGTCATAAAGTGGATCTTGTTCATCTCCACTTACATCGTCATTGAACCCCAAAATGTCTCCCCAATTCAAAGGACTTTCTGGCCTATTGTAAACCCAGGCATCATCATCATTACGAAGGAGTGAACTGTTTGAGGTCATATCTAGAAGGGGGGGTATCAATGAGAACAGGGGGAGGCTGGTAGAAGGAAGCTAAAGGAAGAGTGTTAAGTTTTGAATTGCCTTTGTTTTTTTTGGGGAATATAGAAGTAGGTTGAGTGGTTGTATCTATATTTGTGGATGGACACACTACTATTGATGTGGGAGCATCTTTCTAGGTGGGAGCATCTTTATCATTAAAGGTACTTGTGGGCCCCTGTTTATTGGTAGTTTATGCCTTGCAATGTCATGGGTCAAAGGTTAGCAGTGTGTTGTTTGTACTTGGGGTTCAATGGGATCTAACTTAGGTAATTCACCACCTTTTTGTACATATATCTCCACACACCTAAACTTCAAAAGCATGTCCTTCATCCCATTTACTTCATTGTCAGAATAAACCTTCCTTAACCCACTTCCTAATGGCCACCCTGGTTCCTAATAAAACAAAACATCCACATTTTCAACCCCACATTGTTTTGCATAGTTCTCTAACCACCACCAACATAACTCATCGGGATCAATACTAAAAGTCCTACCTTTTCCACCCTTATACACTAATGTACCATTACACAAAGTTTTAAAAGTCCCCCCACACCAGTACTTAAGAGTTACAACAGCAAAAGGATCAGCCATCTAGCTAGCATAAACCAACATTAAAAATACCAAATTTCAGACACAATTAACAATAACAATCCAATTAATAACTAAACCTAAGTACAAAATGCAATTATGTGTGCAATTTCAGTCCACAAATTCCATAAAAATTGGTAATTTCGCACACAATTTTGCTATTAACAACGACAAAAATTCAGCTTTAGGGTTCTAGAGAGAACATACCACTTACACGTCGATTAACCCAATGGTTTCCCAGTAGCTTTAACTTCACTTCAATGCTTGCACTAACCCAGTATAATTGCAGAACCAATTTAGGGAATTTTTTTGTTTGGGACCAGCAATTTGTAGAAAATTGAAGGTACGGAGTGAGAGAGAGAGAGAGAGAGAGAGAGAGAGAGAGAGTGTAATCTGGGTAATAGAGGAGGAGAAGCCTACTTTTTTGAGCATTATTGGCTGATTCGACATAGTTGGTTGGAGAGAGTAATGGCGCTTCAATTCGTTGTGGAGGGAAACTAACCTCCAAAGGTCAACACAGGTAATGTTGACTTCAATATCCGGTTTCCTGTAAACTTAGTCCATTTTGGGAGAAAAATGGACAACTTGTGTTTAATATGGGCAGATTTAAATGTTTGTCCAATCATGTTAAAATTTCCAAAAATTTATTAAATGAAAGGGCATATGTGGTATTTCATTTTTACTTTGCTACAGTGATTAGAACGCTTGATAACAAGGCAAAAACCCAAATGTTAAGAAAAAAGCTTAAACCCTAGTTAAAACCCCTCTTCCATCTTCTCTTCACTTGCTCTTTCTTCCAGAACTCCGGCAGCCATGGATGTGGAGACAGACGAAACCGTGAAGAGAGTCCAAGTTCGCTTCGTAACTCACCTCGAACAACACTTCAAAGTTCCTTCAAACGCCATTGCTATTCCTTCTGACCTTACTCGTTTTGGTCTCTCTTCTATCGTCAATAATCTTCTCAAAGCAGGTAATTACTACTTCTCTTTCTCTCTCCTTTTTTCCATTTTTATGTTCAATTGAAGGTTGTCGGTTTCTCAATGTGTGTTTTTAGTTGGTATGATTGTTGATTTTAGCTTAATTTGTTTGTTAGTTGATTCTGATTGGGAGCCCGAACCTTTCGATTTTTTAATCGATGGCGAGTTGGTTCGATTGTCGCTTGAAGAGTTTCTTCTTGCTAAGCGCATTTCTGCGGTGAGAAATTTTAATTTCATTCCATTATAAACTATTTTTTATTGAGTGGTTATTGAATTTTCTTAAATTATTATAATTTGTAATTCAGGAAGAATAAAGCAAAGAGAGACTAGAATAAATGTATAGTTTGTCTTTGTTTTGGTTGCTTTTCGGTAATGGGTTTCATAAATGGAGTCCGGTTATGCCTCTTTGTTATGGTGGAATTTGGAAAGTCTGTCACTACAATTCTACAATCATGGGCTTTAATTAACAATGTGAAGTAAAAATTTAACTAAATTTAGTCTTATATGTTTGATGGGAGCTGAAAGGTGTTGTTCGTTATCTAATTGCCATGTCTACTGTGTCGTGTTTACTAGGATTCTTTCTTCTTTTACAGGAAAAAGTTGTGGAGATAGAATACATTAGGGCGGTTGTACCACGCAAACAAGAAGAGCCATGCTTACATGATGATTGGGTCAGTGCAATTGATGGTTCCGATCCTAGGTAGAGATGTGGATTCATTGGGTTACAGTTATTTTTTGTTTTTATTTTGGGTTATTGCATTGCCCCTGTGGCAGCTAGGTGCCCTTTTACTAGATTTCATATATGCTGTTTAAATTTTGGTGGCATCTTGGCTATAGTTAGAGAGAATGTATCATGTTGACAGTCCAAAACAAAGAAAATGTTTCTTTTTCCCTTTCTATTGTCATGCTAGCTATGCTCATGTTTTAAACTGCCTAAGACTCTGTGATACTTTTCAGTTTTCACTTTGTCGTTGTATTGTAATCTAATAAAAAAGTATTGTATGAGTGCCTTGTTCATTATTATAATTCAATTCCTGATTTTGTGTTCATTTATTTATTTTTTCTGAGGCAGGTTTGTTTTGACAGGATGTTATGATGGTCTTGGAAGGTACTATTGTTGGAAGCAGCTGTTGATTTAGTTTCTAATTTTTTTTTCCCTTGTATTTTTGTATTTAAAATTGATTGTGTGTGTGTGTGTTTTTTTTTTCTTTTTTTCAGGATATGGACGGGTGCTGAGACATGTACTCATAAATTAAAAGGACACATTGGTGCCCTAACTTCTCTTTGTATTATTTATGGAAAGGGCAAGTGACTGAAATTAATCCTTTTACTCCTGAACCTTTGGTACATGGTGTGATAATCTGATTATCATTGGTTATTTTTTTTGTTCATATGACTATGTTAAAGTAATTATCTAGAGAAAGGTTTATCTCGTAATACTAGATCAATATGTGCTTTTGGGGCTTTATAAAAAACACCAACTTACTGGTCGATGAATTTCTGTGTATGTAGTATCGTTATCTTTGAGTACATGTAGTAACCATCAGTGTGCTTTTTTCAGGTTCTGATAATGGTAATAACATCTGTGTTGCTACTGCTTCAAAGGATCAATCGCTCAGGCTTTGGCAGGTAATTTAGACAGTGCTGCTCTGTATTTTTTTATTTATTTTTTATTTTTTATTATTATTAATTTTATTTATTTGTAATCTTTGAATTCGTAGAAACTTAGAAAGAAAAAGATTTCTTGCTAATTATTTTATCTCTTTTCCTAAAAAGTTTGATGCAGAAAATGCCACAAATAATCCTGCAACCATTACTGCATCTAAAGTTTTACGAGGGCATAGTGCTGCTGTTGAGTGTGTCGCATCGCAGCAATCTGGAAATATGGTACTTGTGTCTTTGATGTACACAAACTAGTGACAGGTGTATGAATGACATCGATGCTTATTTTTGCTTTGTGCTGCAAATTTAGGTATGTTCTGGTTCCTGGGACTCTACAATTAATCTGTGGCAAGCAAATCTCTCTGATGCTGATGGTGATCTTGCTTCTATTAAAAAGAGGAAAAAGAGCGGTGTTGTAAATGAGTCAGTATCAGAGGTAAACAATGTTTTCACTGTGACTTTGTATAGAATGTTTTGACAATGAATTTTTAATTTTCATCTCATTGAGTGTTGTCTTTCTTCATCATGATGCACTGGTTAATTATCACTGCTTTAAGGATTGAGGAATTTGTTGTTTTATTATATAATGGGTTTTGTTGCAAAAACTCATTGGATTCTTTGAATCATAGTGTTCCTTTTGACTTCCCTTTGAAGAACTTGAAATCATTGTAAGCCGGCTAAAAGGCTAGATTTTGAGAGGGAAGTATCTTGACATTTCGCTCCACATCATTCTAGAGTTTCAATGGGTAATTTGGTGACCTCAATATGTAGCTATTATTTATTATTTATTATTTATTTCATCATATGGAAACTATTGGCGCAATGCATCGATTTTATACATTCCTAAAATTAGTGTTATTCTTATTCATTGATGACTTGCCATCTAAATTTTGGAACATGGGTTAGGCAATGATCCAAGATTCAGATTTCAGAGACTCCTTTAGGACTTTAGGCAGGTTATACCGTCATAATGCTACGTGATCTGATTCTATATTGAGTACGATATCGGATGCTCAGAATGATACCTTGGTGAATTGGATATGGAATATTTCAAAGTATGTGCCTTTTTGGGTCCTATTAAAGCTTACTAAATGCTCTGCTCCTTCGCCTTATTTTATTCCTAATTGAACGCTTACACCCATATAGGTTCACTCTCTCTCTGCTGACAATTTTGCTACTGGTAGTATATGCTTGTATCCTTGTGTTTATGATAAATATTTCAGTAGGTGCTTTTGATTTTAGCATCGGGCTCTCCATAAGTCCATATTACTTGAGATCTCGTGAATCCTCCGCATCGCTGGAAACACTAATGCGGCATCTAGTCTTCGTCTCATCGTCTATGACTTTTATAAGCCCTTATGAATTAATACTAGAACACAACTTCATTTTTTTAGGAGGATGTAAGGGGTTGGCTGTATCACCATTTAAGGGTTTATTTATAATTTTTAAAGTATAAATATTTTTTACCATTTATTGATTTTCCTTGCCAAAAAGTTGGGGTTGGATGGTGCAGGGGAATGTTTAGCTCAAGTTTTTCTTTAGGGTAAAGTTTCATTTTTCTTCAGCTTCTGCTGGTACTCCCTCTTCTGTTACCAGAGACTTTTGTCAATTACTTGAAATTTGATCTAACGACAATTTTTAGATCTTGCATAAACCATTGAGAATTTTATTTTGTGCTTTAGTACCGTAGAGTGACTAATGGCTGAAGCTCTGGTTATTGATTAGTATATGATATTATGCATAAGATTGTATTAAGACAAATTTCAATTGCTTCATGGCTGGAAAAATTAAATCTGACGTCTATTGAGAAAGAGTCATACCTTGTTATGTTACTAGTTCATCGGTTTTTGTGCATTGATGTTACGAACAAAAGAATATTTGCCCGTAAAATAGTAAAAGTGCACATTTTCATAGTTTATATTGATTTCAGGGTGAAGCTGTAACTACACTGGTAGGACACACTAATTGTGTATCTTCTGTTCTTTGGGCACATGATGAAACTATCTATTCTGCATCCTGGGACCATTCCATCCGAATTTGGGATGTTGAAACAGGGAATGCAACATGGAGCATGGTGTGTCACTGTTCTCTCTATTACTCTAAATACTTTAGTTTTCTGCACTATATGTTAAGTAGGAATGGCAACGGATCGGATTCGGATCGGATGGAGCATCACCTGCATCCGCCATCTGCTCCACCCGATCCACCCGTCACCCGTCACCCGCATCCGATCCATCCATCATCCGCGGGTGAAACGGGTGGATCGGATCCTTAGCGGGTGATGATTATAATTCTGAGTTTTATAAATACATCAAAAATTCAAAATTATCACTATTAAATAAGTTGGCTAATTTTGCATGAACAACAAATTTATCAAAACAGTTTAATTAAGTTCTTACTAGAAATTTATCAAAACAACAAACTAGTACTAGAATAATAAAAAACCAAAAAAAAGTAAACGACATTACTAGAAATTAAAACCCAGTACCACAAATTAAGTGGCAAACTACAAGACATTCATGATTTCATAGTCTTCATTCTATTTATAAAAATAGAAAAATAGCTAATATAGCTTTGATAATCAGATCTACTAATCTAGAAAATCAAAAACAAAATAAGAAATTGAACAAAGTTAGGACCTATTAGTTGCTTAGTAATTACATATAACTAGGAAAATTAATTAGACTAAATAACCAGACAATTTCCTTAGATGAAATTGTTGATGACGAGCAGGAGGTGACTAGGTGAGGAGACAGAGGAGTGCCGCAACGCTGCGCTACCGTCGATGACAGTGAGGACATCGGTGAGAGTACCGTTGAGCAGGCTCGCAGCCCACAAGCGAGGAGCGCCAGTGAGAAATTGAGCAGATACCGAGTTAGATGAGAGGGAGTGAGAGGCAAGAGTGAATGAGAGTGAGAATGAATGAGAGTGAAAGGCGTTCAACTAAGGAGTTAGGGTTCTGAATTAGAGTGAGCAGAAATATATACATATATTAATTCAAGAAAAATACAGTATAAAAAATAAATTATTTTTCTAAAAAAATAAAGTATTATATATATATAAATTATTACGGATCGAGTGATAAACGGGTGACGGATCGGGTGATGGATGAAACGGAGCCTCACCCGAATCCGACCCAATCCGTCACCCGCTCCATCCATCACCCGCCCTTCATCCATTTAACGCAGATTTTCATCCATTTAATTATATCTGGTGGATCGGGTTGGCGGATATCCGTTTACGATTGCCATCCCTAATGTTACGTTTTCTGAACCTATCCGTTAATATCTTTTAAAGTAACTCTCCATTACAGTTCTCAGGCAAGGTTCTTAATTGTATTGATGTTGGAGGAGAGAGCTCTGCTTTAGTATCAGCTGGTGGTTCTGATGGCACATTAAGGATATGGGATCCTCGCAGACCAGGTTTAGTGCTTGATCAATTATTTGTTCACGAATCATAATGTGTACTGTGTATGTGTCCATATCTGTCTTCTGTCCTCGTTCTCTGGTTTCAGCTTGAGATCTATTTTTGCAGGGACATTAGCTCCTGTGTATCAGTTTTCATCACATACTAATTGGATTTCTTCTTGCAAATGGCACAAAAAATCTTGGTTTCATTTGGTTTCCGCATCATATGATGGGAAAGTAATGCTGTGGGATCTGAGGACAGCGGTATTTTCCTTATTCTTCCATCATGCATTACACATGTTTATTTCCTCTGATATGTTCTTGCTAAGTAACATGATTTGTCATGCAGTGGCCTCTGTCTGTGATTGACTCACACAATGATAAGGTATTAAGACCTCATAGTTTATTACAGCAATCTTTACTTATTATCATTTTAAGTTTGCTGAAAATCTGAAATATGCTTGGTCTTCCAATTCAGGTATTATCCGTTGATTGGTGGAAAGGCAATAGCGTTGTCAGTGGGGGAGCAGATTCAAAGATGTGTATCTCTTCTGAAATTCCAGTGATGTAGATGATTTATACAAGTTCCCTCTGGTAATTGATTGAAACCAGTCCTCAATGTAGTTACAGTCAATGCAAGGAACTTTTCACATAACACCAAGAATTTTGATATTATTTTGTTCAAGACTTAATATTTCGCTATGAATTTTTAGTTTGCTATGAATTGATCAGCACCAGGTTTGCTGGTTTGGCTATCATTCATTGTTCTTAAATACTTGATAGCATAACTTGGCCAAGGTTGAAAAGTCGAAATCTTTCATAGTATTAGCATAATTAGTCAAACAAGGAGAGTAAAAGAGATTCTAATTTCTATAGAGAGTATATTAACTTGAGCAAAAACAAGATACAAAGATACATAAAGTAGTTCCTCCACTTTTGGGGGCTGGAAGACAAAATGAAAAATTTCTGGAAGATCAAAATTCAACAACTTACACACAATTCTCAACCTTAATTAGATCAGGCTATACTTGTATAATGTTCAAGTGGTAAACAAATGATATGTGAAAAATAGCATACTCCATGCGTTCAATGTCAGCATAACCACCCAAATGCAGCACTTTTGCCTTAACAAGTGTCTGATCTTCCATTATCTAGCATCAATCAACATTATCAAAGGAGACCTTCAAAATTAACATAGAATTGATCCCTCGATTGAGCGTCTCCTTTGAATTTATAGACCAATAGAGCTTACAATTTTACTTTTTACTTACTTGGTATACGAAGTATTATAAAGATGATTCTAGATTTCTAGGTGATGCAATCGTCCATAGAACTACTAATGGCCGTGACTCGTGAGGAATATTTACTTTAAAAAACACTTTTTTTTTCAATCCCTCTAGCTAATATTTTATTTCAATTTCAATATGACTATATATTCAAATTAATCATAATTTTTATTTTTGAAATTTTACTACTACGTATTATTACAAATTAAGGATTTATAGAGTATAGTATAGCTATAAAATAAATGTTGTGTTTGACAATTATATCATATGTCTAATTCTAGGAAAAGGTAAAATATCAATTGATTTTAGTCTATTGTTTGATTAATTTTTGATGTTTATTAAAAATTCATTTATAAATAAGTATTTACTAATATGGCCACTAAACCTGATCAAACCAAGCCCTATCTGAAAAATAACTCGGGTTTAGGCGGCCCAAAAATTTCATTTTTGTTTAATTTTTTGCTTGCCTATTAATATAGATTGTGACCTTATAATTTCTCTATTTGATGTGTATGTTTTATCAAATTTATTAGTTGGATATTTTTACAAAAATTAGACTTACCGTGCATGACACGCCCCTTATACTAGTTTTTGGACTAAAATTAGGCCATAAGGGTTGAAGTTTTGAGGACGGAGGGAGTATTATTTAGGAGTATTTGTGAAATAAAACCATGAGCTAAATAATTTTTCGTAATCAAGTGCACGTAATATTTTATTGATTAATTCCGTCAAAAAAAAAAATAATTTATTGATTAATTGTACGTGATCAATTACATGCAATATCCCATCACAAATTTCGTGACAACATAGGTTAATTGTATTTCATCTAATATTTATTTAACCGAAAGTATCATTTATTACTCCGCATTTGGTAAGAAAAATATAATGTTGGATTAAAGTGGAATTAATAAATGTATCTTTTCCTATATTTTTTTTTTTTTTTTGATTGGTGATAGTAATGATTTAATAAATACAGTGTATAATTTTTCCTATATTTTTTTACAATTAATTTACAAGATAAATTTCTTTCCAAATTTTTTTTTAGGAATTTTTGATTTTTACCACCTCCAAAAAAACAATTTAATTGCTTTTACCACCTGAAAAAAAAGTATTATTTTACCACCACATAAAAAATGAAAATTGACTTTTACTACCAATGACCGCCAATTAACGGATTCCGTCCATAAATCCATTAGTGGGGCCTATAATGTCCACGTGTCACCATATTATTGGGGAAAAAAATAAATAAAAAAATAAAAAACAAAACCCAATAGTATAGTGACACGTGGATATGGTAGGCCCCACTAATGAATTTATGGACGGAATCTGTGGTGGTAAAATAAGACTTTTTTTTTTATGGAGGTGATAAAAGCAAATTTTTCGTTTTTTTCAGGTGGTAAAAGTCAAAATAACTTTTTTTTTTTTTTTTTTTTTTTTAAACTTAGGGTGGCGATTTTATTTTTTAGTTGAAAAATAATATATTATTTTCTTAATTATTGGTTGAAAAAATTATCCGATTGGTTCTATAAAAACCCTTGAGAACTTTTTCACGTATAAGCTGCCTCTCTGCACGCCTGCACCCCTCCCCCTTTCTCTAAGCGACTCTCCAGTGTCCTCCATAGAAGCAGCCTCTGAGGTAAGACATATCTTATTAATGACCGAATATCGTATTCACAATCTAGTGTTAATCGTTAATTTAATTGTCGGTATAATCAATTTAGGCTTCAGACTATTGAAATATTGGTTATCAAGCATTAGTTAATATTAGAATTTTGCTATTCGTATTCTTAAGCAAGAAGTATTTTTTTTTGGAGATAATTGAGTTATTGAGTCAAGTTGGTTGCTGATGTGTTGCAGCCTTGCAAGGTTATATAGAAGACGAACACTTAGGCAGAAATAATTATAAACAAGAAAACTATTAACGGGAACTATACTGGTTATGTACCTTGAATGAAACACTTGTTTTTTGATCGGTATTCTGATAATTGAGGCCAGATATTAAATCAGACTTGTATTTTTCACCTGCGGTTTTTGTTACAAAGTCTACTATGTGATCAACGGCCTCATTTCTTGTCCAATTACTAGTCTTCTCGTTGTAAAATTGTTCCTGCATTACATATAGCATCTAGGAAGGCTAAGTTAGCAGGAAACGTCAATTTGATTATCTATATTATCTCGGACCCACAAACACATTTCCGGTATCTATCAGAAGTAATAAAGATGTCTATGTACGTGTATAATGTCAATTGTCGCCGAGGCTTAAAATTAAATATTAGATCAATAACTAATAGGAAGAAAATGACGCAAAAGATACAGCTTAGGAAACTGAAAAGAAAGGAGGCCGTGTATCCAGATGATAATCCAATATCCCAATTACTCAAACAACCTTGATATATTAGTAGTTAAGTACGTAACTTAGAAAAAGGCTTAATACATTTAACCAATTAGTCAAAGATACACCTAATAATATATTTGGTATATACTTTTATCTAATAGGCTAACTTTTAGCCATGACATTTATACCATTGCATAATATACCAGCATACTTCACATCTACAAGACTACATAATAACATAGAATGATTGAAGATAAGTATGGAATGAAAACCGTTTCTCTTGTTTTTTATGTGTGATATTGTTGTTCGGTTTTTTGTTTTGCAGGCTTTTGGAAATTGAAATGGCAATAAGGTATCGGAGTTTTATTTTTTCTTGGTTATTACTTATTAGCTCTGGATTGAACTGATTTCTAACTCCCTATTTTTGTGATATCAGAATGTTGAGGAAGTTGACAACATCACTTGGTTGTCATCGTTTGATTACACCAATATCAGGAGTAGCAAGAACCAAACATTTTTTTATCTCAACATCAACAACTAGCCAATCTGAGCATCTTGTCATCATCATCACTAGAGGTGGTGGATGGTAAAAACTGTCTGCCAAACCCGAGAATTCCATGGTTAAAACTAACTCCAGAACTAGATGAGAAGACTGGGTGTATTGTGGACTCGTTCTATAGCCCTAGCCTGTAGTGAATCAAGTGGTGAGGCTAAATCGAAGGGAGTGTCTTGGTATACCCGACATGGCTAAGTGCCTTGCATCCATAGGGGAATGGTTGGCCTTCGAGGATCCCCAGGATAATTGTCACCCCATCTATCTAACCAATCCCTATTTCAGTGACAAGAATATGAATGCCATCCGTCTTCCTTCCTTGATCAAGGGTCCTACGGAAATTTTACAAGTTCGTCATATGGCCCTCTCGCATTCAGACCCACGTCATGTGAATTGTGTTCTAGCCGCTCTTGGATGGCACAACCTCTATTCAATTCTTGCTTGCTTACGCATTTGGGATGCTCCCGAGTCTAGTAAAGAGTGGATTGAAGTACGAGACGACTATTTCCCGCAGAGGATTAATTTACGGCTGGATTCCTCCAATACTACTAGTTCTATGTTTTGAATGAGTCTGGGCTTGAGGTGTACGACTTTGTTTGTGATGAGAGGCAAAAAGTGTGTGATTTCTCCTATGATGATCTTAAAACTCAACTTGAGGATCATTTTGAACAAGAGAAGAGCCAAGAGCTCAATGATTTGAGAAAGATTTGTCATACAGTTTATACCTTGACAACGTTTGATGATAGCAATTCTAGTGATGTCGTGCTCATTCTCAGGCATTTATTAGTCAACAATACTCCAAAGGGGCGTGAAGCCCCTATAAAGACTATGCACTTCGACATTTTCAAGGTTCGATTTGCTGAGAAGGAGCTATTACATTTGACAAAACTAGAAGACCGTTGTGTGTTTATTGGTCAAGATCAGTCCTTTTCTCTACGTGCTAGTAAGTACCCGGGTTCACACCCTAATTTCATCTACTTCATTGATCCTTTTAAGACATACTGGGAAGGAGACATTTGGCATAATGATCGCGGCATCTTCAATTTGGACAATAACACAATTGAGCCTATTTCATGTTCGTATACTCCACCATACCCTCTTGATGAAGATTTAAGGGAAAGAAATCCCAACTGGAAAAGGGATCAAGTATTTTTTTGGGTTTCACCATCCAAAATTCATCTTTAATTAGCAAAAATCAACAATCAGTTTAAAAAAATTTATTTCTTAAGTTTCTTGTATGTTTACTTAAAACATTTCTTGGTTATTCATATTTAGCTTAGAAGATGTTTGTTGTTACTGTTTTGTTTGTCTTTTCCTTTACAGGAACCTTCAACTTATTTGTAGTTTTTTCTTTTCATCGTCTAATGCAGTAATTATGCAACTCGTAAGCGTCCTAAAAATATTTTAAAAAAACTCCCTCGAAAGAAAGGGTTCTCTCGCTCGAAAAAAAGTGCACTCTCTATCCGTTGATAGCGTTCTACCGGATTTCGGTGATCATATTCTGTTCTCAAGACTCTGTTTCCCTTTGCAATGACGGAGGAAATTGCTGCTATGTGTTCTAATCTTCGTATTCAGGAGGAAGAAAACTCAACCATTGATTTGGGGGAGATAAACCCTAATTTAATGAGGAGAAAAACCTTGAACTGATGCTGATTGGAAAACTCCTAATGCGTCGATCTTACAACGCCGAGCCATTCAAAAAGACCATCACACACGTCTGGGCTCCAAGCAGTGTTGTGGCGATTAGGGTTCTTGGCCCTAACTTATATGCCTTTCAATTCTTTCATTGGAAGGACATGGAGAAGGTGTTAAAGGGGAGGTCGTGGTGTTGTGATAATATGCTAGTTGTTCTACTCCCTCAGTGTTTTTTTAAGTGTTATAGTTTGACCGTCACATAGTTTTAGGCAATTTAATTGACTTAAATAAAATAAGAGGTAAGTGGAGTAGTTGGAGTATTAAAAAATTGTAAAAGTAGTAGTGGGTTTGGGTGGGGACCATGAGAGGAGACAGATATAATATTTTAATGTAGCTTTTTGCCAAAAAAGGAAGTGTAACACTTATTAAAACACGGCCGGATTTGGTAAGTGTAACACTTATTAAAACACGGAGGGAGTAAAAGAAATTGATGGCAATGAGCAACCAAAAGAGGTGAACCTAACCAAATCCCCCTTTTGGATTCGAATTAAAAATTTGCCGTTTAATTGTCGTTCAGATGTCCATGTGAAGAAATTGGTGGAAGGGATGAGGGAAATCCTTGAAATAGAGGACTCATTGGGTGTAGGTCGTTTCAGGCGGGTTAAACTCATGCTTGACATTACTCGCCCACTCAGAAGATACCAAAAAATCAAAGATCGCAGGGGTATGGAGCTCCAAGTCGATTTTGCATATGAACGTCTCCCCCTTTTCTGTTTTGCGTGCGGCATCATGGGGCACTCCGAGCGTGAATATCTTGTGGTTGCTGAAGAAGAAAAGCACGAGAAACTTGGATGGAGCACTGCCTTGAAGGCCACTCCAAGGAAGGGTATCTCGAAGGAAAAAGAAGAGATGGGAAGCCTACTGTCAGCAAAACGCTTAGTCTTTGTGACTAAGCAACCAGAGGAGGACTGCCAGGAAGTAGCAGCAAACAAGGAGGTGAATGATTGTATTGAGTAAATCGCAACCACAAGCTTCAATTCAACCTCAAAACGCAGCCACAAGCTCCAATTCAATCGCAGCCAATTTAAGTGGGGTTTCGGGTGGTATTCGCAGTGGTTCGAAGAGGCTGGGGTTCGAAATTGGTTGTCTAGAGTGGCGAAGTGGTTGAGATGTTGTTGGAGATGTGAGGCTTGGTTGTGATTGAGGTGGTTAGGCAGGGTTGGGATGGTTTTTCGGGGAGGGAGAAGGTGTAACACCCCCAAATCTCCCTCTACGGAAATACTAGTATAATACGTATAATTATACCGTAGAGATAGACTTAGGCGTATTACCGCCGCGTGATTACGCAAGGCTACTCAAACTTACTAAATAAACCAATACTTTGCAGCGGAAACTTCAAAACTCTACTTTATTTAAAAATAAACTAAAAATAGTAATCATTGTCATGAGTACTCAAAATTAAATACAAGGACCAACATATCCTAATCTAGGTGAACCACTCCCGGGACTCCAAATGCTCATTTATTGACTTCACCTGAAATTAGTCAACACTGCTTACCATTAAGGTAAACAGGGCGAACCAAAATAAAATAAGAAATACGGATTAGCAAAATATGCTAAGTACGATAAGTGTAAGATAATTAAACTCAATTTATTCATAAACATGCTTTTGAAATCAATTCCATCCATTCCAATAATTAAATCAATAATTCCAACTCAAGATTCCAAAACCCAATTTCAATAACCAATATTAATATCCAATAAATCCAATTCCACTTATTTTAAAACCAATTCCAATTATTCAAAAACCAATTCCAATTCCTCTCCAAAGTGTGCACACCCCCCAAGCTAGTCTCCTTATATTACAAGGCTATTCTTAAGTAAAGACTCGGTTATACAAAGTCCAAAATCTTATCAAATAAACCAAATCCGCATAGTGGGATTACTAACATGCTTATAAAGCTTTAATAATAATAATTCAATAAATCCTCTTTAAATCCAATACTTCCAACTTTTAATAATAATTCCAAACTCCTCTTTATTAAATTCAACATGCTTTCAAAATAAAACCCTTTTAAAAATGAATAATAATTAATTCATTTAAAACATGATATAAAATCAATACTCCAATTTATTTATTAAAATCAATTATTTAAACATACTTTTATTTCATAAATCATAATTTAATTCAATCATCACAAGAAATCATTCAAACATGCTCATTCAAATCAATCACTTTCAAGGTATCTAGCCACCTAACGTACCTTGGTCCTTGCTTAGAAAAATCACACAAAAGAACCTCAAGAATCTTGATCGAACACACCCTACAAATAAATATAACCTTAATCAATATAAGGTTAACAAATAATCACAATAATTAAATTAAAAACCCCCAACTATATGTACATGGACCTTTTAAATTAATTTTCATAAACATCATTAAAAATCTGATTTTATATAATTAAAACTACTCATAATAATTTTTATAAATCCCCCATAATAATAATAATAAATAAATAAATAAATAAGAGAAGAGAAGAAGAAAAGATAAGAAACCAAGGAAAAGAGAAGAATTGGATTTGCGTTGGAAAGAATAGGCAGAACTTGCAGAGGTTGTAACTCCTTCGATATAACTTCAAATTGGGTGATTTTTCAGCCTAACCTCAAGGATTTTTCGAGAGGAACAATCTTCTGTGAAACGTCAATACCCCCAAATAACTAGAAGTGCCCGAAAATTGGCTTCAAAGATAAACGGGATGATTTTTGTAAAAAGAGGAGAAGAAAAGAAAAGAATTGGTGTGAAGAATGTGAGAGGTATGGAGGGGTATTTATAGGCTAGCTCATGCAAGAATTATAGCAAGAGAATGTGGGAAGAATTATGGCAAGTAGGGTTTATGGAATTACTTGGAGAAGTGAGTAAAAGAATTAAGGAAGGTTTTTGATATTAAGGTGATTGTGTATAATTAAATATGGAAGGTATGTTTGTCATGAAAAATAATAAGGAAGGATTACTTGGGGAATAATTAAGAAGAATGAATGGCAAGAAAATATGATGATTAGATATTAAAAAGATGGAGAAATAGAATTAAGGAAAATAAGAGATTTTGGGAGATAATTTAAAATACAATTTTACCAAAATAAATTCCCCTAAAATAATTAGAGAGGGCCAAAAATATTAATATTAAGCTTACCATAGCTCAAATTTTCGGATTCCTCTAGATATATTTAGGAAGATTTTGCTCGGTTTTTAAGGAATAAAATAATTGTATAATAATATAGAATAAATATTTAAATAATTAATTAATTAAATACCAATTATTTACCAATAAATAACCAAGAAAATCAGATTTCTATTTATGGAAAATCCAAAATTCCTTAACTCATTATTGGGAATTTTCGGTCATATTAAATAATTAATAAAATATTATTTTGCTTTAATTAAAATATCCGAAATATGTAAAGAATCCGGTTTTTAAAATAAGATAAATGGATAATAAATCTTATCCAAAATAATGATTAGTTTTCAAAATGCTTTTGGCGCAAAAATTCAAATATTATTTGGCTCCAAATAATAAATTTACTAAAATACCCTTTTTATAAAATAATTCCTAATTAATTAATTAGAAAATACGTATGAAAATACGGGGTATTACAGAAGGGGGAAGGAGGGTTTTGCCAGTACTGGTGGGGCAGGGGTGCGGTTAAGCTGTTGCCGATGGGGTGGGGTGGGGTGGGGCTGGGTTACGGTGATGGTGGTGGTGATGGCGGTGCCAATGGTGGGGTGGGGCTGGGTTACGGTGTTAGGGGATCTTTTCTTTTTCTTTTTTTTTTTTTTTATTTTGCCTTTGTTTTATTATTCGAACAAAAAAAATTACCTATTGAAACGGTTGTAGGTAAAAAGGTTCATTTTGGGAAAATGGAGTTACAAGGTGGGATTATTTCTAGAATTCGAAAAGGTGGGATTATTCTTTTCATTTTTCCTATTACATATTCATCTATTGATCTGAATGTGTCACCTAATGATGTAAAGCTAAATTCTTTTCATGGTGGTATTCATTAATATACCATATTTTAAGCAATTTGATTCGGTTCGATTTTTCTATTATAGATATGTAATGCGAATAATCTATGTAGGATCAGGTGAAAATGAGTTATATGACTAACTCTTGGAAAACATTCTTATAAAACTTATCAATTTCAGTAACTATAGCTTTGATCTTTCAGTCATTTCTAAACTTCCCTGTCTTATTCTTAGACTTTCTAAATTTAATTCTTTAGTGGTTTGTTGTAATTAAGAAACCCCGTTTGTTTGAAGTTAAAATGACTAATTAACGAAATAATAAATAATCCCTCTAAAACGTAATAATTGCAACAGTAAGGTAAGCACATGGTTTTAGGAAACTTAGGGGACCAATTTCTATAATATAAAGTATAGTTAGTGGGGCTTTTAGCTGATGGTCTGATCTCTGGTTTTGCTGAATGCCTAATGTAGGTGGCTGACATGATAGATAAAAGGAGATCAGCAAGTTTTGTATGTTAGCTTGGGTTGCTTGGTTCTTCAGGAATGAACGTCTGCATAATGAACCAGTGATTGATCCTGTTCAAGTTGCTGCAAATTAAAGTTGCTGCAAATTACTTGACGAAACTGCCCTATGTTGATTATGTTGTGCGTGTGTTTAGGCCTGCTACAGCTGCTATTAGTGCACCTGATAGCTAGAGCTAGTACTCCTACTGCAGGCATTATAAAAGTAAATACAAATGCTCATATAACTGCTGGAGATTTTGTGGACTTGGGAGTGTCTCTACGTGATGAGAAGGGCTGTTTGTCGGCTGCTGCAAAACAAAGGGTGGAGGCAAGTTAGGATGTGAAACAGTTTGATGTTCAGGTAGCGTGCCAACTTGGGTGCACAAGCATTATGTTGGAGTATGATGCTCTAACAGTGGTGCAAATTGTTAATCAAGAGCCTTTGGGATACTCTCCTTCTAATGCTATTATGTGAGGACATTAAGAATGAAAACTGATTTAGTCTTTCAATTGTTGTCATGTGCGAAGGGCGGGTATAGTATACTTAGTGGCTAGATATAGTGCTAGTGAACTAACTTTTGTACGGATTGACAATTTTCCCCAAAGCTTCATTATTTTGGTGGAGATTGCTATGATTTAATAATATTGCATGACTTAATGTTTTCTAAAAAAAAAAATGTAGTGCAAGTGGGATTGGTAGGAAAGATAAATAGTAATAAATATAAAAGAGGGATTAGTGGGAGGATGAATTTATAAATTAATAATGAGTCCTTTTCAAATACCATGGGTGTTGCAAACTTGCAAATGTTGCAAATATTATTAAACGTAAGTAAAAAAACAAAATTGTTGTGATTATTATGAAACACATGGAGTACATAAAATACGATTTGACAACTCATTGATTAATATAAAAATGGAGAGATGTTGCATTTGAATGAGGCATATTGTAGTAGGTTTTAATTCTCTACTTCTCATATCACACTTACTCACTCTTCAATCTCCACCGTCAAATCTTCATCTTCATTATCATCACCAATTCTCTTCACTCCTCCCATCCTACTATTGCCGTCTTTCTTTCCCGCCATCACTTCAAGTTTGTATAACTTAAGTACGTTATGAGCATATATCACTTACAAGGCCTATGAAAGAAGTAAAAAAGTTACGTATTATGTTATGGTACTATTGCATCTATACAATGATATTGGGTTAAGCGGGCCTAAATTATATAAACTGAACTAATTACATCTCAATGTTTCTAAAGGTTTTTAGAAAGTTGGGAAATTGATAGAGAATCGTAGATGAATATAGAATTGGTGATGTTAAGATCATTGTTTAACTGTATCTTCAATCATTTGAGGCCCTAAGATCATTTGTTTCACTTATGTCATTCTAACAAATCGGGCTACTACATTTGATAAGAATCTGTATTGCTTACCAAAAAAATGAAAAAAAAAATCACTTTAATCATACGACTAATAAATCATATATTGAATTTTTTACAAATATTTTGATTTTTTTAAAAAATAAGGTGCTTGTTTTTTATGGAAAAATGAAAATGTATGGTCTAAAATATAAATATTCATTTGAATGATTCTTACGGAGTATTATATTGAGATGGCTCATGTAAATTTGTATTACATGTTTTGTTCATGAGAAAGGTTTATTGATGTTAATAAATAATTTATATTTGTAAGTTTTTATATATTAGAGTGTACAGATGTGTATATGTATGGTTAAGGAAAAAAAGTCAAAGGGTAAGTTATACAAAATACACAAATTGAAGGAATGAGGTTTTAGAGCGTTAGTTAATACGAAGTATAAAATAGGTATTTTTTTGTTAAGAAGAATAGGTTTTTCTTAAAACTTTAAGGGACTGCTTGGTTGAAGGTATTCATCAAAGGGAATGAGAATCAATTGCTCTTATTCCCTTTGTTGTTGTTTGTTTGGCATTTTCCCCCATTCCCTTTACCCTCTCTATTCCCCCAAATCCTTCCAACTTGATTTCCCACCCTCCTAGGTTTTTCCATTCCCTTTCGTTAGCCACCACTACTCCACCATACCCACACCAGCTACCACCTTCTTGTCCTACCCCCACCACCCATAATCCGGCTCACTACCCATCCCCCGCTACTCGCCACCCCCTGAAAAGCCCTCACCACCCTCGAAAAAATCCCCCACCACCGCAAAACCCTAGAAACACTTTCTCCTCCCTAAAAAATCGTTGGTCGCCCCTTTCCCCACCTTAGCGTTTCGAGGGTGGGGGAGGAGCGGTTGGCGGTTTTTTGTGGAGGAAAAGACGTTTCTAAGGTTTGCGGTGGCGAGGGATGTTTTTCAGGGGTGGTGAGGGATTTTCAGGGGGTGGCAAGTGGCGGAGAGGGGTGGCTGGGTGGTGAGGTGGCTGGAGAAGGTAGAAAGTGAAGAAATAGATGGTTGTGTGGTGGTGGTGTGCGCTTAACTGATGCTACAGGGACCGATTCTAAATCGGTGCCCATAATCTGCGACATGGGCAACCCCTTAATCAACACTGGCTCAAAACTGATGCCCATAGCCGATTTTGGACTGGTGCTCATCTACCTTATCTACTAGTGATCTGTAATGGGTTTTTCTCTTCGGTTGTAGCTTTAAGAGTAGTTAGTTAGTCTATAATTAAACTCTTGTACATGTCTCACCTTCTTAGCTTATTCCATAATATCTTCTATTTTTTCGAAGGAACTAACTATCATCAAGCCCGATGTATACAAAATTTATAACACACCCCGTCATCATAAGTAAAAAGTTTAGGCCTTTATAAATAATCAAACATATCCATCAATTCCACTTTTAAATATCCAAATTTTAAATATATTATCGAATAATTGATTCAATGGTGTAATACCCCGTATTTTTTATACGTGTTTTAATTTAAATAAGTATCACTATAAGCATTTAAATTAGTTGAAATGAATTATTTACGATGTTTTTATTAATTTAAAGAGTTTTATTTTAAATTAAAGGTTCAATTTATTTATTTAATAACTTTGGAAATACTTTATTTTATAATTTAAAAATATTGGGGCATATGATTTTATAAAAAGGTAGTTTTTAAAGACAATGGTATTTAAGGAAAGTCAAAATGTTAGTTTGAATAGGAAAGGGATCATTAGGATAGTAAAGGAATTTTAAGTAGGAGAGTTATTGAGAGAGGGTATAAATACCCATCATATGAGCAAAATCAAACTTTGCCCAAGGTAAAAAATACCCAAAGGTAAATCTATCTCTCTCTCTCTCCTCTTATTTTCTTTCCTCTTAATTTTTCCCCTTCATTCTCCTTTATTTTTATTTTTGTTCATCACCACCCACACACACACCACTACCGCCCAACCACCACCACGGCTGCCCACTGGTCGGCGGCCACCACCACTAGCACTCGCCGGCAGCAGTGGACACCAGGTGAGCACGATAACAGCCGGCCTTGGTGGTCGTGCGCCCTTTTCGAAAAAAATTGTTCTTTATTCAATCCATCCTTAATTTAACTATTGCTTTTGGGTCTTGTGATGATTTTTATGATGTTTATTTTAAGTATGATGTATATAAATTTTCAGATTTGGTTTTGAATTAAAAAGCCCCAAATTACAAACCCTAGGTTTCTAAGTTTATGAATAATGATGGAATTTGTTTATGGGTGATTTAAATTATTGAAATAAGTGTTTTAAAACACAGTTACAATAATTTATGATGATTTAATAAAGCTGGAATTTTTTATATATAAGCTACAATTAAGGTTCTTGGAAGGATTTTTAATTACATATTAATTGGGAATAAAGTGAGGGTTTTAAATTAAATTTCAGCTTGTTTTAAAGGATTTATGAGTGATTTAGGGAGTGTATATATGGCTGGAAATTTGTATGGAATAGATATTAATGCCTCTTTGTAATTTTGAATTGTAGGAGATTTCCAAGTGAGTGATTTCTTGTAGTTGTGGGGATTTTAAGATCGTATTTAAGGTGCGTTCGCATAATCGGTAATTATTTGAATATGTAGAAGCATGCTAGGCTTTGATTAATTAATTCCAAGTAGTATCATGGTAGGTTGGTTGGAATTTGTTGTATGGTTGATGTTGGAGAATGATTTGTGATGTATGCATTATTTGTGATGCATTGGTGATTGGAATTAAATATATATATGATGGCATGTTGGATATGAACCCCACTTTTATTATTAGCATAATTGAAGGCATGTTTGATTAAACTAAGGGCTTGTTTGACATCATTTTTGGTTTTTAGTTTCCTGTTTTTTTGAAAACCAAAAACCAAAAACCAAAAACAAGAAACAAGAAAAAAGTGTTTCCACTAATCTGTTGTCACTTTTCAAAATTATCATGAGTTTAATAAGACTAAATCATTTTTGATTCATTATGGGGCACATATCATATACTTTTAAAAAACAAAAAACCAAAAAACAGAAAACCACAGCAATACCAAACGAACCCTAAATGTTTAATTTGGTTTGGAATATGAAAATGAAATTTTATTATGGTTTATATAATTTTTATTGATGCTTTAAGCATGGAAATTGAACTATTAAGTGTCTTAGTACATAAGAATGAATTATATTGCGGTGCCTATGTGTACTTAAGGTGTTTCTAATACCGAGGGATAAGATTTGCGGCGCATTATGCGTTTAAGGTGTCTTTGGCGCTGAGATAGATTAAAAAGGATTCAACATTAAAATTATGTGGTCACCAATTATTCAAGAATTAATTTGGTATGATTGGTTGCTTGTATAATTATAATGTTTGATTGTGTTATAGTTTGGAGAGCCATCACCAATTTGAATAATATGTAAAACAACGTAAAATGGAAGAGATTACGCACAAAACTCTTGGAATTTATATACCTCGAGTATGAACATATGTGGGGAGTTATGGAGTTTTATATTTAACCATAACTTCTACTGGGAGTACAGGTAGTTGTATTTTCCTTTTATTATTATTATTAGGAAAAATGGAAACTAATAATCCCACCTTTGTAAATTTTGCTCAAAACAATCCCACCTTTTCGAAATCTGGAAACAATCCCACCTTTAACCCATATATTCTCAAAACGAGCCTTTTACCGGATTATCTAATTGTTAACCTATTAATGAAGGTTAAATGCTACATGTCTCCTTTTTATTGGTTCTATTTTTAATTTTAAAAATAATTGTAGAAAAAATTAATAACTAAAATAATTAAAATAAAATTCAGCCCCCACCCTCTTCCCGATCTATCTAACCCCCTACCAGAGCACCCACTGCCAGTCCTGCCGGAGTGTCCTCATCCCCGCCGAAAACACCTCCACGCCATTCCTTGATTCCTTCCCCTTCCCCACCTTGCCTCATCCCCGATTTCGTCCTCTTCCCCCTTCCCGTACCTCTACCCCTCTCGCCGAACTTAGTACTCATTGTTAGACCATGTTAGTTGGGAAGGTGGATGGCGTTTCAGGTTAGGAGTTAGCTGGATTTTAGGGCTGCCACATCACGTGGGGTAGGTGGGGGGGCTGCTGGACATACGAGATTGAGGTTTTGGATTGGGTCCAGTGGTAGTGTCATAATGTGGTGGTATTGGTGAGGTAGTGGTTATATAGGAGGTTGTAGTTATGGAGGAAGTGGTGGTTATGGAGTTTTTAGGTGATCAAGGTAGAAGATGAAGGAGGAGAGAGATTGAAGAAAAAGGGGAAAAAAAAAATTACATGTAGAACAAGTTAGAGGTAAAAGGGATCATTTTGAGCAGATGGGGGTAAAAGGTGGGATTGTTTCTAGATTTCGAAAAAGTGGGATTGTTTTGAGCAGAAATGGCAAAGGTGGGATTATTACTTTCCATTTTTCCTTATTATTATTACCTCAATTTATTTGGGGCAGGGATTTGGTTGGAAACCCGTTCGATACGTAATCAAATTAAGTGGACATTGGTATTTGTCTAGTTAAATGTTGAATGTCTTGTATGCTTGTTTACAGGTGCAACAAGGTAAGTTTTGTGATGATAGGATGAAAGCATGTTAGTGTGTTTTATTACACTTATGTACTCAGCATTGTTGATTGTGTGTTTGTATGTTTGTTTGACCTTGTCTTTATCTTGGCCCTACGACAAGCCATTTCTTATGGCGAGTAGTGGGGACAAGTAGAGAGAAGCTTTTCAGGTGAAGAAGCATTTTCATGATGGGCATGAGTGAAGAGCGAATTATTCTTAGTTTCCATAGGAATATGATGTGTTTTAATTGCTTTGAATATTATTTATTTTATTATGCCATGAGACTAACGTAAAGGTTTTCAGTATTGTTTGGTTTTAAGGGCCTACAATGGTTCCAAGTTGTAGGTTGACTTTGTTTGACTTCGTTTGACTTTGATTTGACTTTACTTTCGTTTGGTTTTGACTTTTAAGTTGACTTGTTTTGAATGGTTTTTAAGAAAGTCTTCCGCTATGTGTCTTTGATATTTGCCTTGGGCGTTTTCACGATGGTGGTAATGTTTTAGATTTTCCTATTTTGTATTTTAAAAAGGGCAAAACGGGTATCTAAAGAAAAGGAATTTCTAGGGTGATACAAATGGGCACATGTATCATTTCAAAAGTAAATGACATTTTATGTCATTATTTCTAAAGATTTCTTATTAGAACTTTAGAAGTAAATTAGATGAACTTCAAAGTGAATGGATGATGAAGAATATGTTTTATGTGAAAGACAATTTATGGGTGTATTATCAATTTTCCTGTACTTGGGCACTTGTGTTAGAAGTGTTCTATTCGATGGAAAAATTCAAACTTGGAACTCTTATGGGAAGACAATTTTTGAAGTTTATTATCGATATAGTTTTGATTTTCAAAATTGAAAACTGGTAAGTTATGGGAGGAGGATAAGTTTTAGGTAATCTTTTTATGCGAAGTTGACATTTGTACAATTTTAGAGGAAATTTGATCTCATTAGCTTTTGCTTTAAGAGTAGTTATAAATAAAAACCATGATATTCTAATTAATATTAGTTGGTCTTACAAGAATGAAAAGATAGAGAAAAAAAAATTACGGAGTAAATGATGCTAATTTCACAGCATTTTGGATAACTAAAATTACAAGGTGAAAATCAATAGATATCAAAGTCACATAAAAAACAAAATCCTTAAACATAGTACACGTACATTCTATATCAGATTTTAGTGACGACGGAAGATAAATATAGAGTTATTTTAATTTAACTCAGGTTTTAGCTTCCATCTCTTGTATGTGTATCTTTATTGATATTCTAATAAATACTAGTGAGCCGTGGACCGCCTCACATAAATGCAAAAATGAACAAACAATGTTAACCATTGATAATCTCACACTTTATTGAAAAACATAAATTGAGATATCAAATTCAAATAAATAACAAAAAATCCTTATGCACTACATTCTAAATTCTAGAGGGTTTTAGCCTCGAGAGAAGATAGATATAATATATTCACATTTTAAATCAGGATTTAAACTCAAGAGAAGATTATCCATTAATATGCGTATTTTTAACTCTCTATAACCTACAGTACAAAAATCCTACTAGAATGACCCAAACCAACCCACCACAACCCACCACAACCCACAAATATAAAAATCGAGAATAACCCGAAAACGTAGATTGTTCAACTCTCCCACAAACATTTCCTCTTCTTTAGTTTCTCTAACCTGCAAAATATCATCATCAACAACATCAACAACATCATCATTATCAATTATCTTCATTTTTACTACAACCACCGCATACGGTTGTTGTTGTCGGCGACAATCTCAGTCACCGGCGAATCTGGTCGGAAATTGGATGTTTGAAGTAAAAGCAATCATCAATACTGGGTAGTGACGGCTCCGAAACTTGTCGATCCGGCAACTGTTGTCGCTGTGTTGATTGGCTACTTAAGCTTCTCAAAATGGACATCGATTCGCCTTCGCCGTCTTCGTCATCGTCGCCGTCTCTTTCTCCTCGTCATCGGATTATTCAGGTATTGCTTTTTCTTCCACTTTTTTGTATTTTTGGTTTTATTATTGATTGAATATTGGATGAATTGGTTCAGTAATTCAATTTTTTTTTGGTAAATGGTATGATAATGTTGTGCTTTTTTGGTCAGACTTTGGAGTATTTTTTATTCGTAATTATTAAATTACATTTTGGAATAATTCTATACCCAGTCATACCTAATTTAATTAATTATGGAATCTGAAGTTAAATTATTATCAAATTTGAAGAGTGATTTCATAATCAATTAGCATATTTTTAGCTGTTTTGCTGGCTGCAAGTATCGTGTTGAACCGTCATTTATTGGCGTCAAAGGTTGTGGCTTTCAGTTTCACTGACATTTGTTGAAATTATGGAAGTATTTGTAGCTTGCTTACATAGTTGCCATTAATATTCCTTACTCGACACGACTGTTGACATAAGTCGGAGTTGGATTGTATCAATAAGGAAATAAAGGCGGTGTAGTTGATATGTTGGGCTGATTGTAATTGTGCACTTCCTTACGAAAATGATCTAACATTCTGATACTCTATGATGTTGTAGTGAGATTTTAGAATGAAACACGGTCGGGTTGTTTAATGTACCATGATCGGCTGTAGTATAACCATATGTATTGACAATACTGAGGCTATTTCTACTGAAATGATGCGGCAGTTTATCTTGTGTCCAAATTTTGGTGCTTTTCGGTGCAGGTTTCTTCTCATGCATTTTAGATAGAATCTTGGGAATGATTCTTACTTTCTTAGGTTTGTTAGACACACACCTTGCATGGACACTTGCAGTCTTATTTTGGACCAAAAAAATGCAAAATTTGATATGGTAGTCATGTTTGACACACTTTAATGTCCTACACAATAGATGCAAAAGCTCTATGTGGGTAGTGAAGCTAAATTTGCAATTAAATTGGGGTGGAGCTTGGAGATTTTAGGAATTTTGAATTGGGTTGGATAAGTTGTAGGTCAGTTCAATGTAGTATGAGCTTTGGTTAAATGATCTTTATGGAGCTGCGGGCCATGATGATAAGAAACATTATAATATGTGATATCTTGTACTCCCTTTGTCTTTTTTTTTTTTTTTGTTGTCGTATTCTACCACTTTCCATTTTGGGGTCTTTTTGCTTTTTTTTAGCAAACAACTTTTACCATTTTAGCTGATAGTATTTGCATCTTTCCACTCACTATCTCTTACTATATCCATCCTTTTTTCACCCGCCCATCTTTTTGCTCTTTCTTACTATTTTGTTGTACCAACTTTCCTAGAAACAAGAGTCTGCATAAGTAACCAAAAAAACTTAAAAATAAAAAAAAGGAGTTTGAAGTTCACACAGTAATTTCTGTTATCGTATTATTGATAATGTTCAGAAGTGATATCAATTGTCAATAAAAAATATGAGTTATGCATTTCGAAGGAATTTTGGCTGTGAAATTTTATGTTATTTTATTTTATTTTTTTTTTGCTGATGAGGGATTGTCAATTTTTAAATGTCTCCTGCATGCGGAGAAGGTTTGTCCTACATGTGGTGGAAATGTTTAGAGTCTCTTTTTTAGGTTGTCGATTTGACAACCTGTACCATTTTCTAAAAAACGATATGAAATCTGCAGTGGAAATATGTTTTTGTTGCATCAGTGCCTCTCACAAGGTTCCTGCCTAGCGGAGATGGGAATTATCTAACCCTTATTGCGTTGAAGGTGTCTCCATAAAACCATTTATCAAAAATATATATGTTTTATCCCTAAGCGATAATGTAGTAATTTTACCTTAAAGAGGATCAGGAAAGAGTCAAAGGGGAGTGCCAATGGCACTATGGCGAGAAAGTCTTTGATGCATGAGAACTTCAGAGAAACCAAAAAGACAACTCTATCTCATGAGGCCATGAGTGTCAACATGAAATTCTTGCTCTTTGAATCTCTCTATATCAAGCCATTGGCACAACACTCAATAATGATCCACAAACGCCGAGTGTCAAAGGTTTAATGAGCCACTTGCAAACCTATGCCTAAGCTGATATCTGCTTGTGCTCTTCAAATTTGAAGAACATCAATTGAACTACTATTTCACACCCAAGAAAGATGTGCTATTGTGACACTTTCAGCTCTGTTTAAAATAAAACATCAAATTATTTCTGGCACAATTACTTGCACACAATTGCTCACACACAACTTCTGGTCTTGTATTTTTGTACATTAATCTTGATTTTGCATTCTTTAAAATTTTTATTGTCTTCTGTGACAGAGACTGGCAGTAATTGGAGTTCCTGAGGAGTATCTTAAAGATCTTCAGCCTGGTTTGATTCGTTTCATAAAATTCAACAAGCATCTGTTGCCTGATATAGTCTCAGCCATTTTGCCTACAGACACAGATATTGAAGGAGTGGTTGGTCAAAAGAAATTTGGGTCTAAGAAGGCTCTGGGTCATCCTAATTTGAAAGATGTCTATAATGAAAGCATGATTTGGCTTAAGTGGTTGATGTTTGAACATGAACCGAGTATTGCTTTGAAAAACCTGGCTAGTTTGAATGTTGGTCAGCGTGGTGTGTGTGGTTCTGTTTGGGGGAGGAATGATCTAGCATTTCGGTGTAAAACATGTGAGCATGATCCAACTTGTGCAATCTGCGTTCCATGTTTCCAGAATGGAAATCATGAGAATCATGACTATTCAATCATATATACTGGAGGGGGTTGCTGTGATTGTGGTGATGAGACTGCCTGGAAACGAGAGGGCTTCTGTTCAAAGCACAAAGGTGCAGAACAAATACAACCTCTCCCAGATGAGATTGGTAATTCAGTTGGACCAGTATTAGATCTTCTTCTCAGGTGTTGGAAAGGTAAGTTATCAGTTGTTGAAAACATGTTGAGAGGGGATTCAGTCACCAAACATGACACCGAGCCAAGAATAGTAGCTAATGCGTTTTCCTATGTGGTGGTGGAGATGCTTCTTGATTTTTGCAATCAAAGTGAAAGTTTGCTGAGTTTTGTTTCTAAGAGGTTGTGTGACACAGTTGATTTACTAAATATGTTGGCAAGAGCTGAGAGGTTCTTAGGTGATGATGCCACAAAGATGTTGCATGAGTTGCTATTGAAACTTCTGGCTGAACCCATATTTAAGCTTGAGTTTGCTAAGGCATTCGTTGATTATTACCCTGCTCCTGTGGCTGAGGTTCTAAGGACATCGAGTGATAATGTTCTTAAGAAATACCCTCTAATATCAACATTTTCTGTGCAAATTTTAACTGTGCCAACACTAATACCATACCTTGTTAAAGAACGGAATCTTTTGGCTATGCTTCTGGAATGTCTAGGTGAAATTCTCTTTTCTTGCTGTGGAGAAGATGGTCAGTTTCAGGTAATTTGCTTTTAGTTTATTAAATTTCTGTGCTGTATTTTTTTTGCGTTTATATGCATCGTGATATGAGCCTGGTTTGTTTAGTGTAGAATAATGAACATGCCAGCTTTTTGGTATAATTAGATTCAAACTCTTTAATTTTGGGGACAGGGGGAGTTAAATATTGAAAGCTTATTAGGATATGATCCATTTAATATTATCTTGTGCCAATAGTAGTAAATCTTATTAGTTAAAGGAAAAATTGCTTTTAATAATTCCACCTTTGGCTGGTTTGCTATGAATAATCCACCTTTTAATTAATATCTAATAATCCCACCTTTATATGGTATTCTCTTCTACCGGTCCTTTGTGACAATTAACTTGTAAATTGGGTAAAATTTTTTATTTTGATTTAAATTACATGTGTTACTACGTGATTGGTCATAAAAATTATTTAAAAAATAAAAAACGAAGTTAAAAAAAAAAACAGAAAATAACCTCAAGCCAACCCCCACCGCCACCTCTCCTCCGGCAGCCCCCTCTCCCCACCTCCCACTTCCATTGCCGTTTGACCCCCTTCCTTTCCTCTTACCCCTACCACGACCACCTAAACCCATAGAATAAAAACGCGGTATCGGTCGCGATCGCGGAAACGGTCGCGGCATCACGGTAACGGAATTGATGCGTTAGTCGCGGGCTAGGTCGCGGTTGTAGTGGCAGAATTTTGTTTAAAATTTATTTAAACTAAAAACTATATTTTAGGATTTTATTTTATTTTATATTTAAATTTTATAATTAATCAATATAGTTTAAACTTTTTAGCCTAAATAACAGTCGAATTTCACTAAAAATAAATTAAAAGAAGTATTACAGTAAGTTAAAAGTAGTACAGAGCTGTACAAAGTAAAGTTAAATACCTATTCAACAAAAAAAAAAAAAAAAAAAGTAAAGTTAAAAACTTGGCTCAAGTACTTCCACGTGGGGATGTTTAGTTTTTTTTTAAAAAAATACCTGCCCCACTATCCCCACCTACCCCCACTTATGGATTTTTTTAAAATAAAAAAAATCAGATTTCTTTTCTTTCTCCTCTTCGAGTTCAGCAAAGAACTCTTTTGATTCCAATGGAGGTTTCTCCATTGTTTTATCATTTTTTCTCCTTATTCTTTATAAAGCAAGAAATTCATTGGAAATTAACGAGCTGTGAGATAAAATCGGTCAATGCGGGTGAAATTTACTTTGTATCGGTTGAATCGGCTAAAATCTCGACGTTTTTAAAAACACCGTGTCAAAGCGGCAAAACTCGAATCGGTAGGCTTGAAATTCGGTACATATCGGCCAAATCGCGACGTACCGGCTGCATTTTTATACCATGCCTAAACCCTAATGAAAAACCCACCCCTTCCCTTTTCCCACCACGAAACAGTCCCCCTCCTTTTCCCCCACCATGAAAAAACCCACAAAACAAGGTGTGGGAAAAGGAGGGGAGGCTGTTTCGTGGTGGTGGAATGGAGGGGGTAGATTTTTTGTTAGGTTAGTGGTCACGGCAAGGGTACATGGGAAAGGAAGGGGGGTCCGCGCCGCAGGGGGAGGGGTTTGGGATTAGGGTGGGTTAGGTTAAATTTTCTTTTTAAATTTTTTTTAAGTTTTTGTTTTATTTTTTAAGTTTTTGTTCAATTTTTTAATTTTACTTTTCAACCAATTGCAAAGTGACACTTAGCATATTTATCTATCAAAACTGATTACCAACGGGTTAGGACCAATAAAAGAGAATGACCTATAAAGGTGGGATTATTAAATAATACTTCCTCCGTCCCCTAATACAAAGACTCTTTTGGTTTGCTCGGGAATTAATAACGTTGTAAATTTTTTAAAGCTAATGATTAAAAGTACATATGTGCATTTGGGGTTATAAAGAGATAGAGAGAAAGAAAAAGTAGTCGGGGATAATTGTAGAGATAGAAAGAGAAAGTGTTGGAAATTGATGTTTAAAGTACAAAACAGTAAAGGAAAAAAGATGACAGCTCATAAAAAGAGGATAATAATGTAAAAAAATACAACCTTTAAATAGAAAGAGGCATTGTATTTTGGTTTACCTAAAAAGAAAATGAGGCTTTGTATTAGGGGACGGAGAGAGTAATCAAATTGTGGGTTTATTAATAGCGAATTGGCAAAAGGTGGGATTATTAAAAGCAATTTTTCCTTAGTTAAATCATCTAATAAAGTAATAGGATATTGTAATTTTGTAAATTAAATTATTAAAATTTAAAACTACTTACAACTTACAAGTTGAAAAACCCTAAGTTCCTCTAGGAGGTAGTAGCACTACAAGTGAGGCTAAAGGGGGTTATAAAGTAGGAGATCCAAATCAAGACCACCACTTTACTTTTGAAATTAAAATATTGTTAATTTTAAAGTAATTTTTTAAGATCCGTTCAAAAAAAAAAAAAAAAAAAAGTAATTTTTTAAGATTGTATTTCAATCTTTATTACATATTTATAACCTTGTTACATGTCAATTTGGTATTCCTTTGCCTAATTGCCATATGATGACCAAAAAGACCGGTGGCATTTATAAATGCATATAAATTTAAATATGCTAGTATCTTGTCTTGAGTTTCAAGATTCGAAATCAACCTTGTAATGCAATCATACAATTCCTAATACTTCCTTAAAAACTTATTGATTTGGATTATCAATATTTCTCTAGATTTAGAATGTAACCAATCACATGTAGAGATTGAAGTTGAAAATCCCATCTTTTATTAATGCTTATGGCTTGTGTGCTGAATTGCTGTGCTCTTTCTCCATTGCAAAAGTCTTAGAAGTAGCCTCCTTTTCTTTATCTAGGGCTTCATAATCACATTCCATTGCCTTTTTTTCTTTCTTTTTTTTTTTTTTTTTTTTTCTCAAGACTAATCAGGTATCATGCAAAAGAGAGGTTCCCCACCCTTCCTTTGGCCACTTGGAAGTATTTTGCTTATGTTCACAAAGGATTCTTTTGTTTTGTAATTGATCAAGAGTGATGAGTGATGTTACAAATCTAGTAATCGTGAGATTTTACAATTGTCTTTGATTGTGAATCTCCTCATCATAAGGGGTGAAATTTCGGTTTTCGGTTTGATTTATGGCCCAAACTGAAATAATTCGGTTTTAGATTTTTCAATCCAAATCCTAATCGTACCGAATTTCTTATACAGAAATTAAATCCATTCGAAAATCATATTTTTTTAGCCTAATTTTAGGTTTGTGATATTAACAAGTAAATTATATGATTTTGATTTTTGAAGACATATTAACAATACATAATTTGATAAATAATCTTAACATTATTTTTTATGGCATTAATTCTTTGGAGGATTAAATTTGTCATCAATAATTTTGACATACAAATTACATAAAAAAAACCCAAAGATCTTGTTGGCTTGTTGCTTGCTTCCTTACATTCACCTCTATTTCATCATAAAGAACCCTTTGAAACGCGGCGTGTAGGTGGAGAAAAAGATGAACCTAATGAAGAACAAAGTCATAGGCACCTGTGTTGATTAATCCGTTCAAATTGAAGTTCACAGAGAGAGAGAGAGATGCTCAAAAGTTGCTTAATCGAGAGCAGATAATGAGAGAGGAGATAGAAGTTGCATGAGATCAAACGGGAGAAATAGTGGGAGAGGAGAGAAGAGAGAGGAAGTAGAATAGCAAATAGAGGAGAGAGTAACTAAGTATGGGGGCTAGGGTTGTTTTTAGTTTATATATATTAAAGGCATGAAGGGTCTATGTGAAAGGTGAGATGAGCTTACATATTTTGGCCTAAAATTCGGTTTGGCCAAAACCGAAAATCCAAAACTTTTAAACTTTCCAATATGAAGCCAAACTGATTTTTTTTTTTTTTTTTTAAAAAAAAAAAACACTAATTCGGTTTGGTGTTAATCGGAATACTTTTATCCTTACTCATCACGTTCTAAAGAGAGCTATTGGTATATAGCTACTTTATCCCTCGACACTTCATTTGGCCAATTCCTCGTTTGTTCTAAAGTCTTTCTTCTCTCAAGCATTTTTGACCTTTGGAAATAATATAATATCCTCTAACATTAAGCCGAAGTTCACAATATCTTTTTGGACTATCTAATTACACAATTTGTTGTTTAAACTTTTACAACCATTTGTTGCCCACTGATTTTGCTCCTTAAGTTGGTTTTAGTGTCATCTATTTTTAATAGGAGAGAATTTCTTAACCCATGTGTACTTATTGGCTTTAATCTGGGACCATTCACCATATTATTGTTTGTTTTTTCTATCACTCCAAAACTATCAAAAGTAGCTGCATTAAATGCAAAACTACCAAATTGCCATTTTTATTTAATGTGGTTATCACATACCCTAAAGATGCCATCGCTTTTTTTTTCTTCGTATCAATGTATTTGGGATTAGTAACAAGAAAAATGGCCGTTGGCCCCTTTACATCCAACGGGTTTGGAACTTATTTGACCCGAGCTACCCTTACCGAGTTCAATGTTACACAATCCACCTCTTCCTTATTAAATGTCATCAACATCAAGTTTATTATATCTTGGCATTATTAAAAATTAACTTTAGCTTAAGCCGTTAGCCATTTTATAACATAAAGGATTTCAGTCATTTCACCTCCTCCCTCACATGCCTAGAATACACCAAGGGTAATTAACCACATTTTTGAAACCTTCTAGGCTTCTACCAAGAGTTGCTTTAATAGATGTGCCCCTCCCTTTGTCAATCAACACAATGTCTACAATGCCAAATTATCTTTTTCTATGTCGTGGCTTCCCATTTTCCTAGCCGGATTCAAATCTGATGAATTGTAGAAGATGTGTTGGATTCTTCATTCATCTTAATAAATAGGAAGAAAGTTGAATTATAAAATTAAGCTAATATAAAGAAAATTTTGTATCTTACCACCCCTCAAAATACCTTCTTTTGATTTAACCACCCTTTTTTGATGCATTTTAAAATACCACCCCTTAAATGAAAAAAACTTAGATTTCATCACATGTTGGATTCCGGTCATGTTTCCGGTTGTGGGTCCCACTTTTATAACTACCCTTCCTTTTTCTATGATTTACAACAGCAAAATGGCTAATAAACTAATAAACACTGATTAAATGTATAAAACCTTATATAAATATGATTTCTTTGCAATAATGTTTCAACTTTAAGAAATCTTCAATTTAATTTACATAAACCTTAATTTCTCCTACCACTCAAATTGACTACTTCACTCAACAATTAAGCAATTAAAGGAGCAATTCACCACATATTCAACAACAATTAACCTAATGATTGGATCGCACATGATTCTCCGACAATGAATGTGAACTCCCCTGCGTGTTTCCAATGAACCACCTTTGCCACCATCGTTGCCGCCCTCCACCCCAAATTTCTGTCGCCACTTGTGCCGATAATGCAACGACTGATTATTGTAACTAATGATGATGTGATTGGTGTCCTAATTTCTCATCTCTCTTGCTTCTGCTTCAACTGCACACAAATTTCCTTGAAAAATCCAAACTTTCACAACCCAAAATCTCACACTTTCTATTTCTCCCACTTTTTCAAAAAAAAAAAAAAAAAATCCTTTGTTTTAGCGCATTTATTCTTTGACCTTTCTAGGGTTTTGATGAGATTAATTTCTCCCCATATTAGGTTAGTTGAGAGAAAGAGAGAACAATTTCATTAATGGAAGGGAGATCAAAGGAATTGACAAGAGGTTGTATGAATTCAATGGAGGTTAGAGTAGGGATTTAGTAGTGAATTAAGAAGAATTCGTGGAAATAGAGGTGAAAAGGGGTCGGAAATTAAAAAGTGGGGGGTTTGGCAAAAGGTGTTGAAACCTAGCATTTTTAATTATAGGAAAAATTGACAAGAATAATCCCAACTTTGCCTCATTTGCCCAAAATAATCCCAACTTTAGATTATTTTTGTAATAATCCGAACTTTGATATGAATTTGCTTCTAATGGTCCTAGCAAGTCATCAAACTTGTTATAACAAGTTTCTTAATACGTGTCCTTGTCGAAACATGAGTGGACAAAAAATAAAAATAAAATTATAAAATTATAAAACAATTAAAAAAATTTTGTTTAAAAGAAAAAAGTAATTAATTAAAGAAAAACCACCCCACCAACTCAACCCGACGCCTACCTTGCCAACCCGACCCGGCAACTCCCGCCTCCGGCCTTGCCCAGCCGTCCCCCCCCGTACTGATCCCCCTCCCCTGAACCATCCACCCACGCCACCCAAACCAAAACCCCTTTCTCGTCCCGGAAAAATCTGATTTCGAAGATTGGCTCCACTTCTTATCTCTTTCTTCAAAAGCAGACCATTAGCGGTTGGACATCAAGGCTCGGATAGTCGATCCTACCCTGAGTAAGGGTGCTTTCGGTTTAGGTGGGAATTAGGGTTTCGGGTGTGGGTGGTTTTGGTTCAGTTGAGGTAGGTTGCGGTTCAGGTTGTGGCGGGCGAGTGAGGATAGAAAAGGATAAGGTTCTGATGTGGTAGTTATGGCGAGTGAGGATAGAGAAGGATGAGGTTTCGGTTCAGGTAGTTATGGTGGCTTAGGGAGGAAGGGTGGTGGAGGTGGCTGGGTTGATGTTTGGTGTTTGGTGTTGGTTGGTGGGGTTAATTTTGTTTTTTGTTTTGTTTTGTTTTTTTTTTTTTTTTAATTTATTATTTTGAAATTAATTTTTATTGATTATTTTTAAAATAGTTAATTAAGTGTTAATTTTTAAACTTATTTTTCGCCAGTCACGTGGTGACACGTGTAACTTAAATTTTAATTTTTTTTTTTTACCTAATCAACAGGTTACCGGTCAATTGGGGCCTAGAAGCAAATTCATATTTAAGTTTGGATTATTCAAAAATAATCGAAAGTTGGGATTATTTTGGGTGAATGGGGGAAAGTTGGGATTATTTAGAGCAATTTTTCCTTAATTATATGGGTGATAATTTAAAATAAAGAAAAAAAAAAGTGTGGTTAAATTTAAAATAGGTGTTTTGACAGGTGGGTATGTATATTATTTCCTGATATAAATGGCGGAGAAGAAAAGGAGTAGTGGTAGAGTAGAAAAGAAAAAATGTACTACCTCTTGATTATTTTGTTTGTCTAATTAACTGTAGACACATAGTTTAAAAAACATATCAAAATGATGAGTGGTCATTAGAAAAAGTAAGAGAGTGAAGATTGGGCGAGTGTAAGATAAAGTAAGAAAGAGAATGTAAAAAAGATGATGAATGTAAGAAAAGTGAAGCCATGTTCACTTCACCTTCTTTTTGCTGAATGGAAATTTTTCGTTACTATATTGAAATTTTTTTTCCTAAAATTAAATTATTTTTACTGAATTGGAATTAATTCTACTACACTTAATTTTTTTTTTACCAATTTCCTATTATATTTCTTCATTACAGTTACTTATTTTACTAAACTGATTTTTTTTTTTTTTTTTTTTTTTTACTGAAATGAACTATTTTTCCTGAAGTGAAATTTTTTCTTGCATATATTTTTTTCAAGATAAAGTGAATAGGGTCTAAGAGGGAGAGGGTGTAAAAAGGTGGGTTAGTGTAAGATAAAGTAAGAGAGAGAGAGTTTGAAAAGGTGTAATTATTGAGGTGTGAGATGGTAAAGTAGTGTGCCAACAATGGAATGAAGTAAAGTGAGTAGAACTTAAAAAAGCAATAACCATAAACGGAAAGCGAGTAGGACAAAAAAAAGGTAGTAAAATATACCAATAGAAGTAGAGGTAGGAAAGTAAGTAGAAAAGAAGAAAAAAACTGGAAAACAGAAGAGAGGAAAGAATCGGAAAGGGCGTGCACAGGGAGCGTTCCCATAATCCAACTGAAAAGTTAAGGAGAAGAAAAAGGCTGATAAGAAGAAAGAAATGATATAAAGATCTAGAGGAAAAAAAATTAGACAGTAGAAGAAAGGGAAAATATGCCTGGAATCACCGTCTTTGAAGGACGAGGTTTTGTTTAGCTGGGTGAGCATATGGCTTTTCTTATGTAGTAATGGGTTTTTTTGCTCAGTTAATTGCCTGAATGTTTTGCATCTTTCATTTTTTTCATTTTCTTGAGGGATGTTATATACATAGTATTTTTTTAAAAAAAACCAGCTAGTAGACAATGCTTTACATTTGCATTCTCATGCGTTTGGAAATTTTATGCAGTTTAACAAGTGGGTTGGTGTGTTTGATACATGTAGCCGTGTGATGGAAGACATAAAGTTTGTTGTTAGTCATTCTGTGGTAGCCAAGTATGTGACACATGAACGACCAGACATTGTCAAAGTTTGGTTGCAGATTTTGTCTTTAGTGCAAGGCATGAACCCTCAAAAGCGAGAGACTAGCATCCACATTGAAGAAGATCCTGATAATACACACCTGCCTTTTATTGTGTGCAACTCTATTGCTAGCATCCATTTGCTTCTAGTGAAGAGTGCTTTCTCTGCTGCTGATAGTGAAGATATGGATAAGGAGGCTTCTGTTGAGAAAGAAAAATTAGATACTGATGATGGATATAGTCAGAGACATGCTAAAGTTGGTAGACTTTCTGAAGAAAGCTCCATCTGCAGCTCAGCTGCTGACAATAGTACATCAGAATCTTCATCACAGAAGTTTGATGTTACTTGTAATTTTGTAGTCATACCTGCTGTCTTGCAGTTGACATGTGAATCAACAAAGGCTATTGATGGTTGGTTGGCAGGAAGTAATGTTGTATCTCATGTTAGTAGTGACATTTCATGTTGCAAATTATCAGCGTTCAAGGAAGCCTTGTTGAGTGTCAAGAGGGGAACATACATTTCAGGTCCATCTGACGGCTCCTCGGTGACAAGTGCCTGTCCAATGGAAACTGGGGATATTGAAAAGGATGTGAGTACTATGGAATCAGGAACATCTGCTGAAAAAGATGCCTTGTCTTTGTTGAGTTTATCTGATTGGCCAGATATTGATTATGATGTAAGTTCACAAGAGATATCATTACATATGCCCTTGCATGGATTACTATCTTTAATTTTGAAGGAGGCTCTTAGGCACTATTATGGTGAATTTGTACTGACAGATAAGGGTGACTTCAGTTATCTGAATCCTTTATCATCTGATCACCTTGATTTCTTCCGAAAATTACTTAGAGGCTGTCATCCCTATGGATTTTCTTCATTCATGATGGAGCATCCACTGCAAAGCAGGGTCTTTTGTTCCCAGGTTCGTGCTGGTATGTGGAGGAAAAATGGTGATGCTGCGATATTGTGTTTCAACTGGTATCGTTCTATTCGCTGGTATGTTTATATGTACGGATTAATAATTATCAACCTATCTAACACTATACATTAATTCTTGATATGGTGTTTCCTTGCACAAGTTGTTGGGTATGGCTGTGAGAGTGTATGCATATCAGCATATGGGCAGACAAGTATTGTGCATGTATATAAAGGAATTGTGTGTTGCTACTGCTTGCTCATTTGTTTGTCAAAAATTCCCTTCTTTGTTTGCAGGTCTGATCATGAGCTAGAGCTTGATCTATTTTTGCTGCAGCTATGTGCTGCACTTGCTCCAGCTGATCTATATGTAAGAAGAATCTTAGAACGGTTTCAATTGTCCAATTACCTTGCCTTGGATCTCAAGCGTTCTAGTGAGTATGTCATCTCCTCAAACCTCACAGAGATTATTTTTATTTTCTGAAGCACTTCTTTGGATATGGTAATGAACTTGTGCTTTTTGATTGTCCCTTTATGCCTAGAGATTCTTCAATACAACTAAATGATAAAGGCCTTTTTCATTTCATCTGAGAAATAAAGTTTCAGGAAATAATTTTAGAACCTAGGTAATTCCAGACAAGGTGATTTCAGGTGAAAAGAACGAAACTTGTGTGGCTAATCCTGCTACTATTATATGACCTTGGTGCAATTGCTTGCGTACCCCTTTTGTCGTATATGTATTTGTAAAAATGAGTTGAGAGCTTAAACTCTTAGTGAACAGCCGAGTTCAGCTAAATCTTGATGTTCATTTATCTAGTAAACAAAAAATTGGTCTTTGTGTTGACAAACTATATTAATGTTTTAAGGATTATCTGATTCTCTGTTAACATGGGGGTGTAAATGAGCTGAGAGCTAGTCTCAAAACTCTTAGTGAACAACTTGAGTTCAGCTAAATCTTATTTATGTTCGTTTTGAAGCTCGTCTAATAGCGGCCCTTGTATGCTTGTAGGCTAACTTTGCCTTCTTTGGCCTGGGACCCTACGAACTAAGAATTACTTATTTATACATGTTCATGAACAACTTGTTTTATATGCGTTCATGAACTATTCGTTTGTTAATGCTCATGAAATAGCTTGGTTATTATCGTTAAGAGAGTTCATTTGTTTTCAAAATAAAATAAAATTGAATGATTATACTACAACCATTTTTGGATACAATCATATGTAGATCTGTTTTTCCATAATATATTTGCATCAAAGGAAATTTTTCAAAATCAAATGAGCGGTAGGATAAAGATCTTTTTATAAATAGAAATAAAAACCTGAATTTTGTATTTATGTTTTAAGTAACTTTTGAGGCTTTGAAACACAATATTTGTTTATGAATAATACTTTTTTCTAAACAAAGCTTGTTTAGGAACTAAGCTCATTTGTGATCTCAACTCAATTAATTAAGGAGATGTTTATGATTTGAAATTGAGCACAATAGTTACTAAACAAACCGATCTTGAGCAAACCTTTAGCTCCTGCTTATGTTCCCTTAATTCAAATGAATATGACCATAAATAGGATAGTACTTGTCTCGTTTATACCATATAAGTTATTATGAAGAAACAAAACAACATGTTGAGTGAAATTTTTTATTCTGTGTTGCCATAATTTGTCGTTACTGAACACCAATGTTGAGGCTTCTGCCTGGGCAGAGTGAGGGAAGCTAGTCATATATGTGCGCATTTTTACCTGTACGGCTGGATCTTTTTTTTTTCTCTCTCTTTTCTGGTAGACCCTTAATTCCAAAGGTGTCAGACCAACCTATTGTATAACCTCTGGAAGGATAATTCTGTGAGACATTTGATTTAAGCCATTGTAATCTTGAGTTAATTTATTGCTTGTTCAATACTCTTTTCAACCTTGTTAGAATAAACGAGGAAGAGGGAGACCAAAGATGACTTGGTTGGAAGGAGTGAGGAAGGATATGAAGTGCATGGATTTACGTGAGGATGAAGTTTTGGATCGTAAGGGATGGAGGAGAAAGATTTATGTTGATGACTACACGGAATAATCAAATTTGGTTCATGTTAGCCGACCCCACTTTTGGGATTAAGGCTTTGATTGATTGATTGATTGATTGATTGATCAATACTCTTTTCAACCTTGTTAGAATAAGTGTTTTGTTCGTTGTCTGTCCTAGCCTTTATTTGAGTGTCACTAAAGCTTTCAAAAGAGTTACTGCAGTGATAATTCAAATTAGCACATTTATTTGTATTTTATACAAGTATCTCTTAACTTCTAAATCCTTTATTTTTCTGGACTGACATCATGTATGACTCCACCTGGTCTTTTGCTTCAGTTTAGGCTTGTTTTGTTCCCATGCTTTTTTGCTTAATAATGATGCTTATCTTCTCTTATATATCAAATTGGCTTACTTTTTACTGCCATTTGCAGGTATGAGCCTGTTTTAATGCAAGAGTTGCTCACCCTAATAATTCAACTAGTCAAAGAGAGGCGATTTTGTGGACTGACGGCATCTCAGAGTCTGCAAAGAGAACTGGTTTGCAAGCTTGCAACTGGTGATGCTACTCACAGTGAACTTGTGAAGTCTCTACCTAAGGACCTATCGAAACTGGATCAATTACAGGGGGTCTTAGATAGAATTGCTCATTACTCTAATCCATCAGGATTAAATCAGGTTTGCCTTTTCTTCCTGTTCTTTTCCCCTTTCTATTTCTGTTTTGTGTCTAGATATTTGATGCATCCTTGCTCATAATCTATCATCTATGTATTTCAGGGAAAGTACTCTCTGCGAATGCCATATTGGAAAGAACTAGATCTGTACCATCCATGTTGGAATCCTAGAGACTTGCAGGTTGCTGAGGAAAGATACTCTCGTTTTTGTGGGGTTTCTGCCCTTAGTGCTCAATTGCCTAAGTGGACCAATATTTATCAACCATTGATTGGAATAGCTAGAGTAGCTACCTGCAAGACTATTCTCCAGGTCATTCGGGCTGTCCTCGTTTATGCTGTCTTTACGGATAGATCAACAGAATCACGTGCTCCTGATGGAGTACTTATAACTGCTCTGCACTTGCTTTCTCTAGCACTGGATATTTGTTCTTTAGAGAGAAATTCTGGCCATCAATCTACTCATTGTGGGGAGTGCAGTCTGTTAGTAGATGTTGCAACTGAGGAAATTGAAGTGGCTTTGCATGGTGGATCTAGTTATCAGAGTTTACTGTCACTTCTGGTCTTGTTGATGAGGATGCACAGGAAAGAAAACATGGGCAGCTCAATAGAAGCAGGGAACTTCAAAATTTCTTCCCTTGTAGAAATTCTGCTGAAAAAATTTGCTGACCTAGACTATAAATGCGTATCGAAACTTCAGCAGTTTGCTCCTGAAATTGTTAACAAAGCTGATGACACAATGAGCAATTCAGCTTCTGATGCTGAGAAGAGGAAGATGAAAGCCAGAGAACAACAAGCTGCCATATTGGTAAGACATCATGTCTCTACTTCCTTTTCCCCTTAAATAAACTTGCACTTTTCTTTTGGTTTGGCACTGAGATGAAGTTAATCATGAACTAACTTTGGTTATGGTCAGAGAGAGGTTAAATGCAAGAGAAATTGTTGGGACGGAGACAAGGAAGTGGTTGATGACTTGATGTGTAAGAAAGGGAAAGGTTTACTTGATAGAGATATGCGGAGTTTGTTTTGGGACCTTTTAAAAAAATTGTGGAGTTTATTCAGGGAATGTGGGGTTGGGAGGGGGGGTGGGGAGCAATAAAAGTTCAATTTCAGTACTTTTGCATGATAAGATGCTGATTGCTGAAATTGGGTGATTAAGTAGTGCAGGAAACAAAAAGTCAGCGTCTCAGCTTGTCAAATATGGATTCTTACCTAAGCTGCTCAATTAACAATTTTTAATTTGTACAACTTTCAGTTTTAATGTTTATTTTTACAAACTTCACTTGGATAAATCATTGTATAGACCTAGATACTTTCTTGACTTTTTTGTATCACTATTCCATAAAAGTCTCTTGTGATGGTTGTTCATAATATGATTTGCCTTGGTTTGCTGGGCAGGCAAAAATGAAAGCTGAGCAATCTAAATTTCTGGCAACCATGAAGTCTTCAGCTGATGCTGGGTCAGATGATGCTGGTTTTGAGAAAGATGATGCTGGCTCTAATGAACCCCAAGATTCCGAAGAAACACATGTCTGTTGTCTTTGTCATGATCCTAATTCTAGAAACCCAGTATCTTTTCTTATTTTGCTTCAGGTATGCTGATTTCTTCCTCTTTTATTGCTTTAAGTGTAATAGAAGTCTTTTTTTGTTTCTTAATGGGATTTTTAAAAAATCAAATTAATTATTTACTTTAACGAAAGGGCTTGCTTGGGTGGTTCAAAAATCATGTTGGAATATGAACTACAAATACTTCTATCTCTTTTGGCTTCTTTTGGAGGTTGAGGAGGTTGGAGTTCATCTGTCAAGTCCTCCTTAATTATAATACGAGAAAGAAAGAGACAGTCATTACATGTTTTTGGGTCAATTCTGTAAGCTGTGACTTTTAAGTTTTAACCATCATGGCCGCCCTACCCCACATTTATACCACTAACATTGGGCATATCAAGAGAGAGGCGGGTTTTATTTTTATTTATTCGTTTCCCTCTTCTGGGGTGAGGGCACTATAAAATGTAATGTCCAAAAAATAAGGGGCTATGAATGAGAATTTCCCTTTTTCTCTCAATACGACAATCTCTAGACAACTGCATTAGATTTATTTTTATTGTTTTATTAAATTTTTAAAATGGTTGCTGGATACAGTAATAGATATTGCCATCTTTAATCTTCCAAATAATGGTGAAAACATTAATACTTAAGTTTCCTTTTGCAAATTATAACAGAAATCTAGGATTGTAAACTTTGTTGATAGAGGTCCTCCTTCATGGGAACAAGGCTGGCAGTCTGATGGGCTGGAGAGCTCTGTGTCCACATCTGTGAGGATAGATCCTACGGCTACGGTTGCTAATGTTAGCTCTGTGGATAGTTTACCATCTTCTCAGTTGGCACAGTTAGTAGAAGGTGCAGTAGATGAGTTTGCTTCTCAGGCTCACCCTGAAGAACTTCATGCCTTTATAGATTACCTCAAGTCTCAATTTCCCGAGCTTCGAAAAATTAAAAACCCTGGCAAATCTACTGAGAAGAAGGATAAGGCTGTATATTCCCTTGAATCATTGGAGAAAGATTTATTTTGTTCTATTCACAAAGAGGTTAGTGTTGTTCACGATTCTGGTTTTATAAGGGATGGTGAAGGATCCTCTTCGGGTAAGGATGCTGCAAACTCATCTTACCGAGACTCCCCGTTGCTCGGGAAATATATAGCTTCTCTTACAAAAGAGTCTAGGGATCCTTTGCAAAACAGCAATTCCCGTAGAATGGAGCCTGATGTGCAGATTTTGTCTTATGGTGAATTTCGCCCCTTGGGTTGTGATGGGATTCATGTTTCCTCCTGCGGCCATGCAGTTCATCAAGGATGTCTTGATCGTTATTTGTCATCATTAAAAGAAAGGTGAGCTCTGCTGGCAGTTCAACTATCTGAGTGATTACTTTTTACCCTTCTGTTTCATTTTTCTGTTAACATTTTAACTCATGCATAGTATACCTTTTGCTGTGTGTTTTTCTTATTCACATTTTAGAAATTTTATGTCTGAAGAACTGTTTAAAAATGATTTTTTGTAAGAACAACAAAATTAATAAAGGAAAACATGAAATCTCTTTATATAATTGTACTTTCTCCGTTTTTTTTAGCTGCATCACTTTGCAAATTGTGGACTCCTAGGCAACTTTTGGAGATGAGAGAGATAGAGGGTGAAAGAAAAAAAATGGACCCATGTGGTAGGAGAGAGATAGAGTAACTAAAAAAAAAGTGATGCAACTAATTTGAAACTTCTGTTTTAGGAAAGTGATGCAGCTAAAAAGAAACAGAAGAATTATATTTATATTAGGACAGTTACAATGAGAGCATCCATTGTTGCTCAAGGCATTAGTACAATGAGCATAAATTATGTCAGCACAATTGGAAAAGTTCCACTTAGAGCTACAAGTTTAATTAACAATTTCAGATCATTAGATGAGACAAACCCTCACTTAATGTTATGAGAAAGTGGACCTCAGCTCCTGCCCCATTATAGCTGATTCGCTGCCATTACAACAGTGGGTGTCTCATAATAGACTGTCTACTCTGCAGTGGATTGACTATCTCTCTGTCTGAGGTATACAATATTGGTGATCCTCTAGATGGTGACAAAACAATTTAGTGTGCTAGTTTAAAGGAAAAATAGGAAAACACACACTGATGTATGCATACTTGCTTCTTTTGGTTGTCAGTTTTTATTCTCTGATTTCTCTTCCCATCCTGGAAGAAGAGAGAGAGGGGGAGAAGGGGGGGGGGGGGGGTTTGTGATATGAATTATGGATCTGGTTTGAAAACTATCCTTAGTATGTTAGCTGTGTTACCTGGCCACCATGAAGGTTATATCTACTATATGGGGGGTGATGGATCTGGTTTGAAAACTATCCTTAGTATGTTTGCTGTGTTACCTGGCCACCATGAAGGTTATATCTACTATACATATTGGGAGACAACTTCAGTTGTTTTTCCTTATGTTGTACTGAATTCATGTTTTTATATCTGTATATGTCAATGGTTGGCTATAGTAGCAAATACACACGCACACACACATGTGCGCGCGCGCACGCACACACTCACATTTCAACTCCCCTTTACCTGCACTTATTAGTGAAGTGCTTTAAATGTACTTCTTTCCATTGTTCACTTTCTTTACTCATTTTTTTTCCCTTATGTTTTGTGGATTGCACAATCAATTTTTATTCATGGAAAACAGTTGGTGATAGTATGGTAATATTTCTGTGGTGATAGTTTTCTTCTCTTATATATCTGGTCATCTGCTTACCCTATTACTCAGGTCTATTTACAGCTTTTTTGATTATTTTGTAATGCAGACTTATAAGAAGAATGGTCTTTGAAGGCGGGCATATTGTTGATCCAGATCAAGTACAGTTTTATAAAATCTTCTGTACTGTTTTTCTCCAGATTTCTGTTATCTTTCACTTATCGCTTTTTTACAGGGTGAGTTTCTCTGTCCAGTATGTCGTCGCCTTGCAAATTCTACACTACCTGCTGTGCCAGGTGCTTCTCATAAATTTTGGGAGCAGCCTACGAATTTCAACATCTCTACAGTGCTTCCATTTGGTTCTTTGACTGAGTCAAAAAAGGAGAATGGTTCCTTGCAGCTTCAATACACCTTGTCTATTTTACAAACTGCAGCTTCTGCTGTTTCAAGGGGTGAAATGCTTAAGGCTTTGCCTATGCAGAGAAACCGAAGGATTAGGCCTAATCTTGAACCTGTCTTTCAATTGTTAAGTGGAATGTATTTTCCAGATAAACAGGATACATTTTCAAGGTCGGGGAGGGTGAGCCCTTCTGTTCTTATGTGGGCCACTCTCAAGTATTCTCTTATCTCAACAGAAATTGCTGCTCGCTGCGGAAAGAGCTCTCTTAGTGCAAGAAATGGTCTAAGCTCTCTGTATGATGAATTTAACTCATCTGGTGGGTTTATACTTCCATTGCTGCTGAAAATCATCCAGAGTACTAGAAGCAAAAATTTGCCTGATTTACTTTTAAGATTTAGAGGTCTTCAACTCTTTTCAGAATCCATTTGCTGTGGCCCAACCCATAGTAAGGGTCACAGGGAAGGTATCAGTGGAGAAGGTAAGAGATTTCCTTTCAAATCTATGTATATTTCCATTATTTCCGTATTCATCTTAAAACTTGAGTGCATTCCCCTTGTCTTTTTGGAATTTTATCTGATATCAATCATATCTTATCAGTGAATATTTGCTTCCCACCCCCTTCCTATGTATACATCATAGAACTGTATCTGGAATTGAGTGCATTGCTCGTGTTTTCTGAAAAATTAGCACTTGCATGTTGCCTAGTCTTGTGTGTTCATGTGAGTTAAGGTTGTCGTAAAATAAAAGGGGTATAACCTTGAAAGTGTCAAAAGTCTCGTGCTTTTCTTGTTGGAGATTTAGGTCTAATTTTGATGTTTCATATCAGGCTTCTGCTTATTTTTAGTTTAGAAAGTACTTCTTTGAATCCTATTCATGATCTTCCCAAAAGGATGTTTGATTTTGTACCTCTGTTTTTCCCTGAGGTAGAGGGAGCTCTCTCTCTCTCTCTCTCTGCTTGGTGGGTTGGGGGTTGGGGTGCAGGTATGGCTGTGGCATAAGTGGGTCTTCCGCAGTTCCATTAATGTCATCGGTTCCATTAATGTCATATGCATAGAAATGCGGTTTTTTTTTTTTTTTTTTTTTTTTCCCCCCCAGAACATTTCAATAGCTTTAAAAAAAGTGTCAAGCCATTTTATGGTGGCGTAGTATAATTTTACATTTTAGTTAAGCATACTCATTACTTCTGACCCATGGCCCTTCTTTGCTTGGATTCTGCCTTCATTGATTTTAAACTGGTAGGTTCAGAACCAATTAGGATATTGACCCTGGAGAAGTAAAGTTTCTTGATACTGGTAACTTTGAAGAAATTTCATTATTGATTCGTGTTGTACTGTGTAAAAATTGACGCTATCTGATGGTGAGAGGCATCGTACATTGTACTTGATGTGATCAATTTGTCTCTTGTGACAGTGTATTTTGATTAAAATATTTATATAACTCTTTACTAAAGCTTTCTAACTCTTTTATGAAAAGTTAACTGCTCTCATGTTCTCAACCTGGCTCTTAAATTACTGAGCTTATGTCATGTACATGCTTCCTCTGATTTGTTTGATTTTGCAGGGAGACTTCTGTATTTATTAAAACATACGAATGGGGAGATGGAATATCCTGACATGCAATTTTGGGACCAGGCTTCACATCCTGTTCTTATCCATGATCCTTTCTCAACATTGATGTGGATTCTATTTTGCCTGCCCTATCCATTCTTGTCATCAAAAGAGTGTTTCTTATCTCTTGTGCATACCTTTTATGGTGTTTCTATCATTCAGGTAAGATATCTTAAATTAATAATATAGGTGCTGACCTTTGATTCACCATGTTCATCTCTGAATACTTTTAAAACTCTGCAGGCTATAATCACTTACTGCTCATATTCACAATGCAACGTGACTGATTTAGGCTTCCATGATTGCCTGGTTGCTGATATTGCCAAGTTAGCTGGAAAATCTGCCGTTGCAAAGAAATTTTTTGTTTCAAAATATGTTGATCCTTCTTGTCATGTCAAAGACGTGATTGATAATTTAAGCTTACCATATCTGCGAAGATGTCTGTTGTTATGGAAACTTCTGAAGTGTTCTGCAATTTCACCTTCCCTCCCAAGGGTTGGCGACTTTGATAAATCTTTAGATATCTCTGATTGTCAGGAGGCTACTGGTAATTTGGGGGATAGGGATGAGATTAATGAATTGCGCAACATGTTTGGAATTCCTCCTTTGGATATTGCTCTTAAAGATGGAGGTTTACGTTCTATGATGTTAAAATGGTTTTATCATTTTTCTAAAGAGTTTGAAGATCAATGTGTTCAGCGTGTTCTGCATTCAACTCCAGCAGTTCCATTTCAGCTGATGCGTCTTCCTGTTGTTTATCAGGATCTTGTGCAGAGGTTTCCTTTCTTTTTGTTGCTTTATTCTAGTTTTCTTTTCTGTTTTTATATACGAATCCCTGCCTACTAATACTCGTGGAAAATATTGAAGTAAATTCGTGTCGTTCTGTAATGGATTTTGGAGATGCCGCTCCTTGAACTTCCGCCATAAATCACGTCTTTCTTGCTGTGTGTCCCATCATCTAGTGGTTACTTGCCGCGTTAAAATGTGTTTTCCCCTTAATATGTCTATTCTTTTTTTCAAAATTGGCCAAAATTACATAACTAATTATGTGAAATTACATAACTAATTACCAAATAAATTAATCACTCATAGGTTTGGTTATATTATGTTGTTAGAATACTTAAACTAATATCAAATGTAAATGAGGCTATAATCCATCATTGTGAAAATTTTCACACACCGCGTTGGCAGAATCCGTTACAAGCCGCTTCTACTACAGAACAACCGTTGCTGTGATCGCGACTGCATCTTCAACTCTTTCCTTGCTATTACTATTATGCTAGTATTATGTCGTTATGTAGCTATTATCTACTAGTTTTTTACTTTTATCATAATTGGTGCTCTGGTTGAATCCAGCTGTTGAATTAGTATTAAGCCTTAATGTAATTATTTATTTTAATTTTAATCATAATTATTGTTCCTGTTGAATCCAACTGTATTTTATGCCAATGTGTATGTTTACGTCTGCTTTATGCTAAAGATCTTAATGTATTGACGCCTTCTTATTCAGGTATATAAAAGTTCGATGCCCTAATTGTGAAGTTGTGCAAGAAGAACCTGCTTTATGCCTATTGTGTGGTAGACTGTGCTCTCCAGCCTGGAAGTCCTGCTGCAGGTCCAGTATTAATTTTTCATTCTTACTGAATCAGTAGTTTTGATATATATTTAACTGTTTTGTTATGGCTGCTTTCTGATACTATTGCTCTCTATAGTGAAAGTGGATGTCAAGCTCATGCAGCGTCCTGTGGTGCTGGGACTGGGGTATTCCTTTTAATCAGGGTAGGGGTTCCAAGACTTTTCTATGCTAGTACATATTCTTTGTTATAGTTGTCTTCCTATTGTCAAATTGCTCCCTTTTTATATGGACTTCATGCCTATCCCCTCACCACCCCCACCCACCCCCCACCCCCCCCACATTATTTGGGCCGTGTAGGTTTTTGCTAACTTATTTTCTTACCCCTGTGAATAGAAAACAACGATATTGCTTCAGAGAAATGCACGCCAAGCTCCTTGGCCCTCACCTTACCTTGATGCATATGGTGAAGAGGTACCGAAGATTTATTTGCTCAAGTTGCCCATATAGTTTATTTTAAATCAAGAAATTTGCAATGTAAAGAACTTTTGGGTTATCATTACTTAGCTCTTTGTACTTTTTTACTTTGCAGGATGTTGAAATGCGTCGGGGCAAACCATTGTTCCTGAATGAAGAACGTTATGCAGCTTTGACATACATGGTGAGGGATGAAAGTCTACTATATATTACTTTATCTTTGATTGTTTTCCATCATGCCTTATTACAACAATTCAATATCACCTTTTGGCACACTCAACACTTTTTCATTTAGGTTGCTTCTCATGGCCTCGATCGGAGTTCTAAAGTTCTTCATCAAACCACAATTGGCACCTTTTTCATGGTTTAACTCTTAAATTGGTCCTTCAAAGCTCTAGGTGTGATTACTATCCTGATTTGTGTAAATATTTTTTTTTTTTTTTTTTTTTTTTTTTTTTTTTTTTTTTTTTTTTTTTGGTTTACTGAAATTCATGATTAATATCAGACATGTTCCATTCTGCAAGAGCATTTTAGATGATATGACATTAAAGGGTAGGATAATAGGAGATGTAAAGATTCCACAGGGTCCTTATCTACATTCAAACCCTTGATCTGCAGAGTCCTCGTGCTGGTCAATCATGTAAAGTTCTTCCCTTTTTTTCATTTCCGTATCTTGTATTGTTTATTCTTTTTCTTGAGTAATAGTTTTCGTAATTGCCTGTATTCATTTGCTATGTTTCATGGGAGCAGCTGTTCCACATGCCCTAATGTATGAATCCTGGGGATAACAATCATTAGTGTTTCGAGTCCAACAACTAAAAAGGGTGTAGTTGTAGTTTGTTAGTTAAGATGAGCTAGTTTACTTCTTGCAAAAATGACACATAAGCTTGCCTTGGGGTGGGGTATGAGACAACCCTTTTCACTGAATGCTAGTTTCAAGAGAGAAGATAAAAATGAGTATGTTAAGCTCATATTGAGATGGTTGACTAATTCCTGCCATGGTAAGGAATTGCTGATTATGTATAGGGTGTGATTTAGGCTTATGGCCTGCAACCAAGGGTGTGTGAGTGTGTGACTGTGTTCTCCTCAGTTGAATTTTACTTATCCATTCCTATTAGCCCTTAGTATGGCGTAACCTATTGGCTCTAGGCTTTACTTGCATGAACTTGTAATTGTGAATTGAAATTGGGTAGCCCTTATTGGCACTGAACTTTATCTTTTTTTCCTGAAATTGAAACTTGAGTAAGTGAATTGAACTTTGGCAGCCCTTATTTCCCCGAACTTCACAGTACTTATTTTCCTATAATAAATGTAAATAAAGAGGGAAGGAGTGAACTTAAATGAGCCAATGTTCTTCTTTCAGCTCAAATATATCCTATACTGCCCATTTCAATAAAAGGTTATGTGGCATGACGCTCATATGCACCCAAACCATTAGTTTGGTAAAATTTGCACTTGGTAAAATATTTCCAAAATGCTAATTCTTTTCCCTTATGCATCTCTCCTAAGAGCAAGATTAGCGTAGTCTCATCTTAAGACTTTAATTCATAGCCACATCGGCTTTTTAGATTAAATTTAATTATTTTTCTAATTTATAATTATGTAAGACTCCTTAAGACTCGTTAAAATTTATCTCTTCAATCGCTCAGACTCATTTTTTACATATAAATTAAATTATTAAAGTTTTTTAAAAATAAAGAAAGAAAAATTAATTGAGTGCTAAATTGAGTCTGAAGTTGAGTCTTGAATTTTCAAGACTCCACTTCAGATTTTATTAAGACCAAACTTTATAAATGCTTTAAAATAATAAAGTCTTGTCTTAAGAACACAAAATTAGAAAATGATGATGTCATCTAGAATCTTAAGACCTAGGGCTAATCTTGCTCTAATCCCTCCCTAAATGGTCTCTCTCCTGAAGACTAGTGATTTTTCATGTTGGTGTCCTTGTTTTGAATTGCTTGTACATAAATGAAGAATCTTTTTGGGTATAAAGAACCATAGACAAAACTGATGGTTTTTTTGTCTAATCATGGTAATTTACTCATAAATAATCTGTCTAACCATGGTATTTTCTCATAAATAATCTAACCATGGTATTTTCCTTCTATTTTTCCAATGTGTACACATTAAAGTTGAAATATAAGTGTTTGGTGGAGTTTTCAGTAGAGAGGCCTTGTGGTTCTTACACTTTGTAGTAGATTGTTGGTAAACCTGTCTGCTTTCCGCATTTTCTCCAATTGTTAAAACGAATCCAAACATCAAACTACCAGTTTGGTAAATGAATGGTGGTTATGATAATGAGATATGAGTTATTTTGCAAGGAAAATCTCATGGAGATGTTTGGTAATGATTCTTCAAGTCTCATTACCATTAACACTTCATCCTGTTTTTTTTTTTTTTTTTTTTTTTGGAAATAATTGCACCATTAGAGTTTTTAGCTTACTTACGCCCGAGTTTAGCCATTACTCTCTTTAATTATATCATTGTAAAAATTATATTAAGTTGCTATTTTGGAAATAATTATATTTGTTCTTACATAATCACTAAAAGATTGGTATGTGTGAATTGTGTAAATGTCCAAGGAGGAAGCATGTATTTTCCCCTCATTCCCAGTCACACTTCTCTAAATGCTATAAACAGTGATGAAAATTTATGAGGAAAAACACAAACTTGGGCTAACTGGGGATAATTTTGTTTACGCAGATATTGTATTAAGTTTTGGATAGACTAATTGAGATATTTAGTTAACTCTGTAATGGAGGAAATTTTATTTATTTTTTCCTTTTGATGCTTGATTCGACTGTAATTGGGGATGGCCTGCTAGTCTGGGATTTTGGAGTTTTATCTGGTGACTAGTGCTCTTTCAATCTATTAAGGTTTCTGCATAATGACTAACGAGCATGGCTTTCTTTGCTAACTCATATCTTTTTTATTTTATTTTTATTATTATTATTATTTTTTTTTAATTTGTATCAACTATTGATCTATGAGTTCTATGGTGCTGCATGTATTCAATATTTTATTATATGTCAATCAACCTTCATTTTTAGCTTAGAAAATGTTTGTTGTTACTGTTTCGTTCGTCTTTCCTTTTACAGGGACCTTCAGCTTATTTGTAGTTTTTTTTTCACCGTCTAATGCAGTAATTATGCAACTCGTAAGCTTGACTTTTATGGATGCTGATGGATGATTTAATTTGTGGCAGGGCTTAGGAAGTTAGGATTACAGCAAGTGAAGAGATGTTTGGTTTAATACTTTAATATCTCATATATGCCACTGTTGGTCTGTTGTAAAAAATGACTTGTTACATATGCTAGCTTTTATGCTCCCATGTAAAGTTATCTCCTATTTTTTAATATTATTATTTTATTTTATTTTATTATTATTATTATTTTTTTTTTATAATTGATGTTAATCTTGGCTTCTATGTAAATTATGTGCATAAGAGGATCTGCTTGTTGAATATGTTATTTTAGCCGCAACTTTTATTCTTTTAATGTGTTCATGTATATCCTAATCTCTGATTCATTTTTTTTTTTTTTTTTTTTTGAAGACCACTGCGGGAAAATTAGTTTATTAAATCAAGGTCCCCAAAGCTTGAAAACTTTGGTGAAAAGAGTTAGTACAAATAAATTCATCACTAAGACCCGTGTCCCACCTAACCGCTACATGAGCAACAGTATTTCCCGCACGTCGTACATGAACACATTCAAAATCAACAAAAGAACTACTCATACGGGAGACATCCTCATAGAAATGAAAAATAGGTGTCGCACCCTCATGTTTCTGCCTGATTGCTCTTACCACATTCAAGGAGTCACATTCAAGAATAACGCTATCAAAGCCCAACCTTCCTGCCATCTCAACACCATACCTCGCTGCCTCGGCGACTACAGGAGCCAATTTACACTGCAATTTCTTTGCTGCCACAGCCAGCAACTTCCCCCTTTCATCCCTGATGACCACTCCCAAGCCAACACCCACACTCCTAGGCACAAATGCATCAACATTCACCTTGACCCACTGGTGATAAGGGAGGACCCAGTTAGCTCTAGAAAAGTTCAGAGGTGCAGATACACTCCCCCCCCCCCCCCCCCCCCCCCACTTTAGCATTGTAAATTGCATAGTCCTCACAAAATTTTACATACCCTGCTGCTACCATAACGCCATTCATCTCAGCAACGTTATCAAATATAGCCATATTTCTGCAATGCCACGCCGCCCATGCTAGGCAAAGGAACTTACGAAGCTGAACCTTGTCTAGTCTACTCACGATCCAACAAAAAAATTCCTGAAAAGAAGAGGACAGACCTTCCAAAATCAGGTTCTGAAACTCGCTATGCTGTCAAATGTTTTCAGCGTGAGTGCAGTGAAACAAGGTGTGAATGATCGTCTCGCTAGTAGCACCACATATAGAACACAAGCTTGAGGGCCGAATATGACGAGCAAATAAAACAGCCATAACACCAAGAGAACCTTTGCACACCCTCCAAACAAAATGACATAATTTTGGAGGTCCATTTACATTCCATACTTCCCTCCAAAGCTCGCGCTCATGATCACCATAAAATAATTCCAAGATTGCATATTGCCTAGCCAGAGAACTTGAGAGATTAGGGTTTTGAGAATGCTAGGGTTTGAATTCTGATTTTTCGGTCCTCTTTCGGGTTGAACGAAGACCCCTATTTATAGGCGTTGGGATCTAGGTTTAGGGTTTTAGAGCCGTACCGTCAGGTGGCGCGCGCAACTCTCTGAGTCGCACTGGGTGTCGCGCGCATCTCAACGAGTCGCGCGTGCCTGGCGCGCGCGACTCACTAAGTTGCGCTGGGTGCGGTTTGCCTTATACGAAAACGCGTTTTTAAAACTTCTATAACTTTTGATTGCGAAGTCGGATTAAGGCGTGTTAGATATCATTGGAAAGCTCTGAATGTCTACTTTCCAATGCCGTTAAAATTAGGTTAAAATCTGTTATGGATTAAATGATATGGCCGTTGGAGTGCAAGGTGTCGGTTTTAGGGCCCGGTTTAGTGTTTTGATCACAACTTCTTCGTTTTAGCTCGGAATTGGGCTTATAATATACCGTTGGAAAGATCTTTGAAAGGGCTATCCATCTGTATAGGACATGCATGGAAATATGATGGTTGGTTTATCTGTTTGGCTCGGTTTTCAGCAATGTAAGATCCATTGGATCGAATCATTGCATTTGTCGCATTTGGGTCCATTATTAATCAAGTTTAATCATGTATGAGCACGTTTTAGGCCTAATTAGTAACCGGACAAGGATCTAAGATAACTTGGTCTCAAATATGAGTTTTTAACTTACTTCATAATGCATTTCGTAGTCCATAAACACTTCAACTTTGATCTAGCATGAAGAACGGGTTTTTGTAACATCATCGCACTTCCTTTTGGGATAAGAGGCCAAAAGTAGGTGTCTACAGTATCATGCTTAGGTTTCCTCCTAGTTCTTCTATCATGTTAGTATCATTTTAGGGCTAAAGCTTTGATCTTTATTGTTTAGTGACATGCTAGGATTTGTTATTAATCTTGTTAGTATCATGCCTAGGATCTTGCTAATATTATTATGCTTTGATGAGAATATTATTATGATGATGATGATTGTTATTTTTATGTTGCTTGATATATTATTATTATTGTTATTTCTTGATCACGCCCTCTCTTGCAGGATTAAAGGGAATTTGTACTTGTAATCATGCTTAATAAGATAATCAATAATCTTGTTTAGGCTAATATGATTATAATTTAAGTAATTGCCAATAATAGATTTGTTTGTGCATTAATATTCAACCAACATAGATTAAATAGGTTTAGGATTAATATATTGATTGTATGTTAGTTAGAAAGCGCACATGAATATGAGAAGAATAAAGTAGAGGCCTATTTTTAGGGCAGGTTCAAACTCTTTTAGGTTGGATTTGTACATTCATCCTCGAATATCCAGTCATGGTTCCAGACCACTATGGAGTTAGCGATCTCATGGATCGTGAAGGGGTGTAACCTTCACCCCGTGAACAGTTTACAAGTTCCTAAAACTTATTGGCGACTCTTTTGCTCTAGCTTCCTTCCATTTGGATGCCACCATACTTAAGTGTATGATCACAGTGGGGCTCAAGTATGAGATGCTTGAATTATTCCCTATAAGTTGGCTTATATATTTATTTTGTTGGTTGATATATACTCCATCCGTCCCAAATTACTCGTAACGGTTTGACTTTTGCACTATTTACACATCTCCCTTAGACCATCTTTTTTTTAACTATTATATGAAAGTGAATGTAATCATGTAAGATGTTGTTGGGTCTATTTTAGTGTATAGTTTCTTAATATAAACTTTGAATACCTTGTATAAATATATAATAAAAGATATCAACGGTCAAACATGTGCATCGACAAGCCTGTCCAGTCAAAATGTTGCAAGCAAAATGGGACAGAGGGAGTATATTTTAATTGTTGTCTTATATGTTTCATTTGTTGACTAATATGTTTATTTTGTTGGCTTACCGGTTGCTTTCTTTTGCTGATTTCATCATTTTGTTGGCTGATATATGCTTCATTTGTTGGCTGATATGTTCCTTCTATTGACTTATTTGTACCTTTTGTTTGCCGATTACATCCTTTAGTTGGCTGATATGCTTCTTTTGTTGGATGATATGTTTCGTCTCTTGGTTGATAAGTACCTTTTGTTGGTTGTTATTTTACTCTTGTTGGCTGATAGGTTTCTTGTGTTGACTTTACGTTTTTATTAATATCTCATATGTCCCTAATATTGACTGATATCTACATCAATTGGCTGTTATATACATTTTGATGGCTCATATGAGTTATTTGTTGGCTAATATGATACTTGATAGTACTAGTCTACTATATATTTTATTTCTTTCTCTCTCCTCTTTCTCCATTTTCCTCTTTCCTCTTACTTCCTTTCTCTTTGTTTCTTACGCTACCTCCCACTTACTTGTTTCTCTTAGTTGAAGCTTTGTTTCACTTGGTTGAAACTTTATTTCTCACGCCACCTCCACCCACGACCATAACATCACTCACCCTCACGACACACCTAACCAGCCACCACCCTAACCTCACGCCACCGCCCTAACCCACGACCTTAACCTCATGCCACCACCTTCAACATCGCAACACCACCACCAACCACCATCACCTTGCAAATAGCATAGCGCCAACCACCATCCATCAGCCGCAAATCGCATCACCACCAACCATCAGCCACAAATCGCAAAAAGCATAACTACTTCACCTTCATCTCCGTCTTCGTCGTCATCGTCATCTTCGGTTCAATCATAAAATAATTCATTTTCTTTGATTTGGTTGGCTGATTCAAGCATCATGATGTTATTCTGTGAATTATGAGCCCTAAAATCTCAGTTTTCATTGATAATTGAAATAAATGGTGAAATTTCAATTGTATTTGAATGGGAAATTAGCTTTCCGTACAAACACTTAGGTGTGGGTGCCCACACCCAGTAGTTTGCGATTATTTATCTGATTTGAATGTACTTGGGTTGATAACATAAATTTCAAAAGAAAAAAAAATCTTGTCATAATTGTTGAAATTATGTAATTCAAGAAGTTGAAAAAGTATTAGTAGATATCAACAAAGTGTTGGCTCACTTGATAAGACTCTCACCTCAGATCCTGAGTTTTGGGGTTCGAATCCTACCAAGTGAGGGTACTTGGGTATAGCTAGGGATTCCCAAGTGCGTAGCCCGTGAATACTGGACTAAAAAATCGTGAGGGTTGAGGTCTGGTTAGAGTCCTCCTTACCACTTAAAAAAAAAAAAAGTATTCGTACATACCTGTTATTTTGAGCAAAGTTTTGACTACTTGCAAAAGCTGACACCTTACTAGTGGTAAGCGTACAACTAGAAACTACTCCCTCCATTGTTAAAAAGTTGCTCAATTTCTCCATGCGCGGAGTTTTAGGAGAAATTGGAGAAAGTAATAAAATATGGAGGTAGTGGGGTAGGTGGAAGAATAAAAAATTACAAAAGTAGTGGAGAGGAATTGGAGGAGAGAGAATATGAAATTAATAAAATATGATTTATATTTGGTCCACTAGGTGAGAGAAGTGAATTAAATATTGTAAAAGGTTTCCAAATAAGGAAATGGAACAAGTATTTAAAAAACGGCTGAAAAAGAAAAGTGAAGCAAGTATTTAAAAACGGAGGGAATATATTTTAATAAAACTAATCTTATGATCAACTGTATTTACGACCTTTTAGAATTGGGGTGTTAAATACCGCCTTCAAATTTATTATCATAACCGCCATCATTTAAGCAAAGGGTCATAATCACCCTAACCCATTTTTCATCCTTTTTTTCTCTCTCATCAAAAACCCTAATCACCAACCTTTTTCCTCACAACCACCATAACAACATATAGTGGTTACTCGCAGCAGTTGACGGCAGCGCAGAACCAGGAGGCTAGTCAAGAAGATCTGAAAAGACGGCAGTTCATGTGGCGGTAAGTTTCCGACGAGTTTTGTTTTAAAATTATAAAATCTGTGTCTGGTAACAAAAGGTGAGAACCAATTGCTCGTCACCGGTAATGGTGGCCGGTTACTGTTATTTTTCTAAAAAAATTGAAATAATTTTTTTTAGGAAACAATTTTTTTAAAATTATTATTATTATTATTATTATTATTATTATTATTATTATTATTATTATTATTATTATTATGCTTTTATTTGTATTAGATAACAATTATAATAAATTGTTATTATTAGTAATCTTAATGTTGTTCGGTGTTTTATTTAGGAAACAATTAAAAAACATTATTGTTATTGTGGTGATCGATGTGATGGTGTGGGTCATACCGGAGTCGTGATTGGTGGTGGTGGATGGACTAATGTTAAAGAAAGAAAATGGGAATTTTTTTTAGTAGGATGTCTTTTTGTTTAAAATGATAGCGGTTTGATCATTTTTTATGGTGGTATTTAGCTTTTCACTTTTGAATTCAATTCAATGCAAATTGCTACCAAAATTAGCTAGCATCATCAACGGGAACTAATGCTCGCGGCCAGCCAAACTAGTTACCATATTATGTCCATAAGTACAAAGATTTTACAAGAATATGGGATTATCCAATAAATGAGTTGAAATATTAGGAATGAAGGAAATATGTTATTGAATTAGTCTTTGTATACATATTCAAGTATTCCCTCCGTCTATTAATTAAAAGCCTGTATTATTTTTTTTTTTGTTGGTAAGCGGGGCCCACACAGCCCATCCTATCACAGGAGGAAACTGTGGGTGGGAATGCTCGGGGATATGCTCGATCCCGAGTCGAGACCACGAAACGTGAATGTAGCTCCACTGAGCTATTCACTCACTACATTATATTTCATTTTGGGGTTAAGCAAACTTAAGAGCGTATTTCTATTTAAAATTGTACTTTTTAACAATATTATTCTCTTTTTGATGATTTGTCATCTTTTTCTTTTTTTTTTTGTTTTTTTTTTGGTATTTTTGAAGTTGATTCTCAATAGTTTCTCTTTCCCTCTCATCAATAATTCTCAACCACTTTTTCTTTCTTTTTATCTCTCAAACCCTACATGCATATTTGTGCTTCCAATCATTAATTTCAAGAAATCTATAACTTTCTTAATTCCGTGAAAACACCCAAATAGACTCTTAATAAAAGGACAAAAGGAGTATTATTTTGTTTGCAAGTTTTATTAGTTAAACTTTGTACATTAGCATGTTTGTTAGTCAAGCTTTTGCAAATACTCCCTCCGTTTTTAAATACTTGCTCCACTTTCATTTTTCGGCCGTTTTTAAATGCTTGCTCCATTTCCTTATTTGGAATGCTTTTACAATATTTAATTTATTTCTCTCACCTAGTGGACCCAACATAAATCATATTTTATTAATTTCATATTCTCTCTCCTCTAATTCTCCCCACTACTTTTGCTTTTTACAATTGTTTATTCTTTCAACTATCCCACTACCTCCATATTTTATTACTTTCTTCAATTTCTCCTAAAACTCCGCGCATGGAGAAATGAAGCAAGTATTTAAAAACGAAGGGAGTAGTTGATTGATATATGATAGTCGGCTGTATAAACTAGTTTCAATAACTGATTATATTAGCTGGTTTGACAAGATGGTTGTAAATAGCTGTTATAAAAAGCTGATTTTAAAAAGCTCTTATAATGAGATTTTGAGCCCGAAAAGTCATTTGGAGAAGAACATACAAATCAATCATCAATTACATACTACTAAAAGCGAATCTAATGGAACATTTGGCAATGTATTATTAAAAGATTTCCCGCCAAAATTACTTTCTAAAAAAAAATATTATATTTAAATAAGATTGCATTTAGATTAGACTTTTATTTTATACTAGTGTTAGTGCACGCACTGCGCGCGCAGCGTTTTGTTTATCAGAATACGTAGACTGGCTATGAATCGGCGAGTTGAATTTTTTGTAAATACTATACAACAATACTTTAAATTGTTCAATATGTTTAATTTTCTATGTAAGACATTCGGGATGAGAGTAGTATCATCAATTTGCTGCCTCATGCAGTTTTTATAGCTATGTATTTGTTTAAGAGGGGTTAGCATGTGAACAACCCAAATCCATAAACACTTCAATTGTTGAATCCAAACCCATGCAAAATGTAACAGGCCCAACATTGACATTCTTGGCCAATTAATTCATTGAAGAAACTTTTCTTTGGTGTTTTTGTGTATACAAATCATCTAATATAATAAACTTGTATATAGTTGGATTATGCAGGTAAATCACAGGACTCCTAACATTTTTTTTTGAGGGAAAACAGGATCCCTAACATAGTTACAAGTATTTACCAACTATTTTAGTATGTAGCAGGAATTAAAAAAGAATGGACTAAAGAATTGGTTGCATCATACAATAAATTTGTAAGTGGTGTTAATGATAATATTTGTACATAATAATCTTTTCTTTCGCTTCGGTTTCCTTTCATTATGTCTTAGTAGTAAACAATTGAATTGATCCTGGAGACTTGGACTCCACGGACTTATTAATAATATGACATAATATTATAGTGATGAACAAAGTATCTGATATACATCATATAATATTCGAGCTGAGAATCGGCAAATCATTTAATTCAATTTTTTGTTAGTTTAACCCACTATCATAATTAGCTTATTATGATAAACAAATCAATTTCATACAATCACGTCTATTTCATATTAAATTGGATTCGTTCAATAAAAACGATACAAGTTGATTCAATGTTGATGGTAGAATTAATAATATTCATTTTGTCATTTAAGGTGAGGTAATTATAAAGATTGAGAAAAGCAACATCCCTCTTTTTGTTATTTAACATGATTCCCTTTTATTTTGTTTTAAATTAAACCAATTATTTAAAATTTTCGGGTTAAATTATTACACGACTTTAGTATAGGCAGTTCTTTGTATTTACGAAAGAAACTTGATTTCTATTTTGGGAATATTCTTATGTAGTCCTTATGTGTAACAAGAATTGCATAATTAGATTTTCCAAACTGAAGTGTTTCCTCGTACAACGTGCGTTGTGTGAAACAGTGCAACTCTTCCTCTTTTGCATTTTATGATAAACTTTTGAAAAGACATGAAGAAAAAAGGTGACGACTTGATTTGTATTAAAAAGCAAGAAACTGAAACTTCATTATGCACCCCCCAAAATCTTCTCTGTATTTTTCTTGGAAATTTGAAGAGCCTTTCCTTTTCACCCTTTCTCCACTCATTCAAACTTGAAAACCTAAAGATCACCATGGCCGGAAATGATGACAATACTCCATTCTCAGCCTGGTACCGGAATTTCCTAGAAAAGAGGAAAGAGAATCTCTAGGGTCAATTTTGGTAGCCACTGAAGTCCGTTTAGATGCAACACGGAAGCTAGACATGCTGATGAAAGACATTGATGAACAGCTAGAAAAATGTGATGAGGTTGCCAAGAGCAAAAGTAAGGGTAAGGGGCCTAAAATTGGCAGCAACTCTGATTCTCCTAGAAGTTGATAGTGACAGTGATGATGAACTAATCAGAATGAGGAGAATTGTACGCTTTAAAGGTGAGTCATCTAAAAGCAGGGGTTAATGTAGTAATGCTAATGAGGTTCAAGGTGTTGGCGTTGAAGGAGAGGAGGCTGATATGGAGATCAGCGATGAGGATGCTGAAGTGAAAGAAGTCATTCATTCAACGGTTGTTCGTCAGGCTGAGTAAGTACAACAGCAACCTACAATTGCTGAAAAGAATGCTGTGTTGGTGTAGCAGGGCCAACAGCAACCTGAACTTAATCAAGACAGGGACTCAGAGAAGAAGGAAGAAGACGAAGAGGGAGAAGACTAGGAGGAGTATGATTCGTGGTATGATCATTCAAAAAAGGATATTGGTTGTAATGTTTTGGATCTTGGCTGATTATATATATGAATTTCCAAATGTTGAAGGTTATATAAAACTTTTGGTTTAAATGCTAATTATTGATTTTTAGTCAAATTGTTTGTTGAATATACTTATGAATTCTAATGGGATTGTCCTTCAATAATGAGTTTAATGTAGTTTTTTTTGAATAAAATTGTTTGATGGATTCTTAGATTAGTTTTGGGTAAAATGGACAATCTTTTTATTTCTAATGGGATTGTCCTTCAATAACGAGTTTAATGTAGTTTTTTTTGAATAAAATTGTTTGATGTATTCTTAGATTAGTTTTGGGTAAAATGGATAATCTTTTGAATTTAATGACATTGTGTTACTTGTTGCTAGGAGAATAGGAAATGGCTAATAACAATATCTGTTTTGATAAAGCCTTAATATAATGTCAACACATATAGAAACATCATGTTATATATCTTAAAAAAGAATGATGTATATTTTAATATGGGTGTTGGAGACTTGATGATCTTTGTTGGAAAAAAAGAAAATAAGAATATGGTTAATTTCTACTATGTTCAAGGATTTTATCTTGTAATGATGAATGTAGATATCAAGTATTTATGTAGCAACCTTTTGTCTTATGGACAATGAGCTTTGAAGTGTTTTATGGGTCAAAGTAAGGTATGTTTATCAAAATGCTATATTGGGAAAGATTCTTTGCAATACCATTATCTAATGTGGTTTTCATTGTTGTTGATTAATTGTATGTTGAATTTTGCTTTGCCCTTTTCTCTTTCTATTTCCTTTTTGGCAAGATAGTCTAGCTTTTAGACAACAAGAAGCCTATTCAATATATAAGTAAAGAGGCTAATGTAATTTGTAGTTCTTTAGGATTTCTTGTCAAGAATAATCTTGTAAATTAGCTTAGTTTACTTTCACTGAGCTAGCTGTGTTGTAGCCTCACAATTATCAAAACTTTTTTTTTTTAGTTTAGAATTTAATATGGCAGGAAATGGTGATGAACTTTCAGCAGTGCAGAAACGCGATATTCAAACTAGGCTTCGAGTTCTAGAGCTTAGGGAAGCTATTTTACAGGAAAATTAGCTGATGCAATGGCCATTCATTTTGATGTTGAAAAGAGGATTACCAAGTTAATGAGGAAAATAAATGAGTTGTCAAATGAGATTTTGGAAATTAGGAGCTTTGGTGAAGGGAAGAGAGTTAGAAAGAATGTTGCAAGCCATGTTGATGAGTTTGTGCCTGTGGTGCAGTTAGGGGAGACCAAAATGTTGAACACTGAACCTGGAAAAGATGTTGTGGTTGCTGTTAATGGTGAAGTTGATGGGATAGCTAAGGAAAATGAAAAAAATGACATTGCTGAAGGCAAGAAAATGGAGAGTGATGTGGTAATTGGGCACTGATGGTGGGGACAATGCACAGATGAAGGGTCTGATGGGGATGATCAAGTTAATGGTTTGATTATGAAATGCATCTAGTTAACCTGGTAGAGTATTGGTAGTTTGTGTAAGAGCTTGTTTGTAATAAATAAAATGTTTAAGTTTATGAAATGGAAGCTTGTGTTGGTGCTAATTTGATGGTGTTGATTGGGTCATTTGTGCAGTGATATTTTTTTAGACAGGGTTACATCAACCTAATTTCTTAACCAAATTAGAAGAGTCAGTAAGTAATATGCTTAATAAACTGGTCAAGTATGAGTTAGCGGGTAGTTTGAAGCTAAACAATTTATGAATTATATATTATATTTAATTGAATGTTGTAAATAAGCACAAAAGTAAGCATAAGTAGCAATAGTAGTGGCAAAGTTCATCACAACTTAGTTATATTAAGGTTAGTCATGATAACCATGCATAAGTAGTTACTTAAGTACACAAAATGCAGCGAAGTTCACATGCTAGAGCATTTAAGGAGTACAGAACAATGTTCTAGTGAGTTGGCATTTTAAATGTGCAAAACGAATCTAATATTGTTTCAAAAGGTGTCCAACGGGAACACATTCAAGATGACAAGCTACTCTTGTCCGATATAACGTGTTCCTACAAGAAGCCCTAGTTCTTGGCGTTCATGACTTCACTTTGTAGCAACGGATTTGATAACCCATTTCAGATAGCCAACCCTCTTGATTGCACCTGTTGGCCTAACTTTGACTTTCACCGGTTTTAATTTAAGAGCAGCAGCTAAGGCTTCAAATTCATTCTATTCTGACATCTGCATTTCAAAGGAAAAGTTTTAATTAAGTTACAGTCTGTTCTGCTGAAAGGATTTGGACAGTAAGTAATTGAGCATGAACAACTTATTCGGATGTCCTTACCTTCTTTTCAATCAGTTCTGCTTCCTTAAGGCCTAGCAATTTTTCACACTGCTTCCCATATGCAGTTAAGCGAATAGTTCCAGTATCATCGGCTGCATAGAAGCTGACACTGACCCTGTAAGAAGGCAGATATAGTTAGCAATATAGCAGCTTGCAAGTTGAGATGATACTGAATTGTAACTTTACCTCTTTTCTGTAGAGCAGGTATCACTGCATTTATCACAGTAAAATTTAACAGCCTCAACATTGTCACAATGCTTTCCACAGATGCTGCATCCAACATAAGCACTAACATCTTCTTTCCGAGCAGCTGGGATTGTGATTGTCAGCCAGTGGCGCTCATGTGTAGTAGTAGTCAGAGGCTGTAAATGAAGAAATAAAATCAAAATGTTTTATTGGATATTATATTTATTTTTATAAATAATGATAGCTTCATTATTGTTTTCTTCTTGAGATCTTCAACTGAAGTCAGAACATTTGAGCTGCTAGCTTCCCTGGACTGCAATTGATGCGCCACATGATCAGCAAGGCGATCTTGGTTTTCCAGCACCCTGTCCCATGCAAAGCAGCAATTATTACTCAAATGTCTTGAAAACAAATTATCTTTAAAGATTATATGAGCTTACCAAGCTTTCAGTGCATTAACATCGGGACTAGTTGGCTCGGGATCAATTGTTGTGGACATAGAAGATGTCAATGAGAATCCTATGCAATAAAATAAAAGATAAGGCATAATATATTTAAGGTTACATGATTATAGTATTTTGAGAAGGAATTAACCTTCGTGGGTGGCTGCCTTCAAATGTCGAAAACTGACTACCATGTAAGATTCACACCAGGCAGCTAATTTAGCACACTCTTTAGTAGCCAACTCTCCATACACAGCAATAACAAGAGCACCAGCCATCCTGCATATATACCAAAACATTATTAAAATAGAACATACAAATAAGAATCATTCACTTAAATGTATGTGTTAATGTATAATAACCTTTGCACACTATCATCCACAACAACATTGTCTCGCACATCAAATTCATAACCATTACTTGTCATTTTTTTTGGGGTGTATCTTCCAAATGCACAACGACTCCAAGAATATATGTGCACATTAGCCACATAGTAAGGGTTAAGAAATAAGTTACAGTAGGAAGAGAAATGAAAAATTACATGGTATATATTATCATAACAATCATCTTCACTGCTTGTAGGTGGCACTTTAGCAATGGGAATGTATTTTGGCACAAGAGGACCTGAATTGGGATTGAGTGATTGAATTGCAGTTGTGCCTCCAAAAGGCAGGTAATAGTCACGTTCTTTGTGACGATACATTAGATTGGTATTCCTGATTGGTGAATCCGCTATGATAAATTCCTTCTGGTGCTCCAAAACAGTCTTAAAGTTCTCAACTTCATCATCAAACAGAGTTCCTCTGATTTCATTCCCCTAAAAGCACAACATAAAAATGAATCAGACCATGGCTAACTTTTTCATGGTAAATACACAACAAATATTCACAGCATTATATATACCTCATCATCTTCAAACACAAGTTTCTGGTAAGCCTTCTTCCCTTCTGGATATTTTGCAGGAGACTTTTCCTTCACTTTAACTTTAATCTTATACCTCTTGTTTTTGGGAGTTAGCTTATCTAGAGGCACATACTGAGGTTTCATTTAATTCATTTGCATACAAAGAAAGGTTATTTCACATTGTTTAACAATCTTATATGTATATAGCATCATTTGACTTGAGGTTATAAGTGAGCATTGTTCTAAAATGCTGTCATATTTTGTTCATAAATCAAGTTTTCTAATTTATCATGTGCAATTCAATAAAGAAACATGTTCTTTAACCTTATATTAATAATTATACAAAATTAGATCAATTAACCAAAATGAATACATTTTAGTAAAATCTGTAACAAATACATGACCAAACCACTATAGGACAAAGGGTTTTAAATCTAAAATAAAATTATCTCAGATGAATGAAACACACCCTAAGCAGCACAAATTATCTAACTTCAGCAGTAATAATTAGATTTCAGTTTCAAAAATAAGCCCAACAATTTTTCAGACAATATAAGAATAAACTGATGTCAGTGAAGCTTGTTGAGTACGCTGTAAGAAACATAGCAGTGTGGTTCATAAGAGGAAGTATATGAAGCATATATTGGCAAACAACCTAGGAATCTTAAATATAGATCTGTAATACTGAACAACATTAAAGAAGACATGCTCTAATATGAAAACAGTACATGCCTAACAATTCAGCCAGTGTATAGTCAGAGAAACATTTATTGTCATTAAGAATAAAAATACTATAGTGAAAAGAAGTGCAGTAGAGATACTAATGAAGTGATAACAATCAACACCATTAATGAAGGCATGCTATTAAATGAAGACAATTAAGAACCCAATTATATGAATTCATGAAAACAAAGCCATTAATGCACATACCTTAACAACAGAAATGTATGAACAACCAGCTGCAAAGATGCTATTTTTTAAGAGAGAAGTGTGATAAACGGTTTGAAAGCAACAAGGTTCCTTTAAATAGAACAAGGAAAACATTGAAACTTACATTTTTAAAAAGGAGAAGTATTATGATTGGCTGGAAAGCCATAGTGTGTATTGTCCACTGGAAATAAATATACCATGATGGTACTTGGTTAACCAGCAGATATTTCACTGTTGAAGTTTTATTGGGACTTATAAATATTGCAAAACTTTTTGTTTACATATCTGTTAATCCTTGAAACTCCGAAAATTTGATTTGGTTTAAAATGAAGCTCTTAAGTTTACTCTTTTGTTTGTTATAATTTGAAGCAAGTCATTATATGTAGCTACTTTGTGGGAGATCTTTCGAATGTATCTTTGAATTTATTTTATCTTAGTATGAAGTGTATGCACTTTTGTATTTCACACTATATTTAAGGCATATAAAATGTGAAATACACGAACAAATATTAATTTGTAAACATTAAAATGGCTATTTCATATAAAGAACAGTTTAAGCAAACGTTCTGTTGCTACATAACAAGGCTGTAGGTGCTAGAAAAAAAAAGTTACAAAAAATAACATGTTCATAATATTTCCTTTATAAAAGAATAGGAAAAATTATGCTGCTAAAATAATTGCCACTAAAGGCAGAGTTTAAAAACTTGTTTGACTAATGTGGGTTCGTCCAAAAGAAGAGCCACTGCTATAAGCACAGGCTGCAAATGTCCAATGTTGTGCTAAACAAGCAACATGCATAACCAATGTCTGGAATGGCTGCAAAACAAAGAGCTAAACATGAGCCTTATTTTAATATACAATATGATAGCTGGTATTCTAGATGTATATATAAAGGAGTATGTGCCATAAACCTAACCTTGCTTAGAATAAGTCTAGTTAGATGTTATTGGCTAGCCTCAAAACATCATATGACACGATGTTTCGAACAACCGTTGATGGGACAGAATCGGATAGTTGAGTTGTATACACCGTCACCTTTTCAAATTTTTGGCACGTGAGAGAGCAACATACAGTTGACCATGTGAGAAGCATGGCTGTGGAAGGTACACTAAAACACGATTGAACGTCTGCCCTTGAGACTTGTTTATAGTCATATCAAAGCTGAGTTTGAGTAGAAACTGTTTCCGTTCAAACTGGAAAGGATACTTAGAAGAAGACGAAGGCCTTAAGTTTACATGTGGAACACAATAAAATGTTCCTTTATAATGTCCACTAGCTATTTCACAAATAATTCAATTAGGAAGGAAGTGCCTACAAATAAGGCGAGTACCATTGCACATCCCTTTAGAAGGTGCTAAATTGCGTAATAAAATAACGGGGCTGTTAACCTTCATTATAAGTTGATGTGGACTCATCCCTCCTGGGCAAAGTGTGTTTAGAAATTATATTGGATAGAGGCTGCAGTTATCATCAAGGATTGAGTCGTAGCTTGAATAGACAGTAGGTATACCAGGTAACCGCTTAATCAAGTAGTCATTAATGGCATCAACTTCCTCATTCATTGGTGTGAGGATTGCTCTTTCATTGAATATGCCATTATCAAATGTTGGAATCGAGATTTCTGGGAAAATCGTTGTAGCTAAAATAGAAATTGGATCCTCATTTGCAGCAACATTCTGAACTATAATAGGGGTTTTGCTTGCGTTGACTTTTTGTTGACTTTCTCTCAAGGGCGATTTTCATGGCGATTTGAAGAAGCTAGGTTGGGTCTTCATCTTGCTTGATCTTCACCATGCCACGCAAGAAGAAACAATCAACTCCTCTTCCGCAAAACCAATCTCATGCTCCATTTGACACTATTTTGAATAATCTAAGGAAATCTGGAATCTCTTCAACATCAGAACCGATTGTTGAAGATGAAGCTGAACTTGAGCTAGTTACTCCACCACCCCATCTGGTGAATCCGGCGGTTGGAATGGTTTCCAAAGCTGATTTGAAGAAGCTTGAAAACATTTATCGAAGTTCGATTCCTCAAAATCGAGCTAATTTCAATGGAACAGTACCTAGGGTTTCTCCGGTTACTGTTCCATTAGATTTTGGGCAAAATAGGAGCTTTGTGAATCCTACGATTGATGCTGTTGGGAACTTTCAGGGCTCTGAAGATGCTGAGGAAGTTCAGGAACCTAATGCTAAAGATCGATCTTACAAAGGGAAACTAACAGCAAAAGGGGCAACTCTCTCCTTTGTTGCTCCTTTGATGCAGGATGGGAAATCGATTGCTAAACTCCAAGCATATGAACTTCGGGAAGGTAGCAAGAAATGGAGTAATGCTTTAAGTTTCTATGTTGTTGGATATTCTACTACTATTGTTGATGTTCATCGTTTTATTGCTGAGAATTGGAAGAACATAGTTAAACCAGACATTTTTTGGCATGATGAAGGATACTTTATCATTAATCTATATTTTGATGTTGATAAAGATATAATTTTATGCTCTGGCCCTATTACGTTCTATGGCAAACCAGCTATAGTCAAGGCTTGGAATGAAAAATTTGATTTTCATTTTGAAATCCTCAGAACCATCTGTTTCTAGGTTAGATTGCCAAATTTGCCTTTGAATTACTGGAGTAATGATACCCTTAGCAGAATTGGGAGCCTTTTGGGGGTCTGTAGGGAATATTTCAAGCATCCCACACTTGAGCCCCACTGTGATCATACACTTAAGCATGGTGGCCTCCAAAGGGAAGGAAGCTAGAGTAAAAGAGTCGCCAACAAGTTTTAGGAACTTGTAAACCGTTCACAGGGTGAAGGTTACACCCCTTCACGATCCATGAGATCGCTAACTCCATAGTGGTCTGGAACCATGACTGGATATTCGGGGATGAAGGTACAAATCCAACCTAAAAGAGATTGAACCTGACCTTAAATAGGCCTCTACTTTATTCTTCTCGTATTTAAGTGCGCTTTCTGACTAACATACAATCATTAGGTAAACCCTAAACCTGTTTAATCTATGTTGGTTGAATATTAATGCACAAACAAAACTATTATTGGCGATCACTTGAATTATAATCATATTAGCCTAAACAAGATTATTAATTATTTTATTAAGCGTGATCATAAGTACAAATTCCCTTTAAACATGCATAAAAGGCGTGATCAAGCAATAACAATAACAATATATATCAAGCAACATAATAACAACAATCATAACAATCATGTTAACAATAAAGCATAATAATAATAGCAAGATCCTAGGCATGATACTAACAAGATTAATAACAAATCCTAGCATGTCACTAAACCATAAAGATCAAAGCTTTAGCCCTAACATGATAGAAAGAAAGAATAGGAAGCATCATAGAAACATACATGATATTAGAAATTTTAGTTGTTACCCTAAACATGATACTAGGAATCATAAAGACATCCTAACATGATACTAGGAATCAAAATAATCAAAGCATGATTCTTATATCAAAGTAATTAAATTACTTACTTAGATGCCTCGTATCTGTTTCTAATAACAAAATACACGAGTTAGTAACTTCAAGGAAAATAATAAATCAAACAATTAAATTAAATAATTAAAATAGAGATTTAGGACCAAACCCTCAGAAATTATCAACCTTTCACGTCTAGGGTGAAGGAAACTTTGAACTTGGCTAGGTGTGTCTAGAACTAATGTATGTGGAATTTTGTAAGAGGGAAGGCTTAGAAAAAGAATAGAGAGAGAGAAAGCTTCTAGCTTTTAGAGAGAGAATAGAGAGAGATGATGGTTGTGAATTGTTGAATAAAATCGGGGAGATACGACCCCTATTTATAGAAAAAATAATCAGCAAACGATAGAAAATACTTCAAGTTCTATACGGAATAAAACTGGTATCTGTCGCCAGGCGACAGACAACAACGCCAGGCGACAGGATTAGCGCCCGGCGACAGACTCTGTTGTCTGGCGACAAACTCTGTCGTTTGGCGCTAATTAAAAGATAAGAAGCGCTTTGTACGCGGAATCCTCTTCTTAATATGATTAAGCAGCTAATTCCACGTTTATCAAATTAAAATCAGGTTTGTGATAAATCACTTATTTTATTCAAAATAAAACTCTTTAAAAATATAATTATCAATCCTTATTACATTAGAATTTAAAAGAACCTTCTAGATTATTCAGAAAGATTAAATTAATCCTAATAACTTTAGGAATAATAATTAATAGGCCCTCCTCTAGATCATTGGGTCGCATATAAAATTCATTTCGGGCCCAATTTAGTTTAGGCCATAACTTCCTCATTATTCATCGGAATTGGGCTTATAATATATCGTTGGAAAGCTCTTTTCAAGCCCAATCCAACTACACTATTATTGGACCCTTATCATGGACCAAACTAAAGTGGACTGGCTATTGTTCATAAATAGATTAGGGGTGTCCATTCGGTTTTCGGTTTGGATTTAGGCCAAATCCAATCCGATCCGAATTATAATTCGGTTTTCATTTTTCAATCCGATCCAATCCGAATTACTCTTCCAATCCAATCCGATCCAATCCGAATTTTAATTCGGTTATTTTGGATCCGATCCGAAATCCGAATTAAATTAAGTTGATTATAACGTCTAATAAACTAGTACGATAACATAAAATGATAGTCATGATTAACATAAATTGCTTCACATCCAAACAAATTAAATTGTTTAACATAAGTAGTACAACTAAAAGGCAACACTAAGAGTTCATTACAACAATTAAGTAGCATGATTTTTGTTCAAAATAAGTAGCACTTCTGGCAGTAGCAGACTAGCAGGCACAGGCGCACAGCAACTTAAGAAGAAAACAGCAGCAAACAGCAGCAAAAACAGCAGCAAAAACAGCCCACCAGCATTCTTTAATCAAGGCAGAAGCTTAGTCGTCTAAAACCTCAACTGTATCAGGCTCAGCAATGGATATCTTGCACAAATCTTGATATTGGGAGAAAAAATAAAGAGCAAATAATAATTAGATTCAAAATCAGTAACAATATTAATATATAATTAAAACAAGAAAATAAAAAGATTTAGCAATCACCTTCTTCAAGTTGCTCAACTTCCTCCAAACATTCTTCAACATTTAATGAATTCGGGGAGGCACGCAACCAATTTTGTGAACAAACAAGACTCTCAACAACTCTAGGAGAAAGGGAACTCCTAAATGGATCAAGAATCCGTCCACCAGTGCTAAAGGCACTTTCGGAAGCTACTGTTGAGACTTGACAAGCTAAAACATCACGAGCTAGTTTTGCCATTGTAGGAAATCTAGAGCAATGAAACCTCCACCATCCCAAAACATCAAAGTTATCAGAGTCTTCCTCTGTTTCTTCTTCCAAGTACTTGTCCAACTCTAACTTTGTTTCTCCTCCTTTTTCCCCCCTTTGTTTCTTATACTTGTTTTTCAAAACATCAACTTTCTTTTGAGGAGCATTTAAGTGAGCATCATCCCTACTCTCACTTGAGTCCTCTCTAAGTGTATCGGTTGTTGGAAAAACACGATACTCATCATACAATGCATATAGAGATTCCCTCAAATTTTTTGTGAGTATAGAACCAACATTGAAATCATAAATCTCACTGATCATCCACTCAACATAATCAAGTTTATAGCGAGGATCAAGAACAACAGCAACGAAAATCAGCAAGTTTATCTTTTCTGGATCCCCCCAATATTTTTCATATTTCTCCTTCATTTTACAAGCCATCAAACACATATTTTCATCCCTAGATGCACACAACTCTTTCAAAAGCGCAGCAACATTAACAAGCTCATGAAAAAATTGATTGGCAGTCACATATGCAGAACCAGAAACACGCAAAGTCAGCTCATAAAAACACTCTAAAAATTCAGAAAACCTCTTAACAGTAGCCCAATCATCACATGTAGGGGGTCCATTTCCTTCCCGCTCATATAACTCTATATTATAATGGGGATCCTCCTCTGAATATCTATCAAAAGCATCCTCTAAAGCAAGGGCAGCATCTAACATAAGATACGTAGAGTTCCACCTAGTCGGCACATCAAGACACAACAACTTCTTGCTATTTATTTTTTCATCGGCAACACATTTTTTAAACTTCAATAAGCGAGCAGGAGACTGCTTAATGAACCTAACAGCATGTCTAACCCGAATAATTGAATCATGAACACATTTCAAACCATCACCAACAACTAAATTAACAATATGAGCTACACAACGCATATGAAGGAAACGACATTTAAGAACCCCTGTCTTCCAGCCATTGATTTTTCTTTTCATATAAGCTACAGCAGTGTCATTTGAACTCGCATTATCAACAGTTATGCAAAAAACATCTTCAAGCTCCCACTCAAGTAAACACTTCTCTATCATTTTACCCACTTCTTCACCTTTGTGACTTGCAACAGTACAAAAACTCAGAATTCTTTTTTGAAGTTTCCAGTCATTATCGATAAAATGAACAGTCAAAACCATATAATTAATTTGTTGAATAGAAGTCCACAAATCTGTTGTTAAAGAGACCCTAGAATTGCATCGTTTTAGGACATTTTTTAGCTTTCTTTTTTCTGTCAAGAACATCTCATAACAGTCCCTTGCTATAGTTTGTCTAGAAGGCACATGAAACCTAGGTTCCATAATACTACAGAAATACTTAAAACCTTGACCCTCAACAAACTTGAAAGGCAGTTCATCAACAATTACCATAAAAGTTAGTGCTTTTCTAATGCTAACAGGGTCAAATTTCTGATAAGTCAAACCACTAGTTGCTCCACATGCTTTATTACTACCATTTTGAAAAGAAAGTAAGCTTTGCTTGGATTCTTTTGGAGTAGAATAGGGATACTTACGGCATTTAGAGATATGAGCCCACAAAGGGCTGGTTCCATTCTTTTTAGGGTCACAATTATACTTTGTCTTGCAATGCTTGCAGATTGCCTTTAGCCTCCCACCCGTTTCCTCTTTGTCGAAGTGATCCCAAACCTCAGATCTGTCTTTCATCCTCTTCCTCTTACCCTTTTCTTTCTTTGGGTTGTTGTTTGAAGTAACTTCAAGGTCTTCAACATCAACATTACTTTCAGCATTATTAACTTCAACATTATTAACTTCAACATCCCCTTTGCGTGAGACTCGCGACATACTGCAAGTATAATTACGAAAAAATTAAAAACTTGTAGTTGAAATTCAACAAAAAAAAAAAAAAATGAAAAAAAAAACAAAATACAATAGAAGAAGGGTAGAAAATTACCTTAAGTGGTTTAGGATTGTGAGATCATAAGGAATGATTTGATTTAAATTTTCATGAGATGAGTAGCAGAGTAGATGATGAAGTGATGAAGAAAGAGGCGTGTAATGAAGACTGAATAGGCAAATTTAGGGTTTTTATTTATATAGTATGTATTTGGGCTAAATTTTAAAGGCCCAATTATAAACCAAAACAGGCCATATTATAAATGCTGGCATCTTAAAGTTCGGTGTTCGGTTTTAATTGGATCCGAATAGGGTCAATCCGATCCGATCCGAAAATCCGAAATTTTAAAAAATTTCAATCCGATCCGATCCGATTTAAAGTTCGGATCCGATCCGAATTGACAATTCGGTTTGGATTGGATTGGATTTCGGTTTTTATCCGAATTATGGACACCCCTAAAATAGATGGTAAAAAGAAATATTTTCAAAAACAAAAAGAGAGATATTTTAATAAAAACAACCACATCACTAGACTTTTCACATTTTCACTTTGTTCGATAATCAAATGACGTGAAAGGTATTCATCACTGGGTTTGGTTTTGGGGAAACACATTTGGGTGTCTACAGAAGCCCCCACTTTGACTGAGTTTGGAGAAACGTAAGTTTCGAAAATAAAAGTCAAAGTAGCGATAGGGACGGAGAATGATCCAGAACGTTTTTTTTTTGTTTTTTTTAATGCACGGATCATATGCAAGAAAATAAATGCTCATTTTATTTAAAAAGTGAAGGGTAAAAATTCTACAGAATAAAATCTAAGGAAAATAAGAGGTACCTATGCTAGACTTATTGGGGAAAGAAAAAATAGAAGAAAATAGAAAAAAAAGGTCACGAAATCTTGTCATTGAAGCTCGCCTTGTGTCTTTTGTTCTATCATCATCTGGTCTTCTTGCTAGCTAGAGGCAATGGGATCTTGTTTGCTTCTATGAGATCTTGAATGAGATTTTGAAATCTATAACATTCATCCGTGGTATGGCCGTTTTCTTGATGGTACTTGTAATAAGAGTTGGGATTCCATCTTGAAGATCGCCTTTCTGGCGTCGGATCTTCAGTAGGGCCAATAGGTTTGATTAATCCTCGATCATAGAGACGATCGAAAGCAACATCATAGGTCATTCCAATGGGTGTGAACTCTCTTTTGGGTTTCCTTTTAGGTCCTTGATTATCCATGGCTAAGACACCGTTATGGTCAAAGGTACTAATATTGTTACTAGAGTAGGTGTTTTCGGAAGAAGAAGGATTGTCGTTCTTCTTTCCTTTCCAGCCACTGTTGTTACTACTGTTAGTAGCTTTCTGTTTTGCAAGGTCATCTTCGATTTCAATACCTATGTCGTAGACGGCCTTGAAAGTATTCAAATTATGTTGATATTTCAAATGTTTCGAATACTTGTCTTGAAGGTTCTTGATGAACATCCTTACAGACTCCTTTTCAATAGGAACCTCGACCATATTAGCGGAAGTTTCCCTCCACTTGTTGAAGAAAGAAGTGAACCCTTCATTTTCTTTTTGCTTTAGCATCTCGAGTTGTCTATGGTCAGTTTCAAATTGAATGTTACATTTGTATCTATCAATGAAAGCGTTTACTATTCTGTCCCAAGTAGAGGTCTTTTCTTTATCAAGAGAAAAGAACCAATGTTGACAAACGGTTTCAAGAGATAGCGAGAACAAAGAATGAAAAACCTTCCTATCAATCCCCTTGATGTTCATTATGGTTTCAAAAGCCCTTAAGTGAAAATAAGGATTATCCGTTGGCTTGAACTTAGGGATGTCGTAGGCATTGAACTTCTGCGGAAGAAGTTCCTTGTCCACTGAGACCCCTTGTGAGCTAATGCCCTGGAATCTATAGTCATTGGAGAGTTTGCTTAGGATTTCTTGCATGAGCTCCATTTGTTGTTGCTTCACAGGGTCATTTATTTGAAGGGTCATAGCCTTCATCAATTCAGTTATGTTAGCCATGTCTTTCTTAAGTTCGTTGACTTCCTCTTGAGTTGCCATTATCTTCTTAGCTTTTCTTTTCCGACTGATTGGTTTGTCAAAAAGTAGTACTTGAACAAAGGTGTTGTCCTTGATTAATCTGCCTTCTCTCCTTGACCAAGTGTTGTGGGAAGGGAAGTTAGGGATAAGTTTTTATTTTTGACTCAAGCTCTTTTCAACATGCAATAGATGGGAAGAGATTATGGAAGAATGAGGGATGATATGTATGGAGAAAGAAAAATGATATAGATGAAGATATATGGAATAATTTAGGAATAAAGTGGACCCCTAACTCAAATGACGGAAATAACGACTCATGCATGAACCTAAGACATGGTCATGATGACATATACACAATGTGTGTGCTAAGACTAGTGAGTGTAGGTGACATGTTTGACTCGTGTCATGAGCATGGAATTAGACTATATGACTAGACATAATTAAGGACTAAACATGACTATTGTCATTAATAAACTGATTAAACTGATTAAGTAAACTGATTAATTAGACTCGTCGCGAAGACTCGAGTAGAAAACTAGACTGTCGCCGGAGCAACAGGACTGTTGCCACACGCTAAGGACCAGCGCCAGACGACAACATTTTCGCCTAACGCTAATTACTAGTGCATGGAGCTACAGTCCAAACCTTTGCGCCATTGCTGGAACATTGGTCTGGGACTGTTTCCAGTATTTTTACTTTAAAAGGACAAGCCTAAAGTCATACTGAGTCAAGTTTGATCAATTTATTTAGACTTTAATCATTTATATTAATTAATTAATTAATTTAGCAAAGTCCTTTAGTCATTAATTAGTTCATTTAGACTCATTCACAAGTCAACAAACGGTTAGTGTAAACACATATAGGTTATGCACAAGCAAACAATGCACAAGTAGTCAAATAGTCACGATATGATGCAATGAGTTTGCAACCTAACCATGGCTCTAGTTCTCTAAAGTTCAGGATATGGGTTAGTCAAAGAGGATCCATGGTTATGAGTCCGGATGCACCGCGCGGGAGCTTGACCTTTGGGAGGGTTGGCTCGAGTGGATGGGACCCCGCGAGTTAAACTTGCTTCCAAGGTTTGGTGAATTCAACACTCGGATGTACCCTTTGTTGCCAGGAGCGTTCGATTGGGTAGATTGAGCGAGAATTCCCAGAGGGTTATGGCCATATGTAGAACACATATGGGTTTCATAAAAAAGGGAAAAACTCAATAAGGAAGTCAAATCGAGCAAACAGTACTAGAAACTAGTCGAAACAAGAAGGTAGATTTCTGGCTTGGTATTGGAAGAATTTGGCGCGAGACAATAGTGTCTATCGCCAGGCGACAGAGCCATCGCTTGGCGCTGGCGTTTTTTTCTCAGCGCTAATTCCTACATGCCTCGGCAGCTTTCTATTCTTGAATTTTCCAGTTTTTCGCAGCGTTATTTCGATTTTAGTTGTGAAAGATATTTCCCTAATTTCCTATGAGTAAAAATTCTATGTTTTTGACGCATTACGGATGGTCTTTCTAATGCGGACTTTTTTATGCTTATGCCAATAATGTTAATCAAAATTACGCACATGAAATACTTAGAACTTTTCGAGTCTCATCCACTCATTCTAAGTTATTGCCAAAATAAATTTTAGGAATTAAAATAGAAATCCTCAACAGTGGAGTTGCCAAAAAACTGTATGGAATATTTCAAGCATCCCACACTTGAGCCCCATTGTGATCATACACTTAAGCATGGTGGCGTCCAAAGGGAATGAAGCTAGAGTAAAAGAGTCGCCAACAAATTTTAGGAACTTGTAAACCATTCACAGGGTGAAGGTTACAACCCTTCACGATCCATGAGATCGCTAACTCTATAGTGGTCTGGAACCATGACTGGATATTCGGGATGAAGGTACAAATCCAACCTAAAAGAGACATACAATCATTAAGTTAACCCTAAACCTGTTGAGTCTATGTTGGTTGAATATTAATGCACAAACAAAACTATTATTGGCGATCACTTGAATTATAATCATATTAGCCTAAACAAGATTATTAATTATCTTATTAAGCGTGATTACAAGTACAAATTCCCTTTAAACATGCATAAAAGGTGTGATCAAGAAATAACAATAACAATATATATCAAGCAACATAATAACAACAATCATAACAATCATGTTAACAATAAAGCATAATAATAATAGCAAGATCCTAGGCATGATACTAACAAGATTAATAACAAATCCTAGCATGTCTTAGATGCCTCGTGTCTCTTTCTAATAACAAAATACACACGTTAGTAACTTCAAGGAAAATAATAAATCAAACAATTAAATTAAATAATTGAAATAGAGATTTGCGACCAAACCCTCAGAAATTATCAACCTTTCACGTCTAGGGCGAAGGCAACTTTGAACTTGGCTAGGTGTGTCTAGAACTAATGTATGTGGAATTTTGTAAGAGGGAAGGCTTAGAAAAAGAATAGAGAGAGAGAAAGCTTCTAGCTTTTAGAGAGAGAATAGAAAGAGATGATGGTTCTGAATTGTTGAATAAAAAAGGGGAGATATGACCCCTATTTATAGAAAAAATAGTCAGAAAACGATAGAAAATACTTCAAGTTCTATACGGAATAAAACTGGTATCCTTCGCGAGGCAACAGACATCAATGCCAGGCGACAAGATTAGCGCTAGGTGACAGACATTAGCGCCCGGCGACAGACATTAGCGCCCGGCAACAGACTCTGTCGTTTGGCGCTAATTAAAAGATAAGAAGCGCTTTGTACGCGGAATCTTCTTCTTAATATGATTAAGCAGCTAATTCCGCGTTTATCAAATTAAAATTAGGTTTGTGATAAATCACTTATTTTATTCAAAATAAAACTCTTTAAAAATATAATTATCAATCCTAATTCCATTAGAATTTAAAAGAACCTTCTAGATTATTCTAGAAGATTAAAATCAATCCTAAAAACTTTAGGAATAATAATTAATAGGCCCTCCTCTAGATCATTGGGTCGCATATAAAATTCATTTCGGGCCCAATTTAGTTTAGGCCATAACTTCCTCATTATTCATCGGAATTGGGCTTATAATATATCGTTGGAAAGCTCTTTCGAGCCCAATCCAACTACACTATTGTTGGACCCTTATCATGGACCAAACTAAACAGGACTAGCTATTTTTCATAAATAGAATGTAAAAAGAAATATTTTCAAAAACATAAAGAGAGATATTTTAATAAAAACAACCACATCACTAGACTTTTTCACACTTTCACTTTGTTCGATAATCAAATGATGTGAAAGGTATTCATCACTGGGTTTGGTTTTGGGGAGACACATTTGGGTGTCTACAGGGTCCCAATATGTACTGATGAGTGTACTTCCCGTCAACTTAGGGTCTCATTTGCTTGGCTTCTTATTGATGTGGATATTACAAAGCCTCTTCCTTAGTGTGTTTGGGTTCAAGATCCAGCTGGTGAGCTTATTGAGCTCAAAATCCAGTTTGAATGGAGCCCACCATTCTGTAAGAAGTGTGACATTGTTGTTCATGATTGCCTAGCTCCCAAGAAGCAGGTTAAACCCCAACAGAAGGGAATTGAGAATAATCAGACTACTCAAAATCAAGTTCAGAAGAAGATATGGGTCCCAAAGCAGGCTGCCCCTGTTCCTGCACCTAAGGATGTTGTTCCTGAACCTAAGGATACTATTCTTAAGCCTGCTGTTCCTGAATTTACTCCAGAAATATAGGTGCAAAAGCCTCGAGAATGGCAAATGGTTGGTAAAAAGTCAAAAAAGAAAAGTAACCGGCTGATTACTTTTCTTGTTCCAAGCTCCAACACTTACCAGCCTTTGCTTGACATAAAGATAGATCAGGGTGATGATGCTACTAATGCTGATAATATTCCTATCGGGGGTGATGGTAATCCCCCTCTAGGATCATGTTAGTAGCTGATGACCCTAATAAAGTAGCTGATGTCAAGAAGCTGCAATCTACTCATACTTGTGAATGTATTGCTCTCTTGAAAACTAAAATCAAGTAGAAAAACTCTATTGCTATTCAGAAGAAATTTGGTGTGTCTTTGTACTGGCATGTCAATTGTTCTAGCTCTCCTAAGGGCAGGATTTGGGTTGGCTGGAAAGCTGATTTTGTTAACCTGTATATTCTTATCTCTTCTAAGCAGTTTGTTCACTGTCTTTTAAGCTCCAAGGATCTTAAAGTGAAGATTTTTGTTACTTTTGTCTATGGGTTACACTCTATGCATGATAGGCAGCCTTTATGGGCTGGACTCAAAAGCATCACCACTCCTAGCCTGCCCTGGTTGTGTCTTGGTGATTTTAACTCTGTTCTAAATGCTCATGATAGGTTGAATGGTGTCCCTATTACTGATTATGAGACTAAAGATTTTCAAACTTGTATTGATGATCTGTCTCTTTTAGAAATCAAGAGTAAGGGTGCTTTCTTTTCCTAGTGTAACAAGGCTCATGAGGGGCCTAGAACTTACACTAGCATTGATAGAGGCTTGGTGAATCAGGATTGGTTGAATGCTTATGCTAATGTAGAAGCTATTTATCTCCCTCCTTCTCTATCTGACCATAGCCCTTTTCTTGTTGATATTTTTCACTCCACCCCTGGCAAAGGTAGACCTTTTAGGTTCTTAAATTGCTTGGAAGACCATACATATTTCCCTGATGCAATCAAGAGAGCTTGGCAGAGCCCAGTTGCTAGATCTGCTATGCTTCAGATCTGGAATAAATTGAAAATGGTCAAGCATGAGTTGAAAACTCTTAATATTCAGAAATTTGGTGATATTGGTGCTAAAATTGAAGTTTCTCAGAATCATCTTCATTATATTCAGAATCAGATTGCTACTAATCTAGATGATCCTGATCTGCCTGTTCAGGAACTGGATGCTATTCAAAAAGTTAAGCACTGGATGAACATTCAAGAGAGTATCTATAAGCAAAAGTCCAGGATTGATTAGATTCAGCTTGGAGATGGTAACAACCACTACTTTTTCTCTGTCATGAAACAAAGGTAGAGCAGGGCTAGGGTTGATTCTATCTACTCTGAGCAAGGTGAGCTTTTAAAAACTCCCTCTGATATTGAAGCTGAGATTATTTCCTTCTATAAGAAGTTGCTTGGCTCTAGAGCTACTTCTTTACCAGGCATTGATCTTGCTATTATGAGAAAAGGCAGGCAGCTTTCTAGGAGTTCTTAGCAATTTCTTGTTTCTTCTGTTACAACTGTTGAGATTGATTTAGCCTTGAAAAGTATTGATAGCTCTAAAGCTCCTGGAATTGATGGGTTTAACTCCTTGTTCTTTAAGAAAACTTGGGATTTAGTCAAGGGTGAGGTTTATGCTGGAGTTCTGGAATTCTTTAATACCTCTACTATGCTGACTCATTGGAACTGTACTACTGTGACTCTTGTTCCAAAAGTACGGAATCCTTCTTTTGCCAAAGACTTTAGGCCTATTGCTTGTTGTACTGTTCTTTATAAACTAATTTCTAAAGTCTTGACTGCTAGACTTGCCAAAGTTTTGCATGAGATTATGGATGATGCACAGGCTGGGTTCATTCTTGGTAAGCATATAGGAGACAATATTCTCTTAGCTACTGAGCTTATTAAGGGATATGGTCAAAAATTTATCACTCCTAGGTGCATGTTGAAAATTGATTTGAAAAAGGCATATGATTCTGTGGAATGGAGCTTCATTCAGAGTGTGATGGCTGAACTTGGTTTCCCTTCTCAGTTTATTGCCTGGATTATGAGTTGTCTGACTTCTGTTACTTTCTCTATCTTGATTAATGGTATTCCTTCCAAGCCTTTCCGTGCAAAGAAAGGGCTTAGGCAGGGAGATCCTATGTCTCCCTTCCTCTTTGCAATTGGAATGGAGTATCTATCAAGGTGTCTTTATGAGTTGAAGTTGAATCCTAATTTCAATTACCATCTAAGATGTGAAAAGCTTCTCTTGACTCGCCTTATGTTTGTTGATGATCTTTTGATGTTTTCTAGAGCTGATGCTATCTCTGTCACCCTGCTTTTTCAAGCTTTCACTAAGTTCTCACAGGCCTCTGGTTTGTCTGCTAATTTGGACAAGAGTGAAGTTTTCTTTGGTGGCATTGGTGTTGCTGATCAGGATGCTCTGAGAGTTCTTTTAGGTGTTGCTCAAGGCTCTATTCCTTTTAGATACCTTAGTGTGCCTTTATCCTCTAAGAAGCTAACTATTGCTCAATGTAGGCCCTTATTGAAAGGATCACAGGCAGAATCAAAGGATGGCTGCTAAACTGTTGTCTTATGCTGGTAGCTTCAGTTAATTAAAAGTGTTCTGTTTGGCATTCAAACTTACTGGGCTCAAATATTTGTTTTGCCCAAGAAGATTCTGAAAGAAATAGAGGCTAAATTCAGAGCTTTCTTATGGATAAGGAAAGCTAATCCTTCAAAGAAATCTCTTGTTGCTTGGTCCCAAGTCTGTCTTGCTAAAGTCAGTGGTGGTTGGGATCTTATCTCTTTGCTTGAGTGGAATAAAGCTGCTGTCACCAGGTTGCTGTGGGATTTAGCTTACAAGGGTGACAACTTGTGGGTTAAATGGGTTCATATTTACTACTTCAAAGGAAAAAATTGGTGGAGTTTTCCTGCTCCTAAAAAAGGCTCATGGGTTCTAAGGAAAATTCTGGATTGCAAGGAAATCATTGACTCTATTGGAAGCTAGGATGCTGTTCAGCATAATGGGAATTTTAAAATCATGAAATCTTACAAGCAGCTTATGGTTTCTGTGCCTAAGGTTGATTGGAGAAGAGTTATTTGTAATAACTTGGCTTCTCCTAAGAGCCTTTTCATTTTGTGGCTTGCAATAAGAAACAGGCTGATCACTAAAGGTAGATTGCAAACTTAGGGTATAGCTTGTGACCCTACCTGTTTTCTTTGTGCTCAAAATCTAGAGACTGCTCAGCATTTATTCTTTGACTGTCAGTTCTCTAGGGATGTCTGGAGTAGAATTTTGTCTCTTTTGGACTATAATATGACTGTTCTCCCATTTGGTGATGAGGTTAAATGGGTTAATAGCATTTGCAGGAAGGCAAGGCCTAAAAACAGACTCCTTGGCATGTGTTTTACAGAAGCTGTCTATTATATTTGGCTCCAAAGGAACTCTTTAATCTTTACAGGAAGCTGCAAGTCTACAGAGCTGATTTTTAAAGATGTAATATTTTGTGTAGCTTGTAGATTTCCTACTAGTGATAGGCATATGATCATTTTGTAATCTGCTGTATCTTTGCTGCTTTTGGATTGTTGTGTCTTGGTTCTTTTTTTGAACCTCTATCTAGTCTGTCTGCTGGTTTATCAGCCGGTTCCAGTTCTGGCTATTCTGTTGTAGGTTGTTGCAGGTTACAGGTCTGTTTGCCTTGCTGCTTTGTGCTTTTTGTGTCTGTCTGGTCCTGGCTTCCAGAACCCTTCCTATAAGGTGGCTGGAAGCTTGAGTCCAGTCTTTGTTCCTGGTTCTTTCTAGAACCCTTCCTAAAAGGTTGCTAGAACGGAATCTGGAACTATTTGTGGTTGTGTGGCCTGTTTTCAGGTCTTGTGGTGGTTATAGCTTAGCTTTTATAAGTTGTAACTTCTTCTCTTTGGTAATAAAATAAAATTAAAAAAAAAAACATTGTGAACTATGTGTTCAGGTAGCTGAACATAAGCATTTTCATCTGTCTGTAATTGGTCATTTCCCAAGGCTAGGAGGAAAGCTGAATAGGGTAAGTCTTCTTTAGCTCTGATGTTTTCTGTTAACCAAAATTTGACTAAAAGGGGCCAAATGTGTGACCTGACTACACTAACACCAATAGCTTCTCTTTGTGAACGACGGGGCAAAATAAGCAGAACTTGCCTAAAAATCTCCTCCAAAGACAATTATTTTTCCACCAAACGGCTGATCAGGATGGCAGAGATCGAGCAATAACAAATCTAAAGATTTTATGTTCTCTTTACAAGCCATAGAAGCTTTATCCCAAATTATTAGAGCAGTTTCTTTGATTAAAGAAGCTAAGATTCCCTGTTTTGGGACATCACAAGCAAGCGACACTTCTGATTCAAGCGGAATCTTAAATCTGGAATGAGCTGTTCTGCCAGAGGGAATATTAGAAGCAGTTATCCCTGATGTTTCTGTTGGCAATACAATCTTGCCTGCTAAGCATACCTCAGCATACAAAGCATTGTAAAGAAATGTTTTCCCTGTCCCGCCTGGACCATTGTAGACACCCAAATGTGTCTCCCCAAAACCAAACCTAGTGATGAATACTTTTCATGTCATTTGATTATAGAACGAAGTGAAAGTGTGAAAAATCTAGTGATGTGGTTGTTTTTATTAAAATCTCTCTCTTTCTGTTTTTGAAAATATTTCTTCTTACACTCTATTTATGAAAATAGCCAATCCAATTTAGTTTGGTCCATGATAAGGGTCCAATAATATTGTATTTGGATTGGGCTTGAAAATACCTTTCCAACGATATATTATAAGCCCAATTCCGATGAATAATGAGGAAGTTATGGTCAAAATACTAAACTGGGCCCAAACCGGATTTTACATACGACCCAATGATCATGTGGAGGGTCCAAAGGTTTAATCTCATTCATAAACTAATTAGGATTTATTAGAAGCTTCTATAAGTTTCTAAAAGATCTTAATTATCCTTTTTTGAAAATATAAGATCAAAGAATTCGAAATTGAATAAAACTTCTCTTTTTGAGAGTCCTTGTTCTGTGCGAAATGGAAGATGGTCAGATATTATTTTCGTGCTTCATAATTTTTATACAAATCTTATATTTGGACAGATCTTGAAATTATCTTTCCAATGACATATTATAATATTAATTTCGAGCTATAACGAAAAAGATATGAAAGAAATACGAAACTCTATCCAAAACTGATACCCTTCCACTATTTCGGCCATATCTTTTTACCTACAAAAGATTTTAATCTGATTTTAATTGGGTTGGAAAGTAGACTTCAAGAGATTTCCAACGACATATTATATAACTTATTTGGACTTCTGGATCAAAAGATATGATAAAAACAAAATCCGTAATAAACTGTCCCAGCGCCAAACGACAGAGTCTGTCGCCTGGCGCTACTACCTGTCGCTAACTCCTGTCGTTTGCGACAGGAGGTCTTTTATTCCGTATGGGACTTGAACTATTTTCTATCGTTTTTGGACTATTTTTCTATAAATAGGGGTCGTATCTCCTCGTTTTTAATCACCAACAAACAACAATCATCTCTTTCTCTCTCTCTAAAAGCTAGAAGCTTATTCTGTCTCTATTCTTTTTCTAAACCTTCCCTTTTACAAAATTCCACATTCACAAGTCTTAGACACACCTAGCCAAGTTCGAAGTTGCCTTCGCCCTAGACGTGAAAGGTTGATAATTTCTGAGGGTTTGGTCCCAAATCCCTATTTCAATTATTTAATTTAATTGTTTGTTTTATTATTTTCCTTGAAGTTACTAACGCGTGTATTTTGTTATTAGAAAGAGATACGAGACATCCAAGTAAGTAATTAAACTACTTTATTGATCTTTTGATATATAAATCATGCTTAGATTATTTTGTTAATTCCTAGTATCATGTTAAGATGTTTTATTGCTTCCTAGTATCATGTTTAGGGTTAACTAATATTTCTAATATCATGCATGTTTCTATGATGCTTCCTATTCCTTCTAATATCATGTTAGTATCATGTTAGGGCTAAAGCTTTGATCTTTAATGTTTGGTGACATGCTAGAATTTGTTATTAATCTTGTTAGTATCATGCCTAGGATCTTGCTAATATTATTATGCTTTATTGAGATTGAATATTATTATGATGATTTGTTGTTATTATTATGTTGCTTGATATTATATATTGTTGTTATTGCTTGATCACACCTTTTATGCATGTTTAAAGGGAATTTGTACTTGTAATCACGCTTAATAAGATAATTAATAATCTTGTTTAGGCTAATATGATTATAATTCAAGTGATCACCAATAATAGATTTGTTTGTGCATTAATATTCAACCAACATAGATAAACAGGTTTAGGATTAATCTATTGATTGTATGTTAGTCAGAAAGCGCACATGAATATGAGAAGAATAAAGTAGAGGCCTATTTAGGGCAGGTTCAATCTCTTTTAGGTTGGATTTGTACCTTCATCCCCGAATATCCAGTCATAGTTCCAGACCTATGGAGTTAGCGATCTCATGGATCGTGAAGGGGTGTAACCTTCACCATGTGAATGGTTTACAGGTTCCTAAAACTTGTTGGCGACTCTTTTTCTCTAGCTTCCTTCCCTTTGGACGCCACCATGCTTAAGTGTATGATCACAGTGGGGCTCAAGTGCTGGATACTTAAAATATTCCTTACAACCATCGACAAAGAAACAATCAGGCTTCTCTTCATTGACATGAGCCATAATGTTATAGAAAGCATTTTCTTGAGCTTCATTGAGCTTATTACGACAACCAATGCATTCTGGAGGAATAGGCGCTTCAAGTGCATCCTCAATATCCTTTGTAATGCGTATTCCACTACTTGCTTCTTCAATCAAATGGCCTAAGCCAAAATTTTCCAATGACTTTCCCATGGCTTCTAAGCTTTTTTTAACTTCTGTTATAATTAGATGCTTGACTTTGGCGTGATAGTTGGGATTTTGATGCTCAAAATCTTCGGAAAGCGAAGTGTAAAACTACAGCCAAAGAGCATTTGGGTTACTGGGTTGGCAAAAGATTAACACATTGGCAAAAAGTTGTCTCAGTGCTGAAGGCATCTGTGCTTCTGATGCTTCTTGCAAACATAAGGTGACTGCATTGTCTTCCTGAAATAACCCTTGTTTGATTGCAGCTTCCTAGAAGGTAGAGTAGAGCGCTCCATCTACAATTTTAAGATGGTCAAATGAGACAGGGCTAATGACTTTGCCCAGCAATAAACCACTACTACAAAAAACCCCTATCGAGTCGCCTGTAAATAACCTAACGAGTCGCCTCAAAGGCGACTCTACAACCACCAACACGATAGCTTCCAACTTTAGGAGTCGCCTCAGAGGCGACTTGATAGCTTTTATATAAGTCGCCTATTGTAGGGAATATTTCAAGCATCCCACACTGCCCCACTGTGATCATACACTTAAGCATGGTGGTGTTCAAAGGGAAGGAAGCTAGAGTAAAAGAGTCGCCAACAAGTTTTAGAAACTTGTAAACCGTTCACATGGTGAGGGTTACACCCCTTAATGATCCAGGAGATCGTTAACTCCAATAGGTCTGGAACCATGACTGGAAGTTCGGGGATGAAGGTACAAATCCAATCTAAAAGAGATTGAACCTGCCCTAATAATAGGCCTCTACTTTATTCTTCTAACATTCATGTGCGCTTTCTGACTAACATAAAATCAACAGATTAACCCTAAACCTATTTATCTATGTTGGTTGAATATTAATGCACAAACAAAACTATTATTGGCGATCACTTGAATTATAATCATATTAGCCCTAAACAAGATTATTAATTATCTTATTAAGCGTGATTATAAGTACAAATTCCCTTTAAACATGCATAAAAAGCGGTGATCAAGCAATAACAATAATATCAAGCAACATAATAATCATCATCATAATAATATTCTAAATAAAGCATAATATTAGCAAGATCCTAGGCATGATACTAACAAGATTAATAACAAACCCTAGCATGTCACTAAACATTAAAGATTAGATTTTTATCCCTAACATGACACTAACATGATATTAGAAAAGAAATGGGAAGCATCATAATAATATCAGAAATATTAGTTAACCCTAAACATGATACTAGGAAGTAATAACATCCTAACATGATACTATGAATCAACAAAATACTCTAAGCATTACTTCTATATAAAAAGATCAATAAAGTAATTAAATTACTTACTTTGATGCCTCGTACCTCTTTCTAATTACAAAATACACACGTTAGTAACTTCAAGGAAAATAATAAATCAAACAATTAAATTAAATAATTGAAAGAGAGATTTGGGACCAAACCCTCAGAAATTATCAACCTTTCACGTCTAGGGCGAAGGCAACTTCGAACTTAGCTAGGTGTGTCTAGAACTTGTGAATGCGGAATTTTGTAAAAGGGAAGGTTTAGAAAAAGAAGAGAGAGAGAGAAAGCTTATAGCTTTTTTAGAGAGAGATGATGGTTGTGAATGATGATTGTGGATGATGAAAAAGGGGAGATACGACCCCTATTTATAGAAAACAAGCATGGAATCAAAGAAAATCATATTCGGAATAAAATACCTCCTGTCGCAAACGACAAGAATCAGCGCCAGACGACAAGCTCGTCGCCAGGCGACGAAGGCCAGCGCCAGGCGACAAAAGTCAACGCCTGGCGAAGATGCTGTCGTCTCGCGCTGGTTTAAAAGCCAACGCGCTTTTACACGCGTAATTACCTTTAAAACCGGTTACAAGTAATTCTGCGTCCAAGCAGATTTAAAATCAGATTAAATATATTTTATTCAAAATAAAACATCTTTTTACTAAAAATATAATTATCAATCCTAATCTTAGTAGAATTAAAAAGAACCTTCTAGATATTCCTAGAAGACTAAAATCAATCCTAATCACTTTAGGAATAATAATTAACAGGCCCTCCTCTAGATCATTGGGCCACATTTAAAATCATTGGGCCTAATTTAATTTAATCCATAACTTCCTCATAATTCATCGGAATTGGGCTTATAATATATCATTGGAAAGCTCTTTTCGAGCCCAATCCAACTACACTATTATTGGACCCTCATCATGGACCAAACTAAATTGGACTGACTATTTTTCATAAATAGGGTACGAAAAGGAATATTTTCAAAAACAGAAAGAGAGATATTTTTATTAAAAATAACCCCATCTCTAGACTTTCCACACTTTCACCTCGTTCGCTAATCAAATAACGTGAAAGGTACTCATCACTGTGTTTGGTTTTGGGGAGACACATTTGGGTGTCTACACCTATTAGCTGTTAGGCGACTCTATAGGTTAAGCTATTGTGTCACTTGTGTTGAAAGAGGTGACTCAATAGGTTAATCTATGGTGTCGCTTGTGTTGCACTACTACAAAACTTGAAAAAGTGACCCCTAATAAAAGACCCGTTATTCAAATAACGGGTTTGTTTGGTATAAAAGATCACATATTAATTATAACGGGTCTCTTATATGTATTAGAAAAAAAAACCATAGATATAAGAGACCCGTTGTTAAATCTGACGGGTCTTTTACCTTTAATCCTGAATCTTGAATGCAATATAATGCCTCTTTTTATTTAAGTCATTCTCTCTCTTCAAACCCTAACTCTAAACTAAAACCCTCATCCTCTCTTTGAGCCTGTTTCGCCGTCACTCTCTCTTCCTTAGCTTCCTGCTTGCTCTTTCTCTTCTCAATTTTCTCAGGTTTCAAAAAAAATGCCAAGTTAATTATATGAAGATGTGGTAAACAAGCCATATGAAGAAATATAAATACTACCGGCACTCATCCATTTCAATGGCGAATACCTCCATTTTTTCTGGTAAATAAGATTTTGTTTCGCTATTTTTTAATTGGTGAGGTATTATTCTTATGGAATAATTTATACTATTAGATCTTCAAGGGATCTTCAAGACTTTGAAAAATTATTCATCCTAATTTTTTTTGAGACAAATTTTATCCATTGTCTTTGTCATAGTACCGAGTAAATACGTATACAATTAGTTCTTCATTGTTATTTTCGATGTTTTATTGCAAATTTCTTTGATTGATTGGATGTTAATTGCGATGAACATACATGCAGAGTACTGATTTCATGGTTGCAACAATTGTATGCTTTTATAAATTGGATTTATTGTGTAGTGGCCTCTAGTTGCATGTAAAGTGATTATTTTTTATAATAATTTTTAGTGCATCTCCTATTTTCTTTGTTTTTGTAAATTATAATGGTTCATTATTTTGTTTTGTCAGATTGCTTGATTTCATCTCACAAAATTATCAAATGAAGGGAGAGAATGGAATACTCAAGCCTTGATGTAATTACAATTGTAAAATTTAGTAACTTTGTTTTTTTTTTTTTTTTTTTAATTTGCTGGGATTTTATGTTGTTTTTTTTTTAATTAATTAATTTATTTTTGTATCAAATCAATTTTTATTTAGCCCATTATTATTCCAGTGTTCTTGAAGTGTAACTTACAAAAAAAAAAACGAAAATAAGTGTAACTTACAATATACTTCTAGTAGAATGAATTTTCTGCCATTTCGTATTTCGTATAAAGCGTAGAATACGAAAAATTCAAAATTTAAAAAAACCAATTTATTTTTTTTTAAAAAAATTGAGAGCGAAGAGACCCGGTAACTGACATGACAGGTCTGTTTGATACCCAACTAAACATACCCCATTTCTCAAATAACGGGTCTCTTTCCCTTCAAAACTATTAATCTCAAAACACATATAACAGACCCCGTATCACTGACAACAGGTCTTGTTGTCCTAAAAAACAGACCCCTTCAATGAACGGGTCTCTTTATCAAAGAGACCCCTGAGATAGAGACCCGTTCTGAGGTGGTCTGTCAAGCATATTACAACGGGTCTCTTTGCCAATTTTTGTAGTAGTGTTGAAAGAGGCGACACGTAAAAAATCAACATTTTTTTCCAAGTACTTTTATTACCTCATATAATGTCAATGTTTATGCTACTTAGCATGCTTGATCTCTGGTTCTTTGCCTGGAAGGTTGAAGTTCTTGCCATTATGCCAAAGTTACTTTATATGTATATATGATATTGTAACTATTTTTAATATATTGTAAAAATCAACCTTTCGAGTCATGTCTTACGTAGTAAGTGAGTTATTAGGTAATAGTCATATGATAAAGCACCTAACAAGTCAGACTTTTAGACTCGCTTGTATATAAGGTGCGACTTGTAAACATATCGAGTCGCCTCATACTAATTAGGCGACTTGTTAAATTGGTGTTAAAATCAACAAAGCACCTAACGAGTCACCTAATATACGTGAGGTGAGTTGATAGGTTTACTAGTCGCATAATATATACATTGTGACTCTATAACCTAACTTATTTGGTGGCTTAAATTAGATTTTCAAAGTCACCTATGTATAAGGTGCGACTCATTAACCTATTAAGTCGCCTTATACATATTAGGCGACTCATTCAGTGAGAGTTATAACTATCAAAACTCACCTATTAAGTCGCCTAATATGTATAAGGCGACTCGACAGGTTTTCGAGTTGAACCTTACATATAGGTGACTTTGAAAATCTAATTTGAACCACCAAATAAGTTGAGTTATAGAGTCGCATGCATATATGAGGTGACTTGTTAGGACTTGTTAGCCTATCAAGTCGCCTCATATATATTAGGCGACTCGTTAGGTGCTTTGTTGATTTTAACCCCAACTTAACAAGTCGTCTAATAAGTATGAGGCGACTCGGTAGTTTTATAAGTCGCACCTTATTTACAGGTGACTCTAAAAGTCCGACTTATTAGGAGTTTTTTGTAGTAGTGAACGTAAGAAGAAGCTTTCCCCTTCTGTTGGGCTCACAAAAGCCATCCACCCAATAATTTTTTTTTAGTAACTTCTGTTAAGCCATATTTTCTTGCTAGTTTCCCATCTGTAATGTGCAATTATTTCAGTGTACTGGTATCCTATGCCTCGAGGGATGGTTGCATTCAGCCTGAAGAATTCTGTCAAGGCAGTAGTGCATCTCTTTTCATCTTGTACAACTGAATCAAGTTGCTCATGAGACCTCATATAAATAGTCTGCATATTTGGCAAGTGCATTGGAAGAAGTTGGACAGAAGGAGTCATCTCAAAGAGATCAAACCCAAATATTCTCCAAGCCGCCTCACATGGTGAAACCCATCTACCAGACTGGAAATTATCAATCTCATCAACACCTTGATTTTGTTCGCCAACAACATTGAAAGAGACACGGTCATGACCCTTGTACACATACTTGTACAGGTATTTGACTTCTTGAATGGTGGAGCATACTTCAACATTTAAATGGCAGTCAAATAGCAGAGATAAATATGGATTATAAGAAATAACCAAGCGGTTATCAAGATTGGCTCCGTAAATTCTTACATGCTCACCAGTGTTCCTTCTTCTATACATTGGAAAACCATCTTCATTTGTGGTGGTCTATTCTAAATATGGCTTAGGGTAGCTGTACTTATAGATAACTTCACTGCCTTGTTCTTTTTTCATGCATGCACATTTAGGATTTAAAACCTCCACATGGACCATGCATCATATGACCAAGAACAATTTTGCGTAACTGAGGACATTCAGATGAAGGGATTTCTGCAGTGAAGAATTTATCATAATCAGAAGGCCCCTTTAGCTTGTATGCATCTTCCAAAATAATCAAGAAGTGAGCATGGGGCAGGCCCCTCTTTTGGAACTCCACAACATATACCATAGCTGCAACTTTGCCAAACACCTTTTCTTCCATTTTTTTCAGAGCTATTAACTTGGCCCAAAAAACCCGTGTAATAATATCTGGCTGATCACATGCGACTTCTCCAAGAGCAAGCTCAGTTGTTATCTCTGGCCATTTGGCATTACACGTCATTGTCACAAACAAATCAGGCTTACCAAAGCGTTGTACAAGAGCCATGGCATTTTAGTGTCTTCGCTTCATATCACGCGGACCACCAATGAAGGTGGGAGGCAGTATAACTCGACGACCAATGTTGTTGGCACTTGTCTCTCTGTCTTCAACTGTATCCAAAATGACCTGATACAAATCAGCTCTTATTGTCTGTTGATTCCGTCTAAAAAAATCAAGCCTTGTGTTTTCAATTTTAACATGCATATCCACAATGTATTGTTGAAAACACCGGCCTCCCCGAAAAAGCATGTTCCCTGGCCTTATCTGTAGCTTGTACGAATAGTATTCCCGAGGGGATACATGCCTTTTAGAGGTCCTTGAATTGTCTGCTGCACCTGCATGCAAATGAAATTTGCTTATTAATCTGGCTATTTAGGCATGCAAAAGTATTAGGCAACAGAATTTGAACAATCCATAATTTAGCACGTACGTTTTGCCTCTTCTGCCAGCAAGTCCTCTTCAGTATGATCAGGACATGAAGAAACAGGGCTAACACCATTAAAGCCTGTTGCTGTGCATTTCCATAATCCTTCCTAAGACCTTGCTTCCAACCACAATCACCACACGGAAATAGAAGAGGATATTATAAGGGATCTTAGCATCCATAATAGTGATATATCCGATGAGGCACAGTGGATTTTCCTGATACAACTATGTATGGGTTGTTAGATTCACTGGAAAACACGCTCTCTGGCCATATAGCAGCCACTTCATCAGTTGAAGGTGCATTATACACGCGCTGGTCTAAAATTGTGCTCTAATTAATGGTTATTTGTGTAGTCTCAGTTATAGTGAGCTCTCGTAATGATCTAAAAAAGCGAGCATATGGGTTTGTACTCATGACCCGCATTAGAATGTTTACTATGTCTTCGCTCACTTCAGGAAAAGTTTCTGTTCTACGTGCAGCTTCAAACTGTGCATCATAAAAATAAAGCTGCAAGTACTTAGGCACTTCATTTTCAGGCAAGTGGTGATAAATCTGACCATGTAATAAGAAAACGAAGATTCCTTTCTCAGAGCTAGCATTAGTTTTGTCTCCAAGTGAGAAAAATGCAAATAGGTTATTATATATGCAAGCATATCTCCTGAAATGCAATGAATCCTCATCTTGAGATGTGAAGAGCCGATGAAGTTCAGAAGGAATATCATTTGTAGCAATCCTAATACTCCCATTCCCACAAAAAAAGTGAAGCCATTCGGACTGAAACTTCTTAGCTCCGCATTTAAGACAATAATGAGGAGCATCCAGTTGTAAAGGAGCCGATGGAAGTGGTTGGCCAATAGCAGCAGCAGGTTCCTCTGGAAAGTAGGGCACTAAAAATCATATTCTTATTATCATTGCAAAACTAAAGGGAAAAAACATCTAAATACTCACTGATTGTTTTTTTCTTAGGCTTTTTTGCTTTTTATTTATTTGCTTTGTTTTTTTGTTGATGTTTCTCTGCGCACCCTGCGCACTGGTTTTTCCAAGCTCACTAAATACACAAGCATCAAAAGAAAGGTTAGTGAAATCATGCCTACATTCTAGAATTAAACATAGTCAAATAGTGAAGTTGTCACAACCTTACTGAGTCAGCTACTGAAAGGTTTCCTGTTGGTTGTAAGGCATCACGAGCAGCAGTCTTCGCTTCTATTAAGAACCCCAAATGAAGACTATCAGCTACTATTGGTAAACCTAAAAACACAAGACAGTTTTACATGCTTACTTTTTATTTCCCTCGGGTTATTTTGGTTTCTTTTTTGAAGATGTTGATTGGTTGCCTATATTTCGCAGAGCATCCTGTGCACTGGTTTTGCCAACCTCACTAAATTCACAAATGCGAAAACAAATTCTTAAGTTAAAGCATATCCACAGCATATAATACAAATCACAGAATCAGTGCACCTATTCTAACCTCACAAAAGCTGGTTCAAAAAGAGCATCAATTGCTCATGAACGCTTGCTAGAACGTTTCCTAACATAATTTGCATAGTCTGCTTGCTTATCTGGAATTCAAAGTTATTAAATATCAGTGACAATATTAATGACCAGAATGGTCTTAATTGCAATTTCAATCCTTATACCAAATCTCCTTGGATTTTAACATCTCTTTTATTATTATTATTATTATTATTATTAGTTAGTGTTTCCCCACCCCTCGTTTGAAATGTACATACCCATTTAAACAGTCACTTTTGTCTAAATTCTCTTTTGTAGCAATAGCATATGTATTTGAGGCCTGCAAATAAAGTACGCGTTCATGCTTAGTAAGGCTAGCAAGGCATGGATATGAAGCAATCAACAATCGAATTTTGAGAAAGAAGCAACAAACCCGAATAAAAACCAAACACAACATGGATAATTCCATTTAATTCAAACAAGCACACTACATTACATAGAACATTGCTGCTGAAATTGAAACTATTACATCCCATAGCCTAGCAAAATAAAACGTAGACAAAACAAACAAAAGCTACATAGAAATCCTGAAGTCTGCGAACACAAAACATTTAAGCAGCAGCATGAACCTAGCGGCCTACATAACACGAGGATGTAAGTAAACTAACTTAAGTCTTCCTACGCTTAAAAACTGTTTCTAAATCAACCAGGACTGGAACAGATATAACATTTGGAATTGAAGCTGAAAGTGCCCAAGGCCGGTTCCCAAAAGAAGAGGAAGCCTTTGGCTTGCGAGGGGCTGCTGGAAGCAGTGCAAGAGTTAGGATCTTGTTTACACCAGATTTGGGTGTCAAACAGTCAGCTCCACTAAAGAAATGAGCTAGATGCAATTCCCCTTGTTTGTCCAGAACGCGCTCCCTTACAACCATGTAGCTCTCCATGGCCAATGAACATTTGATGCCTGAATAAACAGCATTACCATAGTTCAGGTCAACTATGTCAACATTGTAAAAAGCACGCAAAAACTTGCAGCATCTTGCTTTGCACCCTTAAAAGCTAGAGCTATTTAGAGAAGGAGTGTATACTGTCAGCCAAGACACCCACTTATTTGCAGCAAGCTCAGCCACTTTTATGCCAGAGACCCTAGCCTTAGTTTCCACTGCAACAACATGCAGGACATCAACGTAATCAATGCATATGCATGTGCCACTTTGTTTCTTGACTGGAATAGCAGGCCACTTAGTTCGACCATTGACTAAGGGCTTATTCAATGATTCCAAGGCAATGAGCTTCATTTCATACAAGAAAGCTCACTGATCCAGCTTGTAAATATTCTCTGAAGTGATGTCAACAATATGCAACCCATACTGAGCTCTTAGAAAGCAGATGGTTTGCTTAGCAGTGTTTTCACAAGAAGCATCAACTGTAGCAGCAACACCACCTTCAAAAGTGTAAGGTGAGAGGATACAATCAGTGACCAGCTTTAGGTTGACAACATTTCCATCTTTTCCTGCTAGACTGTAGGTCGGAGCTGGTAACCTCAAGAACCCAACAACCTGGTTGAGTAAGCTCTGGAAAGAAATGGCTACTTTGAGTGGTTCTGACCCTATAACCTGTGCGAGCGATCAATGTATCACATCATAAGGTAGGCTAGAGTAGGAGACGGGTAGAGCCAATGATAACCTTACATTGCAGCTCCAACATTCCAAGAAGTCTTAATATATACTATTCTCCTAATTAAGGAAGCCTTCCAACACGCTAACGACATAATAACACACATCTTAAAGCTAAGACCAACAGTTTAGTGACACATGCTTTAACAGTTAACAAACTAAACTAAGAACCAACGGGATGTATGCATATTAGGCTTACAACAAATAAAGGCATCAGCATAAACTATTACTACAAATAACTAAACATGTACCTAGATAGTTAACAAGCAAAGGCAACAACATACAGGCTTGCAGAAACCAACAGCATTAATCAAGCACAGCAACATCAGGTAATTCAAATGTATATATGAAAAGAGCAAATCATCACTACTAAACAACATACACTGCAGCATGACTATATAGACAGCCAATAACAGGAAGCAGGAAACAAATGTAGACTTACAGCAGTGTCTGCAGCACAAGGAAGAAAGCAGAACTGGTTGAAACCACCTATCAACACAACAAAAATCAGGCATCACCAATATATAACCGAAACACACAATGTCTCAACAATAATATGTACTCAAATGAAGTCTGCACAAAGAAAAAAGGGAAGACTCTTATTCACTAAGTTTTAAGGATTAATAATTCTTAACCAAAGCCATGAAAACCGTAAACCTCACATGCAACTTTGCATGATGTTGATTCAAAAAAAGGCAATAACACAAAAAGAACACATTTAGACAACCAAAATCATAAGAACCTTAAGAAGCCTGAATTATTTGATAAATAAAAGATTCTGTAATTAGCAACACCCCCCTTTTTTTAAATAAATTTAAAGAACAAATACCAATACCAACAAATGTTGACATTACCATAACAACAAGATCATTTATTTTGTTAGAAACCTATACAAAATACCCATCTAACCCACAAAAAAAAAAATTGAATGATCAACAGTTATGGTTGAAGTTGATTGGAACTTCAATTTTGTCAAAACTAAGGTAATTAACAGTTCATATTATACATCCAAGTCAATAAAAATAGGTGTATACAATGTCCAATGCTTCAAATCAAGTTCAATACAATAGTCATACCTTTTAGTTCATTACAATGTACATTAGTTTAACATGATCCAATATTCAGAGCAACAAAAACAAGAAGGCAATTAAACACTACCTCAACTGGAGGTTTTGTTTGCTATCTCTCTCTCTCTTCTGTATTTTTGATAGCCTTTCCTTTGCCAAGGAAGAACAATAGAAGCAGCTCCCTTTATATAGGAATTAAAATGTAACTGCTGCAACCTAACTAGAGGTTTCGTTTGCTATCTATCTCTCTTCTGTATTTTTGATAGCATTTCCTTTGCTAAGGAAGAGCAATAGAAGCAGCTCCCTTTATATAGGAATTAAAATGTAACTGCTGTAACCTAAAGCCCACTTGCTAAGCATGATTACACAGCTATAATACAACAACACACATACCCTCAAATGCATTTTAACATTGGTAATCTAAAGCATGCGCATAAGAATATGGCAGCACACAAATGAAACCAATAAGCAGACATATTACCAAACAGTTAACAAGGTGTCTCCACATCATAAAGCTAATCAAACTGAGTGAATTTCTAAAGAAGATGGAACATCCATCTTGACATTAAACAGATCATATTTTTCCTAATCCTAAAATCCAAATATCTATACAACACTATTTCAAAAACTCTGATACATTAAGTGCATTGTAAAAATTACGTTCTCATCATTAGTAAAAAAATTGAATATAGTTAATAAGCAAACAAACAAAATCAACATTAGACTAAGGCAAAACAAACTAAATCACCAAAAACAAAAAAAAATGTGAACACAAAAAGCAATTTTTAAGACATAGGTAGACCTTTTACCCAGCAGTTAACAAGGTGTCTTAACATCATAAAGCTAATCAAACTCTGTGAATGTAAAAAGCAGATGGAACATCTATCTTGACATAAAAGAGATCATATTTTGCCTAAGCCAAAAATCCAAATATCTATACAGCAGTAATATCAACAAATCTGATAGATTAAGTGCATTGAAAAATTACTCACGCATCATTAAGCAAACAGACCAAATCAACATTCAATTAAAGCAAAACAAACTAAACAATCAAAAACCAAAAAAAATTTCAACACAATAAAGAAATTATTAAGCCATAGGCACAAAACAATTAAAAATTTATTTAGCTAACAATTTTTGTTATGACACACTTAAAACCAAGTAGGAAACCTTTTAACCAACAGATAATAAGGTAATGCTCCATCATTGAGGCTGAACAATCTCTGTGCTTGAGTAAAGCAAATAGATTATCAATTATGACATAAAACAATTGGTTATTTCCAAGAATTGTTAAAATTCCCAAATTTAAAATTAGTAAAATTACCAAGAACAACATACTGAACAATTCAAAGCCAATCCAAAAGTAAATAACAATTTAAAAAAAAAAATTAGTTATTAGAGCATAGAAAATAAAGTAATCGAAAGCAAGGCACAATTAAAAGAAATTAGGCTTGAAAGAATAGAAAATATTGAGCTTAGAATCTGTACAAAGTAATTAAAAATTACAAATAAGCCTAAGACAAATGAACACTAAGTCCATGAACCTAAAATAAGAGGAAATAATAATACAATGAAATCGATATTAAAAACTCAAAAGGCCAACAAAAACAAATTTACTAAATTTGAGATGAACAACTACAAAGTTACAATTTTTGCAATTACTTCAACAAAACAAAGAACAATTGTACATTACAGAGAATTAGAAGCTCCAGCAGTCATCCAGCATCAAAGAGGAGCCAAAAGTACGTGGCTGGCAGGGGAGAAGTTCTTTGCACACGTGGCTGGCCAGAGAGGAGAAGCTTGAGCATGTGGCAATCCTACAAGGGGCACCTACAATAAGGACAAAATGAAAGAGGTAAGTTTTCTTTTATTTTTGATTTCACATTATTAGTATTTTTAATTTAAATTTTTCTTTACAACCCTTACAGAGGTTTTTTAGTTTTTTATGCTGTTGAAATCATTTTTAAATATTTTTCTTTTATTAATTTTTGGTTTTAGGTTTGATTCGTTCCACTGTGATTAGAGAGGGATTATCTTGAAATTTCTTCAGATTTTTACAATTTGAAGATTTTAAAGGTTATTTTCACCCTTTAATTGCTTTTGCATTTAAGAACGGTTTTTGTTATATTGTTGGTAATTTTGCAGGTTTAGATTTTTTTGGTGGGAGATCTATTGTTAGCGCTTATTGATCGTTTCTCCACGGCTCATGCTGGCCCTTGAAAGTCGAGGTCAGAAATTTCAATTTTTATCGTATATTCTTATATATTATTTAAATTAGTAATCGTGTGTTTATCACTTTTCAATTTCTTTGTAATTATATGATTTGAATTTTGGACTTTCTCATTCTAAAGGTTAAACTGGCAAATACTTGTTGGTTTGCTATAAATGTATCATGTATGCTCTCAGGGCCTTTTGCCTTATGCAGAAGATACTAAGCTATGATTCTGGTGTCTGTGTAGGTGCATGCGGTGGGATTAAATCATTGGTAAGTGTAATTATTTCTACGGGGCTTTCATGTAGCAATGGGATGCGGCTCAGGGATATTGCTATAGCTAATTCAAAAGGTGAATGCTGATGCAAAGAATGGGTATGAGATAATTCTCCATGACTAGAAAAGAAATAGCGTGAATCATATCATACAAATATATACCCTATTTGCTAGGTTTTAACCACTGAATTTGATAGGTTTATAGCTGGTTATGACTCTTATGAGAATGATCATACACCTTAATTTTTCTCTGCTTCATAGAATTTCTGGGCAAAAGAGGAGATTGAGAAGAAGATTGAGCTTTGTGAGCGAGTTCAAGCTCAACTCAGTCGAGTCAAGGAGGAGACTATAAATCATAATAGATACTATAAGGTGAAGTAAAAGTGTAAAACTCTTCCATGGATTGAAGTGTTAGACATATGTACTACTGTAGTCGTTGTAGATTGTTTAGTTTGTTAGGTTATGTGCCTTTGTAAATCGGAGAATTGAATTGAGCCTTAAGGTGACAACTTAATCTCTGCATAATAAGGTGATATTTGCATTGAGCACTTCCTTTCACATGCATAGTCTAGGATATTTAAGAGGCGCATCATACATGGTTTTAAAATATACCCTTTTCGATTTAATGATTTTTATTGATGGCTCCTACATGCTTTTCTCTTACCCATTTGTGGTTCAAAGAGTTGACTAGATTGTGCCTGCTGGTTGAGGAAAATACTGCCTACTAATTTAGGATTTCTGATGTCCTTATATTCTTTAGAGGTTAAAACAAAATTAAGTTTGATTTAGGATTTCTGATGATTTTTATAGATTACCTAATTGATTAGTTTAATTTTGTTTTTAGTTTCTCAAATTTAATTGATTTAGGGTTTCTGATGAGTTTTGCTTTTGGTTTGAAGCTTATTAGGAGCAGTTCGGCCTAATTCATGTGATGAAACTCGGAATAAGCATGTGAGCAAATAGATGGAGTTTAGTTGAATCTGAAATATGGCACGAAAATGGTAATGCCTCATTTCTTCTACCTATGTTTTTCGTTTTAGATTAGTTTAATCTTTCAATGTCATTAGTTTTGTCTGTTTTTGTTGGATCTGATTTTGTTTTAACTTAGATTTTCATTTTTAGACGTACGATTTTTCGATTAGTGAATATTGTTTTGGCCTTTTAAGTGTTGATGAGAAAATGAGTTCATTTGAGGTTGTTTTAACAAATATGGATTGGAGGAATGCAGCTTTGGATTTTTATTTTTATTTTTTTTTAATGTTGTTTGATCGGAATTATTACATCGATTTTTATGGATGCAAATAGATTAGTAGATTTAGGTTTTAAAAAAACTGTTCCACTCTATTGGTTAGTTTTTGGTTTCAAGTGTATGAATTATCTCAACGTTTGTGAAGGCTGCCTGGGTTTCCGGCTGAAACCTTTATTGAAATTCAAAGGGGAAGCCCGGTTCAACATAAACGTGGCCAGTGTTTGGTTTTTTGATCAGTTCATACTTTATTGCATATTATTTCTCTTATTTTAATTTGTTTGGGCTACCTAGATTTGGTTGTTGTGTAATGCTTTGTCAACGATGGTGAGCAATCTTCACTTTTTTGCTGAATTTAATGAGAGAGGGCTAAACAATTCAGTGGGGGCAAGGACAAAAGAAGCTCTAAATTTGCATTTCGAGATGTATATTTAAGTTTGAAGAATACAACAGAGCTCCTTTTAAGACAAATATAATTTAAAATAGGATTACATCTTCGAGCACTAATTTCTGTTTTCTTTCTTCACTGTAAAGCAATTGACTACAAAGCATAATAGATTTTTACTTCATACTATATGCGTAGTATAAATGATGATATTGTTTGTTGCTGTTCTAAATGAGATATCTAACCAAATGCTTGGTGAATGACTACTAAATTATAGGTTCCAAATGAAATATGATGATCTTGTATATATGTGCTCTTAAGGTGTAATGAATTTCTTGAATGAACTTAGTTTGTGGGCATTTTCTCTTCTTTTTTTTTTTTTTTTTTTTTTTTTGCGTTTCGTCTTCTGGAAATTGAATCATGTTGTCTCACCCTTGGACTCAGTTTGTTTTATTTTTTAAATTTTATCAATTATAATTCACCCATATTTCTTTTTGGGGTGTTATAGATCTGGAGAAATTTGAGGAGATAGCGAAATTTTGGGCGGAAAAACAAATGATTTCTGTTTGGGCTGAGAAATTTTATTAGTAATTATGATTTCGATATCTCAAACATTTTACGGTGCAGACCCTGATCAATCAGAGGTACAATATTGAAGCAAATTGATTTTGTCCCGAAGTTTGGTCATTTTGAATACTTGTGATGAATTTAAGCTATGCAATAACATTAGATGCAAATTGAAATTCAAAGTTTTATTTAGAGGCTATTCAGATGTAGATTAAGTGGAGTTCATTTGATTATGCTTTATTTGTATTTGTTCTTTGCCAATTATCAAATACCAAATTTATTTCATAGAAATAAGTATAGGCGTGCTAGCAAAGTGGCTATAATTTATAATACTTTTTAATTTTTATTAAATGGCTATGTTGTTGAATTTGACAGTCAACATCTTGGCTGCCCTAGGTCTGCTTCAGTCAGTAGTAAAATTACGGTAATTTTTGTAAACTGCAGTCTTTTAAAAGGCTTACTGTTATTGAGTTTGGCAGTCAACACATGGGGTTGTGCCTTGGCCTGCTTGAGTCAGCTTAAAACCCAACAGTTTTTGTGTTTGTCCATGGGAAATTTAGGTGAGTTGATGTAGAATCCTGTAGTTGTTATTAGTATTGATGAGTTTAGGTGTATGAGCCTTGTGTTTGATGTTAAAGATTTTTACCTTTTCAGATTTATCTTTTGATTTATTAGGACAGGATACATGTAATGATATACAAAGGCTTTTGGGTATAAAAAAAAGGCTAATTTAACTAAATTCACAAATTACATATTTGTACTCTCTTACAATTTGGAGTTTATAAATAAGGACCAAGTTCAGTGAGCCTGAGCAAGAAGCAGAGAAAAAAGGCTCAAATTTGTACGCTTTTGTCTTATATTATACTCTGTATTAAGAATATATGCTACTTTGTATCATCATAAAGGTTTTAGTTAATTGGGCACTGTGCTCTTGTTGAAATAGCATGGTAAGCTTATCAAAGCTAGAGGAATGTCCGAAAAATGGTTTTTAGGTAGTTAGAAGGTCTTATTACTACCTAAAAATGGGGTTAATTTCATAATTAAACTCATGAAAATAGAACGAAAATAACAAATTTGTTCTTAGCTCTTTGTATCCTTGTGAAAGAATGATATTGTGTGACATTAATGTTAGTTATTAAATTTTGAAGCTTTTGTTGTTTTGCATTGTAATGATAATTTGATTGTTACATTGGTCATTGCATTGTAGGCCCGCTCTTGTTACATTGGTCATGTCAAAGATCAAAGAAACAGCTTAGAGGGACAACACTCTTTTGATGGCAGATGGTAAACCTGTAGTTGTGAATGAGCAACAGATGGAGAGGTTTCTTTACACTACCTTGAAGTTGCTAAGATACTCAAGAATGGCCGTTGTGGTACTTGTTAGCTTATCGCCACCACCTCCATTACCATCTATATTTTATATGGAATACTTGGATCTTTTGGTGGAAAACATTCTAAGGCTTTTAATTGTAAGAGGATATAAGAAAGATGTGGTCACGTTGTTTACATAACTTCTTAGACCCCCAATTTTTGCTACGGGGATAAACATGGTGTACTTAAGGACCAGAAAACTTGAAACTACCTATTTGTTCATATCTTCTGTTTTGACAATTTATTGTATCTTTACAATTTTGTCAATCATTCTTTTTGTAAGTGTAAGTTTAGGCAGCCCGTTTATTTGTTTTATATCAGGAATATGTAGATAAAATTCTTAATATAAAAGGATAATGTTTACGTGTTTAAAATAAGGAATTTTTTAGGGAAAAATACATTTATAGCTAATCAACCAATTTAGGTTTCAACTAACAACTCATGGTATGATTAATGAAGGGTCTTAAAGATTGTTATTTACTTTGGATTATAAACTTATTGATTAGCTCTCAATAAGTATCAAAGCGTTTTCCTTAAAGGTATAATGGCATATGACAATATAAAATACGAAGTAGTACATTGTATAGAATATGAAATAAATTCATACAATATCAAAATCATGTCAATATAAGAGAGGATTCAAGACAAGATGGAAGTGATAAAAGGAGAGATTAGGAGCGGAGATAGTGAGAATAAACTTTATAATATTAACAAAATTAAAAACTATGAGAGAGGGGTAAAAAGAAAAAACTTTTATGACCACTTTTAAATTAAATTGAAGACAAGATATTGATCATTTTAAAAAAAAAAAAATATATCATTAGTGTATGGTTTATTTGTATAATTTTCTTTGAAGAAAAGGTAAGCAATTTATTTAAGGGTGAGACACGTAATTGCATGTGATTTTTAGGGGTGATCGAAGTATTTATGCAAGAGCAATTTATTTAGGGGTATAATTTTTTGAGGTGAAAAAATTATTTATGGCCTATTCATATTTACTAAACTAAGCTGAATTGAATTGAACTGAACTGATTGGGGCTGAAATGAACTGAGTTGAATAGAGCTAAAATGAATATTTTATGAGAGAAGGAAATTAAGAGCTAAACTGAACTGAACTGATTGGAGCTAAACTGAACTGAAATTAAGCTAAAGTGAACAGGCCCTTAGTAGTGAGCATTTTTTTAAGAGGTGGGCAAACTACTTAAGGGTGAGGTAAGTATATATGACTTTTAGGGGAAAACAAATTATATAGGGGTGAGCAAAATATATGAGTTAACAAATTCTGTAGATGTGAATAAAGTATTGAGTGGTGAGCAAAGTATTGTATGGTGAGACAATTTGTTTATTTTTTAAGAGGTGAGCAATTTTTGTAGGGGTGGGGTGAGTAATTTATTTAAGGGTGGGTTAATTGTATATGATTTTTAAGACTGGTCAAATTATTTAGTAATGAGCAAACTATTTATAAGTGGACAATTTATTAGGGGTGAGTTAATTTGCATATGATTTTGAAGGGTAAACAAATTATTAGGGAATGAGGTAATTGTATATGATTCTTAGAGGTGAGAAAATTATGTAAGGGTGAATAATTAATTTAGGGATGAGCAAATTCTTTAGGGGTGATAAATCTATTTAGGGGTGAACAATTGATATATGAGTGAAAATATCCGTGCACTGTGATCCAATCCAAGCAATGATATTAACTTTTCTAATTTTTTATACTCCATATAAACATAAGTGTCAATGCTTATCAATTGTTTGTGATCTAAATATTTGCTAACATTAATATATTTCGATTTGAAATAATTATATCTTACACACGCATTCCAATAATTTATATTTCATACAACTACAAATTCGTGCACAAAATTACAAAAACTAAACCAAATTGATTATTTTAACGATTCACTAATGACATCCTAAATTATACTAACAAAATGGTGCACGCAACGCGCCCGTGTAAAAACTAGTTAAATATAAAAAGAGAAAGAGAAATCAATATTAAGATTTCAATCATTTTAAAATTAGACAAATAAAATGATTATCTTTTAATATCGAATCTAATTTTAAAGCAACGGAGTAAATTAACCTCAATTATTATTTAAAACAAGAACTCGTGTGTAATATAATATATATATATACACCTTCATATAATTTGTTAATTCGTAAATAATTTTAATATAATTTGTTTAACATTGTGAGAAAACATGTAGTATTCTTTTCTGTAAGGAGAAAGAGAATTAGTGAAATAAAGAGAATAAGATAAAGTAAATATATACAGGTAAATTCAAAAGGTATGAAAAAAAAAAGAAATTAAATATATTTAAATTCAGAATTTTAAAAGATTACTTAATTAAAAAATCTTTGAAAAGAAAGAAGAAATAAATATACCTACTTTTCCTCTTTAAATAACTTGAATCTAACAACTAAATGTGTTACATTCTCGAATTTTTTATTCTCTGTTATGTATAATTATTATAAAATCAATTTAGTTTTTCAATGGGTATAACTGAAATTTTGAAACCCTTTTATTTTATTTATTTGAGTTTTTCAAATTCTTTTTTTAGTGAATTTGTAAATCCTAATTTGATCGATATAAGAATCAAAGTTCAATCTTTGACTATTTATAAATGTGGACTACCGTAGCTGCTATTTAAGGCATTTTAACAACAGTTTTGTTGAACTTTACCTTCATATGGGGTATAATTGAAACCCTTTCATTTCATATCTTTAAGTTTCTCAAATCTTTTTTTTAGTGAGATTGTAAATTTTCATTTGACTAATGTAATAGTTAAAACTCAATCCTCAATTCTTTATAGATGTAGGCCACCGTAACTACTATTACGGGCATTTCAACAATGGTTTTGTTGAAATTTTCCCTAAACACTTGATTTCAATATCCACGGAAACGTAAATTTTTTTTACACATTGACTGTTTTTGTCTTCAAAATATCTTTTATTATTTTTGAGAAGCAAATCGTAAGAATTTAATTATTTAGAATTAAACATATATTTCGATTATATTTTAATGCTAAAACTAAGTTTAGAAAAAAAATCGTATATATATATATATATATATATATATATATATATATATATATATATATATATAAATATATATATATAGATATATATATTTAATTTAAGAAAAGTTTAGTAAACTATAATATTTAAAAATGAAATAAATACTCATAGAAAATTAGGGAAGAAAAAAAAAGTGACCATACAGCATATAGTATAAAATTAATGTTGTAATTCAGGATCCTTCGGCCCATTTATATGTAAGTCGTATGTATTTATGGGATTTGAGCTTTATCTTATTATCTTTTGCTGATAATGCGTATGGGATGCAAGCCCGTGAATATTTGTTGTATACAAAAAGCAATTTTTAAGAAATAGGTAGACCTTTTACCCATCAGTTAACAAGGTGTCTTAACATTATAAGGCTAATCAAACTCTGTGAATGTAAAAAGCAAATGGAACATCTATCTTGACATAAAAGATATCATATTTTGCCTAAGCCAAAAATCCAAATATCTATACAACACTAATATCAACAAATCTGATAGATTAAGTGCATTGAAAAATGACTCACGCATCATTAAGCAAACAGACCAAATCAACATTCAATTAAAATAAAACAAACTAAACAATCAAAAACCAAAAAAAAAATTTCAACACGATAAAGAAATTATTAAGCCATAGACACAAAACAGTTAAAAATTTATTTAGCTAACAATTTTTGTTATGACACTCTTAAAACCAAGCAGGAAACCTTTTAACCAACAGATAATAAGGTAATGCTCCATCATTGAGGCTGAACAATCTCTGTGTTTGAGAAAAGCAAATAGATTATCAATTATGACATAAAGCAATTGGTTATTTCCAAGAATTGTTAAAATTCCCAAATTTAAAATTGGTAAAATTACCAAGAACAATATACTGAACAATTCAGAGCCAATCCAAAAGTAATTAACAATTTTTAAAAAAAATTAGTTATTAGAGCATAGAAAATAAAGTAATCGAAAACAAGGCACAATTAAAAGAAATTAGGCTTGAAAGAATAGAAAATAATGAGTTTAGAATCTGTACAAAGTAATTAAAAATTACAAATAAGCCTAAGACAAGATGAACACTAAGTCCATGAACCTAAAATTAGAGGAAATAATAATACAATGAAATCGATATTAAAAACTTAAAAGGCCAACAAAAACAAATTTACTGATTTTGAGATGAACAACTACAAAGTTACAATTTTTGCAATTACTTTAACAAAACAAAGAACAATTGTACATTGCAGAGAAGTTAGAAGCTCCAACAATCATCCAGCATGAAAGAGGAGCCAAAAGTACGTGGTTGGAAGGGGAGAAGTTCTTTGCGCACGTGACTGGCCAGAAAGGAGAAGATTGAGCACGTAGCAATTCTACAAGGGACACCTACAATAAGGACAAAATGGACATTCAACTTCTTTAAGGGTAAAAGGGAGAGAACACTGATCATAAGAGTTGGAATGAGGAACCCATTTTCTCACCAATTTGGCTTTTAAGGGTTATAGATAAAATCTAAATTAAAGTTTCTAAAATATCAACTTGCACATTATAACTATTTCATATTTAAATATTTCTTCTCTCATGTTTTTATTATTTTATTATGAAGTATATTTTATGCGATTTAATACTGATCAATCTTCGGTTTTTTTTTTTTAAAATATAATTATTATAACTATTCAACATCCATTCATTGCTCGGAGTTCAATCTAGTTAGTTTCTAAAAATTGTCAAATCGCTATTAGGCTCAATAAGCTAAAAGCTCTTCACTTGGGGTACTGGATATTGTGAGATTTGTGACTATTTGATTAATAGTTCCCGCCAAACAAAAAAAAAATACAAAAAATAAAACCAATTTTATAGACCTCCAAAGTCCAAACTTTCATTTGCCAATGAATTGTTATAGAACAAGATCAATTGCAACATTTCTTCATCCCCAAATTCAATTCTCTGTATTTTCGCTATATAAGCGTGCATTTCAGACATTCTTAGACCAACATAATATCTCAGACCATAAATTCAACAATACAGATTTACTTTCATGGCTTTCTTATTACCCAAACCCAGAAATTTCTCAATTTCATACCAAAGGTTTCTCAAATATTACCAAACAATCCATTGGGAAGGCTTTGCATTGCATTTGCTTCAAGGGTTTGATCCCTTTTAGCATATTTCATTCAAATACTTTGATTGGTATGTATTCGAGATTTGGGTGTATTGATGCTGCCCACCATGTGTTCGATAAAATGCCGCTAAGAAATGAGGCTTCTTGGAATACTTTGATTTCTGGGTTTGTAAGAGTTGGTTTGTATGTGAAGGCTTTTAAGTTATTTTGTGAAATGAGAAGTTTTTCTGACTTTGCTTCGAATGGGTTTGTAATATCGAGTTTGATCACTGGTTGTAGTAGGTCGAATGATATGATTTCTCAAGCATTTCAATTACATGGTTTTGTTGTTAAGTCAGGATTATTGGATGATGTCTTTGTTGTTACTTCTATGCTGCATTTTTACGGAACTAATGGGTTTTTGATGGAGGCTAAGACTCTTTATCAGGGAATGCCATATAAGAGTGTAGTTACTCGGACTGCGCTGATGGTTGTGTATTCTGATAGTGGACAACCTCAGGAAGTTATTGATATGTATCAACAGATGAGGCAAGAGGGGGTAGGCTTCAATGAGAATACATTTACTGTGTTGATCAGTTCTTGTGGGATGCTTCAGTATCCAATTTTGGGTCTGCAAATTCTTGGACATGTTATAAAGTTTGGGTTCGAGTCAAATCTGTCGGTTGCTAATTCTCTCATATCGATGTTTGATAGCTTTGGATATTTGGATGAGGCATCATATGTGTTTGATTTGATGAAGCAACGTGATACAATCTCTTGGAATTCAATAATTACAGCATATGGTCATCACAAGCTTTGTGAAGAATCCCTAGGATACTTCAGGCAGATGCGTTTCGTTCATGATGAGGTGAACTCGGTTACACTTTCCAGCTTGTTATTGGCTTCTGATAATGTTGATTTCGTAAAATGCGGCAGGGGTATTCATGGTCTTGTAGTCAAATATGGATTTCATACAGATGTTTGTGTGTGCAATACTCTTCTTACCATGTACTCTGGAGCTGGACAACTTGATGATGCCAAGTTGATATTTACTACAATGCCAGAGAAAGATTTAATATCATGGAATTCACTTATAACATGTTATACCCAAAATGGAAAATCCATGGATGCCTTTCGAATTTTGAGTAGCCTTTTGAAGGCAAGGGTATCAATAAACCAAGCCAGTATTGCTAGTGTGTTAGGAGCATGTACCAGCCAAGAGTTCCTTCCTGAAGGAAATATTGTCCATGCTATTGCTGTCAGTTCTGGTCTTGCCAATAATTTGATTGTTGGTAATTCGTTGGTTACCATGTATGCAAATTTTGGTTTGACAATTAAAGCTCATAAAGTTTTCGAGACGATGCCTGATCAAGACACTGTCACATGGAATGCTTTGATTGGAGGATATGCTGAAAATGAAGAAGCTGATGAAGCATTTATATCCTATAAATTGATGAGAAGAAGAGGCTTGCAAGAAAATTACATAACCATAGTGAATCTTCTTTCTTCATTTTCTTCTGCCAGTAGTCTTTTGATGCGTGGTATGTCTGTTCATGCACATATTGTTTGTACAGGTTTTGAATCAGACGAGTATGTGAAGAATTCTCTTCTTACTATGTATGCCAAATGTGGTGATCTTGACTCAAGCAGTGTACTATTCAGTATATCCAGGAACATAACTCCTGTCACTTATAATGCCATAATTTCTGCTAATGCACGTCATGGCCGAGGAGAAGATGCATTGAAACTGTTCAAAAATATGTACAATCTGGAGATAGATTTAGATCAATTTACCTTTTCTAGTGCTTTTGCTGCTTCAGCCAACTTGGCAATTTTGGAAGAGGGTAAAATGCTACACGGACTGACTGTTAAAATTGGGTTGGACATAAATTTGCATGTAATAAATGCGGCAATGGATATGTATGGGAAATGCGGAGAGTTGGATGATGTCTTGAATATACTTCCAGAACCAGTTAACAGGTCAAGCTTATCGTGGAACATTCTAATTTCAACTTACTCAAGGCATGGGCTTTTTCAACAAGCAAGGGACACTTTTCATGAAATGCTTGATGCAGGGATAAGACCTGATTATGTGACTTTTGTCTGCCTCCTAAGTGCGTGTAGTCATGGGGGCCTTATTGATGAAGGTCTTGAATATTACTCTTCCATGACAAGGGATTTTGGAATTCCACCCGCAATTGAGCATTGTGTATGTGTAGTTGATTTGCTTGGGCGATCAGGAAGATTCGCTGAGGCTGAGAAATTTCTGATTGAAATGCCAGTATCTCCCAATGGATTTGTTTGGCGGAGCTTATTGGCTGCTTGTAGAGTTCATGGTAATGTTGAACTTGGTAAAAAAGCTGCACAGCAGCTTATTCAAATGGGACCTGATGATGACTCTGTATATGTTTTGTATTCAAACGTATGTGCATCAAGTGGGAACTGGGAGGATGTGGAGAGTATCAGAAATCAAATGCAATTGATTAATGTAAAGAAAAAGCCTGCATGTAGCTGGGTCAAGTTGAAGAACAAGGTCAGCTCTTTTGGAATGGGAGACAAAACCCACTCTCAAACAAAGCTAATAGATGCAAAGCTCAAAGAAGTCAAGAAGCTGATTACTGAAGCAGGTTATGTCCCTGATACAAGTTTTGCTTTGCATGACACAGATGAAGAGCAGAAGGAACACAATTTATGGAACCACAGTGAGAGACTTGCTCTTGGTTACGGGTTAATTAACTCCCCAGAAGGCTCAATCATCAGAGTATTCAAGAACCTTCGTGTCTGTGGTGATTGCCACTCTGTTTTTAAGTTTGTTAGTGCAGCAGTAGGCAGGGAAATTCTATTGAAGGATCCCTACCGGTTTCATCACTTCAAAGGTGGCAAGTGTTCATGTGGGGATTTTTGGTAGCCGGGATGTCATTGTATAGCTGCATAGTAGCAAACACACACTACACACTTCATTTGAACTTCTCTTACCTGTACTTATTAGTGAAGTACACACACACACAAACAATTTTAACTCCTCTTTTCCTGTACTTATTAGTGAAGTGTGCAATAAACGGTGATAGGGAAGAGGGGCAATTTAGGGAGTAGATTGAAGGAGAACTTAGTTTGTTAGGGAAATGCTCTGTAAATAGACATAATTAGAGAGAGAATCATGTTGAATATTGTTGAATGTGTTGGGTTAGCTTTAAAAGGCTAAATGGGGAGAGATTATACCTCGCAAAAGTAGAATTATCATCTTCTTCCTATGTTCTTCCATTTATGATGCCCAAGCTATGATAATACATAGCAGTCTTTTAAATGTACTCATCAGTGTTAACAGTTGGTAAGAGTATAATATCTCTGTAGTGATAGTTTTCTTGTCTTTGATATCTGGTCTTCTGCTTACCCTATTAATAGGTCTATTTACAGCTATTTGGATTGTTTGTAAATGCAGGCCTACCAGATTAATCAGAAACATGGTATTTGAGCACAGGCATATTGTTGTCCAGATCAAGTACATTGTATAAGATCTTCTGTACTGTTTTTCTCCAACTTTCTGCTATCTTTTACTTAACGGTTTTTTATGTTGTCGCCTGCAAATTCTACGCTACCTGCTGTGCCAGTTGATTCTCATAAACTTTGGGAGCAGCCTACGGGTTTCAACATCTCTTCAGTGCATCCATTTAGTTCGGTTCCTTACAGTTTCAATACATCTTGTCTCCATGTCAATATTAGGATTTAGGAACTGCAGCTTCTGCTGTTTCAAGGGTTGAAATGCTTAAGGCTTTGTCTATGCGACCATGCATAGAAACTGAAGGATAAGGCCTAATCTTTAACCTATCTTTCATTTATTAAGTGGAATGTATTTTTCAGATAAACAGGATACTAGAACTCTAAAAGCAAGAATTTGCCTGAATTACTACCATTATTCCAACCGTATTATTATTTTTCAGATAAACAGGTTACTATTATTTATTTTACTTTTATCATAAAATTGTTGCTCCTGTTATTCCAACCGTATTTTTTTCCAATGTATGTTTAAATGGCTACTAAATGCAGTACAAAATTTCCTAAATGCAGAAAAGATTAATAATATGTAAAAAATCAATACTATCGTTTCTCCTTCCCCCCTTCTCTTAATGTCTACTCTAATCTTCTCCAAGCCAATTCTACATTAACTTCATCTCTTAAACATTTTTTTGGTTGCTTATTTTGTCGGTTGACTTCACAAACTGTTGTTATATTTCATAATTAGGTAGTTTACTTTCCATATATATGTCTAGTTTGTGAAAAAAAATAGCCTTATAAGTTATAGTTCACTGTATATTGTTAAGGGTATTTGTCTTGACGCCCGGAAACATCATCCGTTAGATGGTTCAGAGCCCCAGAAACATCATTCAGTAGGTAGTTTATAGCCCCGGAAACATCATCCGGTACATAGCTTTCAGCCCCGGAAACATTATCCGGTAGTTGGTTTTAAAGCCCGAATATTAGACCCTCTCCAATAGTGAGACTTAAGTGAGTTTTTTTAGAAGAGAGAGTATTTTTTGCAAAGGATACCAGTAAGTTGGTATCTAAACTTAGCAATTAGTAACTCCAAAAGAAAGTTGCTAAGTTTTGATACTCAACTTTGAGTATCATTTGACAAAAAGTGTGAGCCGTTATCAATATTATAATATGTTTTATAATTTAAGTTTTAATTTTATTTTTTTTTTCTAAAAAAAAACTTAAAATATGATTTTGGTGGGCCATAAATTGAAAGTAACATTAGTATACTTTAGAAAGGAGGTGTTTGGCAATTGGCTTTTTGCCTAGCTTTTGGCTTTTAGCTTTTTAATTCGGTCAAACAACCAAAAAATATATTTGGTAGTTGGCTTTTTTGTTGGCTTTTAAGCTAGCTTTTCCGTCAAAAGTCAAAAGCTAATAAGAGTAGCTTTTTCTGTTGGCTTTTGACTTGTTGGCCACTTTATTACTAATAAACAGCTAACAACCATTAATAATTTTACCAAACACTTTTGTAAACAGCCATCTTAAACAATAACTTAAAAAGTCAACCCATACAACTAATACTTCCAGCTAATCAACCAAGCCAACAGCCAACCGCTGATTGCCAAACAACCCCAAAGTCTCACCATTGGAAAATTAGATTTCATATGGGTTGTTAAATTAAGAAGTGGGTTGGGTATCACCATTAGAGGTAAAAAACAACTCATTTTGTATTTCAATAATCAAAGTTGAGTCTCACCATTAGAGATGGTCTTACAACCAATTGCTAAATGTTGGTCTTGGAAATTTTTTAGAGAAACTTTTCCATCAATCTTACAAATATTATGTACTTCGTATGATGAAAGTGACTGGAAAAAAAAAAAAAAAAAAAAAAAAAAAAAAAAAAAAAAAAAGGTTAAAGAAGTTGGAATTTGTGTACAAGTGGTGAAAGGGATGATTAAATACTACATATATATAATTTCTGGGTTGGAAATTGGAACTCTTGGACTTTAGAGTCTTAAGAGGTTATTTTTAACAAAGGGTAAGATTGGAAATCTAATTTTTCATAAAAATTAATTTATCCTGCATTTAGGTAATTTGGTACCTGCATTTAGTACTTGTAATATAGTACAAAAGATTATACCGTTGATAGTAAATAGTTGAGGTTGTATTCTTTTCCACACCGTTAATAGTTGGTATTATTTTAAGTCAATTTTCTTTATTTATATTAAATTGAACTTTATTTTATTTTATTTTGTTTTTTTTGAATGATTGCTGAATTTATTTATTTTTTTTGACAAATGTTAAAAAAAGAAAAAGGAGTACAAAAGTCTTCTCCCCGCCAAATAAACATTCCAACTCTCATACCGTCTTTTATAGTCTCCCTCACTAGTCATTACTCATTACAGCCATTCGCAAGCATAAATTATCATCACCAAAATTCTTGTTCATCATCTTCGTCGTCAACTCTTATACTTGAGGTATTGTCATCTCAATCTGTCTTCAATTCTAATGCGATTATCATCGGATATCAATTGCCTTTGATGACCAAACTGACGCCGGGATATTTTCGATTGAGGAACTTTGAATTGGCTGCGCAATTATTATAATGGACATCGGTTCGCCGTCGTCCACTCTCTCTCCTCGTCATCGTATCATTCAGGTCTTCTTCTCTTTGTCTTTGTCTTTTATTTTTGTATTTTGGGTGGAGAGATATTCGCAAAGGGTAAATGATGTAGACGGGATTTGATTTTAGGCTTTCGGAGACTTTAATTAAGTAAGATAGTTGACAACTCTTGATTAACCTTTCAATTTCTATGAGTAACAAATTAACAATGATATCCGTAAATTTTTTTTAAAAAATTCGAAATCTTTGTTATTTGATTTTTGATTAGTAGGTTTTTTGGGAATGCAAGTGTTGCTGAATAAACTTAATCAAAGTAGATTGTCATACTTTGTCAACGATTGCAAAGTTTGATTTTATGGCCGGTATTAAAGCAAAAGGTGTTTATTTTAAACAATTTGTGGTAATTATTAGAATGTCTACACAAATTATGGTGGTTTTTGTTCACACTACAGTACTACACCCTATTATATATGACCCTAATAGGCTAATAATGTAGTCGACATCACGGTTATGCAAGGCATTACATGCGTCATAGATAGTGCTGTGGGAGTAAGCTTTTGGCGGGTTAGACGCTCACCTTGCAATGGATTCTTAACACTTCATTTTCAACAACAACAATAACAACAAAGCCTTAGTCCCAAAATGATTTAGGGTCGACTAACATGAAGCGTCATTAGAAATCGTACAATATAAAGAGACGGACAAAACCATCATTTAAAATAGTTTGAAAAAAGGTGAGTAAAGTAAGTAAAGAAAGAGCATTTAAGAAAAGATAAAGGGAGTTTTAAAAGAGAATCAAGAATTAAATTCAAGAAAGTTTTAAAAGAATGGTTAAAATATTCAAGTTAAAATATAAAGGTTTGAGAAAACTTAAGCAAAGAAAAACAATACTATTCATAAAACATTGGTGCGCTAAAAATGAAATTTAAAACGAAAATAAATTTTAAAGTAATATATGAAATCACGATACATCGTTGACGTGAATTTTCTCCCTCCACACCACCCTATCCAACATCATATTTTCTTCAATCCCCAAAGCACTCATGTCGCCTTGCAATTTGGCACTTCATTTTGAGCAAAAAAAAAAATGCTATAATTTCATATTACACTCTGAGACACGTAGTCGTGTCCTACACGAGTAGTCAAGCCTGAGTAGAACTAGATGCCAAAGCTCAAATGTGCAACTTAGAAGTGGATGGTGGTTTGGATAGAGGTGTCAATTCGGATAACCGGATGGAATTTGGGTAGGATATGTTCGGGTCAAAATTATTCTTATAATTCGGATCGGTTCGGGTCGGGTCAAATTCGGGTCGGATCAAATTCGGGTCATGGTCTATCGAGTCCGGGTCGGATATGGGTCGGATCAACTCCAAATCGGTTCATGTTCGGTTCGAATAAATTTCGGGTCGGATGAATTTGGATCGGGTTGATTTCGGTTTGGATGATTTCAGTTCAGTCAAGTTTGGTTTGATTAAGATAAGGTTGATCCATTGATTCATTAAATTGGTCAATTTCAATTCAATTCCTTTTTGTGTTTGGCTGGATTTTAATTGAGTTGACCCAATTCATATTTAAATAAGGTTATTTTTAAACTAGAGTTATTATTGAATTTTTACCTTATTATTGGGTCAATATCAAGTCATTCATGTATCATACAGAGTATATTTCATCGAGTTAAAAGAAGAGGTTTTAAAGTTCAAGTATTACAAACTATTTGTAGCAAATTTTAGATGAGATGAATATAAAGCTTAGCAAATAATTTTATATAATTGGTATATAAATGAAGTAAATTTATTACTGCGGATTATTTCTTTGTAGTAAAAAACGTAAACTTATTAATAATAACGTAGCAGTATAAGAACTTGAATAAAAAGGTCAAAAATTAATTATGGTCTGGTTAAATTCGGATCGGGTAAAAATCAAATCGAGTTAAAATTGGGTCGGGTTAATATCAGTTTGGGTCAAAACAGATCGGATTAGATCGGTTATTTGGCGGGTCAATTTCGGATCAAGTTAAGCTCGGGTCAGATCAAATCGGTTCGGTTAGAGTTTAGGTCGGGTCAAATTGGATTTGGGTTGAGTTTAGGTCGGATCAAATCGGTGCCGGGTTAAGTTCAGATCGGGTCGAATTCGAATTCAGGTTGAGTTCAGTTCGGTTACAGATCGGGTTTGGGTCTTGAATTTCTCGGATCAAATCGGATCGGTTACAGTTCGAAACGGATAGCTTTTTTCGGGTCGGGTCGGTTCGGTTCGGTTTTGACACCTCTAGGTTGGAGACATTAGGGAGGCATTGTAAGTTGTGGGTTATAAATTATGTTCTTATGTTAAATGATATTTATAGAGCCATGAAGCTTGAATATAAAAAGTGATATCATAGGTATGGGAATTCTTATTAGAAATCTATGCAATATTTTCAGTTATGCTATCAACAATAATGTTCGGAAATCCTTCATAAATGATTTCCATTATCAGTTGAATAAATATTTGTGCATTGTAGTGGAGAGTGGTTTTTAAGAAGTTTTATCCATGAAGATCTTTTTAATATAAAGTAATCTTTATATATTGTATGTGTACAATTGTCTTTCATACACGTGTTGGAAATATTTAGGCCTCTTTATAGGCTGTAGATTTGAAGTATATGATAGTATACACATCTGCTTGTATCATTGTCTAAAATGATTTACATTCTGTATTGGGTAGAATTCACATGGTTGCATCAATGCATCATTTGTGTGATTATGTCTCACAAGGTTCCTTTCCTAAGGAAGGAAAGGAGTTATAGTATATCCCTTCCAGAACAGCATATTTATGATAAAGTTATGCTTTTATAAACCCAAAAAAAAAAAAAAAAAAATGTTTTCTTAAAATGATTTATATATTGGAGAGAGAAAGTATTTTTTTTTGTGAATAGTAACATGAACAATTTATTTTTTGTTCATGAATAAGGATGCTCTTATTGCATCAATAGAGAATAATGATTTTTTTTTTTTTTTTTTTTTTACTCAAACTGTAAATTTTAATTGACTTCTGATATTATCATTGTATCTAGTGGAAGCGAATGCCAAGCTCATGCAATGTCATGTGGCGCTGGGACTGGGGTGTTCCTTTTAATTAGGGTAAGGATTCCATGACCTCTTGCAGGTGATTATTTTCATTGTTCTCTCTTTTTGTTGGGACTACATGCCTACCTCCTCCACCTTTTTTTGTGGATTTTCACTAAGCTTTGTTTTTTTAACCCCTGTGAATAGAAAACAACAATTTTACTTCAGCGAAATGTACGCAAAGCTCTTTGGCCTTCGCCTTACCTTGATGCATATGGTGAAGAGGTAACAATAAAATATCCGAAGATTTCATTATGCTAGTATTTGTTCTGTCAAAGCCCAGTGAAGTATTATAGCTAAAGGTTTCTTTCTGTGAAATGCTTTTACTCACTGTATGTCTACACTCTGATTAAGTGAACATGCTCATGTTTCAGTTAATCCATAAGGCGGACTGATAGACTGGTTGTATTGTTATATGTCGAGAAAATTACAAAGTTGATTTAGGTTTCCATCATCTTAATTTCATTTCCCATTACTCGTATTTTATTCACAGGATGCTCAAATGCGTTGGGGCAAGCCACTGTATCTAAATGAGGAGCGGTATGCTGCTTTGACGTACATGGTCAGGGCTGAAATTTTAACATCATTTTGTTGCTTTCTTTTTAGCAATTTTGTTGCTCCATTGTCGTATGGTTTTTATTTTTTAGACGTAGCCATTGTCATAATACATTAATACGGACTCGGAGCACTACATTTCTATTTTAAGTTCTTGTACACTAACACTTTTTCATTTAGGTGGCTTCTCATGGCCTTGATCAAAGCTCCGAAGTTCTTCGTCAAACCACAATTGGTCCCTACTCCTTGGTTTAATTCTCAGAAAAAGCTCTGGTTGGATGGTACACTACTATCGTTGTGTATTTCCTTTGTGTAGTTTTACCCTACTTTAACTGCAGTTCTTGAAAAACGTCAGATGCATAGTTGTAACCTTGTACAGGAGATGAGTTGACACGAAAAGCGAGAACCATGTACAGGAGATGAAGACTTCGTTGATTCCTTGTCCACACCTCAAACCTTGATGACAACATACTTAGTTTTGACCTGCAGCGCCCTTGTAAAATTCAACCGTGTAAGCTTTCTTTACAAACTGCTTTTGTTTAATTGCAACATTTGCCATTTTAAGAAGCATAAAGATAATAATGTCTTGCAGTTTGGGGTTTTGGATCTGTGACTTGATGCCGAATGCCCGAATGTATATGTAGACCAACTAATGTTTGTGAAAATTTTCATATACTATTCTCCTTGTTCTTAACAATTATGCAATGGTAGATCCTACAATCCAGAACATGATAGTAATAATAGTATCATGCTCCCGAAAGAACAAACAGTTCTAAAGCCAGGATCTAATTTGTATCAATGATGTTTTGTTATGCTTTACGTACCCCATGAATCTATTTATAAATTTACACTATTTTCTAAAACGTTTCAGGTAATTATATACTCGTATTTGATTACAACCATTGAAGAAAGGGGAATTCTTGGAACATGATAGTAATTATATGCCTGTATGTAATTGTATATATTATTGGCAAACTTGTAAATAATTGCAAAGTTTTTGTTTTTGTTAATTTGTGAATTTTGATATACCACAAAAAATGTGATTTTTGTGTACAATTTTGATGTTTGGTACAACATTTGATTTGAAACATAAAACATACGAAGTATTAATCCTTATACATTCAATACTTGTCCTCCTCGAAAGCCCCGTCAATGAATTTACTAAAACAACCTTAAATGTATAGCCAACTATCCAAAATATTACATGATGTACCTTTACCTCTATACCTAGACAATTTTAATTATACAACCAGTTGTATTTTACATGGTGCAACTAAAGATATATCAGTAATATTTGTTCATTTACATAAAATCTACTCATTGCACAATTTGCTCATTCGCAATTTGCATGAAATGAGAGCAATTTTTTTTGCTAATTTATACAAAATGAGCAAATTATATTTTCTTGCTCATTATACAAAATGAACAAATCTACCCAACCTCTTCTTTTTATGAAGTACCTCCTTCTCTCCTTTTTATACCACACACTTCTTTTTGCTCATTTACATAAAATGAACAAATAACTACTTTTATTACTCATCGACGTCAAAAGATTCCCCGTTTGTGGGTTACTCCAGCTCAATGGTTGACTGATTGTGCTCGGCGTCGTTAGTTATTGTACTTTTTGTTGACGGTTGTTTTTGTTTGTTTTCCTTTTATTTGATACTTCGTAGCTCTTTTGTCGCAAAAAAAAAAAAAAAAAAAAAAAAAAAAAAAAAAAAAACTACTCGTCGACATAAAATGAGCAAAATTGTCCAACCTTATTTTCTTCTTTCACTTCCTTTTCCTATAACCAACATCATTTTTCATTCATTTAAACAAAAATTAGTAAGTAATTTGCCCAACCTCCTCTTCTTCCTCTCATCCTCTCCCTTTCTTAATACAAAATACCTTTTTTTTTCTATGCACATTTACACAAAATGACCAAAAAAATCCGTATTATTTCACTCATTCATACTATTCAAAATAAGCAAAATTACTTTTTTTCAAAAAAAAAAAAAAAAAAAAAGCACAATTACTTGACCTCCTTTTGCTCCTGTTGTTTGCGGCTTCCATTTCCATGCATATTAAGTAATGTTGTTGCTACCAATTCATACACCATTTCAAAAATATCAAATTAAAGCGAGTAGAAAAATGCAATGATTTTATTATATTTAAATTGATACTGAAAATGATGAAGAGGAGCAGAGAGAAAATAAGTGAGATGATGAAGCAGAGGAGAAGAGAGATTCGAATTTGTTTTCGTAGTTGAATTTGATAAAGTAAATAATTGTATCTTTGCAATTAATTTTGCCATTGTTGTACAGTTTGAAGTTTTAGGAAAATTTCAAATTAACTATTGTTGACATTTATATCTTTTGTTAGGAACTTGTTAATTAGGTTAATTGTAGACTTGTAATGAATTGTCCATAAAGTTACAGATATTTACAAAAATGACATTGATGGTACCTTGCTAGAACGCTAGGTACCACCGGTGGTATGGTGCATGAATTGCTATACCTGTTATATATAGGGCACTCTCATGAAGAAATTATGTATTTTTAAAAGTTTCTTATTGTTACATTTGCTAGCCTTTTATTAGTTTCTCATGTAACAATGTGTTTGAATTTTTTTCACTAGTATCAACTTTGATTATGAATTTGTGATTTAGACTAACTTAGTAAACTTTTTTTCTTTCTTTTTTTTGCCGGAATAGTAAAAGAAAATTTAATTATGAAATATGCTATTAAATAATACGAAGTATAATGTTTTATAATACTCGTATTAACTTTTTAATGTTTATTTTTTTGTAAAAATTATGTCAAACTAGTGTATTGACATTGTATGCTAAATTTGAATCACAAATGACCCATAAATTTTATAACGAGTCACCTAACGATACTGTTTTAATCATTAAATGATGGATATTCAAGGGGGGTGTTCTAAGTTACAAATTAATTATGGCAAATATCCAAATCACCAACATTTATTGAGTCGCAATTTTTCTAGTCACCCCATTCGAAAGTTCGACTCTCGTTTCGTGCGGAGTTGAATTGATGCATGTGTTATGACTTATGCGTATCAACTCTCCTAAAAATGGTAGTAGTTAAAATTAAGTCTTTGTTTGATTAATTTAATTTTGTTTGAAATTATTTTGTATGAAATTATTTTATTTTGTTATTGTACTCTGTTTATTGTATTTGAAATAATTTTATTCTAGTTTATTTTATTTAAACTTATTTTGTTCTAATTTATTTTAGTAAGTCTTGTGTATAGCCACATTTGTTTATAAGAGTAACCCTATTCATTAATATGGGCAACTTTAATTATTCATAAGGTTAATTGATGTGGGAGCATCTGTAAAATACATAGATTATATTGGTATGACCCGATTGGTGATATTTTTGGGCTCCAAACAACTATTTGGATGCTCCTTTAGTCTTGAGTTTACATTTGATGATGGGAGATGGAAACATTGAATATAGTTGGTATTTAGATAAGTAAACAACAATTATATAAGATGAGTGTAAACAACTTTTTAGATGCTCCTTTTGTCTTGAGTTTACATTTGATGATGGAAGATGGAATAATAGATATAAGGGTGAGAAAGAAAGAATTGTACTTAATCAGAAATGCATTTCTTAATTTAATTTTAACATCAATATCTTCTTCACTACATGGAATTAAGGCAATCATTCAAATTGCGGATGAAAGTAGAGTTCAAAAGTTATGCGACGATAGGTCATATATCCAATTTGAGTAAGAAACGAAAAAGTTATGTACATTTGAATTTAAACTTTATAGCAAGCCACCTCAGAATTCGTGCTTTGCTATTTAGAGTGTCCACTCTAGACTACGGGAAGATTTTCAATTTTGGGTAAAAGGGGTAGAGCGATCTCTCGATCCCTTTGAGATAGCACTCCATAATTCCATATGTTCAAAAAGCTCTTCGGGGCCCTACTCCACATGGAAAAAATTTTGCGTGAGACTACACTCACCGTACGTGAGTCCAATATATCTGACATTAATAATCTAATATCGAATATTATTAATCTAATATCTAACATGAGAAATCTAATATATGGCATTAATAATCTAATATTTGACATTAATAATCTAACATCTGACATTAATATTTTTTTTCCCTTTTTATGCATTACCTCCCAAGAAAGTTGATAGCATCTTGAAGCCATCTTTACTCACTTACGCCAAAAACCATGGTACTGATTTCATCCCATTTGATGTCAATCAACCTTTGATTCATCAAGGTCCATTTGATTGCGTTCTTCATCACAAAATCTACGACGATTATTGGAGTCATCAGTTACTCGATTTCGCTTCCAAGAACCCTAGTATTCCAATCATCGATTCTCCCACTGCGATTCAGCGTCTTCATGATAGGATTTCGATTTTAAAGTCGTCAATAATCTTGTGATTCCGTCAACTACGGCGGAGATGGCGCCAAGTGTGGGATTTCGAAGCAAGTTTTGTTGACAGTTGAAGATGAGATTGAAAATCTGGGTTATATATAAAAATGGATGCTTTTGAACCACGAATCGGCCCAAAGGTCAAGGATGAAGAAGCAGCAGCACTTAGGTTCTCAAGTCCGGACTCACGGTGAGTCCGTTCTACACAAATTTTTTTTTTCCTTTCCTCTTTCTCTTTTTTTTTCCCTTGTTTTTGTATGTTACTTTGTTTCTTGTATTTTAACCTCGACCCTTCTTTTGTATTTTATGGGCTAACTGTAGGGTTTTTGCAAGGCACCTATATATTTATGAGTTGGTATTTATGTAAGAACAAGTTATTGCTTATTTTATATTTTTGAAATTTTCCCTCTATGCTATACAATTTTTTGTGATTGCTCTCTTAATCTTTAGTCTACTTTGTGTTTAGCTGCCTAGATTATGACTCTTGTTATATTAAACTTGGTGATTGTTACTACCTCCATTGATTGTTAACTCACAAATAATAGTCTAAAGTTAGCAGATAATTAATAACTAATAGATGTAGTTAAGATTTTATTGTAGACACCCAAATCTGTCTCCCCAAAAACCAAACCCAGTGATGAATACTTTTCGCATCACTTGATTATCGAACGAAGTGAAAGTGTGGAAAGTGTTGTGATGTGGTCGTTTTAATAAAAATCTTTCCTTCTGTTTTCGAAAATCTACTCTATTTATGAAAATAGCCAGTCCAATTTAGCTTGGTTCATGACGATGGTCCAATAATAGTGTAGTTGGGCCAGTCTTACAAAGAGCTTTCCAATGATATATTATAAGCCTAATTCCGATCAATAATGAGGAAGTTATGGCCAAAATACTAAATTGGGCTTGAAATAGTTTATGGCCCAATGATCTAGTGGAGGGCCCATTAATTATTATACCTAAAAATATTAGGATTAATTCTGGTCTTCTAGAATAATCTAGAAGGTTATTTTGAATTCTAATAGAGTTAGGATTAATAATTATCTTTTGAGAATAATGAGTTTGATTTGAATAAAACAAGTGTTTTATTATGATAAAATTTGATTTAAAGTTGATAACACGGAGTTTAATTGCTTAATTATATTAGGATAAGGATTCCGTACAAAAGCGTGTTTTATCTTTTAAACCAGCACCAAACGACAAACCTGTCGCCAAACGACAGAGCCTGTCGCCATGCGTGATTTCTGTCGTTTCGCGTTGGGTCCTGTCGTTCGTGACAGGAGCCAGTTTTGTTCTGATTCAAATTTTAATTCTTTTCTATCGTTTCCAGACTATTTTCTCTATAAATAAGGTCGTATTTCCTCGTTTTTTTTATCATCAACAAGCTTGATCATCACCAATGATCTCTCTTCGTTCACTATTCTTTTTCTAAGCCTAGCCCTTTACAAAATACATCATACCTCATTCACGAGTTCTAGACATACCTAGCTAAGTTCGAAGATGCCTTCGCCCTAGACGTTAAAGGTTGATAATTTCTGAGGGTTTGGTCCCAAATCTTATTTCAATTCTTTGATTAGATTTATTATTTAACATTTTTCTTGAAGTTACTAACGTGTGTATTGTTTTGATAGAAAGAGAACAAGGCATCGAAGTAAATAATTTAATTGCTTAACTATTCTTTTGATTTAGAAATCATGTTCTTTATATTATATTAATTCTTAGTAGCATGTTATGATGCTTTTATTGCTTTCTAGTATCATGTTTAGGTTGCTTCCTATTTCTTCTATCATGTTAGGGATAAAGTTTTGATCTTTATTGCTTAGTAACATGCTAGGATTTGTTGTTTATCTTGTTAGTATCATGCCTAGGATCTTGCTAATATCATTATGCTTTATTGAATATTATGATGATGATGATTTATTGTTATTATGTTGCTTGATATTGTTGTTGTTATTGCTTAATCACGCCCTCTCTTGCGGGTTTAAAGGGAATTTGTACTTATAATCACGCTTAATAAGATAATTAATAATCTTGTTTAGGCTAATATGATTATAATTTAAGTGATCGCCAATAATAGTTTTATTTGTGCATTAATATTCAACCAACATAGATTAAACAGGTTTAGGATTAATATATTGATTGTATGTTAGTCAGAAAGCGCACATGAATATGAGAAGAATAAAGTAGAGGCCTATTTTTAGGGCAGGTTCAATCTCTTTTAGGTTGAATTTGTACCTTCATCCCCGAATATCCAGTCATGGTTCCAGACCACTGTGGAGTTAGTGATCTCATTGATCGTAAAGGGGTGTAACCTTCACCCTGTGAACGGTTTACAAGTTCCTAAAACTTGTTGCCGACTCTTTTACTCTAGCTTCCTTCCCTTTGGACGCCACCATACTTAAGTGTATGATCACAATGAGGCTCAAGTGTGAGATGCTTGAAATATTCCCTACATTTATCTTTATTTTTTTCTCAAATTACACACAATTTTCACAAACCTCAAGTCACAATGTTGAACATTCTAACAAGCTTGGAATTAGAAATTTGAAGATATTATTGCAAAATTGTTATTTCAATATCAATACTGATAAGTGGATATTATACCGTTATTCTTGGGTTATTTGGGACGTTTTTACTCTAGAAATTGTTATTTCAATATCAATATCAATATGTATGTTTTATCCAAATTGGACTCGATTTCTTCTATTTTTGTTGTTTGGTTGCTATGTTGTGATTTCAGGATGAAATGGAGCATTTGGAGTGATGATAAGCATGCCACGACATTTTAAGGTGGATTGGAGAGCTTCATAAAGAGATTTGCAAGTCATGAGAAGTGTATTGAAGTGTTAGATGATGATTGATGATAATGTTACATGGCCGTGTACCATAAGCCACATGGTCGTGTGATTCTTCCATCCACGCTTACATGCTACATGGCCGTGTACCTTTAACTACACGGTCATGCGAAGGTTCCAAGTTCGAGTGTTTGCTACACGGTCGTGTACCACGAGCTACACGGCCGTGTGATTCCATCTCCGTATGAAGTCCGCCTACACGCTCATGTACCTCTCAGCTACACGACCGTGTACATATATGATGAAATTTAAAGATCAAGTATAGGTCAGCTACACGGTCGTGTACCCATCAGCACACGACCGTGTACGTGTGCGTAGGAGATTTATTTTCTTTATTATTTTATGTTCATTTTAGGAAAGTATAAATAGGGGTTTTAACCCTATTTTAAAACATCTAATTTTTTTTTAATATAACTTTTTCCATTCTACGTTGTTTTGGAGAGAACACATAGAACTCCATTGAAGCATTCATCTTAATTCAATTTCAAGTATTTCTCTTTCAACCTTAATCTCTTTAATTTATTATTGTTATTATGTTTTCTTTAATTATTTGTCTTTTTATTTCTATTATCATGTGTGAGTAGTTTCATAATCTAGGGTTAGGTTGAACCCTATTATGGATTGATGTGTTATTTGATTCCCAATTTCCAATTTAATTAATTTATATTTCCTCTTTGTTAGGGTTGGTTTTATTATCAATGATTAATTAACTAGAAATAGTATTATTGAATGTGATTAGGTTTACAATGAAAGTTGATTCTTAATTGATTTTAGAACCCTAATTAAAAGTAAGAGCTTTTATGCATGAAAATTGCTAATTGTTCTTGCTAGGTTTTATAGGATGCCGTTCTCAATGTCTTTAATATGTATGATTCCATGAAAATAGGTATGATTGCATGTTAGGGAAGCTATTAGTTGATCGAAAGAAACTCTTAGTATTGTTTTAGGGAGCATCTGTCCTGTGGAATGTTTATTGATTTAATTGAGGAAAAGGGATTGTTCTATTACATTGATTCACATTAGTGGGGATACTTAATCTTAGATGTTTTTAGTTCTTGATTAATTCCATAGTATTATTATCCATTGCTTATTAGTTAATATTGCTCTAGTATAGATTCCTCAATTTTGTTTGGTTACTTGCTTAGTAGTTACTTGAGTCTAATTAATTAGTTGAACTATAGTCTCTTGGGATCCAACCCTTACTTACCCGTCTACATAGTAGTGGTCTTGTTAGGTTATTTTTGTTAGGTACGCGACACGCCTATCAAATACCCTTATTTTGTTTATAAGAGTAAGGAGTAACCCCAAAACTTATTATACTAGTACAATTAAGTATTTATTCATTCGAGCAACCTCTCTCTTTTGTTTTGACTATTAAAAAATAATTTAACTTGTTTATAAATGTAACCTCATTTAACCATTTTCTATAGCGGTAAACATTCATTCGTCAAAGTAATCCCCATTTAATCTTTGTTATAACCCCTATTTGTAATACCCCTATTTTTATACGTATTTTATTTAAAATAAGTATTTTGAGAAGTATTTAATTAAATAGAAATATTTTATTTAAAGTATTTTAATTATTCATTTTAATAAGTTTGGAAATATTTTACAAGAGGAAAGTTTATTTAATTAATTATTTTATTTAAGTTGGGGTTTAATTTAGGAAAGTTTTATTTTAGTAAAGTTTTATTAGGGAAAGAATTAGGAAATATTTAAAAAGGAAAGTTTAGGGAGAAGGGTTTCTAGAGAAGGGGTATAAATATTCAACACTTAAGGCAAATCAAACTTTGCCCAAAGTGGAGAAAACCCAAGGTAAACTTCTCTCCCTTTCTCTTTATTTTTCTTTTTCTTTTTCTTTTTCTTTTTTTTCCCCTTCCCCTTTTCGGCTTCCCCCTCACCGCCGGCCACCACCACCACCGGTGGGTCGCCGGCGCCAGCCACCAGCAGCGCCAGCCGGCAGCTGGCGGCAGCCGGCAGCTGGCGGCAGCCGGCAGTGGTGGCCGGCCAGCCACCTATTTCGAACAAAAAAAAAATATTTAAACTTTGTTTTAAAAACTAGTTTAATCTTAGATCTAATTATTAATTATGAGTTTTGTGATTTGATTTTGATTGTTTGATTATGAGTATTATGTAAATTAATTTTCAGATTTTATTTTTAATTGAAAAGCCCCAATTTTTGAAACCCTAGGTTCTTAAATTATGAATGATTGAAGGATTATGAAATATAATGGTTTAAACCTTTGATTAAATGTTTTAAGGCTAAATTACAGAAAGTTTTCATTAAAATATAATGTTGGAATTTTTGGTAGTGCATTAAAAATCAAGTTTCTTTAAGGAATTTCAATTACCCATTAATTGGGATTAAAGTATGATGTTTTAAATATAATTTCAGCTTATTTTAATTAAATTATGAGGGGTTTTATAATAGTATATATTGCTGGAAATTTGTGTAGAGAGGATTTTAATACTCTTCTATTATTTTAAATTGTAGGAGATTTTGAAGTGAGTGATTTCTATTAGTTGTGGCGATACTAAGATCATATACAAGGTACGTTCGCATACTTAGCATAATTTTTATGAGTAGTAACATGCTAAATGTGTTTAATTGATTACAAGTAGTATCATGCTAAATTTGGAATGGAAATTATGATTTGGATGTTATTGGTGATTGAATTATGAAGCATGATTTATTTGTGAGGAATTAAAGGATGGAAAATAATAGTTTGGAATATTTGTATATGAACCACACTTTTATTTATGGCATGATAGAGAGCATGTTTAATTAAACTAAATGTTTAATTTGGTTTGGAATATTAAAAGGGAATTTTATTATGGTTCATATAATTTTTATTGATGCTATAAGCATGAGGAATGAGCTATTTAAGTGTCTTTGTACACGGGGAATAAGTTATATTTTTGGTGCCTTAGTGCACTTAAGGTGTTTTCAACACCAAGGGATAGGATTTATGGCGCACTATGCATTTAAGGTGTCATTGGCACCGAGATAGAATTAAAAAAGGGTTTAACATTAAATATTATGTGGTCACTAATTATTCAAGAATTAAATTGGTATGTTTGATTGTTTGAATAATCATTGTTGATTGAATGATTATGGTTTGAGAGTCATCACCAAGTTTAATAATATGTAAATAACGTAAAGTGATAGAGATTACGCACCAAAACTCTTGGAACGTATATACCTTGAGTATGAACATATGGGGGGAGTTATGTGACTTTATATTTGATCATAACTTCTACTGGAGTACAGGACGTTGTACATTCCTTTTATTATTACTATGCGCAAGAATTCCGCCACCTACGAGTGGTTATTGATGCTGGCACGGTTAGCTCCCGTATTAGTAACTTCAATTTATTGGGGGAGGTTAGTGGGAAACCCGTTCGATGCGTAATCAACGCTAAACAAATCATGTAGTTGTCTAGTTGAGAAGTTTGTTGAATGTTGAAGGCTTGAAAAACAGGTGCAACAAGGTAAGTTGTGTGTTGATAGGTAATTGCATGTTAGTGTGTTAATTACGCTTATGTACTCAGCTTTGCTGATAGTGTGTTTTGTGTGTTTGTTGGCCTTGTCTTTATCTTGGCCCTATGATGACCTATTTTTAATGGAGAGTAGTGGAAACAAGTAGAGAGAAGCTTTTCAGGTGATGAAGCATATTCTTGAATGAGCATGAGTGAAGAGCAAATCATGCTAGTTTCTATAAGTATATGATGTGTTTATTGCTTTAATTACTTATGATATTATTATTATGCATGCCTAACGCAAAAGTTTTGAAGTTGGTTTGGTGTTAATAAGGGCCTATAATGGTTCCAAGTTGTAGGTTGATTTTATTTTACTTCGTTTGACTTTGGTTTAACTTTACTTTCGTTGATTGACTTTTCAAGTTGACTTGTTTTGAATAGTTTTGAAATTAGTCTTCCGCTGTGTGTCTTCGGTAGTTACCTTAGTCGTTTTCACGGTGGCGGTAATATCTTAGATGTTCCTATTTAAAGTTTTAAACAGCGCAAAACAGGTATTTTAAAAGAAAGGAATTTCTAGAGTGTTACACTATTACTCAACTAATTACTTATATTATGTGAAATGGTCTGGCCACATTATGTGACTTTATTTAATCAAAACTTATTTTATCGTAATTGTTATTTTATTTTATTCTCTCTATAATTATATTTTCTAAATTTTTTTAATTTTACTTTTACATTTTATATTGTTTCCTAATTCCTACTACATTTAACAACGCAAGTGTATTACTAGAAGTCAAAAGAAGAGTTAGTACAACAATCATCTATCAACATAGAGTCAACAACTGTGGCTGAGGCTGCAAGCCCAAATTTCATTGCTGAAAAAGTGGGCTTGCAAGAATTTAGAAAAAATATAATGTCATTTTCATGTTGATTTCTCTCTGTCTTAAAAGATTTTGAAATATAATTCGTATATAATTAGACGATCAAATGAGACATAATTGCATAATTATCGGCTTATCACCTACGTAAGGTATTTTAATTTGTTGTCCAAAGCAAGAGAACATAATTATATGAAGATTTAATTAAACAAATACGAAATTCTAGAAAATAAAAGAGGATGTTGTGTTTCATTATTTGCCTTAAATACTTTGGTTTAGGGGATTGTCGGTAAGATTAAAGGTGGCCCCTTAATTGAATGCGACTAATCATTTAGATTTTAATCTAATGAGCCAACATACAATGACGATGTTTGAAAGTAATTGTACGACAAACAACTGATAACCAATTAACGGATTCTCTAACGAGTGTTCATAGGCACTTATTAAGTTTAATATAAAATCAACTAAGATTAAAACTCTTGTGGTGTGGCGTTGATTCTTATAATAATAGCGTATGTATACTAATTTTTGACATAAGGTGCTATCATTAGTTATATCTATACTAACCTTAATCGCTATTGATAAATTTGATTTTATTCTGTTAGATTTATCATAGCGGTTTGCTTTGTTACTCTACAGTAACTTCAATGGTCGTAGCTAGATACTTGCTTGTAAATTTCGAAAGTTCCTATCTTCTAGCTTGACCATTGGAGCTAAAAAATAAATAAAATTTGCTTGAGCAAAAGTATTCAAAAAAATATGGGATATTAACAGATTGAAATTTAAAAAGCTTATTGAGAAAGTGAAGTTCATTTAAATAGCAAGTTAGGGTCTGTTCACTTCAGCTTAATTTCAGTTCATTTCAGTTTAGCTCCAATCAGTTCAGTTCAGCTCCTAATTTCATTCTCTCATAAAATATTCATTTCAGTTCAGCTCCAATCAGTTCAGCTCAGTTCAGTAAATGTGAACAAGCTCAGTAGCTAATCATTGTGGCACAAATTAGCTACAAAACTGTCAAATATAAGCTACTGAATTGTCGATATAAGCTACTAAATTTTTATCATAAACAATTGAATTGGCGATATAAGTTATTAAAATGGTGTAATAATTAAGCTACCATACCCCTTCTTTTCCAAAATGTTGTTCTTGTTTTAATTTTTATGATCAAACTTTATAAAATTCAAGTCATGTAAGTTTTTGTTAAATTAAACTCGGCTCAATGTGTAGATTTATAATCTTTGCTAATAATACATAATCAAATATAGATAAGCTATTAGGTGAGGCTTGCCTCGCCAACATAAGCTTCATGAGGCTGGCCCAAAATTAAATAAGGAAAGTCCAACTTTCATGAATGCTAAATCAATTATAATGATATCATCTAAATATTTACTGATATCATCCAACCAATTAATCATATCATCTAACCTAGATAATTAAAGATAGCATCCAAATAACTACTGGTATATCATCCAAACAATTAATCATGTCATCAAACTAATTAATCATATCATCTAGAACACTTAAAGATATCACTAAAATAGTTAATCATATCATCCAAACAATGAATAATATCATCCAACCTAGAAATTAAAGATATCATCCAAACAATGAATGATATAATCCAAACATTCCAACCCATAAATTAAAGATATCATCCAAACAATTAATCATATTATCCAACATAAAAACTAGTAAATGTATCATCCAAACAATTAATCATATCCTTATCATCAAACCTAGAAATTAAAGATATTATCCAAACAATTAATCATATCATCTGAATGATTATATTTAATATAGAAATTAAAGATAACATTCAAACAATTAATCATATAATCAGCTGAAATCATCCAAACAATTAACCATATCAACCAACCTAAAAATTAAAGACATGATCGGAACAATTAATCATATCATCCAAACAATGAATGATATTATCCAACAACTTAAAAAGTAAAGATGTTGTCCAAATAATTAATCACATCATTCAAACAACGAATGATATCATCTAACCAATTAATCATATTATCCACCCAATATCATCCAAATAATGAATGATATCATCCAATCAAGACAATCTTTTATTTAACATGATTAATATCATTCAAACAATGAATGATAGATATCATCTAAATAATACATAGATATCATCAAGCCAGGGCTAGTAGCTTAGTACTTCCCATTATCGTGGCTTGAGGTATGGAATGGGAGCAGCGAAGGAAGGTTGGTGATGAGAAATGTCTCACCAATGGTTAGGTGAGGCACCCAATACTTTGTAATATTCAAATATATTGATAATCAAATGTATGTCTTGATGAAGACCGTGCAAACTGCAAAGTCAAACAGTAATATAACTTGGGATGGATGTAGTATTAAATTGTCGATATAAAATCTCACATGACTATATTTTATCGTAAGTTTTGTAATTATAAATATTATAGATAGTCAAATATAGTTTGTAAATATTGTAAAAGTCCCTTTAAAGCGTGTCAACTTAAAAATAATGGAGGGAATATTAAATGGTTGACATAAATAATTAAATCACAGACAAATGTAAGTTATTGAATTGTCAATATTACCATTAAATTATTAATATATGTCACTAAATTGCTGAAAAAAGCTACAAATTATTGATATTAGCCATTAAATTATCAATATAATAAGTTATTAAATTGTTAATTTATTAAATGGTAAATACTATATGTTATTAAAATATCGATACATGCTATAAATTTGATGATATAAGTCATTAATTTGTAAAATTAAGTTATTAAAATGCTGCCATTAGTGATATGATAGGATCATAGGACTTATTCTGAGTCCAATTTCACATAATACATTCTGTAATTTATTTTATATCCATCAATAGTGGTTAATTGTTATTTGAACTCTTAACTTTATCCATAATGGTTTATTGCTCTCCAAACTCAAATATGTTAATAATGGTTTATTGCACTCCATATTCAAATATATTAATAATTATATATAAACAAACTGTATTGTCATTTTTTTTGAAACTTAATTTAATTTATTCACAAAAAAAAGGGTGCTTGGGATTAGGAAAGGTAAGATAAATGTACGAGGCATGCATGCAAAAATGGCCGGAAAATAAAAATAGAGTAAGTATTTAAAAACGAATGGAGTACTAGACTTTAAATAATTTGCAACTTCAATTCAATTAATTTTTCTGTAAAAGTTAGTACAACAAATAGAAAAGAGAAAAGGGGAAAGACCCAAATAAAAAAAGGTGCAAATCACTTAATTCAACTTTTGAATTGTACAACTCCGTGGTACTCTCCTTCAAATTCCTCTACAAATTACAACTATGTAACTGTTCACCATCAATGAAAAAAGCAAAGGTGGATTGTCACAGATACATCAAGAAAATTGTCATGACCAGAAAATAATTAGAAAAGCTTAAAACATACATACAAATTTTTTTTTTTTTATTTATTTTTTTTTTTTTTATTTTTTTGTGAAATATATGCATGCTGCATGCAATATGATTTCCTAAGTACCAACATGCACCACTCAAATTAAAATAAAATGGCAGCATAAGAAGAAAGGAAAAAAAAAATTTACTATAAGTAAAACATACTTGAGTTTTTTAAAATTAATTTAGTTTAACTTTAAGAAATCAATATAACTCTATTTATCCGGAATTACTCGCATCACTTTCTAAGCAAAGTTGTCTCAAATTAGTTGCAACAAATATATAAAAGGCATATAAAAGGCATGAACTTAAATGTCTTTTTTATATTTCTTGCTGCATATTTATTTATACATGTAAAGGGTGAATGATATTTTTATTGTATTAGATCTTTGTATTCGTCTATGTATTCGTCAAGGCTCTCTATAGACCACTTTACTTACTACGTACTTTCTATATACAATATAGGAAGAAACATTTTATCCACTCACATTTTTAGTCCAATTTTTTTGGAGGCAAATACTTGGAAATAAAGGGAAGGCCGAAAGGGTAAGGGATCATCTCTCCAAGCTAAGCATACATGTAGTTAGAAAAACTCGAATTCATAATCTCAAAGGCATAAGATAGATTTCCAATCAAATACATGCACCAAACCTAGCTTAGTATACCTAGTTAATAACGCTCATTTAAAGCTACTTTAGATTATAAATTTGATAACGTTTGTACATCTAACTATATTTTTACCGTTGTATAAAATCGAAAACAACTACCAATAAGAATTTGATTTGAACAGAAAGAGTATGTACATTAAAAGACTTGGAACCTATAATTGATGTTTAGCCGCATGACTTATAAGTGTGTAACTTATAGTTTAATACAATAATGTTGCGTACTTGTAGAAACCGATTACCTACCAAATCACCTAAATTCATCACAATGTAGTGAAAATAGTAGCCAATTTGAGCGCAAAATCAGTGAAACTACATACCCACACCTTTTGGATTCACATGACCCTAAGATAATGCCATATAACTAATTCCAATAACCAAGTGTCCAAGTGTCTTAGTCCAACTATAATATTTTCCATAAATAATCGTTAAAAAGGGCAAAAAATAAAAGTGCCAATTATATAGAGTGTAAGAGAAAGAAAATTTGTGCATTATTTATTCACAAGATGTTGCTATTTTTGTCTTTATTTGTAACTTCCAAATCAACTTCTTTTCATAGGGTCATTTAATACCTCCTATTTATACCCACTTAAATTAGCACACTCTTCAATATATACTCATTTCTCTTGATCCCTAAACACTAAGCATTAGTACAACTTCTTTTAAATATTACTATTTCCTTTTCCCCACAAAATATAGAAAAAAAAATGGCCCCTTTTGTGTGTCTCATTACTCTTCTTCTTGTGTCTCATTTATGCAATGCACAACCTTCCCCTGGCTACTACCCTAGTTCCCAAGTTGCTCCTTTGAGTTTCAATCAAGGGTATAGAACTCTATGGGGTCCTCAACACCAGACGTTCCAACAAGGCACTGTCACGGTCTGGCTCGACCGTAGTACTGGTAATCAATCATTTTTTATTTTATTTTTTTTCCTTTTTGCTTTGTCTAAGACCTCTCTAATTTGTCTCGTTAATATGCATATCACTCTCATAAACTTCCGAATTACGGTTTGCAATCCTCATTAACAGTGTTATAGTGACTTTTTGAGTAAAATTTAGCATGGGTGATAACCTGATTACCGATATATCGAGGAGATAAACTTTTTCTTTTTTTCTTTTTAATTATTATTAAGCCTACTAAACAATAGTTTAATATACATAACTTTTTATTTTTGTAATAGTATACTCGTGGTGTTCTTTTTTATTTGTCATACCATAAATAGTAATGCACCATAACTTTGGACTTACTATTTACGGTATATAAAGAATTTCTAATATTTCAGGTGCTATTTCAAGTGGTTAAATTTATAATCAAAACCACCACATGATACCTCAGATCAATGGCTTGACTGAGACATATAGCTATTCATATGAACTATGAACCTACTTATTATCAATATTTTTAATGTCAAAACTCAGTTAAAACAACTTTAATTCAAGCCAAATGATAAAATTGAAATCCATCTAACATTAATTAAATTAAATTGCCAATAAATCTAACATTTTTTTCTCTCTTACCACTTACATTTATTGTTACAATTCAGAATTTTGTTAAATATTTAAGTTTTATAAAGTTTCTATAACTTAAGTTAAATGGTGTACTAATATTTTCTGTTAATAATAGGTAGTGGATTCAAGTCCTTGAAACGGTATCAATCGGGTTACTTCAGTGCCGCAATGAAGCTCCAACCCGGCTACACTGCCGGAGTGATCACATCCTTCTACGTAAGATAATTTAAAACTCTACAAATCCGACTTTATATTAGTCTACTCGCATTTTGCTTTCTACAATAAAATCAAATACTTTCGTACGAAAATTTATACAATACACGTGACAGAGCGAGTATAATTAACACTGTAGAAATGTGACGGAGTGAGTATAGAGACTATAGACACTCCGTCCATTTAACTTTCAAAAAAAAGAATTTAATTTAAGAAAGAAAATATTTTAATTAAAGAAACTTTTAGGTGGTGATTACCTACTAATTAAATAATTATTTATATAAAATTGTAATTAATTTTTTGCAGCTTTCAAATCAAGAAGATTTTCCTGGTCACCATGATGAAGTTGATATTGAATTTCTTGGAACAACCCCTGGAAAACCATACGTATTACAAACAAATGTTTATGTAGAAGGAAGTGGAGATGGAAGGCTTATTGGAAGAGAAATGAAATTTCATTTATGGTTTGATCCTACCAAAGATTTTCACAACTATGCCATATTTTGGTCACAAAATGACATAATGTACGTATCATTTTCCCTATTTCTCCTATTAGTTATTCGATTTATATATATATAATGATATAATATCTAACCACTAAATTTAAATCACGTACATATTATATATATGGCTTATATATGGCAATTTGTCGGTTAATGCAATTTTATACGTGGTAAATTTCTTACCTTCCTTCTCAATAAGTTATACATAACCTTAAAAGAGTATTGCTTACTCGAGAGCAAAAGGTGCAAATTTTGTCCTATGATCGATCTTTAACAATAACAAGGATGTTTCGTCCTGTAAAATTAGTATTGCCCTATTCTATCAATTAAAACTAATTTAATTTGTTTTTACTTCATAGTTTTTGTATGTTAGTTTGTATGATTGCAATATGAACAATGGACGTGAAAAAATGGTATTTTCCTTTTGTTGACATGACGTCTATTTCATAAGCTAACAGCAAGGCGTATCTTTTTTAGATTTATTCATGGCATAATTAATTATTGATAGAAAAGATTTATAGAGATTGATGGGATATCCTAACTAGAGTGTGAGTCCATAATAGTATTGTCATGCTAGAAAAATTAAGGGAAGCGTATCAACGTTGTACTTAACCTAAAATTAATGTATAAGAGTGAACTCTTGGGCTTTAAGAGATACACGTCGCTAGCTACTTTGTCATACACAAACTGATAAAAATTACATGGTTTTATCAAGGATTAATATAGAGGTGAAGAACGATGCTGAGAGGAAATCAGGAAAATGACTCATCTTTTCAATCTGAGAGTCGGTGCTCGTTTATAGTATGTTACTCCATCCGTTCCTAAATTACATTCCTACTTCTAACATTTATCTTTTACATAATAGAAGAAGTAGAAATGTAATTTAGGGATGAAGGGAGTAGTATATTGTAACGCAATGATTCCATAGGCGACCAACCCCAAAAACGACCCCTGGCCCTAGTTCCCCTCAATGGTCACAACCATAAATCATGAAGGTTATTTAAGATCCCATAATAAGATAATGGACCATTGGACGTACAATATTGTAAAAAAGAGGGGGACAAGAAGTATACCCTTGAAAAAAAGATGAACCGACACCTCACCAAAACATTGACATTAACATGCACAAACTTAAGGAAGAGTAGTACGCCATAACTTAATTTAGATCACCTTTGTCGGAATTAATAATGGAGGTTGACAATCAATTATATAAATATTTGGCCGTACTATTTTAGGTTCAATTATTGGTACCTTTACTAAAAAGTGACCAAATCCGTATTTGCATTAGGGCAGTTGATTAATTTAATGTTCAACATTAAATTTCTTTTGACTATTTTATATGACTAATTTAATTTCTTTGAACGAGTTTAATTACTGTATTTTGTCAAATCTTAACAAATTAATTTATTTTATGTACTGTAGAACTTAGTTAAACTTAAAAATATTAAAGGGTGTTGTAATTGTAAATTAAACTTGTGAGAATTAATTATAATATTTTATTTAAAATGAGTCAAAATAAGTTAAATAAAATATAGTTTTTTTTTTTTTTTGAAGGTAAAGTAGTGCCAATATTATTAATCATGGGACAAATTGTCCATTAATACATACGGAGCAATATTTGAGGGACAGTGATTCTCCCAAATCTGTCCATTCAAAATTATAATAACTATATAATTTTAAATTTTTCATGTAACAAAAAACAATATCATAGCAAGAAAAAAAAAAGCGATGAAAATTTATTTATATGATATATACGGTGAAGAATTGGAGGTTTGTAAATTGAAAGAGTAAAGGATGATTTTGATATTTTGGTTGAATTCCTTAGAGATTATTTAGATCATATGTGACCGATGATGATTTTTGGGATGAACTGAATTTAATAGAAATATGCTTTTCTAGAACATAAGACATTAGAATTGATGGTTAATATTAAAATAAATAAAAAAATTAAGTCATAGAATGAAGTTTATTTTATTGATTTAGGATTTTGGAAAGAGTAATTATTAACTACCAATACTTGTGTGACAAGTCATGAACAATAATTGTGGATACTATTCTGGGAAAGATCACATTCAATCAATAACAATTTATAATTAAGATAATGATGTTAATAATGATTATTGATCACAGATGGCTAAGCTAGTGCTTGGCTTATTATTATTGGTGAAGAAATATAAAGTAATTTAATTATATGATTCTTAATTTTTAAGATCTTTGCTTTATCAGACAAATGAATGAATGATTAGTAGCCTAGATTTATATACTCCAACACTCTTCCAATGGAAGATTATGGTACAATATCACATATGAGTTTGACAACCAATTAAGATTTCTAATACAATCACAATTAAGCTAACCAATAAAAACAAGTTGATAACATTCATAGAAGTTTTCTTTTATTAACATCCATCATGTAAGAGAAAAGCTTCTAACATGTGATTACAATCGAAATTTCTCTTTTTAAAATAAGCTATACTAGAATTTTAACTTTACCTAATCATTATTACGATTTACGATGGTTTCTTTTATTGCGAAAAAATTATAAAGATACTAGTATATATAATTCATCGCCTCAAACTCGTGCACATCTACTTCTACACAGATCGATGCTTAATCCATTACTAACACCTCCCCTTGACCCCTTACCTTTCTACTAATATGAAAACTCAACCCGTCAACTACATCGTCCTAATCAGGGCATCCACCTCCACCACCTCCTCCAAATGAAAATGATGTAACATCATGAAAATTTACAAAAAACACATTAAAAATAGAAACCTAAGTATCTTATATGGTCCCTTTGATGTAAAATGTAGGGATGATAATAGCCCATCTAAACATGAAAAGGAATGTTGTAAAGTGACCAATTAAGCCAAATTATAAACGGGCCATAATTATAAGGATGTCACAAATCAAAGTTTTGATTTCTAAGACAAATGGCATAAACACATTTGTCCTATTTCCTCATAAATCAATATAACTATTATTATTATTACTATATCATACGGAGTATTATTTTATGGGTGATGCTATATATAGCTCTAATTGATATGTATAAGCATTAATTACACTCTTGAAAATTGAATAAAATTAGGAATTCATAACAAAAATACGCGTAAATCAGTGTAAATAGTGTTTATATTTTTATGATTTTCTTTTTTTTTCTATACGATTTTCTAGTGTGTATTTAATGCTTATATGTAGCCATAAGGACTATTTATACTCCCTCCGTCCCCAAAACTTCGATCTTTTTGAGTTGATTTCGCGGTTATTAAGAAACTTAAATAAAAAGAAATAAAAACATATTGGAAAGATAAATTTACACAGGGTTTGTAAAAAAGTAGAGAGATAAAGTATTAAAAATACATGAAAAAACAAAATTTTATATGGGGAAGCTAATTTTGCACTAATATTGTTATAAATTGGTGGGTATTTTAATGCAAATAGGTCGATCATTTTGAGACTAAAATTATGCTAAAAGGGTCGAAATTTTGGGGACAGAGGGAGTAGCATTTTCCTTATTTTATTATTTATACAATAATGTTGAAATTAATGAAATTTAATGTGTCACATTAGTTTTATACGATAATCTAGTGTGTATTTAATGCTTACATGTAACCCTAAAGACTATTTATAGCATTTTCCTTATTTATTATTTATACAATAATGTTGAAATTAATGAAATTTAATGTGCCACATTGCAGATTCTTAGTGGATGATGTACCTATAAGAAGGTACCCTAGAAAAAGTGATGCCACGTTTCCACAAAGGCCCATGTACATGTATGGATCAATTTGGGATGCTTCATCTTGGGCCACTGAAGATGGTAAAATCAAAGCCAATTACAATTATCAACCTTTTGTGGGGCAATATCGTAATTTCAAGATTGCGGGCTGTGAATTTGGTGGGCCTAAAGGATCATGTCATCTTCCAAAAATGTCACCTTCTGGGCCCAATAACCTCAGCCCACAACAAGTCGCGGCGATGACGTGGGCCCAAAGAAACTACTTGGTTTATGATTATTGCAAGGATTCTAAGAGAGACCATACCCTTACACCTGAGTGTTGATAATTGGGTTATACTTTTGTACTTCGTTTTATGCTGTTGGTTTGCAGTGTGTCGTTTTGATTTAAAAAAAAAAATATATGTTATGATTGAGATATTGTTGATGTTTTATTTTTATTTTACCTGTAAAGGTTTACGAGTGTGGTGTCTAAGATGTAAATTTTGAGAAGGCGAATGGTCTTCCATTAAAAGATTGAAATAAAGGCATTATACGTTATATATACAAGTTTACTTTCTGGATATATTCTGCTTTTATAATCATTCAACTAAATGTCTAAATGTTCAATAGATTCAAGGTGACTTTTTTTTTAAGCATCGTACTTCTTTTGGCACGAAGTTTAGGAAATTAACTAGTGTGTGGCCCGGGTGATGCCCCGAGTTGCTAGTTTGTACTTGATTAATTTGCTAATCAAATTCAACTGTTTAGATAGTAAAACTTGTTGATTTTGAGTTTAAGTCTTACTATAAATATTTTTTAGCTGTCGAACTCAATCATTACATAATGGAAACAAATAGTATAATAAGACACAAATTTACTTATCTAAGTTAACTATAATTTTGTTGGATAAAAAAATACAATTAATAAATGGCTAAGATGGTAAGACTCTTAACTTAAGACTTGTTGGTCTTGAGTTCAAGTTTTGTTATAAGCATTTTTTAGATGCAAACCTAATTCATGTGAAAGTGGCAATATAGATAAATAGATTGAGCTACATGTGGTTAATTCAACTTACCATAAACTACGGGTGTTCATCTCTAATTTATTCCCTTCCATGTTGTAATAAAATCTTGATTATTTTGAATCTTTCCATAAGAAAAAATTGAAAAAATGAAAGTATTTAAAGGTAGTAGTCCTTTAAGAAAATCCCCTCCTAAAACTTCTTCTTCACCTTCTTCAAATTCTCCAAATAATAGTAGCAGTAATAAATCTAATTTGTTATGTGGAGTCATCACATGTTTAAAATGATAAACACATAAAGTGTCAGAGGATATGTACCAAAACTTTTGGAACACAAAATGCCTAAACCCGAGAAGGAACACAAAATGCCTAAACCCGAGAAGGAACACCGTGATGGAATGGCATTGAATTGTGAGGAAGCTCCATTGGATGTTGAGTTGTTGACATCAAGGGTGGTGGAAAGGTGGTCGTCTTGAACACCAAGAACTTGCCCTTGGTGGATGAGGTAGGCCTTGGGGCTGACCTTGTTAGGCTCAATGGAAAAGCTATGTGCTCTCCAGGGTTCTCTTGTGAATCTGCCTACAGGCGACTTACGTCATCAGAGGTAGTGGTTGAGTTCAAGTAGTTGGGGCTTATGGTAAGAGGGTGTTGGAGTCCACGATCACAGCAGGCAATATGTTCATTGTGCCCCAGTTTTTTTGGTTGTTTCAAAGATTGCGGATGGTGATGGCTTGGAGTGGTTTTCTATCATCTCTACTACAAAGTAAGAAACAGAATCCTTTGTTTTGTATTGGTGTATTTGGTTTTGGTTATTTAGACTAAAGATTTATTTTCTAACATAACTTTTTCGCGGTGTTTGCAGTCCTGTTTTTACACACTTAGCTGTGAAGACTTCAGTCTGGAAGGCATTATCACCACAAGTGCTGGAAGCTGCCTTCAAGGTGCCTAACTGCCTACTGAGACCGAGCAGCAATTCTACTCAACAGGGACTTCTGATGAAATTTTCGTCCCTCCTCCAAATTAAGAAAATGAATGCTGAGTACTTACCAGAAACTGATGATATGTCTGGACTATTTGAATAAGCAATTTTCGCATATAGGATTCTTGAGTTTTTTTTATAATTATGGATTCTGTTTGAATTTTCAATGAGAATATATAGACGTTTTTTTCGTGAATTTTTCATTTTTTTTTTTTTTTACTCTATATAACAACGTAAATATCCAACATGATCTTCTAAGAGATAAGGGATAATAAGGATTACTTAAACTCAATTATAATACCTCGGTCTCAGGTGAATAAATGTGAAGAAAAAAAACCCAGAGATTTTTTTTTTTTTTTTTTTTTTGAACAAACCCTGAGATTAATTAAAACATCTTTTTGATTAAAGATTACTAGTCTACTTTTGTAATTAAAAAAATAAAAATAAAATAAAAACCATGGAAGACATACTCAAGACTAAAACCCTCAAGTATCATCTGTACATTTAAATTAAGAGTTCAACCAACACAAGCATTCCCCTGTGTACTCTTCCAACTCAACCTTTCATTAGTACATTAAAGCGTGAGTGACCGACCGGACATACCACAGACACTGAGGCTAGCTTAGTTCATTCAAGGGGCATTGCTTGGCGCTTGGAGGTGTGCTAGGAAGTGCATTTTGAAGGCACAAGAGTGTGGTGCCAATGTGCCACTGGAAAAGCCTGCTTATCGAGTGATGCACAATGCATGACTAGTGCATAGTCAACATTTGATAATATGCTACCTCACAAGGTTTAATCAAGATTTAACATATACACTTAGTGCATATATATTTTATTTTATTTTTTTTTTTGGGAATATTTCACATAAATTAGCTGAATGCCTGAATTGCCAAAATATTTTTTTTTAAAAAAGTTTTACAATGTAATACATGTTGAACTGCCGACTTGCTTAACAATAACATAAACTATTCATCTTCCCGTTTAGAAAATATAGGAGAGAAAAGCCATATTACCAACCCGGTCATGTTCCCTACGACTATCAAACTAACTATCCATATTCACTATAAAAATCCCTAGTACTATAACATTATCTATCTGTTATCACCAAAATCCCCCTCTACAAGATCAAGTCTAAGAAAATGGGGTCACTTAGCAACCTCAACATGGGGCAAAACTACGACAATGGAAAAAAATGCTTTTGACTTACGGGTTGCCCTTTAGTGGAGCCAATTCTTTATCTTGCTCGTCTGTTGGAGGAGGGGATTTTTGGGTGTTGCCCCTCAAGAAGCTTTTCGCATATAGCGAACCGAAGACAATAACCTGGTGGAGGATAATGCATTATTAAACAATATCACTGCAATTTTGGACAAAAATACCAAGAGGTCAAAGGTCTTACTGCTCCAAGCCATTGCAATGGGCTTAAAGGATGAGCAAACCACAGGCATGAGAGTAGGATGCTGATAAGCTGCATTTACAGAGGACACTTGTTTCAGCAAGTTACTCATTGTAGCAGAAAACAAAGAAACAAAAACGAAACATATAGAGCAAAACTCACCTGTCTTGTAGTCATTATGGTCGCAAAAGTGAGAGCACCAAAGGTCCGAATTGTATAAGAAATGAAGAACTGACTAGCAGTAGCTACCTGTACAAGCTCCAATATAAGCTACTATGATGCACCACCAAATAACATGAAAAATAGAAGATTAAGACACGTTGCAAATTGAGTTTCCCAAGATTTGCATATGAACTGTTGGAATAATAGATTAAGAGAAAAGATATGAATCTTACAATAGAAAGCAATACAATATCATATAAACAATCATTGTGTCTATGAATAAAATCTATAGCTGCCAGAAGTTGCCCCTGTAATACAAGTCCTGTCAAGCAAAAGAACAAATTCATCAAAATATGTGCAAAAGTCCATATTCCACAGGTAATTGTGTATATGAAATCAATCCGATCCATAGCAAACACGTCAAAGGTATTAAAGATTTTGGTTTCAGTAATTTCAACACATGTCAAGTGACTTACAGTTCAAATTACCAGTAACATGGCATGCATCTTATGTAAATTCAAAATGTTAATATCCATCCTCACACATCAGAATAAAACAAATAGACCAACTGGGAATGCATGAAGCAATAGAATAATAAACACTGTATACCTACCAGTCAAACTTAGCACACAGGAGCACAATGTTGTATAAAATATTTGGTTGTGTATTTCCATATTGTAACCTTTGAATAATTTGTCTTGGAATGTGCTTGTAAAGCCATCAAATCTGCACAAGGAAACAATGACACTTGTGATGTTTAAGCTATTTGAGACATTGAAGTCAGGAAAGAAGAATGCAAAGTATGCTATTTCACCAAATAAATACAAGACTTTATAACAGGATAGGGAAACAAGTACATAATCAAAATGTTGTGACAATCCCAAGATGTCTCAAATCGTCAAAAATCGAAACAAGTCTACAGAAACATAGGTTGAAATAGAGTGCTTTGTATAGTTTCTCATTCCCAGATCAAGTGCAAAGAAAAAGAGTACTCCGACACCCTATCCTTTTTCAAATATAAGATGCAAATGATATCATTTATTAATTCAGCAATATTGTATCTCCCTCACTTTATCGTATTCCAGTCTAAGCAGACCTATAGAGAATATCTCTGCTTCAAGTGTAAACATATTGACCGCCTCCTTAACTAAAGAGTGGAGTAGAGGGGATGATTAGGATGTTACTGCTTAAGAGAGGAATAAGGGAACGTTTTGGCAGAGTAAGTTCGGGTAAACTATAGACCTTCCTCACACACTGCTAAACTCATAGGAAAGGAAAATGTTGCATCAAGTAAACCAGTATGTGAAACTCAAAGCAGCACAACACGAGATAAAATAGCGAGTTAAAGTGCAAGACTAATACCCCAGATAGCCGGCCATGAGGGACATACCCCAAACCGTGCTCTCTCTCCCTTTCTTGTAGGGGCTGATATCATCTCCTGCCTGTATTGAAGAGGCAACAACAACAAAAGGGTCATGACTCCCAAAAAGAGAAGAAAAAAAAAAAAGAGAGGGGGGGGGGGGGGTGGTACTACCCAATCGTGATGGGCTGATGGCCAATGATAAGACGACTTTCAACTAATACAGTTAAAAATTAATACTAATTCCTTTTTTTTTTTTAATTGCACCATTATCCTTTTTGGGAAGTTGCATATTAATTGCACCATTTCCTTATTGGGTACGAAGTATGTTTTTTTAACTTTTCAGTCGTATTCACACACATAATACCCAACTTAGCCTTGTTCACATGACATAACAACCATTATTACCCCACCTTTTCTCTCTCTCTCATTTGTTTTTGTCACATAAGCACTTTTGACATACTACATCTTTTACACTATTTCTTACATTTTGTGCCATACCAAATGGTACAATAAAAAAGAATGGAGGAAGTATAAAGCAAGCATTTCCTTCTACAAGACATATTTACATTGAATATGAGCATTAGCACGCTACCACTACATGATTAGAATGCTGACGCCTAAAAATCCAAGAAAAATGATAGGGAAATAATCTATAAAGAATACTCTAGCTATAATGAACAACAAAACACCAATTCAAATGCATGAAGATGATTACAACAGCACTAACAATCACAATCTCAAGCTGCAAAAAAATTTAAACAAGACCATAATACTAACCGGATACAGAATAAACACAGAACATCCAACGGTTACAAGGACAGCCCACAAATAATCGAGCCCCTTGTATCTTTTCTGCATGATTATAGAACCCCAAATCTGCAAATGCAAGGAAAGAAGAGTGGATCAAACATCTAGCAAAGAAAGCTAATAAATAAGATATGCAGAAATATCGCTAGCCTTGTCCCTTTGGATATTTTTGAAACAAGCTATTAACATTAGTGATTTTCCACTTACCATGACTGGTATCATTTTGGCACATTTTGCAAGAGTCTGGACAGGAAAACTGACATATTTAAGCGCCTGAAAGAAAGCAAGAAGGTTGGTTTAAAATCTGATCCCAAACTTCCAGCATTAACAAATTGACCATGATTTTCATCAAATTCACTTCCATCTCAGGAGCATTTACTCACTTCATACTGGCATGTTGTGGTTAGAATATTTGTTACAGACACCAAGCAGTACTTATAAACAGGGGCAACAGGATCCAAAGCTTTCTTACTCGCCTAAAGAAACAAATCGACGAATGGCAAGAGTCAAAACCACGACACAATTAACGCATAATTTCATACACAACATAGACATATCAGCATTACAACAAAACAGTAGATATGCAATGTCGAGTACATTACAGCCAAATCAGTTCACAACATATCTAGACCAATTCAATAACAACTTTACCACTAATGAAGCAGCAGATACAGCTGAGGTCGTAAGACGATTGCAGAAGACTAGAAATAGTGAGAATGTGAAAAATTCTTTGTTTTGCCCATACGGAATTCTCATGAGCTTTTCCTGCATGATCACAAAATCTTCAGCTCAGTACACCACAGAAATAAGCAAAACGTAACATTCTTCAACTCAATTAATAAATACAATAAGCATATAATTCAACATTCATCACACCAAATGCTGCCTTCAAATCTTCAACCTTAATCATATCGCCGCGATTTTTGATGATTTCAAATCAAAAACCACTAATTTCTGCACAAATTAATCGTATTTCCACTATTCATTACAACTTAAATTTCACTAAATATTAATTGCAAATTAGATACAAATCAACAACAAAACTCTTTTGAAATGTTCCACTATTATTACTGAGCTCGCAACTTATTTTCATATATTTCAGCTAATCAACATAATCCAAAAACAACATTAAAAACTGTTAAAAAAATCAACACAGATAACAACAAAGTCATTACAGACAAAAATAAATAACAATAAAGACGAAAATCATCAAGTTTGATCGTTTTACAAATTAATCGAACATAATTAGGGTTTAAATTACCTGCAAAACACCATAGATTACGAGAGTAACCATGATTCCGCCGACAGCAAAAGCTCCCTTTAATAGCTTGTTATCTTTCACAGCTACCACCGGAGAATCCATTGTTAAGATTTTTCTGGAAAATTAATCAATTCATCTTCAAAACAATCTCCAGAAATTTCGAAAACGAAGAAAATTTAACTCTATTTAGATCCAAGAAATTGAAAAACCTCGATTTTTTGCCCCAAATTTAAACCCTAAATCCCTAATTAGAAAAATTGTACGGAGTAATAAACAGTTTACCCTTTTCGAAGAAGAAACCCAGCTAAGAGAGGGAAAAAAAATGTCTGTTTGTTTGCCACGTAGGATTTCAATTGACAAACGTGGACCCCAGATCATTTTTTTTAGTTGGTACAATTTGGTTGGGTCCACTTTTAATCAAGGGTCAAATTAGTCACATATCATCGCATGCACTGTGGTCCGTGGTGGTCTAATTTTAGTGACCTCGTTTTCTAGGCCCTTAATTTTAAACCGGTTAACACGTAAACAAGGTGGAGATGGATATTTAAAAAACATTTTGTGCCAAACAAGAAAATGGTGTAATTAATATGAAAATTCTTAAAATATTTATTAACTATTACTAAAATAAAACATTGTTGATATCATCAATTATGAAACAATCTTACATGTCATTGTCACATTAAATTTTTTCCCTCCAATTTTATGTATGATGTCATCAATTATTTATGATTTTTTTTTTTTTTTTAATCTACACTTTTGACTTTAATGCATAAGTTTCTATATAAAATTCAATTAACCAAGTTTCTCTCCTAATAGTCTTAAATTATAGTTTCACATACCTAATTTGTTTGATGTTTGATCCTGGTTTTAATTTTATTTACTTTCCTTAAATGTAGATTATTTTTATATTTAATTCTGATCTTCATATACAATGTAATGCAATTGAATATAAATTATAAGAGTGGTTAATTTAAACCGTACATCGCACGAGAATAACCTAGTTAATATTAATATTTTAACTTTTAATTCTCTTATTATTATCTAATTGCCTTGAAGGCACTCATTAGATTTTGCCAAATTCTATTGATCAAATTAATGAGTTTGACGTATTTAAATTTTCAAATATTACAAATAACGGGTAGATAATATAATTCGCCCTTGGAAGCCACTCCCTTTTTTTTCCTTTTTTTTTTATTTTTTTATTTTTTTTTTGAGGAAATCACTCTTACCTATTTTGCCTTGGCAATAAAGGCACCTAAAATAATTCTGAAAATATTATCTAAGTAAGATTGGATATTAATTTAACCTATTCACCGGGATTATCCCTCAGTCTTTTTAAAGTCATTAACTAGTTTGCGTTTTTTTTAACCTGTTTCGTAATAAGTTGTCTGGTCCAATTCCAAGTTTCTTCGAATATTTTCAATTGATAACGTATTCTTCTTTTTCCACTTCGTTCTTTCTGTCAACAAAAGTTAAAAAAAATATAAAAAACAATAGAGTGATCAATTGATCATAGCACTCCACCAACGACAACCGCCATTCCACGGGATTTCACGACGACCTAAATTTCTTCTCCATCGTTTTTTCCTACTTTCAATTGTGAGGTAAGCCCTAATTATCCCATTAATGATTTTAATATTCATCATACATTTTTTTCTATTTTCTAGAGTTTATTTAAAATAAAAAATAAAATCTCATCTTTGTATTCTTTGATTGACGAAAAAAAAACCTCCATTTCTAACCAATGATAATACCTCTATTAATCGTCTCCAACATTAATTCTTACATCATAGTTCTTCTTCTTCATAAATCATACATCAACACCTTAACGAGCCATTGCTAGTTATTAGTGTCAGCAACATCGCTTTCCCGACGAGGTTAACTCTTCTTCTCTTTTATTTAGGGTTTTCGTTTTAATTTCGACGGCGAAGCCGTTGAAATAATTACCGGCGCCTGATCGGAGTAAATGTATAGATTTGGGTTGGGTGGGTAACAAGGAGGGAGCCCCAGTTGATCTCAGAGATCAACAATCTAATTTATCTCCTCTCACAACTTTATGTGTTGAAATCTGTGCCACTTAATTATTTTACTTTTATCATTTAAAAAATAAAAGAAAATGAATAAATTGTGAGAGGAGATTTATTCGCATCATTTATCTCAGAGATCAACCTGAATTTACCCGGTAACAAGTCTAGGATTAAATTTGGGTTTTTTTTGCAATGGAGAATGAATGTTGCTGGAGAAAATTAATGGGATACAAGTTGTGGGCAATTAATCCACAATTCCTATACAATATTACGAGTATCAAAAATATATTTTTCTTTTAAATTTGTTTATTTTGAAAAAGTATTGGTAAATAATAAAGGTACAAACCGTACAATATATTAAATTTGGTAATTAAAAACAAATCCAATGATAACCAAAATTAATTCCTGTCAAAAAAAAATATTACTACTCGTAGATTCTATAATTAAATGACAAAAAAAAAAAAAAAAAAAAAAAAAATTGACCTTTTTTTTTTTTTTTTTTCAGCCGTTAACTATAAAAGCCAGTTCCAGTTTCAGCTCATAACTCCAAAGCTCTCCTTCTCCTTCCTCTGCAATTTTCTTATGGAGGGATCACCAGTTAAGCTCCCGAAAGCCGGGGATCGAAACATACTCGTGACGAGCGCGCTTCCGTATGTCAACAACTTGCCTCACCTAGGAAACATAATCGGATCAGTGCTGAGCGCCGATGTGTTCGCTAGGTTCTGCCGGTTAAGGGAGTATAATGTATTGTTCGTTTGCGGTACCGATGAATACGGTACCAGTACCGAGGTTAGGGCGGCTAAGGAGAATGTTTTGCCTCGCGAGATTTGCGATAAGTACCATCCTTTGCATAGGGAGGTTTATCAATGGTTTGATATTAGTTTTGATCAATTTGGTCGTACTTCTACTGATGAACACACTGTTGTTTGTCATCAAGTGTTCAATTCACTCTTTCAGAATAATCTTTTGGCGGAAGATACAATTGAACAGGTTTAATTATTTCTTCTTACTAAATTATTTTTATTTAGGATTTAGTTGTGTTGAATTTTGCTTAATTTTTGTGTTGTTGTCTGTAATTGATGATGGTTGCTTTAGTGTATGATTACTTCGTATTTTTTGTGAGTGAGTAATAATTGTGTTGTGCTTCGTAATTTATGGTTGCTTTAATCGATACCTTTTTTTTTTTTTTTTTTTTTAAGTAATTTGCTTCATTTTTGTTATTTTTCGTAAGTCATAATTGATGGATACTTTAATCGATTTTTTTTTTTTTTTTTTTTTTTTTGGTGAGGAAATAATAATTTGGCTTAATTTCTATGTATTAATCGATTTAACTATATGTACGGAGTAGTAGCTTCTAGGGTTTCATGTGTTTTATTTATAATTGATTATATTATAATTAAGCTAAGTTAATTAGTTAAGTATTTAGGGTTTTATGTAATTTTGATGTGTTTTGCTTGTTTTTGAGATGGTCGATTTAGCTAATTCATGATTGTCATAGAAATCTAATCAGAGGTGTAATTAGATTTTAAGACATTATAAGTTGTGCATTTTTGTATTTTGCTTGGTCATGCAGTGTAATTAGATCGGAGGAAGCAAGTAGTGTTTCTTTTAATTGCTAATTCAACAAGCTTAGATTGCACCTGATAGATATAGTATATTGATCGAGTATTCCGAGTAATGTAGATCACTTATTCTACCCAAGAAAACAAAGTGTTGGTCATATAGCTTGTTAGTTTTATGCATCATGTTTTACAGCCAAGATGACTCATTAATTTTGTGATTTCTTTTCTTTTCCAGTTGTATTGTGAAAATTGTTTGAAGTTTTTGGCGGACAGTTTTGTTGGAGGTCACTGCCCTCACTGCCGTGGGTCTTGTAAAGGCGATCAATGTGAGGATTGCAGTGCACATTTAAATGCTCGTGATTTATTAGACCCGATTTGCAAGATTTGTCAGAGTTCGAACCCAACACTCCACTCCACAGAACATCTATTTCTACAACTAGCAACTGTGCAGCAGGATGTGCATGCCCTCTCTGAAAGAATTTACTTTTCGAATGAACAAGCATTGACTGATACTCAGAATCTTGTTTGTTTGGATAATAAACTCCCGCCAAAGTGCATAACTCGTGATCTTAAATGGGGGGTTCCTGTTCCTGTTGAAAAATTCAAAGACAAGGTAAAATATAGGAAATTCAAATCTTCAAATTTGTTTGGCTTTAATTCCTTTTGTGTTGAATATACTAGGCATGGTTTCTAATTGTTCCTTGTTTCTTGGTACCAGGTGATGTATGTTTGGTTTGATGCTCCCCTTGGTTATATATCTATCACAAAGTGTCACACATCCGAGTGGGAGCTGTGGTGGAAAATCCACAGAATGTCGAGCTACACCAATTCATGGGAAAAGACAATGTTTCATTTCATTCGGTAAACTTTTAATTTTGGAACTCGTTTTTCTTTTATTTTCATGCTTCCCCTGTTATTTATTAGAGCTAATTGCCTGAGTGTCACCCTTGCTTCTGGTTCATTTCCCTTCTTATCTGATAGGCACTGGGGAAAACTGGACCCTGCCTCATTCGATAATCGATACATGCTACACACTTTCTTCTATTTTGAGCAGGTCCTTCCCAGCTCTTGCATTTTGTTCTTGCATCATTTGCTTTCTGTATCTTAAGATGATTTCAAACTAATTATCAGTTTTTATGCCTTTCCAGGGAAATTTTCAAAGAGCAGGGGTATTGGAATTTTTGGTGATGAAGTGAAAGACACAAATATACCTGTAGAAGTATGGAGATATTACCTAGTTAGTGTTAGGCCAGAGGTAAGCAGTTGAAGTCACTATCTCTTTTTTTTAACCTTATTTATCCCCCCTCTTCTGAAACTATGTGTTTACATTTTGTAGACATCAGACTCAAGATTCTCTTGGGAGGACTTGCAAGCAAAACTCAATAGCGAGCTTGCTGATAATTTGGGCAATTTCATGAATCGTGTGCTCACCTTTGTCGCTAAGCCCCTCGGTATTGATATCTTTAGTTTATGCCTGTGTTTCACTAACCAATGATGATATTTTTAGTTTTTCTCTCCCTAAACATGAACATGCTAGTACACTGACTAAAATGTCCATAGAGAAATCATGATGTTACTTTCTACTTATTTTGTACACATCATATGCATCTCACCTTGTTATGTAAGTGATGGGATTTTATGTTTATTTAGGGGGACGAAAATAACTATGAATGTGACTATTGTCTTATTTAAACTATATAAATTGTTGGTTCCCATAGTCTATAGATACTACTTATATATATATATAGGTGGCTTCTCAATCTAGCACCATTCAAGTATTTAGATGATGAAAAAGGAGCATAGGTTGCAATGTTCCCTTGTAATATAAAACTTGTGATGTTCTCTTGTAATAAAAGTGCCTTTCCACTTCGTTTTATTTCTTATTTTAAATTTCTCCGTAGGCAAAGGATATAACTCTATTGTCCCTGATGTACCTGATGCTGTGCTCAATGAGATAGACATCGAGTTTGGTGATTCCCTTAAACGTTATGTGCAAGAATATGTCAAGTATTTAGAGAAGGTAAACTTTGTTCTCCCATTTCCTGAAGTTGCTGTCACTGCATGAGTGCATCTAGCTTGTCACCTAATATACTCTTTTCTATATTTGTGTCTTAATTGCAGGGTAAGTTGAAAGATGGTCTAAAGGCTGCAATGGCTATTGCTAACGAGGGAAATCGATACTTCCAGGTAATGATGATTTTTGGCATGATCACACATGCATTTTCATTAATCATTTTCCCTTTCTGTTTATGTATGCCACTGATATTCTGCTTTCATAATTTCGTTACAGAGAACAAAAGTTTGGAAACTTTACATTGAAGACAGATCAAGGTGTTCTTTTGTTGTCAAGACTTTAGTTGGAGTTGTTTGCATTCTTGCATGCCTGCTTCAGCCATATATGCCATCATTCACCACAAAGGTATGTGTTTGTTGTGGCTTTGGCTCTTGAATTTTTTTTTGTCTTTCCTTTTCCACTGATTGATTTTCTGCTGTAATTTGAAATTGTGCTTGGCAATTTAGGTATTGAAGCAGCTTAAGCTGGAAGCTTGTGTGTTTACTCTTCATGATGAAGATATAGAAAGGGCTCAAAAGCCTTGGGAAATTGTTCCTGCTGGCCATAAAATAGGGAAGCCATGTCCTTTATTCAGGAAATTGGTATAATGCGATTACCCTTGCTCTCCTTCTCTGTTTAGACAATCTGAACTTCCATTAGACTTTCTCACTTCATTTATTTTTTATTCTTCAGAGCGATGATGATATCAATGAACTGGAGAAAGAATTTTGTGGAAGCCAGACAGAACGCCATGAGAATGTGGTTTTACTCAAACAAAAGCGAGGTAATTTATCTTTCAGATCATCTATTGTTGCCTAATGGTGTTACAACTATGTGGAATTAATCACTCAAGCTCTAGGAAGAAAACTACTGGGGTTGAGATAGGTTCCTTATTTTAATTATTTATGGAATTTTGGGTATCTAATTATGTCTGTTGGGAATTATATATTTAGTTATTTGTGCATTAAATGTCTCTAATGACAAGTGATGTCAATGGTTATAGTTAAACTATAATTCACGTCAATGGGTGTAATTTTGCCTCTATTGTATCAATTTTTAAGATGATTATTATACTGCTGGTTATTAATGTGTCTTTTTTTTTTTTTTTTTTTTAATTGTAATAACAGGTTGACGTTACAAAATAATGGGAGCTAAATATCTATGCAAGTGAAACAATAGCAAACGTACAAAAACTTCAAACTATCAATGATCCCACTATGGCTGCTAAATATTTTGTAGTGACTTAATTAGTATTTATTTGCTACCTCATGTGAGATATGAACTGTAAAAGAAGAATCTGTAGGATTCCAGACTTCCAGTGATCAACTCTACTCACATGAGTTTCTAAAGCATGATTTATAACATAGTTCATAAAAACTTTCTTCTAAGCCTTTTTAATATTAATTGTGCTACGACTATGGATCCTCACTGCTGCTAGAGGATGAAACTGGTTATCGTGATGTTACTGAACTTTAACATCTTTTTTTCATACCATAAGTATAGCTATGGTTGGTGGATAAGTACTCATACTATTACTTTTTGAAGATTTAATACCTTAATATTGTAAAAAGAAATAGCAAAGCATGTCATGTCGTCTTTTAGCGCACTCCATCAACACTAACATGGATTTGCTTATTTTTCTACATTTTAATAATGTTCTGACAGTATCTACTGTCATCTTTCATATCTATTCTAAAGGAAAGAAAGAAATTTCTGATATTGTAGCTTGGATCTGGCACGGCGAGCTCCATTTAACACTGCACTTGCGTGATACAGGTGTTGTGGATCTACCATCTTCAAACAGACATTGTGGTTTACATGTCTTCTTGCTAAATGTATTTGGTCTGCATATCAAGGGCACATGCCTGCATGAAACAATTTAATATTGTGCTTTTATGCCTTTATTTTTTGTCACCCTTTAATGTCATACTGATGTAACAAACAAGGAATCTTATTCTGTCTTAGAAAACATACTATCTTTCACCATTTTCGTAAAACCGAAATTGGCTTGTGCCAGTGCCTGTCTTTAAATTCTAGAGCTTATGAATTCTATACTGCTGCCCTCTTGTTTTTGTTAGTACTTTGAAGTGAATATTAAGTTTAATTGATGGAACACTAGTCATGATGGGTGATATCTCAAATTGGGTCTAGAGACATTGTTATTACTTAGCAATAAACTCATTCTGAGTTTCTAGAAAAACTCAGGTTCCCAAGGCAGCATAGTCTGTTTATATGATGTCATTATTTATTTCAGTGCTTGTGCAGTTGTGCTTGTAGGCTGTAGCCCTTTCATTTGTACGGTTTTGATTTCTGCTTATTTGGGTATGAGCTTTTTCAATTCTCTCATAAAACTTGCTTTAAAGTTCTCCTTAAGTCCTTTATTATTTAGTAACTTATGCTGGTGGGGACTAGAGAAAAAGATGTGACTTGTGCAGTTGTAGCTGCTATACTTTGCTGGGAAGTAAGTTTGATGATGCTGATCCTGCTCTAGTTATTCTGTGTAGGAATTTCTGCATCTCTATTGTTGTTATTATGTTGGTTTTTCAGATTTTGGGTTGGATATTTTACCTTATGAGATGTTTTTAGTGCCTAATTTTTTACCTTTATTCTGAAATTGTAAGTTCTTTTAAAGCTTAATCTTAGATTAAATTGAAGAGTTGGGTTCGGTATATCATTGATTGCACTATCTAGCTCAAAACATGTATGCTTGCATTCTTGTTTGATATTGACTTGAGTACTTGACCTTTAATTTTGCTTATAAATAGATGATAAAAAAAATGGTGTAGTTTGCTACAATTTAGGTTCTTTTTACTGTTGGTTTCGTTGTTATCATTGCTCAGCTTGGAATGAATGTACGAAATGCTTAGTTATTGCTAGGGATCATACTTGGTTGATGATATAAATGCCAGATGTTTGATGAAATTTTCCTGGTAAACATTTGTCTGAAAGGCTTTATTTTTCTTTTCTGAAAGTGTGTATAACTTTTCCAGGATGTTATTATTGTTTTGTGACATCCAATATCCTTCCAAGGACATGGATGCACGTTTGAGCGGTCCTTCAACAAAATAGATAATGTCAATGTTCTCTTACTTCATCCTGTTCATTGTGAGTTTTTGTTCCTATAATTTCTGCCTTCTATTAGGTTCATTGTGTGATTGTCCATCTTGATTGTTGATGCATGGATTAATTTGCATTGGCAGTTCTGTGGTTAATGATCACTTTCACACTAATTTGCTATTCTGGAATGTCCAAATTAAAGTCTATTTACTTCTTTTGCCTATATATGATTATTTGAGGCGATGACTGCCTGGATGCCCAAGGTAGACACCTTACTGTAGTAGACGACTAACTTCTATGCACTTGGGATTGCTGGATTGGGACGTTAGTTGAGGTGGGAAGGGGGAGTGTGACTGTTTTGCGACTTTGATCATTGGATTGTAAAGGTTTTTTCTTTAACAAGTTGTCTCTTCCCTTTTCCCGGCAGATTAGGTTTGCATTCTTCCCTGTGCATAGTTAAAACATTTAGACCTGGTGTTTGGAAAGCGCTCTGTCTATAGATCGTTTGTTGATGGGATATATTTCTGTCGTGAAAGCATGACCACAGTTGGCCCAGAACTTGCAAGTTTTATTGATCCCAGTTTGACTTGGAATAGTCTGAGGACCTTGTTGGTGACCATAGCACTGCAGATCAGCTAAGCTGCTCAGATTGTTATCAGAGTCCAGTTATGGAAGTTATTATTTCTGAAGGATCAAAATCCAAAAAATTTGATTGTGATGGTAACATTGATGAGAAAGGTGTGAAATCATTAAATGATGACTCAATTGGTTTGGGGGAGGATTTCTCAGGTATTGCCATACTTGCTGCTGCAGCTTGGAGTGATCGATTAGATTATTCCACCAATGATGCTGGGAAGAGTCTGTCAGATGGGTGGTCCCTCAAATAGGGAGCATAATGAATCATTTTTTTCTGCATCCGACTTGAAAGAAAGCATTACAAGCATTCAATCACCCGACTTGCTTGGATCGGACATTAAACATGTTGGAGGAGTTTGCATGGTTGCTTTGCCTATTGATAGTATTCAAGTTGCTAGCGTGAGCAATGATGCTGATGTTGTTGGCATAAGTCCAATAAAGGAGTTTCAGAAAGTGGAGCAAAATGAGTCAATTGTGTCTACATCCCTTAAGAAAGAAAGAGTGAATGTCTTGGATTAACTGTGTGGATCAGAATTCAGAAGTGATGCTGAAAGTAAGGCATTGGCTGACTCTCCAATTGAAGTTGCTGATAGAACATCAGAAAGTTCTGGTGCAACCTGAGATTTCGATTCCATTGGGATTTTAGTACTGTGATGGATGAGTGGAGTAATCCATTTGATGATACTAGTGCTCAATCTAGTGGAAGTTACTCTGATGAATACTATGGATTCCCAAAATTTGAAGAATATGGAAGGTTCTGAGGCAGATAGATCTGTGATCAAGAACGTATATGCTAATATGTAGAGGTTTGGAGGCAAAGAAATTGGAAACTACTGTTAGTGGTGATAGAGAAACCTTTCAAGCTGAAGTCTGTGTGGAGTAGTAGGGTGTTGCCAGACAATGCAGGCTCTACTAGTGTTAGTACCACAAGCAGCAGGATGGAACCTAATGCAGACATGTCATCTGGTTTCATCTAAGTGGATCTAACAGTGTAGTCGAAAGATCCTAGTGAATCATTGGATAACCAGTAGATTCTCAGCCTTCCAGCTCTAAAAATCTAATGGTTTACTCGAAAGATCCTAGTGTTTTTCATTGCTCAAGCAAAGTTGTATATAGGTTTGCAACCTCAATGTCTATGGGTGATGACCAAGCCATATATGCAATGTCTGCGAAAAAAATTGAAGAAAACCCTATTGTCACTGATGCCTGTGTAACTTACACCCTGAATAATCATGGATATGAAGCTCTTGTGCCTATAATGTTGGATCCTTGTGTTTCTGTTGATCCATACAGCAAATCTACCAGTGGCCATGTTGTTAACAAGTCTTTGGATGATGGTCATGCCTTGTGACTGAAAATTCTAGGACTGTTAGGGGATTGGAAGGATAATGAAGGTGAAAGTGAACATGTGTATTATGATTCTGATGATAGGAATGATTTTGTTTTATAAAGCTTCTAGTGATTCTGTCCAATTGTCAGGAGAAATTCTGGTTGGGTCTGAGAAGCAGAGTTATCGATCTGATGGTTTTAGCTCAGCTGATGAACAGTTAAATCATGTGAATAGTTTTGAACAACATTGCTCTCTACGGTTTCAGGGTTACTTGTCCACTGTGGACGCTATGAAAATGATTTGTACAAAGAAAAACTCAGCCCTGAAGGTATGTTTCGCAGCAAATAAATCTGAAAAGATGGAGATGGATGACCAGGTCAAGTATAGAAGCTGATAGCATAGGAAAAGAATTGACTGTGATCTTCCACGCTATGCCACAGGTGCCTCTGTAAGCAGAAGGGAATTGGAATTTTCAGACAGGTGTGCTGATTCCATGGGAAGAAGCAGGTAATTCCATCCCTACAATTTCTCTCTAAATTTAGTGAATATTTAATGAGTTAGATGGATTAATATTAAGACTAGCGTGTTTAAACTAATATGAGATCCATAGAAAATGAGTTAGATAAGTTGATAAAATATACTTGTATTCATCTGCTTTTCTAGTCATTAGTATTACTACTATATACTTTCAAAAATTGGATTATAGTGTCTTAAGCTGTATCTTATCCCTTTCCAATCAGCTTGCTGGACAATTACAACATCTTGTTGTGCGACAATTTATTTTTATAAGAATACAAGTTACCTTTGTCTCAAAAAAAAAAAAAAAGAAAATTACAAATTACCTACTGTTTATTGAGTAGGGATGTAGTTTTAGTTGTTTTTCATCCATTACCAAGTTCAAACCACCTTTAGATATGCGTACTAAGTGCTTGATAAAATGTGAAATAAAAGGTTTGTGTTTTTTTTGTTCCTAATTCACGTGTTCTGCTCGAAATTAGATCAATTTTTTGTGTTGTATTCTTCTGCTTTCTTGCATATGATGATTCAAATGCACCTTAAGTCACGGTAAAAGATACTGAATTGCAAGTTGCAACTGCTGGTGCTCGACGCTGCTGCTGCTGCTACTGCTACTGCTACTATGCTCAACATTGCTGCTGGTGCTGTAATAATGTGATGTGCGCTGATGCCAGTGCTGTATTACTCAACGTTACTGGTGCTGAATTCCTCGCTGCTAATAAGCAAAAGTTGTTGCTGCTGTGATACTGCATTACTGCTGCAGCTATACTTGATGTTGCTGCTGTGATACTGCTGCAGCTATACTTGATGTTGCTGCTGTAGTATTGTAAGCCTTAGAACAATTAGTTTTTTGTTTTTTTTTTGGATGAAATAGTGATATTACAAGCTTTTTTTAATGACATTATAAGCCTAATAACTATATTAAAAAGACTAAGTTATAGAAATTCTAAATGTAATCAGCAAACATCATTAAGAGTAAGATTATGTATAAGATGATGTCTAAGCCTTAATGTGTTTTTAACTCTTACTGTAGTAAACATTTAAATAAATTTTAATTTTGAAAAACAAGATATCCTGATGAATGAAGCAATCATGTTATAGTAGAATCAGGCTTCAAAGTATTTGAATTGGGCTTTGTATTTGCGGTCAAGGAATGGGTTTCGTCATTTGCTTTTGTGGAGGCCTCAATTGACGTAGTTGATAGACTAGTACTGTATGTTTTGGTCTTCTTTTATTAGACTTCAAAGAATTTTGGTCATAAAAGAGTAATTTGTTTGGATTTGGACAATGGACATGGTTGTTTGGATCCACCTGAAATATTCATAATTGAAGCTTACACTTACAGCAGAGTCAATTAGAGGCCCAACTTGTGGAATTGTCAGTGTCTGACCACAAATTATCTTTAGCATTGGTTATTCGAAGTTAAGGGTGTTGTTTATTCACTTGGTTTCTATTTATTTGAACTAATCTAAATTTAGTTGTTGTTAATCTTGAAAAGCGATTATTAATATTTATCTCACTTAAATTTTTCAGAAATTATATCATCTGAGATGAAACTAATAGTGCCTAAATATTTCATATTTTCTACTTTTCAAATAATTGACTCATGTTACTAATCTAATATATATAGAATTGGGATCATGTGAGAACCAAGTCCTATAATAGGAACTAGGAACTCATCGTGATCGTTGATTGCTCTCAATCCGACGGCTTGTGTTTTACCCGCCTTTTTCAATTTCATTAAGGGTATTTTGGTAATTTCACCACTTGAATGGCCTTTCTCTTGTTCTTTGCGTAGCTCTTTTGTTTCTCTCTCCTCTCTTGCTCTTTCTCTCTCTACTCTCAAATCTCTCTGTATTTTCGTTTCTCTTGTATCGAAATCGGATCTTTGTTCTTCGCTGATCAATTTTTTTGCTGTGATTCTTTGTTTTTCGTCATTATTTGAGGTAATTCTTTTTAATTTATTATACTTTTTGTGATTTTGTGAATTTTTTTATCGATTTGCGATCTGTTTTGTTCGATTTGAGTGTGAAGTTAGGTTTTCGCCATTTTTGTTTGATTAATTTTTGTCTGCGTTTTTTATAATCAGATATTTGATTTGGTATTGTTATAATTTCACATTATGTCTTTTGGAAATAATAATTTGTTTGAATTTTGTATAATTTTATTTATTTTTCTTATTTGTTCGATTGAGGTATTCTTCAAATTTGACTGATTTTAGGGGGTTTGTATTTGATGTTCTAAAATTATGGCTTCAATCTATACTTTTGTTCTAGGCTTCTATACTGGAAATTTCATCTGTTTTTTCCAGGGGATAATTCAATGGTGAATTGGATTATCATCAGGGATATGCTTTGGGTGGTTGGATAATAATTTACTTTTAGATAATTACTTTTAATAAAATCTTATTCACTTTTATGAGTTTTTGTTTCACTTTTATGCCTTGAGTTCGCAATTGCGATTTGCGAGGCAATAATATCTTGTTCAATGTATTGACGTAGTGGAAATGGCTTGTATTTCGCTAGTAAATAATCTCTACTTGTATGAAATGAATGATAGTATAGCTTGCATTCTTGACTATGAGTTATGTCTTGGAGAAAGCTGATTGTGTTAGCTTGTACGTTCTTAACATTGCTCTCGCACTAAAAGAAAGCATTGAGTATGACAACCTTCATACTTCTACTGTAGCTATATATGCCTGATAGACTGCAAATTTGTATGCTCTTGTTGGCTTATATTTGTATGCTCCATGTACCCAAGATTTTGATTACTTCACCAGCTACACAGGTAGTTCTAATTACACCCAAAACAGTCCGTACCAAAAAAACCTCAGTAATCTCTTAGCCGAGTTAACTGCCAAAGCTTCACTTTCTGGTTTTTATTACACATCTGTAGGTCAGATCCCTGATAAAGTCTATGGCCTTTATCTATGCCGGGGTGACATTGGTGGTCAAGGTTGTGGCCAGTGTGTATACCAAGCTCAAGGTAGTATCCTCAAAGAGTGTCCGACCCAGATATGGGTTGTTCTATGGTACGATAATTGCATGCTTCATTTCTCTAATGAGTCATTTTAAATCAGATGGATGATTACCCAAGCAACGTGGCATGGAACCCTGAAAACATTACTAGTAACGAGACTCGGGCATTTTCTAAGGTGCTTAACAATACCATGATGGATTTGACACCAGAGATTGTGAACAACAAGATGAAATTTGGTACCAAAATGGCTAACATCACAAGGTCAAAAAAGTTATATACCTTGGGGCAGTGCACGCTAGACTTTATAGGGAACACTTCCAAATGTACAAGAAATAGCAGTGAAAAGGTTGTCATCCACCTCAGGGGCAAGGTATTGCAGAATTCAAGACAAAAGTTCTATTAGTTGCAAAGCTTCAGCATAAGAATTTGGTTAGACTCTTGGGATTCTGTTTGCAAGCACAAGAAAAGTTACATGTCTATGAGTTCTTGCCTAATTCAAGTCTTGACAAAGTCCTACTTGGTATCATATGATTAATTTAAGGCAACCAACATTTCAATTCTGTTTTTGTTTGTAGTATATCAAGATTTGCTAATTAATTAAAATTGCAGATCCAAATAAGCACATATCATTGAAGGCAAGTACCCTGGTTCCCTCTCCCCTCTCA